>NC_138111.1:34145970-35442220 GCF_964146895.1 Miniopterus schreibersii
ATTTCAGCTAAATGCTGATCATTCTCAGCAGGCCAATATTCAGTAGTAAATATGCTAAATTTTGGAACACAAAATCAGAAACAGAAAAAGACGTATTATTTTCCCTTTGGAAGGTACATAGTCCTGAACAGAATTTTTTTAACCTTCTGTAATGCTCAACACAGTTTTCTAGAACAAAATGTGTCTGTATCACAGCGGTGGTTAAACACTATGTTCATTATGTCAGTGCCTGTTGAAATGGAGAAACAGCTGCCTACTGCGCCATGATGTACGAGGAGTTATGAGATCTTGCTGTTTTGTTTTCTTTTGTTTTACAGTTCTGTCACCAACAAGTTGTCTTTGGGCAACTCAGGTAGTTTCTCTGTAACTCAGTTTCTTCATCTCTAAAGCAAAAGATTAAGGCAGCGGAATCCTGAGTTTCTTTGCAGCTTTAGCGTTCTGCAAATCTATGGAAGCATTTCTTCCAGGAGACACGATTCAGAGCCTGATTTCTTTCCATGTCTGGCCTTTGGGGCTGTGCTCATTTAAATTGTTAGATTAAATTCTTGGCAGTGATAACTCTTAAATAACCACCACTTGCTACTCTTGACAGTATTCCTTCTGCTGCGGAACCTACCCTTTTAGGAGACTCAACTGATTCAGGATTGCATAAAGCACCTTCATAAAATTTCAAGTGGAAAGGATTTCGAGGAAGTCAGATTTAGTGCCTATTTTCTCTTTCCAAGGTTCCGGGAAATTATTTTTAGTAAGCTAAGAAAACCGTGACTATTTATACAATTTAACTTACTGTGCGTATGTGTGTTTTAAAATATTAGCCTGATTTCTTTAGTTCTATTTACTATTAGGCATTATTGAAAATCTACCTCTTTCAATTTGCTCTTTAAAAATGCCCTTAAGAGTCTATTTCCAATTCTGGAAACTCTTGGCTAAATACTGGTGCTATTTTCAATTTAGAGTAACTGGCAACCTCACACTTTGAGAAGTTCAAGAAGAGCAGAAACTGCGCTCTGTCAGCCGGTTAGAACGAACAGGAAGCAGACAATGGGAAGCGTATTTCTAGATGCCAAACCCTCCTTTCCTTGGAGAGCAGGCTCAAATGCAGACAAGCTTTTAAATCTCATCTTTTAGATGGCTATGTCAAGGAGTGGACGGGGCCTACTTCTGACCATTCTTCTTTACCCATTCTGGTCACCTATAGACATCCTATTAAACTTTCTATTATACATAAAATAATTCTTAAGTACTATTATTTTTAATGCTATTTCCATCAGAAAGCATGTATTCTACCTCACAATATGCCTGCAAACCATGGATCCAAGCAGGCAGTGTTCCTAATGGTTAAGAGTTCAAGGATAGTAGAAGAGCAGATCTGTCACATTAAAAAAGTCTTTCACTCTTTACTAAACCTTAGTTCCCTATTTTCCATTGTAAAATGGGGGTAGAGTCTCTACCTCATTTGGGATTATTGTGATAACTGTGTAAGATAAACATGTAAAACACTCAGATACTCTTGGTCATGGTCCATATTCAATAACTAATAGCTGTATGTTAGTATTATTACCTTCATCATAACAGTTTGAAGTAATTATAACATTAATAGCGCTACCATTTCTCCTACTAGTTTCCCTTGGTGATACCATTCATACTTCCTCTCTGTTATTACAAAAACTAAATAGATTACTAGAGTCATCCCAATAATTTTAATAATTTTATTGGTTCAGGAGAAGAAGTACCTCCTCATCCTAAAAAGATTAAAGATCTTAAAAACATCCTTGCAGTTCTCATTAAAGCAGCAACTTTGGTACAGTGACCATTACTGCCTACCCCCTCCAAGTCTTTGTAAGAGACACAGACAGAAAATTTGAGGGAATGTTAAAGTCTTGAGTCAGAGAACAGGACACAGGGACACAGGGTTTGAGGGACCACCCCTCCAAATAAGCCAAGGGAGGGTGTGCAAGAGAATTATGTACAAAAATGGATGTTGACAAGGAAGCAAAAATGGCATCTCATTTTCTATAGGCATCTGCTTAACAGTGGACTTTCTGTGCCTTCCTTTCCGTGTGTGTGTGTGTGTGTGTGTGTGTGTGTGTGTGTGTGACACAGAGAGAGGGGGGTGGATGAGAGGAGTTTCCTTGTGACCTAAAATTGAAGAGAGTGTCCGAGGAGGACAGCTGGAGAACATATTCACAGCAGGGTCCTGCTGGAAGGACGTGACCATTATGAAGAACCCATGCAGCTGCCTGGGGGGGCCCAGCGCTAGGAGCCTGCCCCAAGGAGGGCACTAGGGAGTGAAAGACTTTCGCTCTTTGCTATAATCTTCCTCCTCTGTTATAGAAATAGATTTGTGTGTGTATTAGAGTCAGGAAGATAAGTTTGATGTGTGTATTAGATTTGACATAAGTAACTCCATCTTGTGTGACTGGGTGTAACTGTGAGGCCCGCGTGCCACGATAAGATTAACACTTTGTAGCCCCGGCCTCCAACCAGGCCCCGCGCTCTGTAGGACCCGATAAAACACACTGAAGACGCACCACACCTTCAACTCAGCTGTTAAAAGCAGGGGCTTTTCGGCCACATCTTTGGATGCTTGTCTGCCCCCCACAGACTTCGTCCCCAGCTCCGGGAAAGCCGCCCCTGCCTTGCTCTGCCCGCACCTCTCTGCGGGAGCTTCCAGAGGGCTGCAGTGACCGGCGCCGTCGGGCCGCACCCCCAGACCTCGTGTGTGTCTTTCAGCGGATCCCCCGGGGGGCCTGCTGGTGCCGAGAACCATCGGGAACTGGTAAATAAACCCTGTGTGATTTGCTTTATGTTCGCCTCTGTCTCCCTTCTTGAACTTGAATTATTGGCTCGGTCTTATTGAATTTAAGTGTCTCTCGACCCTCACGGTGGTGTAGCCACGTATTGGGAGTTAGACCACCTGCGTTTACGTCTCCAGAGAAACTGGGACATCCTCTAATCCTAATTCAGAGGAGCGGGCAGAAAAAAGGAAGAGGCAGAACATCCAAAAGGCATAGAAGAGAAGAGCCTTGAACTAGGTACAAGATGGAAGTCTGAGGCCTGAACTGGAGCATTCTCATACTTCGGTGTTAAAAATATCAAGATGAGACTGTTCTTATAGCAAGAATGACTGGTTCCCTATGGAATATACTCAAGATACTACCAAGGGATATGAGAGGAAAGTTCAAAAGAGCAAGGATGAAGGCAGTGATGGAAGAAAAAAGTGACTCTCTCTCCTATGTACCCCTATGTAGCCAAGAGTGTTCACTGCACCAGTTACATTCAGTCCCGGTAAAGGACAGGGGGGAGGGAGGCAGGAAGGAACTAGGAGTGTAGGCAAGTCCATGGACCTTAGTTAGATGCTAAATGCCACCCCTATCTCCCATTTTTTCCCAAGTGAGTTAGCAGATGTGTGGGTTCTAAAGCAGAACTTCTGACCCTGTGTCAAGGTCTCTTTCGACTGCACTCCCCTACCTCCTGCACCAGGGGCTTCTGCTTATATTGCACTTTAAAATTATCAAAGCACTTGGGTGAACCACTGCCTTGCCAAGATTGTTTAGTCTGAGCAAAATTCTATTTAACAAGGTGTCAAAACAACCATTAAAGATGTTTCCAAGAGCATTATTTTAGCACTGCAGGGTGCCAGTGTGATGCAGAGAAAATAGAGTATAGGGAAGCTAGAGGAGGCTTGCATTTGGTCATAACTCAACAAGGAGCATTGCAAAAGGAGAGTGGCCTTCGGAGTCAGATCCAAATTGTGGCTCTGCTATTTAACAGCTTTGTGACCTAAGGCACAATTCTTAACCTCTTTAATCCTCAGTTTCTTCATGCATAAAATGGGAAAATGGTATCTACTTTATAGGTTTGCATTCATGTTCTAATGTTCTGTAGAAGGTAGAACTTATGAGCAATAGAATTATATATATAGCAGAAGTTATTTCTAAACAAAGTGTTGAAGGTGTGGCTTGGCTCCTACTGACTGCTTATAATTAAATACATGAAGAAATGACTTAAGGGTGAAATTATTTAGCAAAAAGGAAGCAGAACTTAAAGATTTGGAAATTTCTCAGCCTATCCATGTTATAAAAAATGAAAAGCATGGTGGGAAGAGAACACCAAGGGTGGGGCCAATTGACCATTCGATAAAAAGATATTATGGATCAGCTATTTTAGCAGAAGCCAGGAGCTATTCTCTAAGACAATAAAAGAATGACCCCAAAGGCAATTCAGAGATCATCAGAACTATCTCCTTGATTTCCTGAAGGGAGAATCGCGACCTTGCTTTCAACAAACCAGATGGCCTCCACCCAAAGCCCTAGGGCAGGGCCACCTGGAGCCTTGGCAGCCCAACCCCTGCCCCACAAAACTGTGGTGGCAAAGCCACTACCCAGTGCATCCTCTTGGGCTTACAACACAGAGCACTGAGCCAAAGAATATTATTCTTGAGATTTATAGTTTGGCCTTATTTAGGATCAATTACTCCTTTCATCTTTCCTATTTCCTCCTTTTGGAATTAATATGTCTTTCCTATGCCTCTTTTACCACTGCATTTGGAAGCCTGCAACTTACAAGGTTTCACAGGTTCACAGCTGGAGAACAGTTTGCTTCAGGCTGAATCATACCTTGAATCTCACCCATATCCTACTTAGATGATATTTAGATGTGACTTTGGATTTTAGACTTTAGAATTGATACTGGAACCAGTTAAGACTTTTGGGACTGTTGGTATATCATGAGTGTATTTTGCATATGGAAAGGACAGGAAATTGGAGGGACCAGGAGTATAATGCTCTAGACTGAATATTTTTGTCTCCCTAAAATACTTGAGTTGAAACCTAATCCATAATATGATGATACCAGGAGTTGTAGCCTTGGGAGGTGATTAGTTCATGAGCGTGGAGCCATCATGAATGGGATTAGTGCCCTTATAAAAAAAGACCCTAGAGCGCTCCCTCACCCCTTCTGCCATGTGAAGATGCATGGAAAAGACAGTGCCTGTGAACCGGGAAGCAGGCCCTCACCAGACATCGAATCTGCTTGCACCTTGATCTCAAACTTCTCAGCCTACAGAACTGTGAGAAATAAATTTCTGTTTTTATAAGCTATCCAATCTATGTGATTATTGTAGCAGCCTGGACGCACTAAGATAATGTTTATATATTATATATCTCTTACATCTGGAAATATAGACCAGAGCACTGAATAAGTAAGTCTGGGATGGCTACCTTGGAAGCTCAGTTCTTACTATATATTTCAGTGTACAGACATGATTTCAAATACCCTTATTTTACAAAGCTTTATTTGTTTGTTTGTTTATTTCCCACCTTCCTTCTCAATGGATTTAAGGTGGCTTACCAGAACACATGAACTAGAGCAAGATCAATCTAAAGTAAATTTAAGAAGAGAGAGAGAAAAAAATTAAAACCAAGAGAGTAAAATGTTGGCATAGTTGAAGCTAATACAAAAAAGTCCACTCCAGTGGACTAGAAGCACTGGGCACTTTTTAGAGGTTGGGGCACAAAGCCACTCCTGGGGTGTGATGTGGAATAAATTACATTACGCTCTCTCTCTACAAAGAGTAGTATTTGCATGTGCATAAAATGGTTTAAAACAAACATCAAGGGCTGCCTGTAGGGAAGGAGGCTTCATAAAGGTTTATCACAGTCTTAGAAGTGCATGTGTAAAAGACCTGAGTAAATTCCCACACCTTGGTTATTAGACAGGGGTCTGGGGCCTAGGTAGTGTGCATAGCACTTTAGGTTTTTAAACATTTAATATTTTAGTGTAGATCAGCAGAGTCAACTATTTTACATCCAGCATATCTATCTATGAAGCTTTATTTATTATCTATGCCCCACTGATACTATAGAGAATTTAAAGAAGGTTCAATTACAACAAACACACATAGACATGTGTGTGTACCTGTTTACAACATGACAATTAAAATACACATGGAAAAAGCTAACACATCTACTAGACAAAGGCAGGCACATCTATTAGGTACATTTTATACAGTTTTTACTGCAATTGATTATCACATTTAGATTTTCATTGACTAGCCACTAAAGCAAAAAGGAAAACATAATAGAGATTGTTCTTCTCTGATAAGAAGAATCTTGAATTTCTTTAGCAAAGAGATTTTTTTTCCTCCTGCTATTAAATTCTAAGAGGAATTTATCAAATGGAGCTATCCATGAGCAGTATTGAGTCATAATTTCACAGCCTTTACCACCCTTCAACACATCAGGAGACTGGCTTTTATCTCAGACTGGTTTATGGTTAGTTCTCTAGTTAATTCCTTCCATGTGCTTCTCCTGATTTAGATTAAGATCTCTGTGAGAATTAGAATATGTCTTTTCATCTTCCCAGTGTTGCATTTTTCTTAATATAGTGTTACTAATATATGATTATCAAATGAATGAATAAATAATGAATGAATAAATGAATAAATACTTTGAGTGTCCAAATTGCATCTCTCAGCTCTTATCCAAAGAACTGGGATTGGGCAGTCATTTAACAGTTCATTTATTTAACTAGAATTTATTGAGCACCTACTATATCACAGGCACTATTTTTAATACTGGGATATGGACAGTAAACAAAAAAGTTTAAAAAATTCCTTCAGCTCTGGCCATTATAGCTCAGTTGGTTCAGTATTATCCCACATACCAAAGGTGGCAGTTAGATTCCTGGTCAGGGCACATACCCAGGTTGTGAGTTCAGTCCCCGGTTAGGGTGGATATAGGAGGCAACTGATTGATGTGTCTCTCTCTGTCCCTTCCTCTGTCTAAAATCAATTTAAAAAATTCCTTTGTTCATAGTGTTTATATTATATGGTGGGCTGGGGAATAAATAAGTGATTAAAATACATAATGTGTTAGATGACAAGAAGAGCTTTGGGGAAAACAAAACTGACAAGAAAAAAGGCATAAGGAGTTCTGGGCTCTGGTGTATGGAGAAAGAGAAAAGGAGAGGGGAGGGGAAGGGAGGGGAGGGGAGGGGAGGGGAGGGGAGGGCAGGGCAGGGCAGGGCAGGGCAGGGCAGGGCAGGGCAGGGCAGGGAAGGGAAGGGAAGGGAAGGGAAGGGAAGGGAAGGGAAGGGAAGGGAAGGGAAGGGAAGGGAAGGGAAGGGAAGGGAAGGGAAGGGAAGGGAAGGGAAGGGAAGGGAAGGGAAGGGAGGGCATCCTGGCTTCTTATAGAGACTGATCTACATAGGAATAAAAACATTATGAGTTGGGTCTAATGGTTCCAAGGCAGGTAATGGCATGAATGAAAAGAGGTTTAAATTATACTCAGAAACACAGAATTATAGGTATTTGCCACACAGAGAGATTTGGGGTCTATCCAAATCATACCAATCTGGTTAAGTGCACACATTTTGGGGAGCTGGCTAGGGAAAGTGGCTGGGAAGAAGGCTACTGAAGGAAGAAATTCTTGGGCACATTGAGACTCCTTGCAGAGCTGCAATAGTAATGTTTTTCAGGAAAGAACTTGAGAATTAATTTCCAATTGGAAGTCTAAGTGTAATTTAGGTAGGCAAAAAGTAATTTCCTGGGTTGGATTTGAGCCAGGGCATTGGAATTAACACCTCATCTCTTACAAAAATTGCCAAGGGATCTTTAATAATCACAAGCAAGCCTGGCCTTAGATTTACAGCTCTAGTGCAGGCTGGTCTCCTCAGAGGCAGCTTCACTTAGCACGCTGAACAAACTCCAGGTGATGAATGACACCTAAATGCCACTTACTGATTTACACGCACTCTGTGCTCCCAACAGCCCCTAGGTTTTTTCTAAAGAGCTCCTGTGCTCAAGGACTGCCAAGACTTTGCTCTGACAACTAGTACATGATCAGATCAATTGATACTAAAGGACCTCTGCAGCCAAGAAAACAAAATCGTAAAAAATAAAAATAAGTCAAAAGATTTTTGCTGTGGTGATTATTATTTTTAAGCAGGTAAATACATTAATATGAATATTGTAGAGATAATGTAGGTGGTGAACACTGACTTAAGAATTTCAGACTAGGTTTTCATCTCTACAACTATGAAACCATGTAAAATCCACAAGTCAGTTCACCTCTCTGAGCCTCAGCTTTCTTGTCCATATGCACCTGAAATAAAATCCAAGCAATTTACTAGTCCTAAAAATCCGACATCTGATTTATCACCTGATGGTCTCTCAACTTTAAAATCTGTTCCTATCCCCTTCTCCCTGTGATCCCAGCCACACGGGCCCTTCTGTTCTGCAAACCTGCCACACTTGTTTGGAATCAGGGCCTCTGTGCTTGCTTTTCCTGCCACGTGGAACTGCTCTCCCCCAGAGCTGTGGTGGCTGGCTTCTTCCCATCGCTCAGACACTCCCTTCTCAGCAGTGCTACCTCATTACCCAATCCAATGTTGCTCCTTGTTCCATTCATATTTCTTCTTATAGCATCCCATTTTATTAACTTCACTTTCCAAAATTATCTTTTTATGTAATTGTTTACTTGTTTAATGTCCATCTGCAACCAGCCCTCTATTAGACTCAGAATTTCCATAAGGAAAAGAGTCTCGTATATCTTTCTCATTAGTTTATTGCCAGTATTTAGTTCAGGAACCAGTAGAGGCCAGATCCTTAGCAAATATGAATGAATAGAGGAGACTGGACTCGACTGTCTTGGGCCATCCCAGCTCCAGCAGTCTAGAGACCCCCATACCTTTAGCTAGGATAACTCTCAACTCCGGGCAGTGCTATGAGCTAGGGAAGCTGTTTGTAGTGTCTTTCCCCACCTGTCCTCACTTCCCATCTATTCTAGATATAACTTCTTTGCCCCTCCTGCTGGGGGGGGCAGTGTTGTCAGTTACAATAAGATAAGAAGATCATGGGGTAAGAATACCATGAGAAGGAATGAATTAAAACACCTAACAGAGTGCCTAGCTCAGAGTAAGCACTCGATTTTCCCCCCAGTTCTCCCTACCTAGCAATGGTGCCATTTGATATAAATATTAAATAAAATGTGTAGCTTATGTTTTAATAAATATAAAAGCGAAAATTTTAACTGATAAACTTTTTAAGTAATGAATTTCTACATTAATTTCCAAATGCCATACATTTCTCATAATAGGATGAGAAAGACAAGGGTTGAGGAAGAATGAATGGGGCTGAGACTGAGCATAGGACGTAGGGTATTAATTGACTGGGGGTGGGGTAGGACCTATAGATTCATGAAATCCAAGGCAAGAATGTGACTGACTGTGATGGCGGGAAGACTGGCAGAGAAAGAATGGGAATATGGAAGAACGGCATGTGAGCACTTCTTGCCAGACGGAGCAATCAACTGAAAAAGTCTAAAACTGGCAGCCCATGGGGCCAGATTTGGCAACAGTTGTGTTTTGTGTGGCTCATATGGAGCCATTAATCTGAAAACAAAAGTTGAACGCCTCTTGTCAGGCACATGACTTCATCAGGATTCCCTCTACCACCTTTTCACTGACTTCCATTAATTATTGTGCCCCGAAGTTATTGTAGATTGTAAACCCATGGCTGGAGGGTGGTGCTATGGCAAACAAGTAAGAAGCAATAGTCTTACAGATGGGAACCTCTGAAAGTTGGGGGTGTTAAAGCAGTAAGGCAAACACCAAAATTGGTCAAATATAACAGCCACCATTTGCATTAATGGGATTTCTGGAGCAGTGCTGCATTTTTAAGTAGTTGCCCTGAATATCTAGACTCACCTCTAATGTAATATCTAAATCTGCCTCCTTCCTGTTAAAAAGGCACTGACAGTGCTTGTCATCAGTGCCTTTTTAACTAACAGGTTTAATGCGAAGTCACAAGAGACAGTTTTCAGGGAATAGGAAAGAGGGCAATTATATCTTTGCACCTAAACAACTTCTTCAGGGTAGAGAACTTCCACATTGTCAGCTTTATGGGTCAGAGACCATCCAAGAAAACAAAGCTCCCACACCATTTTTCAATAGAGATCATTCAATCTGGGTAACTGGTTAGGTAAGAAGATTGGAAGATCAACTAAGAATATGAGGCAGCACAGACATTAGCAACTGCAAGAAGCTGCTACCATCCTAAGGCCCGGAGAGAGGAGGCAATGAGACTGGAGCTCTGGAAACTGGCCGCAGACAGACGTGGCACCACGGTAGGCCTGCGGGGTAGGCCGGCAGGCAGGGCAAAGGTGTGTGGGCCCACTGCCACTGGTGGATGTGCCTGAAGCAGAAAGAAAAGGAAAGAAATCTGATTTATCTATTTTTCCCTACCTTCCAGCCTCCAGTCAGTGCTATCCATTGCCCTAAAGGAGTCAGAAACTAGTTCGTAACAGAGACTGGAACCATAGTTTGTAGGTAGTCGATCCTTATGGTGCCCAGAAGAACAGAAAATGGACCTGAGAGCTCCCAGGTCCCAGAACAGCACAGGTGAGGGCTGAAACGCTGGCTCCAGCTCACCAAAGCACAGTCTGCCCCCAACTCGCTGCTCCATCAACCCCTCGGGTGTCCTCTTCTTTGTTTACTTGTTTTCATTTATAAGATGCTCTTTAAGGTATGCTGTCGGCACGATATTGCCATTTTCACTCCTCACACAAGTGAAACCTTTCAAGGCCATTCTACCTAGATGGGTGGTTTCTTTCAAGGCCAATTTAAAATTATTTTCACAAATATATATGCATTTGAAACCAGGGAAGAAAAGAAAAGAAACAAATTTGAGAAGAGAGTGGAGTGCTGACACAAACCAGAAATCCATTAGAACATACTTTGAAAATCCTGTAGGTAATTAAAGACTTTTAAGGGCAACTGCAGTATTATTTACTTGACAGTGGAACTCTTACAGGCTATTATGCAAATACACATTGAGCGCATTTTAAGAGTGCATGCTATTTACTATTCCTAAGTGTTGTTAATATGTATTTCATTTAACCCTAAGGAGCCATTTCAGTCTCTTGTGTGAATTTACATTTATGAATGTTTTTATAAAATGCATATTATTTACCCAATAGGCAGCTCTGCCATAAGAAATACTAGAGCTGATTGCCAATTTAACTTCACATGAGTTTCCGTGAAATTGTTCCTGAGGTCTGCCTGCATGGCTGGGCATCCCTAAATAGCCCTTCCTTTCAGAATCCTGCAAGTCAAGACCCCTGAGCTGTTCAAATGAAGGAATTTTCTAGTCTGTTTGGTGGTTCTGGGGATTTCAGTATCACATAAAAAAGGCCAGGGTATGTCTCATCTTAAAAAATAAAGATTTCAGCACTGAAGATGGCAGTGTATAAAGTATATGTGTGTAATCACCTTGTTTGCTCTTGTCCTGAAGTCAACATCCAACAAAATAAAGATGAGCATGCTCTAGAATGAGATCCCGAAAAAGCGAATTTCCTTTTTCCCTCCCTCCCTTCCTTCATATCAGGATGAAATCCTTCCCACCCCAGTCATTTTTTCTGACACCAAAATGATCTCCCTGCCCCCCCCATATGTGGAATTTACAAAAGGAGTAAAGATTCTCTGCCAATACACACACCACGTGCAGAACTACACGTGGAATCTGTTCCATGGCTCCTGTACCCCTCAGCCAGATGGATCAGGGGGGAAATCTTAAAGGGAACAGACTGATGACAAGATTTCTTTGGAGAAAGCCTCTCTAAGCTGAAAGTCCCTGCTCCTTTTTTGGGGAAGGAGTGGATAAGAGTGCCACTTCCTGACCCAAAGCCTGGAGGGACACACTGAAAACCTTGAAATTTACTCATGTGGGAGAAACTCAGACATGGTGCTGTTCTTATGACCAAAAAACTTAACATAGATTGAGAACTGAGGTCTGGTTCCTACCCAAGAAATCTAGAGGACTAACGGATTTTTCAAAGGCATGGAAAATTAAAATAGACTGAACAATATTTGACGTTAAGACTTTATAATTTATTTTATGGGTACTTGGTAACAAGAGAGGTGCCTCTATCAACAGATTTTAATATAAGCATTAGGTTAAGACATACGATATTGCCATTTTTATAAATCCACAATATACAGATAACAGAAATTTTGTATGACTCAGTCTACTATAATACAATGTATATGTTAGCCAGCATGAGGGAGAGTGTAAAAGAAAAAAGAAATAAGTGCAATTTGAGAGACATTGTTGATTTGTTGATTGGTAATCCAACACTTTCCCAATATTTCTCCACCTCCCCTCCCTCACACTTCCTACAGAGTTTGGAAAAGAAACTGCACTTTTCTAGCCATAGTTAAGAACGGTCATAGGGATTTTTCTGACATACAACAGAAGATGGGGCTTTTGAAAGCCATTTGTTCTCTTAATAAAAGGGGAGGACGAAGCTGGTACTATGCTGTCCCTTCTCTCTTCTCCCTGTCCTGGGTTTGATGCCATAGCTGTCCACTGGCTAAAAGGTTAAAAATGCTGATTAGAAGGACAGAAAGAAGTTGAGTCCATGATCACATCAATGTGCTATCATACCCACCCTTTGCTTTCTACTGCCAAACTTACATTATGCATGAAAAACCAGCCTGTATTAAGTCATGCCCAGCTGGATCTTCTGTAACATATAGCTAAAAAATCTTTTTCTGATTCAGTAGTAAACATGAATATGTAAGTAGTTGCACATAGAAAATTATCAGGGCCTGGGTAATAAAATTTTCAGTTAAAAAATCCTGTTAGCGAGAATTAAGAAAGAGCTTTTTGCAGTAATATTTATTAGATGTGTCATATTTCTCTACTTCAGTGAATAATTTGACTTTTTAATGATACTTCAACCATAATTTAGTACCACAGCCTCAACTTTCTGAAAAAGGTTACTAGTAGGTTAAACCTTATGAAATAGCTGCAAGTCGCCTGGTTTTGACCAGCATCAAAGACAACCTCATAAGGTTTAACATAACATCCAGTCCTTTCACTCTGGGTATGAGAAGTTGTTCAAAGTTGGCAGCAGCAGTGAGAATCACAGAACATAATCTGGATGTAAAAATTTTACATTTTACTTATTTAATAAGCTAAAATTTGATATTTGCTTATTTTCCTGAAATTTCCATCTTATACATTAAAGGAAAGTGTAGCAAAACTTCCAATTAATTATGGTTTGGAATCTCAAAGTACCCAATATAGCACATACAAACACATACATGCAAATTCTCAATATATTATTGATTAAAATCTGATAATTTCAGATGGGTTGGTATGTCTAAACATATCACACACACATGCTCAGACATATACACACACATACATATATGTCACATATATCTTATAAAGATTCTCTAAACAAAATTATTCTAAATTTAAGGTTATACTAGAATTTATTCAAAATAAGCATTTGAAAACTAAAATTTCTAAGCTTATTAAATGCCAGTAGTAGTGGTATTTAGAATTTTATTGACTATTTACTAATTTGTACTAAAAAATAATAAATAAAATTATTAAAGTTTTTGGTGTTTTTTTTACAATGCACTCAGTTTTGAAAGCTGTTTGGAATGTCAAACATAATGCATTGTGCATTAGTTCTATATAAATTTTCATTGAATTCAAACTTTTAAATAAATCTTCCAATTTCTAATGCATCGTATTATCAAAGCACAAAAAACCATTATATGATTATAAGCAGAACCTCAGAACACACTGTCTTCAAATTTAATGGACTCCCAATGCTTTTTCCCTCCTGTTTTTAAGACATTTCACAGTATTTTATACATTATAAATGGATTCCATTCTTGGCTTAGTAATTCACCTAATGGACAATGGATACAAAAAAGCTGTAACTCCAGGGACATTAAATTGGTTCTAAACTCTGAAAATTACAGCTTTTACAAAAAGAAGAAAATACTAAAAACATGTCTAATGCAACACTGCGTCTAATTTCTCACTACCTCCAGATTGTGTCTAAAAGCTCCTAAACTTCTTAATGACACAATATGTTAAAATTACGTTCCTGTATATTTAGATCTCAGAAAGATCTCATCCATTTCATAACCCCAAGGAGGGCTTACCAGCAAGGAGGACATGTGTGCATGTTGGGGGATGGAGGGAGGAACAAGTGTGCGGTGCTACATCTACCCCAGAGCCTATGAATTCTCGTACCGGGGTAGGAAACTAGCACCCTTGTACGGAACCCTTTCACTCACCAGGGCAATTACAGATCCAGATTCTCATGTTAAGCACTGATCAATGGTATTTCAGTAAAGAAATAGAAGGGGAACAGAAGAAAATGCTTTTCTAGGCATACCTGGTAATCAACTCTAAGCCTTAAGACCAACCTGCAATTCGATGATACTATCATTTAGGCCTCATCTGCTCAGAGAACATGAGCGATTCTCTCTGAAGCTAAACAATACATTCTAGCAGTGGGGGTAGAGAAGTTATTCCACTGAACTCTAAAAACAAAATGCTTCACATTTTGTGAATTCACATGTGACTATAATAAAATAAGACTAGTGTCTGAATGCAAAGAGTCTAAGAATTTTAATAATGCTTATCATGTTATTAGTTGGCTGTTCTTCTCTGAGATATTCTAATTTTAAAGAGGGCACTTCCCCACTCTCCTTTACCTCTCCCTTCTGTAAAACACAAGTGATTCAGAATATTCTTACTGCAACATATGCCCTTCCATTTAATCCATTTATCTTTTTATCTGCCTTATTCTGAGATTAGGAAATTCCTTTGTCCAAGTAATTATTTTGTATGTGTGGATTCCCCCCACATCTTCACAAATAGTTAACATGAATGAGTACAGTAAGGAGAGATGCCTGTCTTACATGTTCCTCTGATACCCTGGGTTGTTTCACCTTACTGATTACCTGTGTTTGAGAAAGCACTGTTTCATTCTAGTTTCCACTCACTCCTTTTTAACTGCTGATGGATCTACAGCAAGATTTGTACATATTTTACATAACTCTTGTTCTTTTAAACTAGCACCTTTGACCATCTAGGCAAATAAAAATTTCTTTATGTATAACATCCTTTATTACTCCTAATCTGACCTATTATAACAGAAATTTACCTAATCTGGGTCTTTTGATGCAAGGAATACTTCATCCTGTCTGTCATATGTTGATAGTTTTCAAATTTTTTTCATGTTAAAAAAAGAAATCTGTCGAATTACTTTTACTACTTTTCACCTAATTCCTTCCATTAAAGACTGCGCAGCACCCTCCTGTTCTCAAGGAGAGCACTTGATTTCAATGAGAAATTACATGTTATTGTTAGAGGCTCAGTTATTCTGTTCCTCCCTTGACTTGGTCTGAGAGATTTACCACAAATGAACTCTACTGTCCTGTTTCTTAAAATTTCTTGGGTATCTTTTATCATCAGTCACAGAGAGCACACCTTCATACTATGTGAGGTAACTGTGGTAAGCATTTCCCACCATTTTTATCAAAAAATGTTTGTGTGAAAATAGGTCTTAGTTTCTCTGCATTCTCTCTGTGCTCTTTGTCCCCACCCTTCAGCACCTATTGTATTATGTTCTCCTGGATTCTCTTGAATCTAAACATTTGAAATAATTTCAGTTTTTAACCACCATCCAACAATGTCACAAAAACCCGGCGAATCACAGCCCCTAAATATCTCTAGAATCTGTTCCCTTTGCTCTCTTTCCTACTGTGTTGTGTACCTATAATGATAACTAAGATACATTGCAAAGTCATAATGAATTTATGCTGTTTTATTTTATCCTATGATTATTTTATTTCATTGAATCAAATCCTTCTATCATTACCAGAACTCTGTAAAGTAGCTACTGTTACTCTTCCACCCTACAAATGAGGAAGATAAGGGCCGTATCAGTTACATAATTGTTTGAGGTCCCCAAATCAATGTTTGAACCTGAGCAGACTGATTCCAGAGCCTATTGAGCGACGCTCCAAAGCACTCTTCCGAACTATAATTTCATCAAATCTTTCATCGTCCCCAAAGGCACGAAGCTCACTTTCTGCCACACAATCTTGAACAAAGCATCTCTCTGCTTAAAGCACTGCAGCAGCTTCCCGCTAACTGTAGGGCAATGCTTAACCTTTCCAGCGAGCCTATAAGGCCATCTGCAGTTTGATCTCCCCCCCCACCCCTCTCCCCCCTCGATGGCCCGGTTCCCCAGAGCGCACCCCTGCGGAAGCCTCGCACCTGGCGGCCCTCGGTGGCCGCCCTGCCCGCGCTGCCCCCTGAGTGCACCTGATCACCAGGGCCGCCGCTTCTGCGGAGACTTCCTCAAATGGCTTCAAAAATCCTCTGTCCCCAAGTCAGCTTACTTCTTCACTCTGTCGGGGCAGTCATTTGTGCCCTCTTTCCCTTGATTAGGAACGTGGCAAGGGACAGGATCACACCGTTGAGATCCTTGTCTCCCCAGTGCCTGCTCTACACTGTGGGAACCCGGTCAATATCTGTCAGATAATGCCCAGCCCTTCTCCCCGCCCCTTCCTTTTTAATTCCTTTATCTGATTCCTTAAATAAAAATTATGTGTTTGAATATATTACCCAGGGATCTTTGATAGAAATATTACCTTTCAGTCTGAGAGCATTTCTACCCTGAGGGACGCTAGGTGATCGTTTCTCCCTCTAGGCCCTTCAGAGTTCCTGTCTGAGAACGTCCTGGCAATCCTCCAGTTAGCAGCCCCGTGGCATAGCTGTTCTCAGAGTATGTTACAGGGACCCCTGGGGCCCTTGAGGCCCAAAGCTCTGTGAGGCCAAAACCATCTTCCCGGTAATACTACAAACCTAGTTGCCTTTTCCCTCCTTATCTCTCACGAGTGTCCGGTGCAGTTTCTCGAGGCTACCTGACGTGTCCCATTGTCAGTCCATAGTGATTGGAAAGTGTGCTTGTATATGCTTGTGTTTTAAAACTTTCTCAGTTTCTATATCCAATTCAGTTAATATTGATAGATATGCTCCCACATAAAGGCTCTGCAATAATTGTTAAGACTATAAAAGGGTCCTAAGATCAAGAAGCTTGAGAAGCACTGCTCTAGAAGTCTGCTGGCCTGGAGTGAATCCTCATGTGCTGATGAGAACGGCACACAGAACAGCATTAAATTCTCCAGATCCCATGTACCCTGTCATTGTAGATTTTTCACCGCGTAGTGTATCCTGAAGCACATTTTTATTATTCTTGAGCAATGTTGCACAAAGTCGATTTTCTGGAAAGCAATGTTGATTGTGACCCCGGATGTTGCGTTTTCTATTACACTAATTCCTGGACTAGTTTTTGAAATACATAACACGACAGAGAAAACTTTATTGTTTCCAAAGTTTTCCTTCATTTAGTCTAAATGCACAACCCTTTCTCAGGGTTATACTAATTTCAACCAGTTCCCTCACATTCTACAATTATGCACATTTTAAAGTGAATTATCAGGTCCTTGAGTCTTATGTTTTTTCAAATGTGGTAAAAAGATGAATATGTTAAAAAGTCTATTCTAGGATGAACCTTTATCCTTTTTTTCTAATAATCCAGATTTTAGTTTTATGATTTTTCTTATGTAATTTCTTTTTTTCACTAAGGCTTACACAGAAAGAAGTGCTAAGAAAGATTTCTACTTATTTCTGCTTTCTAAAAATATCCTGCATACATTCATTTTGGCTAATCTTTCTGTATGTGGTTTGAAATAGATTACTTTATGACATTTTTTCCCAGAACTTCCTATTACTTTATTTTATATTTTTATAACTTTATTTTTATTGACACTATTACCAATGTCCTCACCGCCTTGCCCCCCTTGCACTACCTCCACCCAGCCCTACCCTTCCCCCGGCCTTCATCACACTGCTGTGTCCATGGGTTGATCCTGCATATATGTTCTTTGGCTAATTCCTTCACCTTCTTTCATCCAGCCTCCTCTAACCTCCCCTCTGAAAGCTGTCAGTCATTTTGACTGAAATAAAAATCCTTTATGAATTTTCACTAATATTAAACTCATATGGGGCATAAAATGCTTACAAAGGAGTGCTTGTTTCCTTTCAAGTGATGCATTATAAAACTTAACCTGCATCAGAAGAATCACCTTTTGACAGAATTCAACAAAAATAATGAATAATTAGAAAACTTAAATGTTTGATATTTTCTGGGATTTGAGGGAGCCATAAAAAAAAACACAAAAAACCTCTGTATTGATTCTAGCACAAAAATAAGAAAATTAATTTCCTCCCACACTAACAGTCTGGAAATATCTAACTTTTGAAGATGCAGCTAGATAGGATAGAAAAAAAATTTTTTTTTAACCTGATCATAAAACCACCTTGAGATCAGTCTTGTCGAGCCTGAACCTTCCAGGATTACACCTCATTCTCAAGCTCATTGCCATGATACACTCTTTCACACATAGCTGCCCTTTAGGGCTTTGCCCAACCCCATATAGATACCCTGTTGTTTCTCACATTTTCTTGTAATTTGAAGAGATAAGTGGTGCCAGCTGGCTTCTGTTTAACTCAAGGCAAGATGACATTCAGCTCTTCAAGAACTTGGTACACACCTCAGAAAACTTGCCAGGAGAAGGAAATGAGAAGTGACGGGTGTGTATTCAGTTGGGAGGAAGGAGGTATAGAGGAAGAAACACCTGAATCAGGTTGCTGTAGTAACATTCTTTGGGGATTTAATGGCCAGATTATCAATAATACTTATAGATCATAAGCATATGGAGAGGACTGAAGTTAGATAATCAAATGTGAGAAAACAAATATCTAACATGGAAAAATTTTAACATCAATTTTACTTAGTTGAATCACTGTTTTTTTCAGTTGGACAGATCAACAGGGGAAAGAAAGTCCATAATTATAGCAAATCTCTAAATTGCTTTTCTTATAGGAAAATCTATTTTAAAATAAATAAGGATAAGTGCAATTAAATATCAACAAATAATAACTGATACTTCTTGAGTGATTAATGTGTGCCAAGCACTCTTGTGGGGGTTCATGTGGAAGAACTAATTTAATCTCATGAACACTGGATGCTGTAATGATCGTTGTCCCCATTTCATAAATGAAATGAAGGAACTGAAGCGAAGAGTTTTAGCCCTTTTCCAGAAAGCACAGAGAAGTGGTAGTTCTGGGATTTGAACCCAGGAACTCTCACTCCAGAGACCATACCCTTAGTCACTTCCTATTGTCTCAAGACCATGTGTAATGCCAAAGGGAATTTTCTCTTGAAACGCTCTCATTATGTGTTTTACAGTTTATAGCTTTATATATTTGAATGCTTATTACTTTTAAGTATTCCTTATAGTTCTCATTTTTATTGCTCAGACCCTCTTCCTTCCTGTTTTGAACAAATCAAGAGAATAAGTCCTGTAACAAATTCCATAGAAAACTCAAAAACCAACTTATAGATAATTGTGGCTAGAAATCCATTTTTATAGAGATTAGATCACAATTTAGTAGTCAACACCATAAAACAAGTGCTCCATTATATACTCATTCACATGTACTTTTCTAATCAACATTAAAAATGTATAGATGATTTTTAAAAGTTCTAATTATAAAAATATTGCATGTTTATTATAAAACTTGTAGCAAATACTGAAGTGGGAGGACAAGATCCCATTCTGAAAAATCAGTCTCTATTACCATTTTCTGTCTCCACAAAGAAACTAAGAATCAGGACAGGTCAACAGCAGAATGAGGCGTGAACTCGATGTTACTGGAGGCAGAGTCCGAGAAGGTAGGGAGACAACTGAGCCCAATCCACAGGTTACATAGTGTCTGTGGGGTCTGATAAACAGGATCTCAGGGTTGAGGAAGGTGAAAAGCCCTGACTTACTGCAGTGTTTGTGAATTGCCATGGTGTAAATACTCCCACCATGGCCAATTTCAAGCCATCTCCATATCACTGAATGAGGAGCTAGGCTAGAGGCACCCATCAGTTCTTGAAAGCCAGTAGAAGCCAGACCCAGTGCCACACTAATAGTGTCCTCTAAGATTCTTGCTAACTCTAATAGCCTAGATAGGACTCTGTTAGCCAACATGTTATAGCTCAAAATTCCTGAATGGAATTATTTTCCTTCTCTCCTTGCCAGGACAGTACATTTGCCTCCCAATCAGTTCACCAACATAAATCTGGTTTTCCCCCATTTGTCCTTCGCAAGACAGCCAGGGTGATCTCTGAAACACAGAAACCGGAACACACCATTTTTCCTGCTTAAACAAATGCAACGGCTTCTGTGGTAGGCTGGATAATGGCCCCCATTTATGTCCTTGTCCTAATTATTAGAGGCTGTGAATGTTGTCTTATGTGGCAAAAAGGACTTGCCAGTGCCATCAAGGATCCTGAGATCTGCGTAGCTTATCCCCCATTGTCTGCTAGGCCTGACGTAATCACAGCGGTCCTTATCAGAGAGATGCCGAAGAGTCCAGGGTCTGAGCAGGAGGTGATGTGGTGACAGAAGCAGAGGCCGAAGTGATGTACTCTGAAGGTGGAGGGAGGGATACAAGCCAAGGAACACACGTGACCATTTGAACCTGGAAATGCAAGAAAACAGATTCTCCCCTCAAAGGTTCCCAGAAAGAAAAGACCTGCCAACACCTTGACTGTAGACCAGTGAAAATGAGTTTGGACTTCTGACCTCCAGGTCTATAAGACAATAAATTTTTATTGTTTCAAGCAATTAAGTTTGTGGTCTTTTGTTACAGCAGCAATGGAAACTGTTACAGTGTCCCTTCCTATGAGATAAAGACAAAATCTCTTCAAATAGCCTACGACTCCTATATAGTCGTGCTTCTTTTTACTCTCCCATGTCAACTCATCTCAATACTCTTTTGTTCTTTCTGCTCCAGTCCCACTGTTTTCTTTTAGTCCACTATATTTGCAGTGCCTTGGTTGTCACAGGGCCTTTTCCTTTGCGGTTACTTCTGCCTTGAATGCTCTTTCCTTTACTTTTTTTCTAGTTAACTCCTAATCCAAGTCAATTCAAGCATCTCTCTCTCTTCTTTCTCTCTCTCTCACACACAGAATATCTCACTCCTACACTGTATTTATAGCAATTAGAATTTTACAGGTGTTTGTATAATTTTTTATTAATTGACTTCTCCTGCACTAGGTAAGACTCATGCTAGTTCTTACTTACCTTTGTATCCTAGAGACCTGACACATAATAAGCACTTAATAAATACTTGGTATGTGACTGAATACTTCCAGGCTCATTCTCCTGTAACCACTGTCATCAATACACTCTTGGTTTTTTATTGTACATCAAACCAACATTTACCAAAAGTCAACTTTATACAAAATCCTGATCTCATATATCCAGGAAATTTTTCTAACAAAAAATAAAAATATAGTAATAACAACTAATCTATACTGAGAATTTACTATGTGTCAAGCACTGTAATAAGTGCCTTAAATATACAAGCTCATCTTACTCCTATAGGATAAGTGTATTATAATTAGCATATTCAGATCAGAAAAAATAGGACTTAGAGTATTTATGTAACTTCCACTATACCATCTGGCTAAAACTAGATTTAGAATGTAGATCTGGCTGACTACAGCTTCATTTCTTAGCACAATATTATCATGTGTCCTTTCCAGGCCCCATACTTGTTTACAGGAATTATTTATGTATTTACACTTATTTATTAATGTACTCTATTTAGCCCATTCTCACCTCCCCCTTTTTTTATTCAGCATTCTGTTTTTAAGAACTATCTGTATTGTTGGAACACATACAGTTCATTGATACTAACTGTTGCCGTACTTTATTCAACAATATGTGTTTATCATAATCTTACTCCCAATGGCAGAGGGGCCAAATTCTCCTCCAATAACCACTCCTCGATATTCCTGTAGTAGCATGGACAGCCGAGAGCATGGCTGTTCAGCTAGAAACTACATTTCCCAGCGTTCCTTGAAGCTAGAGGTGGCCAGTGACTTATATTCTGAATAATGGTATATGAGTGTCAATAACTGGTCAGACTTCTAGGTTGAGCTCCTAATCAGAAATGATATACCCTCCACTTTTCCTTTCCCCTCTTCCCACTGGCTGGAGCCAGAGCCATCATTTTAGGCCACAAGGTACAAGTATGTGTTAGGATGGCAGAGAATCAAAATAGAAGGCACGATGTCACAAAGCTGTCATTAGTTTTGGACTACTGAAACTTAGGAGTATATTGCATAAAGATATATACATTCTCTCTTGTTTAAGCCACTATTATTTTGGCTCTTCTTAGCACGGATATTCACACCAATACATTTGCCCATACTCTGGTGAGAGACATTGAGTTTGTGCTAACTCCCCACCACCACACTAACAATTCGTCTAACATCTTCACACATCCCCCTTATGAATTTGTGTGAGACTTTAGCTAAGTTAGGTACCCAAGAGTAGGAGTTATGGGTCATGGTTTATAAGAATACTTAATTAGACTACAAAAGGCCAGATTCCTTTGCAGAATAATATTTTGTTCTTAATCATTAGTCTACGCGTCCTTCCTCTAAACCTCCTCAATTCAACTCTTTTCTTTCAAAGTACAACTTTAGTAATCCCAACCCCATCTTGGTTTAAGTCTAAGATCTACCAAGGAATAGCAAAAGAGGACAGAGTAAAGTTTGTGAGAACACATGGAGAAGCGGTAATTTTCCAAACTAACTTGGTCACTGTGGAAATGTTCTCCAGTAGCCTGGACTTCAGGTTT
Source organism: Miniopterus schreibersii (assembly GCF_964146895.1). Taxonomy (NCBI): domain Eukaryota; kingdom Metazoa; phylum Chordata; class Mammalia; order Chiroptera; family Miniopteridae; genus Miniopterus; species Miniopterus schreibersii. Next base: position 34,168,562 of record NC_138111.1, read on the forward strand.
ACACCTTATATGATTAAAATATAATATAAATATGCTCTTAAGATCAGAAACAAGCCAGGGATGTCTGCTTTCACCACTCTTATGCCACATAGCACTGGAAGTCCCAGCCACAGCAATCAGACAAGAAGAAATAAAAGGCATCCGAATTGGAAAGGAAGAAGTAAAACTCATTATTTGCAGATGACTTAACACTGTATCTAGACAGCCCTAAAAATTCCCCCTCCGAAACTGCTAGTACTGATAAATGAATTCAGTAAAGTAGCAGGATACAAAATAAATATCCAGAATCATGTTTATATACAATAATGAACTATCAGAAAAGGAAACTAAGAGAACGATCCCATTTGCAATTGCATCAAAAAAATGAAATACCTAGGAATAACCAAGGAAGTAAGAGACCTGTACTCAGAAACTTATAGCACACTGAAGAAAAAAACTGAAGAAAATACAAATAAGTGGAAGCATATACTAATTCCAAAGAATATATGCACCCCTATGTTCATTGCAGTATTATTTACAATAGCCAAGATCTGGAAGCAGCCCAAGTGCCCATCAGTAGATGAGTAGATAAAAAAGCTGTGGGACATTTATACCATGGAATGCTACTCAGCCAGAAAAAGAAAGCAATCTTACCCTTTGCGACAGCGTGGATGGACCTGGACAGTATTATGCCAAGTGAAGTAAGCCAGTCAGAGAAAGACAAATACCACATGGTATCACTCATATATGGGATCTAATGAACAAAAAAACCCAACAAGCAAAATAGGAACAGATTCACAGATACAGAGAACAGACTGACAGCTGTCAGAGGGGAGGGGTTGGGGGCTGAGTAAGAAAGGTGAAGGGATTAAGCAAAGGACAAAACCTCCCAGACACAGACATCAGCATGATGAATATGAGAGGGGAAGGCAGGTGGGGAGAGGGAGGAGAGGGTAAACGGGGAGTAAATATTGCAAAAAATGTGCTATGTATTATCAGAATAGGTTAATAATCTTTTGTAATTTCATAAGCTGACTTTACACTCAGAAACCAAAATATCTTTTATTGTCTTGGGTTGTGGAAAACGATGCCCAGCCACCTCATACCCGTTAGGATGGTTACTATAAAAAACAAAAACAAAAACAGAAAACAAGTGCTGGCGAGGGTGTGGAGAAAGTGGGACCTCTGTGGATTCTTGTGGGGAATGCAAAATGGTAAAGATGTTGTGAAAACAGTATGAAGATTCCTCAAAAAATTAAAAATGGAATCACCGTATGACACGGCAATTTCACTTCTGCGTACATATATAATTATTGCAGTTTCGAAGTTTGCCAATTGTCAAAAGTGAGATATTAATCCACGCAATTTTTACATCGCACACCTACTAGCATTTAGGAAAGAAAGCAGAATTTCTTGTGAGTTTGCACTGGGAAGCTAACTGATTCACCCTTAACCTCTTCGGAGGATGCTTCCTCCACTGGAGGGGCTCAGCATCTCCTAGTTATCATCAGAGGCGCGGGTGCTAGAGGCTAGAGGAAGGAGGGATAAACTCCCTGTTAATCTGATCCTTATGCCTGCAGTGCTGCGCGCCCTGAGCTCCAGTTGCAAATGGTTCTGATCGCTGGACAATGGGTTGGCTGCTTCTGACTGAGCCTTGCTGGAAGGAGAAAGTCACCCTGGGAGAGATTTTTATGTCATTAATGGTCTTGGTTACTACTCAGATATAGGTGATCAAATAGATGTTTTTAGGACTGTGTGAGAGCCTCCAACATTTTGGCCTAATGCCTAAAGGCTCTTTTTTTTTTTTTTCCCCCCTAAACAGTAAATAGGATTTGACTCTATCATAAAGTTTCATACCAGTTCTTCCCCAAGGCCATTAAGTGGTTATAAAAAGCTTCTGTAGAAAACCTCCTGTAATAAAAGTTGTGAGAAGTTCTGATTTTAAAATTGAAAAGAGGCAATCTCTGTTCCTCCCCCCAGAAGGAACACTCATCTTCTTAGAGCATCAGTTCAAGGCCCACAATGATCTGCTATTATCCTCTGTACTGAGGCAACTTTCTTCCTCTTCACTCAAGATCCTTTCAGCACTATTGTCATGGAATGAACAAACATTGTTTTTTCATAACCTCTTTATACCCAGCTCCTATATACCTTTCCAGCCTTGTCTCTCACCAACCCTGCATGCGACCATTCCTCTCCCTGCTCCTTGAGCAATTCTAACGTTATTCAGGGTTGTCTAAATGTCCCGGGCATCATCCTTCCTTCTGTGTCTTTGCACATAATGACCTCTCTTCCTGGAGTGTTCCTCCCCTCACTTTCTCCACCCTTAATGCTAAGCTCATTCTTATTTTCTCCTTGGATGCAGGGAGAAGGTCAGTTAGGAAAATCCTCCCCACTCCTACCTGAGTTCTGAAGGGTGAATCTGTCTGTTCAGGTCTCTGACCTTCCAGATAATGTAATAAATCTCTCTTAGAAAAACACGTGTCTTCTTTGTAATTGTTTAATGACAAAAGCAATTGTGCAAACCAAGGAAAAGTTTAAATGTAGGCAAACAATAGTTCTAACATACATTCTAAGCTCCTAGACAGCTATTTGGTTTTCTACTGGCTCCTAAATAAACTCATCACCAACCCTGATATCTAGCAGGTATGCACTGATATTGTACCTACTCCATACCTACTGGGAAACAGCTGCTGTCCTGGCCCTGAGTGCCAACCCCCCACCCCACCCCCTGTTGCCTTGGTATCTCACCTTGGATAATTTCAAGAACTCTCTTGCAGCTCAAGGGTTAAAGCCTGGCCCAGAAGGGGCCTCCAGAATCCAGCCCCAGAGCTCCTGCAGAGGTCCATTCTAACTGATTATTGCCACACTCCTTGTTAACATATTTTAAATATCATTCCCGCAGATCACCAAATTTATTCAGGCTTTGGAGGAGCAATTGCAGGAATTTTCTGTTGACAGGTACAATAACAATGCACAATGAGATAAGATGGAAATCAAATTTGCAGTTAGAAAAATATTCAATATAGCTTTGTGTCATAAGCCAAAGAGACTCAAGAAAATCCAACTACCAGGGAAATGCATCTAGGACTGAGAAAATGAATGTTTTAAATTTGACATCTTAAATGGTTTAATTGAAATTATCAAATGGGATAAATGCCTTCATCAGCAGAAACTTTTATTGACTGCAGCAGTTTACGTGCGTAGGTGTTGAAGCACAGTTTGGTTTAGTATTTAATAACTTGTCAAATATCTATTGAGCTTTTTAAATTTCTCTGCACCTGGCACACATAGGAGATAATAATTACAGAGAATTTACAATTAGGGCCATCTTGTCATGGGACTTATTGACAAAATTAAGGATAGTGATGAAAACTAGAAGGGGTGGAGGCAAGATGAGGTACACAGAGATTGTAAAGATGACTTCAAGCCATATGATAATGCTTCTGACTGTTGGAGATATTCAATAATGTTGTTTTCATTGGTTATGTTATTTATGAGGAATAAAAAGAAATGTGTAACAAACATACCAGAAATGAAAAAAATACAACAATAATACATTTACACAGAGAAATATCGATAAACAAATGTTATAGGACCCACATTCATTTAAATGGGATCTACACTGACATTGGTAGGAGGCAATTAGTATAGTGTATGAAATGAAGTCTCATCTCAGAACACCATTTTTTTAAGAGTGGGGCCCCAGGAAAGGGAAGTAGATGGATTACTGTAGAGAATGCAGGTGTGACTTTCAAAGCCCAGGGGGCATGTTGATTCTATGAAGAGCTATTGAGATTCTACTGTGTGCTGGGCACTCTTGTTTAGCAGTAAGAAACACCAACATGCATACAGCATGATCCTGTCCTTAAGCAACCCACAATTCAGTACAGCAGACCAAGAAACACAAATCCTTATAATCTGGTTTGGGCTGTAATGAGCGAGGCAATAGAGAGCTATGGAGACACACGAAAGTGAGTCATTAATTCTGGCTGAGAAACACGAAGCAAAAGGGACATTTTGAGTAGAGACAGAGACAAATGAGAAGGGACCTTACTAAACAGAAAGGAAAATATGTGATTCAGAGATGTAAAATTATTTACTTAGAGTGATGGCGAAATAACCAGTCGTGTGTAAAACCTACACAAACCAGGGAAGACTTAAAGAAAGCTTTTTTTTTCACACTATGAGAAACAAATCAAGGTGATTTTCAGAGTATTTCTACAATATTTTAGAATAAAGTGCCACCAAGAGACCAAGCTGTCTCTTTGGTCATAGTCCTTGTGGCAACAACAGTCGATGGGTGTATCCATCTTCAGAGCATCCCCTGCCTTCAGAAATGCACAGTGGGAACTGGAACCAGTGGCACTGGAGGTGGACAGGCAGAGTGGGACAAGGGGAGAAAGGGTGAAATCACAGCCTCTCCACATGGAACGAAAGAAGGAGATTGGGAGATGAGACAGTGTAGACTGTAGTGTCTAATACAGCAGGCACTGACCATATGTGGATATTTAAACAAATTAAAGTTGAATGAAATTCAAAAATTAGTTGCTCAGTCCTGGGAAACTTTCATTATATTATAAAAGAATGTGTCCCTCTCATTATATTATAAAAGAATTTGAGGGCTAAAATGCATTATAAATGACATAGCCCTATGCAAAATTATGGTTTTTACTTTTCTGACATCTTAGTTACTTTTTAAAATGTTCTCTAACCATTTCTCTCTCATTAGATAGTGAAGTATTTGAATGTAGAAAGTCAAAGACAGCTCCTCATTTCTAATAAGGTCAGGTCAATAATTTTCACAATATTTATTAAAATTACTCAATTTGAAGTTTAATAATTTAGTGGTTCATTTAGTCAAACATATCAGGGGCACTGCACATTCAGGACCTCAGGAAGCAGCACTGAGATGGAGATTAGCATGCAGGATATTTACTAGGAAGTTCTTAGGACACACACCTTTAGAAGGAAGGAAGAAGGAACATCATCGGACACAGAGTATAATTAGTCCCAGCCGAGTTGTTAGCAAACCCAGAGCACTGGACTAATTCTTTAGATTTGAAGTTAGGATGTCTCAGTGTCCCTGTGTTGATCAGTGTTTGGTGGTAGGCTCTCCCTTGCTGCGGTATGACCTCAGGTGAAGTCATTGTTTGCCACCAAGGCAATGACCAAAGAAAGCTGGCAGCCAAAGGTCAATATCTGGCAGGGCTCCCAACTGCTGAGAGAATAGTGCTTCCTTTCTGGGAGATCTGGGTGGCGCACTGGAGCATTCTTTCCAAGGAAGGAACAGAGTGAGGAAAATACATAAAGAAGGAAGAGAAACTGCCTTTAGAGATGTTGAAAAACATTAGCTAATCTGCTAATACTGGCTATTTCCCACTGGACTCAGAAAATTGACTCTGAATCTCTTTTGGCTCTAGAATCACTATCACTTGTCATAACAGAAATGCATGGGCCCACTCTGCTGTCCACTATTTTATACAGATAGACAAGGCCAACATTTTTTTTGCATAGGACCTCACTATGTCATAAACAATGTAGCAGACAATCCCTTTTTAGAATAGGACTGAACACAGATTTTTGATGTATTTCAGGAGTCTCTAAATCACACAAGTGCCTGTAGTTGATCAGGCCCTTCCTATGCCCCACCGACCCACCTAGATGTTCTTCACAAATGTACAGGAAATTGTTTTATTTTTCTATTTAAACAAGGAAGGAAGGGAAGAGGGGAAAGGAAGAGAAAGGGAAGAAGGGAAGACAAGTTACACTGTTCAAGACAAGGTAACACTACAGATTACATTAATAGAACCTTCCTCCATTCCATTTTCATACTCTCCTCCCATTATCTCCACCCCTCACCCACGCACACCTGCCCCTCCAGCCACCAACACACATATTTACAACATATTTTTACAACTCCTGCAGATCACTTGTATGCCTTTGCTTTTAGGTCATTTAAAATCCTTAGATTCTTTCCTCCATTTTCTGATGGCATTAAAGTAATAGATTGAACAGTAAGATGAATAAAAATGTCAAAACATTTTTAAAGTTAAAATTTCAGACTTTTCTGTATTATATTATTAGTCGACTCAAAGTACCACTTTCAAATTTTCTGGAATTTTAAATAAAAATAAACGATTCCTTTAAAAAATGTGACAAATTGAAAAGATAAAACATTTCTTAACTGTTATTTTCAATTATTCTTACTCTTTATCACCCAAAGACAAGCTTCTTAAAATATAGCCATAGACTTTGAAACATTTATAGTTAATTCAGGAACTTACCTGATAATGTACAATGTTGAATAATTCTTTTGAGGGAATCAATACTGGTTATTTTATTTTTAATCAGGCCCATATACTTTCGATTTCCTTATTAAAGATACATTTGCTTTCACATAGACAAATATGCCCGTTCTCTTATCCCACCCATACTGTCCATGACAGCAGGGAGCAGGCAAGAAAACCTGACAACCACATTCAAACAATTCCGTTCCTTTTCAACTTTGAATGTACTATTGGCCTTTTCACTATAAGCCTAATGCTTGGGGTTTCCTTTCAGACTCAGGCAATTTCCTACAAAGAACTTTCTTCTGGTTAGAAACAAAAATGAAAGCTGCCTTCGCTACTTAATTCTATTATTTATTGCATAGCTCAAAACCTCATGTAACCTTGAATCACTTGCATTTTTACTTTTTAACTTCCAAAGCAATCCAAGTTATGAAACTTCGGAACAAGTCTGAAAAGTCGGATGGTTGTGCTGCGAAATCACTGTGTGGCAAGTGCATTAACCAAAGCAGCGGAGAGAAGAAGGATGAGCATGGACCGTTTTCAAAATCGGGGGAAGCCAACTAAATGAACACAGTGGCATCTGCCTTTTTAAATCTTTGGATTTGGAGAACATCTTAAGAAATGTAGTTTTACTCTTTATGAATTTTAGGTTCTTTGCAGAAATTCTGAACAAGGCCAAGTTATGGACTGAGTATTTAAGTCCCCCCAAAATACATGATGAAGCCCTAACCTTCAAGGGGGTCCTCATGATGGGACCACTGTCTCCATGAGAAGAGACCAGAGAGCTAGCTCTCTCTGTCTCTGTCTCTCCTCTCCCCCCCCATGGGAGGACACATCAAAAAGGCAACTGTCTGCAGTCCAGGAAGACGGCTCTCACTAGAGCCCAATCATTGGCTGCGCCCTGATCTTTCCACCCTCCAGAATGGTACAAAATAACTATCTACTGTTTAAGCCATGCAATCTATGATATTTTGATAGCAGCCTGAGTTGGCTAAGACAGACACCACTTGCCAAGAATAAAACTTCATTACTTCATTATGTAATAAAAGTTTTTATGATGTACCTAGAATGACACCTCTAATGATATCAAATCTAATATTTTTCGTGTCCCACTTTCTTCCCTCCAGGTTCTCATTGGTGCTATTTCTTTACCCATTAGCAGGTTTCATTCACCTCATATGACCTAATCATACTCACCACTGAAGTCCAACTAACGTGTATTCTCCTCTAAAGAGCCTTTCTTACATCCCCTTCCGTCTCCAAACTTTCTTGCTCCTTACCTGTGCCTCTCACATTGTACTTATTCCTTCAAAATATATTTATTAAGTGGCACCTGGAGTGTGGTAGGTATCTGTTAGATGATCCCTAGGATCCCACCTCCCAGTACTCATGCCCTCATGTAATCCTTTACCTTTGAATGAGAATTGAATTTTGTAGCTTGCTTTTAGCAAATGGAGAGGTGTCATTTCTGAGATTAGATTTTTAAAATTTGGCTTTCATCTTGTTCCCTTTCCCTGATTCTCTGGCTTGCTCACTCTGAGGGGAGCCAGCTGCTGAGTTGCGAGCTGCTTATGGAGACGCCCATGAGCCAAGGAACTCACTCCAATAGCTTGTGAGGAACTGAATCCTACCAATAGCAACATAAGCTGCACCCAGATCCCTGCCTCACAAAAATTGTGAGATAATAAATATTTGTTCTTTTAAGCTATTAGGTTTGGGGGTAATTTGTTATGCAGCAATAGATAATGAAAACATAGACCTAAGCATACTAATAGGAAGTAATCGTGTCTCATACTAGATGTATTAGCTTGCAAGGGCTACCATAACAAAGTACCAAGGACTAAATAGATTAAACAATGGAAATCTATTGTCCCACAGTTCTGGAGGCTAGAAGTCTGAGATCAAGGTGTTGGTGAAATTGTTTTTTTCTGAGGTCTCTCTCCTTGGTTTATAGATGGTAATCTCCTTCCTGTGTTTTCATATGAACTTCCTTCTGTATGCCTCTGTGTAATTGCTTCTTCTTTTACAGACATCAGTCACGTTGAATTAGGGACCCACCCTAATGACTTCATTTTAACTTCATTTTTTTTTAAAGATTCAGTCTCCAAATACTGTGGTGTTTTGAGGTATGGGTATTCAGAGTTCAACATATGAATTTTGGGGAACACAACTCTGCCCAAAATACTATATATGATTAATATTATATTAAGAAAATTTCTATAACCTAGATGTTCACATTTTTCTTCTGATTTTAAAAGAAATTAAAACATTTTCATGGGTTCCTAAAACTACTGGGGGTCTCTGGCACTGTGCCTGCTGCTGATAAGCTTATCCCAAATACCTAAATGAATGACACTTGGTTTGAAATCTGATGGATGGGTAGTTGTCTGAAGCAGTGCTTCTCAACTTTACAGAACATGCAAATCATCTGGAGTCCTATTAAACTGCAGGTTGAGACTCAGTAATATCTAGGGTGAAGTCCAAGAGTCTGAATATCTGAAAGTTCCTAAGCAATGCTCCTGGTGCAGGGACTAAACTGTAAATAGTAAGAATATAGAGCTATGTTGTCATGTATAGTAGCCACTAGACATATGAAGTTATATAAATATTAATTTAAAGTAATCAAAATGAAATAAAATTTAAAATTCTGTTCTTCAGTTGCACTAACGACATTTTGATTGCTCAATAGGCACATGTAGCTACTGCTACCTTATTAGATACTGCAGGTATAGAACATTTCTATACCTGCACAAAGTTCTGTTGAACAGAACCCATCTAGAGGGTAGTGGGGGGAGGGGAGAAGAAATAAGATTTTGGTATAGAATACAGGGAAAGTCAAACAGGATGAGCCACACAATTGAAGGCCAACTACAAAAGTGTTTTTGTGAAGTAAAGCAACATCACAGGCTTAAATAGAATAAAGTCATCTCAATTCAATCTCTTTCTTTACTTCTAACTGAACAATTGCCACAGCTGTGTTTGTTGTTAATGCTAATAAAAATTCAGTTTTAGAATTAAGTTACCTGAGTATGTGCTCTCAGATGCCCCTAGATGGAAGTTTAATCAGCATAAACCATTAGACTTCAAACCTCTGTTGAAGGTAACAAGAATTCAGAGAAGAGACAGAGGAAACCAAAGGTTACTCCTGTGTGCATGTGAATGCATTTGTGTATGTGTATGTTTAAAGACTGGTGGCTTTCTCTTCTGAACTCTGTTTTAAGAAAGCTAAATGTACTTTTGAGGGAGGTGAAGTGAATGGTCCCTGACGTCAATCCTTGTGACTTCTCTTGCTTGTTTCCCACATTTGTCCCACAGGTGTGCTGTGCTGATGAAGTATTTTTCACTTGGTGACTCATTCATTTAATTGCAACCTCTGCTATTTTTTAAGTTTATAAAGGGAATCTGAGCCTAAGATAAAAGCACATTTAATATAGTCAACATGACAGAACATATCTAGAGCATCCATCTTTCTCATTGCTCATGCTTTAGGTTTTCCTCTCAAGTCAGGACATAGCTATGCAGAAATTGCGGTTTATAACTCCTGGGAACCACATCGAATAACAAAACGAACCCCTGATGGTAGCTAGGACCTCAGTTTAAGTTGGACATCTCCCTGTGCTACAAATTGTCTTTGTGTTAAACATCCCACAATAATGAGGTGTTAATTTTATTTTTCTCATATGGCTCATTAAATCCAGCTCAAATAATGAAACCCAAAGGCTTTGTGCTTTACATAGTGTCAAGTGAATCTGATCACTTTACAGTCCATCAACTTTAAAGATTTCAAGTCAGGGTTGGTTCAGCTGGGGGGAAAAAATCAAATCCTCTGAAGGAATATGAAGCATAGTTTGGCTGCAGGACACGTGTGAACACAAAGAACACACTCCTTCCAGCTTAAAGTGCATCTGGCTGGGAACTTCTGTTGTAACCTCTCCAATTTAGCACTAAAATACCTATGAAGAAACAGAACAAGATGAAAATTCACACCTTCCAAAAATAAGGACTGATAGAAAAGCTATTACTTAAGTCTGGAATTTCCAATTGCTATTCAGCTGTAGGTGCTGAATTAAGAAAAATACACTTACAGCTCTATAAGCAATGTTTTATGAAACAGAAAATAAGTAGGGCAGAAAGTTATTTCACTTCTCCTCACTGTCTGCTACATGCCAAACAACAAAACCAGGTAGACAGCCCACCTTTAGAGGAGAATTCTGCCACCCACCATTAATTTTTTTCTCTGTATCTATTTCAGGATTGAAATGCAAAATAATAGAGAATGTGTGTGCTTGTTTGGGGGAACAGTGGGAGTTGGAAATTATATCAATAGTGATTTTGTCCTCAAGTATTAGGTATCACAAATGAAGAAATATGTATATTTCTTTGTATTTTACAAGTTTGGAGGACTACAGAACCAAGCACAAACATAAGAGAAAAATCATACCTCATCCCTGTGGTATTTCACAAGACATTGACAATTGGGGTATAAGTTCTACATATAATAAAATAACTTAAAGTGAATTAAAATGATACACATGAACATAATTATTTTACCAAATATGGCAGTAATGGAAGAATGAAGAAACAAAAAAGATATAAAATGCATATAAAACAAAGAGTAAAATAACAGAAATGAGTACTTCCTTATCAGTAATCACACTAACAATAAATAGGTTAATATATCCAATTAACAGGTCAAGTGCCAGAAAGAATAATTTTTTAAAAATATGGGTTTTTTATTGATTTCAGAGAGAGAAAGGGAGTGGGGGAGAGAGAGAAACATAGATGATAAGAGAGAGTCATTGATCCGCTGCCTCCTACAAGTCCCCTACTTGGGGATCGAGCCTGCAACCTGGGCATGTGCCAGGAATCAAACTGTGATCTCCTGGTTCAATCTGAGCCATGCCAGCCAGGCCAGAGGGGATAATTTTAAAAGCACATGATCTAATCATAACTTGTCTATATGAGACTTACTTTTAATCTAAAGAAACAAATGACTTGAAAGAAAAAAAATTGAAAAGATATTCCATGCAAATAGCAACAAAAAGACAGTTGAAGTGGTTATAGCACTATCACGAAAAATAGACTTTAAGACAAGCATTTATGTGAGAGATAAAGAAGAATATCATATAAAAGGGTCAATCTATCAAGAAGACATAATAAATACAAACACATATGAACATGACAACAGAGCCACAAAATGTATGAAGCAAAAATCAACAGAAGTGAAAGGAGAAATAAACAGCTCAAGAATTACAATCAGAGATTTCAATAACCCACTTATAACAAGCAGAAACACTAGACAAAGATCAGCAAGAAAGACAAGACTACAACACTATATCACCTAGACTTAGCAGACCTAAAACAGTCTTCTCAATACTAGCAAAATAAACATTCTTCTTCTCAAGTACACAGAGCACATTCTCTAGAACAGACCATATGTTGGGCAACAAAATTAATCTCATAAATTTAAAAATATTGTACTATTACATAGTATGTTCTCCACCCCAATAAAATGAAATTAGAAGTTAATTACAAAAGGAAATTTGGAGAATTCACAAATATATGTTTTTTTAAATAACACTCTTAAATACCCAATGTGACAAAAAAGAAATCACAAGAAAATACTACAAAGAAATTACAAACTCTTGCAAAAAATAAAAGAGCAGGAGTACATATTAACTCATTTGATGAGGCCATTATTACCAACACAGACAAAGCGCAAGAAAAGAAAGGTATAGACCAATGTTTTTCATAAATATACACAAAATATAGCCAGCCAAACACTAGAAAATCAAATATGTCAATATATTAAAAGTAATAAATACCATGACCAAGTGAGATTTATCCCAGGAAGGCAGAAATGGTTCAATATACAAACATCAATCAATAAAATACATCATATTAAGGGGGAAAAACACATAATCATCTTAATAGATACAGAAAATCATTTGACAAAATACAACATTCTTCCGTGATAAAAACAATCAGCAAACTAAGAACAGAAGGAAATTTTCTCAACTTGATAAAGAGCACATAAGAAAACCCACAGGTAACATCACACTTAATGGTGAAAGATTGAAAGCTTTTCCTTTAAAATCAGGACCAAGAAAATAATGTCCACTCTCAACTCTTATACTCAACTTTGTATAGGAAGTTAAAGCCAGAACAAGTAGGCAAGAAAAATAAATAAAAAGGCATCTAGATTAGATAGAAATAAATTAAACTACCAACTATGAATAGGTGATTATGGACAGATGATCTATTAGGAATCATGCAGATGGCATAATCTTTATAGATAGAAATACCTAAGGAATTCACTTAAAAATTATTAGACCTAATATACAAGTTCAGCAAGGTTGCAAGATATAAGATGAATATACAAAAAAAGTTGTATTTGTATGCACATGCAGTGAATAATCTGCATATAAAATTAACAAAACAATCCCCTTATAATAGCATCAAAAATTAAAGTATTGAAATAAATTCACCCAGGGCATATAAGATGTATACACTGAAAACTATAAAACATTTTTTAAAATCTTCACCTGAGGATACTTTTTTAAGAATTGATTTTAGAAAGAGAGCAAGGGATAGAGAAAGAGAGAGAAACATCCTTTGGTTGCCTCCCAAACATGCCCCAACAGGAGCTCGAACCCGCAACCTAGGTGTGTGCCCTGACTGGGAATTGAACCCACAACATTTTGCTGTACAGGACAACACTCGAACCACCTGATCCACCTGGTAAGGGCTATAAAATTTTTTTGATAGAGAATGAAGATCTAAATTAAATAGTGATTAGAAAACTTAATATTGTTAACATGAAAATACTCACTAAATTCATCTACAGAGTCAAAGTAATCTCTATCAAATTTCTAACTTCTTTTTTTTTTCTAGAAAAGATTAAATTGATCCTAAATTGCACATAGAATTGCAAAGAACCCTGAATAGTCCAAACAATTTTGAAAAAGAGGTACAAAGTTAGGAGACTCACATGTCACTATTTCAAAACTTAATACAAAACTACAGTAATCAAAATAATATGGTATTGGCAAAAGGACAAACATAATGACCAATGGAATATAATAAAAAATACAGAATTAAACCTATACATGTATGATCAATGGATAGCAACAAGGCTGCCAAGAACATTCACTGAGGAAAAAACAATTTTTAAAATAAATGGTGCTGAAACAATGGGATATCCACATACAAAAGAATAAACTTTGACCCCAACCTCATACCATATATAAAAATTAATGCAAAGTGGATCAAAGACCTAAATATAATTGCTAAAATTATAAAACCCTCGGGAGAAAATATAGTGCAGGTTTCTGTGACTTTGGATTAGCTAATAGTTTCTTAAATATGATGCCAAAAGCACAAGGAACAGAAAAAAATGAGGTATATTGGACTTTATCAAAATTAAAAGCTTTTGTGCTTCAAAAATCATTATCAAAAAGTGGGAAGAGCCCAGCTGGGTGTGGCTCAGCAGTTGAGCATGGACCTAGGATCCAGGAGATCGCGGTTCGATTCCCGGTCAGGGCACATGCCCGGGTTGCGGGCTCGATCCCCAGTCGGGGGCGTGCAGGAGGCAGCCAATCAATGACTCTCATCATTGATGTTTCTACCTCCCTCTCCTTTCCTCTCTCTGAAATCAATAAAGATATATTTAAAAAAAAAAAAGTGGGAAGACAACCTACAGAATGGGAGAAAATATGTGCAAATCATATATCTTATAAGGCTCTAGTAATCAGAATAAATAAGGAACACTTAAAATTCAACAACAAAAAGGCAATTAATAAATGGCCAAAGTACTTGAGTAGACATTTCACCAAAGAATATATACAAGCAGACAGTAAGCACATGAAAAGATCCTGAACATCATTTGTCATTAGATAAATGTAAATAAAGACCACAATGAGGTACTACTTCACATCCACGAGGATGGCTATATTTTAAACAAACAAGCAAACATACAACCCAGAAAATTGCAAGCATTGGTGAAAAAGCAGAAAAATTACATTGCTGGTGGGTATGTAAAGTGATACATCCACTGCAGGAAACATTTTGCCCTTTCCTCAAGAAGTTAAACATAGAGTCATTATACGGCCAAGCAATTCCACTGGTATAAATTCAGAGACAAAAAGATTAGTAGGAATGAAATTTTCTTTTTAGGATGATGAAAATGTTTCAGAATTAGATAGTGGTGATGGGTATACCACACTGTGAATATCATAAAAAATACTGAATTGTACACTTTAAAATGATTAAGACATTGATATTTATGCTATGTGAATTTTACCTCAATCAAATAAAGAAAAAATCAATAAAAATAAAAAGGAGTCGTGTTTCTATTTTAAAAACAACTAAGAATAACACATTTCATTCAGAATAGTAGCAAAAATATTACAGAAATAACCCAAAGAAAAAAATGAACATCTATTAAGCATGTTATTTTTTAAGGTGTAAGGAGTTAGAGAAACCACTGTTAACTTTTCCTTAAGAGTCACCCAAATTACTAGTTTTTGCCTCTTCCCACCATCACAAAAATAAAATTTGAAAGGATCTTCCCAGGCGATATTCATGAGAAATTTCCTGGGGTTCCTCAAATACTGAGGGAAATAAAAGTATTCCCAGAATATTAGCACCGTATATGTCCCCTCTTCTCAGAATTGATAAAATTTCAGATGCTTGGGAATATAGAGAATATAATTTAGGAAGATAAATTGGGGGATATCCCTGGGTGGGTGAAACAGTACTGACAAGAAATGGTGGTTCTGACCATACATTCCCTCCATGGGGGTGAAAGTCTGCTGTTTGTCCAGCTGTGATCTCAATTCAGTCCTTGGCCCCAGCTGTTCTCTTTCAGTCAGAACAAATTAATACTCTTTAGAGGCAAGTTTAAACATGCCACCTGTAAATTGTCTCTGAATATATAAAGTGGAATATAGTCTTTAGTTCTACTGAAATCTCTCTAAATGTCATATTTTTCCTTTGTATAAATGTATACATTTATTGGCAGAAAAGATGTTGGGTTAGAAAAACCTGCTGTTTTATTGATTTCCAAACACATTTATTCATAACTAAAGACACAGGGTGGGTTGCTTTCACTCAACAAAATGAGGCTTTGAAAATTTATTTGTTTGGCTGAATTGGATGCTATCCACTGGGGATAATATCCATCCTAGAATTAGTGGACTTCAGGCATGTTTGTTCATTTGCTTGTCTGGTAAACTTTAAGTGATAAGAAGTTCTTTCTTGAGATTATCAGGCAACAAGTGGGACTTAAGTTGGACAGAGAAAGACCTTTTTTGTATTAAAAATAACAAAAAAATGGAAGGGATATAAATGTCAAAACAGATGAAGGCAACTGTATTTCCTCTGGAGGTGATTTTTAATGGTCACATCTAAAATGTAAACAGTATAAAGAATTCTTAAAGTGTAGTATAGCATGTTATAATGTATTTTCAAATACAGTATCTCATTTAATCACTCTTTTTCCAAATGAGATATATAAAGCTAGAAAAGTTTAGGTAATTTATCCAACACTATATAGCCAAAAAATGATAAAAGTGAAACTTAAATCTGGTTCTTTAGAAAAAACATTTTTTGTATGAAATTATCATTTCATATATTTAATGACTCAAATCTGAGCATTCTTTGCTGAGGCACCATATAGACCAATATTACATGTTATCTCGTTTCTTTAATTGTGAGTATGGAAAAACATGAAACTTCACAAAAATATCACGGCAAAGATGAAGAATTGTTTTAATCATAAGCTTTGATTTTACCTTCTTACTGGGCCTAACTCTCATCCCTTTTGAAGATTAAAAGCAGTGATACCCACACATTTAGGTAAAAATATTGCAACATCATGTTTTGAGTTTAACTCAAGAGGAAAATGAATACATTCTACATTATTCCATACTAATGACTAAAACCATTGCTTTTCTTCTTGTATGTTTTATTCATAGAAGTATAGTCAATCTAACCAAATCTTACGCACAATGACTGTACCATTCATTGACAGTCATGAAACAGCACTATGTATTTTATACACTGGTCCACCCACGTACAAACATTGTCTTTCTCAAGTTTATTGTGATCTGTCAATGTAACTGTAAGTCAATAATTCTTAGATATATTTCTCTCATGTGCACTCAGAACGTAGCATTTTAAAACGCCATACAATTAAAGGTTAAGACCAGACATAGACAATTAGAATCCTTCTAACTCATGGAGCATAGTTTTGTGAACTCCTAGGTAAAATGTCTATCTTTCAAATACTGCTAGAAGATCAACCTTAACCATTGGATTAAAGCCAACCAATAAATTCCTACAATCTCAACTTCTCTATTTTTCAATTTTTCTTTCCATTAGTCCAAACATGTCCAATTGTAAAGATCTTTTCCCCATTTCTACTAAAAATGTCTATTTACAAATATGATACTATTTTAAATAATTTTAATATGTTAAATTTATGCAGATTGCACTTTGAATTTGAAATAAGGAAATAAATAAGAGAGAGCCTGGGGCAATACTGCTGGAAGGCAAATTGAAAATGACAGAATGATATCAGTCATATTCGCTAAAAAGGTATACAGAGCAAGGCAAAGATATCATTTGGTTGTTAGTAAAGAGACACTTTCAGAATGATACAGATGAACAGATATTACCTGCTATGAGAATAATGAAATATTCAACTGTGGTGATTCAATCCTATGAGATTTATAAGAACTTTGTAAATAATAATACTAAGATGTATTTAATGAGTGGGACATTGAAGGCTTGAAATCAGATAACAAAAAGCTGAGAGGGCTGTAGAAAAGTTATCACTATCAGATTGAAAGAATATATATCAAATCACTTTGTGCTTCGAATTTTTCTTTGTAAATCTCCCTTCATTTAGTATTTTGAATAAAATATACTTTTGTAGCAAATGTACCTATCTTTTTGCTTGATCATACTAAAATACTGGCATTTTATTTCCCTGGGATACTTAGTTTTCAGGGCCCATTCAATTTAGTAAATTCACTCAAAATTTTGGGGGTTTCAATTGTATGCAAGACACTTTGCTAGACGCTGAAAGGCAAATGAATTTACAAGGTCCCTGTTTTTTTAAAATATATATTCTCTAATAGTGAACATAAAAGATATGCTCAAAACAACACAAGACCGAAAACATTTAGGTGTTATGGACGTTTAGGTGTTAAGAAAGGAAGGAATAAACCTTGGTTGGTGGTCAGAGAAGGCATTAAGGAGATGACATTTGAGATGACTAGAGAAGTTGGTTAAGTAGAGATGGGAGGAGACAGGGAGCAAAGAGCTAAGGATGAAAATAAACCGCCAAAGACAGAGGCCTCCCTGCTCACATCCCTCGAGCATCCTGCTTCGGTGGCCAACTTCCAGACATTAGTATCTTTATCCATTTGCTTGAGTGCTTTCTCTGAAGTGGCAGAACGGCCCTCTTCCCATGGATGCGACTGGCCAGCGAGCTGGGGAATTAACCCCAGCCGCATCCAGCTCCCTTGCCTCTGATGATTCTACACTGACTCTGAGTTTGCCCCGTGTCATTAAGCTCTAGTTTCCTGCAGAAAAAGGAGACTCTATAACCCTTTATTGGCTGCCCCCTCTGCCTCACTCTTCTATCCCCCTCCTGCTATTTTCTGCACCCCCCAAACAAACTTGAATCCTTGCCCCAAGGCTGTTTGGAGGGAACCTGAACTAAGAAATATGCATGTTCAAGACTGAGAAGAAATTTTAAAAGGTGAAGGAACATGGCTCACATCTGGATGTCATAAAAGATACGACTGGAAAGATAGGTTGTACCCATTGGTCCAAGGTTCAAGCATTTTATCTGCCACACTACTAGACAGAAACAGTGTACATTGACAAAGGACAGGGCAGAGAGATAAGAGCAAAGTCAGGATGGAAAAATAAAATACTTTTTTTTTTTTTTTTTTTACTACAAATTGTAAGAATGGAAGCAGTATCTCTATATATGCATCAATCAATGTTTTGTCACTGATGAATTCATATCAGCCAAGTGATGGAAAGTGCAGGGAGGGGAGTGGAAGACAGTTTGGCATGAGGGTCTTAGAAATTGCTCTCTTTGGTTTAAGTTGGAATGTTGGTACCTGTTTTTTAAAGAGAATTAACATATGAAATTTTCTTTCATTATCTAATAGAGGATATGCTTTATATAGTGCTTTGAACATATTGGTTCCTCAGTAAATATATTCTTAAATCATCATTTAAAATGGTTAACTTTTCTTTCTAATGTCTGTCACAATATACCTTTATTTCTTGAGACCATTTTTCAGGCATCATTGTATCTCCCAACTAGGTAAAACATAAAAATGTAAATATGCATTTCCTCTTATGGTTACTGCCCTTAAGCTCTTGAGCAAATGTCTTCCCTCTTTGTTAGACTGATATGCTCACATTTAATTGAGTCTTTCCCAAAGGTTTGAATGTATCTTAGTGTTTGCTAAGTATCAAATTAACATTTATTAGCTTCTTCCTACATATGCATCAAAACTACTAGCTAATAATCTGTAGACATTTTCCAAATTGACCAAGGAGACCATAGATGATACCTCAGCCCTCAGTGGAAATTGGTTCCTTCATGAACCACTTTCTTAATCTTCAATCTTCAATTTTAAAGAATTCTGAAATTTCTGTCTCAGAATTTTTAGCATTCTAGAAAGCAAGTGAAAAGTCTAAACTGGATTAATTTTCAATTCTCACAAGAAAACAATTGAATGAAAGCCTTTTCATCATTATACTAAAAGCTGCAGGTCATTGGAGCAGCTAAAGGACCATCTAAGAATTGTGATCTTTGAACTTTTCCAGAAATATTCTTACTTGGAGGTATGGAAGCTTGAGTCATTTTTAAAATTGAAATGTAAAAGTATGATTTACAGTAAGAGGTCTCCAAAGTGGGGTGGGGGAAGCCAGGGTTACTAAGAGGAAATCAATCCAGAGAACTGCTTCTTCCTATGTCAAGCCTCCACCGTTCTGTCCCTCCGTTTTGGACTGTTATTGCAGGGGGTTAACAAGCAATTTTACATATTTTTATAGGTCCTCTCTCTAGAGATGAGGAGGCTGTCATTAGTTGTGGTTCTAGGTAGCGACTTCCTTTGCCACGAAGGAAGTCGAATTGAACTGTGTTTACCCTATGGAATTTATAAAGGAAAACAGATTTGTTGTTTGCCTTTCCTTCTGAATTCCAAAATGATTTTACATTAATGTGCTTCTGAATCAGTTATAGAAGTAAGAGGTAGCCCCCTGTCTGGTTTGGCTCAGTAGTTAGAGCATCTGCCAGCAGACTGAAGGGTCCCGGGTTTGATTCTGGCCAAGGGCAGGTACCTCAGTTCCAGTCTTGATCCCCGGTTCCAGACGGGGCTCGTGGGGGAGGCAACCAATTGATGTGTCTCTCCCACATCGATGTTTCTCTCTCTCTCCCTCTTTCCCTCTCTCTCTCCCTTACACTCTCTGAAAAGCAATGGAAAAAATATCCTCCTGTGAGGATTAAAAAAAAAGAAGAAATAAGAGGTAATAACTGTAGCATGTTTCTTTCCATCCTTATTTGTGAACATCATTAAAACCAAACAGGTAAACCAAACTCCCCACTCCATCCCTGTTCATCACTTTAAAAATGAATTCCGTGACCGAAGCCACAGCTGCTGACACCAAACAGGTGTTTTCTGTCGGAGTCTGACTCGGCACTGCTAGTTCACCTTACTCTGAGTTTATTCTCGGGGCATAACAGGAATAAAGTGCTGCATTTATGATCATTTCTTTCTGGAAGGGGAATGATTTTGAATGGAATTGAATAGAAAATTTACCTTCGGGGATTGACAAGATGGTGAGAATATTAAACATCAAAGTCAACCTCACCTATATATGGAAAGGCATTTCTTGAACTTAAAAAAGAGAATGTGCCTGGGTCCAGTAAACATCCATCCCAATCCCTTTTATTGATGCTGAGAAAGCTCAAAGTTACGTTTCCCATTGAGCGCATGCTAGAATTCTTGGATGTGCTAATGGTATTGTGATTATACAGAAAAATGTTCGTGTCCTTAGGACATTCATGTTGAATTATTTAGGGGTGAAGTGTCATGATTTGTGCCCTTTACTTCAAAATGATTCTGCAAAAACTAAGTCTTGTGTGGTGGGACTTAGAAAGTAAAGCATGTATTTAGGAGGGAGGTGCTAAGGTTTTTTTAAAGTGAATAGGTAAATAAATGAATAGGTAAATAAATTTGACTTCATGTCAAGTTTTAACAAGTATGTTCTCTTTAAACGAGAGTTCATTAAATGTAAATCATAGGTAATTTTGTTTTTCTTTATCAATCAGAAAAAATGTCTTTCAGTTCTGAGAACTCTAAATTTTCTACCTAATACCATGCTTCTAAAAAAAGAGACAATATAAAACAAGTGTGATTTTTTACCAATTTTTAATTAAGTTTTGTTTCTCTTTATTTCCGTGATTAGTGTAAGTAAAAAGAATACTGTGATCAAATAGCATAATTAGTATAAAGACTAAATAAAGCTCCTGTTAACACTGTTGTCTGCGAAGACACTAAAATGTCCTAGCCCCACAATGAATGACACACTTGGGCACTTGCCTTTCCATATCATGAGTGTTCTGCTGGTGACCCAAAATCATTATTATATTATACTGAAGATCTGCTTCCTGACATTGTTGTTCTATTACTAAGTTACCTTAAGTTCTTGTTTTGCATAAATAATCATCACTGATAATACCTATTTAAATTTTCATTGATATTACATAACGTAAACCTCCAATGTTGCTTCCTGGTGTAGCTAGTCTCCAAAGATGGTCCCCAGTGAACTACTTCTGATATTCACATACTATGTAGTTTCTTCCCACATTGAAAGTGGGCTGGCTGGCCCTGTGATATATATTAGCCAATAGAATATGGCATGGGTGCTAATGCCAGGACTAGTCTTCAAGAGAACAGGCAGATTTCATTTTCTTTCCCTTAGAATACTCACTTTTGGGAGCTCTGAATCCCCATGTTAGAAGACCTGCTTTCCTGATGGTCAGTCCACATGGAGAAACCAGGTGAAGAGGCCAAATGGAGAGGGAGAGAGTTCTAGTGATCACAGCATCTTCATCAACCCTATACTTGATTTCATTCCCAGTCACATTCTGAATGTTATCACAAGAGGGGCATCCTATGAGACCAGCAGAAAATATACCCAGTCAACCCAGAGAATCGTGAGAAGAAAATAAATGAGGGTACTTTCTTAAGCCATTAGGGATACTTTACTTTATAGTAATAGATAATGCAAACTCTAAGCTAAAAATGTGTGAAAATGATAACATTGCTCTACCTCACTGGAGCAAACGCTGAAGCTGAGAGCTGGCCAGGGTGAGGCTCAGCTTACCTATAACTTCTTTACAGCATTTATTCCCTAAACACCCACGCTGCCCTATCCCTAGGTCCTTCATCAGGTGAGCATCGGAGAGTGAGGTTCTTTGGCTCTAAGCATAACCAATCCCATGTGCCTGTCAAAAACACACCAACCCTTTAAGACCAGGCTTTATGGCTCCCTTTGACTATGAACCTCCCTCAAAGCTTCCAGAAGAATATGATTTTGTCTATCTCTGTTGAATTACCAAATCACTTTGCCTCTCAGTAATGTGGCTGATTTAATTTTATTTTAATTATCTCTTTATTTTAAGAATAGATCTTTCATTGTCCACTAGATCAAAATGTACTCCATCTGCACCTCTCAACAATGCCCTTCAGAAACAGTAGAATATTTGCTGAATGAGAGTATAAATCCTCAATGTGAATCTAATTTTTCAAGGTAAATTACGCTTATGAGACTAAAAGCAAAATAATTGAGTTCTGTTTGGACAATGTTAATAAAGAGAAGGCTGGGTGAAATGTAGGAAGTGTCTTTGGAGGTCAGATGTATTTTCAAAACTATTTTAACATCACATTTTAAAGATTAGACAACCATATTTATCAAATGTCCCTTGAAGTATTTTTCTGATATTATTTCCCATTGCCCTACTAAGCCATCAAAACATCCTGATTTATAGTATTCTAACATTTTAGTGTCCTTGCTCTCCAAACTGCCTTTCATACCCAGGAGAACCATGGCAACCCTTTGTCCTTTTATCAGTCTCAATTTGTGTTTCAGGGAATAAAAATGCAAAGCAGAGACTAAATTTTTTAATTCTCTCTGTGTATCTCATAATCATAAATAATAAAACTAGAGTAAAATATAATATACAAACCCAGGCTCAATTACAAATAAAAATAGATACTCATTAATTAATACATGGGGGAAAAACTCATAAAGTACAGAATGAAATACAACCCCCACTCCCTGCACCAAAGAATTATTTTACGTGGGTAAAATAATCCCAAACTTAAAATAGTAGTTTTGTAATAATTATGAGCAAGGAAAATTGCATTAGCATCAATAACACAGCTGTTGACACCTCACAACACATAACAAGCTATGTTGTTGCACAGCAGCCAGAATGAGTGGGAGCTTAATAAGTGTTATCCCTGATAATAAATTAACATCATATTTTGAATATGCACAGGAAATTGACCAATGCAAGCAAAAAGAATGTTCCACTTTCCCCTATGGAATTTTTCCTGGCAGTAAAACAAATGAAATCATCATTTGACGCTCCTCACCTGGCACCAGGTAAAATGCTGCTACATGAAAGCCTCAGGTTTGTTGCTACGGAAAGCAGTATCTGCATCACCCCAGGTCTTGGGGGAGATGCAGAACCTCAGGTCCACCCAGAGCTGCTGAGTGGGAATCTGCACTTGAACATGGTCCCCCAGGAAACTGGCTTGTACATTAAAGTTTGAGAAGCCCTGCTCTAGTTCATCTCGCTTGGTTTTCTCCTTTGATCCACTTCCCTACAGGGTGTTCTCGCCCAGATAAATCGTCCTTTGTACAGGGCAAGTAGGTAAGTGGCTATTTTACAAGGAGAACAGTATGTTCATAACCTGCCCTTGCTGTTACTTTCTTCTTCTAACATTGTACCCATCAATGCCTTCCCTGAGTCATCAAGCATGCTGGCCTGATTCAGGGCAAACCAAAAGATTTTCATCTCTCTGTGATGATTCATAGCCTTTCACCAGAGCACAGAGGAAAGAGAAGCAATGTTGGCCGCTCCTACTCTTCCTTGCCAACTTCCCTATCCCCTGCTGCCTTCAGAAATAGGGGCAATTAACACCCAGGGTGAGTTCAAAGAAAGCCCACTAGTATTTTTATCCATTTGCAAAATTATCACAGAACCTTCCCACTTTTAACAGAGGAATAGTAGTAGCTTTAAACAGGCACACTGCTATCCAGAGGTCTGAACTATTACAGATGCAGAAATGGTTGAATTTCCAGATCAAAAGGCAGTCTAATGACTTTGGTTGTTTATCTGGAAGGGAACATATCATGAATTATGGTTGACAATGTCAAGTTCATATAAAAATAATATAGAGCTTAACTAACTATGATTTATTTTAATACCTCTAAATTTTTTTTGAAAAGGAAATTAACATTCTTCTGATATAGAAGGGTAAACTTTTAACAAACCAATCCTCCCACAAAGAACAGTCAAGGACCCTGCCAAAATGCAAAACAAACAAACAAAAACCTAATGGCAGGAGCTTGAAGGATCTGGAGACTAAAATGCAGGCATATTTTGGGGGAGAGTTGAAACCTGGAGCAAGTGACCTGCACAGTGTGACATCCTTTTTTGCAGCTTTACCCTGAGGTGAAGTTGATGTGATGGTTAAAGCAATGATTAACACACACACACACACACACACACACACACACACACACAAATGCACACACGACCAATAATTATTTTTTTCCAGAGAAATCAGAGAAAGAAGCCCTAGGGTAACCACAACCACTCTAGAGTGATAGAAGGACCCCAGAATGAAGAGAGGTAGAAAAATAAATCCCTGAATGACCCGAGTTAGGCTTGCACAGGGACAATTGGAAGCAACTAAGGCCTATGACTTAAATAACTGAATTCAGAACTGAGCCATTGCCCATCACAGGTGTGATGATCTACAATTTTCATCTATCTGAAATAACTGTCTGACAAAACAAAAATATCAGCACTTGTTGGAACAATATAACAATCTAGATATTCCACAATACAATATTTATAATATCCAGTATCTAATACAAAAATTATTTAATATACTAAGAGCTAGGAAAATGTAACTCATTTTCAAAGGAAAAAAAATTGATACATGCTAACCCTGAGAGTACCCAGATGTTGGAATCATGAGGACTTTAAAGATGTTATTTTAACTATAATCAATGAGTAAAAGAAATTACACTTCTGTTGAATAAAAAATAGAAACAGCACGAAAGTTGGAAATAAAAAAAGAACCAAATGGAAACTTTACAAATAAAAATATAATATTTCAAATAAAAAATACACTGAATGAGCATAATAGCAGAATAGAAATGAGAAAAAAAGAGTTAATAATCTTGAAGACAGATCACTAGAAAGCATAACACTTAAAGAAGAAAGAAAAAGACACTAGAAGAAAATGAAAAAAGCCTCAGGAATCTATGGGGTGGTTTCAAGTATCCAGGTATTTACTCCAGAAGACTAGAGGAAAAATGGGCATAGTGAGATCTTCAAACACATAATGACAGAAATCTTTCCAATCTGGTGAAAGATATACATTTATATATTCAAAAAGCTTAGCAAACCTCAAAATGGATTAATTCCAGTATCCATGCATAAGCATATCACAGTCAAATAAAGAAAAGCTGAAAAAAATTGTTCTGATAAGGCAATGCTGCAAAAAATAATGAAGATTTTCAGACTGAAAAGAAATTATAGCAAAGAAAAACTGAGACCTTTGGAAATGGATAAAAAGCATAAAAAGTTGTAATAAATGATTACACAATGATTACAAATGCATGGGAAATTATAAAAGAGTATTTTACCTCATCATTTATTTAAAGTGCATGTGACTTCAAAGAAAAATTTGAGGAGTTTATAACATATTTAAAGAGCTAGAGCTAAACAGTCAATAAAAAATAAAAATAGAATTCTATAAAATATTCAGAAGAAGGTAGAAAAAGAAAACAGAGGAAAAGAGTAGAGGTGACAAACTACAAAAAATAACATAAATGTAGACATGAGTCCAAACATAAAACTAATTTCATTAAATGTTACTAGACTAAATTTTCCAGTTAAAAGGAAAAGATTGTCAGAATGAATACAAAAGCAAGATCCAACTGTATGCGCAGAAAATGTTTAAGCAAACACAGAAAAACACATGATGCAAATAAGAAAGCTGGCCTATAAATATTGATATTACATAATAAGACTTTAAGACAAAGAATATTATCCAGAATAAAGAGGTACATTTCTTATATATATATATATATATTTATTGATTTCAGAAAGAGGAAAGGAGATGGAGAGCGAGAAATAGAAACATCAATGATGAGAGTCATTGAGTGGCTGCAACTCACAACCCGGGCATGTGCCCTGACCGGGAATGGAACCCCGATCGCCTGGATCCTAGGTCGACGCTCAACAGCTGAGCCACGCCCCGCCGGGCAAGGAGGTACATTTCTTAACAATAAAAGAGTTAATATAGCTGGAAGATATATCAACCTTAAAAGTGTACATGCCTGAAAAGCCTCAAAATACATAAAGCAGCAATTGACAAAATTTAAAAAAATACAACTATACAATCATAGTAGAAAATTTTAACATCTTCTCTCAGCAATTGACAGAATCATGATATCTTAAAACAGTAAAGAGAATAAAGGTTTGATCAACTGATGAATGAATAAACAAAAGGTGATATATCAATACAATGGAAGATTATTTGGCCACAAAAAATGAATGAAGTGCTGATACATGCTATAACATGGATGAATCTTAAAAACTTGATAAATGGAAGAAGTCATTCACAACAGACCATATTACATGATTCCATTTATAAGAAATATCCAGAATAGCAAGTCTATATAGAGATTAATAGTTGATTAGGATTGAGAGAAATGGAGGGGTAGGCGGTAATGGCTAAACGGTATTGTTTTTCTTTTAGTGGTGATAAAAGACGTTCTAAAATTTACGTTGGTGATGTTTTCATATATCTGGGAAAATAATAAAACCAATAAATTGTACCTTTAAATGGTTAAATTGTATGAATCCCATATTTCAGTAAAGCTGTTTTCAAAAAGCAAACAAAAATAATATAGAGGATTTGAACAATATCAACCCACCTTGACTGACTGATATTTGTAAAACACTACACAGCCCTGGCTGGTTTGGCTCAGTGCTTAGAGCCTCAGCCTGGTGCTGAAGGGCCTCAGGTTCAATCCCAGTCAAGGGCATGCCCCTGGGTTGCAGGTTTCCTGTCCCAGTTGGGGCATGTGCAGGAGGCAACCAAATGGTGTGTCTCTCTCTCACATTGATCTCTCTGTCTCTCTCTTTCTTCTCTCTCTCCCTTCCATTCTCTCTAAAAAGCAATGGGAAACATATCCTCTGGTGAGGATTAAAAATAATAAAAATAAAATAAAACACTACATATTTGTACAACCTTTTCTTCATATCACATGCAGGTACTTAACATCTTTTGTGTGATGGGGTCCAGGGCAGATTCAGGGAGAATTTAGGTAACTAAGACACAATCACTGGCTGCACAGAGCTGAAAGTACATGGCAGTGGTTCTCAGCGAAGGATTTAGAATATCTGTGGGGACATTTTTGGTTGTTATAATGATTACAAGGTGCCATTAGCATTTAATGAGCAGAGGCTCAAAATATTGAATATCCATGTGAAGAAATATCCCTTATCCCACATGACTTCCCAGTCTGTTACCAGACATTCATATGGTGAAAGCCCCCCTTTTTGGTTCATTATCTGAGTACAGACATTAACCTTAAACACAAAGAATTTTCATTCAGTTTAATTTATGGAGAGAATTCTCCAAGAAAACAACCACCATAAAAATCGAGGGATGATTATGATTTCATTTGGTTTATTTTTGGAGAACTTACTAAGAGTTCTACAAAACAAATGTCATGCACAGTAATGACTCTTTCTGGCATCTGAATCACCAGCAAAACACACATTGGTTTGCGTATGTAACTGTCACCGTCTTAATGCTTCTATGACAGCAGTCAGTGTCTTACTATCTTACTTGTCTTGACATATTATCAGGCCCAAATATATACACATAGAAATAAATATAATTTTATTATAAACTACTGTCGCTGTATTTCTTCACATATTATAGGTAGGGTATTGTGTTTATTTTTAAAATTATGAGTGTAGGTGAGTTCCACTTCAGGATAGTGAAAGGTGCATGACAAGACAGGTTGTTAAACCTGCTGGAGTGGAGATCCACTGATCTAGAGGGAAGGTGGGTACATGCATAATTA
Organism: Miniopterus schreibersii; assembly: GCF_964146895.1. Lineage (NCBI taxonomy): Eukaryota > Metazoa > Chordata > Mammalia > Chiroptera > Miniopteridae > Miniopterus > Miniopterus schreibersii. The sequence continues at coordinate 34,196,278 of NC_138111.1, forward strand.
CAAAAACATGAAACACTCACTAAAATGGAGGAATGTGCAATGCAGAGAAGGTATATTAGTTTCCTATTGCTACTGTAACAAACTACCACAAACTTAATGGCTTAAAACAACAGAAATTTATTCTCTTGTGGTTCTAGAGACCAGAAGTCCACAATGGGTTTCACTGGACTCCAATCAAAGTGCTGGGAAGACTCCTCTGGAGTCTCTTGAGGAGAATTCATTTTCTTGCCTTTTCCAACTTCTAGTGGCTGCCTGTATTTCTTGGCTTGTGACCCCTTCCTCCATCCTTGACACATCCCTCCAATCTATGCTTCTGCTATTGCAGGGCAATCTCCTCTAAAGCCTAATCTCCCTCTGCCTCCCTTGTACAAGGAAAGACATGTGCAATTACATGAGGCCACTTGTATAATCCAGGATAATCTCCTTATTTTAAGATCTTTACCTTAATCACACCAGCAAAGTCATATCTGTCATATAAAGTAAGATTCACAGGTTCCAGGGATCAGGACTTGGACATCCTTGGTGGGCATTATTCAGCCTCCTCGAAGGTCTGCCCAAGTCAACCTGGGGAGTTAAGAAAAGCCTCACAAAGGAGAAAGTTCTAGTATAAGACCTAGTAAGCATTTGGCTTGTTAAAAAAATAATAACAACAACAAAGTACAGGAGGAAATAGAGTCTGGAGTAGAAGGGTTTTTCCAGAATGAAGTAAATAAAGGGAAACATGTAGGGAGGGATGAGAAAAAGTGTTTGAGGGAAGGGCAGAGAGTTTAACATTACTGCAACTTAAGACAAAATGGATAGAGAAATGGGTCTCATACAACTCTATGAGATACAAAACAGAATTTAATAGATTTTTTTTTCCTGTAGACAATCGTGAAATGAAGAATTCTAAGCAGGGCAATAAAGCAATCATATTAGAAAAAGCACTCAGATGGAGGTCACTTAGACAGGGCCATGATATGCATACTGAACAGTCGTCCAGGCTAGAGATAATGAGGACCCAAATAATACCTTCTACAAACATCTTTATTTTTTTGCTATTTCTATTTTCAAATAATCTTCTTATTTACAACACGGTGTCTTTTAATGACAACCCATAAATTGTGGAGTTTTCTTTTTTAAACTCATTATCTCAGAATTTTAATATGCTGAGGGTCACACACCAGGTCACACCATCTCTGAAGATAGTCCGAGAGCAGTAACAGGCCAATTCTCAGAAAGCTCTGGGAAAATAAAAATAAATCTCACTCTCAGAAAGGTCCACATTGCTGAACCTTTGGCCTGTTTGATGGGAAATCACCTTTGAAAAACTTTAATTTCAGTACTGAAAGCCCAGAAGGGGGGCTATTTTTCATATCTTTGCATTTTTAAGTGTTGCACTATTTTGCCTCAGAAATTTTTTAAAAAAGAAAAAATCTATATCACAACATTCCCATTAACAGTATCAGAGAATTAGATTATGACTGCACTTGAAAAATCCTCCAGAGGACTGTTTTACCATTTCTTTTGTGAGGAAATTAAGGTTAAAAGTTGTAAAACCTGTTCTTGGTGGAAAAATTTTTCATTCATTCAACATGATATTAAAAGGCACCCTTGATTCTAAAGTAAAATTAAGCTGCCAGAGCCCCCTTTTCCATCCATAAAATTGGAATAGTAGAAATGTTTTATATTTTCCCCAATTGGTATAAATTTTTACCACTGGACAACAATGGATCATGATTTAACATTCCCTACTGTTTCCTGCTATCACTGGAATGTAACTTCATATAAACAAATAATATAGGCCTCTACACAATATAGGCCTTTCTTTCTTTCCTTCCTTTCTTTCACTTTGCGTCCTTTCCCTCTAATTTCTTTTTAATCTGACTAGTAAAACTAAATTAAATATCAGTCACTGAGGAAGCAGTTTGGGATTGAAGGTATCCTCTATTCCTTTTGATCATGTGCAATCTACATTGCCCAGGCACTCACTCTGCCTCATTCAATGAAATGGAGGCAAGAAGGCAGCTGCAGTGTCGAAGACCACTGGTTCCCCAAACACAGTCCGTGGAAGAGCAGCACCAACGTCACCTGGGGACCTGATAGAAATACAAAGCCTTGGACCCATCCCAGATTTACTGGATCAAAAATTATGGAGGTGGAACTCAGTCATCTGTGTTTTCAGGATCCCTCCAGATAATACTGATACACCCTAAAGTTTGTCGAGTACTGTCATAGTCAACACATGAAGTCTCAGAGTGTCCTCTGCAAAATGAGATAATAATAATGACAATTACACAAGACTACTGTCATGCTTAAATTGGATGATATTCTAAAAAGTATTTAGCAAAAGGATTGGAAAGTATAATCGATGCTAAATACATATTTGTACAGACAATATAATTGTGTACCTGCTGAGTATAAGTCAAACTGGCAAAGTCACAAAACAAAAACTGACAAATGTACTGCTATGTTGAAACCTAATCCCCAGTGTGATAGTTTTTGGAAGTGGGGCTTTTGGAAAGTGACTAGATCATGACAACAGAGTCCTCATGAAAATAATTAATTCTCTTTATATATGAGAGACCCCAGGGAGCTCCCTCTCCCTCTTCTGTCCTGTTGAGCACACTTGGTAACTTGAGAAGTTTCCAATTAACCACATGACAATTGAAGCATTTTATTATTTCTTTACACTTTTTTTTATATACTTGGTCAAAGTGACTATCTCTAAAGAAAATCTTATTTCCTCATGGTGAGATAAATTTCAAACAGGTAATTGGGAAAGATATACGAGCTGCAGTCAGGTTCTGCCTTCTTTCAGGAATGCAGTTTTCCCCACTACTTACACAGCACTCCACAACCAGAAATTTCCTTTCCCATAATGTCATTGCCCAGTTGTAGCTATGGCTTTGGAAGATTAGGATACGAGAAATTGACACTAACAGCATAAAAAGCAAGCTTGGATATTTCATTACTATTATATTTATTGTCATTGTTTTTGATGATTATGATATCACAAATTACTTTGGAGAAAGTAGGCACAGAAAATTTAGTTTAAATATTATAGGAAACTCTTTTCCATCCTTGGATGGATAAAACATAGGATAAATGGCACAGCAAGCTTTGAAGCTTTGAAAGTGAGCAGAAAAGTGACAAGTGAATTTAATACAATTTTAGTCCAAAGCAAATATCTAAGAAAAATTAAAATTGAACTCTTTAGAGAATGCTGGGCTCAAAACAACCAATTATGATTCAGGAATGGAAGCAAAGAGTTATCATAAATACTTGCTCAAGATGAAGTTTCATAGAGGAAAAAGACAAAAAAGAAACCCATAAATCATCTAATGCTCAGAAGCAAAACAAAATGTTATTGTCTTTTAAAATATGATGGCAGTTCTAATATTGTATAATATATGGCATTCCTATTGCTTTAACTTCAAGGCATGGAACAGCTGTAGAGGACAAGCAAAAGACATTTGTGGTACCAAACTATTTTTGTTGTTTTGTTTTGTTTCCTTGGCATATCTTTGGGGAAATCATCTCTTTTACATTTTTACAATATGTAGGCTGGTATAGTAAGTAAACCTAAATTAATCCCATACCATCTCTATCGTGAGGATCTGCTTATGACCTACTGTGATCCAGTTAGTGTCCAAAGCCACAGTGACTGGCCCAAGGAGAGACATGGGACACAAGTCAGGCCAATGAGTCATCTAGATGACTTGTGTTTATGCTGTAGGGAAAGAAACCTGGCCTTTCACTGGGATCACTTACTGGAAACGCTAATGGAGTGTAAAGTTGCCAGTGGTTATCTTTGCCATCATATGGATATTGCTTAACTGGGAATGAAAAAAACACAGAGATAAACAGAGCTGAGAGAAATAGGAAAAGTGTGAGATTTCTGATGATATCATTTGAACTCCTGGATATAGTTCTGGCCAGGAATCCAAATTACATGTGTCAGCCAGTTCCCATTATCCTGGCTAAATACACAATTTAAAAATAATGATTTTTCAGTCTTCTAAAGGGATAAAGTATAACCAGGAAATCATGAAGAAGAAAATAGTATAAAACTGGACTGGATTTATCCAGCAAATTTTATAAATTGGTGTTATCCCCTGAAGCCAAATTTGAGATGAATTAAATGTTTTCAAAGTGTAAAATAAACATGTAAATTCCATTACCCGAAGAGGTTGTGGTGGCTAAAAATATCTGTCATAAAAGCATTAGTTATAGTATTTATGGATGTTCTTTCTACAAGTTTGCCTTAATAAGGGAAACAGGAATTATTTGGGTATATCTTTTTTTAAAATGTTAAGTCTATTGTTAGAAGCAGAATTTGGGGCTGCTCTCATACATTAATTCATTTATTCAGTAAATAACTAGTAAGCACCTACTATGGTGCCAGGGAATGTGGTTGGCTTTAGAGATGAGTAATGACAGATACCTTTACTGGTTTCAAGGAGCTCTCCCTCTGGGAGAGAAGACAGACATATTTGCAATAAACATTACTGAGTGCAAACATTATTGAGTAAATACAAGAAACTGTGGTAGAACAAAGGAAGAAGATGTATAATTTTCTTGGGACAAAAATAAGAAAAGTCATAGAAGGCTTCACAGAAGAAATAACGGCCTAAGGTCTTGAGAAATAGAAAAGTTGGCCAGGCAGCAAAATTTGGGAGGGTAGGAACAACCTAAAATGGTCTATGGCCAGAGAGGAGCGCTGGGGACAGCAGAGTTTGGGTGAGTCGGTGGGTTGGCAGTAGAAAAAGCTGAAGTGGCCCAGGGTCATGAGAGGCTGCACTTCTCTTGCAAAGAGCATGAACCTTACCCTAGGGGCATGGAGCTGTTGAAGTATTTGAATCAGTGGAGTAGTCTGAGTCAGTTCTACTCTTCAGTGTTTGGATTCTACTGCTTCCCTCTGCCCGGGAAGTAGGTGTCCTGGGGTTTTCTGCACAGGCCGTCCAACCAGCTTCTGCTGATCTTATTTTGGGGGATATCGTTATCTAGAAATGATATCTTGAGAGTATACTTCTTTGAGTACTTGGACGGCCTATTTTGGTAAAACAGGTAAAGAAAATTAGTAGTGTTTGATTCACATGATTGTGCATATTATTTTCATGTTGTCAATTAATAAAACTAGCCTGTATTCAACCTCGTGACCTAAGGTTGGTGTTTCTCCCCAAAGATCTTAATGAGGTTCCCCATGAGTTCTGACACTAATAAGTCAGTTCTGGAGGCACAAACAGGGTGAGGGGGGAACCCCAACATAGGAGGATCATTTCCCCTGCCTGCAGTATTTTTCCTTTTAAGCCTCTGTTTATAAGAGGAGGAGACAGGAAATGCTCTGGTCCTAAACTCATTTCTTCCAACAGTTTCAGTGAGAGAAGGCAGAGCTAAAGGGGTTATGAAGTGAAAGGGTTTCAGTCATTTGGCGTTTTAAGGTGTTCACTGAACTGTGACTTGCCTACAAAATGTAAGGGGTCTGGCTGGGTTCAATAAATTAAGAGGGACCAGTACTTACAGAAGGCCTTAGTTCTAGGCAACCAGCTTCCTCACCTGCCTCTGCCACTGACGGTGAAAATAACTGTATTTGAGGAAATGTTTTGCTCTTGACATTTTGAAATAATTTCCTAGCAGTTTCTTTTAATAATCTCTCCCCCACTCTTTTTTTAAAAAAAGCAATTTTGTGTCATCAGCCTTTACTTACCGGACAGTTGTGAGCATGAAAGACCAAGATGATATGCTTATCAGCTCTATTTTATCTGTAGTTTTTGTTAGGCTTCCTCGCTCTGCTAATAGCTTTTGAATCTTCAGACATTCATCTATAGTACTCAAAATCAAATTCGAAGCTTTTACTAACATTTACTCCATTGTCTCAAATTAAGTTGTTCAGTTTTTTTAATCCAGTAAGAAGAAAAAATACTTTTAAGCGGTACAAAGAGAAGGAATAAAGAAGTACCTTTTCGTTGTGATAAGACGCACAGGTTCAGGCAGTTCATCCAAATAAACACGGTTCCATCCTTTCTCAGTCTGTGCAGAATATAGAGAGTAAAGCATATGGCAGTAGAAAATTCATAATGCCACGTGAAGAAAAGGAGGGTATTTTCAGGACAGGAGATAATACTGTGAAGTGTGGACAATGTAGGTTTTTGTTTTGTGTTTTGTTTCTGTTTTTATTGTGCCTGAACAGCCTAATTCTTCAGAATTGCTTTGGAGAAAATAATGATACCACATTCATTCCTTAATTTCCCTTCCACAAATGTGCTCTCTGTTAAGGGTTTATGAATTGGGACCAAACTTTTATACCTGAAAACATAATCTTATAACTAGAGGGAACAAGAATTCTTCTGATGTCCCCTAAAGACCAGGCAAAAGTGCCCCCTCTGATGTGCTTTCACTCTGTTGTGTACTTTGAGGGACACATTTTCACACTGCCAAGCCACTGTCTGTTGGTTCATCTCGTATCTCCTCCGTAAGGTCATCAGCTCATTGACAGTAGTAGTTCCATGCTCACTGTTCTATCTAGTTAGGACTATTTTGACGGCAAGGAATGAAAAACCTTTTGAAATAATATAAATAATTCTTTAAAAAACTAATCGATAGAGAAAATAAGATGATGGCCCACAAGGATATATTTTAAGGCTTGATTAAGGACAGGGAGTGAAGTACAGCTGGGCCTCAGGTGAATTAGGACCAAAAGTAAGGAACAGAGATGACTCTTTTTATGTATCTCTGACCCCATCATGTCTCTTATTTTCTACTCTCCGAGGATCAGCTCCATTCATCATTGTTTTTATCACATTCTATTGTTTATATTGCATAAAGCCAGCTTACCTTAATTCAACAAAACCTACTAGGTTCAACACTAAACACTGAAAAATGAATTCAAAAGTCTAATTTATACAAATGCTCTCTACACAGAGCCCTATCATAAGCTTTACACAGTTCCCTTCAGGTCAATGATAATGGGAGGTCAGGGAGAGTGGTTTTATATGGTACGAGGTTCGTTGCCCAAACAGCAAGAATTATGAGCAGATTTTCCAATAAAGGGCCATAGACAAAGTAATTCCCTCAAATGTGTCCAGTATTTATCCTTAATATCTGACAGCTACGGAGCATCAAAATTATATGTTAAATGAATTAACAAATGACTGGGGCAGACATTGCAGGTAACATGTCAATTTCCCCTTATTTCTCTCTAACATAACCCCACTTGAGCTGGGGATTGGGGTGTCATTAAGGTCAGGGAATATGGGCCCAGCCTGGTGGGGTGCTGCAGATAGCTCGCATTGGCTTGTGGGAACCAGTTGTGCACATCCCTTCCCAAATCTGCCTTAGTGAAGTCATGTAGCTTGAAATCAGCCACGATGAAAGTGCTTGCACTGCAAAAATCAGCCAATGCACAATCAGGGCTTTTTTTTTCTCTCCCCATAGAGATTATTAAACATTTACCAGCATGCCACTGGCCCGGGCAGAATCATGAGTGGTCTAAGCTATTAATGGAAATCCCAAGCCTCATTTTTCAGAATTGGTTAGAGGGAGGCCCTGTGATCTAGTTCTACCAATGGAACCTGAGTTTTCTTGGATTTTCTTCCAGTATAATAAGAGAGATGCTCAGATTTCCTGCATTTTATTATTGTCTTTTAAGAATGTGAAACTTGCCCTGATAGGCATGGCTCAGTGACGGGTTCCGAATCAAAGAAAATCTGCCAGAGCCTGGCCGCTGTATCCTTCTAGGGAACAAAAAGAAAAGCCAGGAGGCTAAGGTGAAAGCCTTTTTTAAACAACAACCATTTTTTCAGTCCCCAATTACCCTTCTCAGGACTAGCCATGTGCATAACAATAGCAAAAATGTTGTTCTGGATGTTACATCTTTCGGTTTCTATTGAAACTATAATAGTGCCTGCTTCCACTATACATTTCCCTGTATATTTCAATCAAAATGTCGCTTAGCCACTACTCCTAGAGTGCACTTAATATTTTCATTAAAACCAATAAAACCAAGAAATGAAAAGGGTGCAGGTGGGTGCAGGCAATTAGACTCCTCCTGTATGTATTGTTAAATATCAGTTGAGTAAAAAAGCCCCATTGAACGCCTCTCCCTTCTCCTTGAATGGCAGCTAGCAGAAATGCACTTAGCTAGCTATCATCTGCTTATTTTCCTGGCAGATAATGTGAAGAACAGGCAGTTGTGGGACCCAGTAATTCGGAATTATATTTTCCTTCACCAAAGTGCTATGGACACTGAGTGCTCTAATGGCACCTGATCAGGATTGGGCGGGCGTGGGGTGGGGGAAAGGCATAAACAAAACAATTTGAGATGATGGGCAGGAGATAAAAGCCAGTCAGAGCTGTGGTTTATGCTGGCACTGTTTTTTTAATGTTAATTTTTAAAAATTTTATCTTTATTGCCTGGCCAGGCATGGCTCAGCGGTTGAGTGTCAACCCAGGATCCAGGCGATCGGGGTTCAATTCCCGGTCAGGGCACATGCCCGGGTTGCGGGCTCGATCAATGACTCTCTCATCATTGATGCTTCTATCTCTCTCTCTCCCTCTCCTTTCCTCTCTCTGAAATCAATAAAGATATGTGTGTTTTTTTAAAAAAATTATCTTTATTGTTGAAAGTAGTACAGATGCTCCCTCTCCCCACCCCTCATTGATCTCGTCTACCCCAAATCTACCCCCTCCTCCCCGCCTTCTATGGTAGCACATTTTATTACTTTTTTTTAAAAAAAATCTGTCTCAAATGAAGGTCTAAATAGTTAATCATTAAAATATTTGCACATTTGCCTGGTGTGTGTGTGTGTGTGTGTGTGTTTTAAAAGACAAGTGAAGTAGACTACAATGCTGCTCTCCATCTCTGCTCAGCATATTAACAATGCTAGTGGCTGTGAAAGACAGCTGCTAAGCTGCACATCGAGATCGTCTATGGAGCTTCCTCCTGTGAGCTTCTACCTCAATTGAGAAAATTACCACATTTCCTTTCATAAACTGGGACCTTTTGCTAACCCATCATTATTATTTCACTTTGATAGGAAACATCCACTCCTAACATGCATGACAAAAATTTGTTCCCACCAGACCAAATTAAAATTCTCTCTTGCTCTTAGTCTTGCTACCGCTCTCCTGGCCCCTCCCTCCCTCTCTTCTCCTGGGTCCTCCTAAGCTCCTGTTCCCAGTGCCGGCCGCCCAAATCATTTCCCAGGCCACCTGAATGAAGGCTCTCTGGGGATGAGTTGAAGAGCAGAATGGGGTGCTACTGCTCTCTGGCCAGCCTTTGAGACTCTTTGGCAGACAAATGGCAGAGAGAGTTTGTGAATCATCTCTCAGTCGTTGACTCAAACCCCTCAAAATAAATCAGGATTGAAGATTGATTTCCATAAAATTGCTTTATTACTCAGGTCAAATTTATCTATCTGTTATGAAAAGGGGAAAAATTAGCAAAAATACGCTAAAATAGCAAACATAAAACCACCCATAAATCCTTCCATTTCAAATATTTGGTATTTAGAGCAGAATATGTTCTTGGAGAAGTTCATCTTTGTGCAGTTTATGTTGTTTGGGGGGAAATGTACAGAAGCCAAGCACCTTAAAGCCCATCAGGCAGTTATTAAATATACTATACTGATTAAGTACAACCAGAATTCCTAAGCCCCAAATCATGACACATTTTGACAAGGCTTTTTTTTTTTCTCCTTAAAAATTAATCTGGTAATATTTTTGACCATGAAGACATTCAATCTGAATAAGATCACTTAAAGTTATGTCTACCCAAAATATCTGAATTATATACTTTCTATCCATGGTAGTCACCTCTACTTAACTCATGAACTTCTTAACACTATTTCTTCATACTTATTCACTTCATGAGCATCTCAGTTATTCATTCTATCAGTCAGGCAGCCTTTAATCAACAACGAACATACGCATGGGACTGCATTGCTGCTCTGCCACTATTATACTTATCCAGTCCCCAAATATTTTTTTAAAAGTTAAATTCTGTTTCCTGTATAGAGGAAAGCGAATGAATTTGTATATATCACATATTTCTTGTATATGTCACATATTTCTCTCATATATATCTTGTATATATCACATATTTCTCTCATTTGCTGTCATCCTTGTAGAACTATACATGGGCTGGACAATAGGTCCAAACAAATGCAGCTCTTCTTAACTGAACTCCCTTAGAATTCCTTCTATAATTAAAACTTTATTATCTAGTCTCCTAGTTATGCATCCCCTCCCCTCATATCCACAAGGACTTATTCCGATTGGTGTTTGAAATACATATCCTCATGTCAGTGTGTAAGTGTATTACTTTATTTAACTACTTAAAGGTTCTTGAAAATGTACCCACATAAGTATTATCTCTCAGATTTGTAAAAGCTCTTAACTGGCAAAAGTTTTGAACATTAACTAACATAGTGCTCTGAATGACCATGTACTTATTAATGAAGTTCATATTTATTTCTATTAATTGATGATAAACGGTAGATGCAAGATAATGGATAGTTCAGAAAATTTTAGAGGATTGTTCGCAATTAGGTGAAAGAAGTTTTAACATTGGAAAGAATGAGAAAGTAGATCCATGAGAGAGTTTCCCTCAAGACTGATACGTATTCAAGACATCATCATTAAAACAATGGTGTAAGCAGTTCATTTTATGTGTCATCAAACTGTGAGGCTATGCATGTGTCATAGCAATACTGCAATCAGTGGAGTATAACACATGATGATCATCACACAGTTAGAGATCATATGCCATGCCCAGTGGACAAACACTACCCACCACTGGTTTATAGATCAAACTCTCACCCAACTCTACAAGCTAGCTGCCACATGATGATATGATAAAAATCAGGATGAATCAAAGCACCTTTAAATTAGTGGTGGTTACTTGTGATGTTACTTGCATAGTCATTTCAAGAATCTTAAAATTGTATGTAAATGAAGTGTGTTATACTTAAATTAGAAGGAAATATAGTATCTATTTCTCCTTATATGACTAAGTCAGTTAAAGTTATAGGTAGAAGAAATTTCCTAATAAATGTAAGAAAAGTAATACAAAACTTATATGTAAAATTATAACTGGGTCATTTTATGTAGTGTTGTTTGTTATAAGTCATGATTATCAAATTAAATTTTAAATGTAGAATATACAATTATTAATAATTATAGGTGAAACCACATCAAAACTTTATTTCTTTAATAAAACCTTTTCTCCTTTCTTTCATTTTGATTCAGACTGGCCTAGTACAGCACCCTGATTTACCTGCCTCCTCACTTGCAGAATCACTCCCTTAATCATTAAGTCCTCAGGACAATGAGGTTCTGGTGGGCATCAAATACTCTTAGGAACAAAGCCTCAGGTCTGTTGACCGACCACAGAGACAGAGTTTCAGTCAATAAAGATAACATCTAAGCCTCAGTTGTGTTTCAGCTCCAGACCTAGAAAAGCAGCAAAACCAGACAAAATGACCATGGCTGACATCAGGACCAGATGCACTGATCAACTGTCCCCTACCATAGCACAGACCAATTAGTTGAGATCACAACCCTGACCATGACCCTAACTCCCTTAGTCACCACATGAATGATTTTTTCCCATATATATAAACCATACACTGGAAGCCATCACAGAGCCAGGCCTTAGAGCATTAGCTCACCTGTGACTCCAAGAATGAGCCACTTCCTAAAAATAAACTCTTACTTTCTTTGCTGCAAGCTCCTTTTCTTGTCTTATTGGGCTTTGATGTGTCCCGTAACATAGATATTGGAAATTTCAACTTTCTAGAATTCTATCTAAAAGCTATATATTAGAACACTGTAGATTACAAAATTCTTCATGATTAATTATATTTTAAGAAAAATTGTTGAACTATAAGTGACATATTTTATGTAAGTATTTAATAATAAAAGTTTTATATCTTCTCTTCCTAAAAATGATAATGATGAAAAACTATTGACTTTTTTTTTAACATATTTTTATTGATTTCAGAGAGAGGAAGGGAGAGGGAGAGAGATAGAAACATCAATGATGAGTCATTGATTGGCTGCCTCCTGCTCGCCCCTGCTGGGGATCGAGCCTGAAACCCCCACTTGTACCCTTACTGGGAACTGAACATCGATCTCCTGGATCATAGGTCGATGCTCAACTGCTGAGCCACGCCAGCTGGGCTTGACTTCTTAAATACATCATCCTTCCTAGCATCAACATACATTTTGGTAGAGAAGAAACAATAGGTATAAATCTAGAAAAATAGTTAATCTTAATTAAGGGATTAACCTCATGCTTAATTTCACCTTTGTTTATAACACTTGTGTGATATTGTGCTTTATAATAGGAAATACACATTTTGATCTTTGTCCATAGGTCCCGGGCTCACAGCCCTCCAAACCCTTGTAATTTACTAATTGACTAAAACAACAATAAGGCTATCTTTTGATATAATATTTAGGTTTTGTGCTAAGTTCCTGAAATAACTTCAGAGTTTTAAAGGTGAAATGGGTGTCTTTTGTTATTCATAACAAGCCCCATTCAACCACACCTGAGTTTAGCAAGCTGACTTTTGGAAAGCCACTGAGGATGGGGGCTGGTTGCCAGAAGAGTAAACCCTGTGATTAGAGGGTTGGAACTTTCAGCCCCACACCACCACCAGGACCTCGGGGGAGGGAAAAGGAGCTGGAGGGTGATCCAGTCACAAATTGCCAATGATTTAATCAAATGTGCTTATTTAATAAAGCTTCCTTAAAAATCACTGAACTACAGGATTCAGAGATCTTCTGGACTGGTGAACTTGTGGGACGTGGGAAGGGTGATATACCTGGAGATGACAGGCATGAAAGCTCTATGTCCCTTCCCACATACCTTGCCTTGTATATCCCTCCCACCTGACTGATTCTGAATTTATTCCTTTATAATATATTAGTAATCTACTAAGTAAACTGTTTTTCTGAGTTCTGTGAGTTACTCTAACAAATAAATTGAATCCAAACATGGGTGTTGTACAAACATCTGATGCACAGCTAGTGAAAAGCCCACGTAACAACTTGGTCTTGCAACTGGTATCTGAAGTAGAGGAGGGATGCAGGCTTGTGGGACTGAGCTCTTATCCTATGGATTCTGATGCTAACTCCAGGTAGATTATATCAGAATTAAGTTAAATGCTAGGACCCCCTGCTGATATTGCCGAATTGATTAGTATATGGGAAGTCCACATATCTGGTGTCCGAAGCATAGTTAGCAGTAGAGGAGAAACATAGGAAGTGAGTTTTTCCTTAGAACTTGCATTGAGGGTGAACTCTTATGGGCAAAATGAAAACATTTTATATTGAAATCTCTTCAGTTTTTCATGATCAAATATGGTGTCTATGGATATCTAAATCTGTGTTGATCATAAGAAACAAATAAAAACAGAAATTTAGCAAAAAGAAGTTTGCCCTGCCCTATAGATAGGTCAAAATAAGTTATCTCTGATAATCTCTTATTTGGATAAGACCCCAGATTCAAGTTCTTATAGGCAGTTAAAGGGAGGAGCAGAAATTTATCTTGGGCCTGAAGCTAAAACTGCCTTTAGCTCAAGGTAATCTGCATAACATTGAGGCACATATTAGGGTGGCTTGTTCTGAACTCTCACAATATAATATACAAGTATTATTAACAATTATTTTAAAAGCAGAAACAAGGGATGGGGGCTAGGTGGGAGGCAGTAAAAGTGGGTTTTGTTGCTCATCTTTTATAATACAATTTAAAGAAATGTTGTAAATGTATATCAAAGACTTAAAATGTGAGCCTACTATTTAAAGTATGATGATAAGCACCAGTTTGACTAAAATAAGATATAGTGAAAATGATTACGGTCCAGGGGTAGGAGTGGGCGTGTGAATGAGGAAGTAGGAGGGGAGATAATTTAGTTTACGTTTTACACCCTCTGTACTATCTCGACTCTGTTTTAAAAAAGAAAAAGGAAAAAAAGGTACATATACTTACTTTATGATTTCCAAAAAATTAAATTAAGCAACGTATAATTACTGTAACAACTTTATACCACCTGATAATAAGTTTACAATTACAAATCTTGTCAAGTGTCATGTTGACTTCGTTGCTGACTTGAATTTTGACATTAAGTCAGGCTTCATCCTCATTTGTAAAAGGTCATCAACTCTGTGCTATCTGGTCTTAGATATATCTCCCTTCCTAGCTTTCTATGAGAAATGGAGGAGACACAGACCATTTCAGCAGCTGTAGAATAGTGAAAAAAGCACAGATCACAGATTTAGAAGTTTTGAAGTCAAGTTCTGGCTCCACTGTGCAAGGCCCAATGCATCACTTAATTTCTCCTAGCTTCAGTTTCTTTTGTGTAAAGCAGACATGGTACCATTCAGAGTTGTGGAGGTGATTAATGGAGGTAATAAATAGAGGGGTATTTTTATTGTAAGTAATGAAACAATGTCTAATATAATAGCTAGCATGCCATTTATTTTCCATGTAACTTGCTTCCTGACAATCACTGCAGCTAACTGGTGCTGCTTCTGACCTCTCGTATCAGCCTAACAAGCAGCTTTCTCAGCTCACCCCCAGCATTGCTAGTCTTTCTGTTTGCAGCATAATATAAGGTAAATGACTAGTTTTTCTTTAGTTAGACAGCTCACTTCACCCATGTGTGGAAAGAAAAATCTGTTCTTTATCTTCTTACGTTTTCAATCTAAATGATTTACGTCACCTAGATGAAACGTCGCTATGAGGGCGTAAAGGTTAATTCCTCCCCCTTTACACAGGGGGTTGGCCACTGGTTTGAATTATTGAACAAGGGTGGCTTTTAAGGGTCATTTAAACAGTAAGTTGTGAATTGTAGCCTCCTTGTCTGAGTCCAAAGACTGACTGTCTTCTTAAAAGTGGTTAAGTGGAAGTTATTGATGAGAGCTCGAGTGAGATTTGACATCAGGCTTTAATTATACCTTGAAATGCAGGGAAAATGGAAAATGAAGTCTAATTCAATTGAACAGTTGATCACTAAGCAATAATCACAACAAAAAATGTAGTTCTGTTTCACTCAAGTGCTGCCCACATGGAAGATTGGTATCCATAATTAAATTTCTGCTACTCTTAAGATATTTTATTTAGACCTAGAGAAAGAGGCCTTATTCACCCTATCTGAAAATGTGTTTACATGGACATACAGACCTGGGATTTCCTGAAAATGAAAAGAGTGGGACTAAAGGAACTCCTACATTATTTGAACCCTCCTGAGGACATTAATATCAACCTACAGTTCCTGGTCAGCACTATCTGCATTAGAAACAGAATGCAAATCAGGCATCAAGAATCAAAAGCTCATATGTAGAAATATACTACCTAAGAACACAATTACCAAACACATTAAAAGTATATTAAAATACGCTTTGCACATCAACATTTATGCAAAAGTTTTGACCTTTTCGGTCTCTGCGTTTTGCTCATTGAAAAACATAGGTGTGGGCACCTTGTTTCTTTCCAGTCCCTGCCATTCTTCTGCTAATGAAGCTACTTATATCAAATATAAGACATTCACAGAATTCAAGAAACTCTGCAAGACTGCCATAACTTCACTCTATAGGACCATATGAGATTGCCAATATTCAGCCCCCTTTTACTTACAAGTATGGTAGTGCTATAGAGTTCTACCTAATAGATACAGACACATTATACATTAGATTTCTCTAATTCTTGAAGAATGAGTTATTAGTCATGTCCACCATGAGCATTGTTCAGGGAAGTACTGTCTGGTTTTCACCTTTGGCAAATAAAGTACTGTCAGTGGAATTCACCTTTGGCAAATAAAGGTGACCACTATATAAAGCTGTGTTAACTCAAGAGACTGTTCTGTTCTGCTAAAGCAATTTCAAATAAGAAAGCATTGTCATTAAAGAAACCTTAACAGTAGCTACCTCTGCTGATATAGGTTAATTTTTCTTCTTTGAACTTTGCTATATTTTCCAAATTTCTACAGTGAACAAGTATTTTAAAATCAGACACATGTTGATTTTAAAAATTAAAGGGAGTTTAATTTTAAATATCTCATTAAAATCTGAAGAGGGCACATTGTATAATAACTAAGCCTATTCCATCAGACAAAATACTTGTGAATAATTCTGAAAAATGACTTGTTTATTACCACCACCACCCCAATGTCTCCTCCTGTTGACAAGTAGTCAGGGTAGTTGACATTTCCAGTTTCACTTGAGCTGGTTTGTGACACTTATTAGTCAACCAATTTAGGAGTATAACGTGCTTTGGTGGTCTAATGCCACCTCTGGTCACATATTAACCTCATTTTCGCTTAAATGGTCCATTAAAATGGGAAACCCTGTTCAGCTGGCAGGGAAATAGCACTTGCTTTAAATTGGATATTATTCTGAATTACAGTCAACTCTGTAATTCAGTGTGATGTGGCTGCTAAAAAGCCAAGGATCTTAGACTGCATTAATAAAAGTGTAATTTCTGGTTTATGGGAAGTAATCGTCTTTCTATATTCTGACCAAGCCACATCTGGAGTATTATGTTCAATTACAGGTCAATATTTAAGGACCATGGCAAATTAGAATATGACCAGAAGAGGAAATCAGGATGGGGAAGGGCCTGAAAGCCAATGTCATTCTTGAGGAACAGGCAATGGAAAGGTGGTATAGACCACATAATAGCTGTCTTCAAATATTTGAGCCGGTTGAATGTAAATGAGAGATACAATTCTGCATTTTTCAGAAGCAACATAAATATTTTTCTTTAAAATAAATGTGAAAATATATAAAAATGGAACTTTTTTATCTCTTTTTAAATTGAGATCACAAAAGACTAAGACACTAAGTGATGACTATTTCCACATTCCAAAATAAGGTACCTGACAAGCTGAGCTTGACTTGCAAAGGAAGTGGCCCAATACAATTTGATGAGCTTAGTGTTACCTTGAGGTTATAAAAAGATGAATATTATAGGGATTAAGGCTGAAATTTTTTTTAATTTTTTTTGAGAGAGGAAGAGTTGTTGAAGAGCAGTGGTGTTTGCTCTACCTCACAGGAAGAAGAGGCCTCAACCTTTCAGAGGAAGCAGAGTGAGACATTCCCCTTTTTAGATTTTCCTTAGTAAAGTCTGGACCTACACTTTGTGATTCCCCAAAAGCCTACTTCTTGGTCTTAAATGGAACTTCTCTCTATATCATTTTCCTTCACTCTCTGATGACAAGGCACCTCACCTCCCAAATTTCTTATGTATAAATGCACTGTTTCTTCAAAATTCACGAACTCTTTAAAGAAAAGAGTTTCTTTTTTTGAGGTTCATATAGGCACTCAGTGTCATCCTCAACCTACCTCAGTCACTTTTCCAAAATCTCTGGGGAAGAAAGCCTCCTGGTTTACTATCTCCCCATCCACTCCAACACGAGCCATTGTCCAAGGAACCTGACATGCAGTATCAAAAATTTCAAACCAGTTTCTATAGGAAACTAAGAATAGAAAACTAAGGTTTAATCTTACTGAGTAAGCTGCCTAAAATATCATAGGTGAGAAATGGTAGAGATAGGATTCAGATTTAGATTTTCTTAATCCTAACACTTTAATTTCCTGTGAACTTTCATAGAACACTTGTCACATGGCTCTATGTCGCACATTTAGTTAACACAAAGGCAAAATAGCAGTATCAGCCTTCATGGTTACATGTGATTTTCTCTAGTACTCTGAAAGTGAGTAAAGGGACTAGAGATACTAGCATAGCAATCAATCAGTTGTGTTGATGGAGGGCTGGTAGTCAAAGCAGAGGCCTTGTTAAGGATGTACCTACTATAAAGAAGTAATGGTATAAAAAAAGTAAAAGGATAGAAGTGTGATTTTAGGGTGTAAAATAGACTTTTGAGATTTCAAAGGTAAAAGTCTTGGAGTAGCAAGGTCAAAATGTGATAAAGGAAGTGAGTTGGTTCAATTGGATAATGGCTGCAGAAGCCTCAGGAGACTAGGTTGAATTTTCAAATTGCTTACAGGGACACACTTGTTTGTCATAACATTATCAGTGACTGAAAAACTTCACAACCTCTTCAACAAGTTTATTTCATACATTTATTCAAAAAAAGCTTATTGAGGATGTATTTGGTCAAGACTATGTTAAGTGCTATGAGAAATATAAAATCAATCCATTGTAGGCATGGCTCTTTAAGTTGTTATATTTTATTTGGAAGTCTGAGAAGCATTAGGCAGTTTCAGTTCAAAATAAAATGAAATGGGATGGTGCAGTTAATATATATTTTTTTAAACCATCCACTCTATGCCAGGTTGTGTGTTTGTTTTTTTAGAATCTTTTACATGTGTTTTGTCATTTAGTATTAATAATCTATAAGTTAAATTATCTTTATCCCCATTCAGTTAATATAGGATCAAAAGTTGAAAAGCCATTTGCCCAACTTCATACTGGCTAAAATTGGCCTCAAACTGTGTCATTTGGCCACAAGACCATGCTCTTTCTAATAAGCCACGCTGTACATTGAAGACTATTTGAAATAATACTTTTTATCCCTCCACAGCAATAAAAAAAAAAAAAGATTGTTTCTGTTTAAGAGCTCTCTAGACTAATTGAGCTGAAATTTTAGAATAAACCAAAAAAAAAAAAAAGTATAGAAAAGGAATTTATAAAGGCAGCAATTATGGGATTGAACTTGAACAAAAAGTCTGGGAGAAAAAAACAAACACCACTAAAAAAAGAATTGAGGAGCAAGGAAAATATCTTTGGTGCTTGCCCTTCTGTGCATACACTCCCGATATATATCCAGGCTGGAGTCCTTGAGTCTCAACCAAAGCCCTGAACTTTCTAAAGTTCCACCACTACCAATGATAAGTCGGGCTAATAAATATAAGGTCTGGGTTATCATTGCATCCCCACTATGTGTGGAAGAAAAATCAATAATATCAGCTTCATATTGAATGAAAGCCCTTTGCCTCTCAGACACAGCCTAAGGGCAAATGTGTTTATGAACTGAAGTGTGATGAACTCAATGTATGTCAAGGGGTCATCAGACTCAAGATATTCCAGTAACACCACATTGTTTGTCACTTCCTACTGAATATATTCTATCTAGGTCATAAAAGGTATATAAGCAGCGAACAATCCAGCAACACTTCATGTAGAAATAGGTCAGAACACGTGCCTTTTAGGTTTAGACTGCTTAGCTGTTGGATTTCACTCAGGCACATTGAGCTCATCAAACAACATCACTGAGCACCTAACATATGCACAACTCTGAGCTAGGTGCTGGGAGAGACAGCATGATATATACCATTTAGAGATTTATAATACAATTGGGAATATAACTATAAATATAAAACACCTTGGATGTTTCCAAGATAGGTATAATTTCATATGTTTGTTCATTAATGAATAATGGGTCTTCATTTTGGGTTCAGAATATATGAGAAGCAAAGAAAGTATATGTATATGAAAAAAATGTTCAAGCTGCACAATTATTATAAGCAACAAATGGCCCTACCTCTTAAATAACTTGTGAATACATCCATTTCTCTCCATCTCGATTACCAAAATTCAGCCTGAACCCATGGCCAGTTGTTCTATTTGGATTGCAGTAATAGACATATTTCTTATCTTCCCCCCTCTTAAAAAACCTAAAAACAATTTTTTTCCAATCTGCAGAAAGATCTTCTAATAATAACAATCTTTGCTGAAAAAAAATGTCCCTTTGTCTTTAGGATACATTTCAAACTTCACAACTTATCTTACAAACCCATCCTAGCGTCCTGCCACTGACTACCTCTTTAGCCTTATCTGGTGATTATCCACCTTCCTCAGTGTCCACTCCTGAACTCTTTCAGCTCTTTCATCACTGTTTTTTTCTGTCACATCTTGATACATGTTCTTCCCTCTAACTAAAACTACCACCATTCCTTCCCTTTGCCCCAATTTAGATATTTTAGGCAACACAGACATTTTCTGGATAACTTCTACTCATCCATCAGATCTCTTCTTGAATGTCACTTACTCAAGGAGGCCTTCTCTGTTTTCCATGGTACACTAAATTATCTGCAGTGTTTTCCACAATGTCCACCCTTTCCCTCTGAAAACAATCATCATACTTTATTTTTATTATTTGCTAATGCTATTTTCTCTGTGTGGGTGTATGAATTATGTCTTATTCAACAATATATTACTAGCACAGTGCCTGGCACATTTTAAGATCTCATTAATTAAATATGTTGACAAGGTTAGGGGATATTCAAAATACTAAATGACTAGTTTGGTATGAGCATCACCTCTTTAGTGCATGGGAGCATCACATATGAAAATCAGCCTTGAACACATGACCATAAGGAAGTAATGACTACATCACTGCAGATTAGAGTGGTCAGACAAGATTTATGTATGACAAAAAGTATTTCTGTTGTAAAAGATTTGCATATGAACGTGGAGAATGTAGGCTCTCCTTTCCAAGTCATTGGCATGAGGTTGGCGGGGGAGGCTTAGGAGGGGAGAATTTGAATGAGTAAATGGCTAAATGCATGTGCTCTGGATACCTGGAGAGTGGCAAGGAGTCAATGGCCATGGTGAAATATTCTGAGGCGTAATAGACACACTTCCAGGAAAGAAGCCCGAACATCTTTCCTTCTGTCCTCTTGGCCAGCACCTTAACAACTAGAACACACCTGTATTCCCCATTCAGTCATCTCCTTAGTGCACACCAATATACACAGAATATCTAGTCACACCATTGACTGTTCAACCTCAGTAATTTAAAAACACGGTTTACACCTAATTTGTCCTGGGATTGAAGCAACTGAAGTCTTATGGAAATACATTTTACTCTGGGAGTTTCATTGACTGAACTGGCTGTATGTTATCACCATTCCTCAAAGTGGAAGAGAAATGGAACATGGTCCTCAGGGAACTGACAATGGGGAGATATCAACAATCAAAATGAAAGTTGCCTCCTAAATATTTAGTTATGTCTTCATGCAGTGAATCAAGTGTGAATTTATTTTTATATATGAGAGACATAACTTGACCCAAGACATCAAGCATTTACGGGTTAAATAAAGGGCTTGTCATTGAATTATAAGGCTTATTTGATTATAAAAATCTATACAACTTTAGGCCTTTATGTGCAAACAGAAAAAACAGTGCTTCTCTCAGTATTCATACAGTATGTCTGTTTGCAGATGCTAAAGTGAATTTGACATAATGGTAAGTAGTTCAAACAATCCATATTGCTGGGAGCTTTTTCTCACAAGAGATTGATTTTCTAACACCATCAGCAGCAGGTCCAGAAACACATTCCTCTTTTGTTTACCATTCTGTAGATCTGGGATGTTGTGCTTTACAACATTTAACTGGAAAAGTTAGTGAATTATTTTGCTATTAATTATAAAATAAAACATCTTGCTAAATAACTAGGCATTAAGAGTTTGTCTGAATAACCAGAAGAAATAATAATGAAGAGTTTTCAAAGAGCTGGGGGCCAGGAAAGCCTTAGGGTAAGGAAAGTGATGGAATAACAACAGCGGGAACCCCTTTCCACCCCCAGAGCTGGAGAGACAAAATGAGATGTGGTTACCTGAGCCAATGAGTTGAGGTTACCTAGTGTGCACTGAAGTCACAGCAAGAGCTACTCAGTGGTAGCTGTGGTCATGTTCAAATGGCAGCCACCTACAGCAGAGAAAGAGAGGTACACATACCCTGGCTCCTTCCTTCCTCCAATATCCCAACTCTGTCTTCCATTAGCTTATCTCAGGTGGAAGCCAGTGGACCATGGAAGCTGAGAAATATAGTTAACATGACCTAGTACCTTGTAATACACAGCAGAGTGGGGAAAGTAGAGGGAATGGATCTGAGAACAAATAAGCAGATGACATGCACACCATAAAAGAAGAGTGCACAAGAAGACAGTGTCATGTTGGGAACTGAAAGGCAAGGCCCAAGATATGATAAGTCTATGACAGTCTATGACATAAATCCAAATGAATGTTTGAAGTCAGGCCATTCTTAGCACTGTCATTTTTTGGTGGTTTACTGGTGCAAGATACTGTTCAACAGTTGAGGATACAGCCCTTAATGAGAAAGAGGAAGATGTAAGATAGAATAGGAGGAGAGACCGTTACCAAATAGGCAATAGGTGCCAAAAGTAATTGGAGCATGCCCAGAATATCAGGCCTATTAAGAGGAAGAACTTTATCCATTAAAGTCTTATAACTAGAGAAGTGGCATGAACATAGTTGTGTTTTGGAAGGATTAATCTGAATGGCATCAAATCTCCAGGGATGAAGGTACCAGGGATTACTCCAGTGATAACAGATCTGGGATTTGTCCTTTCTGGGGCATATCCCACTCCGGCTACCCAGAGAAGAGAACTCAGATCTCTTGGCAGTAGTGGGGAGTCTCAGCTTTGGTATAATTCTTCTTTCCAGGTATCTGGCCCCCAAGAAAATCCAATCCAATTCTAAAACTATCAGACTGGGTCTGATGGGCTCTTGTCAGCAAGTCTCTGAACTATCATACACTGTGAGGGTGGTTCCAGGTAGCAGGAAACAGTTCTATACATGCCAGGTTCTGGTCTCTTTCTCCCATTAGAGTGCTTGTAGACTTAGGTCTTACTCTTTATGGCTTATAAGCAAAAGGGGGAAAGAGAAAACAGTGTAAATTTATATTCCATCAGACATTGAAATATAACTCGGATTTATACCCAGAGGTATGCTGTCTCAGCATTCAGTCCCTAACTGTGGTCCTAGAGCTGGGAGATATTTA
Source organism: Miniopterus schreibersii (assembly GCF_964146895.1). NCBI lineage: Eukaryota > Metazoa > Chordata > Mammalia > Chiroptera > Miniopteridae > Miniopterus > Miniopterus schreibersii. The sequence goes on from NC_138111.1 coordinate 34,219,031, forward strand.
TCTTGTTTATATTAGCATGAATTTAAGAAAATATGTCTCTCTCCCTAGGGTGTTTGTATAATAAGCTTTATATCCAATTATGGCATGATGAGTTTTATCCTCTGAGGAATTTTAGGGGAAGAAAGGAGAGATATTTTTAGAGGCAAAGCTTTTTAATGTATAAGACTAGCTCCTTCCACAATTCCTGGGATGAAATTGCAGACCATTTACTGACTTGAATTTTGTGTTTTCATCTGTCATTATAATAATAATATTATATTCATCCACTAAGTTTTCCTTTTCCACTTTAAATTCACAATATAAAGAAAAATGCAAAAGAATACTCAAAAAGAAAACTTAATGTCTTTTTCTTGAAGACCAACTTTTTTATAACCTAGGAAGCTTCAAACAATTTGCTGTCAGGGTATGAAGAACTTGGGTGGAAGCAGCTGATTTGTTGAAAGCTGCTGCAGGTTTTTATAATGGCCCTGAATTCATTTCAAATAAAAGAAAAGGAAGAGAAAACTAAAAATGAGAAAAATTTTAGTTCAATGATCTTGTATGGTATCCTCAGATTTGGGACAATCACGTTATAAGTTAGGAGAAATTTTGTTTATTAATTAGCAACCATCTTGAACAAACAAATGCACATACCAGATGGACTTATTTTCATGATGGAGGTACTATCTGGAATTACTGGAATCTGCACAGTTTGGGGGTTCTCAGGAAGTTTCATATACACATCCCATCACTCAATTGAATGACTCCTGATGATGATGATACTTAATATTCTGCAAACATTTCTGGAAGTGAAACTTGTATGAAAGAGCTCACATATGTGTAGATAAAGGCATTACTCATTAATAGTATCCTACTCTAAGAGGAATATACTAACTTGTTTGCTTTGCCTTAAAAATCTGGCCATATAGACTCTACATTTGGACAAAGTTTGAGGTGCCTAATTTTTTTATTTTCCCTCTTCTTTTTTTTCCCTTCCTTCCTCCATCTTTTTCATTTATATTGTCCTTGTTCTAAAACATATGTAAGGACTCTTACATACATAATTTCATATTCAATAACATATTACATGTTATTTTAATAATAATATATTGAAATAAGTGCATGAGGTATTAAAACAAAAAGAAAATGAGAGTAAGAGAGAAGTCATAAAAATAAATATGTCACCTGCACATTGCAACATGTCATTCATCTGCTAAAGATGATCATGAATTTGGCTCAGGATTTTCTAGATATCTGCACAAAGAAGGAATCAAAACTGTTCTGACTAAACAGGAGAACACAAAAAGAAATTCTCTCACTGATTCTTATAAGAAGGATGTTGAGTTGTGTAATGAATAAATTATTCTTCCAACAAATAGTGTGACACATCTCATTGAATTGTTTTTGACAGCATTCCTCAATCTAGGCCCGTGAGGTAACGCCAAAGACTTATTCTAAGAGCAATTCCATAGAAATATTGAAACTTATTAAGAGTATTAGCTTTAACAGGTTAAGCAGAACAAACTCTTTCCCAAAACTAGGTCACTACATGATACTAGAAGTTGTTCACTTAAAATGAGGACCAGAAGAAGAATATCAGGAAGGGCTTCCTGACAGGATATTGCCAGAGCTGACCTTTGAATAATGCATAGCCTTTAGCCAAGCCAAGGCAAGGAAATTAGCTGCTTATCAAGATGTCACATGTGCAAAAAGGTATGGAAGCAAAAGGTAGCTTGATGCTTTTAGGGAATCCTGAAGTGTGAAGGTGGAAGACAGAGTTCTGAGATGATGGCAGAGAAGCAAGAGACAGGCCAGATCCCAGGGGGCCTTGAGTGAGAAGTTTCAGCTTCTGAACATTGGAGGGGGTGAGGCACTACCATCAAGTTTGGGGCAAAGGAATGACAAAGAGGCTTGTGTTCTAGAGAAGTAATTCGGGCAGTACGATGAAAAAAGAAGGAAAAGATAGTGGGGAACAGAACTGGAAAGTGAGAGAGTAGTTTGAAGGGCATAAAGGCAACCCAGCAAGAAATGATGAGGGTGAGTCTGAAGGCACTTCAAAAAGAACTCCCAAGAACGCGTTGAGAAATGAGAGTCCTATTGACAAACGTATTGGGCTCCCCTGAAGAGTGCTTTCAAGAATCTTTAACTCATTTAGAAGTATGTGCAGGCAGTTTTGCATGTGTGGCAAGGACAGTTTTCTAAACAATAGTCCTTGAATAGAAAATTTATTCCTTGGAATGTGCATGATACTTATCACCAAAGATCACTTTCTCTAAACCCTTCAAGAAAGAAGCTACTTCTTCCTGAAAATCCCTTTATAGGCTCTTCTGTTTCTTAAAAAGGTATGTAGAGCCCCAGAGGTTGGCAGAGTGGAATGTTCTCTTTTAGCTCCATCCAGAATTGTGTTGCATAGTACCTGGAGCAAAGGCAAGAATCGAATTAAACTGACTCCCGCCCCACCCCACAGGACCATTCCGGTCAACCTGCAGCACAAAACCACACTGCAAATTTGCTCAGTACTGAGATGCTCTGCCTCCCACAGCCAGTGCTCCTCCAGCAGCTTGGGAGGCTCATTAACATGCACATCATTCCCAGCCTCATTATCTCACCCAGATGTTTCGTGACTGCCCCTTTAAAGCATCTCTGTCTACATTTTATTTACATTTGTTCAGCAATATTGATGCTTAATGAATAAATGCACTAAACTGTCAGTACTGGAGACTAATTAAATCTATGTATGAGCCTGAGAAGCTGATTGAAAAATTTGCAGTAACTAAACTGGGTTTAAATAAACACTTTAGTGTAGTGCTTTAATTACATTTTAGTTTGTAATGTAATTTTTGGCTGTTTAAACTATGATTTAGGCTGAGCTAATTACAAATGATTTTCTACTCTGTAATTAATAATAACAAAATTGTAATTAGACAGCTGCTCTGGATCAGGGCGACAGTTTGGTGTGCTGGCTCCCAATGTTCGGTCTGGCAGAGAAATATGCAAAGCACTTGGGGACTAGGGCAGCCTGTACCTCTCTGAAGTTCATTGTTAAAGACCAAAGCCAGAGTGTCTCATTGAGTTTCATGATCCCAGTTGATGCCAGGGAAAGGGGTCTCTAATTTGTTATAGACTAAGTATCCACAGATATTTCTCTGTCTTGAAACCCTCACTCTTGAAAAAAAGCACTAATGATATTAAATTTCCTTTACTTCCTAACTGTAGTTTCCAAATCATTCCCCTTGGCTTTTTTGTCAGAGATTAAATCAAGTGATCCTAGTGTGTTTTCTTAAGCCAATCAATCATAAAAATAATGATTATCATCTCTTAAATTTTTTTATAATTATATTTGCTACATAACAAACCATCCCAAACTTTACATCATAAAACAATAACTATGTCATTATGGTGAAAGATTCTATGGTCAAGACTTTGGACAGGGCACAGTGAGCATGGCTTATCTCTGTTCTGTAGTGTCCGGTGCCTCAGCTGAGAAGAGCAGAATGGCTGCTGCAGGGTTGGAATCGTTTGGAGGCACCTTTAGTCAACATCTACATGTGGCCTCTCTATGTGACCAGTGCTGATGGTGGCCTCTCTATGTGACCAGCCTCAGGGTAGCTGAACTTCCTGCATGGTAGCTCAGAGTTTTCATGAGTGTGTCCTAAAAAGGCACAATCTGCACTGCCTCTCACAGCCTAGCCTGAGAAGTCACATAGCAACACATCTGCCATATTCTATTAGTTGAAGTAGCCACAAGCCCACTCAGATTTAAGGATGGGAGCAGATATAGAGCCCTACCTCTTTTTTTTTTTTTTTCTTTTTTTTAATCTTTATTGATTTCAGAGAGAGGACAGGAGAGGGAGGGAGAGAGAAACATCAATGATGAGAGTCATCAATGATCAGCTGCCTCCCGCACGCCCCCCACTGGGGATCAAGCCCGCAACCCGGGCATGTGCCCTGACCAGGAATCGAACCACGATCTACTGGATCTTAGGTTGATGTTCAAGCACTGAGCCACGCTGGGCAGAGCTAGATCCCTACCTCTTGATGGGAAAGTGGCAAGATCCCATTATCACAGATCAGGTGGGATGGGAGATGCTTCTCAGCCATCTTTGGAAAGTACAATCTGCCACAGACTTGCAGTCTACAGTTTTGAAATATGTTTACTACATAATGGGGTATTTAAGCTACACTGATGTAGGCAGAACAATAAATACTACTGCAGTTCACAAACTCAGGCCTGTATGAGATAAATAATAAGTATGTGGCCTTCTAGTTTGTGGCATAGGTGGGATAAGAGTAAAAATCCAGACCCTCTATACTTCTGACTTCTATACAGAGTCATGTGAAAAGGAAGCTCTGGTTCTTAGTCTCTGATCATAGATGTAATTCTGAGTAACCATTTGCCTCATCTGGTGCATTCTGCTTCCAGATCTCCAGCTCTTCCCTTGTTGCTCCCTGCTCCATTTTTTGTCCACATTTCACCCTTCTCACATGTGGCGCCCCATGACTCCATCAGAGTCATAAACATGATGTTCTTGTTCAAATGTCAATTGAGCTGAAAAAAGTTAATTTGACAAATGATCCTTAGCAAATTTATTCCGGGAATTGGGTTGATAGTGCAGTGATAGTCTTATATAAAAAATCAGAACTAAACCTCTCTGCCTAGCTCCTTCCCCTTCCATTTCTCGCTCACTCACTCACACACACACACACACACACACACACACACACACACACACCCTCCTATAAGTGAGACCTGAAGTTCTTCAGACGGTGGATGCAGTTTTTTACAAATGGTGCTGAGTCAATTGGGAATTACAGAAGAAGCCTATTCTTTGCTTAATAGTTCTCACTATTAATATGCAAATAATTGAAGACCAAATATAATTAAGTACCACAATGCATGAGGAAAATGACTACATAAATTCAGATAGACAGACACCAATGAGGAAAGGAAACTGGGCAGGTGTCATTGAGAAGTTAGATCAGATTTGCATCTTACTTTGCTTGAATCGAATATGGGAGACTATAGAGGAAAATACTTTTCATGGGGAAAAAGATGAACATCAGTGAGAACAAAAAGGAGAGAGCAAGCCTGGCATGTAGAGATAAATATTTTAACATTGTTTATAATGGCAAAAACTGGAAACAGTCCAAATGTTTAACCATAAAGAATTGTTTAAATAAATTAATGCATATCTATTTAATACAATATTCTCTAGGTGTTTACATGATACATTTATTGGTGAGGAAAGATGTCCAAACTATATTATTCATCTAAAAATCAGAATACAATATGACACATACAGCATTTCATTTTATAAAATAAATATAAAAATAGATATGATTATAAATGTTAGGATATACACCAAGTATTATATGTATTATATATAATATAATGCATGTTGTAAAATTTTATATTATATATAAAATATTTAGTGCATATCCTAATAGTTATAATTAATACACACCAACTATTTATTAAAATATTTAATATATACCAAATATTATAAATATTCAAATATGCACCAAATAGTATACTATATATTTATATACAATATTTGTTGCATATCCTAAGATTTATAATGCAATTAATATTTTATAATATTTATATTTATTGCATATGCATTTATCCTAGATGGTAGATTAGGGGTTATACTTTCTGATTCTTTTTGGAATTAACATTTTTTATTTTAATAATCAGGGGGAGGAAAACAAAAGATAGTCTTTTTTAAAAAGCAGTTTCAATAACATAATTAGAATGGAAGACTTTTGGTAGGGCACTATTTGAAGAGTAAGTGAAAAGGAAATTGAGAAAGTGTACATAGTCCCATCATTTGGATAGTTTGCCATAAAAGGAAATAAAGACTTGGGACCACAGCAAACTCAAATGAAGATTTCATTACCCAATTCAAAAGAAATCAGTTGAAAGCAAGAATGAAGGGCCCTTGCTGGGCCAGGCGTGGCTCAGCAGTTGAGCATTGATTTATGATCCAGGAGGTTTCGGATCGAGTCCCAGTCAGGGCACATGCCTGGGTTGCTCACTCGATCCCCAGTGTGGGGCGTGCAGGAGGCAGCCAATCAATGACTCTCTCATCACTGATGTTTTTCTCTCTCTCTCCCTCTCCCTTCCTCTCTCTGAAATCAATAAAAAAAAGATATATTTTTTAAAAAGAAAAGAATGAAGGCCCTGTACTGTACAAAAAAAGATGATGGCTAGATTGTCATTTAATGAATTAAGAAGGGACATGATTGACATGATTGAGTGTATACGTGGAAGAGTGGGCTTTGGTAAGGAGAAAATATTTTATTTTCCTCATCTGAGAGGGGTAGATGAGCAGGTGTAAATGGTTTAGGGACAAAGGCAAATGTGGAAGGATGCTCCAATAGTTAACTTCCATGGAATAGATGACAGGGTCCCTTCTTAGCGAGAGAGGTCTAGAAGTACATTAGTATTTTGAGAACACCTCTCTCAAAATTACTTGTATCCATTTGAATAGAAATTTGGCTGCAATCACAGCCCCAGACACACAAGGTTGAAATGTATTTCCCTTTCATGAAAGAATCTGAGTGTGGGGGTCACTGGCAACTCAAGGAAGCAGGGAAAATAAGCTTATATCATCTTACCGTTCTGCCCTCCTGCTGTATCACACTCGTGTTCTACACAGTCCAAGACGGTTTACCACCATGCCCATGTTTCAATCACAGATATAGAAAGAAACTGAAAGAGGGGGGCACAGCCTTATTACTCTTTAAAGAAGTTTCATAAATCACTTTCACTCATATCACTTGGCCAAAATCTAGTTGTATGACCATACCTAGCCATGTGGGAAGCTGGGAAAAATAGTCTTTAACTGGACATTTATGTAAATAAAATGTAAAGCTATGGAAAAAGGAGATAGACACTGAGAGACAACAAGAGTTCCTGCCACAGCACGAGTACAGAATGTTTCAGTACAGGGAACAAAAACATATTCTAAGAGCTCAAGCCTCTGTCTATCACCAAAACACTCTTTAGAGTCACTTCATAATCAGAACTCTCTCAGAATTAAATGCAGGTAGGGTATCTTTAATTTAAAAAGAAATACACACACACATACACACCCCATATGCAGAATTAAGGAATCACCAAAAGTGCTGGACCTAAGTTGCCGTAATAAAATGAGCCACATGAACAGCAAATGCAGCAGAAGTACTGGACTATAATTATGTAAGCAGCTTGAAGGATACACTCTAGCTGATATTTTATGAATAAAACCTCAATTGAAGCTTGTTAGCTCTCTACCCTGCAATGTTTATATGCTGATTTAGAAGTTTCATATCAATTTCTGAATATAAGTTCTCATTTCCATTCATTTCCTTTATTCTTTCTTTCACTCTGCAATTTTTAATAATACTATTTCAAAATTTTAACATTTAATTTTTCACCAAAGTCCTCACCTTCTTTTGGTATGCACATATTTAGTGTCTCAGCAAAAGGCTGGATTTTCCTTCATTTTCTGTCAATATTATTAATGATATTAGCATATCTTTAGATATAATGGGGCAGTGTACCCAAATATCACTTTCCACCATTCATCAACTCTCTTCACTTACCAATTTTTGTAATGAAAATATTTTTCACTTCCTCCTCACAACTTTGGGATTTTAACTGTCTCCTTGGCCTCAAACATATTTAATTCATCTCAAATCCAATCAAGTCTTTTAATTATTTATTTATTTTTAATTTATTCTTGTTGAAAGTATTACAGATATCCCCTTTTTTTCTCCCCATTAATCGCCTCCACTCCACTCCCACACCCTCCCCAGGCCTTCACTGCACTATTGTTTGGTCCATGGGTTACGAGTATATGCATGTAAGTTCTTTGGCTATTTCTCAGAAATCCATCCCTTTCTGTATGATCCTTTTGTTGCCTCTCTATTTTATGATTATTCTTAAAATCATGGCATTTTTTGGCAGTGCATCTAAATTCATCAATAGGTGTCCTATTGCCTTATTTAAAAATCTAACTCTTCAAGATCCTTCACAAATTACTGTAACCCTGTCTTTCCCATCTTACTCTAATTCACCTTGTTAAGCATTTAGTCCCTCACTACTCAAAAGTTTGTGCCTTGAATAGCAGCATCTACCTTATCTTGGAGACTTACTGAATCAGAATTTGCATTTGAAAAAGAACCCTTCCTCTCTAGATGATTAGTGTTCACCAGTTTTAGCAGACAAGTTCTTCACACAAAATAAGACCTTACTCAATGTCATTACTACTACCTTTGTGTTCATTCTCCTATTCCTGTGTTTTATGTTGTTGCTCTGAATAGATTGTCATTCACTCTTGTCTCATCCCCCAATTTGCTTTTCTAAAAGCAAATTCAAGTGTTACCTCTAAAATTTTTTTAATGTGGTAGATATTAGATTGCTAATATGATTCTCTCACAATAGAATAGTAGAAAAGGCAGTAAGTCTGGAGCTTCAGGCTCTCATGACCTAAGAAATTCCCCATTCCATGCTAGCCACTGAGACTATGAAAACTGGGTTTGCCTCTGTAAAGAACAAGAGAGGCATAAGATATGGAAGCAACCCAAGTGCCCATCAATAGAAGACTGGATAAAGAGGATGTGGTACATATATACAATGGAATATTACTCAGCCATAAAAAGGAACATTACCATTTGTGACAACATGGATGGACCTAGAAGGTACCATACTAAAATGAAATAAGTCAGACAGAGGAAGACAAATACCACATGATTTCACTTATATGTGGAATCTAAAGATCAAAACAAAACAGAAACAGATTCATAGGTACAGAGAACAAACGGAGGATTACCAGATGGGAGAGAGTAGGGGTAACTGGGTGAAAAAGGTAAAGGGATTAAGAAGTTCAAATTGGTAGTTACAAAATAGTCATGAAGATGTAAAGCACAGCATAGGGAATATAGTCAATAATATTGCAATAACTATGTATGGTATCAAGTGGGTACTAGAATTATCGGGAGATCACTTTGTAAAGTATATAAGTGTCTAACCACTGTGCTGCACACTTGAAACTAATATAAAATATTATTGAACATCAACTGTAATTTAAAAATTTAAAAAAAACAACACAAAGAAGACATCCTAGAACAGCATCCATTTATTTATAACCTTGACCTCTTGTCTGTACTTTGCTTTGCTTATTTGCAGATTTGGTTGTAATCCAAAATAAAAATAACTTTAATTTTGCCCAATTTTTAAAATTATAACCTATGTTTGAATCAAAATCAGTCTACAGCTAGAGCCAGCTCAGGATCTACCTTATTTTCCCTCCTTAACACCTAAACCTACCACTGTGCAATGTGCACATTAGGTACTTAATAAATACTGAAATTGTTGACATGGAAATTCAGTGCTGAAAAAAGGAAGATGAAAGCATACTCACTTGTGATCTTGTTATTTAGCAACTTTAATACAGTAACATAATTATCATCATTGTTAACATTATTATGACTATAATTTAAAACCAAGATGTCATCATCTTCAATAAGAGAGTGAAAGCTGACTTTTCATTATATATTGACAGGCCAGAGCCAAGACTGATATTCCATTAACAATAATGATCTCATAGTGAATAAGCTTTTTAGGGAAAGACCCCAACTTGTTTTTACTGGATTATTTCTACAAGAGACACGGGTGTGTCATCTCATTATAACTGTATAATAGTGATCGTAGCCTGCTTATAAGAAATGTCCTGCTTTATTAGAAAAAGCTCAACTTATAAATATGCATAATTTTTATAATGAATGCTTTGAAATCAGAAATGTACAATATCCTTAAGTAAAGCCCATTTGATAATAATAAATAAATATTACCACATTTGATGAAATTTACATGGTGTTAACTTCAGTCCTCAGACCACACTCTGGGTCCACTTATTCTCTCTCCGTGCTTTCTCAGACCCACTCTAGTCATGCTTTCATTCCCAAATTTGCAAAGGAAACTACTCTCATAAGAGTCCACATGTTACCAAATCCAATCAAAATCATTAACACTCATATTACTTAAAATTCTAACAGCATTTGGCATCCTTAACCACTTCTTCCTTCATGAGACTTCTTATTTTCTTGATTTCATATCATCAAGTCATTTTCTTCACACTTACAACCTAACATCATTTTCTTACCACTCTGGTGTTTTTCCTCAAGAGATCTGAAACCCTGCTCCCTTGCAATGAAGCACTTAGGTGAGATGGTAGAAACAGTTCAGTGTTGTCTCCTGTTGGAATTAAGGGTGGAGGAACTCTTTTCAGGGCAACCATCAGAAGGCATGTATTAGGGTGACCAACTTTCCCTAGTTCGCCAGGGATGGTCCTGGCTTTAGCACTGAAAGCCTCATGTTCTGGGAAATGTCCGGGTCCTGGACAAATTGGATAGCTGATTACCCTACAATGTGTTCAAAACCTGTAACTGTTAAGTTCACTTTTTTATAATGGCTCAGTTGAGTCACTTTAGCATTTAAATTATGGATTTAAATAGGCTTTGGTGGGCTCTAACCACTGTTTTGCCGTAGATTGCAAACAACCAACTACCCTAAATTGTAAACAACCATTTTTTAAACTAATGGAAAGACCACAATTACATTGCCTGAATCTGAATGCAAAAAATCTCAAGATATATCCTTACCATATCCATCATACCTACCCACTAGGACTCATGAGTAAAGTGTGCTCTGCAAGCATATCTTTGAACATTGAAATGAGAAAACACTGTTCACATTACTGCAATATTTAATATAATTCTATTAATAGGAAGCTAGGTACATACTAGATAATCTATATTTGTCCCCAGATGATAAAAATATTTCTTTATCACTTAAATAAAATGCCTATTTACAAATCATTTACTTTAGTACAATTACATGTGTAAAGAAAAAATCATTGTTCATGTCTTATATGCCAAATCAAACTATTCATTTAAAAAATATGAAATGCTTTTGTTTTTCAAATTTATTAAAATTAGCCCAATTCCTTCACAGCCATGTTTAGACAGTTTTATATAAATGATATTGTTTTCTCTCTAAATATACATATCATTTCTCCTTAACTGTTGGCTGGTTGACAATAATTGAAATTTTCTTATTTTCTCTTTAGTTATTAAACAGGTCATATATGGTCTATTCTTCCTTCTATTTAAATAAGAGAAAAGCCTAATTCTGATGCCACAATCTGTGGCCTTTGCTTATTTTGCCTTAGTGGCTTATCATCTTTAGCCAGTGAATAATTCTTTCATTTTGAGCTCATCTTGTCCCTGATGACCCAATTATTGCTCTGGGTAATGACCCAGTCAGATCTTATTTAGAAGGAAACTTACTCCTAAACATCACATAGTGATGCCTTTTTGACCTCAAAGAAACCATAAAGGACATCTGCATTATCATACAGAGCAAAATGGGTCAGTAAAATTAGGTTCCAGCTGAGAAGAAAGCTTCCTGAAGGCATTTCATGCCTCAGAATCATTGACTAGATCAAAAGTTCCATTAGAAATTATAATTGGCTTCATTCTTCATTCTCCCAGATGTCATTTATAAAAAATTATTGGGTGGTCATGTTTGACCACAAGGTAGAACCTTTGATGCAACCTTGAATCTGCTCCGTTACTTAGCTAAACAATCCAACTCTTTAAATAGTCCCCTCTTGGCCTGCTTTTGCCACTTTATCATTATTCTGTGTGTTGTTTATTCTGTTCTGTTTTTCAGATTTTAAAAAGTAAAGGCCAAAACTGGCTACTGTTTTTAAAAAAGTGTTTTCTCAGTGCATTGGAAAGAAATGAATGCACATAGAAGGAAGTACTTGACTGTTCTTTTTATTATGAGGAAATCTTAACTGAGAAAGGCAGATTACACAGGGACATGTTCAATTTATATTGAGATTTACTGTGTATTATTTAACTCAGACAATTTAAACAAAAATGCAAGATGAAGTTGAAAACAGGAGCATCATCTGGTTACTGGGGCAGCTGATGGATTAGGTTGTAAGGAAGACAAGACACATACAGCAGGGAAGAAAACAATGTTGGTAGGAGAGAATGGAGAATATTGTTGGGGTGTAAAAGGAGGGGGTGACAATCAGAGGACAGCCAAAATCTACATGCAGCAGTGGTACCGTAAGCTTTCAAAGGAGGGCTCACTGCCAATCCCCCTATTCTTAATGCCACCTGTGTAGTTTTGTGTCTTCCTCACTGCCTTGTCAAGAACTGATTCCCCCTCTCGGAGCGTTTTGCAGCACTATTTCCACTCAAATGACAGTGAAACCCAATAAGGAAGTAATCAATTAATGATCAGATGCCATTGCTAAATTATGAATTATTCTCTGGTAAAAGGTGATCATAACTAAGTTAACCCTAATAATTTTCTTTTCACTTTTTTTTTTGTAAGAGATTGTCTTTTCACCCCTAGATCATGAATAATTGCAAAGCCTCCTACTTCTCTTTGCTGAAGTATAGCTAATTACCCTGGAAAGAAAAAGCAAATCATAATTATGAGCTAGGTGAAGACATTTCCCCCAAACTCTGATCAAGTTCATTTCTCTTCCTCATATAACCTAATAACTCCAACTCCAGGTGTTTGTTTCCAAAGAAGTTCATGCCTTAAAATATAAGTTTGGGCCCATGGATTTTACACAATTGTCTTACAGTGAGTGAGAACACTACATAAATCCAGATATTGCTGCTGTTATTAAATCATGGTGGTGGCTTAAGGTTACATTTCTCAAAATGTCACCTGACCATCAACAGTATCATCTGAAAACTTGTTAGAGTGCAAATTCCCACTGGAGACCTACTGAATTATAAACTCAGGGGTTAAGGCCCAGCAATCTATATTTTAACAAGCTTTCCAAATGATTCTGATGTACACTAACATTTTGACAACCACTGTCTTAAGAAGTAGCACTTAAAATATTTAATTCAAGTAATAGGAATTATGACTAAGAGTTGCAGAACTAACAAAGACCACCTAAAGGAGAATAAACATGATTTTTATTCAGAGCTTTCTATGCAAGGGAGTCAGCTACTATGAATTACAGTTGGCGGAGACTCAGGCAGGCAGGAAAATTGGAAAGTCTTATAGTTTAAAAATGTGGGTGGGGAGGCTTCAGGTATGCATTGGTAGAAGGTCATCTTCAAGGGGATGCTGGAGGTAAACTAACTAGAAGTAGGACATCTTATGCGATTGGCTTCAGGAACGTATTTGACTTTCTCTGCTTTCTTCTCTGTTGGAAGAAGGATAAAAAACAAATGGGGAAACAGGCAACCACTGACCAAGTCCTGATCATTCTGGGCCAGTTGCTGGAGGGGTGTAGTTTGGCTTCCTGGACTGGATGACACCAAAATGATTATTAGCCAACAACACATCTAGAGCAATGCAATTATCCCTCACTACTCATGCCCACAAGTTAAGACTGATCTCTTTCATGTAGAGCATTGGTGGAATCACTAAAACTTCTGTCAGTTAGTAATAAGTTTTTTACTTTCTTTTCTATTTGTATGATTGCCACCATCGAGAACACTGTTCTGATTGCTTGCATGAACAGTAAGGCAGCAATTCTCTCACTGGGAGTGCTTTAATAATCAAAGGTGATCTTCTTTTGGAGCTCACACAGAAGTCATAATTCCCAGCCTTTGATTTATAGATTCAGGTTTTCTACATATAGAGCAGACTTGGAATTCCTAAGGTGCCTGGGATATTAATATAAGGCAAAGAGGATCAGGCATCTCCAGCCCATAGAGGAAGTAGTATGTAGTAGGAGTAAATGGAGATCCAGGAAAAAAGGAATTTGTACATGATACTAGCTGGATTACATATTGGGACCCTTATTATTCTCTTTCATACGGCAAGTATTTAGCTCATTGTATTACAAAGGTTGTTGAATGCAAATTTAGATTACCTAGGGTCTGATCAAAAGATTATAATAATTTGTTCTTTTTCTAAGAGAGGGACACTAGCAAAGTTACAGTTTGATTTGCTAAAGGTCATTTTCCATGTAGATTTAGGTAGAAATGCCATCAGCCCAGAAAAACTTTATCATGGAGACCTAGTCACGGATGATATGTAGAGCAGTCTGTAAGACTGAGGGCAGTGACTACTGTTTGGGATATTTAAGAATACGATTAGAATAAGGATGTTCTGACCTAACAATTATAATAGAAAGGAAAGAAAAGAGGCCATTAGAGTGTTCAACAATCAAGGAAAATTGAAAAAAGAAATTATTATAAGCCAATGGATAAAAACAAAATAGGAATGATATAGGGGTCTTGGTCTGACATCTTGGGGCAGAAACTGTCTACTATCCAAGGCCATTAGCTTGTTCCAAAGGTTAGCTATCTACTTCTAAAGATAACTGCTTCCAGAAGATTTCTGAGAATCCTCAGCTTGAGTCCTCTGTTAGATTAGCTTTCTAATTGTGTAGATTCTGAGTTGCTTATTTAGTTGTGCAACATGAACCCAAGGACTAACCTTTTAGAGTTTCACAGTTGCATTTGTTATTAAGAGTACATAATAAGATTACTTCCTCTGAGGTTCAAGAGAAGCTCTACCCTGACTTTTCCTCCAACAGACAAAATCTGATTGAGGATCATGAAGAGACTAAAGATGGCTATTGATAATAAGATTGGGTATAGTACCTGAGTCCCTTGAAATATTTTGCCATGCCTCTGTGCAGCCGAGCACAGTCTAGTATCAGAAGTAAAATTCATAAATGCATGGGCCCCTGCAGGTATTAGTTCCTAGAATGATAACTGATGCATCCCCAAAGGGAGTGAACCGTGTGGCATATAAGATAATGGGAGTACCTTTGGCCAAGGGAACACAAGAGTTTCTGAAAGTTTTACTAGGCACACTTGATAGATGTCATTGGTTCTTTAAACCTTTCCAGAAAATTGTAGATAGTAAGGGCACTATACTTTTTGAGTAAAAGGTAACACCTTACAAAGTTCTTTTATGTTTCTCATAAATTTGTGCCTCTGTCACTTGATATAAAAGTTGGTAAACCTAGGTTGGAAACACAAAATAAAACAGCATTTTAGAGACTTATATCTCCTGAGCAAAGAAAGGGTTTAACCTATTCTGGAAAAAATATATAATAATGAAAACATTCAAACCCCACTGAGGGTGGGGGAGAATATAAAATTTATCTGAGGTGGTGAAGTGGCCCTTACAGCTTTGGTTCATGTCTATGCCCTCTCTTTAAAGTTTTTCCAATCTTCAATGAAGACCTGGGAAAAATAAGAGGGGCTTCAGTGAACCCCTGGTACTTAACTTTCCACATATATCATTGACCTTTATAGGTTAAGGCAAGAAGGTATAAATTGTCCTGGGCTAGGGCTGCATTGAGAAGGACAGATAATTATTTCTCTATGGTGAAACAGGTGGCTTTGGGCAGAATTGAATTGATGCCAGGAGACTATTTGTGTTAGGGACTACTGGGAAGAGAGAGATCAATTTTTTGAATACTTTGAGACCTGAAACAAACTTATGTCCTTAACCATTTGATTTCTTTACTGGCAGGACAGGATCGCTGCAAGGGCTAGTGTAGAATATGAGGAGGCCTTTGAATGTAAGGCCTTAGCTATAGGTTTGAGAGACTTTCTTTGCTTCTGGCTTCAAGGGGTATTGGGGAAGTTTGTGTAACAGTTTGGTAGACTCTATCTGAATTTTGATAGCATCTGCTCCAACTATTTTTCCTAACTCAGTGGAATTTTTATTCCATAGGTATCCAATATGGTGTTAGGATCTATAACTAGGGTATGAATCAAATTCAATGGAGAAAGCAAAAGTATATCCAGAGAGGACACAACTTGATCCTGGATATTAGTGTTCTCTGGAACCTCAAGAAATAGCCCTTCTTATGTGAATTTAATATTACAATTCCATTTGCAAAGTGAAACTCTCCCTATTCAATTTTCAGGGATAGCATCACAGAGCAGGAAGTAATGCTCTTTAGTCACAGGTCCAAGGTTTATATTTAATGGCTAAGAGACAGAGAAAATCTGCGAGCTATTATAAATTCCTAGCACCTAGGTGCTATACTTATCCTATATTAATATACTTATATTAATGTAGAAAGAGTAGTGTCCATATCTATCATCAATTGATGCGAGGCAGGATGCTGAATGATTTTTCTTTCCTTAAGCATCCTCATTGCTCTGAGTTGAGATTTTTCTTTGTCTTTTTGTAAGATGAAATAGTCTTTTATTCAAAACATCCCTCTGTTTAAAATATCTACAAGTGTCCCTGTCAGTTGGGTCTGTTGGGAAATGTGCCACCAGCTGTTTGATCTGCAGGGCCATACGTTTATTTTGAGCCTTGTCTCATTACTCTTCAAAAACAAGTTCAAAATGTTCAGCCAGGTGTTACACTTGTAGTTCAGGTAAAGGGATATTTCCCATTCTAATTTCATCTTATTTTTTCTATTTGCATGTTTGAATTATTGATTTACAATTATTAAATTATTGATTATAATTGATTTTTATTGGAAATGTATCAATATGGCCTTTAGAATATGTTTTCCTAGTTTTCAGGCCCCTTTTCACCCTCAGGTTTATTATAAAAAGAAGCTTTTCTTTGAGTGAGTGCCAGGTTTATATAAAGTCAACACACTTACACTTTAAATTTAAAGTTTAATTTAAAAATTACCCACTAAATGTCACAACGCCAACCCCAGCATTGTAAGTAGACCAAGAAGCTGACCTTGACTACTCCAAGACCTTCTGAATACTTTTCTGTACAGAATGTGTTGAGATGAGGCAAACTTTAGTTTTTCCCCATCCTACTCATAATAAAAATGCCTATGAACATCTGCCAGTAATCATGACTACTTTCTATCCTAAGAACTTCAGTAGGATACTAATACATAAAAGCAAAATCCATCTGGAAATAGTAATCGCGTCTGTGTTTTTTCCCCCATAACATCACCTGTTTTAGGTAGTTCTCTTGTACTAAATGGGCAATGCAAATTTTAAAATATAATAAATAGTATTTCTTTCCTGGAGTCTCATGCAATATCCTAGACTCTAAGATGATTTGTGGCTCCGCACTGGTGTTACTCTATAATCAGCTTATTATAAAGCTAATTATATGCTCCTTAACTCTCTAGTTAGAACCTAGGAGAGGATTCTATCATGTCTTAAAGCCCCAAAGTTGCTTTAAAAATCAGGCATTTTATAATCACATGTGCTACTCCTTATTTTTTAAAGTTGTACCCACAGTAAAATACTGGTTTAGGAAAAATATAACAAACCTGAAGTATGCCTTATTTTTAACATATTTCATTAATTCATCAATCTATTCATGAATTCATTCGATGAATATTAACCAAAATGCTTTTATCTACAAAACACTGCATAATTAATGTGGCAATACAAAGCAACATAAAATGACCTTTGCCCTCAGTAAGTCAACAAAATGTTTCTATATGTTTCTAGGACAATTACAATTTCATTCTTCTATATGTTAAAAAAATTCCTAAATATGATTAAATATATGATAAAGATTCCATTTTAATGTCTTTACTCCACCATTTCCTGATCTTTCATGCCTTCATTCATTCAACAATAGCAATCGCTGGGGGACACAACAAACACTAATATGCTGTTTACATGATGATGAATGAAACTAGCAATACTGCTAACCTTATGGAACTCACAGTCTACTAGAAAGAGACAGAAATTAAACAAACAAAACTGTATGTAAGGTAATCACAGAGAGTGAAACATTCTATGAAGGAAAAAATGAAGATAATATGGGTGAAAATGACTAGAGATATGTTTTTTTTTAAGCAGGCAGTCAAGCCTATCAGAGGATATAAAATTTAAGCAGTAATATAAATAATAACAGGAAGCCAGGCATGTGTATATCTGGAAGAAAGCAGAGCCAAGCAGAGGAAACAGCAATTATAAATACATTAAAGTGAAAACAAGCTTAATACAAAAGTGTTCAAAACTGCATACCCAGGTAAACTAGTTTCACAATGAAATATCCTAAGAAGAGAGTTTTTAGAAGTTATTTAAAATTTTCTAAAACATAAATAGTCCCCCTATTTATGTTATGAAGCTCTTATATGATTATTACCAAACCAGATAAATGGAGTACAAAACTCACAAAATAATAACCAGATCAGAAGAAGATGAAAAAAATATTCTATATATTCCATCTGTCACATTTACCAACCTACTTGAGTCTGTATCTATATACCCCACTTTCTCTGCTGTTGTTATGAATGGACTACCTCTGCTCCCAACCCAAATTGCTCCATTTATAGACCAATTAAATCAATAATCTTTTGCTTAGTCAAGGCTTTAGTTTCAGAAACTTTACCTTTCTTTCATATACCATCAACGTTCCATGTGCTCCTGGAATATTCCCATCTGCATACAAAATATGCTGTTATATATTCTACATTTTTAAAAATGTAGAAAGCTCTTAGTTGCAGTCTTCTCTAGCTAATGTCCTATTTTTCTGTTTTCCTGCAAAAACTCAGATTTTTTTGTGTGCTCACCATATCTAACTCTTCTCCTTTTATTCTTTCCTGAATCCACTCTAATAAGGCTTGATATCCATACCACTTCATCAAAATGCCTCTTATCAAGGTTATGAATAACCCCCCCACACACACACCATGGCCAAGTCCAATGGCCAATCTCTGTGCTCTTCTTACTTGATGAGTGGACAACATTCGACCCAGAAGATCACTTGCTGGCTCTTAGAACATACATTCCCCCCCTCCTCTTTCTGTTTCTTCTCCTTCCTCCCCCCCCCACTATGTTAATTTCTCAACTTAGCTCCCCATCATCCTTTGTTGATTAATACGTACTTAAGCAACCTATAAATTTTGGAGCATCTCAAGACTCAGTTCTTGCATCATTTTTTTTCTCACTATACTCACTCCTGAGGTGAGGTCATCAAGACTTACGACTTTAAATGTTGTCTACATCCCAAGCTTCCAACTTGTATCTCCAGCCCAATGAAATCTATACTGATAGATGGTAAATTCAACCGCATTTCAATCTTATCGGTGTTTCTAATTTGTCATATTCAAGTCTACATCTTGCTTCTCCACATTTCAAACCTTCTCCTTTGAAGTCTTCCTCATCTCAGTATGAAAAGAAACTTCATCTTATAATGGAAAATGTGACGCTCAAAAGATGTTTACTAACTGATTAGTGATAATATATAGGTTAAAAATGTTATGGGGTTTTAAATTTGTTTCATTTTGTTTTTTGTAATTTATTGCATTTTATTATTAGTTCTTATAATTCTCAGTTAATTGTCTTAAATTTGCAGGTTGGCAATCATTATCATCACATAATTCACATGCTAAATTTTTTACTTCTTTTTTTTCAATATTATAACATTTCTTTTGCCTTTTAATTTATTATAATAAAATCTCTAGAACAATGTTAAATGATAACATCTTTTTGACTTTCTAGCTTTTAAAGGGAATACCTCTGGTGTTTAACTTTTAAATATAATGTTGACAATTTAAGATAAATAATCTTTATAATATTGAGGGGGCCATTCTAGTCTTTATTTTCTAAGAATTTTATTAGAAACAGATGTTGAATCTTATAAAAGGACATTGTTTTGATGGAGATCATATGTTCTTTTATTTTGGATTAATGGGTTGAATTTTAATAATTAGAGTAATTCCTTCTTGTTCATTGTATATTTTACTTGTATCAACACACCCAAATAGATACCATTTGGGAGTTTTTCATGAATGTGAATTGATTGGTCTATGAGCCTTTTGATCTGCCTTTGTTTAGTTTGAGTGAGATTTATGTTAGCTTTCCAGACCGAATTCAGATCATGCCATCATTTTCCACAAAGAAGAATTAAGTTCTTTTTGAATGTGTGTTAGGTGTGTAGGGACCTCACCTGTAAAATCACATGGACAAGGGCACTTGGGGGGAGTAATTATTGGCAAATAACCATGTTCAAATGCTCAGTACCCATAGAATCTACTTCAGAGTTGAAGTTATATACTTATTAGAGGACAGAAACATAGGCCATGCAAAAAGGGATGCCTGAGGGTCATTTTCCTTATAGACATGCCCTGGGGGAAATACAGTCCTTTGGGAATATATGAGGTATGTAAATAGGCAAGTGGAATGTGCCTTCTGATTAGTGTCTCTAGTCCACAAGTAAAGATTTAGAATACCTCAAATGTCAATGTGCTGGTACCCAGCTAGCTGCTTTGTCCTTTATGCGTTCTGTCTGCATCATTATCAAAGTATATAATAAAAATATGTCTTGTTAACCAGACACACACCCTTTGCCTCCTCAGACTGAAAGTTGCTTCCAATCTTTGATCATATCTTTCTCATCTTTGCATTTCTCCAATACCCAGCCCACATCCCTTGTGTGCAGTAAGTGCTCAATAAATGTGGGTTGCATTGAGGAGTGACCGAAAAGCAAAGCAAATAAAATATTGGTGATAAAATAGATATGTATGAGGCATTTTGTCCTTTGAAGGACTTGGAAATAAAATAAAGAACCTGGGAATTTAGTAATACAATTGGGGCTGCATCTATGAGAGAGTTGTACACACAGAATCAAATCACATAGGCAAGTGGCAGCAGCAGCCTAGTAGGGAAAAACAGTCCATGATCTCCAGATGCAGAACAAATAAGCTTGGAGAAATATGGTAATTGTTAATAATATGAAATTGACAAGAGAATGGGGAACCACCTTGACATTTGATTACTACTCAGTCAATATTCAAGCTCATAAGAAAGTGAGCAGATGTTAGCCCAAGCAGATGTGAACATACGTACAATAGAATAAAGACAAAAGGAATTTGGTTGCTTGCTGGAAACATGTATTTTATTTGATAGAAAAAAATCCTTCAAACTCAATCCAACTAAAATAAAGCATATTTGGTTCATTTCTTTCAGTTTTGCTCTATTTCCCTCCAACAAAATTTATCGAAAGCTTCACATGAGGCAGTTGACAAAACCTTTCACTATTTGTGAACTCAGCTGTCCAAAAGCACCCTTCTCTTCTTTGTCAGGGCCCAAGAAGGGACCTAAGTGGGAATTTCTCCATTACAACAAGGAGGAGTATCAAAACAAGTAAAATTGCCCTGGCTGGTTTTGCTCAGTGGTTAGAGTGTCGGCCCAACAACTGAAGGGTCCCAGGCTCAATTCCGGCCAAGGGCACGTGCCTCAATTGTTTCTCTTGATATTTCTCTCTCTCTCTCTCTCTCTCTCTCTCTCTCTCTCTCTCTTTCTCCCCCAGTTCCACTCTCTCTGAATAGCAATGGAAAAAAATATCCTTGGGTGAGGATTAAAAATAAAAATAAAATAAAAGTAAAATCAGAGAGCAAAAATATCAAGAACCTGAAGTCCAGAAGCCAGAGGATCAGACAATCAATATTTTTTTCAAGAGTCCAGGTCATTCTTACGTATGTCATGTATCACTTAACAACAGGGATACGTTCTGAGAAATGCGTCATTAGGTGATTTAGTCGTTGTGCAAACATCAGAGAGTGCACTTACATAAACCTACATGGGTTAGCCTGCTACACACCTAAGCTATATGGTACAGCCTATTGCTTCTAGGCTACCAACATGCACAGCATGTTACTGTACTGAATACTGTAGGCGATTGTAACATAATGGTATTTGTGTATCTCAACATATTTAAACATAGAAAAAGTACAGTAAAACTACAGTATAAAAGATAAATAATGGTATACCTGTATAGGATACTTACCATGAATGGAGAGCTTGCTGGACTGGAAGTTCCTCTGTGTGAGTCAGTGAGTGAATGGGGAGTGAACAGGACATTACCGTATATGACTGTCAACTTTATAAACACTGTACACTTAAGCTACATTAAACTTATAAAAATTTCTTTCTTCAACAATCAATTAAGCTTAACCACTATCACATTTTAAATTTATATACTTTTTTATTTTTTTACTTTTTGTTCCTTTTGTAATAACACTATAACAGTCTTAAAAGGTTAGTAGACGTCTTGCCTATTTGACAGTGTTTGACAGTAGTCAGTTCATGAGCCAAAAGCCACACACATGGTTCTTTCTTCTTGACAGACTTTTAATTGCTATATTTCTTTATCAACGCCTTACCTTTAGACTGACTGATGATCACCTTGGGCTCATTAGCTTCTGTGGAAGAGCTGCACTTTTAGTCTTTTGTTTTTCTAAGTTGTTTGTTCAATTGAAATCATTTGCTGGTCATCACTTCAACCACTTAAATGTTTTAATGGTAAGTGGGGCAGCTATATTCTTAATTATTGCTGTCTCAACTTTAATTGAATTTTATCTCTCAAAGCATTTCCAAATTGCATATTTTACTATTTGTAGTTGAAAATGAGTGCTTCCCAACTCTACATACTGCTAAATTTATGAACATTCTCTAATTCCTTTCATTCATTCTTACAAATAAGGATATTCTCTTCTCAGGTTATCTCTTTGTGTATGTAATATTATAGGAAATTTAGCCAACATCAATCTATATACACTACTAATATTTAGTTTTCCAGTGTCTTTCCCTAGAGTCACACGTTTATTAGTTGCATTCTCTTCATCAAAAATTTTACAAAATAACTGGCCATTGCAAAACATGGAATTCTACCCTTCCAGGTCATAATAGCCTTGTCTTCCACACCATCCCTGAGACAACATTTTATATTTTTTGTAATGGCAGTATCCTAATTTGAGTTACCAGTTAATCACCTTAAGTGCTTAGTGGCTTAAAAAATTAAATAAAACAAGTTTATTTCTCACTCATGTTTTATGTCCATTGCAGGTTGGCCAGTTCCTCTGTCCATGTGGTCTTCACTCTTGATAACAGGGCATTCACCATGTAGGTTCCTGTCATCTGCTGTGATGAAGTAAAATTAGAGTTTCACACAACATAAATCATATTCTCCAACCTGAAAGCGAATTGTGTTCCTATCATTCACAGTACATTGGTCAATATTAGCCACATGGCTCCACCTACAGCAGGAGCAGGAAATACAATCCTACCATTAGCTGAATGGCAGTAGTGACTACCACCCCCTACAATCTAATCTCCAAGTGAGCTGCTTACAATATTCAGATATGGAACTGCTCTGCTCAAAACTCTCCGATGGCTTCCCATCCTGGTCAGTAAAAGAACCAAGTTCATGCAATGGCCTCCAGACCCTCCATGGTTTGGCCACCTACTATCTGTCCATATCATCTCCCACTCTTCCCTTGTCTCTCATTCTGCTCCAGCCACACCAGGCTTTTGTTACTCTTTGTTCATGTCAAGCTTCCAACTGACTCAGGCTTTACACTTGCTATTCCTTTTGCCTGGAAGATCCTTTCCACAGATACCCTCAGGGCTCACTCATTTACTTGCTTCACATGTCCACTCTCATGCCACCTTGTTGGTGCAGCCTTCCCTGACAACCCTATATAAAATGACACCCCTTCCACTGATGTTATTCTCTAACCTCCTTACTCTGCTTCATTTTTCTTTAGTGCTGAGTACTGCCTGACATAATAGTATATGTGTGTTTATTGTCTGTATTTCCCCAGAAAATATAAGGTTCTTGAAAGACAGACTATTGTCTGTCTTACTTACTATAAGATCTTACAAGCCTACTATAAGCCTACCAACCAGTAGATGCTCAATAAATACTTCATGAATGGGTCAATAAATACAGTGCTGGTCCCAGGGCAGCAAAGCACTGACTAACACACAATATACCAGTAAAAGTATCATATTTTTGGAGGAAAAAAGAAGAAAGGGGGAGAAAAGATTAAAAGGAAGTTAACAAAGACAATTTTATCTTCTTGCCAATCTCTTCTGAAATTTGTCTGTGTTTATAAGAGGATCAGTATTTACGAGGACGGGATATACTGAGGAACATGTTTGTACTTAAATTTCCTCCCTCTCTTCATTTTCTTGCTGTAACTCTTGAATGTCCATTGGTTTTTAAATAAACCATGTTTTTAAATAGAGGTGTCCCTAAGTTGAAAACTAAGGGGAAAATCTGTAAACACATGGAAAAGAAATATGGAATCAGGAGATACTTTGGCCTTGAAGATCTATTATGAAACTTCCAACATGAAGTATAAGGGGATTTAGATGAAAAAGTCATCAATTTCTCTCACACACCAGGTGGCATTTTCCCAAGTCAACAAATAGGAAACTAAGTCACAGAGCAGTATAATTAATTGCTTAGATCACAGAAATTGTGAGCAGCAGAAGTAAGACTACTAGTAGAGTTTATGACCCCCAGTTTATTTGTACTTTTTCTGCCTTATAGTGCCCACATATTAAGTCTCATTCTAAATTCAGTTTGAGGCAGAATTAGGTAATTTGTCCCTGACAACCGAACTTGCATTTGAGAAAACCAAAATCATACTCTAAATAATAGATAAAAATATTTCACATAACCATAAATGTCAAATGCAAAAATATAAATAGAATATGAATTGGAAGAATCTTTGTAAATGAATAGTTTTATATACTGTTTTTTCCTCAGAGCAAAAATGACATCAATGTTGTTTATCGCTCATCTTTCTCTTCCTTGACAACAAACTGAGTTCCTACTAGGCCAAAAACTGACCTTAAATATATACCCAAATGAAGACTTAGAAACTGTCTGGGCCAGTGTTTCCTGAGCAGTTTAACTCAAAACCCCCACTCATGTAATCTTTCAAAACACTAATTTTCAAAATTATTTCTAACTTTTCTTAGTATCCAAAAATATGTAAATTTAAGTTAAAAAATTCTATTTCTACACTATAACTAAATGGGATTTATCCCAAGTAGGCAAGCCTGCATTAGCATTCAAAACTAAATTAATGTAATCCATTATATAAACAGACTAAAACAAAAATCACATGATCATATCAATAGACACAGGGAAAAAAATGACAAAATTCACCACCCATTCATGATAAAAACTCTCAGTAAATTAAGGATAAATGGGAACTTTTTCAACTTGATAAAGACTACAAATAACCTGCAGTTAACATCATATCTAATGATGAAAAACTCAGAGCTTTCCCACTAAAATCAGGTAAAAAGCAAAGATGTCCCCTCACATAACTCCTTTTCAACATAATACTAGTAGTTCTTGCTAATACATTAAGGCAAGAAAATGGAATAGAAGGTATACAAAGTGGGAAGGGAGACATAAAACTGATCCAAAAGTCTATATGGAGAAACAAATGACCCAGAATAACCCACATAATATTGAAGAACAAAGAGGACTGATACTATCCACCTTCAAGACTTACTATAAAGCTACAGTCACCGAGACAGTGTGGTATGCAAGGAATAGACTGATCAGTGGAACAGAATAGAGAGTCCAGAACTAGACTCTCATAAATATAGTCAACTGATCTTTGTCAAAGGAGCAAAGGTGAGAAAATGGAGCAAAGATAGTTTCTTGAAAAAATGGTGCTGAAATTTAAATACAGATATTACACCCTTCACAAAAAATAACTAAAAATGAATCATAGACTTAAACATAAGACTATTAAACTCCAAAATATTGCACAAGAGTAAAGCTAGATGACCTTGTGTATGTAAATGCCTTTTCTGATATAACGCCAAAGACACAATCCATGAAACAAGAATTGATAATCTGAATTTCATTCAAATTAAAAATTTTTGTTTTGTAAAAAACAACATCAAGATAATTAGAAGACAGCTACAGTTGGGAGAAAATATTTGCAAAAGACACATCTGATAAAGGACTGTTATCCAAAATGTACAAAGAACCCTTAAAACTCAACAATAAGAAAACAACCCGGTTAAAAAATGAGCAAAAGACCTAAATAGACACCTCATCAAAGAAGATATACAGATGGCAAATAAGCACATAAAAAGATATTCCACATTATATGTCAAAGGAAAAGGCAAATTAAAACAATGAAATACTGCTACACACGCATGGAGAAAATCTGGAACACTGACAACTCCAAATGCTGGCGAGCACATGGAACATGAACAACTCTTATACACTTGTGGTGGGAATGCAAAATGGTAGAGGTGCTTTGGAAGATAGTTTAATGGTTTCTTACAAAACTAAATATCCCCTTACCATATGATCCAGCAATCATGCTCCATGGTATTTACACAAAAGAAACGAAAACTTATGTCCACACAAAAACCTGTACAGGAATGTTTATAGCAGCTTTCGTTATAATTGCTAAAACTTGGAAGAAACCAATATATTCTTCAATAGGTGAATGGATAAATTGTGATACATCAGACAATGGGCTATTATCCAGTGCTATAAACACATAAGCTATGAAGCCATGAAAACATATGGAGGAATCTTAAGTGCATCTTACTAAGTGAAAGAAGCCAATATGAAAAGGTGACATACTATATAATTTCAACTATATGTCATTCTGGAAAAGGCAAAACTATGGTGACAGTTAAATATCAGTGGTTGTCAGATTGAGGGTGAGGTGAACAGGCAGAGTACAGAGGATTCTTAAGGAAGTGAAAAACTGTACAATACCATAATGATGGATATATATTATTATACATTTGTCTGAATTCATAGAATGTATAACACCAAAAGTACACCTTAAGGTAAACTATGAACTTTGGGTGGTTATGATGTGTCAGTATAGGTTCATCCTTGATAAAATATATATATATATATCATTCTGGTGAATGATGTTGACAATCGAGTTTGCTATGCATGTGTAGGTACAGGTGTATATGGGAAATCTCTGTACATTCCTCTCAATTTTGTAGTAAACCTCAAACTTCTCTAAAAATTATCTTTAAAAAGGAGCGATTCTATAAAAAATTCAATCTGTAGATTAGTAAAAATTTTATTACATAATATATATTCAACATTATAAATAACATATAATAGGGGCCCAACAAACAGCAGCATACACAATGCTCAATGTGCACATAAAACATTCTCAAAGACTGGCCATACGTGAGGCTGGATAATAAGCCTTAATATATGTAAAAGGATTGAAATGATGCAAAGTATGGCTACAATGAAACTAAATAAGAAATCAATAACAGAAATATTTGGGCAAGTCATAAATACATGCAAATTAAACAATGGACTCCTAACTAACCAATAGGTCAAGAAGAAATCACAAGAGTAATTAGAAAGCACTGAGATGAGAAAAAAAAAAAAAGCATAATATGCCCAAACTTAAGGGATGTAGATAAAGCAGTACTCAGAGGTTACATATGTAATGACCACAGGTTTTGAGCTAGTGATAAGTCATGAGAACACCTCATTGCAACTAACTGTTGCCTCAACGTGGACATGGACAATCTCAAGCTGCCCTATCTGAAGGAACCCATTGTCAACGTGAATTACTTGAACCACTACCTACCTCCATCCCCTGAGCATTTGCAAACTGTTGACCTTGCAGATTATTTTAAAGATAAAAAATGTGAGATACAGAGAGAATGATACTGTGTAATGTCACAGAGATGAGCAGTGACAGACCTAGTATGCAAAGCTAGGCTCTGGGTGCCCTTTGCATCAAACCATGCTTAAACCAGTCATATTTCACACATATACTACTGCTGACAACTCATGACTTTGGTAGTTATTAATGAAGTAGGATACCATTAATTAACTATGTTTATTTCCACATCATACTCATAGATAAAACTGTGAAGGAGCTCAAATTAGATATATCTCATGTTCTGCTTTGTAAGGTTAATAAGTCACAATAAGTTTTCTTCTTGTAGGATGTCATCATTTTCTTGACTTCAGAAATTGCTTCCCATCAGTACAGCCCCTTGGGACGAATACTTGCTAAACTTATGAGTGTACGCAGTGGTACTAACAAGATGTGTCCTCAAATTTGTCCAACTGGTCTTCTGTGAAGTTATCTCTGGAGTTGCTTACCCAGAATCATACCTGCATAAAAGCTGCAGCATAAAAATGCCTCCTTTCATTAGTAACTATAATTGTGTCTTGAGTAGGCACAGGGAATGCAATCCTAAAATTCATCTAGCTCCTTGCCCTCTTTTATAGAATACAGCTATTGATGCCTGCCATACTAAGATTTAGCCTTCTTCTTCTAGGAAGGCTAAAAGTACTTGTAATAAGCTTAGACCCTGTTCAAATCAGGAAAATGTTATTTTGTCACATACGCATAGGAAAGGGAGTAAACTGGAACTTTGTGGAGGTTGGTGTCAGTCCTTCCAAACTAAGCCACCATGAGGCTCCTATTGCTGTTTTCTGCACAAAAGCCACAGATGTCTTCTCTCCAAGATACATATAAGGTCAAAAAGTATTGATTTTTGTTCTGCCCATGAAAGGTAAAGAGCTGCAGCAATTTCCCTCCCACTGTAAACAACTAGAAAATTGGACAAAATACATTAAATGACTGTTTTCAGAGATTGGACATATGCAGCTCAGGACAGCAATCCTTGAAAAAAGAACACAAACAAGGTGAGCCCAAAGATTGTACCACCTAATTGCCTGAAGAGTGTCTCAGGCCGTAACACAAAGTGTGGGAACTCAAAGGAATGCAGTGGCTTTGTTGAGTTGAGAAAACAGAGGTGAGTAGATCTTGTGAGGCAGGACCTCAGAAAGAAGAAAACTGTACAGAGAAAGAGTAAGGTCCCCTTGAAGTTTTAGATGACTACTAACCTGTGAACAAGGGATAAAAGAACTACCTGATGCCAGGGTTAGAACAATGGAAAAGCAGTAGGAAGAACAATTTCCAGAGTTCATATCAAACTCTACAAATAATTCACTTCTGAACCAGCTAGAGTTGAAAGACTTCATGATGCCTTAAGCATTAAGAGAATCCTCAGAAGAGTGTCAGCCTAGTGTGGGGATAAAACCTTAGACTAAAGTCACTTTGGGAATATCCTAAGAAAGCTTAAAAACAATTTTCAAAATGATCTAGCTTTCTAAATACAACAAAATACAACCAAAATACAACACTCGTTGAAGGTACACAACAAAATCCAGCAACCAATGACGTAAAATTCACCATAAACAAAAATCAATTGTATTCTCCTACTGGCAACAAATAATTGGAAATGGAGGTCAAGTGCTTCTATAAATCAAACACATCTAAAACATCAAAAATATGAAATATTTTGGGACATAGTTTAAAAATATACGCAAGATCTATTCACTAAAATATACGCAAGATATTGCTGAAAGAAAGGTCAAATAAAACTGAAATAAATGGAGAGATATACCATGCTTCTGGACCAGATGTCTTAATATTTTTAAAATATCAGTTCTTCTCAGATTGATGTATAGATTCAGGGCAATCCCAAACAAAGTCACAGTTAGCCTTGTTGTGGAAATTGACACTATAATTCTAAAATTTATGTAGAAATGCAAAGAATCTAGAACAACCAAAATAACTGGAAAAAGAATAAAATTGGAACACTCACACTATCTGACTTTAAGACCTATTTTAAAACCCTAGTCGTTTTTTGTTGTTGTTTTTTTTAATATATATCTTTATTGATTTCAGAGAGAGGAAAGGAGAGGGAGAGAGAGAGATAGAAACATCAATGATGAGAGAGTCATTGATCGGCTGCCTCCTGCACGCCCCCGACTGGGGGTCGAGCCTGCAACCTGGGCATGTGCCCTGACCGGGAATCGAACCCCGATCGCCTGGATCCTAGGTCGACGCTCAACCACTGAGCCACGCCCGGCCGCGCTAAAACCCTAGTAGTTAAGAGAGAGGTTTTGGTACAACAGAAGACATATATATGTAGCAATGGAACAGAGTCCAGGAATAAATGCACACATACATGGTCAATTTATATGCAAAAAAGGTACCAAAGTAATACAATGGTTTAAGATATTTTTTCAACAAATTATGCTGAAACAGTCATCCATGTAAAAACAAACTAACAAAGACACTTATCTTGCACAGTATACAAAAATAAATTCAAATATATCATCGACCTAAATGTAAAAGCCAAAATTATAAAACCTTTAGAAGATAAGCAATTACCTTTGAAGTTTTGAGTAACACAATGATTTCTTAAATAAGATACAAAAAGCATAAACCATGAAAAAACCTGAGAAATTGACCTTCACCAAAACTTTATTTTCTTTGAATAATTCAGTTAGAAAAAAAAAATCAAGCCATTGACTAGGAGTTAATATTTGAAATATATATATGACAAAGGACTTTTATCCAGAATATATATATTTAAAAACCTCTTAAACATAATAAGAAGACAAGCTACACAATTTTTAAACAGGCAGAGTTGAGCAGGCACTCAACAAGGAAGGTATATGCACATGCGTGAGAAGCTGTGCAAGTTCTTCAGTCATTTAGGTAAATGCAAATTTAAACACCATGAGATAACACTGTATAACTAGTAGAACAGCTAATATTTAAAGGACTGATATTACAAAGTGCTTGTGAAAATGTAGAACAACTAGAAATCTTGTGCAGTTTTGGTAGATACTAAACATGTTGCATTTTTTTTCTTAATCCTCACCTGAGGATATGTTTATTAATTTATTTTTTTTTTGAGAGAGAGAAACATTTATGTGAGAAAAATATATTGATCAGTTGCCTCCCATAAGCACTCCTGCCAGGAGTGAACCTGCAACCTAGGTATGTGCCCTGACTGTGAATCAAACCTGAAACCTTTTGGTGTAGAGGAAGATGCTCCAACCAAATGAGCCACTTGTCCAGGTGTGTTGCATCTATTTTAAAAATCAGTTTCAAAAAGTCCTATAACATTAAATAAAATTATCATGTGACTCAGCATTCCCACTCTAGGTGCTTATGCAAGAGAAATGAAAAAATATATGACCGCAAGATCTGTACATGAATGTTTATAGTAGCACTATTCCTAATAGCTAAAAATGTGAAATAATCCAATGTCCTTCAACTGGTGAATGGATAAACAAATTATAGGGCATACTTACAATGAAATACTGTTCAGCAATAAAAAGGGAAATTAGTGATATACACAATATGAATACACCTCAAAAGCATTATTCTAAGTGAAAGAACCTAAACTAAAAGATACATACTGTATGCTACCATTCTGGACATCCAATGACATTCTGGAAATGACCAAATTATCAAAACGGTGGTTTCTAGGGACCAGGAGTGGAAGTAAGAAATTGGTTGCAAAGTAGCACAACAAGGGAGTTTTGGGGAGTAACTGAAACCCATATTTGGTAGTGGTGGTTACATAAATGTGTACATTTATCAAAATTAATCAAATTGTGCCCGGCTGGGCGTGGCTCAGTGGTTGAGCATCGACCTGGGATCCAGGCGATCGGGGTTCGATTCCCAGTCAGGGCACATGCCCGGGTTGCGGGCTCGATCAATGACTCTCTCATCATTGATGTTTCTATCTCTCTCTCCCTCTCCTTTCCTCTCTCTGAAATCAATAAAGATATATTTAAAAAAAAAATTAATCAAATTGTGTATTTAAAACTCATTAATTTTAGCATATGTAAATTGTGTTCAATATAAAAAGACTATTGGGGTTTTGCGAAAGCTGGGTAAAAGTGAAATCTAGAACATAATATATGAGTTAAGAAACAGACTTTATTGGGGAAACTTTTAAGTCAAGGTTTTTCAAGATAAGGCACAATCATTCCAGAGATCAGACACTGCTAGACATGCAGTGGATCTGTGTCCTAATGGGGGGACTCTCCCTCTCCTTTCATATAAGACAAGCACAAGGGCACACACGGGTCAGTGGGAGGATATCAGAGTATTTGGGTGCGAAGTGGTCTTGGTTTAGATGTTAACTTTCAGAGAAATTGCTGGTAATACCAACTACCTAATACACAGAAAATACTGAGTCCAAAGAAAGTTTCCCCCATCTTGCTAGTGATAAAAAGCTTTCTGTCCTGTGAGAAAGAACTCAGGTGCAAGCTCATCTCCTTGAGAAAAGGGCAAGTGACCTTTTCTAACATGCAACCCAGAATGAGCACCCAATGTCACTCTAATCCTGTATGTTGAAACATTGGGCCTTTTAATAACTCAGTGGTGAGACCTCTCACCCTCACCTAGGTTCTGAGTAAACTGAGAAATAAGACAAAAAGTTAAGAACAATGAGCCATGCCATTGTTAAAAAAGTTCAGAACAATGGAAGGTTAAACTAGGACTATCATAGCTGCTAAGGACTCAATGGAAGATACAGTTTAGAATGAGGCCATGTGGGTTTCCTAGTATTGAACTTCTGAATTAAATAGACCTTCCCACCGTCGGAAGAAATCCAATGCATAGTTAGACAATTTTATCTTACTAATACCTAACCTCTTTAATTATCTAGTAACTGTCTTAGTTATGGCTTCTGAAACAACAAAAGATAACTCAGCTCTTTCATTAACATAACTGGTGTCCTGTCTCTCTCATCTTCTCCAAGCCAAATACACTCCATTTATTTAACTGCCCATGAGACTCAAATGGTAGTCATCACCAGTCTGATTGCTTTTTAAAAAATCAATAAATGTTTTCATTTTTATAACTCTCTCGGAAAAAAACTTCTTTCTAAAAATTTAGTTTCCCTGAAATTATTCCATTTCATCTTATCACTTTAATTTTCTCTAAGGTTCCAAGGTTTAAATGAAGTAGACATCTGTTGATCTGGCATTACTTGCAAACTTTTCCCTTCATTTGGGAAATAATCATACCAATTTGATTTTCCCTTGAGAATGCAACAGTACTATACTCTAACTCAATACCATTCAGACTATAGATACAGACATGGACACAGACAAAGACACAGACATAGACATAGACATATCTAGATATATAGATCTAGACCTATATATATATACACACACACATACACAGATCTTTATATATATATCCTTTTATATAGCTACATATATACAGATACATAAATGCAACATTTGACTTCGGACACACAGAACTAGATTTATCTTTTTATTTGCAAAGTTATGTCATTAGTATATTATCAACAGTTCAAATGTGTTGTCTTTTTATGTTTTATTTTATTTCATTTCCCCCCTCAAAGTCAGCCTTTTTTCATGCTTTTGCTTCAGATCTACCTCCCACAAATTTTATTTTTATGTATATACATATCTGTTTAATATCTAGCAATGCTTTTTGTATATGTTTTATTTATCTGCATAAACAGCATTGAGCTATGCAGCCATTCAGTTTATTGTTAATAATATTCTGATCCATGAACATTAGTCTATGTTACAACTAGTTAATTTCTTTGGAATCCTGTGTACTAGGCCCTCATAAAAATATTTTACACTTTATTTGTTTTTCTATTTATTTATTTCTAGTTTGTTTTCATCACTTTGCTACTCCAAGTAATGCTATTTTAACTTGCTCATATGTGTTACTTTGTGTACTTGGGCAAGACATTTTCTCAAGGGTATACTTAACTGTGCAATTGCTGGGCCTTACAATATGCACATTCTCAATTTCTCTCAATGTTGCCAAAATGTTCTTCAAAATACCTGCACCCTTTTCTCTTCCACAGAAGCGCATGAAGGTTCCCATTTCTCCACATCTTCCCTATCCATTGGTTAATCTTATCTTGTCATTCTTTGTTCCTCACTGGTCACATATTAGTCATTGAAATCATTCTCATAATTTGAATGTTGTTTTCTAATTTGTTGGTCATAGCTCTGACTATATTTTGTCCTCTCAAAAAGCAATTTTCCCCAACCAGTCTCAGGTCATGACTGACCGCCTGCATTATTTCTTATTTAATTCCACTTGAAATTTATCACTATCTTTTCAAGGAAGAGAGGAACAACTGCTTGAACAGTGCAATTTCCATGATAGCATTTCCTAAAAACCTATGAAAATAGATGTTCATACTTCTCAAACTCTTGCTCACAGCATTTTTCTCTGAATGATCTTTTATGATTTATCATCTTTTATTGAATGATTCCCTCACACATCATTTCCTTCATTGTATGTAATGCTATTTGACTATGTGTAACATAAATTCCTCTAACAAATGAAAAAAAAAAAAAGCAGTAGGAGAAACTAATTTTATTTTTCCAGCAATCATTTTGCCACTTTTTATGTAGCAGATGTGTATAGGGGTCCCAACATCCTCAACCTGTCTGGAGGTCCAGGTCATGTTCCCCTTTTACCTGGGAAGTGAAACAAAGGAAATAGTGCATCTTGTTAAACACTCATTCAGATTCTGCTCTCTATGTGATGGGCTTCCTACAACTGCGACATAAAGTGCCAATTGAAACCAGCCCTGTCACAGAGACTTTCACAAAATATGAACAGTGCTAAATACCTTAAAGTGAATCGATTTCTACTGAAAGTGTTTTAACCTACTTTTAGGTCAAGAAATAGCAATTTTCTGAGCTTCGCTATAACCTGAGAATTAATCCTAAGAGTCAGGTGTGCACTGCATACCTCATTTGTTCCATGAAATTCATTGAAATGCCTTTGTAGAGGAGAGTCCTGCCAGGCTGAGGTGTGGTTCTCCATGGCAATGGACTGATTCCTCTTTGAGGGTATTCTGTCACACTGCAGACTGTGAATCTGTTACTTCCTTTGAAAGCATAATTAGGTTAGACTCAAGGGCAACATAAGACGTGAGCCCATTTTAAATGTGTTAAGCCAGAATGGGCATTGGGTAAATTTCACAGATGAGCAGACTGAGACTCTGAGAGGTTTGAGACTTTAGTAAGAATTCACAGCTGGGGCTACAGTGATGCTAGACCTGGGCATGGAGCATAATCATGAAATGTAGAAACCATGTGGAAAAGAGTAAAGCAGCACAAATACATGATGGACAATGATGGTTATTTCCAAACCTCCTATGTTCTATATGACATTTCTAAGTGGGGAACTGCCATGTAAGAAACAGTAAAAAGATGATAGTAAGAAGTATTGTCACTAACAGTGAGTGTTTGCTATGTAACAGAGACTACTGCTATTTTGGATACTTTATTAGCTTATTTAGGCCTCCAACAACCCTATGAATTAATATTAATATACTCATTTTAATGACAAAGAAACTCAAAGAATTTGTCAAGTAACCCAAGATCACAATAAGCAGAGCTCAGCATATAATCACAGCCAAGTACCAGTGCCAGTGTGCTCAAAAACCACACTCTCTTGTCTCCACAACTCAAATAATACCACACAGAAGCCCCTCAACATGTCTTCTTGGAGGGAAAGGTACCTATCCATATATAGGTATAAATTACTGTTCTCCACAACCTAGCCACCTGGAAGTTTCACTGTTCAGAGTCAACAGTCTACGTACATCTAGAGCTCTTAAGAGTAAGTGGTTCAGTTTCCCTTTCTTTGATAGTGCTAAAAATGGAAGAGCAATGTATATTTTTTCTCTGATTTCACTCTTTATTAAATAATATTAAACAACCATTTCAAAATCGAGATAGGGCTCACAGTGTAGAAAAATATCTTGGCTTCTGAGATGCTTATCGTCCAAAGCAATGGGCTCTGAAATACTCGTGCTAATAAAAGGCCGTCTTTCCAGCACCGACACCCACCAGTGGAGAGTGTGAATCAGCCCGTGGAATGAGGTGTTGGCCCTATGAAATCAGTCAGTTCCTTAACCCCACCCCCAGATTCTCAGATGACTTTTGTTCTCTCTGGCACATTCTGTCATTTTTTTCCCTCCTGAATGTGATGCATTTACTGATTGCTAATATAATTCTTCATTTCTGGGTCAAGGGAGACTTTTTGCTGACAGATTGGTTGGAAGAAGGAATGGGAACAATTATTTATTTCGAAGGATGACTCAAACTCTCATGTTTTCATTTATTTTTTCCACTGCCCTAGCCAAAGTTCCGAAATGATGTCCTAAGAAGGCTATCAGGGCAAACACACAAGTTATCTCTGTGCTTTCCTGTCGGTTACATCTTTCTTTCTTTCTTTCTTTCTTTCTTTCTTTCTTTCTTTCTTTCTTTCTTTCTTTCTTTCTTTCTTTCTTTCCTTTCATTTGCTCATGAAAGAATAATTCAGTCCTGGTCCATACAGAGGAACCAGGCAGAATGAGAAATATGTATTGCACCTGGGAAAATAGAATGTGAAAAGCAATGAACTAAGGACAATGAGATGCTTATTGTCCAAAGCAACTGGGGAAATGAAGTATTGCAAGTCCAAATGAATAATGGCTGTTTTCATATGGTAGGTGACAGTGGTGTATTATACATTTTAAAGAAAAAAAGACAAGGCTCTGCTATCAATGCAGGCCTACTAAAACCCAGAAGTACGGCTCACTCTACCCTGACACAAAATATTGAAAGTCTCTGGAATGATGCTGGCACCACGTGTGTAAATCTGGCCCTAATGCAACTTCTAAGCACTTAGACTGAATAATAGGTACTATAAGGGCCAGATTTGGATAAAGCCAGGCACTTGACACAAAGACGAGTGCTTGGCAATGGCAGAATTTGATGGAGCACAGCCAGTTCCCCCTTCTGAGTTCTTGAAGGAAAGCAACACAGTGCTCAAGGTTGCAGGCACAGATTCCAGAATGCCTAGAATCAAATCTTGGTCCCACCTTCCATTAGTTGCTGACCTTGGGATAGTTATTTAGCTGTATTGTCCCTCAGTGTCTCATCTGAAAAAATGGAATGCTGTTAACAGTAGCTGTCTCATAGGATTGCTGTGAGGAGTAGAGCTACCAGTGGATGAAAACCCCATGGAATAGCTAGAATTTATTAAATAAGTACATAATAAAGGGTAGCCTTTCATGTAATTACTAGGTAAGACTGAGGACTGGTGATATGGAAAGGAATTTCTAAAATTATATGGACCGGATACTTTCAGGTTAAGCATAATGGGGTGAAAATGGATCACAGACACTTTCTCCCCAAACATTAACTACATCAACCATGCCCACAACAAAACCTCATTAGCGGAAATCACAGAAAGGGGCACATTTAATTCTAAAATGTTTAAAAAAGCACAGAAGATTCTAGAATATCCCAAAATGTCTCATAACATCCCTACATCTGTTTCCTACCACCAAGAAGCTATTCTAGCAGAAAAGAAAAAAAAATATATGGCCCAAGAAATTTCACTTGTACACCCAAATTGGGCATAAAGTGAATTTAGCAGTACCTGTATCTATTCATTATCTAATTCTGGGATAGAGAAATGAATTGGTGGAAGAAAACCACTAAAATGGAAGAACCAGACAAACAGGCTGACTTTTGTTGCTGAGAATGAACACTGAATAATCTCAGTAAATTAGGGAAAGGATCTTAAGGTTCTTTCTTCATGGAAATAAGTTACAGACCCCAGACTAGATGCCGTAGATCCTGGAATAGAGCCATCCACAAAATCTCAGAAAAGAAAGCAGAGCCCAGATATTTTACCAAAGTCTTCCCTCCCCTCAAATGAGCTTTTCCATTGTGCCACGGCTAAAGTAATTACTTGTTTGCTTTCAAGAGCTGTTGAATGATCCTTCTTTTAAATAGGTTTTATGTCCAGATCTGACTTTTACTTTGTAATACCTGTTTTATTTAACTAACAACAATGTTCTGTGTTGTGGATTTATTTCTCCAACAAATGAAAAGCATTGCAGAGGCTGTCTCTTTCAAAATTGCCTTCGTGATATTCTATAAGGAGAGCCTTCAAAGAAAAGAAAAGTTAAGAAAGTTTGCTTCCTAAACCTAGCTAGACTGTTGATGTTGTTGTTGTTGACACCATTGCTCAGAATGGTTTGTGCTTTCATTATAGGTGCAATTACCAAGTCATTGCTCATATGAGTCTTTTCTACTTTTTGCACATTTGTGACAGTGAAGGTAGAGAAGAAAATTCGATGAGATCAGCAAGAGACTATATTTAACAACAAGGTACTTGGGGAAGGTGGCAAGTCAGAGCATCAAGGGTGAGATAAGTAATTTGAGGATGCAAGGGTACCATGAGGCTCTGTGTGCCAGGAGACCAGCAGGGCATACTACTGAGCCCCGAATTCTCTTCTTGTCATCATGAACCTTCCATCGCCTGTGCCCATTTCAGAGCTGCCAGAGGCTGCAGGAAGCCTTGATGTTCACAGAGGATTGAATGTAAGGGTGAGGCAAACGTTTCAATCTGGGGGTTATTTTAGGTCAGGGACTACAGTGATTTAGGGAGAAATTCAAGAGATACCCTGACAAGTCCAATCTGTTTCTTTATCACCTTTGATATTGGCTGTGGCCCTCAGGCACTGAAGGGAGCAGTCTTTGTTCTCTGCTAGTATTTGCTTTGCCAAAAGCCAAGAGAGGAGAGGAAAGTCGGACTTCAGCAGAAACAATGAGTCCTGAAGCAACATCTGAGCTTTCAATCATTTCCACCCTGATTTCTAGCACCCAGCCTGTCTTTCCAGGCCCATTTTCACACCCTTCTTCATCAGGGCCAACTTGTGAATGAGAAGTAGGGGCCTGGAGATCAATTTCAGCCCTGAGAATAAGATTCTGCTGATTGAAGCTCATTTTCCCCTGCTCTTCAGAAAAGACTACAGCTCATCTTCTCACCATCCCCACTGCACACATCCTTACGATGCCTCCAGGCTTCCTTCTCTTTCATTCTACACTTATATATCCTCCAAGACCCAACTCAATTTATGCTTTTTCTCTGCATTGGAGGCAGCCAGTCTTGTGTTCAGATTTTGGCTCTATCACTTCCTAGCTGTGAAACTTTGGGCAAGTTACTTAACTTTACTGAGCCTCTTGTAAGATATGAACCCACAGGAGTCACCTCTAAGGTTGCTATAAGGGGTAAATGAGAAAATGTGTGTATGGTGCCTGGTATATTGAAGGTACTCTCTATATGCTTACTTTATCCTGATGTGTGAGACTTTCCAATTATTCCAGGCAAGTCCTCATCTCATCTGTTGTTAAAGATAAAACCTATAGGTTAGGAAGGATTTTAGCTCTCTAAATTATTTTTAAAAGGTCAGTTTCTTTTCCAATATTAGGCAAGGCTAAAGTATGTTCCTTTTTATTAGTATTATCATTATTTCTAAAATAGCACTAAAAGCTACTCTTTAATCAACAAATTTTTTATTCTTAATATTTTCAACAGCTTTGTGGTAGGTGTTTTGGTTATCTGTTGAAATTATCCCCAAACTTAGCAGATTTACACAGCAACTA
Organism: Miniopterus schreibersii; assembly: GCF_964146895.1. NCBI lineage: Eukaryota > Metazoa > Chordata > Mammalia > Chiroptera > Miniopteridae > Miniopterus > Miniopterus schreibersii. The sequence continues at coordinate 34,258,059 of NC_138111.1, forward strand.
ATTCAATATACCTCATGAATATGTGGCCAAGGAATTTGACCAGGGCTCAGCAGGGCAATTCTCTTTCTCCTCTTGGCATCAACTGAGGTCATGTAGGTTATTCAGCTGGTGGACAGGCTTATTTGGAGACCCCCAGGATGGCTTTATTCACATGCCCAGTGCCCTGGGACTGCTGGAAACAAGAGCTCTGCTGGGACTGTTGGTTGAAATGCTGATATATGGCCTCTACAGCTTGGTATTTTCAGCATAGTCAGACTTCTTAAATAGCACCTTAGGCCCCCCAGCAAGCTGGGAAGTAGAAGCTGCCAGTCTTCTAAGGCTTGTTCCCAGAAATCACCAGTGTCATTTCTGCCACATTCTATCAGTTAGAGTAGTCACCATGTCCACTTGGATTCAAGGGGAGGGGACACAGGGTTCATCTCTTGATGCAAAGAGTGTTAAAGAATGTATGTCCCTGTTTAATCCAATATAAGATATTATTATACTCGTTTTGCAAATACAGTCCAAGTTTCATAGTGCCTGATTGACTTACCCAACATTATGCAACTAGTGGTGAAAGAATGATTCAGACACGCCTAGCCCTCCAGGCCTACTCTCCAGTTTTAACTAGTTATTATTTGTGCTCTGGTCCCCGCCCCCCTCACACACACACACACACACACACACACTCACGCAGAGCTGGAAATGAATGCTCATTCAGGCAGTTCTGTTACCTCCATGGAGGAGTGCTGTGGGAATTGTAATGGCAATCAGTCTCCCCGCTGCAATTGGAAAGTTGGTTAATGTATTGGCACTAATACAGCGCCTCTTCCCATCACAGCAGAATTGGCTGTTACTGTTATAGTTGGATTATGGCCACTTCTCCCTCCTTTGCAAAATTTAAGTCTGTGATGTTCTCGTCAAGGGAAATGATGATGGAGTAACAGCCGGCCAGTGATTAAATTTGCTCGGCAACAATCCGTAAATAACCTACACATTCCATTTGCCGGCTTTGATTTGGTCCCTAACTTGTACAAAGGGCTGACTTCCAGGTATTGCAATGAAAAACGAGTCGAGGTGTGGGCCGGGGGCCATGGTGGAAGGGGCAGGAGAGGAAAAGCCTGAGAGGGGGCCAGGCTGGTCTCAGATCTGCAATGAGAAGGGATAAGCAGACAGGCATCTTAAGAAAGCTTATAAAAAAATTTAAATCGGTTGGCCTCTCTTGCCCTTTTCAACTGTCTACTACAAATCTCTTCCCTCCTCTGCCCACGCTCTGTCTGTGGCAGGCGAGCTGCGACCGCTCACTTCTGTTCTGCTGGAGTCTGACTGTGAATCAGCCTCTGCTCTCCCTCATTGCAGGTGATTTCAGTGGAGGGAGGAGAGGCCGGGTGATGCCATTATTCCTGGATAATAAGAGCTCATGAATCTTATTATGAGGATTTCCCTCAATTTTTGTTCTCTCATTGTGCCAGGCCCAAACTCCCATTCAAACGCACATAAAGAAAATGCACTTGCACCCTTGCCCTAAATGCCACCAAGTGGTTACCAGGTGATGAGACAGAGGGAGAGAACTAGAGAGAGCTGGGCTGAGAAAAAGGAACTGGTGTTATTCAAAATTCATGGACCTGGAATGCCTGTCAATAGCACAGGTTTAATTCTTTTTGTAAAATAACAATCATGACAAAAGAAATAAGGACTACACACCATCCCTCCACACACAGTATCCAATCTCCTTAGTCTCTAAGTTATGTTGTCCTCTTTAGTTCTATGTTGTTTCAAGGGAAATAATTTGAAGTGAATACACTTTCTTTTCTAAAAATAGCTATATTAAGGTATACTGTTTTGTTCCATACCATAAATCTCATTGGTTTTATACACAACTTAACAATTTTTAATACATTTACAGAGTTGTGCAATCATCACTGCAACCTAATTTTAGAATATTTTTATCAGCCTCAAAAGAGACCTCGTGTCCACTTGCACTCACCTGTTCACACATCCAGCTTCAGGCAATAACTAATCTGCCCTTTGTTTCTCTAGATTTGCCTTTTCTAGTCCTTTGATATAGATGAGATCATACAGTATGAGATCTCTTTTCTCTGGCTTCTCTCACTTAGAATAACATATTTCTGGTTCAACAATATTATAGCAGGTATCAGTATTTCATTCCTTTTTATTGCAATAGTATTACCTTATATGGTTATATTACATTTTGTTTATCCACTCACTGGCCAATGGGCATTTGGGTTGTTTCCACTTTTCAGCTATTATGAACAGTGCTGCTTCGAACATTCATGTGTAAGTCTTTGTGTAGATGTGAATTTTATTTCTCTTGAATAGATAGATATCCAGGAGGAGATTGCCAGGTGACATGAAATATCTATGTTTAACATTTTAAGAAACTGCCAAACTATTTTCCAAAATGGCTGTACCATTTTTATTTCTAGCAGCAACCTATGAGGGTTCAAATTTCTCTAATTCCCCAGCAATGATTGTTATTGTCTGACTTTCTTTTATTACAGCCACTCTCTTCTATATGAAGTGGTATCTCATTGTGAGGTGAAAATTCATAGGATTTGCAGGTAAATGCTTTTAATATTACTGTCATAAATCAAGAAGATAGAAATTTTTCACATTTTAATGAAAACATGTGTCTCTTCCAGGCACTTAGAGACTTAAAGTGGAATCTTACAAACTTTAGGAGTTAATTCTAAGTCTCTTCACAAATAGGTCCAAAGATCTCAAAGCCTCATGCTTATGAATAGACTGGGATCTTGTTTCTGGTATTACTGGGACGTGTTAAATAAATATCCTTTCTCCATCACTGAAAACATGCCTCATATATATGGGAGATGTTGTGATATCTCCTACTACTTCCTACACAACACGTCATGACCCCTTGTGTTATTTTCTCATATCTTATAAAACTCTGATGGTAGGCAGATTTTCATTCCTGGTAAACAATGGTCATTCCGAAAATATTTGAGCAAGTTGAAGAAATCCTATAAGGCGATACTCAAAAGAAGAACCCCACACAACAAATACTTCTGTGTGCCTTGTCCATTGAGGGTGACTAACTGTCTCAGTTTGCTGGGGCTGTGGGGTTCCCCACAGTGAGGGACATACAGTGCTAAAACTGAGAACGTCAGGCAAACTGAGAGAGTCTCAGTTCTGGTCACTCTACTTGTGATCAAACATGGAGCTCTGTGGGGAAGGCAGATGAGAAATTCAGTAGAAAAGCCCACCTATCTGGGAGTCAGGATATCTGAGATTTTGTTTTGTTTTGTTTTTTTCACTCTCCTAGTAATTGGCTCTGACTTAAGAAGTGGCTTGGCCCCTCTGACCCTGAGGAATACGAAATAGGATATCTCAAAAGATTTTTTCCAGCTCTGATAAGTTATAATTCTTTAGATGTACATGATTATAAATATAACTTTCTTTTGTTGATCCATAACCCCCAGCCAATAGAGTCAGGAAAAAAGATAATTAGGCATAGGAATATGACATTTGATTTCAGAATTCTGTCACTACTCACACTTTAAGGATATTAATTAATTGTTTATTGTGCCCTATGGTTATTTCTACCTCTCAAACTCTGTAAAAATGAATAGTATTATGCTATTAAGATAGTATTAAATATGAATCTTTTTCTGGTTCTGGGATTCCTCAAAGAACCCGAATTCTACTCCTAAGAGGCAAAAGTTTTTCTCATTGGATTCAAAACAGACTCTGGCTCTAATTTCGGAACTTAGCACAGTATTTTGTCATAGTATCTGGCACACTGTAGGAGCCTAATAAATATTTGTTGAATTCAAATGAATAAATGGCCCTTTGTTTTTATTTTAAAGTTAATGTGCCCTGAATAGCTGGGGAAATTTTTCTTGTCTACTTTCTCTTCTTTTCATTTTTAAAAAGGTTATGATCAAATAAATAACACTGGGTTTATAAGCATTAAATAGAAAATGCATATAAAAAATCTGTAAGTAATAATGCCACTTATAAATGTACCCCATTAGTGCATCCTATTAAAAAAGAGAAAGACACTGAGTTTATCCACACTAGGTCTATGTAGTCATTCAAGACTCAATAATTAATGTGGGCATTCTGTGGAGTTCTGAATTTCCATTCTGAGAACTATAGCAGTTTTTAGGGTCTATTACAATCTCTGATTGTTAAATGTATATATGTGCAAAAATACAATTAAAAACTAAAATGCTGATATAATTTAATTGCATCTAAACCCAGATGTGTAAGTTATAAAGCGCAGTTAATTCAAAACAACAATAACTCCAGGTGAAAACAAGAAGCAAATGAAAGCACAGGCACTCAGACACCCCCCACCACTCTCACGGCAGCAAGGAACTGAACATCGACTCAGAGCATTGGTTCTTTACTTTTAAAGGCAAATGGCACTATTTTGTTATGAACCTGAGATTTCTCAACCTCTGCACTACTGATATTTCAGCTGGATAAGCCTTTGTTGTGGGTGCTTCCAGTGCATTCCAGAATACTGAGCGGCATCTGTGGCCTCTAGCCACTAGATGCCAGGAACACTCACCCCCAAACCTCCCACCTCCCACTGTTGTAACAAACAAAAAAATATCTCTAAATATAAATATCCCCAAATGTCCCGAAGGGATGGGGGTGGGGGGGCAAATTTGCCCCATTTGGTAACTGGTAATCTATCCTGAGAGTATATGAACTAGCTGGGAGAAATATAACAAATAAGACATTGGGACACATATAAAAATTATATTGCGACATTCAGTAATAGTTTACACATTCACCTACAATTATTACTCATCACAAAACAAAGTCATTTTTGCCCTTAAACAAAATTGAGACTTTCTGCCCATCGCACTCCTCTCCCTTGGAAATAATATTGTTTCTTTGACCCTTGTTCCCTCTTGTAGTTCAAATGCAGCTTTGTTTACCAAAGTCACATTTGAGAAGGCATCCATCTGTAACAAGCAGTCAGGCCTTTTGGATAAGGTTTGCTATTTCAAAAGGTTTTGCTCGTCAAATTTTAGAAACTTCTCAGATACTAAAATTCCCCATCATTGTGTGTTAGTTTCATTCATTCTAATAAATTTTCTACTAACAGCATAAAACCATTCCTTGCAATAAATCGAAGATCCATATTTTAATTATCATTGTGTGTGATAAAATATGTCATGAGCTTCTCCAAAGCAATAAGAATTAGTGGAAGCAAACATTTCCTTAAACATTATAACGATTTGTAGCTTTTTCTCGTCCAGGAAACCCCTTCTTTCCTATACATAATTGGTTGCTGTTCATTTACCAGAAGAAACCCAATGAAATTATTAAGGAAAAATCATTAAATATAAGTAATATCTAAAGTATTGCACAGCTTCATCTTCACCTTGCCGACTATATACTAGACAACTTCCCTCAAAAATCTTAGTGTCTAAAATTCAACCTAGTCAAAGATGAAGTAATCACTTGTCCTCCCCGCCCTCCCCCCAAACTTGCTTGGTTTCTAAATTGCTTATCTCAGTGAATGCACCCCTTATTTCTTTTCACCCAAACTAGCAACCTCGGAATGGTACAGTCCAATGTATTTCTCATAAACATCTTTACCTTTCCATCCCATTGCCATGAACTTAGTCTGGACCTCATATTTAGATTTTGTAATGTTGGGGGGAAAAAAGCAGTGTCCTGTTATGGACTGAGTTATATACCCCCAAATTCATATGTTGAAGCCATAACCCCCAGTACCTTAGAATGTAACTGCATCTGGAGATAGGTATTGTATGTAAAGGGGTAATTAAATTAAAATGAGGCCTTTAAGAATGGTCCTAATTCAATATGACTGGTATCCTTATAAAAGGAGAGTAGGACATACAAAGGAATATCAGGGATGTACCCACAGAAGAAAGGCCAGGTAAAGAAACAAAGAGTAGGGGCTCATCTGCAAGATGGGGGTCATCAAGGAAAGAGATCTCAGAAGAAACCAAACCTGCTAACACCTTGATCTTGGACTGAGAGCCTCCAGAATTGTGAGAAATAAATTTGTTGTTTAAGCCACTCAATTTGGAGATTGCAACTGAGACATGTATGCAATCATATCCTCCATGCACATCCTGGACCCACTTACAGGCTAAAATTAGCTTGGCACACCAACAATTCCACCACCTGGACTTGTGAGCCTCTATAATTCTTCTCAAGGTATCAGCCTCCTGTACAGCACACTCTAACCACACTCTTGGGTCTTTGGAGAAGTTATGTGGCTCCATGATTCCACAGTTGGCTTGTTTTACTTCCTGCTTGGAATACTCTCTCCACAGTGTTTACCTTAGGTAAAATTCAACTCATGCCCTTTTTCTAAAGAAAAAATTCAAACCTTCCCCAATATGGAAAACTACTCTCACATTTGTTTCTAGAAGATTATCTACACAGCTGAATACTGAGCTCTTCATCTTTCCAGTCTCTTGTGCTCACTTAATATGTTTAAAATAAATACTATGAATGAAAAAAGTTGTGAGTAAATGAACATATTGCTTTGGGCTAAGTGAGGGGTAAAGGTATTTCTGGTAAATATCTATAGGAAATTATTGTGACACCAAATCAGAAGGTCTCTCCACTTGTGAAGTATAAGAAAGGGTTTGCTAATGAGTGGATTTAATTCATTGCTAGGATAAAGGAAATATCAAAATTAGGAAAGCCATCCCTAGGGCCAGATTTACTCAGACATACTTTCATTCTTTGATCATAATAAAATGGAAATTTCAAGACATCAAGAGAGAGTGACCAACTAAAATGTTTTTTATTAGCCCTTTGGTACAAATCTCTGCCAAAGAATTTCTCCTGACAGCCAAGCAAACCTGGAAACACAGGCTGACTTAACTTTCTGACCCTGGGCGTGAACAAAGAAGGGGCTATTTTTAGGATCAGCTTGCTGGGCTTAACTGGGTTATGCCACTTCAAAGTACAGAAAATATTCTAAATCCTCTTATTACCTCCCCTGGGGATGAACTGTAACATCCTGTCATAGTATTATTACCTTATTTGGTGCTCTGGCAAAAAAAAAAAAAAAAAAAATCTTTGTAAAATGGGAATTTTCATGGAAATTTCATAATTTACTTTCTTAGAAAGGGTCCCACACATTTTAGTGAACTTGCCTCATACTCAGCTTGTTACTTTCATATTCTTAAGAAAAGTAAAAAGTGATATTGTTACTTGGTAAAGTTAAAAGGCCTCCTGGGCAAACAAGTCCTCTAGTTTCCTGGAGTTTTCCCTCCTATATACATAGTGAAGGCCGCTCCACAAAGCAGTGGGGGTTGTGAATTGCTATGAAACTGTGTGCTCTGCTTGCCCTCACGCCTATCTTTCTCCCCACTGTTCAAACAGCACCACTAGCTTTATAGAAGCATTGCACACAGAGGGAGGGCGGACACTGTCCAGGACCAAGAGTCACTTAAATGACTGAATATAGTTCTCAAAGCCACAGCAGATAAAATCTGAAGCCTACATACTTTAGATGAGCAAGAGCTAGGCTTTACTGAGAGAAAAGGGGGAGTCATGGCTTCTGAGAATTTCCAAGATGATTTTAAATATCAATAACCAAACTTAGAAGACAGAACATAGAGTTCATGTTAAAAAAAAAAAAAAATCAGAGCAGAGAAAAACTGGGCTGTGAGCAAAGCAATTTGCCTTTCCCAGCCCCAAAAGGAAATAAGTTGCAACCAGCAGGCAAGAACGAAGACTCTAAATGGAGAGACTGGAATAAAGAGGCTGGTCTTTGTCTTAAGAGATCACCAACTCTATCCCCAAACTTTTCTCAGACACATATAGGATGGCAGAGTGAGAGAGACGTCCACTGTGGGGTTCGGAGGAGTCCCAGAGCAGTGGAGTTAGTACTGTGTTTCCCAGAGCTTACCCCATGGAAATTTCATGCCTTTGAGAAAATCCATGAGTTATGCATGGGACTGGGGGCAACTGAATGCACAGGGAGGGATATGATGATGGTGGAGGGAAGTGCTTCAGCAGACAAATTCCTGGGTTTGAGCTCAAGATGCACACAGCTTGTGAGCTTTGTAACTGGAGCAGAAACCATGGTCAGAGTCCAGACAGATCAGCCACCTGTCTTGAAAGCTATTGGGATCAAGAGCCCAGGAGGCAACCAGACACTATTCTTCCAATGCCCCCTGGGAAAACTGATCATATCTAGGTAGAAGGAAAACTGAAGTAAAGGAGCAAACATTCACTTTAAATGAATATTTACATAAAAGAGACAAGGTTTTAAACCAAAACTATCTGAGTTTCCCTGAAGGGGACAGATAGTTTTCCAACAACAGTGTACATGTGTACTTGAGAGCAAATATAGAATAGTAAAGAAAATTGCCTTTTTGCACATCTGGCTTGGTACTATAAAATTAAATCAACTATAAAACAAGAATCTGTACCTATATTGGCAGTGAGTGGGAACTTTTATGGGCTGAAGCAATTTTCACTAGACATGTCCTAATAGATGGTCCCTTAGTACTGACGTATCCTCAGTCAAGGCCAATGCAAGGAAGCCTAACAGGCAGCTATCGTCTTCTTTTCCCCCAGGATCTGACTTCTTAATTCAACAAAGATTTCAGTTTTGCTTCTATTATCCCTCTGCTCACAAATCCATGTATTATTAGGGCTGAAAGTAATCTGGGAACCTAACCAAGTGCCATCACTAGGCTCAGTGCTCCAAATTCTGAGATGAACAAGAAATCAGCTATGTCCGCAAGAGCCTCAGAAACTCCTGGCAGCTACACCCCTATGCCAAGCATGGTGGGTAAATGAGGCAACTAGAACCCTTACTCACTGCTGGCAGGAGTTTGAAGAGCAACCATGTTGGAGATCTGTTGGGCAATACTGACTCAAGAGGAACTTCTCCAAACCACTATGATCTGGCAAGACCACTCTTATATATCCAACAGGAAACATGTGTCTTTGTTTCTTCAAAGCAACACTGCTCATAGGAGCCAGAAAACAGCCTCAATACCCATCAAGAATGGATAAATTGTATAATCACATGGAGAAAAAAAATGTACAATAATGCAGATGAACAAATTAAAATAAAACAGATAATTATGAGTGAATCTTATAATGTTGAGTGTAGGATTCTGCTTTTAGTAAGTAGGCAAAAGGCAAAAAGAATCTAGGAGACAGAAAAGTGATTATTCTTGGCAAGGAGTAGAGGCTAGAAGAGAGCATGGGAGAGGCTCCTGGCTGACTTCTTGATCTTATGGCTTCACACAGGTGTTGGTGTTCAGTTTGTGAAAATTCAGTTTGTCATATATTTATGACAGGCATACTTTTCTGTTTATATTATGTTTTAAAATACTCTACATGGTATTGTATATATGACTATGTTTTATTAATACCTATTATAATCCAGCAAAAAGTTTATAAAAATTAACTTTCCAAAAACAAAATGTAAATTACAGAGGATCCCAGATGTTTCCATCAGTTATTAATGCAGAAACTGACTTTGCTTTTTCTTGAGATTTCCACAGCTTCCAACAAAAACTGTCAAAGTCTTCCACAGCCAGCCACATGAATATAAAAAGGATTTTGGTGTCAAAAATAGGTAGGAAATGTCAGAATACTCATGTTGCACTTCCTACCGTCCCCTCTTACTGACGAAAAACCCCCAAAACTTTAAGAACCCCAAACTGAAATTTCTCCTTCCCATATTAAATGCTCTAAAATTACAGCCTTAAAAAGCATCATTTCAGAGGGAGACAGGCACACCAGCAGGTGCTATTTCTAATTCCTCACGGCCGCCGTCTGTACAGAGTGCTGAGGGATAAAAGTGGTGATGAGAGCATTCTTTCCACAATTTCATATTCATGGAATTTGTTGTTACTTAACTTTTCACAAATCGTTAGGCTGAAGTACCTCTCCATTTTCCCCCCAAATAGTGTCATTTGACCTGGTATCCAGCTTAATACAGCCTCTGCTTTTGAATAGATTCCCTCACAAGTGGCAATCTCTAATAGGGTCATGTCGAGAGGCAACCCTACTGCATGCTACCTATTGCATGTTAGTGTGATGAGGGTAATTTCAAATGGCATTCAATCAAAAAATCTGAAAGTTTTATTAGTGAGGTCTGGGGCTTTCTCATGTTCAGATGAGGCTCACTGCAGTTCGACTTTGACATTTCCAACTAAGATTTCAAAGGATGGGATTTTTTAAACTGTGCAGATATTCAATGGTCCATATTGCCTTAAAGGTTGAATAGTTGGTTGTATTTTCAGAATATTAAATTCAAAATCTTTTTTTCTTTCAAATAAGTATAATAGACCACTTGCCATTTAATCATCTATATGGAGAGTATCTAAATATATGAGATAAATTACATATTAAAACATAAAGATCAAAACCTGTGTCTTGGTGGGAAAGAACACTACCCCCAGAATGCTGGTAAAAGATGCACCTATATTTCATTATTACATACCTCCCTTTTTCCCAGGATAGACTGCTTGTGTAAACAATGAGGCCTGGAAAGAATTTGGGTGGCTGGGATGGAGTTTGCTTGCCTTTTCCAATCTTTTGTCAGTTAAAAGGATTCTGGGTAAAGTCCTGGCTTGATAGGAAAATATGCTGAAATAAACAAGCCATGATGCCTTGGTTGCAGCAGGGGTGGGATGGGGGTGGCATATAGCTGCTTTCTCTGAGTATAAGAAAAGCTCAACCAAGACCAGTTATCACTTTTCAAGAAATTCTTGACTCTAAACAGTCTAGACAAAAACAAAAAGGATTCAAAACTGGGATTAAGTTATTATTCTCTTACAAGGCATTTTAAAGACGGGGACTCTGAGAAGTGTGACTCATTCTGACCTAAGTGGAGTAACATTGGTAAGGTATTAGATTTAGTTTCTTTGCATCTTTACCACTCAAGTGACCCAACACAGAGCCAGGCTGAGAATTACTACTAGAATTTAGACAATAATCCAGATTTCTAATTGTCCTGTGTCTACCATAAATTTCTTTAGAGAAAGAAAGATGAAAAGATGAAGGCATTATCCCCTGGTGCCATTTAACCTCTACGGCACTCCCACTATAGATTGTATGGTCCCTGGATATTCTGTCAGTCTTTGACTTTGAGCTAACTCATGTGCAACTAAAATGTGGCTCATCTCAGCTTAGGACTTTGTCTTTCAGCCATCCATACCTGCTTGTTTTACTAGTTCTTTTTATTATAAAAGAAATTATTATTATGGAATTGTTAAAAGTTGAGTAACTGGGGGAAGGAGAGCAGAGATCTTTCTCTATTTCCAACAACAACAATAAAACATTTAGTATCAATTTGGTAGTTGCCTTTCCATCCTTCTTTCACATACATAATTTTACAGTAATTTTATACAAATTATAGAAAATTTTATTCATTAATCAGAAATATATTGGAGGGCATTTCTTGAGTATGCAATAATGTGGGAGCTCAACAATGAAATCTCACCAGCGGTCTCTAAATGTTTTAGTCATGGTACTATAACATAGTGGACCCTTATTTTTAATGAGCCCATAGTCATTGGCTATCATGCCTTGGTACCAACCAACCCCATGGACTTTCCCTCAGCTGAAATTCAGGAAGCAAATAGACACTAGAACAAAAAGCTCTAAAAAGCAAGGTCAATAGGGGCTAGACAACCTTTCCCTCTGTTTTTTCTGACCACATTTATCCTTTCCACACAGGAAAATAAAACTGGATCAAGAATGCACTATTCCTTTCCAGGAGACTTACTCATTCCTGAATTCTGAGTAAATTCTGTTCTGGAATGCTTTCTTTGCTGATACTGATTTCTTCCCCCCTTCTGACCCAACTTTGCTTCTCCTAAAAAGCCCAAAATTATGCAAAAATAAAAGATGGTGAAAACACAAGAAACAGAGAATAAAGGAACAGAGAGGTAGGGAGAATTGGTCAATATTGAGAGATTCCAGCCTGAAATCTTTTTGAGTCCTGGGAAAACCTTTCTGTGTGTTCAAGAATAAAATTACACTCATTTATTTAACTCGGTTTTGTGTTAATGAAAAGGGAGTATATATCCTCAAACAACTGGACTTGAGCCAGCAGCTCATTTTCTAGCTTGTGTTTAATTGAAAATTATTAGCATCACTTGATTGACTTTTACTGTTCATACCCAACATCATGAAAAAGCTCAGATTTGAACGGTTAATGAAAATAATTAAAGAACTTCAGGTTTTTTAAAAATTGCTTACACCCTATTAAGCAAGTAGTGATATTGTGAAATATTGGAATCTATCATTGCTGTTTGTTTAGCAGACCATGCCTCCATTTTGTTTTATTGTTTATGCAGAACATTTGGACTTTCAGGGAGAAGAGATTTTCACAAGGCTATTACAAATGCTTTGTGAAGATAGATTATTTGGAGCTGCCAAACCAAAAGTTTGGCTTGGAGAGTCAGTTAAGCATGCCTTAAAGAACTTAAAATAACTATTGCCATCACACCAAGCATGGCAAGAGTCTCTGGGTGAAAATCCTTTAAAAAGATGGATTTTAAAATAATTAAGCCTGGTTGTGCAGTGGGAAATTTGCTCAGAGTCAAAATATAAGTTTTTCAAAATAATATGTCATGAGTTAAATAACTCTAAGCCCAAATTTTAATTTTAACATGTTTCTTATGCTCATGATGTTATTTCCTCAGTACAAGGAGATTCCAAGTTCTGAGACATGTGGGATCCAGTGCCTGGTTAAAACAGTGCATGGCCCTATAATCAAGAGATAGCATGTGATTTTTACAGTATTATGTAAAAGGAAAGATTATGATGCCTCTTGTGGAGAGTCCATCAGCCATTAATCCCTGGACATGAGTGTTCCCTTCCCTTCTAAGCACCCATAGTAAGATTCAGACACATTGCATAACAAATTTCTCAATACATTTTTTCTCAGATTACTTTTTCAAAGCACAAATACATGCTCATAAATATCCATTGTTACTTTCACATATTTTTCCATAATGTCTGATTCAGTGTACGGACTACATGAAAGCCCCTAGAAATTTCTTCACATATTCTTTTGTAAAGCTAGGGAGTAAATATCATGACTGACATGGTGAAATCCTGAGGTCAATGGATTGTTTCCAGATCTCATAGCAAAACCATGACAGAACTGAGTTTGCCTTAAACTGCAGTTTTCTTCTGCCAACCCTTGTGCCACCAGTGAGGGCCTGCAATACCAGTTTATGTTATTTAAGCGATCGGGTGCATTTCTCCTATATCCAGGACAGTGATTCCCCATCACCCGTACACCATTCTTGTGCCTACAATTAAAGTGAACTGACAGCATTACCTTCCCATTGTGCACAAGGTATTTTTTTACATTTTTATCCCACTGAACCTTCAAAACAAAGTCTACAAATTAGAAACTATGATCCCCATCTTATAAGTGAATTAAATGGGGCTAAAGTATAAAATGATTTAACATGATAAAAATTACTGGGAGAGAATTCAAATATTGATTTGCTTAATTCCAAAACCTGTGCTCCTTTACCAGGCTATACAAAGAGGTGTAATATCTTCCCTTTCCAAAGAAGAGTTTGTAACACCTTTAGCACCACTCATGGCGGATATCATGCCACTTGGAAATCTCTGAGCAGGTTGCCCCCAAATTTGCTTTCATGGCCTCAAGGTTTAGGACACATTCATTCTCATTAAGAAGAAAAGGCCTCTGTAGATTGGTGTTGGGGATTTGAGGATGCAAATTACAGAGTTTATCTTCTTTCTCTTCTAAATATTCTAAGCAATTAATAAGAGGATAAAAAATAACATGTATTCTAATATATCATATCATTTTTGTTTTTATGTTGTGTACTTTGATGATTGACTATTCATCATCTATTCTCTTTCTTCTTCCTAAAAGAATCCAATTTTGTTCAATTAGGTGTTTCCTTTGCGCTGTCTCAGAAGGAAAAGTGGTCTCACCCACTCAAAGAGTGGTTATAAATGGTCTAAAAATTATTTTACCCTTTACTAATGATTGGTCAAGGAATGTCCATGAAACACAATTAAGGTCATTGAGATTTCCCTGGTAAAAGATGTATTTTCACTTTATGAGCAAAGGCAAGAAAATAGGGAAAACACAAGTGGTCCTCCTGATGTATATTTCATCAGGACATTGATGAAAAACATTGGTGACACTCAATATTGTTATCTAAATATAAGTACATGATGTGAGAAAGAGAGGCTGAGAGAATTGGTTATTTATCAGTTAGAATCAATCACTCTCTAAGTGTTTTTCTTACAAAGACAGTTTTTTCCGAATTAATAGCTATTTGGCTATTACCTGAACAATGTTCCCTGGAGGAAAATTAGACTCCCCTGAAAAATTGAATCTCTTTCCTTCACAAATGTTGGGCCTTCCACTGAAATCCACAGGCTTCCCACAACTGGCTTTGTGGTCCTTCATTAAGGCTTCAGTACTGCGCAGCGAGCCAGTTTCCCACACTGACTTCCACTGAGGATGCTATGATGGTGAACTGGTTGCCTTTTTAAGCTTCAAATAAGGCTCCAAATGCCTCTTAGGAGGTTATAAGCCAAACAGAAATCAGAAGTTGTTTCTCTGTGCTCCACTCAGGATTTGCAATTATAGTTCAGGAGAAAGAGCCAAGGCATAGATGTTCAGGATGGGAACTTCCTGAGATGGGAGAGGAGGTTCATATAGTCAAGAGAGCAGGAGGAGCTAGATCTCAATAACAGGCTTGCCAGTATAGGAGGCAGAAAAGGAGTCTGGTATTACTGAAAATTTCTGAAATTAGGCTTCACCTGACCTGAGTCAGAGTGCCATGTCTGCCATTTACTTGCTGTGAGACTAAGGTAGATTAATTTTTTTGACCCTCAGTTTTTGCACATGTTAATTAGGTTGATCACTACGCAGCAGGCATCTTGAAAGAGTGTACATAGCCAGCCATCCTCTTTTCAAGTTCAGATTCATCCCTACCCTTTTTTCATTCCATCTTCTACACCACTGGCCTTGTGCTTCTGACATTTTTAATCAAACTTCCCTTCTGAACCAGGACTGCCATAGCGTTATGGGCTTCCACCCACGGGCTGCCCCTGGGCTAGGCAAGTCAAAGGCAGCAATAACAATACACAAGCAACGTTCACGTTCTGCTTTAGTTTACAAAATGCATTTGTAGACATTCTCAACTTAGTCTTCATAACAATCCCTTGAGATTCATAGTAGTAAGGCTCCCACTTTACCAATGATGAAAATGAGACGCAGGATTTTAAAGCAATTTCCCCAAAGCCAGTAAGCTAGAAAAATGTAGATCAGGATCAAAACCTAGTCTGCGTCACAAAAATTCTGTGTTCTTCATCGGAGCTTGGAAGGTAAGAGAACCCTTGTGGAAGCAGTTTCCATGCAGATGCTACTGGTACCCTGGCCTATTTGCTGTAGCTGGCTGGTGCACCCATCCTCCCTGCTTTTGAGAGAGTTGGCTGCAACAGCTAACACACAGACTTGTCCCAGGAACTGGCCTCTGCCAAAATGAGCTACTCCCATCAGAACATACCTGTAAGGTTATGCCTTCTTCCCCAGGGGCAGGTGACAGCCCATAAGAGACAGATTCTAGGGTACAAATTCCTGCCCCCCATGCCTGAAGATGGGGCTACTTCATGGTATTACACTCTAGAGCTCTCTGTACAACCAGACTGAGATCACATCTTTGCCTAGCTTCTCCTACCCTATTCTGCTTGGCTTCCTCCCTTACAGGTTTCCACTGAGAGTGTGCTCTCATAAACCAGTTGTCCAAGTAACTCCATCTCAGAATCTGCTTCAGGAGATCTCAGTTTCAGGGCTCTGACTTCATGATACTTGGGATTATATCCTGGTTCCACACTTATTAACTGTGTGATGTTGGGAAAATATGTAACTGCTCTAAGCCTCAGTCTCCCCCATTGAAATACAAAGATAAGAGTAGCATCTATGTCATAGCATTATTGACAATCTAAACTTCAGTAATTGATGAAAGAGCTTCTCTCCCCACATCATAAATAATATGCACTAAATAAATGTTTGCAGGTGTTTATTATGATTTTTATTATCATCATTATTGCAGTTCCCACTGCACCCCCAGTTCATGCTAGTTTCTTGGAGGTACAATTTCCCAAACCCTACTTAATCAGGCTGCTGGCTGGAGAGAAAAAATATACAGGAGCACAGCATATACAGTGATGGCAGCCAGGGGACTGCAGTAAAATGGGCATAAACAGAATTATATACTTCAAGAAACATCTAGACTTCCTGATTCTACTCATTCAAATCATTTTAGTAGACATTTATGGAGTGCCATGTGCCAGGAATTGTGGTAGGTTCTAGACATCCAAGAAGGGAATTTATTTCTCTCTTGACAAGTTGACACTAAAGGAGGGAGGAAGGGTTTTTACATTGGGATGCACTAGTAATCTCCTCAAGTGTTGAATACATAAATGTATAAATGTTGGCTATTAAGTCATAATACATTTGAAAGCCTCAGATAATTGTCTAAGAGGTGAAGTAAACAGGCTTGGGGATAAATCTAGTTGTAATATAATTTAGTTACATAAGCTTTTAATGGATTATATTTTTAAGTACTAATACTTGTAAATTTTTGCTTTTAGCAAATTAGGTATCATTTGAACACATTGGCTGATGCTTAATAAGAATTAGAATTACATTTTGCTTGTTATATAAGTAAATATCTTGTTACATGCCTGTTTAATGCTTGCAAAAAAACATTCCAAACAATCTCTGTAAAATAAGAGTCTAATTACACATTTATCATTAAAATTACAATGAGCTAATTGCCTTGGAGATATCTTTATCTCTCTTGCAGCTTGTTTAATCCTAATGCATGTTTTCAATAATCATTTGTTACTTAATTAACTAATTAACAAACAATACCTGTCCTATGGAAAATTCTAAATTAAACACTTGAGGCTCTTTAATTGAATGCTCAATAACCCAACATAGTCCTTAATATTAGAACTTTTAAATATTGCAAAGATTCTATTGAATTACATATTAGTTTGCTCCTGTTATCTTTGAGGTTTATTTGGTAGAAAAAGGGCACTTAATAATACACAAGGGATAACCAGAATAGAAAGGCTCTGATGAAAAAGAAAACAGCCATTAATAGCTGCTGAGCAACAGCTAAAGTTGGCCAGCCACACAGATCAGCAACAAAGGCAGACCATTCATTTAGAAGACAAATGCCCTTGCCCCATGAAATTAAGAAACACATAAAAGATAAGTACATACAAGCCCAAAGTCAATAGTCCCCAATACAAAACAGGCACCCCTGAGATCCTTTGCCCCTACTCTACTCTGTGCTTCTTTGAACTCTCCTGGAGGGCAGTATTTCCCTCTATGTGTGGTATTTGTAGACAAGCTCAAAAGTATTCCTTTGTACCATATCCCCTCATATTGCTTTCCAAGTCCAATCTAGGTGTCTCTGATTTAACTTTGAAAATGCTCCTAGAGCCCTGACAGCGTGGCTCAGTGGTTGAGCCAGGAGGTCACCTATAAACCAGGAGGTCACAGTTCAATTCTCTGTCAGGGCACATGCTGGAGTTGCGGGCTGGCTCGATCCAGGATCTCCAGGACTGAGCCTTCCTGCAGTAGGGGGCATGCAAGAGGCAGCTGATCAATGACTCTCATCATTGACGTTTCTCTCTCTCTCCCCCTCTCCCTTCCTCTCTCTGAAATCAATAAAAACATATTTTTAAAATCTTATTTAAAAAAGAAAATGCTGCTAGAAAGAACTTTCTAAAATGCCGTTTGCAGCTCTCCAAATTCTAATCCCTCTTTTCTATCGATTTCCTAGTATCTCCAGCCACCTCTCCTCATACCTTATACTGTATTAACATGCATTATGTGCCCTTACCTTAAGTTTTCATGCTCATCTACTTTGTATGTTACCTCCTCACCTCCTACCTGTCCTACTGACTCTTCGAGGGTGTATCCTGCAAAGCATTACCTGCTCTTGGAACCTGTAGTCACACCTAAAACCATCTCTTCCCATGTTTTTTATATTATCTCCATTATACACTGTATATTAAATATTATTGCAATTGTATGTATACCTCCCAACTTAGACTATGGAGTAAGAATTAGATAGTTAAAAGCACAGACTGTAGGGTCTAGCAATTATAGGTTCAAATTTCTGTTTCACCATTGTGTATATTTAGAGGCAAAATACTGAATTTCTCCAATCCTCAGTTTTCACATCTGTAAATGGAGAGAAAAAACTGTACTTCTCTCATAGGTTATTGTGAAATAACCTATAATTCATATACAGTGCAGAACAATGGCTATTGTGAGTTTCATTTTAATGTTATTGTGTACACTTAATATTGTATTTGTTCTACCTCATACAATGGCATCATTGTATGTGTACGCACTCAGTAAATGTTGCTAAAAGACTGGATGCATGAGTGACTACATAAGTAAATAAATATATGAATGTTTAAAGCAAAAAGAGATAAACTTTGGGCTAATATAGAAGGGTTTTTTTATATATATTTGAAATTATGTCCTTCAGCAAAGGGGTCAGAATTTTCCATGTGGCTATTGAGCAAGATCCATGACCATAAAGTAAGTCATAGAGAGGGAGAGGTGAGTTGAATGGTAAAATTTTTAAAAAATAGAAGGTATTTAAATCTAAAATGGTTTCTAATTTTCCTTTTATTCCATGTGTTGAAGCAAACATCAAACAACAAAGTTGTTGGAGTACTATAGAGCTTCAGGGCTGAAATATATCACACCAAATGCCCCTATGTCTTTATGACTCTGTGGTTTCATTTAAAGTTCCTAAGTCCCCTACATGCTTTTACAACGGTGCATGTGTCCATCCATTCACCCTCTTTATTGTTCAATGCTTAAACTCACTAAAACATTGCAAAATTTCCAATAAACTCCTTTTAAAGTTTTCTTAGTGGCTCATGTCAATTAGTAGCTGCAGTGACACTAGAGATACACTTTACTTGCATTATTTGTAGATAAGAAACCTTGGGAGGAGTCTGAGCTTAAAATCAAGCACAAGAAATGGTACATATTAAGACTCTGACTTTGACTCATCTCCTTCCTTGAAAATATTTTTAATGTCAGTTTTCAAGTTTTGATATTGTTATTTACATTTGGGGACTTTTTATTTTCTTTTTTTTAAAAGACACATTTTATTTTACTTTATTTTATTTTATTATTAAATTTATTGAGGTCCCATTAGTTAATAAGATTATATAAGTTTCAAGTGTACAATTCTATGATACATCATCTGTATATTGCCTTGTGTGCCCCCCACCCAAAGTCAAACCATTTTCTATCACCATATATTTGGTCCCCTTTACCCTTTCCTACCCTCCTACCCCCTTCCCTCTGGTAACCATCACACTGTTGTCTGTGTCTAAATTTTTGTTTGTTTGTTTTCTTGTTTGTTCATTTTTTACTTTCAGTTTTATGTCTTACATATGTGTGAAATCATGATTCCAAACTTTTTCTGACTGACCTGAAGATGTGATGGTGGGGCATTAAGGCACTGAACTCTAAACCCAATGGGGCTTTCCCCCCCAGGAAATACAATTCAAAATCTCCCAAGTTTGGGACAGCAATAATTTGGTGTAACTTTTCTATGGCTGTGCTGAAGTATCAGAAAATTAGGAGTTTTGAAAATATTATCAGTTGGAAATTGGTGTACACAATAATTGAAAATCTTCCACCCACCTTGAAAGCTTTAGGGGAGATAGACCTCTGAGCAATGGCTGTCCCATAAAGGTCCCCACCCCTCAGGAAGCACCAGGTCTTAAGCTGACCCTCATTACTTTGCATTTATTAGTACTATCTGTAAGACAAATGCTAGTCATTGCCTTCCTATAAAAGAAGCAGTAGCTTCCCTCCCTCCCTATATTTGACACTCATTTCTAAAAATAAAAGCCCCACAGATAGTCTGAACTTATTTCAGATTAACATTATGCTCCCAAGTTTTGCTGCAAATGTTCATTAATTCACCTGTCAGAGATTGTGAAAGACATCATTATAATTCCAATCAAAGAGTTTTCCTTTGCTTGTGTTTAGAATGATTTCTCCCAGTTTCAATAATGTTTTTGTTAAATCCCATAGGGTGTGAAATAATAATAGGATATTGCTTAATTGAATATGTCATCGTGACAGGAGGTACAATACTCCATTTAAAACACCACGGTGCTTGCCGGCTACCAAGCTGGATTGATTGCCTGCATGTACATAGTATGTGTTTCCCTCCACCCAGTCCACCCTCTCCAACACCCCGGCTACACCAAGCTGGTGAAATCCTGTATTGCAAATTAGCCATGAACTTTTCCATTCTTCGGCCTTTCTGCACTCAAACCGTTGGTATTATTTCAAACACCAAAAGACTGGACAGAATTCTGAAAATGTATATTGAAAGCTACTTCTTAAATAATTTAGTATAAGGATCACAGCCTTTTCACCAAGGTAGCAATTAAGTCATCACTGCTGCTGGCCCTATAAAAATGGACTGGGCCTGTTTTTATCACCTATACCTTCTAAACTGCTTTCTTGTACAGTGTGACACTAAAGTCAGAAATCACGCAGAGAAAACTAGTACTGGGCAAAAAGAGAAAAGGTCATTAAATAAAACTCATATTTTTTAATATGTTCCACTGATATTAACCCTGCAGAAAATGACCAGGCAGGGAATGCTTCAGGTACCCATGTAATTATCATTGTTCAAGAGATTTGTCCAATCAAACATATTTTTTCTATTCAACCAAGAAAAATACACTAGCTTCTACTTCAGGAACATCTCGTTTTTCAAGACAGCTCAGCTGGGAAGACCTTTCCTTGCCTGTTTTTTAAAATCCTTAATTTACCTATGAGCAATATTTATACACACCAACCTTTCTCCCATCTCCCAACCCTTTCCCCCTCCTCCTCTCCCATGAATGTCTCTGTCCTATTATAGAACAAACTTCCCTTGGAAAACCTGCTATTATCCTGGCAGGCATTCTACTCTTTTTATTTCATGGCTGCAGCTCTCCATTTTTAAAGTTAGTTCTGTGGCTTCCAGAAAGCAGTCAGCAAAGAACATCAGCCAAGGCTGGCCTGGAGGTTGGCCCTCATGCTTGGGTAACTTCCACACATAGCTCCAACTCGGGCCTGACATTTACAGACACTTCATTTTCTTGCAGTGCTGACGCAGATAGGGGGAGGTCTGGGTGCTAGGTGCAGAGTGCATGATGGTTGACCACTGAGAATGTTAGAGGGCTCCTCTCGCTTGAAAATCCCATGAAGAGCAGCTATCACTCGGCTGCACATCAACATTTTTCTGGGGAGTTGTTGCTGTTTAGCCCTCTATTGCATTTTTTAGTCTTTATTCCAACCATGCAAAGTACATATTATTAGCCCCACTTTTCAGATTGGGAAGCTGAAACTCAAAGATGAAACGGCACATTACCAAAGACCCCAAAGCAAGAGAAAGGGGCTTCTAATCTGCAACTGTAAGAATCAGTGCTTCAGAAAATTTGATGAACTTGGAAGTCACCTGGGGATCTTGTTGAAATGCAGGATTTGAAGGTCTGGGGTAGGGCCGAGGTTCCACATTTCTAATGAACTCCCTCATTTCTAATGAGCTCCTGCTGAAGCCTTGTGCTGTTCCCTGTACCACACATTGTCAGCAAGGGTGCAGGTTACCTTTTTTTAACTAAAGGAAACCGTTAGTGGCAAATACAAGAAGGCCTGTGCAAGGATGCCATGCAGTGGCCCTGTGGGCACATGAAATCTTGAATCTATGATGCCAAACAAAGTATAGGCAGGTTGTGCCCGGATCAGGCCAGCATCCATGTCCAACAGGCATTTTGCTCTCTGCCAGCAAGTTCTTTGGCAGAAGTGCCAAATGCACATTTTTTTCCTGGCCAGAATTTGAATTTTTTTCCTCCCTATTTTGTCCTGGTGAATGCCCTACAAGTACCTTTTCTGCTTACAGATAACTCAATGGTTTTACAAGAGTTGTTAAATAAAGAAGCTAAACAGGGAGAGAGTTGTCCTGGGATTCAAAAGACACAGGTGTCACTCCCATCACAGCATTTTCTAGATGTGGGATACATGCAAGCCCTAACCCTCTTTCTAACTGGTTTCTTCACTCATGATGGGTTAGTGGACACTTTTTAAATGATCACAAGCAATCAATTAAATAAATAAAAGAGTACCATGCTGGCACAACCACTTTGAGAAACAGTTTGGCAGTAGCTACCTAAGTTAAACCAATCCTCCATGCCAGATGGATGCCCTAAGAACCTCACCCCTGTGTATATTCTCAAAGAGAATGAGAGCATATTGTATGCAGGACCCTCATAGATGCTTCACTCATAGTTGCCAAAACAATGGAGAAGACCCAACGTCCACCTGTATTTGAATGGGTAAATGGTTGCACAGTCATATAATAATATTACACAGCAGCAAAACAGAACATACTACCACCACCTGCAACACCTTGAATGAATTTTATACACAACGTTAAGACAAAGAAGCCTTATTCAAGAGTATGCACTGTATGTTTCCATTTATACAAAGTTTAAGGCTAATCTATGCTGACAGAAGTCAAAATGGTGGTTACTTCTAAGATGAGCATGGGGGCAAGTGTTGATGTAGAAGACTATGAAGGGAACTTCCGAGGTGTTAAAAAAATTCTACATCTTGATTTGCGTGGTAGTAATTAGAAGGTGTACATGTGTAATGCTGACCAAGTGAGTGTTTATGATTTGTACATGTTAGTTACTGGTGCACCAAGGCCAGAGCCCAGGCGCAGGCAATGAGGGGTGCGCTGTCTATAGAGAATTTACAATAGTAACACCAACCGTCAGGTGTTCTTTTTATTAATTTCCACATCCTTGCAATTCTAAACAATGCCAGGGATAAAATATTCCTAATCAGTTCTCACTGCCCTGCTTTAGGCACATCAGTGGGCCCTTTACCATAAGCAGGCAACTTCAACAAAACAAAGAGGGGAAAAAAGAAGACGGCCGTGTGTGGTCTAATGATGGCAGTGAGTCATTGGCCACCCTCATTCTGTGCGTGTGAACTGCAATAGGAACTAGGATAATTAAAATAACACTGATGGGCAGAGTTATGATCATTGAAAGAGATTATGTTTTTGTTTTATTTTATTTATTTATAATTGAGATATCTTGACTTGACATTGTGTAAATTTAGGGTGCACACCATGTTGATTTGATAAATTTATATACGCAATATGATTACCATCATAGCACTAGCTAACACCTCTATCACATCACATAGTTATCATTTCTTTTTTGAACCAGGAATAATTGAGATGTATACCCTTAGCAAGTTTGATGCCTATAATACAGTGCTGTTGCTACAATCACTGTGCTGTGCATTGGATCTCCAAGACTTCTTTATCTACTAGTTGCAAGTTATACTCTTAAACATCTCCCCAGGTCCCTGTCCCTTCATCCCTTGGTCACCACCATTCTACTCTGTTTTTACAAGTTTGGCTTTTTTAGTTTCCAAATATAAGTGAGATCATACAGTATTTGTCTTTCTCTGACTTATCTCACGTAACCTAATATCCTCAAGGTGTGTTTTTTAAACAGTAAAGGATTTATAGATGTTCTGAAAACCAGAGGATTAAAGCTATATTGGCACTTTTTAAATGCCTCGTATACCAGTCACTTTATGGGTTGTTTTTGTTTTTTGTTTTAATTATGGATACAATGAGCATAGCTAAGAAGGAGTGTGTCAAATGAAGACCTCCATCTGAACACCCACTTCATTTACACCTGCAGTCTCATTTGAGGAATGAATCATGGACCTCCATTCCTAAATACTTTATCTTTGCTGTATCAACAATTCAAACAAATGTTACAAGGACTCAACAGAGAAAGAGTGAATTAGCGGGGAGAGGAAGTAAGTGGATTGATTTCTGTGGGGCTCCTCACTGATTAGTAAAGCAGACACATACTGATAGCTCATCCTGAGCATGCATCAACTCCAACTTTGCAATAACCCTCTAAGGCAGGGATCATTATTATCACCATTGCATAGCCGAGGGAGCTGAGACACGGAGTGGTAATGAGTAATTTCCTCAAAGTCTCGTGATTTGTCAGTGGTGAAAGCAGGTTTTGATATCAGGTGGTCAGATTCCAGAATCTCTCCCGCTTCACCACTAGGCAGCTCCAGAGTCTCCAGGCAGATGCAGTAAACACTGACACATATCTGAAGAAATCTTGAACTATTTTTGGAGTTCTACCTCAATCCCACAGATCCACCCTGTTTGGACTCCATGCCCCCTGGATCTATATCCTGTACCTAGGGAGTGGGAAGTGGTTAATCTTTGGACAAAAATCAATAAGTTTTGACTAGGGGTTTTCAACCATTTGTATTTGCAAAACATTAAACTTTTCATCAGATGTGAATGAATTGAAAGGCTGAAAATAACACTAAACATGTTATATTTGTGACATCATTTGTATATGGTGTCTCTTTGGGCCCAGCCACTCACCAGTTCCTGATTTAGACACTACCCACACAAGACACAATTTAACAAGAGAAGCCAGACTGCCAGAACTTCGGAGAGAATGTTGGGTTCAAATCTGGGCTCTTCCACTACTAGCTATATGGGCTGAGGAGTGGGGTTTGGAAGTTATATATTACTGTTTGATGGTACAACTTGCAGCTAATAGATAAAGAAGTCCTGGAGATCTCATGTACAATATAGTCATTATAGACAACACTGTATTATAGACATCAAACTTGCTAAGAGAATGAATCTTAATTATCTTAACACAAAAAAGAAATAATTATGTGATGTGATAGAGGTGTTAGCTAATGCTAGTACAGCAATCAGAGAAGTAATTTAACATCTATATGCCTCGTTTTCCACATCTGCGCAACACACATAATTATGACACCTTCTTCATGGGAATATTTGAAAGAATTAATTGATGTTTGTAAAACATTTAGACAAATACCTGGCACATACTAAGAATTATATATTTTTAAAATATGTTTTTACTGATGTCAGAGAGAGGAAGGGAGAGGGAGAGAGAGATAGAGCCTACAACCCCAACATGTGCCCTGATAGCGAATCGAATCAGCAACCTCCTGGTACATCAGATGACACTCAACCAACTGAGCCACATCAGCATGGCAGAATTTTATTTTTTAAATAAGTGTTCCAGTACATGTATGTACCACTTTCCTTAGTATCAACTTTGATATAATGCTATTCTCCTCTCTGTTACTTTTACTAAATTATACCCCATTCCACATAATCTACATAATCCAATGACAATCTACTCAAATCAACATTCTTATATGATGAACAGAAATCGTAGGAACAGTATTAAAACTCAGAGAAACATAATTTTATAGACATCAAAATTTCATAACATACCAATGAAGGTTAAGATGTCCAGCTCAGATGAGCACAGACCCATAGGCCCACAGTGCAGCTCTTGAGGGAGATGCTGGTGGTAAGCCTTACTGGCACTGTGCCCACCTCCCTTCCCAATGCGAGGGTGACTGGCTGGACTGTATAACTGCCCATTCCTATTTAGTTTTAGCTTCTTCCCACAACCACTCTCTAGCTATGCCATACTATTTCTATTTACCCCAAGCACACATCCTAGAAGAATTCTCAGGATCCTCTTATTCAACTTATCCCCCGCATCCAAATGAGCACCACAGGTTCATCTCAGGAACATCTGTTCCCTCCTCCACATTGCTGAGGACACGGCTTTGCTTCAGTCCCTCCCGTTCCCCTTCTCCTCACCTGTTTCATCTGGTTTCCTTGCCGTCACATCCCCCCAAAGGAGAACTGTCCTCCATATTATCCACCACTTACATTCCTTGTTTTAAAATACCATCGCAAGCCCAGTCGGTGTGGCTCAGGGGTTGGGCGTGGATCCATGCACCAAGGGGTTTTCTTAAAAAAGATAATTCTAACTGTAGGCTTCTCTGAAATCATAAGCCATCACTATAAATATCAATCACATCAACCATTCCTGGTTTGCGGCATATTTTTAGGTCCAGGTGATGGATACATTTAAAAAGAGAAACTAGCCCTGGCTGGTGTAGCTCAGTCGGTTGGAGCATCGCCCTGTACACCCGAAGGTGGCAGGTTCTACTCCCGGGCGGGGCACAGACCCAGGTTGGGGGTTTGATCCCAGCCGCGGCGTGTGGGGGAGGCAGCCCGTCCAGATGTCTCTCTCACATTAATGCTTCTCTTTCTTCTTTCCGCTCTGTCTAAAACCATTTTTTAAAAATACAAAAAAGAGAAACTAGTAAGCTCTAGACCAAAAGGGAGAGGGAGAGGAAGGGGGGGGAGGGGAGATGATGAGGAGGAAGAAAAGCAAGAACAAGAAACACTAATTTACCTACTTTAAAGAATAAAGGTTGCCCACCAGTCCCCGGCTGCTTCCCACCCATCTCTCTGCCATCGTGGTTCCTCCGTCTAGCCTCCTTTCCCCTCAAATAAAGGGAGAAAATAACGTTTTAGTTGCCAGCGCAGCTCTAGAAGACAAAAAAGGCTATCCTCCTAGACGCAAGTTTAAACCACAACATGCCGTGCCAGCAATCCACAAAATCCTACAGGGTTGCTTGAATAAACTGCAGTGAATGCACGTGTGCCCTGGCATCTTCCAGCCAGCCATGGAAAGGGGCGGGGGCCTCACGGCTGCCTCGGCGCTCCCCCCACACCCAAGGAAGAAGGTAGAGACACCCCGATGGCCTAGCTTGCCTTGTGGCATGAAACAGCAGGCGACCAGAGAAAGCCGTTCCTCCAGGGACAAGTCCTCCTGCGGTTTCCCCTTTGCCCCCATTGGCACTGCCTTTCCCCTCATTCCCATACATGGCCTCAGCCACTGCATTCCCCTGCTCCCCAAACGAACAGACAAATGGCCCTGACACGAGTCTCTTTGCAGAAGCCGTCCCAGGAGCATGCCTAAGTGTGAGTGGGCTCCGGAGGGCTGGGGAGCAGGAGAGGGCAGGGGGTTCCAAAGTAATGTCATCGGAAATAATGAGGCTGTTCCGCCCAGCTCCCAGCCAGCCAGGGGAGCAGAGCGCCCTTTCAAATTGGGTGTCCCAGCTCGGGGGCTGAAATAACTGGTCACGGAGAGCGGCAAGCAAATTGCTTTGACAAGCCTGTTACTGTTGTAAGAGTTCAAGGGTGCCGGCCACTAGGTCAGCGGCTGCCAATCAAGCGGACAGAAAAAGCCGCTCATTGAGCCTGTGATTTCTACCTAGGCCGCAATTATCCCCGACTATTCCGGTACCTCAGCAGCTCCTCTGATTAAACCTGCCTCCTTTTTACATCTCTTTCAGAGTGCGCTTCACACACTAATTAGTTGCCTGCTCTCCACTGAGATGTCAGAGCCTCCGTCAATTTATCTCTATTTCAGCCTGCTCAGAGTGACTTCCCCAGTTATCAAAATTTAATCATGCCTTCAAAAATGTTGAAAAGTGGTCATTAGAGGCAAAAGGCCACAGGATACAATATTCATTTTTCTCTATCTTCCAGCCATCCAGCTGGCATCTATAATGGATATCCTGGGGGCTGTGAGAACACGTTGATTTATGCAACCTCGGTCCTGCGCTCACTGTGCTCCACCAGGCTGCTTGAGAGAACAGGTTTTAACAAGGTCTGAGGTGGGAGGACATTAATCACGGCGGCATTGTATGTGGGAAAGGGTGCTGTGTAGTCAAAGAACCCCCTGCAGTAGGGCAGTTAGGGTTTTTCTTTTTTTGGTGTGGTTTCTTTTTTTTTTTCTTTTTTACCACCTTCTCTGTGATAAAAGAGAGTTTGACAATTGATTAGACCTTCCTGTAACCTTGCAGCCCTGTGAAATGATGAGGGAGAGAAAAGAGGGAGAGAATGATTCTCATACAGACGGTTTTAAATGTGCAATAACTTTATGATTCTTGACTGAAACTGGCTATCAAAATCAGCCCCAACTCAATACCATCTAAAAAAGAAGATCATTCTTGGAATAAGAGCCCTTTTGGCCGGATGTGTCAGAGCCAATCACAGGCGCGGGAGTCCTGCAGTGACTGCGGGCCGCCTCATACCGTGGCTTCTGATAAAAATCACATCTGATAAATTCACCTCTGCCTGCCTGCATGGCTGGAAGGAAGGTTTTAGTCCAAAATCAACAATGATGAACTGAAATCTATCGGCAACTGGGGACTGCTTTTCACCCTCCCTCCGTTTTATCTCAGGGCTGCCCTCTTCCCAACTTTGCTTCCCTTCTCTCTTTTCCAGATTGTTCTCAAGTCTAAGGAAGGGAAGGACAGGCACTGCACCCCATATTCTGATATATTCTGACCCTGTAATCCCCGAGCCCCTCTCCAGGCTTTTCTCGCCCCTGCTGCTGGAAGCTGTCTCCCATCACCGCAGAACATGCAACATGGTTTTCTGACTTTTTGTTTATGGCAGAAATGCCTTTCACTAGAACTTTTTTGATCTTCCTTCCTGTCTTTCTTTGATGCGTGTGGTAGTGGGAGAAGAGTCAAATATAAAGCTTTTAGAGAAACTTGAAAAGGACCCGGGCAGCATGATAGAGACGGGTCATAATTATGATGTGACCTCGAGCCTTTCATACCCACTCTCACGTTCTTACCCACTCTCACATGCTCGTGCTTTCACATTCTGAGGTCCCAAGTGACTTTCTTTCTTCTCTGGGAATTCAGTCTAGGTTGGAACAAGGAGGGGCCTGCCACTTAAAGACTACTCAGGAGTGTGTCCGACTTCAGTGTTAAGCAGCAGCAGAGGGGATTTCTGCTGTGTCTGTTGGCGCGTTAGGGAAGGTGATTCATCTGAAATGATACATCATTGTAGAGCGCATGCCTTGACCAGATTTCTCCGGGGTCTGTTCTCAGTCTAGAAGAAGATCAGTCTTATGATCAAACCCAGGAACAGACTTGACTAGGAAAGAAGGAGGCAAGTGGGAAGGAAGCCAGGAGTTGTTTCACTCATTTTGCTGACTGCCCACTCAACATGAGCTGCTGCCTTATGGAATACATTTCAGATATAAGGGCAAGAATGCTGGCCTGACAATAACAATGGCTTAGAATACAGAGAAGTGATAAGAAAGGATTGTGTACATCTACCTTGAAATAGTGCTTGTGTCAACAGTGGGTTTCATTGTCTTCAGGACCCAATCACAACGAGCCCTACACACCTCCAGTCATATCTGTTATCAACTTGGAGCCTGTCACCAGTTCCTGTGTTAGACTTTCCTTTCCGATCTATAACTGCATCCTTGCAGATACTTACATTTTTAATCCCCCATTCAACATGGACCATGGGCTGTCTTTAGTAACATGAGGAATCCATCTTCATTATTTCTGGTTCTCCTACACCTTGAGAACATACCCCAGCAATGAGCAATGTGTCAAGTACTTACTCTAGGCACATCCCTAACTCTGAGAAAGAGAAAAATCCACATAAGGTTACAAGCATTTGTGATCTACTGATCCAATAAATGACCAGAATGGTTGGCCGAATGAAGTCATCTGTTACTATGTGAAAGTAGAGTCTCTCGAGCTCATGATCCCAGTGAGATCTGAATGGAGAGAATGACATCATGGAGTAAAATGGAAAGATATTGCCTCTATAGTTTTATATAAAAATGGAGACCATTTTACATAATCTGCAGTGTGGGCCATACAAAAGCAGACATTTGTAAATTCGAATGCACAGAGAGAGTTTTTTTTGTAAAAGTATTCGATTTTATTTACTCTACCAAAAAGTAGTAAAGTTTTTATTTTTCTGTTTTACTGCCTCAGCACTTAAAAGGGTATAAAAAATAATCAACCTTCCTTGAATTTACCTAATATTATTTTAGGGCACTGGTACTTAACCTAGGGTCCAGAGACACTCCCTCCCCAAGCCAAGAGGTCCTTTGAAATAATTCAGGAGGTCTGAGAATTTGGGTGGAAAAGTATTACTTTCTCACTGTCACTACCCTCCAGCTATAATTTAGCATTTTGTACAATTATGAATGTAAACCATAGAGCACACTAGCATTGGCAGAATGTGGGACTTTGTCACCAATAGAAATCACATGTGTATCCACATCATATTACAATTGTTGCAGATATCTCAAAATATCATTTTTGTTTATTTCTTCTTTGAAATTATAGCTGTTGTTAGATCTGCTGATAGATCTTGTTATTTAATGTCTTCATAAAGGACATATATTACTGTATCACACATTTTCAATATTCATAATAGCATTTCAATACCACCAGTTTCCTTTGAAATCCTACGAATTCTATTGTATGTATTTTCAGCACAATTCTGAAAAGGACTCCATGGGTTTTCTAGACTGTCAAAGGGTCCATGACAGAAAAAAAAAAAAGTTAATAATACCTGTTGTGAATAAATTCTGTTATTATCCAGTCTCCCTTTTTATTTAGGCAGTAGGAGAGATGGATTCTAGGGACTCGTCTGATTCAAATATGTTTTATGAAACTCTTGCTTCCTCATTCCACATAGCAACCAAGCAATCAAACTTGAGATACACACACACACACACACACAGAAAGGGGGGGGGGAGAGGGAGAGGGAGGGAGAGAGAGAGAGAGGACCTCATGGTGCATGCACATAAGTGTCAGAATTATCAGAAGCTCATTATAAGTCTCATTATTCAAGTGCTGGATGTTTTTCATGGGATTTGTGGCTGGCAAAAACAAAGAACAAACACACACACAAAGCATAACAACTAGGTGGCCATATAATTTATTGTCTAAATAAGGGCACTGAGAGTGAAAGAGACACTATTAATAATTATGCCAAGACAACAGTTGTAAACTGGAATTATCCCCAATGAACCATGCAGTGTGGCTGCATTAACAATAATTTAATTCATGTAACATTAACAGCACTTTTGCCTGTTTCCATCTTTGAGCCATTCAAACAAGCCTACTCACCCTAAAATATATTATGAGAAGGACTGAGAAAAGTCTACCGATTAGCTCTCAGAGCTCACATGTGAATAAGTCTTAACTGCAGAATTCCAGATCTGAGTGATGTGGAGTTGAGAGGACAGAGTGTAGTGTCTATGTCTTGGGCTTCAGGAGCTAAATTTTAATCTAGGGCAGCTGAACAAACCCAGTGATGTCCCTCAATTCAGAGGAAGGTACACAGAATATTTTTAAATACCTGGCATCAAAGACTTTGATAGTGGCTTATATACAATAATTCTAGTAGGCCATTTTTTATAACTATAAAGCATGTAAACAAATAAGACTCTAATGCTGCATTGCTATGACATTAAAATCTTCAGTTCCTCTGTAAGCTCACCATTGGCAAGAATTATCCCCCTATAAGTCATATAATTAATCACATAGCATGTAGTTGTTTGTATGTAATAAATGTGATGATCCAGTATTCTCAACTATGAGTATTAAAACATGTGAAGATAGTAGGCAGCATTGAAAAATAGTTACAATATACTTAGTCCACCAGCCAACAAAAAATTTTACAACATACAAATAATTTAAAATTAAAATAAATAAAACGTGTATATAAAGCACCGTAGGCCATATCTATAGCTATTAGATTTAAATCATTACCAGGTGTATAGCTTATCACTGCACATTCTTTACCCCTACTCAGTTTGCATCCACTTCCACCTCACCACTTCTGGACTACAAGCTTCCCTGTATGCCCTTGGTAACTCCGTATGACTGTCTAAGGAATCACTGGAAGTGCTTAAGCAATTGTGAACCTTCACCTGTCAAGGATGTGAAATATATGGGAAATCCAGCTAGATGATTGCTAAGGTTCCTTGAAAATAAGATTCCATGATTTCAAATCCAATGCAGCTAAGATTCTGATGAAAATATCTTTGAGCACATTTCAAGATCTAATTGCAGACTATGAGATTAGCCATGGCATTGGTTTAACTACATCAATGCCTCCATCCATCAGTAGCATCAGGAGGCATCTCTCTTAAGGAATATGTAAGATGAAGGGGATACATCATAAGACTCCTGACACCATTTCAGATGTCCTATTCTGCAATCTAAAATCATCAACCTTCAAAAAAGAGAAAGAAAGAAAGAGAGAGAGAGAGAGAGAGAGAGAGAGAGAGAGAGAGAGAGAGAGAGAGAAGAAAGAAAGAAAGAAAGAAAGAAAGAAAGAAAGAAAGAAAGAAAGAAAGAAAGAAAGAAGAAAGAAAGAAAGAAAGAAAGAAAGAAAGAAAGAAAGAAAGAAAGAAAGAAAGAAAGAAAGAAAGAAAGAAAGAAAGAAAGAAAGAAAGAAAGGGAGAAAGGGAGAAAGAAAGGGAGAAAGAAAGAAAGAGAGAAAGAAAGAGAGAAAGAAAGTCAATGGAGGGAAAAATGTGTCCAAAAATTAAGTCTGCAATTCTATATTAGCTACAGGAAAGAGGAAAACACACCTCTCTCAACAATTAGTAGAGTAACTAGACAGAAAATCAGCAATAATATAAAGGAAACTCAACAACACTATCCACCGATAGGATCTAGTTGATATTTATAGAACCCTGTACCCCAAAACAACAGAATACACAGTCTTTCCATGAAACACACACCAAGATAAAACATATCCTGGGCCACAAAACAAATTTAAATGAATTTAAATCACATATAGCATGTTCTTTTATCACAATGGAATCAAAGCTAAAATCAATAACAAAAACAAAGGAAAATCTCCAAACACTCAGAAACTAAACAACATAATTCTAAATAATACATGGCTCAAAGAGGTTGTCCCAAGGGGAATTAAAAAAAAAAATACATTGAACTAAATTAAATTAAAATACAACATATCAAAATCTGTGGGACACAGTTAAAATAGTGCTAAGAGGAAAATGTATAATAAATTACATACATTACAAAAAAGGTAGAGTCTCAAATCAACAACATAACCTCTCTCCTCAATAACCTAGACAAAGAAGAGCAAAATAAACCCAATTCAAACAGAGGAAATGAAATAATAAAGAGCAGAAATCAATGAAATGTAAGACAAAAATGATAGCAAAATTGATGAAATAAACAACTGGTTCTTGGAAAATATCAATAAAATTTACAAACTGCTAGCAAGACAAAGAAAGGAAAAAGAAGACACAAATTAACATCAAGAATGAAACAGATATCACTATAGGCACTACAGGCATCTATAAGAAAATAAGGAAATACTGTGAACAACTCTACATACATAAATTTGATAATTAAGATGAAATGGACCAACCCTTCACAAAATATAACCTACCGCAACTCATTCGATGTGAAATATATAACCTAAATAGCCTTATAACTGTTAAGAATTTAATAATTCAGAATTTTAAAACTCCAAAAAAGAAATCTCTGAGCCCAGGTAGTTTCCCTAGAGAATTCTACCAACCATTTTAAAAAGAATTAACATCTATTATACAATATATCTTGTAAAAATTGGAAAAGGAACACCTACTTTATTTTATGAAGCTAAATATAACCCTATAAAAAAATCAGCCTCAAGTAAGTTCAGTCTCGTATGGTCTGCCCTCTACTGCCTACAAGAAGATAAAATGAATCCTGCTACAGTATAAGGTACATTATCCAGACCTTCCATATTTTTAATAATCAATGTCAAGAATTCAATAAAAAAAAAAAAAAAAAAACCTTACTGGCATAGCAAGAAATAGAATAAACAGAGGGAAACTCAGAATCAGGCCCACATGGAATCCATTTATTGTAGTTATCAGACACAAATGTTAAAATAGTCATGATTGTCAAAGGCCAAAAAAAAGCAAAATGGAAAATAGTACCAGAAAAATCAGTGTCCATCGAAAGAATTAAATGGAATTCCAGAATTTAAAAATGCAATAATTGAAATTAAGGAGGTTACAAAAGATAGCTTGAAAAGCACATTGGACCCAGAAGAAGAGAGAGCATTAATTAACTGGAACGTTGGAGTAAAAAACACCTAGACTGAAACATTGAGAGTGAAAAGAATGGAAAACACAGAGAAGAACATTATGTGTGATAGTGAGTTTCAAATCTAACATATGTATAGTGTCCCAAAAGCAGAGGTGAGAGAAGATAGGACAGAACAAAATTTGAAGAGATAAAAGTAAACTATTTTCCAAAACCAATGAAAGACATAAAACCACAAGTTTAAGGAATGATAGTAGAACAAATACAAAGAACACCATATTAAAGCACTAAAAACCAAAGACAAAAACAATTAAAAGCAACAAAAGAAAGAGGACATCATTTAAAAAAAAATAGAAGCTCCATAGTTGATATACTTTTTAAATGGATGCCAAAAAAAAAAGAAAGGAAGAAAGAAATAGAATAGTATAGCTTTAAAATGCCAACCTAGAATTACAAGCTCAGTAAAGATATTCTTCAAATGTGAAAGAGAAGACAGACATTTCCAGACAAAGAGAAACCAGGAGATTCACACTAAAGGAAATACAGAGGGAGCTCTTATAATAGAAGGAAAATTATCTCTACAGAATAAAGAGATGCAGGAAGAAATAAGCCACAACAGGGTATATATGTGGATGAACCTAATATTTATTTTTTAAATCACTAATAATCTCTTGCAAGATTTAAATGTAAGTAAAATTTAAAAGTATGATAATAATAATAATAATGTCAAAGTGAGGAAGAGGGTTAACATGTTTTTAAAACATGACCACAAATTCTTTGATGCTCTTCCATCAAGAACTATGGACTATATCCCCTTCCCTGGAGCCTGGGTGTACTTATGATTGCTTAAACCAATAGAGTGTGGTAGAAGTGACAACAGATGATTTTCAAGGCTAGGTCACATAGGGCCATGTATGTGACTTCCACCTTGCTCTCTTTTTCTGATCCCTGAGTCACCATATAAAAAGTCTGACTACTTAGGCCACCATGCTGGAGAGACTACACATAGGGGCTCTGATCAATAATTACAGCTAAGTCCATCCTTCAGCCATCTCAGCCAAGACAGCATACACTTGAGTGAAAATGCCATCTGTTCAGGTCACTTCAGCCATTCAAGTCATCCTGGCTGAAGTTCCAGACATCATGGAGCAATGACAAGCCGTCTGTATTGTGTCCTTTCCAAATTTCTGACTCAGAGAATCCAGGGTCATAATGCTACTAAATATTAGGGTACTTTATTCCACTGCAAAGATAATGAGAATGTAGAATTGAAGTCACTTAGTGTCCTAGAACTGTCTGAGAAATAGTAAAAAAACTAATTTATATTAGAGTCTGGTAAGTCAAAGATGCATCTTGTACTCTTTAGATGGTCTTTAAAAACATTCAGAAAGGTCCCTGGCTGGGTAGCTCAGTTTGTTAGAACATCATCCCAATACCTCCAGTCAGGGCACATACAAGAATCAACCAATGAATGCATAAATAAGTGGAACAACAAATATCTCTCTCTCGCTCGCTCGCTCTCTCAAATCAATCAATAAAAAATATATTCAGAAAGTATGTAAGTATGTACACTTAAGTTGCATATGCAAATATTTCTCCCATCAACTCTTCATAAATTGCATTTGCTGCTTAAGTTTTTGCTTTGGTTTGGTAGGTAGCCCCTTGCAACGCTTCTTAAGGAATCAGTGCAATATTTCAGAGAAATTGTCAGTGTCATTACCTGTACAACCTCCATATCTGTCACCATTACCTGACTGCACGCACTCTCTCACCACGGAAAGCCATAATAAGCATGGATGACATAAGTGGTGTGGAAATACCCAATGGCCAAATACATCAATACATTTTTGTTTTAGATCCAATGGAAAATAAGATCCTGAAATAAATATTGGAAAATCTCTTTCCAGTTTTAGCTCCAA
This sequence comes from Miniopterus schreibersii, assembly GCF_964146895.1. Taxonomy (NCBI): domain Eukaryota; kingdom Metazoa; phylum Chordata; class Mammalia; order Chiroptera; family Miniopteridae; genus Miniopterus; species Miniopterus schreibersii. Next base: position 34,293,855 of record NC_138111.1, read on the forward strand.
CGGGGGAGAAAACAGTTGACATGTTGAAACAGTTCTATCCCCACCTCTACCAGTATCCCACTATGTGACCCGGAATAAAAAATCATTTAAAACATAAGCTTTAGTTTTATAGAACTTAGAATTTTACAATTAAAAGAGATGAATTTTTCCAACTCATGATACAACATAAACCGTAAAATAAAGGGATTGCACAAGATCATCTCTAAACCTCTTCAGCTTTTAAAATTCAACAGAAAAACATTTGCCTTTGCAAAGAATATAGGTTCTAGTCCATAGACATAAAGCATTGAGAATTATAGTAGGTACTTAAACAAAAAGGACCTTTTTTCTTCTATCAATTATTCTCTCTCTTACTCCTCTATATTTTCTCTCCCCTACCCCACAACTACAGATATTCATGAAAACTATAATTTTCATTAAAAGACTCATGCAGATTCATAGCCGAAGTTATTCAGATTCCAAAATTAAAGTGCAAAACATAATTAAACCACAAAATAGAGCTCATACAATATTTGTTTCTAGTTTCTACTTATATGTCAGCAAAATGAAAGTGTGGCAATGCTCGGTAATATCTGCATGAAAGAAATGTGATACAAGCAAGAAAAAGCTGCCTTTCTCCTACATCTCATTCTTTTCACCCAAAGAATAGCAGATTCACAGATTCAAAGGTCAGGTGGGGACTAAGATTGCTCAAGAAAGAGCACAACCATGTGAATGAATCACATTCTTTGAAAATGTGCAACTCAACAGAACATTGAAGGGTCTTCCTGTTTCATCCAAGGTGTGAAAATAATAAGATACCAATAGTCGTGAGGCTGTGGGAGCTCACACAGAAACAGAACCTATAAGATGATTCTTTACCCCCTTACCTATGCTGAGGGTATAATCATTGTCAGGATATGTAAAAAGCTTGATTGGTCCTGTGACAGGTGAACTCAATGAGTGAATGTTGAATTAGGAAACAGCTTGATTTTCATAGTGTATTGGGGACAGAAAAATCTCCTGAATCACATGTTAGTCCATGCATAAAGTTGTGTCGGGCTGTTTTTGAGTAAGTACAGTGTAAGAGAAATCTCAGAAGATGAAAGGCAAAGAATTTCTAAAGGCTTTGGAAGGAGCAAGCAACCAGACAGAAGAGAGAAGGGTCAATAAAATAGTAATAACACACCCCAACAACTGGAGGGAACATGTTCCCCACTGTGTTCATGAAAGCACTCATGAGAGAAGGTTTTTCCTAACTCCTGAGAGTATCAGTCAAGTGTGACCTTTCTGGTGCCCCTTAGGTCTCCTCCCTTCTGCCACTGACACCCCAAAGGGATCAGAAACCACAGGAAGCAAGCTAGGGAAAGAAGAGTGCAAAAAAAGAAGAAGCCTTAGCTGGAGTTGGGGAGAACATAATTATAAAGCAAGTCTGGCATTTTAATTATTATGTAGACTGGACTTTAATAACCTAAGAGCAATGAGAAAAGTTATGAGACCTTTCATCCAGGGTAGGCAAAGAACTTCCATACTGAGTACATCTTTAAGCAGTCAGGGACAGTCAAAATTAAGTTGTCTCATGATCTTAACCCAAGAATTCAACTTATTCAGTCTACCAGTGCCGTTAATTATTTCCACATTCTAAGCTTTGTTGCCAAATTATCCAAATAATTGTCCATTCCTCCTCGTTCTACTGATACAAATGTAAACTAGAGACTTTGCTATTTTATTTTTTAGTTCTAAGTAATTGTTTATTATAAATATAAGTAAGTTGGTATACAAGAACAGTGCAAAACAGTGGAAGAAACTAGTCATAGATAATGTGTCTCTAAGGTTTGGTGATTTCCTATTTAATAATTTTTACCAATAATTGTCAATAAATCAATTGACTACAATGTACATCTGATACATGCTGAGTGTTATGTTAGTCTTTGAAGATGCTATAAAAAGTATGAATACTTGTGCTCATACAGCTGATCATCTATTTTTAAAGTCATTGTTTAATAATATGCTAGTCATACCTCATGAGGATAAGGCACTGTCTACTTGGTATCATTTCTCCAGTTGCTATAATGGCTTTGTGTTTATAGATATCTTCTGTGGATCATTTGGTCCCCCCTAGGACACAGCAGGCTGCACTGCCCAAAGATGAGCTGAAGTTAGCCAAACCCTGCAGCCAGGGGTTCAGATGGAAAGAAACCCTTCACCCATACAGGAACAACAATATGCTATAGAAAAATCTACATGGATTTTGCTTAAGTCTCTAGTGTGTTTTGTCTCAAACCAATATAATTCTTCCTGAGAAGAAGGATCGTGTATATTGATATATTCTTGTGGGGGGAAAAAATCTGTTTTGACTACATATGTATTGTATTGAAAGACTAAGGGTATTATATAGAAAAATAATTCAGCTTGAGTACTATCTATCCATATAACTCTTTAATGCTAGTGTATAGTGTTGCTTCTATCTTTATTGTCTCCAAATAACAGAATTTGTAGCAGAATACTTTCATTTTCATTAAGTGTATGGGCTAGAATTTACTGGTCAAATGCAATGACACCTCATTATGATAACTGTGTTTTATACCCATAAAATGCATCTCAATTTTATGTTAGTTCCACTGACTGTGTTCCTGGGATCAAACGGTCTGGACTGACTACTTTTCCTCTTCTCTCCATCACAAGAAATGCATTTCAAAAAAGCAGGTCTACATAAAATTCCATGTGGAGCGCACATAGTGGGTATTCAATTAATGCCTGCTGAACTGTGAAGAGTACTGTATTAGTATACAAACTCAACCCTCATAGGAAAAGTGGTTTACACACTGCACATAGGAAGAAACAAAATCATTTCTGATCCTCCATTTGCTGTGGTTGGCAAGTGATTCCACATGTATTTCTATCAAGCTGATGGCTTCCTGGTGTATCATTCCCTGGTGGAGGGCTTAGTCCATAGGCTACTGAGTCCATATTTATGCTGTGGATGAAAAAAGAACACACACAAAACACAGTCTTCTCTAGATAGAAACCCTGAGCACCCATGAAGTGAGGCCAGTTCGTGCACGTGGAAGGCTTATTTGAAATACCTCACTAAGCCACATCATCAGTAACAATGTGAGTCATATCATGTTTTTCACATACATAGTGACGTTGCAACACAGAACTTGCAACCTGAGCTTACTTTGGGCTTGGGTTATGAGTTTGATTTGAGCAACAGTTGAGCAAATCGAAATAGCCAGATGCATATCTTAGCCACACCTCACTTGTGTCCTCTACCAGGCTGGAAATTGGTCAAGTTCCTTCTGGGTAAACAGAAATTGGAGAATGCAACTTTAATGCCTCCCCACCTCCCAAGTGAGATAAAAGGACACTCGAGTCCTGTCAAGAGAGACAGGGCAACACATCACCTGCAACAAAGGAAAACTCTCAAGCAAGAGAGATAAAATAAGCTGCCCGTTCTACAGTAATCCACGTACCACAAAATTATGGCCCTGCCCTATTTATACACATGGGTACAGTTTTCATACAGTCTTATGGTCTCATGTTATATATCTTTAAATCATCCAGCCAAAGTTTCTGCCTCGGCCTAATGCCGGCTCTAATTTAGGATGAACAACTACTCTCATAAAGAAAAACTGCTGCTGCTGCTGCTTATTAGGCTGCAGAAAGGTCTCACTGACTAATGTCCCAGGATTAAATGAATGTGGAATAATAAGGGCTGATTTATTTGTGCTCTGCTAGGATAAAGCTGCCACTGATTTTACAAGAAACTATTCATCTGAGGCCCACTATCGCTAGTAAATTGTGGCTGTTGCTGAAATTAGTCTCCAGGCCTTCGTGTAATCTACAGTGAGAAGTAGCAGTGTGGTAATAAAGCCATTGTGGGCACTTGGTTTATTGAAAAGGTCCCCCTTTTATCCCCATCTGCAGGGATTCTGAGAGTCGACCTTCTGAGATCATTTTTGGAAATTCACCTGTCCCTTGCCAACAAACTGCATTTCTAGCTGTGGAATTTAAAGGCAGAATTAAACATATATAGCCCCCAATAAATAAACACCAGAGCAGTCATATCTCGCACTTCAGATTTTCCTTTCTGGCTCAGCATTCAAGGACAGCATTTCTCAGGTTCTGGGCATGTTCACGGTGGTGATAGGACAGAGACAAAAAGAGACTAGCCAGAGAGAATGGTTGCTCCAACTCTAAAATATGTCTGGATTTTCTGCACTCCAAGACCACCCCTTCAAATTTACTGATGGACATTTTATGCAGGGCCTTAGTCTAGGCACCTCCATTAAATAAAACATTAAAACAAACCAATGGGAAAGTCCAGCCAACAGAAATCAGCAAAAGGGGGTATAGTTACTGAAGCTATAATACTAAGAATATTACAGAGCACTTTGGAAAGAGTCATAACCACCCTATATACCCTCTAGAATAAAAGCTTTTCAGAAGCAAAAATCATATTTTAGACACTGTTGTCTAACTTACTATGGCTCATCATAGTTATTAAATTGTTGAACTTAAAAAAACAAACAGTATATTAACTTAAGAACCAATCAAGCTGGCCAGCATGGCTCAGTGGTTGAGCATCGACCTATGATCCAGGAGATCGCGGTCGATTTCTAGTCAGGGCACATGCCTGGGTTACGGGCTCGACCCCCAGCAAGGGGCTTGCAGGAGGCAGCCAATCAATAACTCTCTCTCATCATTGATATCTCTCTCCCTGTCCCTCCCTCTCTCTGAAATCAATAAAGACATTTAAAAAAAAAAAAAAGAAGCAATCAAAATAACAACTGTGCTTCTCTGGAGAAGTTTCCTCCATGTTATAATTAATAATACTATCAGAAATCATTTTCAAGTTGTCTTCATTTTATCCAGCCTTACTTGTCAGATTGTTTATGGAAGCATGGTGCTCTGCATGCTTTATCATCAATACGATGAAAATAATAATAAAAACAATAACAGCAATAAGGATAGTTTGCCCAAATAGTGCCTATCCAGCGCCAGGCAATGTCTGAGCACTTTATGCAATCCTATCTCACTAGCCATTCACACCAATCTTACTGGAAAGAGACCATTATTGTTCCCATTTTTCAGAGGAGATTGGAGCACAAGAAGTTGACAAATGTGTCCAAGGTTTCCCAGAGTGTAAATGGCAGAAACTGGATTTGAACCTAGAGGGACTGGCTCTCCAGTGTTTCCCACTTAGGCATTCCAATCTTTCAAGCAAGATCTCCCTAAAATATTGTGCAGAAAAAAATTGTTAAAGAAATTAATAAGGCTTTCATAAAGTCAAAACTTAGGAAAGGACGATGAGTACTTTCTTTGAGATTGGTATTCGGGTAAATCTATTGAGTCACAGAATGCTACCGTATAAAAGTTGGTCTTGAAGCCTCCAAGCCAGAAAATATGTTAGATAAGCAGGCTTATCACGGGATTTCCATAACCCTTCCTGAAAACAAATCCACAGTTAAGACGTAATTCTAGTTAAGTAAATAGTATTAGTAGTAATATCAGCACTCAGTATATGCTTTTGAGGATCCTCTTATCATCCTAGCTTAACAGACTGAGAAATTTAGGCACAGGGAGAGTTAAGTAACTTGCTGATTAATGGTAGAGCCAGAATCCAAGGCCAGGCATTCTGGTTCCAGACTCCCTGTTCTTTGGTGATCCCTTCCTTGTATCTTTTATCTCCCTCTTACTTGGACAGGACCCTCTTTTTATTTTTTATATCTCCTTGAACTGGTATTGTATCTTAGCCGAGCCTATTAGAAAAACATACTGGCTATATCAAATGGATTAGTTATATGGTACAAGTGCTTCATAAACTTTCAAGTATTACAGCATATATGGTGAAGAGAAAGACATTTTCTGACCTCTTCCTATACCCTAACCTTCCCTGGGTCATGCAATTTATAAAAGATGACATTTAACTTCCAAGTCATTATGACTCCAAAGATGTTTCTGGCCATTGTTTTTACATACATCAGTTATTTTATGTTTACAATTATGGGTGTGTGTTTCTTTTTTGATTCCTAAGTGAGCAATTCTACTTCTATCAGTGGAACTTTAACTTGTTCATTGCAGTTAACTTTTCACATTTAGCAAATTCTGAGTTGCTTACTACACCTACCTAAGTCAAGGTTATCAAGAATATATTCAGCTCCCTGCTATTTCTAAATATAAGACCTATGAGAATTACAAAAAATTGGATCAAATTCACTGATTCCAAGACACTGTCTCGTGTACATATTTCCAAACAAGTCTTGCATAGCAACAATCATGAAGACATTTTCACCTCAATGAATCACATTGAAAAGAAAACATTAGCATGATTAAATGAATTTTTCTCTATAAATATCTAGTTCAGAGATGTGAAATTTGTAGCCTGAGTTAAAATCACTATGGACAGCTATCTAGCCAACTGTGTTTCAAACATCTTACTAACACTTAAAACCAACAGAATTTACATAAAAATTCAGATTTCCAATTTCTCTGGAAAACAGGAAAATCTGTTCACCCAACCCAGATTTGCACATGACAACCATTGGCTGGAGTGGAGTACCCACCTGAATTCTCCAGTTCCCCAGAGTCACTACCATTCCCTATAGTCTTATGTCTCCTGGTTAGTAATTTATCTACCTGGACCAGCAGGCATTTGAGTATAAAACTCCTAATCCTAATGGCTTGGTATAGTATAAATACAAACAAAGTTTGATGTGTCGAGAAACTCTTCATCACCTATAGATATAGAAGCTGGCCAAGATTTATTGATGATCAAATTATATGGGTTAAAGTTAGATTCAGTTATACCAACCTCACTGCCCTTGTTCTTTTAAAGTCACCTGGTTTTCTGCTAAATCATAACAAAAAGTTATATTAATCTGACAAGATTAATTATTTATATTTAATATTTCAACACAACTTATTCCTGTGTAGTTCCCCAGCCCATTACTCTGTTTTTCCAATTCAGTAAATGAAGATGATGTGTGATGATTTTCAGAGTTGCCCAGAGCTGCCGGAGTGAACACACTCATCCTTTACGTGATCTTAGTCGTTCAAATAAGTTACTTCCATCATTATTTCAGTGTTTAGAACAGATTTTACACAGGTGAACAAAATTCAAGCAAATTTGTCATGAAAATAACATGACCTTACCAAGGTATATTTGCATTATAAATTATTTAAGCAGCTACAAAATCTGAACTAATGGCAGTTATGACTTTATAATAGAAATACAGAGCAAAAGACTAAAATATGGTATTTTATTCTATAATCATCAATTATATTCATAAATCAATTAATAATGTGTATTCTTAAAATTACTGGGTTCTAGCCCCCACTCTAAAATGATAATGGGTACAAAATACATTGTATTATATTTTGAGCCATAATGTAAAATAACTTGCTTGGGTACAAAAATAAAAAGAAAAGAGATAAAATTCTACAAGAAAGCATTTCAATATTTTTTAGTCCTCTAAACAGTCTTCTTTTTTGGTCAAGAAACAAACTCTCAGCATTCTGGTTTCCGCTAAATTATTTAGATGGACCACTTATTATGATCACTAATTCTGCTTGACGCTTGCTGGAATGCTGAGCAAAACATGCCACCAACAATATGCTGCTAATCTCCAAGATGCCAAAACAACAAATGTACTCAGTCCTCTGATTCAGTTGGTTTCATCTAAACAGCTGTCAACAGAGCCCAGCCTGACCTTCTACAAAAAGAGCAAGGTGACGATGAGTTTTCCATCATTTGACCAAGGAAATGGATGCTGGGTGGGGATTGGTATTAGGCCTGTTTCACCCACAAGCAAGTGAACTTGGCAAGGGGAGGTTAGAAAAACAGCCTGCTATGTTTTACTCCATTTCAAGACACTAAATAAACTATCAAATGACCAAATGGAAAAGTAAAAAACCCCAGTCTCCCCCTCCTGCTAAAAAGGACCTGCTTTCTCTCAACCCTGTCCCAGCTACAGTTGATTTTCTCTCTTTACTATGCAAACCTACCCACCCCACAGGGCATCAGTTCCTTAGAAAAGGTCCATCTGCATGAGAATGTGCCAGAGTCACATTTTCTAAAAATGCAGACCTTCACTCCAGGCTCATATTCAACTATGAAGTGGAACCAAATGAAGAAAATAGGGCTGTGCAAAGGCCGATTGGGCTTATTTTCATACCTAAATATGCCTCCAGAATTCATCTCATAACAAACAAGACCACTAAGCCCTGGAAGTCTTTTTACTGCATTTTAGGGTGTTAATCACACAGAGTTTGGTTTTGTGTTAGGTAAAATGACTTGCCTGGATGGATAAAACAGACCTGATCATTTAAGACAGAATATTGGTTTAGAGTAACAAGTCCTAGGTGCAACCTGGAATTCAAAAATTCTTGTGCTCACTGTTCCCTGATGAATTTAAGAAGGTAAAAATTTTTTAAATGTGTGTAAATACAGTCCTAAATCTCACAATCATAGGCCCCAGCCTCCCCATGCCTTTCAATATAAGAGAAAATGAAATGATAAAAAAGAGACGAAATCAATGAAAACATGATGGTGAAAATAAAACTAAGCCTGGAAAGAGGAAAGTTGTTAGGTGTACAGACTAAACTGTTATAAAGAACACCACCCAGAATGCAATGACTTAATCAATATAGAAGGAGTATTTCTTTCTCATATAGCAGTTCAGAAATAGGCAGGCAGTCCAAGGTACTGAGAGCCATCCTTAATATGTGGCTTCACTTAGGTCCAAAGTGACTGCTCCAGAAAGTTGTCACCTTTCCAAGCCATCAAGATGGAAAAAGAAGTAGATGTTAAACTGTTTCCTTATTAACAACTTGACCTAGAGGTTGCACCCATCACTTCTGCTCACATCTGAACAGCTTAAGCTTGATACATGGCCATCACACCTAGCTGCAAAGAGAGCCTTGCAATAATGGGTAGTCATCAAATATTAATTATATCCAAAAAGTAACTGTGGGGAGGACCTGCATCTGTCACTTGTGGCAAGGCTTTAGTCTCTTGCTAAGCCAGGATAGGGTGGTAGGAATTCTATTATGAAAAGTTAAAAGGGAAAATAAACATTGGGAGACAACAGTGTCTGCAACACCAATGAAAACTCAGATTACTTCAGTTTCCTCCTTCATCTTCCAGAGACACACAGATATGTTAGCATACTGTCAACAGCAAAGGGAAATAAAGATTCCCAAAAGGGGAAAAAAAAAAATCAATATAAAAAAATCATCAACTTTCTGGTTTTTCTCAAGTATACAATAGTTATTTTAAAGCTCTTCCCTCTTTTGGCATAGCTTTATAACCACCTAAGTTCTGCAGTTATTCCAGCTGGATCTTACCTTGCCAGGTAAAATAAATGTCCTTCCATGGCATTCTCAGGTGGTTGCTCCCCCCACCTTCTCATGCTCCACCCTCTTCTAAAACTTCCCACAACCAGAAAGAAAGGTGAAACTAGGCAGCATTGCCTTCTTATCTTAAGTAAAGTAAAATATAGCCTTCTTCATCCATCCTACAAACACACAGTTTTCGTCTTGTGTTCCATTTGAAAAAAAATAAATAGAAAACATAAGTCAGCAATATTAAAAATTCAACAAAAGAGAGAAAATCATTATATATGACAATGAAGAGTTAAGTACTTTGATATGTAGAATAAACATATACTAAGTACTTAACAGAAGTCATTAGTGCTACTTACCAAATATTCTGGTTTCCCTATTTAGAGCAAAAGTAGGATTTACACTGGCTCATGAGTGATTGGAGGAGCCTCATGACAAGTTTTGGCCAGTGAGTTCTAAGAAGAAAGGACATGTTTTATTTCCAGTCCAGATCATTTAACTGCAGCTACAAACCCCTCCAGCACTTTCCTTCCCAGTGCCATGATCACCAACGGACCCGGACCCCAAACTGAGGACCATGTAGACCGTGACCATGTTGGCAAGACAGCTGACCTCAGTGGACATGAAGTTTGATGGATATAAACCTTTCAGTTTAAGCCACTGAGATTGGTAGTGTATGTTACCACAGAGAAACCTTGCCTATCCTGACTGATGCAAGCCCTTCCTCACACAGCTACTCTTTGGTGATAATAAATATTTAATGACTTCCCATTGTATGCCAGGCACTCTGCTCATTTCATCTTCACACTAACCCTCTAGTGCAAGAGGAGAAAACTGAGGCAAGTTTACACAGCAGGGGGATGGTGGATTTAAGATCTGCACCCTGACTCTGTGTCCAGCTCTCATTCCATTACTCCATTTACTCAATGACCAAATCTGTTTATTGAATTTATTGGGGGGACATTGGTTAATAAAATTATAAAGGTTTCAGGTGTGCAATTCTATAATACATCTTCTGTATATTGTATTTTGTTTACCACCCCGAGTCAAGTCTTCTTCCATCACCATTTATTCCCCTCTACCCTCTTCTACCCAAATCCTTTTTAACCAATCTCAGACCACAACCTTTTGTCTCCAGAAAAATCTCTCGATCCATGTATTCCTGTGCATTAGAAACATTTCCTTCTCCAAACTGGCACGTACTAGCAAAGAAAGAGTTCAAAAGTAGGAGAGCATAGAAAGAGTTCAAAAGTAGGAGTTAAAAGAACAATTTTCCTTTTAGCAATGTCTTTACTCCCAGACAAGAGCAACAAAGGCAGCAACCTGAACGATCGGCTCTCCTGGCCTCCTTATTAGCTGTCCGGGGCGACCCCGGGTTCGGTTTGCCTCATGCTGCCATCGTCGCCATAGAAGCACTCATTTCCCCATTGTGTGGCTGAGCAGGTGCCCGATGCAAAGTTGGACGGTGACCCAATTTACGGCGCTGCAACAACAGAACAGCTCCCCAGCCGGAGGGAAGACATTTCAGCTTTGCTCTTTTCAAACATGCTTGTATAGATAAATGGAAGTTTTATGTGGGCACAAAGAGAATATATTGTCCTCCGGACACACATGTGTAACTTCGATTCTGCCGGCAGTCATCATCATAATAAGGGGGGTTTAGAGAAGGTTCTATATCCAGAAGGACCCCAAAGAGCTTCACAAAAACTTCACAAATTACAGACAAAAAGCCCTCTTTCAGATCCACATGGAGAATCTCATCACTAATATTCTGCTTTCCCACACAACTCCTCCAGATGTCAATGAGAGATTACCCACGATTCAGGAAAGTGGAATATGCGAGTCCAAACCTGTCGCGGGGCCAGAAGAGGGTAATTTTGCCCCAAATACATATAATAACTGTATCTCTACCTATCTTGGGGATTGGAAATGACAGCTGCTTAACAGACACCCACAGGCGTGGCACACATGGCTGGGATGTTGAGAGTCAAAAACAGCATCGCTATACCCCCCGGAAAACATTGTGGGGAGTTTAGGCATAAAGAGTTGGAGTCTGGCCTCCTCCCTTTTGCCAGATGTGCCACAAACTCAGTCATTCCAGATTTAATAATGTGTACAGATTGAGCTGGGATAAAAACCAACAACTCAACTGTGAAACAATTCCTAAAACAAAACAGCTCCAGTAGTGACTGAATTGGGGGTTTCTAGTTGTTCAGTCATGATTCGGGTTTAGGTTTCTACCACACAACAACTAGGCCTTGAATTGGAGGAAATACGAATAAAATCTTGAAGCTCTAGCTAAAGAATTAAGTCACTTCTTTCTGATGCACTTTGAGGAAACTTGAAGTATATCACACCATAATTCAGCTTTATGGGGAAGATAACCTGTTACCCCATTTTCCAAATGCAAACACTGATGCTCACACACAGCTGATTAGTGTCAGAGTCAAGGTTCAAACTGAATTCCTTTGACTCACACCCAGGTTCTTATTGACTTTAAGTATTCTGGCAAAAAAAGTGTATATCTTAATATATACTAAACAGATATTTTTTGTAAAAGGGATATACACTTGAAGGATTTGATGTGTTATTTAAACCAAACAATCCCTTGAAGTCCAACTATATTTTACTAGATACATGTTAGTAGTACCAAGGTGAGCCTCCATGTTCAACCAAAAAATTAATAAGTATTTCTAAAGGCTGCTGTGGTCTGGGTTATAACTAAATTATATCAGGAAGCTTAAAATCTTGTAAGAAAAGATAAATACATATTTTAAGATGTATCTTAGACAGTGTAAAACCTATGTATTATGGAGTGTACAAAAAAAACTAAATTGAGTGGGTAATAATGAAAATACTAACATTCTCAGCTACTTGGAGAACCAAGCAATCAGCCTGGGTATGGAAAAGTTGGGATATGCAACTTAAGCTGGACTGTGAAGAATGAATAAAAGAGGCAGAGTGGCTGAGTTATCAAGAATGACTGTGGCCTAGGCTGTGCTGGCTCTGGGACCCTGTACCTCATATCCACCAGGCTGTCACCTACCTCCCCCTTCTGCCCTCTCACCCAGCCCAGATCCTGCCTACACCAAAGGCCAACAAACACTAATGTGAGGAGGGAGTCATTCTTGGCAGCATGAATGTAACCTAAATACCTTTTCATAATCACATCTAATTATATTTAATTAACTCTTCTGTTCTAAAAGAGAAAGATCTAAACATTTTAAGTGCTCTGTTGTCATGGATGGACCTAGAGAGTATTACGCTAAGTGAAGTAAGTCAGTCAGTCAAAGACAAATACCATATGATTTCACTTATATGTGGCATCTAAAGAACAATGTAAACAAACAAAACAGAAATACAGACTCATAAATAGAGAATAGACTGATGGTTGCTAGAGGGGAGGAGAGTTGGGGGACTGGGTGAAAAGGTGAAGTACAAATTGGTAGTAACAAAATAGCCACGGGGATGTAAAATACAGCATAGGGAACATAGCCAATAATATTGTAATGACTATGTATGGTGCCAGGTGGGTACTGAAAATATAGGGGGGACACTTTGTGAAGTATACATGATTGTCTAACCACTATGGTATACATCTGAAACTAATACAAAGTAATATTGAATAAAAACTATAATTTAATTGTTTTTAATTTTTAAAAATAAAATAAAAATAAAATAATAGTGATAGTAAAGTATTCTGTTAAAACCCTGAACTGACTTCCATTTTAAGATGGCTAATTGAACATCTTTGTTCAAATGCTTGCCTATCTCCTTATATATTACCACTGGAATGAACAAAGATATTCAAATAATACAAGATAATCTGCTTTTGTTTTGAATTCCACATATCAGAAATTAAAACTGGAAGATTTCCTAAGCATAGCACCTATTTGTAAAAAATACTATATATTTTATTTACACATATTTATATGTATTACATATATATAGTAGATATGACTTCTGTGCATAAATATCTAAACTCTCTGGACACAAAACAAAAGGAAACTAAATTAAGAACAAGATTGAAGACAAAGAACTAATGATAATTAATATTTACAACAGAGTGACCCAATAAGGGGGAATATATACAGGGGTTTTTCAAATTAATAAGAAAATAAGAATGCCCCCAACTACAAAAAATGGACAAAGAAATAAATGCACTTTAAAATGTTAAACCTCATTAACAATCAGAGAAATTATTATTAAAACAGTAATATGCTATTTTTTCACCTGTCATACCGGTATTCAAAAGTTATGCTGAAAAGTACTATATTGTTATTAGAAGTGTAAACTGTTAGATTCTTTCTGCAGGGACATTTGGAAATAATGAATAAACATTTTTGCCTGCCATTCAACCTACAAATTTTATTTCTGAGTTTATCTTAAAGAAATAACCAAGAATGTGTGCAAAGATATAATACAAAGATGGACTCCAATAATGTTCACAAAGCACTTTTCATAACAATGTAAAATTGGAAACAACTTAAATATCTAAACTAAGGGACTAATTAAGTAAATCTGTTTAAAACAATACTTGTGCAGCCTTTTAACGTGGTTCCATATTATTAAATTTTTAAAATAGAAAAATAGGATATTCATTTTGTACATGCAGCACAAGCCTATCGTCTTCTTAAAAACCTGTACACATAGAAGAGAGTTAAAAATGTTAATATCTTTAGATGGTGAAATTATAGATAATTATCTACAATAAACACATACTGCTTTTGTTATATGGAGAATAAAATGTCATTTTGAAAAAAAAAGAAAAGCACTGACCTATACAGCTCTCTTAGAAGTAAATGATCAGCTATAACTTAGTTTCAATGAGAAGCCCTGAAATTTTATGAAAGACTTACTCTTACAACACAGCAGGTCTGAATCTCCAAAGTAAATACAGAAAGAAAATCCAAATCATTATAAGAAATTAGTTTTCTATATCTAAACCTTTTGGTGTAAATCAAGCCCCAACCTAGATCAGGAGCTATTCATTCAACATTATCTATGAATATTATTCCCTTAGATCCTCAGCCTCAACCACAATTAACATCCTCTTTTCCTGGGGAATGGGATATCCTGGTGCCCCTGGGTGACCACGGAGCTCCAACCCTCTTCTCAGTGTCTGCCCAGTTAGTTGTCCAGTGGGGATAACTGTTTCTGCTATAATGCCTGAAATCATATCTGATGTATCTCCACAGGAATGTTAATTCTCGTTATGGACTGAATGTTTGTTTCCCCCTCAAATTCATATTTTGAAACCTTAACCTTTCCCGTACCTCAGCATGGCTATATTTTAAGATGGGGTCTCTAAGGAAGTAATTAGAGTTAAATGAGGTCATAAAGGTGGGGCCCTGATCTGACAGGATTAGTGTCCTTATAAGAAGATACCCCAGCCCTGGCCAGTGTGGCTAAGTGGGTTGGAGCATCATCTCTTACACCAAAATGTGACAGGTTCGATTGCCAGTCAGAGCACCAAAAAAGAAGATACACCAGATCTCTCACTCTCTCTCTCCAAGAACACAGGGATGAAGAGGTCCATTGCAAGTAAAAAGAGAGCTCACACCAAGAAAGGAATCAGCTGGAGCCTTAATCTTGAATGTTTCAGAACTGTGAGAAAATAAATTTTGGTTGTTTAGCCACCAATTTATTTTGTTATAGCAGGCTGAGCAGACTAAGACATAGCCATTGAAACTCTTGAATAGACCTCTGTAGGCCTGCCTTACTCTTGGTGGATTACCCCAAAGCCAGACATTGTGCCCTGTGCCCCCAGCTGTGTGATTATTATAAATTTGCTGGATACATTAGGACCACATGTTTCCTCTCATATCATAATGTCACTATTTAGAAACATATACAGCTCTGGCCAGGGTAGCCCAGTTGGTTGGGTGTTGACTCGTGCACTGAAAGGTTGCCAGTTTGATTCCTGGTCAAGGCATATGCCTGGGTTAAGGGCTCAATCCCCAGTAGGGAGCTTGCAGGAGGCAGCTGATTGATGTTTCATTCTCACATCCATGTTTTTCTCTCTCTCTCCTTCCCCTTCCCCTCTCTCTAAAAACCAATTTTAAAAATCTTAAAAAAAACCCCACAACACAAAACATATGTAGACATTGACCTCTCCTCCAAATTCTCCAATTTATATCATTCCCATCCTATCACCTCCATAACCATCTGTTTTGGTTCCAGTCAAGTCTAAATTATCTAAGCCCTCTTAAACTCTGCAGTTTTGACTATCTCTCAACCCTGAAGACTTATCCTACAATTATATCTGTTCTTCTAAACCAGATGTATCAAAATCTGTTCTTTTGTTTTCTCCCTTTCCTAACCTGAGATGCTGAGGCCCCAACATGGATTACAATCAAAATATTCAAGTTTGGAAAATAGTCCCATTTTTTAGCCTTGTTGTAATAGCTAATGTGATTATCAAAACTTATTTCACTTCTCTATGGATGAGTCTAAAGATTTTATTTTCTTTGGTGGAAGAAACCAAGGAAGAGGTAGAGAGTAGTACATACTTTGGTGCATACCCAGTTTATCCCTTCAGGACTATTCAGGACAAGGCACTATTCCCAGAGCTCTTGAGAATGCTGGCTCCTGATGGCTCCCTGCTGAGTCATCTTCTGAGAACTGTCCCCAACTGAGGAAAGACACCACAATCAAGGTCACTCCCTTTCTTTGAGCAGCCTACATTCAATTATAGGTGGAAATGGGGGTACCGAGGTCAGTCCTTTGCCTTAAGATGGCATAAATCTGAACAGTCATCCAGCTCCAGAGCTCCTTGTGAAATTGGCCAGAGCCTTTGTTAAAACTTCATTTCAGTTCAACTCCTCCCTTTGCCCAATTCTATTTCTTTTACTCACCCACAAGTGCTGATCTTGAACATGTTCCCCATTAGACTCTGTAAGAAAATAACCATCATGGAGTCTATTTCCTATTGAAACCAACCTTAGGCAAGGTAATTACATAACTAATGCATTCCTGGTTGTATAAATTTTTCACTTAGGATATTCTGAAACAGAGTTTTCAAAATGTGCATTTCATTTTTATGACTGGATTGTCAAGTTCTGCTTTAATAAATTTTTGTTTTTAATCATAATTTTGGTAGACTCCAAAAGAAATCAGCTTAATGGTTTAATTTAATACTCTGTTACACACAAGCACACGCAACACTCACTATTAGAAACTTGTTACCTGAAAAGCTGGGGTTTAAATTAAGATCAGATGATCCATATAAAAATATATTAAATAGGATTTAATTGTCTGCATTATACAGTAGGCAATTTTTTTATGATGCCCATTACTAAGTGAACTAGAAGTGATTGGAGCCCCTCCCATGGCCAAAACTACTGAGAGGAACACCTACTGGTGATTCCTAGGAATTACAACTGCTGGGTCTACACAAAACTGTCTATAGATGATTGTTTTGCTCTAGGCCAGAAAACAATGGTGAGTTTTTCAAGGAGGTAGAGTTTGCATTGATTCCTAGGTTAAGTAAGTTAAGATAAGATCTTGCACATTTCTTCATAACTGGAAGTTCAATGTAATAATTTCTGTTTCTGCTTCATTCGAAGTAAAAGAAAAAGAAAGTGGACATTTTGATATTTTCGATTGCTCAGGACTAGCAAAAAGTTGTTCAACAATGATGTCACTCTTTCTGAAGATCAGCATTTGTGTTAGAGTCACTATAAAAATGTAAAATCAAGACTTGGAACCAGTTCTAAGAATATCCTCACAAGAACTCTTATAAACTTTCATTTTCCACCTGCAATTCATGAAATGTATCCATTCTCTTTGCACCTGAGTTTCAAGTGAGGTTTCATCCTGCACAACTTTAATGTCACTAGCGACTGGTCACACGCAGCACTTTTCTTCAATGGTAATGTCATTTTTTCTCCATTGCTGAGTGCTTTCTACTTCAGCCTCCTACTAAAACTCTTGCTTTCTTGAGTTTACTGGAATATCTGAAACCCCACTTCCTATGCACAGCTCCTCTAGAGAAAACT
Organism: Miniopterus schreibersii; assembly: GCF_964146895.1. Lineage (NCBI taxonomy): Eukaryota > Metazoa > Chordata > Mammalia > Chiroptera > Miniopteridae > Miniopterus > Miniopterus schreibersii. Next base: position 34,311,182 of record NC_138111.1, read on the forward strand.
GAGTAAGCCAAGTGAAACACGTGGCACACCCAGACAGAAATGTTCTTGAGCACCAGAATCTTGCCCTCAGTTGTCAGATGAGGTCATCTGAACTGAGCTCACAGCAGGAAATGAAATAGCATCAAGCTGGCTAAAATAGTTATCTTAAGCACAGATACTTGCTAAAGTTTGTGCTTGTGTGTGTGTGTGTGTGTGTGTGTGTGTGTGTGTGTACAATATAAATAATCATCAGTCTGTAAATAAATAAGCATGGGTCTGGTATTAACATCAATCCTTTCCCACCAGGAAATTAGTAAACCTCCTTAGGCACTCCTTATGAGATCCAGATCATCGTCTAAAAATATCACCCAGGATCAGTATCATCTATTGATCCCCTTCTGTGCCCAGCACTCTGCACTGGCATAATGGCTTCCCTGTATTAGTGATTATACTCATTGTTGGGAAAGTTATCAGTGTTTGTCTTCAATTGTCCAAAGTTTAGGATTTAACTGTAGACTCTTTATCTGCTTTAGTGCTATGGTTGAGTCACTAATATTTCTAATTTGCTAACACAGTTGTAGGCAATGGGGAAATTAAATGGACTGTCTTTTCTTCAATATGTATGCCATAAAACACTGTTAAACCTGCCTCATTACACTGGGCAGGTTTTTCCATCACTAGGCACATGTATACCACAGTCTGACAAGAGGTGCCTTCTAAATCTACTTCAGCAGCACCTCTCAACATCTCCCTCGTTGTGCAGGCACCCTATTCCTGCTCTACCTTCTCTTACTTACCATATGAAATGGACGTGACATCCCCTTGGCATTTGGAAGCGGGCAGAATCACGGCAGCTTAACCACTTTACGCCTAGCTACAACTACACATGTGTTATGGAATCATAGAAGGACTTACAGCTAATGGGTTCCAATTCCCCAATTCTAGAGGCACAAAGACCCAGAAAAGGTATGTTATTTTCCTCAACAGATGTTTCTTCAAGCACCCACCCTGTGCTCAGCAGTGGAGAGAAAGGTAGTAAGACAAATTCTCTTTTCAAGAAAATCATATTCTAAGGAAGGAGATAGTAAGTAATGTGCTGATTATGCTGTGACTCAGTCACCATTTCCTTGAGGTAGAGATATTTGCAGTGTGATCACTATATTAAAAGGATAAAGCGAGTTATTGGCAAAGTGGAAATAAAGGCTGTCTTTACACCTGCATTCTACGGTGCCTTCCACCACAACACAAAGGCAACTGGGAAGAAGCTTCATGTTTTGTGATGGACAAGCATGCACACAGCTCAGGGCCCTGAGGCATCTATAAATGCTGAGGAGCGCTGACAGGAGAACAGCATGCCTGCCATCAACTGCATCAGATTCCCTAAGACAAGAAAAAGCCACAGCCAGAAGACTATCACCTTCTCGCTCATCTTGCCCCCAGATTATCGTAGCCATGGCCTTAAGCAATATGTTTTGACATAAGGCAACAACAGCGGATGAAAAACATAGTGGGGCAATATTATTTTTTTTTGTTATCATTCCTCTCACTGGCTACAAAGAACCCATTTATTAGTTTCTACTAAAATTCAGGAGAAATACAGGTAGTGTGGTAGCTATACTGCATTTGTATCACCAAATTACACAAAGGCAGTCTATGCACATATTTGTAGTACACATATTTGCATTAATCTAAAACATTTGTTGTATGAAACACAGACACCACCAAGATCTTAGATGAAAGATGAAATAAATCTTATGGGCCAAGATAGAGAGATATATCATGTTTGTTCTTTACAAGTTTTCCATTCTTTCCTCTCATCCTTTTAAACATTTTCATATACTACCTTCATGTATCTTGCAGCTACCAATTAATAAACTATATAATCAGTAATGATGGTAAAATTAATACAATGGCCTGGTAAATCTTATATAATTCACAAACCCAAAGGACATTTCAGAAAAAGAGAAATTTTAACTTCATGCCACCTCAAGGGCCACTATTAAGATAAAACTCTTTAACTGGTTGAACCAATCTGCCTGAGTGACACTATTCCCTGGAAATATAATTGAGAGTTTTGGAAGGTTCAGTTCCTTTTCCAGTTATTTGTCTAGCATTTCTTGAATCTCTACACTGCCCCTATCAGACTCAAGAAAATATGAGAAATTGACAATCTGATTTGTTTTGTTAATAAGTGGAAATTTGAATTCATTGAAAATATGGCTATAAAAATATCAAGAATACTATACCATTCCTCCATTTAAGATGAAGGTGAAGAATATTATGTTAGGGAAAGATTTCTTAAAGAGGACACAAAATCCACAGTTTGTAAAGGAATAAAATATACACACACACATATATATGACATATACATATATACTTATACATATGTGATTAAATAAAATTATAGAAACTCTTCCAATAACATCTAAACCAGGGAAAAAGTATCTGCTCAGAATAAATAAAGAGCTCCTAAAAATAAATAAGAAAAGATCAAAGCCTAACAGAATAATAAAAATAGTAGTCAATATAGAGGAAAGGATGCCAAAATAGCCAAGAATATGTTTTCAAAAGACACTCAACCTCACAAACTATAAGGGAAAAAGAAAGTAAAGTAACCTATACTAATGCTATCATTTTGGCCATAATTCAAATATCTACAACTATCAAGTGTTGGTAAAAATGCAGAAATGCTGAAGTCTCAGCACAATGCTGGTAGGATTAGTGAAAAGAGAGTAAGGAGGGGATTAAACAATTTGGCCACATCAGTGAAATTAAAAGTATGTATATTCTTTAAAAAAAGAGTATGCACTTTCTGTGACCCAATGAATACAGTTTAGAAAAAGTCTGAGCTTGCCCACAAAAACAAATATGAAAACATGTTAATTGTGACATTATTTGTAATTCAACAAAACTAAAAACAATCCAAAAGATCATAACTAAAAATTTATACATAAAATATAATATTGTTACATACTGGAATGATATACATCAATTAAAATAATTTATATCTAGATATAGCAACATGAATATACCTCAAAATCATGTTAAGTCAAAAAGGAAATTACAGAATATTTTGCTCAAATAAACTCTTAAAACTTTTAATATGCCTCAGTTTATCTTTTAATACCACCTACGCATTAGCAACCCCAGCCCAGGTCAGCAGAATTTCCTATGCAGCCCCTGAAGTTTTGAGCTGGTATGTTAAACAGCAATATGAACTGATATAGAATGCTGGTTATATTATTTTCTAAACTCTTCTGTATTTTTACAATTATTCAAGGTGAGAAAGAAAGAGAGGTAACAAGGGACAATGGAAAAGAAAATTAAAGCCACATTGATGGAAGTTTCAAAATCTAAAATAGCAGTCGGTCCCTTATTTTGTCTGCCATGAATAATACAGTTCCATGGGGACTTATTAAGATAAGTATTTTTAAGTACTTATCTTTGTACTTAGAAGGAGGGCTTTTGTTATGATTCAAATACTATTATCAAACATAACAAAATAACCAAAACTCATTAATTACAATAGGGAAATTGCACACTAGAAAATGACTACTTGTTGATGTGTTGCTTTCATCCAAGGAACACAGTAATTAATCTTCACTTATTCCCTGGGATGAAATGGGCATGAAGTAGACAATTACAATTTCTATTTTGCATATTAAATAATGGCAGTTAAAAACAACAAATAACAATGCCAGAATCAGTGAAGTGGGAGCTTAGTAAATTAAGTTTTATTAGCCCAAATCTTCCAGAATAGTCAGAGGAGATTCAATAATGGGAATGTTTTTACTCATTGTTATAGACCACTTACATACACAAAGAAATTCACATGTTAAAACCCTAATTCCCAATGTGATGGTATTTGGAGGTGGTCCTCTGGGGGATAATTAAATCATAAGGGTTGAGCCTTCAACGCCCTTATAAGATGAGGAGGAGGCCAGAGCTCCCTGTCTGCCATGTGAGGATACAGCAAGAAGACAGCCACCTGCAAACAAGAAAAAGGTTCCTTCACCAATACTCTACAGTGCTGGCACCCTGATCTTGGACTTTCCAGACTCCAGAACTGTTGAGAAATAAATTTCTGTTGTTGAAGCCACCCAGTCTATGGTATTCTGTTATAGCAGCCTCAAACTGACACATTCACCCAGTAACATCTTTATGTACTAATTTAAAAAACAAACACACACACACAATATAATTACATAAAGAAATTTATAGAGTATTTATAGTTTGGTAATTTCCTTTTTTAAAAAAAATATGGAAGTTTTCAATGTTGAGAGAGAGTTTTAATTGATTATTTCACTACCAATGAGGAAATAAGCAATTCAAATTTTGCACAATCATTGCAATTTCATATAATGTTATTCCTTTCAATAAAGATACCTCATTACAGTAATAATTAAAAGAATTTTATTGTTTTACTTGTGCAACTCTCCTTATTGGGAGATTCACAAATGAGAAGAAAAAATTTTCATCAGACCAGGTGACCAAATTTTGAGTTTGAAAAATAGTGTGTGTGTGTGTGTGTGTGTGTGTGTGTGTGTGTGTACTCACATGCATGTGCTAACCTGGACATCATTCTTTCAAGGGCTTCGGTGCATCTCATCCCATATTGAAGATCAAAATTATTTGTTAATGGAGGCAGCTATTATAGTTCTATCCTCTTGAACCAATACATATAAAGACAATGGTGGGAAATCAATAACTACACTAGGTCAAGGGCATTGATAGTACAAAACCAATAAAGGCTCTTCATTCATATTTACAGAGCCAATCTTTTTTTTTAAAAAAAAAAAAAAAAAAAGGAGCTATTTCCAAAGCCATAATCTCTACTCATGTGAGAATCTCAAGGCTCTTGTGGAAGTTACTATCCAGTACATATTTCTGCTGTCAGACTACTTCTGTCACTGCATTTAAACCATGAAGTGCATTTGCTGCTGATTCGACTATTATGGCAGGAAAATGACCTGTAAAGTTCTTTTGAGGAGCCTGGCATTTTGCATATATTATAGAAATACAAGAGGAGAAAAATGTGTTAAAGATGAAGTTTATGAAAAGTAATCCAACTAGACTTTACATTTCATAGAATACAGGGGTTGCCTGATTTGTGAGATAAGGGAGGGGGAAAAAAGAAACCTGGCACGGCAGAAAAATCTCCATATTCTCATGTTTTCAAGGGCAGTTGTCAACTTTTTTCCACCTACAAAATCTCTATGGTGAGTGACAAAGTGGGAAATGCGCCAAACTATTTTATTTGATCTTTTTTTTGTGATTCTGATGCGCAAAGAACTTAATAGATTGAAACAAATGCTTTATTGGGGAGGGGACAGGTGAAGAGTGACAACTGTGTGCGGCCACGATTTGAGAACAATCTGTGATTGAAAGCCATGACAAAAGCATCAAATTTCTATGGTGTCTCTAAAGGAAGAGACCTGGCTTCATGTTGGGGAGGTTAGAATTATGTCCCTCAGAGATGGCGGTGAGTACCTCTGCTTAATTCCTACCAATCAAATGTTGACAAAGAGGCAAAATTTCTAAGTCTGTACCACAGCCTGGTGCCAGAACATTTTTCAATATGAAGCACCTCTCATCACTGATATACTGTGAAACAACAAAAAGAAAACACAAAAAATCACTCAGGGGCCAAAGGGCACTGCTATTTTCCACATCAGGCACTTTGCCAAGAGGATGCACAGGCTTAGAGGTCAGGGAGAACCTAGTCCCTACCCCGTTGTCCCCACTTGGGGAGAAGGGAGGAGGCGGAGGAGGCAATTAACCATTTCACTGCTGGTCAGAGATTACTGTGCCATTAGAAGGGTCTTGTTTTTTGTCCCAGTTGAGTGCTCAGAAATCAAACCCACGGTCGTGTTTCCTGACCCAGAATTGAATTTTATTCCTTAATCATATCCCCCTGCCTGCTTCGCTGGCCAGCTTCAGTGTGAGGTTCAAGCACATTATTTATAAGAATTAAAGAGCTTGGGGAGTCGGGTGGCAAAAGGAGGGCATTTTCATCATAGCGGCACTCACAGGCATCAATACAGCTAAAGGTCGGTCCGCATTTCCATCAGAACCTCCTGATTTCCAGCCATTTATAACTCGGCTATAAAAATCACTGCTGGGCTGCAATTCAGCAGACAGTGCCTCAGCTGAGGGGAAAATTGTCCCTTCTTAGCAGCTGTTGGCCTGTTTGGATTTGCCTTTTGTTTTAGCGATTTGGGGGCAATACACAGTTATTTGAGAGATGCTCCTTAAATGTAACCCTCAGACGGAAAAAAACGTTAGCACCTCAAGGCATTCATTTGTATTTCCGCCTCCAGTGAAAGCCCGATGCTTTGACTCTACAGATAATCCTGTCTTGGTCCCAATTACTTTTGGCATTTTCAAGAAACAAAGACGATGGGCAAAGCCTTCCTTTCATTGCAAGGCAGTTAGTCAGCAGAAAGGCTCTAAGTGTGTGTGAGGTTTGCATTCCCCGAGCAAACTCAAAGGACAGGCTGTTGACTGTTGTCTCAGAACTAATTTCCTCCTGTAAAGAAGGAGTCAGTGTGATAGCACCGGAGAGCTCAGCATTGTTAATTGCCTCAAGGTGCTTATTTGAAGGGAAGGGATAAACTCGGGAGGATCTAACAGGGAAAGGAGGAAAACTTGGCTCAGCCTTTTGAATGAACCCAATCATTTTCTCCTCTCATCACTTTCGCATCTGTGATTTTCCTCCTTCATTAGAAGAGGACATGGCTTCTCTCTGCCATTAAGGAGAGATGATTACTGGTGCCTGAGTCAGATGTTCCCGGTCTGTGACTGGAGCCCTGGTTGCCCTTGTCTTTGCACTTAAGAGAAGCCAGGCAGCTGGCAGCACCCTCTGCATCCCCAGTGCAAAGCCACCTGGCCGGCTGGGGAGCGCCTGAGCGGAAAAACACACAGAGATTGAAAGTGCATCAGGGAGAAATAAGCCCTCGGTATTTAAGTGGTGAGAGGAAGAACATGACAGGCAGCACTAGCATCCTGGCTCTCAAGGGTAAGTGGGTTTCCTGCTGGGAAGCCTGTGGAATTCTAGGCCCAGAGGAAGGGTGTCCTGGAGCCCAACTTGCTGCGAGTGGAGGAAAGACTAATGTTATTTCCTCACATTTATCAACTCAGGCTATACTCCTTCAGATACTCCAACATTTATCTTTTTTAAATATCCCTAGGAAAGGGAACTACTTCCATTTCACAAATAAGAAAAACAGAAATAGAAAAGCCAGCTGATGTGTTATCTGAGCCAATAATAAAATTTTGTCTCATATGTTCCCACTTGGAACTCTCACCCTCCAGGCCTGGGGGGTGGGGTGCAGACCAAAATGCTCTTTAAATCAGTTGTGAGTTCTAATAAAATGAAAACATTTGAAGTCCTTTGACTTGGAGTACAGCACTTAGAGCCCTGCCTTGAGATTCACGCATTCAAGAGCCCACTCTATGCTTCCTATGGTTGGATGCCTGAAACAGGGAGAAGTCTGCAAGACCAAAGGTACATGCTCCATCTGCCTCCTTCAAGACCATAAACCCATTATCTCCTGCCCAAACAACCTCCAACTGCTCTGGACCTGGGTGATAGAAAAATATTGTATTTATCAATTTTGAGTTTGATGTATTTTTCGGCTGTTACTTTTGAATACGTTTTTATAGACCTATGGGATATGAACCTCCATTTGGATGCTTGCTCTAGGTTCCTTGAAGGTTTGGGGTGAGCCTACTATAAAGCCACACCAAGATGTGCCAAGTTTCATGAGTATACCTATATAACTCTAATTTCATTTCACCTTTATTTTTCCTCCATTGAAATCATATGTGTAATCCCTACTTTAGTAAATTGCCTAGAAGCCTACCCGCCATCTTCTTTTGCTTTTACTGTTTATTTATTTTGTTTCTAGTTCCCCTTTTTTAAAAAATCTTCATCCCAGATTATGTTTCCACTGATTCTAGAAAAAGAGGAAGGGAGAGAGAGAGAAACATCTATGTGAGAGAACCATCGATCCGCTGCCTCCAGCATGAGCCCCAGCTAGGGATGGAACTGCAACCTGAGCATGTGCCCTGACCAGGAATCGAAACTGCAACCTTTTTTTTTTTTTTTATGTATGGGACAACACTTCAACCAATTGAGCCACCCAGCCTGAGCCAGTTCCTCTTTTTCTCTTTCTTTTCCTGGCTTACTCAGATTTCTATTTATCCCTACCATACTCCCTCTGGCTTATTTGGAAGTTCTAAGATTCTCTTCAAATTTTTAATGGTTATTTTTTCTATTCACATAAGTCATAATAAAATATATGTTGGTCTATTACTATATTGAAATTAAAAATTAACCATAAGCACACACACTGACATGGAATCTCTAAAAGGTTTCTGCTTCCTCACTCTATTTCCTCTCTGGCTCCTTTCCAAATTCAGATTTTGCCAAGGGAGTTTAGTTTCAGGCTACTATTGAGCTTTTAATTACTGTGTGTCCCTTCCAATCCAAGAATCCTTGCTTAACACTTACAGCATCCCATCTGGAAGACAAAAATCTAGTTTGCTAACCTCTACCACATACAAAATCAAATTCCACTTGGATTAAGGATTAAGTACATCATGAACCCCATTTATAAGTACCTGACAAAGTTCTTGAAACATTTTGTCCAGTAAAACTATAGACAACTGAGAAAAAGGGAAAGCCAGGGCGGTGAACCATAAGGAGGGAACAGAGAACAGAGGCCCAAAACACACCAGAGAGCAAAGCAGTTGGGGCTCAGGGCACACACAGAAGCCAAATACAGCAGTGGGAAGGTGTCTGTCTAGAGCCAGGGATCATGCCAAAACCAGAGGTTAGGGAAATGCAGTAGACAAGGCTGGACAAGCGAGCAGTATGGCAGATACAGCCATGTGAGTCCTCACACTCTGACCTGGAGACCAGGAGGGAAACACATAGCCGAGGAAACCAACTCCTCATATTTCTATAGCACTTGGTAAGTTACAAAGCACTTTCACGTATAATATAGAATTTAATCCTCATGAATGGCGAGTTACTATTACTAACCCCATTTACAGGTGAAGAAACTGAAGCTGGAAGAGTTTCCTCACCTGACTCAGTGTAAACCTGAAAGAGAGAAGTATGGTTCTTAAGCCCAGATCTTCCGATCTTGACCCAAACACACACTGTTTTATTACACGACAAGGCTTTAAACTCAGCATAGGTGGGAAATGAGGACAGTTCTCCGCTCACACAGTGATGCTCAGAAGGACTGGATTCCCTTTGTTTCCCTCTGTAATTCAGGTGGGAGGGGCAAGAAGAACCTTCCTACTATTTCTTGGTTGTCATTTATTGGACAGCCATTTATGGCAGCCCCATGAGTATGACCGGTGGCAGCACCCCAGACACATCATGCCAGCGCTCGATTTATGATGATCCTAAGTACTGCCATCCAATCTGCAAACCTGTGCAGGGCACAGACAGCAGGAAATATGTCTTTCTGTAAATACTATACAGGAGAACTTATTTGTTGTGGCAGCAAGGAGCAGAAAAGGACATTGCTCTCAGGGCCCCAAAGGAGGGGGAAAAAGATGATGTATGATGTAAGGTAGGATATTAATCATGCCTGACACCTCTGGATAATCAACTGGAGTTATCCTTGGGAACAATTGCTTCTCAAGGATGGAATGGGAGAATAATAAATGGGGAGGGGCTTATTAAATGAGACAGCATAACCTGATAAGATACTGAACTGCCATAGCTCAGCATCCTTACTAGAAAGCTAGTTGGCAATTAGGTTCAAGAATTTGAGGATTGTCAAAATGATTGCCGAATATTTTATTTTCCATTCATTTCACTTGTACCAGAGTCATCCCAGTAGAAGCTCAAAGCTTGAGTTCAAAAGGCTTACTATAGGTCAAAGCTCTTGTCCTTAAGATTCATAACAGCTTGAAGCATTTCCTATACCTCTTAGAGAAGGCTGGCATCATCTGCAAGCCTCCAGGCCAGCTCAGGCAGAAGTGGATCTTATTTCTCCCTGGGTAGAGATACCCGCACTGTGGGATGGCTGATAAAACATGAAACATAAGCCCCCAGATGGGAACCTGGTGCCAAACCAAGTATGGGAAGAGGTACTCTTTTCAGTGCCGTGCCCTGACTCAAATTCTCTTCAAGCTCAGGAGAATGCCAATTCCCTCTCCACTAGAGCAAAAGGAGTGAGGGAAAGGAGAAGACTGTGGAAGTCACTGAGGAAGGATCAGGGATTAAATCTAGTTCTTTCACCACAAAATTCTAGGACCAGGTGAGTGGCAAGTTGAACAACATGTGATATTTATAAACATATGACCACGACCCCTAAATAGTCCAATGACTACAGTCCAAGCCATTTCAATGGCTTGGAATTATTGCCAACCTCTGCCTATACTCACACCACAGAAAACACTTTAATATTCAACCCTTTGGAACTTGAAAGGATTAAAATATAAAGTTGAGTCATATCTTTTATTGAATTCATTCCTTTGCTGCAACTCAGTTCTCAGATTTTTACTTTTAATAAAAATAGTCTACAACTATAGAGTCCTCTACAGTTTAGAAAGAGCTTCCATCATCTAAATTTTCACAACTCTGCATTTTATGTCAACAAACAATGATTGATCACCTGTTTTGTACCACTAGGAAATGCAAAGATGAGTAAGTTGAGAAAGCTGTATTGAAATACACACAGTCCAAGAAGAGGACCAGGTGCACAAATGTCTCACAATGATATTATGTAATAGGGGTGATGGAGATGTGTGCAAACTAGTGTATGAACACAGATGAGGCTGAGTGACTATCCCAAGGTCATATCATTGATATGTGGTGCAGGAAGGAACTAAATCCATGACTTCTGAATCAAATCTGCAGTGTCTTCTGCTGTACCAAGGCTACTTTCTTATAACAACCACACTCCTCGCCCCTCATCAAGTTTCCTTTCAATTACTTAAAAATCGTTTATAAAATTGTTCATTTGCTCTTTTGCACCTGTCCATCAGAATCCTTTCTCCACTTAAGGCCATGTGCTGATTTTATTTCTCAGTCTTGGCCACTAAGTCCCAGGGGCCACTCTTGTCCATTAGGTTGTAATAAGATTCACCAGCCTTACCCAACTAAGAAATCCTTTCCTTCTTGCTCTCTCTCTTCTCTACACTGCAGTCTGTTCTGAATCTACCAGGCATGACCCTTCTTGAACAAGCATATCCCAACTCCCAGCCACAGGAACAGAGAATTCTTTAGGGCAATCACCACAAAGGAGGCTCTACATTTATTCTAATGATGCTGCGACTGTTCACAGTCATATTGTATTAGGAACTTTTCTTTTGGAACTACATTTGGCATTTACAATTCCTTTGGCTTTGAATGACTGTAATCGTGGCAAAAAACTTCATCCTTTTGATGTTGGCTTTGAATTTTGAAAATAGGCAAAAGATCCATCCAGTGAAGATAATACCATTTGCATTCGAAACAAGTTCTTTATTGATGTTTTCTATAGTGATTCATAAACAGACTCAATGAGTAATTCAAGTATATTTTGAGAAATGTTACTATGATTGGGATAAAAATATAATGTCCTATGGTGACTGCTTGAAGAAAGTACAAAAGTTTAGGTATTAATATTTCTTATTAGTAGATGGAAATAGACATACTGTTATTTTCTTTTCTTACTTATTTTTATTGTTTTTACAATTACAAAAAATGTACTAAAAATGTGTAAGAACATGTAAGTTCTCAGGATATTTTTTAAAGCAATGCCTATTTAGACTATAAGACCTAGAATATTTGTCAAAATATATTTATTATTATCTTAGAGAAGGGCTTTATAGACAATGCCTTATGCCATGCCCTAGAAGTCTCAGGGACTTCTCAGAACCAAGAATGATAAAAAATTGAGGGTTGCCTATAAGAAAAAAATCCCAGGTCCCCATTTTACCCTTCCCGCCCTGAAGCTGCCAACACAAGATGCTCTGCTTCATCTATTTTTCGCATTAGCATTCTGGTTATATTTTGTTTGAAGATATAGTTTCCTGCTAAATCAATTTTGAAAAGCGCTACTTTGAGTACAAATACTGCTTTTTCCACCACCTACATATCTCCAGTATTCACACATTTTACTTATTTCATTTTATTTTACTTTGCTAAGTTACTTTCCTGGGGCTAAGGCTGATTTAAAAGTGATGAAAGTGCTCTGGGTTTCAACCGATTAAATATGTAAAGATTCAAATGCAGAAATGTCTAGACATTCTGATCTAAGGAGTGACAGAAATTGGTTTAGCATCACAGTGAAGATTAGGAAGTCCAATAAAAGGCATTTGGGCTGCATAGAAAAAGTGTAGGGAAACCATTTATTGATTCCAAGATATGATTCAGACCCAAACTCCAACTAGACTAGCAATGAAGTCCTTAAAACTTTCTGGATACCACTGCACACCTATTAGAATGGTCAAAATACAAACACTGACAACACCGAATAATAGCCAAGATGTGGAGCAATGGGAATGCTCATCCGTTGTTGGTGGGAATGCAAAATGTTACATCCACTTTGGAAGAGAGTTTGGTGGTGTTGTGTGTGTTTTTTTAATAAAACTAAACTTGCTCTTACCATACAATACAGCAATTATACTCCTTAGTACTTACCCAAAGGAGTTGAAAAATTATGTCCACATAAAGCCTGCACGCAGATGTTTATAGCAGCTTTATTCATAGTTGCCAAAACTTGGAAGCAACTAAGATGTCCTCCAGTGGGTGATTGGATTAATAAACTGTGATAGATCCAGACAATGAAATATTATTTGCTTCTAAAAAAAAGGAGCTATCAAGCCAGGAAAAGACATGGAAGAGACTTAAATGCATATTATACTAAGTGAAAGAAGCCAAACTGAAAAGGCTACATACTATGTGATTTCAACTGTATGGCATTCTAGAAAACAACGAAACTATAGAGACAATAAAAATATCAGTGGTTGCCAAGAGTTGGAGGAGCGAGGGAGCAATAAATTGGTGAAGCACAGAGGATTTTCAGGGCAGTGAAAATACTCAGTATGATGACATAATGATGGAATATTTCATTATATATTTGTACAAACCCATAGACTACAACACCAAGAGTGAACCTAATGTATACCATGAACTTCGAGTGATTATGATGGGTCAGTGGAGGTTCATCAGTTGTAATAAATGTACCATCTGTGGGAGACGCTGATAATGAGGAGGCTATGCATGTGTGAGAGCAGGCGACATATGGGAAAATCTCTATACTTTCCCCTCAAATTTGCTGTGAACCTAAAACTGCTCTAAAAAATAAAGTCTTAATAACCACAAAATATTAATATCTCCATCTCTGGAGGAATATTAAGTATATAATAAAATTCAACGCCTCTTCTCCATCTTGCGTTGGCAGCATCAGGCTGGGCAGGGTGGGGCTGTGGGGAAAGGAGTGCTTGGGGCATTAGGGAAAGGAGGAAGCATCCTTAATCTGGTCAAATGGGTCTTCCTATGCCCGACGGCAAACTCAGTGGTAAAACATCTGAATCATTCCTTTTAAAAGCAGATTCATATGGAAGACACTAGCCAAGTCAGGGAGATAACAAAAAGAAATAAGCAAATGACAGAAAAGAAACAAAACTGTCATCATTCACTCATCAAGCTCATAAATATGCTGTTCAGATCCTAGAGCTCCTTTCTGAGTATATATTAGAAACTGCCATCTTCTATGTAATCCCAGTTGTAGGTACTCAAGAGTCCAATATAAGATTTTCTGTATTTTTTGTTTGGACTAATTTGTAATTAAAAATTATTTTAACTTTAAGAAAAATACTTGCAACTTGCTAAAAAAAAAGAAAAAGGAAAAGAATGAAAGAGAAGAAAGAAAGAAAGAAAGAAAAAGAAAGAAAGAAAGAAAGAAAGAAAGAAAGAAAGAAAGAAAGAAAGAAAGAAAAGGAAAGAAAGAAAGAAAGAAAGAAAGAAAGAAAGAAAGAAAGAAAGAAAGAAAGAAAGAAAGAAAGAAAGAAAGAAAGAAAGAAAGAAAGAAAGAAAGAAAGGAGAGAGAGAGAGAGAGAGAGAGAAAGGAAGGAAGGAGGGAGGGAGGGAGGGAGGGAGGGAGGGAGGGAGGGAGGGAGGGAGGGAGAGAGGGAGGGAGAGAGAGAAAGAAAGAAAGAAAGAAAGAAAGAAAGAAAGAAAGAGAGAGAGAGAGAGAGAGAGAGAGAGAGAGAGAGAGAGAGAGGGAGGGAGGGAGGGAGGGAGGGAGGGAGGGAGGGAGGGAGGGAGGGAGGGAGGGAGGAGAAAGAAAGAAAGAAAGAAAGAAAGAAAGAAAGAAAGAAAGAAAGAAAGAAAGAAAGAAAGAAAGAAAGAAAGAAAGAAAGAAAGAAAGAAAACCTCCAGAGTCATATCTTCAATATATCCAATGCAACTAAAGAAGAAAAAATCCTTTTCAATCATTAATTCCTTAAATGAGTGTTTAGTAATAGCAATAAAGATCAATGAAAATTACATGTACCATAGATAGAAACATTTCCTAAGAAAACATTCCCAGGAAAAAGATTAATGTCACATTTTTGTCTCTTTGGCCTATTGCTTAAGACATAAAAGTTTAGAACAGAGATGCCAAATCCCAACATGTGTGCTCAGCTAGCTTCAAGATATGAAAAGCAAGACTTGTAAGATAGAAAATAAATTTTAATTTATTTGTGGACACTAAAAAATTCAAACAAGACTAAATTTCTTACAAAGCATTTGGATAGTCAGAATTAAAAGACAAAGAAAAGGATAGTTTATAACTTGGCTAATTGTTTTTTTCTCCTTAGCAGTCATAGATAAAGGCATATATATATTCATATATAATGTAGAAATATTTCACAACTACAGAAAAGGCCTTACAAATATATCCCACTCTCACTGCTTTCTAGAGCTGTGGTTCCCAGCCTGACTTGGAAGGGTTCCTGCAGGATGTGGGGGAGGCCTGTGAGCAGAGGCTGGGCACTGCCAGCCCCACAGCTCATCCTGTGTCTACAGTCTCTGAAGGCAGCACTACCTAAGTGCCAGAATCCTGAGGAAGGGGACCATTAACCTCCTGTTTAGGAAAGGTCGGGCCTCCACATGTGAAACATTATCTAAGCGATCAGATTATTATGGGGAGAATGTGGCCTTCTGTTGCTTCGAACCAGAGATGACTGGCACCAGGTAGGCATCTGAGTGAGTGGTTCTGTAACCATGTTTCACACAACTTGGTCTGCTGCCAGTGTTTGTAGTAGTCAGCTTTAATTTTAGTGGCACTATGAAATGCAGTGTGCTGCACATAAAATATTAATGTAGCACATAATTGGGCAGTCCAAAATAAGCACGTGCATACATGCTGACAGATACTGACCTGGTGAAATGCTCTGTCATTTATGGACCCCACCCCACCACCACCAAAAAAGTAAATTATAACATCTATTCTAATTTCAACTTCCTATACCTCCTCTGATGTTTCCCTCCTTTTCATGAATATTATAAGGACCCAACAAGTTTATAGAACAAGCCCTCTTCTTTAAGATAATAACAGAGTGGATCATTTAATATAGGATTAGACAAGCTTATTTAATAAGGAAATAGCCAAAAAGCTTTCCCTCTAGTCTTTTCATCTGCAGGTCAGCCAGCTCAGGGCCTACTCTCATCAGCTGGTCTATGGTGATTTATCATTGACCTGTGAGTTTACACTGGACTTTTCAAACTTGCTAATAAATAACTACTTTATGGAGCCAGAAGAAGGAGATTGGCCATAAATAACACAGGGGTAGTGAGAAACTTTCATTGAGCAAGTAAATTTTTCCACCCACTTCTCACTGATCTATGGACTGAAGAACATGGGAGGGTCATTTTCACAATCCCAAAATCTGCTAAGAAAGCACAATACTATGAAAGTGCCTTGACAATCTCTGAGGTTTTTCCCTTGGGATGTTTCTCACCTTGTAGGGAGAAAATTTTCTCATTTATTCCTAACTTAACTCTTTATCATTTGTCTTTGTTGTTGTTTTCTGCTATCTTCTCCATACAAGTAGAGCCATGCCTTAGTAGGCTACTCACTTGGAGTTTAAAAAAGTGCAGCTAAAATGTTTCCCAATCCAGTCTGTTGTCTTCAGAGCACATGGGCACATACGGAAGACCCTGTGTACACAGTATCTTTCAGACAAGCCTCCATTAATGCTTCATAAATGCTAAGTCAGGAAAATTAGAGCAAAGGATGAAGTCCTTAGAAATAGATACCAGTATGCCTGTCATTCATGTAAACATAAACTTGCTTAAGTTCTCCCTGGCAACATGATATAATGGGCAAAACAGTGGCTGTATACTTACAAGGACATAAATGTCAATGCTGGGTTTGCTATGTGTGAACGGATGACCTGCCCAAAACATTTTCCTCTTGAGTTATTATAAAAGATGTCTCTAACCTTCTCCACATCCTTCAAGCTCCTAAACAACAAAAACCCTTCTCTCTCAGCAGAGACCTAGCTTCACACTTCTTAAACAGACCTCCCTCAGCTTCCTACCCCACTCCATACCTACCAACTCACTAAAATATGTACCTTTCCTGCCTCCTGCTTCCCAGTGCCAATGGAAGAATCTGTGACCTTTCTCCTACCTATGGGTAAGCCCATAACCTAGGTCCTGGCACCCATTTCTGTCCACTTTTGAGACTTTCCTCCATCAATTACCCTTTTACACATCCTCAATACTGTCTTTTGACAAGTATTTTCCCATCAGAAATGTAAATATCACCCAGTATCTCTTTTTTTATTAAAACGCATCACACATAAACCCATCTATTTCTTTTCTCCATTTCATAATCATATTTCTCAAAAGAGATGTCAACCCTCTCCCTCTACCACCCTCAATTCACTACAAACAGGTTTTACTCTCCATCACCCCTCTGACAAGTGTTTCATCCAAAGTCACTGACCCAAAACTAATGGACACAGTATTAGATACTATTGACTTTGTCTTTCCTTTGGTCTAATCCTTTGTCTTCCATGGCATCACTTCTTGTTCCTATACACTTTCTGGTGCTCCTCTTCAACTTCCTTTATGGAAAACTACTTCCTCTGCCTCTACTTAGGTATTAGGGTCCCCTGGGGTTCATTCCCCGGTTGTCTGCTGTTTAATTTCTTCTCACTCCTCCTGAAAGATCTCTCCCACTCTCCTACCTTGAATTACAGTTAGATATGTCAATGGCTAACAAATATGTGTGACTAGCCTGCTCTCCTGAGTACCTATACCTAAGATGTCCAACTGCCCACTGAACATCTCCACCTGCACATTGACACATATTTTATCCTCAATTCATCTGAAATCAAACTTTTATTCCCCAAATCATTCTCCCAGCCTGGTCTTCCAATGAGCCTTGTTTTCAGTTGGTACACAGTCATCCGCACCAATGTTCATACCAGTCCCATAAAAGCCATTTTAACCCCTTTTTCTACACACATATCAAATCAATCTCTAAGTCCTGGTGACCATTTTCTTATATCTCTTAAATCTGCCTACTTCTTTCCATTTGCATTATTTCTGGTAACTTCGAGACCACCACTAACAATTGATTGGATTACTATAATAACCTCTTGTCTCCTGGTTTTCAGTTCATCCTAAGCCAGAGTTCAGTAAACAAAAGCCTAATGGTCAAATCTGACCCTCCATTTTTATAAATAAATTTTTATTGAAATACAGCCAGGCCCATTCGTTTACAGATAAATATAGTATTGCCTGTTGCTACTTTTGAGCTATAATAACAAATGAAAGGGAGGCTATATGACCCTCAAAGCTGAAAATATTTATTATCTAGTCCTTTACAGAAAAACTTTACCATGCTTTTTCTCTAAGCCATTCTCTATCTTCTCCTAAATAGAAATAAGATAAATCATTACTTTGTGAAAATGCCTCCCTAATTCTTATAAGGCAAAATTCAGCTTTCTTAGCACACCAACTAAAGTAATTAAAAAATCTGACTTAGCTTCCCAGACTTTGTCTCTCGCCATCCCCCATCACATTGAGACCGAACAGTAAGCCAGGATAAGTGGAATAGAGAAACTGAGAGAGATAGCTGAACAAACTGGTGAAGCAATTTACAACCAGACACAGGTCACCTCCCTAAAGAGAACATCTAGGCCTCAGTTGTACTTCAGCTCCAGGCCCAGAAAAGCAGCAAAACCTGAGCGACGCCAGGACTAGCTACAATGACTAATGACCCCTGCCCTGGCGCTGACCAAATCAGTGGAGACACAACCCTGAAAGGGCATACATGAAAAACTGATGAATATTCTATTGAAATCCTCCCCTAATCTTGCAGGCTTTAAAAACCCTCAAAACAAAGGATGCAGCACACACTCCCTCTGGAGAACATACCTGTGCCATTCCCTTTCTCTCTTCTTGGCCCACAGGTGTGCATCTCCTAAATTCTAAAGTACCCCAGAAGACTTGCAACCAGAGGAGCAATGGGCAGCAGTAGCTTGTCCTGGGCTAACCCCCTGAACCTGTCTCCAAGGTCCCCTTTTCTCTGACTTCTTAGTGAGCCAAAGCAGCCCTGCTTAGACTCTCTCCTATAGCTTCTTCTATCCTAAGCCCTTTCTTGTTTCACTGTCCCCAGTACCTGGACTCATGTGGTGAAATTTTTTCTGCACAAAGTCAAGAACGCACACACTACTGGCCGGCCCTAGACAGACCCACTCAGGGCCAGGTTCCCTTTCCAGTAACAATATCCCACTCTCTAACCTCAATGGTGGTGCTTACAATGTGCCTCGGAGCCTTGAACATGGGCTCCTTTTCCCTTGAAATCTAGCTTCACACCCTCTGCCTTTACCTGGGGACCTGTCATTTTCTCTTTAAGATTCAAATCAGATGTCACTTCCTCAAAGACACCCTCCTTAATTGCCACACTTTAGCCAGGTGTCCCCCTTTCTAACTCCCATAATTCTAAGTGCTTCTCTGTCATTTTCACTCTATAATAACTGTCTCTTTCTTCTTTGTCTTTGTCCCTTAGCTATAAAATTATTATAGACAGGAAATATAACCGTTCACCATTGTATCTGTAGCAACAATCACAGTGTCTGGCAAGCAGGCTGTGTTTAAGAAATATTTGCTGACTAATGAATAAATGAATGAATGGCATTTATTCTCTGAACTTTTTCTCAACAGTGAAATGGAGATAATAAAATCTAACCAATAAGGCTATTTGATTATTAAGTATCATCTATACACCCCTAGAACTTGCCGATTACCTATTGTCACTTAGCGCTCAGTAAATGCAAGTCTGCTACTATACCTCCCATAAATGAGTCAGATTTCTATTGACTGAGGTAAAAAGAACAAAAGTATAAATATTTACAGCTTTTGCATTCAAGAAACTTACAAAGTGATAGGTGATGAGAAAAGAATTCACCACAACTCAAAGCACAGACGCATGATGTCCCGAGATATCGGAATGAAAGGACTATATCACCAGGTGGCTTATTTTAAATAACAAATTATAACTGCTTTGTCATTTTTTACAAGGCGTTGGATTAATACTGAAATGCTATATTCTAAAGTTATAACAGCAAAAATAACAAAAAACAATGGTGATGTTAATTTATGTACAAAGCAGCAACTTTCAGAATAAGAACTATGTGAGAAGCTTTTCACAAGTGTTTTATCTGAAATTTTAGTAAACAAAATATATATTGGCTTTAAACTATTCCTTTCCAAAGGACATAAACAGCAAGTTCACCAAAAAGAAAAAAAATACCAGTGACTTATAAGTAAAAAGAAATGTCAAGCTTCTAAGTAGAGATTCTAGACTCACAGGGAACCAAGATGGAGCCTGTGTAACTAACGTGGGCAGCTGCTGAACCTCAGCTTCAGTTTTGTCATTGCAGAACTAAGATGATAACACTATATTGGTCAGGATGCTTGTAGCCTCAAGAAACAGACACACTAAAACACAAAATAGATTAAACAATAAGAAACATGCATCATACTCAGCTATGTCTAAAATAAAAGAAAGAAACAGTCTCCTCTTGGGTTTCTTTGCTTACAATCACAGATCATTTCCAGAAATGCCTGGCCAACTCTCCGTGTCTCATTGTCCAGAACTGAGTAACTCTCACATGGACAAACTAATCACTACCTGTTAGAATGAAATTTTTCCTATATCAATTAGGCCTATCCCTACAGTTAGAGGTGGAGCAGCTTCCTCGTAGGTTGCAATGGAGAGAGATAAACTCTTGAAAAAACTTGCAGTTCTGATAGGAAATGAGAGAAGGAGATGGAGACTTTGTAGATGACCAGCTATATCTACTACAAATACTAACCTCATGGGTTTGATACAAAGATTAAATGAAAAGATGCACCTAAGCATTTTGCATAAGGTTTGTTATATGGATATGATAAATGCTCAATAAATAACAGCTATTTAAAATATTTCATTATTCAGAGATTTAGCCTCTGTATCAATCATGAGTGTGATTTCCCTCATGCCTCTTAGGTCTTAGCAAACAATCAGTGCAAGCTAATTTTAATAATAATAACAATAACAGTATATACTCATAAAGTATGAAAGTATATACACCAAAATATTAAGAACAGTTTTCTCTAAGAAGTTGAATCATAGATGGTTTAAATATATAACTTATTTTTTTCTTATCTTGATTTATGTATCCTATCATGAAAGTCTGTTATGTGTAGCACAAAAAGTGTTTTTAAAATTTTATTTCTCCCTCTCAAATCATAAAGTTGTGTATATAACCAATGAGTCAGCATGATTTATCAAAATGTTAATTTATGTTTGTCTCCCCATGTTTTTCCTTTCCTATGTTTTAAGCAGGTAGCCAGATACTCAGTATTTCCTTGCTTCAGGGGTATTTTTGATATAAAGCAGAAGCTACTTGAAGACAAAAGCTTTTCCTACAATTGTAAAATATAAAATTATTTTCAAAGACTCTTTATCTTCTGGATAAACCTCTGGAGAAGATGGGGAGAATGAAGAATGTCTTTGAGGAATACTAGAAAAAAGAAAATAATTTTATTCTCTTAGATTGTTGAAAAAGAAAGAAGTTTAAAACTCCCATAATAGCAGAGACCCACTATGATGGCTTCTTGGAAGATGGCCAAGAAGGCAATGGTTCCTGACCCATCAGAGCAGAAGGACTCTAGACACAGACTCCGAGCCTCAGCACAAGGACCTATGCCTTCGGCATGACACAAGAACAGTGCACCCCCAACTACAGGGCATTGTGCCATCAGGCCAATGGGCACATTGGCATCTCAGTGCTAATCAGCGTGGTCTTAGAACTGATCACCCGAGGGTTTGCTGATGTTCTGGCACTAAGGCACTGAGATATAACCACATCTCTGTGTGGGAAGGGTTAACACCCGTAATGTCTGAGATTGAGCTTCACCTTGGCCAAATGAGAGCTCAGAGTCACATTTAAGTGGATTTAAATAAAATAATAAAATAATGTCTTATATTTCTGATTGTGTGAACTAACAGGAATTTCTTTCATTGAAAATAAAATTTTGTGAAAGCAAGATGGCGGCGTAGGTAGCAGCTTTACCGGCCGCCTCCCGCAACCACATCAAAATTACAACTAAAATACAGAACCACTAGCACTCAGAGCCTCCTGAGATCTGGCTGCACAGAAGCCCCACAACCAGGGACCTGAAGCACCGAGACCGGGAGGAGGGGCGGAGACGCGGGCGGGTCGGGGCTAAATCCCGGAGACGCAGCTGCAGGCCCACACCCGGTGCCACGGGTAAACCCGGGAGGACATCTCCGCAGCGGAGGTTTCCCAGGAAGGGAGGGGTTCTAGACCCACAGCAGGCCCCCAACCCAGGGCTCCAGGGCAGAGAAGAGACGTCCCCACAACTCCAGGCTGTGAAACCAGCGGGGACTGTGGCTGAGGGTCGCGGAGGCTGCAGGAGTCCCGGCAGCTCCTCCTAAAGGGCCCTCGCACGGACTCACTCGGACGCTCCCTCTGAG
This sequence comes from Miniopterus schreibersii, assembly GCF_964146895.1. Classification (NCBI taxonomy): domain Eukaryota; kingdom Metazoa; phylum Chordata; class Mammalia; order Chiroptera; family Miniopteridae; genus Miniopterus; species Miniopterus schreibersii. Next base: position 34,333,162 of record NC_138111.1, read on the forward strand.
TCCAGCGCCAGGCAGCAGTTAGAAAGGAACCGGGACACTTGGGGAGGAACTAACCTGCCTGAGATCCGGGCGAGAGCTGAAGGGGCAGCTTCCTCCCAGGCAGAAGGGCTGGCAGAGGCCTTTGCTCCTTTGGTGAGTCCTCCCGCACACAGCCGGTAGGCAGGCGCCATATTTGAATCGCCAGCGCCTGACTCCCACCTTTGGCCCCGCCCCGTGATCCCCGGAGGCCCCGCCCCTCCCCACCTGCAGGCTCATCTGAGCCATTCCCAGTGGCTTTTCTGTGCAAGTGACCTCTTGAGCCTCATGCTGAGGACTTTCCTAAAATCTCTCAAACAAGCAGCAGCAGGCCCCATATAGCTTGATAAGTGGCCCCAGGCCTGGCACTAGCGGCAGCTGCATTGGCTCATAGCCTGGCCTCTCCTGGACACCCCCAAGCCCAGCACAAGTAGCAGCCAACTACAGTTTGCTGTGTAGCTCATGCTGGGTGGCCCTGGGCAAGGCACTGGCAGAGGCTGACTTTGCACCTCCCCGGAGGCCCCAGAGACAGTGCACCTGGTGGTGAGACTCTACCACGCTGGATTACAGCCCTACCACATCCACAAGTAACACACTCAAGAGGTGTACTTGGTGAACCCCAAAGCCCCACTGAAGTAAATCCTGCTCCATAGGGGTGTCTTCAGCACAGCAGCTCTTGGGCTATAGTTGGAGCGGGTCCTCACAGCCAATTGGCCTGGGGCTCAATTCCTCCCAGGGACGCCAACAGCAACCAAGGCTCAACTACAACAGGACAGTGCACACAGCCACACAGGGGAGCACCTAGAAGACCCAGCTCAGCTGACTAAGGAGACTGGACCCTACAGGACCCCTAACACACAAAGCCACTCTACAAATTCCAGGAGACATAGCAGCTCTACCTAATACATAGAAACAAACACCAAAAAGCAGCCAAAATGCGGAGGCAAAGAAACATGTCACAGAGGAAAGAACAGAAGAAATCTCTAGAAGAGGAACTAAATGAAATAGATCCAAGCAAGCTAACAGATACAGAGTTCAGAATTTTGTTTATAAGAATGTTCAACCAAGAAAAAAAACCAAAAAAAAACAAAAAACAAACAAACAAACAAAAAAGAATGTTCAACCATAGAAGTAAGAGTATTATGGAAATAACTGAGAATATCGAAACGTAATAAAGTACCAATTTGAAATGAAGGCTACACAAACTGAAATGAAGAATAATTTACAGGGAATCAACAGTAGAGTAGAGGACGCTGAGAATCAAATCAGCAATTTGGAACATGAGAAAGCAAAAAACACCCAACCAGAAGAGCAAAAAGAAAAAAGAATCCAGAAATATGAAGATAGTATAGGAAGCCTCTGGGACAACTTCAAGAGGTCCGAAATTCGTATTATTGGGATGCCAGAAGGGGAAGAAAGAGACCAAGAAATTGAAAAGCTATTTGAAAAAATAATTACAGAAAACTTCCCCTACCTGGGGAAAGAAATAGACTTACAAGTCCAGGAAGCACAGAGGGTCCCAAACAAGAAGAACTCAAAGAGGCCCACAGCAAGACACATCATCATTAAAATGCCAAAGGTTAAAGACAAAGAGAGAATCTTAAAAGCAGCAAGAGAAAAGCATTTAGTTACCTACAAGGGAGCACCCATACGACTGTCAGCTGATTTCTCAACAGAAACTTTGCAGGCCAGAAGGGAGTGGCAAGAAATATTCAAAGTGATGAAAAACATGGAACTACAACCAAGATTGTTCTACCCAGCAAAGCTACCATTTAGAATTGAAGGTCAGATAAAGAGCTTCACAGATAAGAAAAAGCTAAAGGAGTTCATCACCACCAGACCAGCACTACAGGAAATGTTGAAGGGTCTTCTTTGAGAAGAAGCTAATGAACAAAAGAATCTGATGAACTAAATAGATCCAGAGACATTGACACATGCAACAGACGATCATATTTCAGAGGAAAGAGAGAAGGGGGGTAAAGGGTGGGAGGAGATTAACCAAAGAAGTTAAATGCATATATGCATAACCCATGGACACAGTCAATAACGGGGTGAAGGCTTGGGGAGGAGGTGGGAGAGAGGTGGAGGGGGTCAATTTTGGGGGAAAATTGTACACCTGTAATACTTTCAACAATAAAGATAAATTTAAAAAAAAAATAAAATGTTTCAAAGATTTAAGAGTTTTTATTTTTAAGGAAGGCATTGAAAGAAATAAAAAAGTAAGCACAAAAACAAATAAAATTTTGTAACATGGTTATCGTAGTGTAGAGGCGGGATAAGACTAAGAGGTAATGTGGCTCAACCCATTTGCTTTAAGAATAAGGATTCTGATTTGAAAGAGGATAATATTTTGCGTATGAATGCAGTTTATTAGTGGCAGAGCTAGGGCTAGAATTCAGGTATCCTGACTCCCATTTCAGAGTTCTCTGCATTCCATCCATAATGCTTCACCTTTTGCAAAATAAGTCAGGAGAATAAATCTGTTGTTTGCAAAAGGGTTACTCACTGCTCAAACAAAATGCTCAAAGTAGATCTGTAATTGTCTGGCCTATGTTTTTGATGACAGGAGCAATTTCTTACTGCATTACATAACTAATGTGGGCTTGGAGACATCAGGAGATCTCATCACAGAGATGTCAAGGGAGGGAAAGGGTATCACTGAAACCTTTTCACTCCGTCGCCTGTTCATTTTCCCTTCCCAGCATCAAATGACCTCTTAGGAGATGCGGTGTGCTCACCGGCCCAGACCACAGGAGCCAGACACCTTTGCCTTCTATTCTGGGACCTGACACGTAGACTCCCTCAGTGGCCTTGACCAGTCCCGTCATTTCCCTGCTTGTTCATCCCGGACTCCATGACAATACTGGCCACAGAAAGGTGGCTGAATGATGAGAAGCAGCAGCACACTGAAGGAGGATTCTGCACAGTCTCCCTGGGTCCTCTACATAAATGCATTCTTTGGTGTTTCAATTAGAATTATCAGGACATATTTTCCCATTTTCTGGTTTGTGGTAATCAATTTCTATGCAGGACAGAGATCAAAGACTCTGGAATTAAGAGGCTTTATATATGGGAACAAGCATTCAGATGTATTCCACTTAATGTCAGACTGGGTCTCTGAGCCACCTGTCAATCTATGTTTTACAGAAAGCAGGGCAGACTTATTTCTGTTGTTCCTGAGAGCAACGGTAAGAGGGGAAACTTCAAGTTATCAGACAGCAGAATTTGCTTCCATGTAAAGAGATGTATGATATTTATATCAACATTTATAAACACATTTGTGTTTTCAAAACATGACTCCTCAGTCTTATTTGGAAAACACTGCATAACACAGCACTCTTTTAGAAAATCACAATGTGCATGAAAATAAGAGGGGCTCTAGAAAGTTATATATAATAAAGAAATCTGTATTCATTTGTGGAACCCAGATCTTTGCAGCCTTCTTTGAACAGAGAACACATTTTTTTTCCTTGAGCATAAATTAACCATATCAATGAACTGGGCCTCTAAAAATACAGTTCTGGATTAAAATGGACTTTCTCAAAAAGAGAGGAGTTTTTGTCACACATGATTTTATGACCAATTGCCAGGAAGTTCCCAGGGATTTCTGCATTGTATGAAATAATGGACTAAGAGACTTGTAAGAGCTCTTTCAATTCCCAAGACTCAATGAATCTATTCTACTCTAAATCACTAACATTATTTAGTACATTTTGTGTCTACTGTTAGACACAAAGAATAGCATCTTTTGTGTCTACTATTAAACACAAATGCCACAATTTGTACTAGAAAAACCTCTTAGATTCCTTATCTTATTTCATCTATGTAAGAACCCTGAAAGGAAGGTATTATAACCCGCAATTTATAGATAAAAGAAAAACCGAGTGTCAAAGAATTTAAATAATTGCCCAAGTGGCATAGCAAGATTGGAACCAAGGTCTATGCATTTTCTACTATGTAGTACCGCTTCCCTAAAACATACCAGCCTCAAAGGAGACCATAAAAGATATAATTGGACCTGATGACTCAAAGGTATGAAACAATATTTCTACATATCTCGCGCCCCAGAGGTAATGATTCAGTAGATCTTGCATCTTTAGATCAAGTTTTTAAGAGATCTTTGGAAATTTAAGTTTCAAAAGAGATTCTAAATGATGCTGATGCCCCCAGACCACACTTTGAATAGCGCTGACCGTGCCAATCCCGACTGATACAGCCTCCAATCTAAAGCAGCGACCTCTCCGTTCTCTGATCAGGTGCCATCTCATTACCATTTTCATTTGCTCCATTTCACTTAACACAGCTTTTGCTATTTGTTTGCTTATATATTGTCTGTCTCCTCCCTTATGATTTAAACTTCATGCAGATTGAAACCCTGTCTTTTTTACTATACTTTTTAATATTTTTTATCCCCAAAATGCTGAACGGAGCCCAGAATCATGAAATGAATAAGGGACAGAATGAATCATTAGAAAGTGTGTTGTCAGTGTCTATTATGCATCTTAACTTCTGTTCAGGCCCTAATCTCCCAAGAACCTTCTCTTGATAGTGAGACACAGAAGAATAAGCCCGTTAACTTATCTAGCTAAATGAATTCTCAACTCCATCCGTCAGCTCCCTTTGTGGGTACAGAACCATTTGAAGTGGCCAACAGCTGAGGTGACTGACTGAGCCCAGGAGTATAAAACGCCTTTCTCCTCTGCTCTGACCCCAGAGCTATGAGGACAACGGAGCCACGGAAGCCAGGACCGCAGGACAAAGTTAGATTTTTCTTTTCATATTTTGCTTCCTCGGATCTCCAAGGGGGAGACTAGCCTTTGCGGACACAATGCCTAGACTCAGCATGAAAGTGCTCCTCAGCGAACCATGTCCCTGGCAGCCCAATCTGTATTTAAATTACATGAAAAATTCATGAGTTTCATAGAAGCAACTTCAACCCATTATCATCACATCCTCTCTTGTCTGGGAAATAGATTCCTACTAGGCGCTGGGGAAGATGGACGAGGAGAAGTGGGTGTCAGGAAGAACAGCAGCACACAGCTGGCCCATCAGTCATCACCACCCCCACTCACAAATGGACCCACCTCATTCACAAATGGGACTTCTGCTGACATCTGGGGGAGGGGCAGACAACACCAAAGGACCCAGAGCACACTCATTGCATCTTCCTGCCAACCTCTCAATTTCTTAGAATTAATGGGGAGAAATCATTTGTGTCTACTATATATAAGAGCTATTTAGAAAAATTAAAATTGATTTAGAGATAGTTAATGAGACTCAGATTTACATACAACAATATGTTTAGGTTTTGCCTTAAAATATTATATCACCCCCTTAACCTTGTGCACTCCCCAAATAAAAATAAAAATAAAAAACTCAGAGAGTAACGGACATAGAAGAATCCAGATTGGCCATGACCTGATAATTGTTTAAACAAAGTGGATATATGTGAGGATGGGTAAATATTTTAAAATTCTCTCTGCACTTGTGTATGTTTGGACATTCTTATAGTAGAAAGTTGTTTGTTTTTTAAATGAGAGTCTCATCCAGTGTATCATAAAGAAAAAAATATCCCAGTATAACCTGGTAGGTAGAAAAACAAGCAGATATTACATGGCAAAGGCAACCTCATTCAGTCCCTGGGATGGAAGCACAAGCACATATTTTAACATCTTTTACACTTTCTATAATAACACGGTGTAATGGAGCAAAGTATACTTTCAACAGTTGTCAGTGTGGGAAGAAATACATTTGTAAAGATTTATTGCCACTTGTTTTCTAATGCTTGATATTTTGGACTTAGAGTAAAATAAAAGAAGTTTCCTGTGCTGAAGGTATTTAACATACTCTTATTAAACAAGATTTTCTTTTTTCTCTTCTGCAACAAATTTGGTGGGGAAAGTTTGCACCTGAATTTTGAAAAGATGCATGGAAAGCATGTGGCCCCTGAATTCTCACTTAAAACAATTAACAATGTAAGCATTATTACAAAAATTTAATATCAACTCCAACTTTTATTAGAACTCACGTAAACCTAGGCAGTGACTGTATATTTTTAATTTAAAAATGAATCTTTCAATTGAAGAAAAAAAAAAATCTAAGGAAATGAGATTGAGTTTGCAAATGAACTTCATGATACTAACTGCTTACCCAGACCTTGCCTCCAAATTGTCCAGCCTATGGTGGAAGAAAAGGGTTGATATAAACTTGTAGGCTGCCCTTCTAACCCCTTTGTACTGAGTGAAGGCAACCAGAAAGGGAAGGAACAAGGCTAGTCTTGAGAGCCAGAGAGACTGAGGTTAGAATTCTAGCTCTGGCTCTTCCTGGCTGCATGACCTTGAATGGCTTACTTTACCTCCCTAAATCTCGTCTGTAAAACAAGGAATGATATTACCTCTTTATATCATTGAATCACGGTAAAGTATTGACCAGAGGAGAATCTATGGTTCAGGAGGAGAGCAGATTATTCAGGAGAAACTGCAGAGCAGCCTGTCCTTGGGGGTAGGGTCAGGGAGGTTGCAGGAGGAAGACAAAATAAAGCAGAGTAAAGCCGGGTAGTTTGCATTCTTTTACCTCCAGAAGGAGGGTAGCCAAGAGCAAAAACAGGGGAGACCCAGTCAAGTCCAAATTCTTAGGTGAATCTGTACTGAGCATACTCCAATGCCCAGGTGCCCTGGCCAGATACCTCTGATGTATGATAATTGCGTTATAATGAGGCACCACATGAAAATAAAATAAGCCGTAATTACGGGCGGCACCAGAGTCTACTTAGCTCCACCTGGGAAAGAATCTGGGGAGAAGTTTATAAATATCATAAAGCTGAAGAAAATGACTTACCCATTGAAGGGTTAACCTGAGCCTATGTAACTAGGGAGAGCTTTCTATGCCATTTACCTGTAACTACTCCTAATGACAGTGTTTAGTCAGCGTTGGGTAATAAATCTATGTTCTAGTGTGAAGTCTGTGCCACTGTCATTACTTAGAAAGAAATGCCAAAATTAAGCAACCCAGAACTAGGAAAGAGGATTCTCTCTGCTGGGGCCCTGAGAAGGATTCAGTACAACCCAGGGCTGGGCCAAGAGAGGGAAGGAACAGGGAGCCAACAGGTCCTATTCTGCAGAATTGTCATGAAAACTAAATTAAATAACACATATGATCCCTGGCCAGTGTGGCTCAAATACATCGAAATGTCATGGGTTCGATTCGATTCCTAGGCACATACCTAGGTTGTGGGTTCTGTCCCCCACTGGGGCACTTACGAGAAGCAACCAATCAATGTTTCTCTCTCTTTCTCCCTCTCTCCCTCCCCCCCTTTTCTCTCTCTAAAAAAACCAATAAACATATCCTCGGGTGAGAATTTAAAAAAGAGAGAACATATATGAGGTACATGGAACATGGAAGGCCTTCAACAAGTGATAGGTCATGTGACTATTGCCGTCATCATCGTCATTGTCGTCACTGGTACTACTGCTCTGCTCTCAATCCAGGGAGGCTTCTCCCTGCTTAGAGACTCTACTTTCACTTTTGACCTTAATGCCAATCCCAGCATCTCTCACAGCTGCAAAAGTAACCCACATGCACTCAGAGCATTCAGAAGCAATGAAGAATTACCAAAAACACAAGGAATGGAAGACTTCACATCCCATTACTGAGAGTCCGCTCAGACACATCTGCTTCCCCTGCCTGGTTTCTCCTGGCCAGTCAGCTGTCACCTCCTCTGCCCTTCCCCAAGCCTGGTCCTGCCTCTCTGGTTGCCTTCCCACTCCCCAGGTCCCTTCACTATTTTCTTGCCCTTCCAGTCCTCACCTGCCCAAGCTTCTAACCCTAACTTACATAACCCATCCAGCAGCAAAGAAAGGGTCTTGAGCTACAAGAAACTCTCTTCAAAGATCATAATTTAAGTAGTTTGTTTAGCTGCATCATCATCATTACACACAGTTCTCATCTCACTCCACTAATCACTCAGCCTCACAGTAATTCTTTCATTGTCTCATGCGCCCTCTTATTGAAACTACTTATTAGCAAAAACTTTGCTCTGCGATCCTATGCCGAGCACCACTCTAGGCCTGTACGGCATTCTCACGCCATCTGCATCTGTCTTCCACCATCGCTCCTGCGATCAACGTCCCCTCCCCTCGGTCTAGGACACCGATTATTTGATCTGGACATTCAGTCTGTGTTTAGTCGCTGCAAGAAGAGAAAGACAAGGCAAGAAAATTTGGTGAAGAAATGAAAATTACTAGCCCATATTATCCGCCGGTAAATAATAACTTGGTGTTTATTAATTGAGACTCATCAAGGCACAATATTCTTTCTCATGGAGTTTCTGTGTCTTCTTCCCTCTCCCACTAAAGAAGATTTAATAGTAAACATAAGAGGAAGAAAAGGAAAAATGAGAGCAGACATAACGCGGTCAAAAAACTTGGATTTATGGAGTTCAACCTTGAAAATATGTTTTTAAAAACATCAAGGATGTGAATTAAAGCTCCCACCAGGCAGCTATAATTTATACAGCAAGCACTTGGCAGGTAATCCGAGCATACTGTGATACAGGTAGCAAGGGATCATCTTCGCTCTTGCCAGGTAGTTCAGCTGGTTAGAGCATTGTCCTGATACGCCAAGGTTGAGGGTTCGATCTCCAGTCAGGGCACATACAAGAAGCAACTAATGAATGCATAAATAAGGGGAACAAGTCAATCTTTCTCTCTCTCTCCCCCTTCCTCCCTCTCTCTAAAATCAATAAATAAATTTAAAAACAGTGATCATCTTCACAGAAAACCAGACCCTCATTGTGACAGGCCAGGGAGTGAGAAAGAAGCACACTCACTTTGCAGCTGTAGCAGCTGTAATACAGTGTTCCCTGTTTAATGGACATCAGAGAGTAAAAGTAACAAGAGAAGACCTAAGAAGAAATGGTGATTTCCAGCCAGAGTGTAAGCATGACCTCGTGAAAAACAAAAGGCAATGAGGCAAAGGGACTTGGCCCAAAACAGTTATCCCCATCACGGCTGCAAAATTTCAGGCAAACCAAGTATAAGAGAATGAAAATACAATTCAGTGGAAGGCTTTTTATATTTTTCAAGCTAATTATTTTATTTGTTTAGATATTTTTCAAACAATTCATTTCATTTTTAGAGATAGAGTGAATATTTTCTCTCCAAAGTATTTATTTTTTAATATTTGACGCCAGGCAAGCATGAGTCATATTTATGTCTCTAAAGGCTTATACTATATGTCACAGCTAGCCTGAGTCAAAAACACTTTGCCCTAGAAAAACATCTACTTCACACCTGAGCTTAGGAAAAAAGGTTTGCCATGATTGCTTACAACAAAGCATAGGACAGATGTCTCTCTCTCTCACCCTACTGACCTCCCCCTAAAGACAGAGACCCCATATAGAAATGTGAGAAATCCCTGAAATTAAGGATGGGACCCAAATGATACCAGGTGATTACACCCAAACAGTAACAATTATCAGCACCTGGAGAGTTCTGTTTTCTGGTTCTGTGATTAACTGGCCTGATAATGAATTCTTCTCTGAGTGGCAGTCAGCCTATTTGTAAGCATGATCTCCAGCAGAACTGAATTCCTCTCTCTTGGCCAGTCCGATCAGTTGTTCTTTCACTGGAACACAGTGCTACATTATCCTCTACCTTGGGGGGTGCTTTGCTATCCCCTTCTGCTTGATGCTTTGCTTGGAGGAAGGGGCAGCTGAAATTAAGTATCAACAGGCATTTAGAACCATGGCAGTGAGGAAAGAGCACCAAACTAGGAGCCAGAAGCCCTGGGTTCTGGGTTCTGCTCTGGCATTGACTCTATTGCATCATATGCAGAGTGCAAAGTGCATGACTGAAGGGGTGAAGGCTCTTTGCCTTAAAAAAATAATAATAAAATAAACCAGCAAAGTTTCTATCACAAATCCAATGTCATAAACTGGCAGCCCTGTGCTCTTCCTGCTCTATTGCATTTGGCCAACAAATATGCTAATTTTTTAATCAGGAGATTTCATGTAACGGTGCAGATTTACAGATTCTCCTGAAAATTTGCCAGATCAGTAAAAATGCAGATTTTTTTGCAAGAAACAGAGTCTCTTGAAAATGTGTTAGATCTTATAAAATAAACCTACATGTGTGCTTGTCGAGAATTGTTGCTTGTCCAGAGAGCATGGGCTCTTCAATTTGGGGCATCCCCATCACTCACAATGATTCATATACACGTACCCCAGCTCACATCCCTCCTTTAAGTCACCTGCCTGGAGGGGGAGTTAAGGCATTTGTGTTTGCTGCCTCAAGTCAAGAAGAGGCAAAGGTGGGTGAGGAGGGATCGCAAGGGAACAAAGAGCACCGAGCAGCCACAGACACATCCCAAGTCAAGGCATGCACGTGCAGACACATTTACAAACGGATCACAGCCTCCCATTAGTTAGGCAGTCTCTCCCTTCACTGCTGGATACACAATAGATAAATAAATAGCAAGAATACATGTGATATATATTTAGATTGCACATTAGACTTTAAAATCTGTGCCTAACTGAATGCATTAGCCCGTGTTTTCTGTTTATGTCTCCACAATGCCATGGAAACACAGTGCAGCATCCTAATGGGCCTCTCCTGGCAATAAATAAACAAAGTCTTTGTCTATTCATGTTTCGATTCCTTTTTTTATGTAATTTACAATTTCAAAAGAGAAAACAGATCGGTGGTGGGTTTTTTTCCTCCCTGCCCCTTTCAGCTTCCTCTCTTGCAAAGTACATTTGCAAGAAATGCAAAATGCACCTTCTAGCGGTTCCTGAAATCCAAACCAGCATCGTCAGCACTCAGACAGCAGGACTCTCCCAGTCGAGCTCATCCTTCCCCTTCATAAAATGCCATGATAATTAAACTCTGTAATGAGGTTCCTCAAGCATTTCAGTCTAAGCCAAAAAGCACTTAATATAGTTGTTTAAGGTTGAAAGCTAATATAAAACAGACATAAAATCTGGTGGGTTTCGCTGCCCTCCTTCTGTCTAGTAGGCAATCTCCAGTCCATTTTTATAGAGATAGCAACAGTCACAGCCCTTAAATGGCTCCGCGGTGGCAGGGACAGGCTCTCGCCTCCCTGGCTCCAGAGCATGTGGGAACAGACAAGTCCCTCACCGCTGTCACCCTAATGTGCAGGGGCAAGGTGAAACCTGAAGCTCAAAGTGCTGGGGGCACGTTGTCTCCCAGGGCAGCTCTCTCCTGTCTGGCACCTGCTGTCCCCTGCCAGGCAGTAACCCAAGACAAAGAAAGGCTGATTGCTATCTGCATGGCTTAGTGGGCAGATTTAATTATGTTGCTCAGTTCTGAAGAGTCCCCTGAACCCCAGTGCAGTGAGTGACCTCGGCCACAGGGGAAGGAGAGGTGGGCAGGCCAGGTGTTTCTCTCTGCCGAGCCAGCACCTAGAGTTCCTGCAGAGACCTTTGCTAATGACTTGGGAGCCTCCCATTGTCAAGGTATGACAATCCAGCTGGCAAAGTCCACTGCCCTGGGACACTCTGACTACATCCCAACCACAGACTATGTGTGGTAAACCTCAGGGCCAGGATCTAGCGAGCAAGGCCTATTTTCATTAGTCATGAAAATCACTGTGTAGACCACATCTCAAAGCATTCAGAAAATAGATGTCATAGCATCTGCCCAAGGAACGACGTTTCTTCATCTAGAATTGTCAAAGTGCTGGACACTTATTCAGAAAGCAAAGTGTCCACAGAAATGGTTTTTTTGGGGGGGGTAATAAGTGTTAAAGCCTTTATTTTGTAAAGTGGTATACAATAACCTGTCCAGCAGAACTATGTTTTCATATCTTTTGTAAAATAATAATATTAAAATATTATTAGGTACTTACCATGTGCATCTGAGATAGTTGCTGTTTTTGTCCCCTTGTCACCAATGCAGCAAAGTTTAAAGAGTTAAGTAACATACCCAAGGTCAGAAAGCTAACAAGTGGCTGAACTAGAATGAAAATCTGGTCATCTGACTGCAGAGCGTGGATTTCTGCCACCTCCCTTTCCCAAGCACCTGCTAGGAGCCCTGCACAGTGCTGGGATGTTTTCTCCATGTGATCTTAGATCTTGACTTCTGTGATTCATTTCATCCCAAAACGAAAACTCCATTAAGACTCATTTTCCCTTTCTATCTTAGGCGCCAAGAGGAAGAGCCAGAGCAGTGCCTAGTTTTATTTACGAGGCTGCCAGTTTATGATGATATATTTGGCATTGTTTTGTATTTGTTGTTTGTAACATTTTTACCTTCTGCTCCCCTCAGATGGTCTCTTAAGTCCTGCTTTTGCTTTGCATCATGTTTATCAGAAGTGGCTCCAAATCTTTGACAAATAGGCGTGGTATTAATACAAGTGTTTCTGCTCTACTGCCATGCATGTGTTCTGGAAAAGGCTCACATTCAGCATAATCATGCACTAAAAACAATAGGGGTCTATGGGGAAAGCGGGACTGGGCCAGATGATTCAAAAGCTATGAAGCATTCTACCAAGTGCCTTATCCCAAAGAGGAGTCATATTAATGCAGTTCTAGCCCAGCTGACTTTCCTCAGCACAGGCCCTTAGAATCTCATCCTTCCTTTGCATATTTAGATTCTGGGCTTCTGTTCCGTCTTTTGAGATGTCAGCCCTTGGTAACACTCTGTTCTAACAGAGACCAATGTCACCAAAATCTAAAATATGATCCAAGGGAAACCATTGTCATCGATCTTTTCTTTTGTTTTTTTTTTAAGTGGGGTGAAGGTGTGGGGAATGGGGGATGGTAAAACAGGTAGAATTGTTTTCACAGCTTTTCCATCTACATTAGTAGCCTCTCCAGGCAGCTAACTTGGGGGAAGTACAGTGGTTCTGGATGACACAACACCAGCCATTTTTGCACTAAAGGAAGGGGCACGTATATTTTGTTTGTTTTTTTCTTAACTTCTTCACACATTTCTAAAGCTTTTCCTCTTATTGTGAAAAAACCTGCTTCTGACTTCAAAACATTAACATGCAGGAAACATCCCCTATGAGCCGCCTAGACTCTCAAGTTATTCCAATATCAATGACATACCCAAGTTTTGTGAGACCTAAAGTTTCTAATTCTCTGAGGTCCTTCTTTAAGAAAAAGAAAGCAAAATTATAAATATAAAATTTTGGTTGTGAAGTGACTCCATTTAGAATAGTGAGTCAAGAAATTGCAATAATTTACAAAGTTTTAAATGCTGATAATAGCCAAGAACTTTACAAGAGCCAGAAAAATAATTTTTACTGATTACCTTGTTAAGTGTAGTTTTAGTTGTATCTCTTTGATTGTCTCTTTGTATGACAATAAAGTTGTAATGTTTGCTATAAACAAAATAAAATTAAGTCTCTCCTCAAGCAAGATTGACCAAAATATGCATTGTTGTTGTTTTTTGTGGGGTGTTGTGTTTTTTTTTTTTTGATAGTTTAGAAACATTTCTTTCAGATCCATCATGTGTTATTGTAATGTTTTGTACATGTTTAGAATTGTTGCTAGCTTTGGGGAAATTTAAAGTGTCTTTCACATAATCTGTAGAATTGCAAGGCTTTTCAACTTTCCCTCTTCAGTGACTAATCTTAAATATTCTTGGATTTTTCAACACGCATTAACAAGTTAGTCGTCTAAAGTAGTGTAATGTGAGTCTGTTATCTTTGTCAATGGCCTCTTTTGTGTCAAATCAGCAAGAAATTTAAATACTCCTTCAATGTGTTTATATTACTCCCTTCTTCCATTTGCTGAATTATCAAACAACCCAAAAGCCTAGTCATTAATTCTTTTAAAAGTGTATCTTTAGCTCTCAATGAATTGCTGCTATTGACATCTGAATCTGATCTACCAGCTGCCAGCCCTGACTGGTTGACCATTGCACTGGCACCAACTTCCAAACCTCAGCAATTGCATAATTTTCAGAGAAGTCTATCAGGAGATTTACCTCTTATTTTAGTGAATTTTGCAAAAACATACCATCATGTGAACACAAAGCATTTTTAGCTTTGGGTAAATTGTCTGCTCATATCATTTCTCCATTTACAAACCAGGTAAGTACTAATTTGCATTAAAGAAACCCTAATTGTAGCAGAGCAGGCCACATAAAATAAATAAATTAGCAATAAATATATACATGGCATATTGCCATAGTTGTGCCCATTGCTATACTAAAACCATAGATTAAAGTAAATATTGCTAACACCAGCAGCTTTACTAGTCAGCTCACTAACACAAACAATAATATAAAATAGAAATGTTGGTTGATGAGTCAAGCAGGCTGACAGAATTCGTTTGGCAATTTTGGTTCTTTTTTTTAAAATTACATTAAACCTTTAATTGAACTGCCAAGACTTCTAAGCCAACTTATAGAGGCTTAATAATCTACATTAGAACAAGGGATGGATGTGACTAAAGCAATGTTGGTAGTAGAGTCAGATACTGTTTGGGAAAAGCTCTCTCTCTTGCCCCTATCTGAACTGAATTTGCTGCTTTATTTGGTTTTTGTTTCTCTGGGTTTTTTAAAAAAAATTAACAACCTCTGTTAAAGCAATTTGGAGAAAAAAGCTAACAAGTCAGGAAAATATTTATATTTAAGTAATGATTATTTTATCACAGAAAAGTCACCAATATAGTATTCTAAGGAAAAGAAACATGAATAGCAAGCTTCCAATGGGGATGGTTACCCAAGAAGCTCTGTGAGATGAGAGTGAACTTGAGAGGAAGGCCCTGCTTGAGATCAGGAGGCCCAGGACAGCAGTATGTATTCAGGAAGACCTGGGGTTTCACTGGACAAGACCGAGATGGAATCCACCTACTTATGAGAACGATTAAATGATAACCATTGTTTCAGCTCTCTTTTCTAAAGATCTATTACAGTTCCATGAATGTTTCTGTTTGTAATAAAATAGGCACAGCAAAAGCAATGAAGTCATATACCAGGCCTTTTATAGTTTACTAGAATTTGCTCTTCAAAGTGTGGTCCACAAACAGCAACACAGGCAATACCTGGAGCTTCTGAGAAATGCAGAGTTGCAGGCCCCACCTTAGACTTGCTGAATTATATACCCATGTGCACAGGTGATTCATATGTGCATTAAAGGTGGTGAAGCATTAGATTTTTTCCAGTAGTAATGACCAATGTAACTCCCAAGTCAATGACATGATATTTTAATTGTAAATGTTTTTATCAGATTATGAAAATTATATACACTCATTGTTAAAACACAAAGACACTACAAAATGTTATAAAATTACAGTGAAAATCACCTACAGAAGTTACCAGAGGTGAACACAGTTAACAGTTCGATCTTTCCAGCCTTTTTCTACATGTATTATATATAAAAATAAAGTAACCTATATATGTTGTTACAACCTGCTTTTTCTACTTTAGCAATAATAGGAGGACATCCTCCCATGTCAATAAATGTGTTTCTGGCTCATCACTTTTTTCAATGGAATATTCTATTGTACAGCGACATATAATCCACTTAAGTAATCTCTTATTGGACAAAGAATACAAATATATTATTTCTTTTAAGTTAATTTCTGAAAATAGAATTTCAGAGTCAAAAGTAGGTGCATTCAAATTTTCACGTACTTTGCAAGATGCCCTTCCAAAAAATGTGAGTGGTATCAATCTCTATAATCTTTGTTAGTCTGATAGGTAGATAATTATATCATTTTTCTCATATGCCCTTCAATCATATCCTAAATTTAAGTTTTTGTACAGGTGTCTTTTTATTTTTGGTATCATCAATATTAATTACAAATGTAATAGTGTCCAGCAATCCATGTCCTTTTGTATTTTCACATTACATAATCTGCTCTATTCAAAAAACTAGCAACCTAGAAGATAAAACCATAGGATGTGATTCAGTCTAGGTTCTCTGAAATAAAAAGTTCAGTTATCGAGCTATGGTATCATTCTTGGTCATCTTTTTACCTCTCTGGACATACCTTTTGAGCTTACTTTGTGAGCCTTTCTTTTCCTGCCCACCTGCGATTCCATTCCCCTGAGAGACCCTTTCAGCTGTCCTGTTCTCACTCATACTGTACTCACCTCCCAGTCATCGCCCTTACAGGTAGATGGCACCCACCTTTCTCTCTAGCCCCAGTCTGGGCAGTCTTCCTTGCCTGTGCATAATTTTTTCCCTTGGCTAGCAACAACGTTCTCCATATGTTAACACTATGCAAATGTTTTTCAACATTAAGCTCAAATAACACTCCCATGAATCCTTGCCCAGTGCCAAGAGTACTCAGGTTCTCTCCTCTTTGACCCACTCTGCACTGCCTGTGTCTCCGTTCCTGCCTAGTCACAGCGTGCGACTGTGCATGAGTCTGCCGTTGCTGAGTCACCTGCCTTGTTTTCATGGGAAGAGCTTATTTTACCATCTCTGTTTTCTTGAGTGCCAGCATCAACCCTGGCATAAAAGAAGTCATCAAAACCATTGATGAACAATCCATACCTGAAACTAGACACTACTTACTGGTCACACTCACCCCAAGTCAGGAAAAACTGAGACCAAACAAATTAAATACAAACAAAAGAAAGAAAGAACAAAAGCTCTGGGTGAAAACATTTTAGAGAACTGTATTATTTACCAACTTAATATGTTTTCTTAATGAAAGTTCTTAATTTCCAATAAAGAAAATAAATGAAGAACATATTTTCAGAGAGTAAAGGAAAAACAAGGTTTTTTGCTTATAGTTCCCTGTAACTAATGTCAAGTGAACAAAGTCAAGCTTTTTTTCCTTTTTGTTTTTGCCCCATTTTTCAAAACACAGGCCATTATTTCACATTCCCTGCCCATCACTCAAAGAAACAGAGATGGTTGTTCATTCTGAGTTAGGTGTTTGCTTATCTGACCAGCAGGGTCAGGATAATAAATCACTTGGTCCCTAGGAAATAAGGAAATGCTCAATGGATTTGTGCAGTTGCCGGGAGGAAAAAAGAAACCAAATAGAGGGAAAAACTTTCAGGATTCAATTCATTTTCAAATGCTGCGCAGTACTTAAGAAAAGACTGCATGAGGATCATGTGTAGGTGGAGCAGGGTAGAAGAGAAAACAATCAGAAAAGTGGAATTTCCATTGGAGAAAGAGAGGCTGCCCATGTCTCCAGCATCCCACACGAAGAGCCTTTTCTTTCACCCTTCCTGCAAACAAGCGTCAAACCTAATCCCCCACCCACCCAGGCAGCGGGCTGACGGCACCGTTTGCACTTGTGATGATGGCTGTGCTCTGCTAGGGCAGCCAACAGCCACCCGGCCGTCACCTGCAGGCTGTCCTGGATGTGGAGGCAGGACACAGCAAGGCCAAAGGCCCCTGTCCGCTTCCCACCGGCGAGGTCGCTCAGAAAGTCGGGACAAAGGGAACACACCTCGAATACTGTTTTACACCATATCTCACTCTCTCAAACTGACCAAGGCCAGAAAAGGCACTAGGTTTTGCTTCAGAGAGTCCTTCTAAGTGCAGAAAGAAAAAAACCAAAAAAAAAAAAAAAAAAAAAAAGAACTGAGGTGAAGCTATTGAATAATTTACAATTTCTTATCTGAGGGGGAAGAACTGTTTCACGGAATATTCACCACACCAAACAACCTACATTGTAGTGTTGCTTAAGTACAAGAGTATAAATTGTCCATGGAACTTACAAAAACAGCCGAAACTTCCATGGAAGCTCTCATTCTGACTGAGAGTGACATTTTTTTCCTTGCTCTGCTCCAGACTTGCTGCACGGTCTCAAGCAAAATACTTAATATTTCTGTGCCTGGGGAAAATTAAATTTGTCTCAGCTTCATTTTAAGAAATGGTAAAAATATTTCATTCCAAAATACTCTAATCCTTAAAAGGTTATACATAAGATATGAATTTATATATTATGGCAGAAAACATATGTGAAGCTCCTAGCATTGGGCCTGTCGCATCCTAGCTACTTAACATGTGCTACTTACATCTCCTTTCTTCACCAGAGAAAAGTATACATTTTCTGTGTTCACTTAAGACAAAATAAGTTAGAATAAAATTAAGAGGGTTTTTTCTAATGACAGTGCTACACTTCCCTTCATTTTTGCCTCTTTGTAACATATGTCTGTGCACAGAGCCCTATGTGACACTAACCATGATAGAAATAATTAAAGGACTGATACATGTACATACATCTGGAGATTAGCAGCCTAATACAGAGGAGTCAATTTTTAAATGATGTTAGAACTGTGTCATCTCTGAGCAGGAACTTCCGATGGAAGCCTGGAGTTAGCATACTTAGTAGGACGTGGGTCTAGGTATGCTGCATTTATGCTCAGCTGTTCTGACATCCAAGCATATGACAACGTTTTTACTTCTTTTACAAGATTTCCTGGAGTCTGCACTCCCTTCATGATCTTGGCAGAGACTTTCCTGCTGAAATAACATATAGACAGAGTCCTCACCCAAACGGTGTGCTGCTGAAATGCCAGAAATCTGCGAGTGACAGTCACCACCTCCTACCTGGCCAACCTCATCTTCTCATAGTTCCCTAACGTTTTCTTGGAGGGAGTGTTACTTTTCTCCCCTAAAACATAAACGTTTCTAGAATTCCCTGATTTTTTTCTTACTGTCTTTCTTCGACCTTGTTCAAAACTGGACTGAAAATCTTCATAGACTATCCCATGCAATTGAAAAACCTGAATGCAACTTACTTTCATGTCTTCAATGTTAAAGTAAACATGTCCTCCATACCGTGAGCCAAATACTTTTATTCCTTAAAATCCATGACTAAAAGGTCATCCTCCCTCTTTTGCCAACATCAACTTCTTGTTAAGAAGAGGAAGTTAAGTCTTTCTTTTTTAGATTTTACAATCATCGGTCAGCATTTGAATACCTGGCTCGCACTTAATAAACTCACGGCTTAACAGGACCATATTCTTTCCAAAGACATTGAATTCATGCTTCCACCAACAAATATTTAATAAGTGCCTTCTATGTGCCAGGTGCTGCTCTTCGTGCTGAGGATACAGCCATGGAATGATAGTCCCTGCTTGTCAGAGTTTCCATTCTAGTGAGTGGAGGTAGACAATAAATCCATAAATCTGTAACATGCCAGATGGTGAGTGCTAAGTTCAAGAGTAAGTTTAAGGAAAGCCTCTTAAGACTTTGTCTCAGAACCTGGTATACTGTCACTTACTCCCATATTCTACTGGCCAATGCAAGTCACCTGGTAAAGCCCAATATCAATGGGGCAGAGTGACATACCTAACATATAGATACAGGAAATGCAAGATCACATAGCATGTGTATTTTTAATACGAGGGCCTGAAGAATTGGGACAATGAGAGAGCCAATCCACCTTTCAACTCATACTGTATGTAGCCTGAGCTACAGTTAGAGCTTACAAAAAATGACCTTTCTCAGGTCATATAATCTTTCAATCCAATCAGTTTCTTTCCAAAATGTCTATTATGGAAAGCCATTTACATTACAAGTAAATGTATGTGAAATAATTTTGCTTGGAATTTTTCACTAACAGGAAAAATAGGTTGGTATTTTCTAATAACATGGTATACACCATTAATTAAATGTCACTTCTTTAAAAAATGTCACCATCAATGTTTTTCAAACTATTGGGGGGGCTATTTTTTAATTTCAAGAAGCCATAGACCTATAATTTCATAAAATACAATAAAATTAGTTGCTGAGACTGACTTTTTTAATAAGCAAAGACATAAACTTAAGCCCATGGTTTTAGGAAAGTACTTGATCACATTGCTATGAAAGTTCCTAAATACTAATTTCTGTGCTTATCTTACTTAAGATTAACAGTTAATAATAGAGCAGGATTAATCTAGGGACCACACTTTGAGAATCAGTGTCCTAGATGATGCCACCATAACCAGGTCCCTTCAGCCCTAAACCTTAGTATCACTGAATAATAGCAGTTTGAACACAAAACTAAGTTGCTAAGGACTTGAAATTAAATTTGACTTAAACCCAAGTTTACTTAACTATTAATTCAATTTGCCAGGCTTTTTTGTTCCCCAGGATTCCATGCTTCAGTTTTTAAGTAAAAAAGAAAAAAATAGAGGGCTTTGTCAAATAGCCATATCCTGCTTTATGATTTTTACTATGTTTTTCTTGATTCTTATGGCAATGCCTTTTAGAATTTCTATCCACACTGTACACACACAAATTACGGAAATTTCCTTGGCCACATCCTGAGGCTACCTTAATTGACTGTTATCAAGCTGTGCTTTTTAAATGTTCCAGCATTTGATCTTTTTAAAATGCTTCTGAGACTTAACTGATGTCAAACTGGCTGGTCTAATTTCCTGCTATGTTTTTAAATCTCTTTTTTTTCTTAAATAATTGGGTGTTGAATTAGGCTGTTTTTTTTTCTTCTTCCTCAAGGGATCAGTACTAAATTTAGTTAAGTTCTGACCCACAAAGTAAAATCCTATTGAGTGCTATCAATTCCCTATATTTGGACCTGCTGTCTTTGAAGGCATAGCTACCCTGGAGTCCAAAAAAACTAAAGTGTGCTTACTCAGCCCAAGTGAAGGGGGCTTTATGGACCTGGAGGTATCAGATGACCTGGAGACCAGATTTGAGAATGGGATTTGCTGAACTTTGTCAGGACAGAGAACAGTCCAGAAGTCCTCCATGTGATAAAAGGGGAAAATAAAAGAGCGATGAGGTTGGTACTAATGCTGAAACAACAACCTCTTTCCAGGAATGCTTTCAGCAGAACATGGTCTCAATGCATGTCCAAGACTCACAACCAACCACCAAGCTTTCTGGCCCCTCCACAGTGCTGAAGGGTCACTAAAAAGTGTTCAGAGTTGAAGTAAATCTCCTAATCGCTCCTCCTGAGGTGTGTGTTTTTTATTATTACCATAGTTGCTGATTAAATAAAACTCATGAATACTGAATCACTTCTATTCTTTCTTGGAAACTCTTTCTTCCTAAACAGTAATGAGCAGCCTAAATTCAATTTCTTTTTTAAAAAATTTATCTTTATTGTTGAAAGTATTACAGATGTCCTCTCTTTTTATCCATTGACCCCTTCTTCCAGACATCCACCCCTACCCCGCCCTAGACCTTCACCACACTATTGTCTGTGTCCATGGGTTTCTTTGGAGCAGGAAATGGTTTATTTTGGGCCCTTTTTATGTAATGCCCACAAATCAGTTGATCACTCAGTCAAAACTACTGAAGAAAAAATAAAATCAGTTTCAGTTGAGCTTAAATGTCCCATCAATTCAGACAAAAGAGTTGATTCTGTAGACAACTGAGACACAATCTTCACGACATGACAGTCTCATTCATTACATACTATTCTTGCAGCCTCATTGAACACAACATCTAGGTAACTTGTTATCTCCCAGAGAACCCCACAGTAATAAGACCTCAGGTAAATGCTAAACAAACTATTAAAAGTCATTTGTATTTTTTAATAAGGCTTATAAAATATTTTACCCTAATAGTGCACTCACAGGTGGAAATCCCAGTAAGAAAATCTTTAGATGTTTTGTAGAATCAAAATGCTAAGTATTTGCATTCAGCTCCTGGCTTTACTTAAAGTGATAACAATAACAATTGCAAATTCCTCCATCTTAGTTTCCCCATATTCCCTTCAGGTGACCCTAGGGAATTCTCCCTCCCTTTCCCCATCAGCTTTACACTTCCTAGCTCCTAGCACAAGGAAGAACTCCTGAGACATGTGGACCCCTTACATTTTATATGAACCAAGAAATGTTGGCTTTAATCTCTACTCCATGAGGTTTTGTGCTAGATACCACAGAGAAACTCACAAGGGCTGATATGCCATATTTTAAAGTATAATTTTACATTCTGTATAAAATATGTAAAAGAGGACAGACTACACTTAAAACATAATATAAAATAGAAATAATAACCAAAATCTGTTGTGATAGCACTATATATTTACATACACATATTTATATAAATTTATATTTCTATTAATTGAATACATTAATGAAAGCAGCAATAAATCAAAAGAAAAGATCCCAATAAATCTGACACTGTTATTGTATTAGTCAGCTTGGGCTGCTATAACAAAATACCACAGATTGGATGGCTTAACAACAGAAATTTATTTTCTCACAGTCATGGAGGCTAGGAATCCAAGCTCAAGATGCAATCAGGGCTAGTTTCTAATGAGACCTCTCTTTCTGACTTGTAGATGGCCAAATTTTCTCTGTGTCCTCAAATCATCTCTTCTCTGTGAGCTCAGGGAGAGAGAAATCTATTGTGTTTCTTCCTGTTCTCATAAAGACACCAGTCCTATTAGGTTATGACTCCACCCTGATAACCTCATTTAAATTTATCTACCTAAAGGCGCTATCTTCAAATACAGTCACATTTCGGGTTAGAGTTTCAACATATAAATTGGGGGGGACAGGCACAATTCAGTTCATAACATTTATAAATCACAAAATAATCATATAAAGCAATGGGAGTATTTCTTTAATAAATAGTACTAAGAAAAATATGCTTTACTCCATACCAAATTCTAAACAGATTAAAATTAAATCACAAGAATCAAGAAAGAGAAAAAAGTATTTATCACAACTAAGAAGATTAAAATAAAAAGATAAATTAAAAAGGATCAAAATTCTAAGAGTAAGAAAATGAAAACACCTGTATAAAAAAGTAACATTTAAATAAAAAGGAACACAACAGGTTGGTGGAAATGACATAAATAGGAAAAGGAATAGCAAAAGAATAGAGATACATATATACTTTTATATATTATATGCTTATATAAAATATAAGGAACCTAGAAAATGCTCAAATACTGCTAAGATTTTATTAAAGAAATGCATAATAAAGGAAATACAAATATAAAATTAAAAAACATGACAAAAATGTATTGTATTTATCAAAAATAATTAAAGCAATAATGAATAATATTTTGAACCTAATAACCAATTTTTTTAAAAAACATAATGCTAGGGCTAATACAGGAATTATATGTTCTAAAACATTACTAAAGACTATGCAAATCATAAAAGTCTTTTAAGAAAGCTTTTGAGAAATATATATCAAAAGTGTTAAAATATTTTCCATCAATTTAACACAATAACCCATTTGGAGGAATATATTTCTCTTAAAAACACCAAAAAAGTTATATAATGATGTTCCTTACCTCTGAAGCATACAGGTGGCTGCCTACCTAGCCACCTGTGATAGTTAATTTTATGTAACAATCTGACTGAACCATGGGGTGCCCAGATATTTGGTAAACATTATTCTGGTGTTTCTATGAGCATATTTTTGGATTATATTAACATTTAAATCAGTAGACTGATTAAGCAGATTGCCCTCCATAATGCAGGTGGGCCTCATCCAATCAGTTGAAGGCCTGAATAAAATAATAAGATTGATTCTCTCCCAAATAAGAGGAAATTATCCTGTCTGATGGCCTTCAAACTGAAAAATTGGCTTTTTTTCCTGCATTTGGACTTGAACAGAAAAATCAGTTCTTCCTGAGTCTGAGTCCTGAGCCTGCTGGTCTTCAGACTAGTAGAGCATCATTAGTTCTCCTGGTTTGCAGGCTTTAAGACTCAGAACTAAACTGTCAGCTCTCCTAGGTCTCCAGCTTGCTGATCAACCTGTAGATTTTGGGGTTTGCCCACCTCCACAATCATGTGAACCAATTCTTTATAATAAATCATAAATGATGATAGATGATGATGATGATGATGATGATGATAGATGATAGATAGATGATAGATATAGATGATTGATGATGATAGATAGATAGATATAGATAGATGATAGATAGATAGATAGATAGATAGATAGATAGATAGATAGATAGATTAGATAGATAGATGATAGATAGATAGATAGATAGATAGATAGATAGATAGATAGATAGATAGATAGATAGATGATAGATAGATATAGATAGATATAGATAGATAGATGATAGATAGATAGATGATAGATAGATAGATAGATAGATAGATAGATAGATAGATAGATAGATAGATGATAGATAGATGATAGATAGATGATAGATGATAGATTAGATAGATAGATAGATAGATAGATAGATAGATAGATAGATAGATAGATAGATAGATAGATGATAGATGATAGATAGATAGATAGATAGATAGATAGATAGATGATAGATAGATGATAGATAGATAGATGATAGATATAGATAGATAGATAGATAGATAGATAGATAGATAGATAGATAGATAATAGATAGATGATAGATAGATAGATAGATAGATAGATAGATAGATGATAGATAGATAGATAGATAGATAGATAGATAGATAGATAGATAGATGATAGATAGATAGATGATAGATAGATAGATAGATAGATAGATAGATAGATAGATAGATAGATAGATAGATGATAGATATAGATAGATAGATAGATGATAGATAGATAGATGATAGATAGATAGATAGATAGATGATAGATAGATGATAGATATAGATAGATAGATAGATAGATGATAGATGATAGATAGATAGATAGATAGATAGATAGATAGATAGATAGATAGATAGATAGATGATAGATGATAGATAGATAGATAGATAGATGATAGATAGATAGATAGATAGATAGATAGATAGATAGATAGATAGATAGATAGATAGATAGATGATAGATAGATAGATGATAGATAGATAGATGATAGATAGATGATAGATAGATGATAGATAGATGATAGATAGATAGATAGATAGATAGATAGATAGATAGATAGATAGAAAGATAGATAATAGATAGATAGATAGATAGATAGATAGATAGATAGATGATAGATAGATAGATAGATAGATAGATAGATAGATAGATAGATGATAGATAGATGATAGATAGATAGATAGATAGATAGATAGATAGATAGATAGATAGATAGATAGATGATAGATAGATAGATGATAGATAGATGATAGATAGATGATAGATAGATGATAGATAGATAGATAGATAGATAGATAGATGATAGATAGATAGATGATAGATAGATAGATAGATAGATAGATAGATAGATAGATAGATAGATAGATAGATAGATGATAGATAGATAGATGATAGATAGATGATAGATAGATGATAGATAGATAGATAGATGATAGATAGATAGATAGATAGATAGATAGATAGATAGATAGATGATAGATAGATAGATGATTGATAGATAGATGATAGATAGATGATAGATAGATGATAGATAGATAGATAGATAGATAGATAGATAGATAGATAGATAGAAAGATAGATAATAGATAGATAGATAGATAGATAGATAGATAGATGATAGATAGATAGATAGATAGATAGATAGATAGATAGATAGATGATAGATAGATGATAGATAGATAGATAGATAGATAGATAGATAGATAGATAGATAGATAGATAGATAGATAGATGATAGATAGATAGATGATAGATAGATGATAGATAGATGATAGATAGATAGATAGATAGATAGATAGATAGATAGATAGATAGATAGATGATAGATAGATAGATGATAGATAGATAGATAGATAGATAGATAGATAGATGATAGATAGATAGATGATAGATAGATAGATGATAGATAGATGATAGATAGATAGATAGATGATAGATAGATAGATAGATAGATAGATAGATAGATAGATAGATAGATAGATAGATGATAGATAGATGATAGATGATAGATAGATAGATAGATAGATAGATAGATAGATAGATAGATAGATAGATAGATAGATAGATAGATAGATGATAGATAGATAATCTTCTATTTCTCTGGAGAAACCTAACGAATACATCATCATTTCCACTTACTCTTTACCAGCTGAAATTCATTGTGGTTGGGGGTAGGAATGGCCAGCCCTAGAATAAAATAGTGGTTATCCAAGTCAATCATAACAACCCTATTGTTTTTTGCAGAGCTGAGTCTTATTTGGACATATCACCTGATTCTGGACATTAAAACTTAAAGTGAAGTCTGCTGGGAGCTCCTGAGAAGGATTTTCTCTCTGATAAAAGAGAAACATGAAGAAAAGGACCTTTTTTCTCCCACTCTATTCCATCTGGCTTGGAGGTTACCCTGCTCCTCCTATTCCTTTCTTGGTGAGTCAGAGGGCTTTTTAAAGGCTATAACAAGAACTGCAAGAAACTTAGTGATTATGTTTAGAAAGAATGTCCCAAAGTTCTCTGACCATGGAATTATTTCTGGAGGAACACCTATTACCTGGTGACACTCTGGGAATCACTGCACTTGACTATGTGTCTGAGCCTACACTTCAGGCCACAAGCACTATGCTTTGGTGGGAAATACAACTTTTAAGAAAACAATAACCCTACTATAAATAACTTACATTAAGAACTGTTCTCAGTCATATGCTGAAGTCTCTGAAAACCAAAATTGCCCAAATAATTGCTCTTCTGAATCTGTGTGAACTTAGAATAAACTCTTACTAGTATAAAGCTCTCTATATCTTGCTACCTTTTTCTAATAACACAGGTCTCTTATCATTGGCACAATTATAAAGAACCCAGAGCTGAATTTCCATCCACTGTACCATTAGAAAAGTTTCAGAAAGGAACTAAAGGCAGGAACTAGAAACATGCAGCAATTTTTCAGAAAGCTTGACACAGAATTTAGACTTTAGGGCAACTATTGATATTAACTGCAGACTCCACAGTTAAATAACAATGTCTTTTTAGTTCTTTCATTTGCTGTCAGGTTTATATTTAAAACTTATGTAAAGCATCCACATCTTCCACGTGATGAATCAGTGTAGACTTTAGCTTTGCCTCGCACGAGTGGCCAAGCAATACATTTAGCTCTTTATTCCTAAGGGGAGTCTCCAGTTGCTAACTTTACTACAATACCTTATTGAAAGTGTGTAATTTCAGTTCCAAGTTTCAAATTGTGTTTTATTAGTGAGACTTATTTGCTGTTCCCTAGAAAGTGATTTGAAGCCTGTGATAATTATAGAACCATAGAACTATAAAGCATATCCAGAGATTACCTTGCTCACATCCTACTCTTAAAGCCTTGGCTAAGCAAGGTTCTAGACACTTTGTCCTAGAGGAAATGATTATGTATTTTCTAAATGTACTTTAAACTCGTGTTTAAAGATCCTGACCAATAAGTATTGCCCATCTTCATATTGGGAACAATAAATAAAAAGGGATCTCCTACCAGATTGCATCTCCTACCCTACAATCTGGTAGGAGACCCCTTACTATACTGTAATCTTTTCTTTCTACCAAAGTCCAAACCACTGATTCAGCTCTTAGGTTGTTTAGATTTTGCTTTCTTGAATTAAACTCACTCATCTAACATTTAATTTATCTTCATTTCCATGTCACTCGGGCTATCTCTTCTTATAGCTATCTCTGATCTGTCAATAATGTTACCATTTTCCTGATCACCCAAGCTTAAACTTTAAAGTCATATTGGATTTCGTCCTTTCCCTCTGGGCACACATCCAATGTCATTTTTTATGGTGTCTCTTTCTAATGTGTCTCTTGGTTTCCATTTTTTCCATTCCTGTGGGTGCTGCCCCTGCCTGCCACAGTCCAGCTCCCTACTGCTTCTCACCCTTGTCGAACTTCCTAATTGGTGCTTACATGAGTTGCAGATTGAATTCGTCCACACATAACACAAACCCTTACCCATATGTACAGCATCTTGAAAAAAATATTTTTTCCCCCACACAAATATGGGACTGGCAGTTCCACAAAATCATAAGGAACCCAAGAAACTGCTGGCTTTCCATACTTACATTCTTAGGGTCTTGGGCAATTTAATTGCCTAAGGCTGTCTCACACTTTTAAGGAGCATTTTCAGAAGACCTAAACTACAACTTCAGCTAACATTACATTGGCCACTACTAGACAATGCCACTCCTTACTTCAAAGAAGAACGCCAGATTCGGTTGCATTTGTTTATTTCCATTTCAAGCTGTTGTGTCATCAACCCCAGTAAAACTTGAGCCCTGTAAGGAAGAAGGAGGATGACTACTGGGTAGAAGATCAGGAGAGTCTGCAACAGCATCCTTAACTTCAGACTCGCCAAGGAACATGGCAACATGAACCTGGATGCCAGAGTAATCGTCCCAAAGCACAGCTCTGACCATGTCAAAGCCTGTCAAAACCATTCATTCAGTGCTTCTTTTCATGGCATCCAAAACGAAGTCCAGGTTCCTGGACTACCAATTAAAAGCTACAATAATCAGGCCCCAACTTAGTTTTCCATTACTCCACTCCAGGAAGCCTACACTGAAATCAAACTGACACAATTGCTGTCTCTAGCTCCACCTTTTCAATGCACCTGGAATGATCCCTCCACTGTCATCTTCAGGTCTTGTAATTCTCTCCATTTCTCAAAGCTCAACTCAAATTCCACCATTCCTAAGTTCCTGATCACTCCTCTTCTACTTGCCTTTAATGAACCTCTAATAACAGTAACACATACAGAAGGGTTTTATTTCACACTTCTCTGTGCTAAACTTATTATGCAAATTATCTCATTTAATACTGACAACATTCCCTGGAAGATATATTTTATTATCCCCATTTTACAGAAGAGACATCTGAGACTCAATCTAAGAAACTCACTCAAGTCCACACTGCTAGTTAGTAATAGTCAGTGCCATGTGGAGGCAAAAAAGTGTTTCCCCCCATTACACTAGGTTAACTCTCTCTAATGAAGCACCAGGCTCATGGTCTGAAGTTCTCTATTCTCTATGATTCTTTTTCTGACAAGGAGTGTATCATATTAACATCCCTAGTCCCCATATCTATAAAAGGCATCACTCCTCTAAAAAAAATGGTAAATACCTCTAAATATTTAACAGTATACCTGGGAGTTTTGCTTTTAGGGCATTTTTCATTCTGTTAACTTTTGTTTCAGCCTACTTCCGAACCTCTTTATTTTATGCACTATAAATTCTCTTCAGAAAATATAAGGTGGGGCAAAAGTAAGTTTGCAGTTGTGAGTACATGAATCAGAGTTTATTCCTGTATTAGCATTCATTTATTATTGTACTACTTTCCATATGAATAACTGTAAACCTACTTTTGCCCCACCTTGTAATATAAATAGTACTGTGTTTTTAAGAAGAGTTGTACAATGAAGGGGTTTTTTGCTACTTTTTTTTTGAGAAAATTTTCAAATTTATAGAAAAGTAGAGCATAGTATAGTGAATCCTATATGCTCCTGCACTGAACCGTTCTTAACATTTTGGGTATTATTTGCTTTGCGTAGTGTCTCTCTGAGGTGGCATAAAGTAAATGATGGACATGATGACATTTCTTCCCTATGTACTTCAGTATGCACTCCTAAAAAACACACAATAAAGACACTCTCCTCTATAATCACAATACCATTATCACATCTACCAAAATTCACCAAAAATCCTTAATGAAAATGAATTTCATTAATAAAATTCAGTTTGTACTGAATTTTACAGCTTCTCAGAAATGTCAATTTCATCAAACCAAGATCCAAGCAAGTACCACATTTTGTTTTCCATTTCGTTCTTATGTCTCTTTTATATATATATATATATATCTTTATTGATTTCAGAGAGAGGACAGGAGAGGGAGAGAGAGAGATAGAAACATCAATGATGAGAGAGTCATTGATCAAGCCCACAACCCGGGCATGTGCCCTGACTGGGAACTGAACCCCAATCGCCTGTAACCTAGGTCGACGGTCAACCGCTGAGCCACGCCTGGCCGGGCTTGTTCTTATGTCTCTTAAGTCTTCCTTAATCTAGAAATGTTCCTCTCTTTCCCTCCCCCTCATTTTTCTCATGACAATGACTTATCAAAGAGATCAGGCCAATTGTCCTTTAGAATGTCCCACTTTCGATATCTCGTTGCTTCCTCTTTTAAACTGTGTGGGCCGTGAACTAGAATTTAGGTTTAAGTCTTCATTTGATTCAGGTTATACATCGGTGGCAAGAATGCATGATGACAGTCTTTACTAAAAAATAGGTCGAAAAACCACAGATCTGCTGCTGCAAGGTAACATATTGAACAGAATTTTAATATGTTATTTCTTTAAGAGTCTTTGGCGATAATAGTAGGTAACAAGTGGGAATGATTGCAAACGCTTTAATTCAATTTGAGCATCACCTCCCTCTTTTTGTTGTGTGAATAGAATTTCTGAGAATGTATGTGTATTTTCCAGGCATTGCAGTATACCATAGATCTCAATCTTATCTACACTCCTCTCTAACAAGTTGCCTCAAAGAAAAAGAAAAGAAAAAAATGGAAAGAAAACAAAATTCCCATCAAGTATTATCTTCCCATGTGATCATTTATGACAGCTTGAGAATGAAATTGAGCCTAAACTGCCAACAGCTATATTTTCATAAGCGAAGGCCCCACACTGATTGCCAGTGGTAAAATAGTACAATAAAAAAAGCAAAACAATGTGAACTGCTCACACAACACCAAGCAGCTTTTCCAGTTTGCTTTGTTTAGCAGCTCTTTCAGTGTTGTGGAAACAACACTTCAGTTCTGGTTGAGAGGGTTCTTTTATTATAACACAATGCAATTTTTTCCATAGTGACCTGTGTATAAATAGTAGGCCGTAGTCCTGTAAGCATATCTACCCACACTCCAGAAACAGCATAAATAATATCCAAGTGAGAAACAATTGTATGGTTTGCCACACATGAATGTCTGGCTTGTGATAATAGGCTGGTTGGCTATCACGGGGGGGCAATAAGGTTCCAAATGCATTGGCCTTCTATTTTATAATCACTGTGTTTCAGGGATGTTGGTATTGATATTGTAACCTAATATATATTTTTAAATGTTTTGTTACATACTAATTACCTGGGATATCAATACTACTGGCAAATTATAATAATAGTTAACATCAGTCTACAGGTTACTATATGCTAGGCTGTTAGTACTTTGCAAGCATTACCTCATACCTCACTTAATCCTCAAATAAAGAGGAAATTCTGCTATAAATATTAATATTGTGTTCTTTTTGCTGATAGAGAACCTAAGATTTATGAGTGCATAGAAACAGAGTAGAATGGTGGTTGCCAGGAGTTGGAGGGTGAGAGGGATTGGAAAGATGTTGATCAACGAGTACAAACTTTTTGTTATAACATGAATAAGTTTCGAGGATCTAATGTAGAGCATGGTGACCATAGTTAATAATACTGTACTGTATACTTGAAAGTTGCTGAAAGAGTAGATCTTAAGCGTTCTCACTAAAAAAAATATTTTAAATGAAGGTAAACATGTGAGACAATGAATGTGTTAATTTGATTGTGAGAAATATTTTACAATGTGCATATATATCAAATAACCACATTGTACACTTTAAATATGCACATTTTTATTTGTCAACTACACCTCAATAAAGTTGTTGAGGGAGAAACTAGGGCTTCATGAGTTTAAGTAAATGATCAAGCCAGCCTGACTCCAGAGACTGTACTGTTCAAACTCCTCACAGTTTCTCCCATAAGTGTTGTCATGGGAGAGAGAGGGAAGAGTCTATGAACATTGCTTCAGGTATAAGAAGGTGTCAGCTATCGATTCTCCTGAAGCAAATAATTAATAATATAATAATAACAATGACAACAACAACAACTATCCTGCCACCTTTGCATACTTACTTATCTCACCTTGTCATCAATGGGGACCATCCCCATGGCCAGAGACCTCAGGTGGACAAAGTAAAGTGAGTACACACTGCCAAGGTGGTGTAACTGGCACATTTCCCATCAGGTTCCAAACTACAATAGCCCAAAGTGAGCATGTTCTAGTGACAGAATCACCACGGATGCCTATTCACAGTTTCACACAGATGAAATTCACGCAAGTCAGTCACTTCTCCCCCACCCCAACACCATTCAGAGTCAACATCTAAATTTCGTTACCACAAAGAAGGAAGGAAAAATTGGAGGATGATGAACCGAAGCGAGAAGGTAACTTCTATTCCCAATAATATGATGATTGAAATAACATAACACTTCACGCTGTGGAAAACCCTGAAAGTTATAGATGCAATATGACAAACAACTTCTAAAACACATACCCAAATTCACAAAAAAGTAAGAGAAATCTCCAGAAGAAACATAGAGAGAGCCTGAATCTGTGGATGTTTAGGGATAAGAGATGAGATCAGATGCCAAGTTTAGTAGCCAGAGAGCTTGTATTTTTGAAAACCACAAATAAATAAGATATAAGATCTTGGGTCATCAATAGCATGTGGTTGCAGGTGAGAATTACATCTAAACCAGAAGCTCAGGACTCACAGGAAGCAAGATTTATCAACAAACCCAGAGAGAGACAATAAAATTTGTCTCTAAACTCTAAGTGAAAAAACAAGTCTTCCCTGATAATTCATAATCATTTATATGAGTCTTAGGTATGAACTTACACTTTTTGTGAATTAATATTTCTTATTAAAAGATATCCTAAGTCCAATTAAGATTTAGGACACAAAAGAAAACCCAGACAAAATGAAATTTTACTTTTCTATGGGAAGAATAAAGAAAAGTGATGCAAAGAAGCCTTCTAATTCAAGAGAGAAATAAGCTCTTCATAGGTTAGGAGAAAGCTATGGCAACTTCTTTGCCTGGAAGGTATCAAAATATGATCAGATGGAAGAGTACGCCTGCCAAAGAAAGAGAGACATTGAAGCGTTGAGGGGAAGTGAGCAGAGTCTTAAATGGTAGTGTAAGCTGGCAGGTGGATTCAAATCTAGAAGAGTCCCAAATGCAAATCAAAGCCTGACAATTCACCATACACATTGCTAGTGCTCCACCTTGTACTCTGATGAAAAAGTATCAGTGAAAGAGGAGCTGAAATCTAAGAAATATTTCAGAAACCCACTCATTCCACAGGACTTACATTCCAGGGCCTTGCTGCAGTTTAATTCAAAGTTAAAACAAAAATATCTGAGCCTTCAGTTCAAATCTTCCAACCCAAACAATAACAAAATCAAAAAGTTGTCAAGAATGAAAGTTGGGCTATTCATAGGTGAAACTCAACATAATCAAAACCAAAGACCAGTTATAGCTAAATTCAAATCTAGGAGAACACGGTAAAATCAGTCTTCAGTCTACCTTTAAGTTAAAATAAAAGACTTGTATTCTCTGTTAAAAAAATATATATATATATTCTTCCTCCATTGTTATTTTACATACAAAGTCTGGAATACAATACAAAATTATGAAATTTATGAAAAATCAAGAAAATGTGATCCCTAATTCATGAAGTCAACAGAAGCAAGCCCATATAAGACCCCATTATTAAGTTAGAAGTCAAAGTCTTTAAAACAACTTTTATAAGTATGTTAAAGAATTTGTAGAAAAAGATGACATCATGGGTAGGAATATGTGGGTTTTGAAGAGAAACCAAAACTTGCAACAGGACCAATAGAACCCTAGAATTGAAAAAACACAGTATCTAATAAAAAAAAAAGCTAAGATAAAATTTTACAATGTTATACTTTAGAGTATGAATTTCACCTACATGGGCTTAGCAGAAGACTGGAGACTGCAGGAAGGCATCAGTGAAACTGAAGACAGGTTATTATAAATGATTTAAATGTAATCATAGAAAAGACTGAACAATTGAAAAGACCATGAGTGTACACTCTGTGTAGTCTTTCTAAAGTTAATTAACTTTTTTAAAATTGATTTTTAGAGTGAGGAAGGAAGACAGAGAGAGAGAGATAAACACCGATGTGAGAAACATCGATCTGTTGCTTCCCACCTGCGCCCTGACCCAGGATCAAACCCAAAACCCAGGTATATGCTCTGACTTGAAATTGAACCTGCCACCTCTTGGTGTATGGAAAAGATGATACTCAAACCAACTGAGCCACACCAGCCATGGCTAAATTAATTTTTTAATTTAATTATTTAAAATTAATTTAATTATTAACTTTCTAAACTTCATTGCAAAACTTTATATTTTGAAATCAACTCTAGAAACAGAATGCTAACTGGTATAAATATGTTCTATGTTTTAAAACCAATGTGAAAATAACTATTCAATAAAAGGAGAGCAACATGGAAAAACAAACAAACAAACAAAAAAACAGCATGAGTGAACTTTGGTAGAGATAATACCAAGGTGTCTAGTATGCATTTATTGGGGGGGGAGGGGGAAGCAGGAAAAATTAGAGCCAAAAAAAATTATTTAAAGAAATGATGCAAATTTTTAAAAAATTGGTGAAAAATAATAACCCACAGATCCTAGAAATGAAATTAATCTCAAACAGAATAAATATATCAAAAAACATTGAGGTACATCATACCCAACTACAGGAAACTAATACTAAAGAGAAAATATTAAAAGCACTCAGAAATAAAGAAGACAACTTATATACAGGACACAATTACAAGGTGGGGCAAAAGTAGGTTTACAGTTGTGAATAGACAAAACAGTTTATTCTTAGATTTTTTCTAGTTTATTATTATTTATTAATTATTGTATTATTTTCCATACAAACAACTGCAAACCTATTTTGCCCCACCCTGTGTAAGAATCACAGCTGACTACACATCAGAAACAATGCAAACCAGAAAATAAGTGAAACAATATATTTTAAAATCTGCAAAAGTGAATGCTAATACTCTACAGCAAAAATGCCTTTCAAAAACAGAAAACAAATTAAAGGAAATTTCAAATAGGAAATGATGACAGTATTTGTTGCCAGCAGACTTGCATTATAAGAAACGTTAAAGGAAATTTTTCCGGCTGAGGAGAAACTATGCCAGATAGAAATTTGGATGTGCAGAAAGAAATGAAGAAAATTATAAATGGCAAATATATAGATAAATAGTTTTTAAAGATCTCTTCTCCTTTCTTAATTTATAAAAATTATCTTTAAAGCAAGTACTGTGGGGCTTACATAAATGTAGAAAAGTATATATCAACAATAACACAAAGTATTAGAGGGTGAAAGGAAATAGATTGTTGTAAGAATTTTATAGTGTACATAAAATGGTATAAAGTTAATTCATGGCAGACTGTGATAGGTTAAGATGCATATTGTAAAACAGAAAGTCTCCACCAGAGCATTGTTTTAAACTAATAAATCTCTGAAGAAATAGAGGAGATAAAGTGGAATACTAAATAAAATTTAATCGATCCAAAAATATATAATAAAAGGAAAAACAAAAATGCAAGTGAGAAAAAACAAATATCAAGATTGTATACATAAACATGGTCACATTAACAATAACCTTAAAAATAAATGGAATAAAAATTAAATTAAAGGCAAAAATTACAGACTGGATAAACAAATAAACAAATTAACAGTAAAAATTATCCAACTGGATAAAAAGTATCAAGAAATAGCTACTGGTATATAATTGTTGTTGATCAATACAACAGGATAGAGAATGCAAAAACATACCCACACATATAAGATCAACTGATTTTTAACAAAGGTACCAAAACAATTCAATGACAGTGGATACATATTCTCAACAAAGATGCTGGAATATATATAAATGTAAAAAAGAATAATAATAGTGAACCTTAGCCCTTACCTCACACCTTATCTCAATCAAGCCAGAAAATAAATGGAATAATACATGTTAAAATCTGAAAAAGTAAATGTTAATTATATCCAGTAAAATACCCTTCAAAAACTGACAATGAATTAAAGATATTTCAGATACACAAAAATAAATTTGAAATGGATTAAAGGCCTAAACACAAAAGCTAAAATTATAAACATTTAATAAAGGTATAGAAATGTTTCCTAGAACGCAAAAAGCAAAACTTTAGAAGAAAAGAAATAATATACTGGACTTCATCAAAATTAACATTTCTGTTTATCACAACACTATTTAAAATGAATTAAAAAAACCATAGATTGGGAGAGAAAAAAATATATTTGGACAGAGAAAAGATGGTAGAGAGGACATATCTAGAATTAAAAAAAAACTAGAAATTTCAGGAAAGCTGGAAAATTCACAAATTAAACAAAACATTCCTGTACAACCAATGGATGAAAGAGAAATTAAATAGAAATTTCAAAAATATCTTGAGATAAACGAAAATGGAAACACAGCATACAAAAACTTATGGGATGCAGAAAAAGCAATTCTAACATTGAAGTTTATAACTAGGAACATATACATTAACACAAAGAAAGATCTCAAACAACCTAATATTAAACCTCAAGGAAGTGGAAAAAGAGCAAACTATGCCCAAAGTTGGGAAAATAAAGGAGATAATAAAGATTAGGGAGATTAGGAAAACAATAGAAAAGATGAACAAAACTAAGAGTTGCTTCTTTGAAAAAAAATAAACAAATATGACAAACCTTTAAGCTAGATTAACCAAGAAAAAGGGGCAGGGGAGATCTTAAATAAAATCAGCTATGAAAATAGAAACATTAAAAGAAATCCTACAGAAGTATAAAGGATCATAGAGCCTAGTGTGAACTATTACACCCAACAATATCAATATGTATTCCTTATAATCAGAAAGAAGTAACATTAGAAAATGAATTACTTATCTCTTCAGTTGACTTCACCTGTAAAACTTAGGCCAAATTTTTGTTTAATTATTATTTTGATAGCTCTATTTATTCATTTGTAATAATTTTTAATACAGTATTTCAGAGAATAATACACAGATACCCATCCATCCAGAATTAATAAATACCAATGTGAATGCATTTGTTCTCATTTTTATAATTTATGAAAAATTACAGACCTTGTACTTCTCCATAATTTCAGTGGGCCTCATCCAATCAATTGAAGGCCTGAAGAGAACAAAAAGGCTGACTTTCCTGTGAGAGAAGGAATTTCCTCCTGCTCAACTGCCTTGAACTGAGACATTGCTTTTTTCCTGCCTTTGGACTCAAACTACATTGGCTGTCCTGGGTTTCCAGCTTGCCAAAAACTGTAGATGTTGGGACTTCTTAGCCTCCATAATCATGTCAGGCAATTCCTCGTAATAGATTTTTTGATATATATATATATCAATATATTATAAATATTCTGTTTCTCTGGAGGACCCTGATTAATACAAGCACCATTGCTCTTACGGTTAAAGTTGATGAGTGAATACAGCCAGATGTCTAAAATAAAAAAAGAAGAATTTAAGGCAAATAAGTAGATGTGCTAAGTTCACAAAAAAATAAAGCTTATATTCAAAGAACTACTCTCCGCACAGTGAGAAAACTACCTAATGTCACTAAATTCACGGAATACTTGCTTTAAAATAACAATATAGAGGACAAGGAGAGGCATATTTAAGACACAGCACCATGTTTCAGCTCTGCAGAACTCTATTAAATATTATTCCACTCAGGATTCCATAAGAAAGGAACACTTGCATTTCAGAGCAAGATAAACGTAGTGGGTTAGATCAGGAGAGCCTTTCCCATCCATATTTAACATAAAGTGTTAAGAAGATAGGCTTTCCAAGAACAGAGGGTTGGGGAACATCCAATTCGCCAGCCTCCCAGCAGCATTGGCTGCTGCCCAGTTCTGGCCAGGAGGCAGCAGATGAGTCAGGACAGCAGGATTTACCTCTGACCTTTAGCAAGAGACGGCCCAGACTGACCACCACTACAACAGCTACAAGATAAACTGATAAGCAATGAAAGTGCAAAAGAGCGAATAGGAATTACAATCTGCAGCAAATACTGTAGCATTTGGGTTGGTTAGCAGAACAAATGGGTGACATTTAATCTGTGTCTATACTAGAAAGTCTTAACTTTAAAAAAATTTAACTTTTAATTTAATGATGCATTTTAGCAGTGCACACACAAAAAATGTTTGGGGCAATTGTTGTTGTTTTTGTTTGAAACATTATTTTTGTTTCTGTTGTGATTTGGTGAAAACAAATGGCAATCTGACAACTAACACCTATTTCTAAATATAATTTTACTGAAAAAGAAACCTTGCCCAGATTGGAAAATAATACATTTCTAGCATGGAGAACTACACAGAGCAACAGGCTCAAAAGAACTGGATTTGTATCCGTTTGGCCACTTCCTGTTTGTATAATCATAGCCAATAATAATACTAAGAAAAGGAACTATTTACTGGGAACATACTGTGGGCAGCAATTGGCTCAGTACTCTACAGTTATTATCACATTTAATTCTATAGAACTATGAGTTAGATTATGATTTCCATTTTTGTACCTGCAAAAGCTGAGTTCAAAAAGGTTAAAATGCATTACCCAAGGTCACGTAGCCCTGCAGACCTTAGATTTTTTTATCCATAAAGCTTGGGTTCTGAACTAAACAACCTCAAAAATTCTTTTCAGCTCTAACACCTATGATGTTCTTTGAGAGAATCTTAGAAAAGAGAGACTATATCACTATTAGCATTTCCCCATAATGTTCCACACAATCTATAAATTGCAATCACAGACAGATATTTGTTGAAAATTGCCTAGTTTCATTTTTAAAAGTCAATCCCTAAATATCATAGGTTTTATTAAACCAACTCATAAAATAAGTGATCACAGTCACAGACTTGAAACACACAAGCACTTCAAAGGAAAAGAAATCTTTGCAGTAAACCAAATAAGATCCAGGATAAAGTAATGACTTTACAACATTCACTCTTACTCAGTTACAGCGGTGAAGCCAGTGGGGGATTCACTTAAAAAAAGAGCAGCGGAGTATTAATGTCTCTACCTAAGTTTTAATGTTTTGTTTTGTGTATTTCAGCAAACAGGCTGAGTGGCTTTGTAAATACTTTTTTTCTCAGTAGGCTGAGGGACCTTCATTAGGAAGGCTTTGGTGTGATTCATTTGTTGTCATTGTCATCCTCAACTCCATTTAAGTCCACCAGGACCCAACTAACTCAAGAAACTGGATTTTATTTGGAGACAGGGGCCACTGAACAATGACCTAAATGTGATACATAATCCTTAAGGAACGGAGGGGTAAGCAATAGAGAACCATTGAAAACCAAAAGCAATGTCAACATTCTGTGAAAGGAATGATAAAAGTGCAAATCTGAAGTTGTCTGGGAAACCAAAAGGTAGAGTTACAAAACCAAGAGGGAAAACAAAATACGTTTCCCAGAACTCAATGCCCGTAGGATGGAAAAGCAAAAACCCAAAAACTTCAGAAAGTGATGAAAAATGACAGATCCATAAAAAAACAAACTAGAACAAAAATGTAAGTAAGAGAGAAGTTATAGTTTCAGGTGGTACTAAAGTATAGTGGGACCACGATACATTACTTTTGTATCAACAGAAAGTTGAAACTGGCCTCAAAATTAGATTTAGGACCTATTATATATTTTAAGGAGAAATAAAAAAACTAAAAGCATTATTTAATGAGAGTTTTTGAACATATTCTTAATGACACTTATTTTAGATTTTCAAATTCTTTTGCAAAAATGTAGTTTTAACATTGTATTCACAGTACAACTCCTATAGTCATCCCGATCCACCTCCACCTTGCTTGAATGATAAAGAAAATATTGTCACTCATTTTACAAGTATATTGAACACCTATTGCTGTGTGTCTCACTAAACCCTGGAAATAAAAAAGGTGAAGTTTCACATTCCTGCTCTCAAGTAATTCACAGTCTAGTAAAGATGAAAGATGATTAAACAGTTAATTTCAACACTATTTAAATAAAGTGCTATGATAGGAATGACACGGTGCTGTAACAAGTTTGGCCCTAAGAGTGTTGAAATCTGTGTTGCTCAAGGTAGAGACAATCTGCTACTTTAAAGCTGCCAGCAATTTTCTTAATCATCCTTGGAGACGGAAGGCTGCCCTTTAGCAGGATATATGTGTATTCCAAGCAACCCAGCTCACATACCTAGGTTTATCTCCCACACTATAGCAAAGAAATCAAACAGAAGAGAGTGGTCAATTATGTATGTCAAGCTTTTCCAAATGATTCTTCTCAGCCACTCATTCCTGTCTTGTGTTATAAAGCAAGGAGAGACTTTCTCCAACAAGACAACATTCTAATTGCCCATATAAAGAACAGCAATTACTTTGATGGCTATATCACACATCAGGGCCCAGGGTAGGGAAATCCACATTATATTGTGACAGCGTGGTACCACGAATTTGTTTAATAACCAGCTTATCTTGTCTTTTGTTGGCAAAGTA
Organism: Miniopterus schreibersii; assembly: GCF_964146895.1. Classification (NCBI taxonomy): domain Eukaryota; kingdom Metazoa; phylum Chordata; class Mammalia; order Chiroptera; family Miniopteridae; genus Miniopterus; species Miniopterus schreibersii. Next base: position 34,373,270 of record NC_138111.1, read on the forward strand.
AATGAAATTCACATTTTTTCCTGAACGAAGAGACTTCAAAATCCAAGTCCGCTTGATTGGGTCTACATTTTTATGTGTCCGTTTCATCTACCATGCTTCATTCAAAACTATTAGGCATAAAAGAAAGGTAGTCGGTCTCTTTACAATCATTAACCTTTAAAGTTTCTCCTCTACAGAGAATTCACTCTCAAGACTCAGAATCATTTACTGGTGAGGAATATTAGCTTTTTCAATAACATGGGACCTGTGTTTTCAACAGAATCCCTTTATTTTTCAGATTGTAAACTCACTAACAACTAGAACCTTTGCTAACATGAACATAGAGGAAACAGTATTGTTCAAAGGGTCCCTCATCGAAGAAAGAACAAACAACAGACACACACCCCTATTATTTGTTGGTCAGGAGCTGTGCAGATGAAAGGAACAGAGTTTCAGGCCATTCGAAAATCTGTCTTTACTCTAGGACCCCTCACCACTTACTTTCGCCATAACAAAACAAAAAGGGGAAAAAATCATTACTTTTTTAGTATGTGTCAGGAAATTAGTACTTTGTAATTTATTATTTCTCTTTCAGAAAAAGGGGCCATTACCTTCACAGCCATTCCTCACTAACTCTCCATTCCATCTCACAAACCCTCTCACCCCCACCTTTGTCGATTCACTGATTCAGTGCTTAGATCCTTCCTTAAATTTTCTCACATAGGACCCTCCCCTCCACCATCACTGTCCTTGCCTTAAACAGTTCAAACTTCTCTTGGATGTCAGTCCTTTCATTCATTCTCCATTCGAGACATCAGCATGTTCTTCCCAAACTATCAGCCTCATTACAAACCTTCCTTCCTCAAAATTCTTCTAAGATGATTCTAAAATTCTTCAAAGTTCATGTCCAATTCCTTAGAATGGTCTCCTCTCACCACCCACCACTTAGCTGTAATCCCAGCCCCAAGGTACAGGGTAGGGTGATGTCCACAATTGAAAGAGCTTACTATTGTCCCATAAAGCCATCAGCTATAGTCAAGAAACAAGTACAAGCAATTGTTCAGTTTTGGTTTAAATCTTTTATGTTCTAGGCCTTAAGGGAGAAGAAATTCAGTCTCTTCCTGAGGTCTTTGGTGTAGAATTTTGGGGTATCACACAGGGTCACATAGAGTGGATGTTGTGGTTGCCGCTCCAAAATAAATATTTTTCCACTGGAGGATACTTCTCTAGCTCTCTCATTTCTCCTTTCTTCTATTGGGAAACAACTTCATAGCCTGGCTGGATTGACTCCAGGAGGCTCTGACTGGTCTAAGCCAAGTGAGGCTGTGGCATCCTTTTGCCACAGGAGGCAACTCAGAGATGGGCATATAATCCAGCCCGGAACACTCCTCTGGCCCCTAGGAATTGCTTCAGAGGCAGGCACATAATCTAAAATACTCCCATCATAATAAAGCTCTGGACTTTGATGAATGTAGGAAGATATTCTGTCTTTTCCCCTGGCTGTGAAGAAATAGGCTTGTAGCCTGGAGCTGCTAGCAGCTGCTTTGCCACTACCATAAAGTCAGACTAAGGATAAATCCAATACATATGGGGGCTAGGAGCAAGGCAAAATACTCAGAGAACCACAGAAAAATGAGGCTTCATTCCCGAGGACATTGTGGACATTTGGGTTTTTATTACATAAACCAATAAATTCCCTTTATTGTTTAAACCCAGACGTGCCACCTAAACCATCCTGACTTACTCTGCACCCTTTCCCCTTTCCCTCTGCAGCACAGTCCCTTGATCCTTATAAATTCTTTCCTCTCCCCACCACCACTCCATCTATTTTATCTCTGGGTTTAAGTAGAGGCTGTCAGTATTTAATTTCCTTCTTTTGAGCCAGTTGAGACCTAGAAGCGGGGGGGTGCTTCTGACCCTCTGGACAGAGAAGTAAGAGGCTCTCCGAGTGCGCTGGTCTCAAGGTTAAGCACCTTAGAGACAGTTGGGCTTTCCTTTCTCCATATCTCCATCACAGTTATTATGTTAAAGAATGGTTAGCCTTTGCCAACTTGAATTGCACTCCCAAACGTCCCCTCCCTTAACCTGACGTAAGTTCACAGCAAGGCCTGGGAAAGCCAGGGAGAAAGGGGAGGGTGGGGGAAGGCGAGAACCATCGCTCCACAGTGCACACCAAATCGCCTGTGGTGCCCTGAAGGGAATGGCTGCTAAATAGTCCTCTGCCTGTTCCTACACCCCTCCCTCTGCCGGAGCCCCTCACCTGGACTCATGGCCTCACAGATGTTGGCCCGCCTTTTAAGACTTAGCTAAGGGGTGAGGTTATGAAGCTTCCATTATGCCATACAGACTTCTACATAGTTCTTAGCACTCTTTTTTAATACTTGCTTGTATTTAATTCTGACTCCCCTACCAGACCCAGACAATAAATGACACTTGACGTATTGAGGTGATCACTTCATAAGTTATAGAAATGTCTTATCACTATGTTGTACACCTGAAATGAATATAATATTGTATGCCAACTGCAACTGAAATTTTTAAAAATATTTTTAAAAAGATAGCATGAGAAAGCACTAGCACAGTGACAGTCATACAGAAGCCACTCAATAAACATTATGTTAGAAGATAAAAATCAGTGTAAGAAAAATAAGTATTGTGGTAGCTGTTTGTCAAAAATAACGAATTCCCTCCCAGCACATGGTGGGATTATAATTCTGTGCTTTCTTATGGTTCGGTAGGGTGAGCAGAATTAAGACATGCTACTTCTAGAGCAGCGATTGTCCACCTTTTTCATTTTATGGCACACATAATCACTATAGTTCAGCATCACACCAAAAAAATTACTTTTTCCTGATCTGACAAAAAAATAGGATGGCTATTGTTGTGTTGGTTGTTGAAACTTTTTTTAATTGACAATCTAAAGGAAAAGAGGTCAGTGCCCCTGACTAAACAGTCAGGTATTGCAAGTTTTAAAAATTCTTTCAGCACACCGGTGGAAATCACTGTTCTAGAGCACTTTATTACCCCTGTGAGACCCCGAGAGAGACTGGCTGTTCTATAAGAGTGGATCCCTGAATGATTATGATGACCCAAACTTTCTAATGATCTGTGATGAGCATGAATCTTGAGCAAGAAATAACCCTGTGCTGTTTTAAGCCAGTGAAGGTTTTTTGTTACTGTAGTAAAACCTAGTCTGTCACAACTGATTCAAGTGTAATATAATCTGTCCAAGGAAATGAAGTCATTCAGGTACTAATTACACATCCTGATGGAGTGATTTCACCTAAAAGTAAGCTCTTTGGACACTGATAGTATTATACAAAGCATAGATTATATATCACTTAAAATTCTGGGAATTAAGAAACTTCAGGTACAAATAGCATGAAAACGACTTCTCATTTCATCTAATGTTAAAACTTCAACTGACAAACCAAACTCTAAAATTAGAGGCCAAAGGAAAGTGAAAATAGCTCCGACTCTACCATGCACTTCACACTCCAGGCCCAGTAGGGGCCAAGGCTGCCAGAGTAATTGAGGTCTGTCTGCTGACTGCTGTTACCCCAGATGCTGTGGCTAATAATTATAACCAGGCCTTTCCCCCACCTTTCCTCGTTTCTTTCTTAGCATGAGTCAACAAACTTCGGTTTTAAGCTCTGTAAGGGGCACTAGTCTTTCTTTTGTTCTTTGCAGAAGGAGGAATATTTTTAGAAAATAACCTTACTAGTTTCAGAGTGGGGTCGTGACCAACCACAAAATGAGAAAAGTGTATGTTCCAGAGGGCTCGAATGCCCAGTTATCAGACTTGAGCTCTCTGACTCCAAACCACAGAGGCCTCGTCATTCCGTACTAGCTCGGGTTGCAGGAGCAATTTGGGATGACACACCCTCCTGTGCTACCTGGGGCGTAGTTTCCTGGGACTGAACAGGGTTTGGGGTTTTAGAGTAGAAAATAAAATCACATCAACATTAAGTTTCATAAACCTTCACATGGGTATGGCACCCCAAGTTTCCCAGAGATAGCTAAGTTCTTGCAATAGAAAGAAACAAAGGGCAGTCTCTTTGCTGGGGACAGTGTGTGCGCTAAGTCTCCTGGGCTCACAGACAACTGGGGAAGCTCAGTCTGTGCAACTGATACCACGTCCTGGACATCGCCCGTGTCTCAAAAGGAGAACACACAATTGTTCTCGACAGATGTGGAAACGAGACTCCTGAAACCCCGCCTTCTTCCCTCCCCATGACTCCTCCACTCCTCTAATTGAAACAGCACTCCGGAACCAAACTCTCCCTTTCCAGAGTTCGTTAACATTTTCTGAGAACAGTCCTGCGTAATTCCTAAACTGAGCTGGTTTTCTTTATGTTGTGGCAAAGTGCAATTACAGTTTAAAAGGAATATTTATGTACATTAGTTAACGACATCATTGCAACTTACTGCTCACCCATCAACACTTAATTAGTGTAAGCATAAGTAACATAATTGCTCCAAGGCATGCATTTACTAGTAATGTGAGGTGATTTCATGCACTGTGCACATTTTAAATATCTGCTTTATACTCTGTCAGGCTGAGTTTTTTAAATCAATAAGGGATATTTACATGGATCAGAAAGCGGTCTTCGTCCCTATTGTAGACAAATACACTGTTGTGGCCTTCTGAAACATTTCATATCCCACAGGATTTTTAAAGCCATAAAGGTTAAAAATAGGGCGTAGACCCAGTCCTTCGGGATAAGGAGAACCCCCTAATGTATGCAGCAGCATCCACATTAATCATATGTGTTGTCCTCTTTCATTTACAACTATTTAATGTGCATTTAAATGTCGCTTCAGGCATTACAAATTCTAGTCAAGAAAGATTTCTTCAAAATCTAGTGATTCTGTAAATGGGGGGTTTCAAAGCCCCCTCAAAACTTGCAAATAGTACTAAAAATAGTAAAGTGGCCTTCCTACAATGCACATTTATTCAAAACAGCTCCCTGCAGAGAATTCCCCACTGGTTTTTTTTTATGTCCCAATGTCAAGTCCAAACCCCAGCATAGGACAACATCGGCCTCCCTGATCTGGCTCTTCTCCACCTTCCAGCCTCCTGAGAGATGCACTCTGATCATTCCCAGAACTGGGCCTGTCTCTCTACCTTGTTCATGCTTTGTCCCTTCCTGCCTGGGGGTCTCTGAGCTCCTTCTAGTCTCAGCTCAGTCATGCATCCCTATTGAGTGCTCTTCTCTCACCCCTCTGCATGAATCACACAGGTGGTGTTACTCCTGCATGTCACCCCCATGAGATACAGGACAAGACTCAAATGATGAATTGGCTTTCCCTTACCTGATAGTCATGTAACTATGGTGAACACAGTTCCTTACAGAGGCAGAATAGTACAGTGAATGAGAACCTGGGCTTTAGAGTAAAAGCATCCTCAATTCAAGGTGACTTTAGAGAAGATGATTCTTTGTGCTTTGGGTTCCTCATTTATAAAATGGGGAGAAATGGTCTAAATACCAACCTCTGACCAACCTCTGACTCTGGTTTACCGTAGTTGGAGGTTTTAGGCTATGGACATGGATTTTCATCCCTGGCTGTCTGTCTCTCTCCTACTCAGGTCCATCTTTCCCTGTGAATCTCATCTGAGGGCTTGCTGTGCCTCCTGCACGTGTCCACCTCTACTTCCCAGCATCCCAGCGCAGGTTAGCCACTCAGACCCCCACTGCTCTGGAGCAAAGTTTTAACAGTGACGTCCACAGAAATGCTGTGATTCTAAATTACCTTTCTTCCCCCTCAGGAAAGCAATCAACATTTCAACCCAAGAGAGAAGTGGCCTAGATTTAAGTTCCAGCCCAGCTCCTATGTAAGTTATTTAGCAACTATTTCAGTACCAACTATATTCCAGGCAATGCATTAGGTATTCAGGATGCCACGGTGAGTGAAAACCACCTCCCTGAGCACAAATGATTCCCACTGAGTCTGAGACAGGCCTTAGACCTGTGCAAGCCTGTTCTTTTCATGTGGAGACAGTAACCCCCTATAATGGGCCTGTGATGACGATAAAAAGAGAAAAACGTATATGGGAATCTATTATAAACTGTAAAGCGCTGTGCAAATCAGGATTATCAAATTTTCCCTTCTCAGTTCTCTCCCGTTCTAAGCCCACATCACCCAGCAGTGAACGTCTTACAGCCTCACGCACTTGCCTCCACAGTTTCCATCTCTAGACCACGCTGTATCCCCATAAGTTCAGATCTTCCTGCCTGACAGGCTAATGTGCCGTTGCCATCCCCCTTGATATTAGTCTAATTCTGATTTGAGGCTGTGGAAGTGACAAGTGAAGCTATTTTAGAGGTGCCTGGGGTCGTAAAACATTTTGAAAATTATTTTCCTGTCAGAGTCACATCAGAGGAGATCTGCATGAAGATTCGTGGTTCTGAGTGAACACGAGGGGCCTTTGTGCGGTGCTCCGGAGAGGGGCGGCGCTGAGCAGCGCTGTCATCAGTCACTGCACTGAACGACCCGGAGAGGCCCGCACCGAGCCCGCTCAGCCAGGGCCTCGGGGATGCGCGCAGCGCCACGGAGGAAGCTCTGCAACAGAGACTGCCTGGGAGGGTCCTCAAACGGGAAACAAAAAGTCTCTTGCCACCCGAAGACACTTCTTTAAAGTGTCAGAAATGGATGCCTTTTTTCAACAGGGGAGATGCAGAAAGCATTGAGGGGAATGATCCATCTTGCACTTGCTCAAAGGATGTTTGAGAAAAGTTGCAAAAATCAGAATTGAAATTCTCTAGACGTTTATTCTTTCCTCTCAGTTTGTGCATTGGGCCTAGCTGCCCTCTTTAAATAATGATAGTAATAACTCCCATGAATATGGGAAGGCCCTGATAAAAAATATATATATAGGTAACTTTTAAACCATAGCTTTGAACTAGGAGCTTTCAAATAGAGGAAGCCCGGAGGGACCATGGAGGTGTCTTACTTAAGACTACAGATGAAAGAGGGATGTAAGAGAAACCAAAGGTGTTGGGACCAGAGTCTACACTACAGACACCAGGCCCACAGGGTTAGCTCCTTCACTTTTGTCTGCGTATTTTCACAGGGTGGGGCAAGGAGGATTCATATATACAAAAGAAAGGCTCTACCCCCAAGGTACCAAAACAACTGAAAAGACAAAGGTAATTTCTAATTGTTTTCTTCTAAACCTCACCAACTAGGCTATAAAGCCCTTTAAGATTAGAACCATATGTTATCCATTTCCCCATCCTCCACATCGCACAGTGCTTTGGGCAGAAAATATCTTCCACAGGTGCCTGTTGAGTGAATGAATGAGCCAGGAACTTCGAAAGAACTAAGAGGGGAAAAAAGAGAGATGAAGGTAAAGAGAAAGAAATGGAAGAAGGATGAGACAAAGGGCAAATTAGACAGAGAATAATTAACATAAAATTAATGAAGAAATATCAGAAAATATAGTGGTTTTCCCAGGGTAAGGTAGTTGGCTGATGATTTTAAAAAAACAAGCAACCACCCTGGCCAGTATGGCTCAGTGGTTGAGAGTTGAACTACGAACCAGGAGGTCAGGGTTCGATTCCCGGTCAGGGCACATGCCCTGGTTCCAGGCTCGATCCCCAGCAGGAGGAGTGCAGGAGGCAGCCGATCAGTGACTCTCATCATTGATGTTTCCATCTCTCTCTCTCCCTCTCCCTTCCTCTCTCTGACATCAACAAACACATATTTTTAAAAAAAAAACACAAGCAACCAGGTGAGCGAAGTGCTTTGTCAGGGGACGCAGAAGGTCCCTGCCACGCATCCTTCTTCCTGTACTTTGTCGATCTCCATCCCCAACCATAGATCTTAATTCATCATGAAGAAAGCAGAAAGAAAGGTACCTTTCAGATAAAAACCCCTCTTGCACATGGCTAATTTATCTGTTTCCTGGTTTCCACAGCTTTCTATAGATTTATAACTCTAGAAGATAGTGAATGAAATTATTGCGCCTAATGCCATCCCTAATTCTCTTCACAAAGGTCATTTGTACATAGAGCCACCATCATATAAGTCTGCCCCACTAATGCACTGGAAGGATTCAAAGTGGTGTATCAGATTCGGCAGCTTTCAGAGAAAGAATATTATTTTTAATGCACTGTGGCAAAGTGCTTTTTTTACCTTAATTATTTGTGATAATAACTAGCTGGATACAACCACATGATTCTCAGTGCTGCAAAAGCATATTTCCACAAACTTCCATCAAGTAACAATTATTGATGATTCTAATCTCTTTCAATAAATATTTCAGAACATGGCAGAATCACGGTGTCAGTAGGAGACATGCTCAGAATGTCCTCTTGGATGGGGGTTATTATTTTTCTAGTTACACATAAGAGAGAGCTTTTAGCCCCCTTCTCGGTAGACTGATTTATTTATGTCACAAACCTCCACTTAAAGATTTTAATAGCTAAGCAATTGTTACCCCTGTGTCTTCTCTCAAACACCTAAACCATTCTTGCCTTCCATTTTGTCTCATTTATGTTGAATTATATCTGCTCACCACCTTTAAAAGCTCTAACTACAAATAGAAAAGTTTCAATTGAACGTGGATGGGTCTAGACTTGGTATAAACTAAAGACTCTTAAGATTGATATGGATAAGCACAGAGGAACTCCAAACTATAGCCAGCCCTTTGAATATATCTCATCTTCTTAGTTTGGCTTACCATTGGATTTCCAAAACTACAATTTACAATTCACAGGAAAACATTTGTCAAGTTACTTGCAGACAAAGGCAGACATTCATTTTAAAATCATAGTACCAACACCTACTTTACCTGCAATTTGTGGTTATCTCCTGGCTATTTAGTGTAGCAAACAAACATAACAATTCAAAATGTAAACCATCACTAAAAGACAAAGTCTTGAGTGGATTATATTACATAACTGAAGGAGCTAGAGTCCGTAAAACATGGGCTGGATATTTTATACCCTTCAGTTTAACTGTGCCATGCTTTAGTAAACGATAGTCACTCAGTAATTCTCACTGACTATGATGAGTCCATGAAAAAGGAAAAGCTTCGGCTAAGATTTGCAGGAAAACTGATTATTGAAATCAGATTACAAAAGGAGACCCACTGAATCCCATAGATCCTACCTCCAAAGTGTCTGTCTCTCACAACTCACCATTTCACTCCTATGGGCCTGATTCAGACACCTGATTATCTCTGACCAGGGCAAGTGCTCTTGCCTTCAGACAGCTCCCAGCATGGACCAAAATATGGTTCATCTAAAAAACAAATAAGTAAATATAAGATCAGACTGGCATCAGACTTATCATCAGCAACCCTGAATATTAGAAGATAAAGAGAAATTCCAAGTTCTACAAGATTCTGGAACTAAAATTCTATAGTTGTACAAAATAAGAATTAAGCATGAAGGTAATATAAAGGAATGTTTGGACGTGCATGGACACAGAGTGTTGATAGCCAAGCACCATTTGTGATTCTAACATCTGAGTATCTACTACAGACAAAAAAAAAAAAAAAAAAAGTTGAAACCAAAAACATGAAAGACATAGGATTTCCAAAAAGAGATACTACCCCAGGAGGTGCAACACACTTTTTGGGGCTCACAATTGTGAGAGTTGTAAGCAGATCAACAGAGCAACAAGCTCAGATTACAGTTGATGGGTCTGGAAGGACTTTCTTTGGGAAGAAAATATCATCTGTGCAAAAAATCAGGGCGGATAATTTTGAGAATATGGCAAAAAAAAAGTCACTATTAATTTCACAACCATTGGGCAATGAAATGCAATAAATAGAAGACAATAAATTCGTTTTTAAAAGGTCAATAAAAGAACAGGAAAAACAGAAGTGCTACCACTGTTTACATATAAGTCACACTAAAATATGGCAAAATTGTAATAAAAGCGAATCCATTTGATTTTGAAACTAGTAACATTCTTCCTCAAATGGCAAAAAATGTTATAGCATTGGACGTAAAAAGAAGGAAATGCAATCTAACACCTTTATTTGAATTTGCTGTGAATAATATGTACATGGCCATAAAAAGAAATGCTATTTATTGGTTTTCAGCCTTCAGTAAAAGTTAAAGACAAAGCTCGTAATAATTATGGTTTCACAAAGGGAAGTAAATGTTTCTCCATGACTTTGTAAAATTAAAAAAGAGTTGCCAGAAATAGGGAACTACAAGGGCAAGAGAAGAAATAGAAGAGTAGGCACAGAAGCATAATATTTAGATTTATGAAATTAATCATAAGAGCAACTAAAAATAGCAGTGGGCAAAGGGCACTTTGCAGACTAAGACTGAGGGTGACAGAGAATGAGCAGAAAAAAAATATGCTTTCCATTTCAAACTCCTCTGCTCATAAAAAGTAAACAAGACATATATCAAATCATGTCGTATACCTCAAATAGGCACAACTTTTGTTAATTATACCTCAATAAAGCTGAAAAAATAAACAATCAAGTATACTTTGTGTATTCCCTTAAAACAATGATATAAATAAATATAATAACCTGGACAAAAGATCTTAAATGAAAAAGTACAGCATGAACTCAAACATATGTTTATATGCATGTGGATGTGCTTAGGAAAAAGCCTGAAAGGGTATATGCCAAGTAGTTCATGTTTGTACATTTAGAAAAAGAATTACTGGTGGTTTTTCACTTTCTTCTTTATATCTTTACATATTGCCTGACTCTTTTTTAAAAAATGAGCACATAAAAAGAAAAAAGTTGTACTCTTGAAAATTAAATTTTAAAATGTTTCCTTAACCCTACAATTAACAATTATAAAATATCAATACACTACCTTTAGGTTTTTTACATTTTAAAATATTTTGATCTTTTATTTAAGTGGAACCATGAATATATATAATATTTTACATAAATGGGGTTATACAGAACGTACTATAAGTTTCCCAAGCTATTCACCACCCACTTATTTACAACATGTGCATGTCTCCATTATGTCACCAATTACACAGGCTGGCCAGCATGTCCCTTTATCCAACCTGTCTCTTCTCCCCAGAGAAGAAGATCCTGAAGCTAAAAACTGTGTTTTAACCATTCTATATCCCCATCCCTTGCACATTAAAGGCATGCAAAGTGCATCTTGATCAACCTGAGAAAAAGTCCGATGTACTTCCCTCCTGTGCAGTTACCAACATTTCTTCTCAAATATTGTGTTCATATGCACAACAGGAGAATCAGGGTGACTTCTTAACCAGGCCAGGCCCCCATGTTGCTGCTCTTCCCTTCCTGACCCTCTGGACAGCCAGGAGGGGTTTTCTTCCCTGCTTGATCATGCCACCTGAGCAAAAATAACCTTCCTAAAGGGTTGTTTTCCTGCCTGAGAGCTTTGTGGGAGTTCCCACTGGCCTCCAGCAGAGGGTGCAGTGGTTCCCAAAAAAGACCTCATCTGAGATTGAAGGGGAACCTCTTTCCACAGAGGTTCCCTTCCCGTCTGTGTCAAATCGCCACCATTTAAGATTCATTCTATAATGTTCCTTATTTCCACAATGAGATAATAGATTAAGTATCCAACTTCAGTGAGCCATCACTCCTCAAATGACAGCACCACGGCAGGCAGGCCAAGTACTAGGCTCCCATGAGTGACAATTTCATCACTTAGGAGAAGAGCCCAAAGGAGGCAAGGAGGAATGAGAATGGGGGAAATAACTTCAGACTTTACCGTTCTTTCTAAAGTTATCTGTCAAGTGACACCAATACTAATGACAATCACTATCTTTCTTATTTAAATCACTTAAACTTATATTTTTCTCAAAAAATATTTTATGGGTCTTTTGCCATAAGTTAAATTAGGACTATAGTTCCTATACAATATTCAACAGCACTCAGAAAAGAATAGCTTATTTTTACCATAGTTTCAAGAACTGCACTTGAGGCAACGGTAATTTTGAAGGTAGTTAAACTTGGAGAAAAATCACAAATTGCCCATGTACAGCTCAATGAATTTTTAAACTGAAATCCACTGGGACTACCACCCAGATAAAGATAAAAACATAACCAGCATTCTACAAGCCACCTCTTCATGACCCCAGCCAAAGGTAAACGCTACTCTGAAATTTCATCATCATAGACTAGTTTTGCTCAGTTTTGAAATACATATAAATAAAATCATATGGAAAAGTAGCTACCATGCATTGCATTTGTGAAAACTCTGCTAAATCAGGAAGAAATAAGCAGTTATCCTCTCCCCCTAAGTAAACCCTAAGCAAATTTTATGAATAATAACTCAGATTCATTCATCCGCCTTGCAGATGGAGAAAATGGACGCAAACAGAAGTTATGCAAGTAAGCCAAGAGCACACCCTCAGCTCAGTAAGTAGTCAAATTGGGTTTGAATCTAGATTTTCTCACTCCAAAATAAATACCCTTCCCTTATTCCACATGGCCAGGTGAATAAAATATTATACTTCTAGAAATCATTGCCTCAATTGGGGGTCCATTAGGCTTAGAACATTAAGTTGAGCAAACACTTGGAATACATCATCTTTTGGTGACATCATAAGGAAAGCTCCTTACTGGCATGAGGCGGAGCCTATAGACAGGTAGAGCCTATTTACTCCTGGATCAGTGGGTCAAGGAGCCTAATGTGGAGAGGAGGGCATAATCTGCTGTTACGCTCTTCCTTTTCCACCATGAACATGAATTGCAGAATAGAAGAATATGGTGGACCTCCAGTTACCTCTTTCCCTTCCCTCCCCTTGATCTTGATCCATATGGTGAGCCTGAGAAGGAGAAATAAGGGAGGCAAAGATATTTTTCTGTAACTGGCCACCTGTCAGCCATGAGGAAGCATCACTGGTCTCCCTCTGATGCAGTTGGTTCCATGTCATGGCGATGGCCCGTGAAGTATAGCGGCATGTGCAATGTGGGACCCATGCCAAGGTACTAGACTTCATGCAGACCAGGGTTCTCCACAGCAGTGCTAGTGACATTTCGATCCGGATAATTCTTTGTTCTGTGGGCTTTCCTGTGCCTAGTAGAGTGTTTAGCAGCATCCCTGGTCTCTACTGACTAGATGTAGTAACAACCTCCTCCTAGTTGTTACAACCCAAACCACTAATTGTCCGTTGGAGGGCCAGCTCACCGTGGCTGGGAGCCATGAAGTGTGTATTTAATTCTCGAGCAGCCTCATCAGTGATGTTTACCTTGAAATCCTTCCCTGAATAAGGTTCCACATGCTTAGCCCGGATGGCACCAGGGCAGAACAAGGATATCTGACCCATCCTTTAACCTCTTTAGTCCTTCATGTGTAGCCATGCTAACCATTGTGGTTCTCTATTGAGCTCTCCAAGAACAGCAGGAAGTTGGAATGGGGGTGATCCCCATCTTTTTCATTAAAGACATTACATCAGTATCCCTTCTGTACTGCTCCTGTGACATATTTCAGTAAAAATTAAGCCTTAAGAAATTCCAGACAGAAATCCCAGACAGGGAGGCACCATCTCCATGTTCATAATCACCCCCCAAACATGAGTATACATGTCAAGGTCTCTCATGAACTCCCTTCCATGCACTGCTCCATGCATTATGCAGCTTTTCAAGAGTTCAGAGAGAGAATGAGATGACATATACTTTTTAAAAATATATCCTAATTTTTATGAATGATCCCTCTCTTGGCTTTATGGGGAAAATTTACTCCTTTCCTCTCCATGACAGGGCAATAAAACAAACGCTTTTCACCTTGAATACAACACTTCTTCCAATACTGCGGACTTCAAATAATTCCCTCCCTTTCCTAGTTGTTATGGTTTGAATTATGTTTCCCCAAAATTCATGTGTTGAAGTTTTACCCCTGGTACCTCAGAATAGTGACTGTATTTGAATATAGGGTCCTTAAAGAGGTAATTGAGTTTAAATGAGGTCATTAAGGCAGGCCCTAATGCAGTATGACTGGTGCCCTTTTTAGAAGAAAAAATATGGAGACAGGGCAAGTACATGGGAAAGGCAATGTGAAGACACAGGAAAAAGACATCCATCTACAAGACATGGAGAGAGGCCTCAGAGGAAAGCAACCTTTCCTACTCCTTGATTTCAGACTTCTAGCCTCCAGAACCATGAAAAACTTAATTTCTGCTGCATAAGCCACCCAGTCTCGGGTACTTTGTTATGGGGCCCAGCCTTATTTTTATTGACTTGGGGTTGAGATATGGTTGAATGAGATGAAAAGATTGTGTCTCTTCCATTAAGCCCTGGAGAGGAATCTAGCCCCAGTTTTTGGTGTCCCTGTTTAAATACAGGATACTAATACCCTCCTAAACTTGAGCCTTTATCACCAATTCAGGAGTAACAGAAAAAAATCCTACTCCCAGTCATGTTATATATTCATCTATTAGGATTTTAATAGCCTCCAAAAAGAAAGCTAGATTTCAGCATTGCAAAGAGAAAAATTGCTCCTCCCTTGTCCATTGCTGTCATACATCTCATAAATGCCTCTTAAGGCAATAGCACCTTGCTATATGAACCTGGGTGAAGGTTCTATGATGCAGTGACATGTCTGCTGGTGATTTCATGGACAATATACCATCAACATGACTTTGCATTGCTTGCTGGGAAATTGTTTTCAAACACTGGTCAAGGTCTGCATGGCATCCTTCTAAGTGGGCGTAAATCACTAGTTGAGTGCTCTGAACAAATCTAGCACAGGAAATGATCTTGGCAGTCACCTAACCTAATTGTTCATCTGATGTTTCAATGACTTTTGTCTACCTATGGCTGTAGTAGCTTATACATAAAGGAGAATGCTTGAGAAATATAAACATGCTAGGATTCCACATGCAGAAGCCCTATCTGGAGGGTGAACGAAGCCTTATATGCATTCACAACACTGTTTTTAAAGAAGCCTGTCTTCAAGATTCCTGGTTGAATAAAAAAACATTGCTTACATTCCTGGTCACCTCCCTCTACATTTTGCTATCTGTGCCCCAGCATGTAACTAGGATCTACTAGGTGTGACTAGTATGAGGAGTGAGAAGACATCACAAGAATTCAGTAGACTAGCCTTAGCCTAAGACAGATAGTGAGACATTTGGCCTTGAGCATGTCTACTAGTCACTTTTAGTTTTAAGTTTCTTCATCTTAGAACAAGGGGGTAAAAGTAGATAGTCATAAATGTTGCTTTCAGTATTTAAATTCCCCAAATCTTACTCTCTCTCTCTCTCTCTCTCTCTCTAAATACACACACACACACACACACACACACACACACACACACACACATATATATATTCCAAAACTCTTTATCCTATCCTATTCAGCTCATCTAATTTTGCCTACATCCTTCTGAAAAACTTCTAGCTATATTCCTGAAGTCTCTACATAGACCTTTCTGTGCTGGATGATGTTATCCATGGGAAACATGCTAGAAATAAGAGCTAACTTTTGGTGGAGTCTGGAAGGAGATGCTAAGAGGTTTGGGTATTATGTTAGTTTTCTATCACTGCCCTAACAAATTACCACAAACATAGTGACTGAAAACAACACAAATTTGTTATCTTACAGTTCTGGAGGTCAGAAGTTTAAGCCTGCTCAACTAGTTTCTCTGATCCAGGTTTCACAAGGCTGAAATAATCAAGGTGTTAGCTGGCTGGGTTCTTATCAGGAGGCTCTGGGAAGAATGCATTCCCAGTTCACTCAAGTTGTTGGCAGATTTCTGCTTCTTGTGGTTGCAAAACTGAGGTTCTATCTTCTAGGGATGTCCTTATCTCCTAGAGGTCTCTCTACATTCTTTGCACATGTGTCCCAAAACTTGGGCCATCAATGGCATATCCAATCCTCAAGCTTGAAAACTCTGAATCCCTCTTCTGCTGAATTTCCAACTTCTAGCCAAAGAAAGTTCTCTGCTTTATAGACTCATGTGATTAGATTGTGCCCATGGGAATAATCCAGGATAATCCCCTTCTCTTAAAGTCTGCACCCTTAATTACAACTGCAAAGTCCCTTTTTCTTTGTAATGTAATATAGTCACAGGTTCTGGGAATTAAGGCATGGATGTTTTAGGGGAACCATTTTCCAGCCTACATGATAAGAGGAAACAACTTTCTCTGTGGTATTGATCTACCCAAGGGTTTAATTTTTTGTGATCTACCCAAGGGTTTTACTTTTTGGTGATTCAACTTAAAATAGTAGCTCACATTTAATGTGCATTATTACATGTGTAGCACTTTACTTATGTTAAAATGCATTACCTCATTTAATCCTCATAAAATTTTTATGCAGTAAATCCTACAATCATCCCCATTTGAGGCAACTAAGAATCAAATCTTAACACCCTGTCCACATAATTAGTTAAGCAGAAGAGGCAGGATTTAAACACAGGGATGGAAAACGAAACACTGACAAACCATTAATGAGCAAAACATAATTTCCTTATATATATTTACCCACTAAACTGAGACTTTTCAATTAACTGGTTATTCTTGTAAGAGCTTAAAAAGCTAATTGTCCATTCACCATTTTGGAGGAGGGAGAGGTGTGGTGGAGTGAAGCTATGGCCTAATGAAAAAGGAATAAGAGAGAAAAGAGCTAACCCAAGACAACCATTAAAACAAAGCTCATGGTACTGCTAAGAAAGGCCTAAAAGGCAGTCTGTTTAAAACTCAGCATTCAGTAAACAATGTGACTAAGAAATTGGATAAGCTTGGTAATATGGCAAAGAAAGCATGAGACTATAAAGGCAATTAGGAATTATAGGCAAAACAGAATATTTTCAAGAAAGTTATGGTCTACATATGCTGCAATGAAAAATACATGGCAAGATTTTGAGCAATTGATAGTAGAAAAAGATGAGAATTTATTTGACCTTATGAGGAATTTTCTCCTTCAAGCAACACTGTTTAGTGACATAGGGCATCATCTCAATCTCTATGAATCGAATTACACTAACTGGTTCCGAAGTGTAAAATATTCACATAATCGTAATATTGGAAATCTTATTTAGTGGTTTTCAATGTTCAGAATTAACCTAGAGACAAAGTATAGAAGACTTAATTATACATACACACTATAAACCTTGACAGTAGAGGCTTCGCAGACAGAATTAAAGATACAGGGTGGAGAATAGAAGGGCTGAAATATTTTGATCTTAAAAAGTGGGGGCTTCAAAAGCTACTTATTACCTACATCTGGTGATTTAAATAATAAAACAAATTAAAGTTACAATAATACCCACTAAAAGGATGTAAAATATAATTAAAACAAAATGCAAATTGGAAAATAGTATGACAAAATATAAACATCAAAAATGAGAGGAGGGAGAATATAAGGATAGATGGTATAAGTAAGAAAAGTCCCTCATCTGTGGCATTCAGTCAATGGTTAGTGCATTGATACATTATTTCAATGTCAATTGTTTAATCCCATCTTATGAATATGTAATAACTCTCCTAAATTAGAAACTCAAGTTGTTTTTAGCATGTAACTACTCTAAACAATACTGCAATGGAAATCCCTGGATCTAGGCATGTGCATCATCTCTGATTACTTCCTTAGGGAGTATTTCTAGAAATTCTCAGACCAAAGGAATATGACCCCCTTAAGGACTGTGTTCATATTACTAAATGAGTGATCATTATCTTTACATCTGAATATGGCAAAAACAAGACCAAGTGCCATTTAAATGTTTTTAAACTTTAGAAATAATTGTTGATTCACATGCAGTTGTAGAAAATAATAGAGAGATCTTGCATATCCTTTACCCAGTTTCCCCCAATAGTAACATGCTGTAAAACTATAGCACAGTAACACAACCAAACTGTTAACATTGATACAATCCACTGGCATTCACTTTCACTTATATTTGTGTGTATGCATGTATGTGTATGTGTGTGTGTGTGTTTACTTCTATGCAACTTTATAACAGGTGTAGGTTCATGGATCCGCCACCACAGTCAATATACAGAACACTGAGCACAAGGATCCCTCCTGTTGCCTTTTTATAACTACACTCACCTACCTGACTTTCGCCTCCCCCATCCCTAACTCCTGGTCATCACTAATCTGTTCTCCATTTCTATCATCTCATCATGTCAAAATGTTACATAAACAGAGTCAAGTAGCATGCAACCCTTTGGGATTGGCTCTTTTCACTCAGCATGATTCCCTTGGAGACCCATCCAAGTTGCCGTGTGTATCAATAGTTTGATCTCCCTTACTGCTGAATAGCATTCCTTAGTACAGATATATATCAGTTTGTTTAACTATTAACCCATTGACCAAGAGACAGTTTAAAACATTTATTAGAGTGTTCGAACTTGCCCACCTCATGGGAAAAGATTTGTCAATTTATCTAAAGAGATTTGCTTTAGCCCTGTAAAAGGAAAGATAAAGTCACCTTAAGCTGGAATGAACGGAAAGAGTTAGCAATTGCTAAGGAGTTATTAAATGGTTGTTCTTTAGTTTTCAAGGTTAACCCTGGACTTGATATCATACCCATTACACAAGTAATAAAAGCAGGGCTCAAAAAGTTTAAATAAACTCTCACAGCAATAAAATGCTTGGTCTATGATTTAAACCCAAGTCTTTCCCACCTTAAATCCATGCCCCCTGACCTCCACTGTGCCACACTGCTATGATGTGAAGGAGAGAAAATAACGGGACACCTTGAAACAGCGCCGTCCTGGGGAAAGCGAAACCAGCCACAAGGGAGCTGGGAACACGATCATTCGATTGCCTCCCCTGGCTTAACTACAGTGGCTTGTTCATACCTAGATTCTTTTACTTAACATCCCCGTAACCTACAACTATACACCCAAAGGCCTCCTACTTCTGACAACAACAACAAAAGTACTTAACCAGGAAGAAATGAATAAAAAAGATAGAATTAAACATGGTAAAGGGAAGACATCCCTAATACTGTGGGTTCCCATAAGGAATTAAGCACTTGAAGGTGAAATAGTCCCCTCTCGCCTACTCCTCCCACATGCTGACATGGTACTGCTCCATAATTTTTTTGTCACAAGCTTTCAGATAAATCACTAGAACCACTACCTCTCTTGTCAAGCTTGTTTCAAATGACACCAGAGCGCTGAGCTGGGGTCGCAGGACTGTCCTGCTAGCGTGTTTGTGACACCCCCCGCCCACCCTCAGAGGAGAAGGCATCCTGCTTACTAGACAGAGATAAATTCCTGGCTGACATGCTCATCAGATACTAAGCCAAACTCATCTCTCCTCCTCTCCTCTCCTTCCTCGCTCGGGTTATTTATAGAGATCACAGGTGAATCGGGGGAAATTATTCCAGTGCAATGACTGCTGAAAGGCTGCAAGCTAAAGAAGATGGATTATCACGGCTCTGGCATGATTTGTATGGATCTCCAAAATTAAGCTGTTCGCTGAGAGTGACCACCTTCCTCCTGCCCTGGGCCTCGCAGGCAGCTGCCCTGGTGATAACCTTCATCTGCACTTGTGAGCCCAGAAAGCTGAGCACGTTTCCCATTACCTTTCAAGCGAGTGTGTAGGGTTCTTCTGGCCCCTCGGTAATAGCAGGGCTGCTGGTGAACAGAGTGATAAACACCTACTGAGAGGGATGTGGCGTGAAAAGATCTCATCACCTGTCATTAGCTCGCGGATGAATAATGCAGCATTTCCCGTGGCAGGTGTCAGGGTGGGAGGGAGAATTGCTCCTGTGAATGCTCTGGCGAGCACTTCAGCACCAAGTAAGAGGTGAGAGCAACAGATGCATGTGACAAAATTACACAACCCATTGTGTTTTAAAAGAAAGGGGAACTTTTACTTCACAAATGCCTGGCAGGCTTCCTTTCTTTCTTTCTCTACCCTTTCAGTCCAGGCAGGCTAATGCTGTCTACTCTTAAACTTTTACCACTCTAATCTGGATCCCTTAAAAAGGACTAGTTTCTTTCCTGGCACTACTCAGCTAATAGCACATTTCTCCCTCTGCTCCCAGTTCTTTCTCTGCTTTGTATAGCTTGGTCTTGATTTATATATGTGGACCTTCATTGTATTTTTATTAAGCTGTGTAGGCTGGGGTTAAATAGACACATCAAGTAAGAGCAAATGTATTGATTTCTACATGAATTTGTAGCCACGTGAGCACACACGTAGACACACACACACACACTGAAGTGGTAATTTTTGGCCCAAAGAATGGGTAGCTAACAGGCTTATTGCCTTTGTGAATCTGCCTGAAGAAAATAGCAGCAGAACAGCAGAATCTAACACAAAAATGGGCCCATTATTGGTTATTCACAGCACACAAATTAAAGAAAACTTTTGATTAAGTTTAGGTCAACTTCCCTCAAGACTGGCACCATTTCTGAGCACTCCAGAATTTTTCACTTTTCAGCCGGTTGCCATTAACTTTCAATATAGCCAGGCATGAAAATTATATTCCAGGACTAATTAGCTACCTCACCCTTACATCCCACATTTTCTGAGGCCAAAATGCCAAATTCTCTTGTTTATATTGAGCTTCACCATTTAAGGTTAGAAGAAAAATTTTTAAAAGACAAGAACAGTCCTCTGGTTAAAAATAGGCAACAGAATTTTTAAATGTGGCACACACTACTACTGCTAAAATAATAACTGAAGAATGCATAGCGTCAGATTGCTCCTTACACCTAATTCTCGATCTGCCCCTGTCAACCGAGTAAATGAAGCCCCCAGACTTCCCCCCACTACATCACCAGGGAGGGCAAAGGGCTGACAGACTGAAGCACCATGGTAAATTAAAAATAAAGTTAAAACAAAGCCTGCCTTTGACTCTACTGATACTCTTTCTTTCCTTTTCTTTCTTTCTTTCTTTCTTTCTTTCTTTCTTTCTTTCTTTCTTTCTTTCTTTCTTTCTTTCTTTCTTTTTCTTTTTAGGAGAGAAGATAATAGTGTGGCTTTTAAGTTTCATCCAAAGTTATGAATCTAAACTTTTCCATATTACCTCCTTTCCTTTACTTATTTTGGGTGTTAAATCATAATCAATAACTGTTCCTTAGGGCAAAATATCTATTACTTAATCATTTGGTATAAAGAAATAATAAATTTTCCTAATCATTTCTTAAGAAGACTAGGGTTTCAAAAACAGATATTCTAAATCCTATATAGATCCCAGTGGATGCAAGCAACAAGAGGAGTTAAAATTTTGGTATATAAAGTGGTATATACATATTACAATACTTCAAAAACTTAAGAAAAATAGAGAGATCTAAATAAAGAGTATCCTCTGTCCACTCATCTGTTGATATTTTAATATATATAATTTTATAATATATACATTACACATATATATATATACGGTCTTTTTAAACTAATCATACTATTAAAGTATTTTATCATATTTCTCCTAATAATTTATTGGAGAATACTTTTGTCAATAATTATGAGTTTACATAATAAGTTTGAAATTCAATTTATTAAACTGAAAAAAAAAGTTCACCCAATGCTCCAATTCCCCACCCCTACCCTTGCCTCTGGCAACAACCAATCTGTTCTCTGTATATATGAACTTGATTATTTATTTATTTATTTATTTATTTTTACATATATATTCCACATGTAAGAGAGATCATATGGTATTTGCCTTTCTCTCCCTGATGTCCTTTCTACAACACTGTGACCATTATTTTTTAGAACAAGTATCCTGACAAAGGTGAGTGCATTTAGACAGTTGACAGGACAGAAATGGAGCTGTCCCAGAGAACTGGGGACACACAGTCAACGTAGATCTCTTTTAGCAGGTTATCCAAAAAAAACAAAATCCATATACTGCTTTTGACTGCCCTAGTGTAGATTTTAAAGTAAGGAATTTCAATTCCCCTCCCCCCCGAGTCTTCCCACTTCCCCATATACACACACATTTTACTCCCACAGGTATAGTTCTGGATTGGTAAAGGTTAAGGAAACTGACCACATTGCTAATAAAAAGAGTTCATAAATGTACTGAGCAAAGAAGCTAAAAGTCAAGTGCACATGTAAAAGAGCAAAGGGAGCTCTGTTTTTTTTATTGGGCTGGCATTTTTCCATGGGAAATCAAGACCTCCTGGGCTAAGAATCTGATGCTCCAACTAAAATGAGAAGGATTACCAAAGTAACTAAGGAAAGGTCATACTGAAAGATGAAAGAAAGATCAAGATAGCTGCAAAAGAAAGGAGGGTAGTGAAAATTCTGATCCACACTAGACATTTCCAATTAAGCTTAGAACAGAGATGTCTCTGAGGCTTAACTATATGAACAGAGTGCCCACCAAGATAATTTTCTCTTAGCGGGACTAGTTTGGGAAACACTTCTGTTAATCTGAGTCATAAGATTATACATTTATTTTTAAATAATTCAAAAACAATGTTACATATGGTTCTGTGCCACTAGTAGGTTAAAATCAAGATGTACATCATATCTGTTTAATTATCACAAGATTTTAATACTGTTTTTTGCCCTTAATGGGGATCAAAGACCTCTTTCTTGAATTAAATTTTAATATAGTAAATGGCTAAGAACACTGTCCAATGGAAATATCAAATATTATCCATTAAAGATGGTCTTAGGTGATTTTTCCCTAATATCTTCCTCTAGCGACCTTGTACAACTATTGGGACTAATTCGTATTATTGGTTTTTATTAACCAAGATAGTTCTTGTTGATTGGTGGTAACATTTTTTAAAGTTTCATTAAATAATCAATGTTACTGAAGAAATCTCCCAAGAAAATAGAATTTGAATTTTAGTGATAACATAGGGGAAGAAGTAAGTCATAAATTAAACAAGGTTGCAGAGCAGAAATCAACTGTAATGGATTGGATTGTGTCCACCAAAAAGATTTATTCAATTCCTAAGCCCTAGTATGTGTGAATGTGACCTTATTTGGAAATAGGATCTTTGCAGCTATAGTTAAGATGTAAGTGAATATGAAGTCTTAATATCTTAGGGTGGGCACTAAGTCCAATCATTGATATTATCATAAGAGGAGAGACGCACAGAGGGATAGAGACACACACAGAAGAAAGCCCTTCATGATAGAGACAGAGATTGGAGTATTGCAGTTACAAGCCAAAGGGATGCCATGGATTGCCAACAACCACCAGAAGCTAGGAAAAGGACATGGAACAGATTCTCTCTCAGAGCCTCCACAGTGGACCAACTTTGCCAACACCTTGATTTTATATTTCTAGTCTCTAGAACTGTAAACAAATACATTTCAGTTGTTTTAGCCACCAAGTGAATGGTAATTTGTTACAGCAGCCCTAGGAAACTAATACACCAACTCTGTTCCTTTTGACCCTTGATCCATGTTACAAAGATAATAAAGAACAAATCTTTCTGGGTGGTAACATTGAAACAAAATCCATGCAGACTGAGGAAAGTCACAATAACATCAGCAACTCTCCTTTGAAAGGAGGTTACACCCACCACACCTGCGCTATGCTGCAATGAGCTTGAAGCCTGTCAGACAAGGAGCACACAGAGGAAGAGCTGAGTCCAACCATCTTGCTTCCTAACCTGCCTGGATAAGCAGTGCACCATTCATAATGCTTGGTGAATGCTGCCTTGATGAGTGGTATTCAGGGAGCCTGGAAAACAAAACCAGGCCAGCCCCTCAGCAACTCTGAGCAGCTGTTAGGAAACCAAGACTGGGCCATGTGAACATGCCTCACCAAGTTCATTAGGACATGCCAGGACACATTATTATAACTGAAAATCATACGCCAAAACAGACTCTTTAGGGAATAGGTTATTATCACCAGGCTGCTCAGTAACATCGCTTCTCACAGATGTTGTTAACTACATCACTATTCTTGCACAAAGCTGAACTATGATAATCCTCTTCTGAAATGATAACAATCACATCTTTGCATGCCATTGTTCTTGAAATGTTTTAAATTTACAAGTTTGTCAAAAGCCTGGTCTCAAAAATGTAGGCATTTCTCTCAGCAAAAACAAACGATGGCTTCATAAGGAATTTCTCAGTGTTAAGAATAAGGAATAGAAAATATTTTGAAAGAATTATTCAGTGTTGTTTGTTGCTATTGTTGGCTTCTTAAATTATCTGGAAACAAAATTGCACATTCCCTTAAATGTGAGAAAAGGAGTATTCCTTTAAATGTCCAACTTTCTAAAATATATACATTAAGGGTATACAGGAAAAGAAAAAGAAACTGAAGAAAAGATAAAAGAAGTGAAATACATTTCTAAAATTAGGTATATTTTGATACTTCTATATCATGAAGTAAATAAAAACTTTCAGCTTCAAGAACATCTAAGCAGTTGTTGGGTTTTGAAGTATATGCACCATTTTTATATAAATGATGCTAGATAAATTGCTCTAGATATCAAATCTATGTAGAATCATTCCTTTTTAATGAAGAGAATTCATTCCTGTAATATGCTTTTTTCGTCAGTAACTCTGATAACCAAAAGCAAAATAACAAAAGAACCAGAGGGTTGCCTTCTGCAACATCAGATAAAAGTAAAATAACATAAAAGGATTATTTATCATTACATAAAATACCATCAAATGTTACAGGACTCATCAAATATACACCCAGGGATCTTGAGGCTAGAGAACAGCAGGGCATAATTTTAAAAACAAAAATGTTCAAAGAAAAAGATGCAGCCTAGGGCAATAGTGTGGGTATGGGCAGGCGTGGCTTAAGGTCAGCTTTCCAAAAGAATATTTTTCTGGATTTAAGGATCCTACAGTATGGTAAAAGGTATCCAAGTTTCTACAATTAGGAAGTATTTAAGATGACCTCTAGCTAGCCTACATATTTGAGTTTTTTATATTTAGAAAGTTCGTCTTCTACAAAATAAAACAACATAAAGACTAGCTTCCATAGAGAATTGAAAGATGTAACCAACACTTACTGACTTATATGTCCAAATTATCCCCCTCAATACATATGATTAAAGCATTGGCTGCTCAGAAGCAATGTTCTTACAGTGTGACAGTGCTATGTACATTGGGTAGTTGCAAGTATGCAGTAAAAGGAATGAAAAGAAAGTATCAAAATGAGAAGAAAAAGCATTAGAAACATGGAAAGAAGGAGAGATATGAGAAAGTCTTATCATCTAGCATTTAAATTTCTGGATACAGTTTCTTCCTGAGGACCAGCTGCAACCTGTATTATAAGATGATCTTCATAATAGTTTCCAGCTTTTATTTAAGATCTTTTGTAGGCTTTTATTATTTTCATTTAGAGAGTGACAATAATACAGAAATTGGTAGCAAAATGAATTAACTGATAGAACTGGATGAGTTAAAACAAAAAGCGACATGGTGGGATTTCAACAATTCCAGTTTGAGATGTCCACAATTCTTGTTATGCCTTATAATACAAGAAAAACTAGACCTATGCACACCACAGTAAAGCAATTTAAAAACAAAGAACAACAAAAAAGATCTTAAAAGCAGTCAAAGATAAAAGACACTTTACACTCAAAGAAGTAACAATAGACTGACACCTAACTTCTCCGTGGAAGCAATATAAGCCAGAAGATAATGGAATGACATCTTTAAAGTCTGAAAGAAAAAAACTGCCAATCTAGAATTTAAAACCCATTGAAAACATCCTTCAAAAGTTAGGTAAAAATCAAGACATTCTAAGAAACACAAAAACTAAGTGAATTTGTCAACATCTGAAAGAGAGAGAGAGAGAGAGAGAGAGAGAGAGAGAGAGAGAGAGAGAGAGAGAGAGAGAGAGAGAGAGAGAGAGAGAAAGAAGAAAGAAAGAAAGAAAGAAAGAAAGAAAGAAAGAAAGAAAGAAAGAAAGAAAGAAAGAAAGAAAGAAAGAAAGAAAGAAAGAAAGAAAGAAAGAAAGAGAAGGAAGAGAGTCATGGAGGGGAGGAGGAAAGAGAGAGGAGAGGAGGAGGGAAAATGGGAGGAAGGGAAAGAGGGAGAGAGGGAGGGAGGGAGGGAAACTCTTCTTTACAGAAGAAGGTTAACAAATAAATATGTTAGTATTTTAAGATTTTCATGATGCTAAATTATCACCTTACGACTACATAGATTACTTACTAAGGATAAAGGGAAAATCGTACCTATATAATAAGAGATGTGGAACAACCATCTCAAGCAAATAGTTAAGCTTAGCATCACTAATATTAAGCAACTTGAACTTATATGTCTCCCAATGTACTTTAATATCACCTATAATATCACATCCCTATTAAATATTCTTGAAAAAATGCAAATTTGAATGTAATCAAACTTTTAGACATAATTTCTAATTTATCCAGCATTTCATGAGTTAGAGGAACAAGTTAGAGATTATGTGGAAATAATCAGGCAAATTCAAAATAAAGGGTATTCCTTACTACTACTGGCCTGGACTCTTCAAAAGATCAATGTCATTAATAAATGGGAAACAGTTCTAGACTAAAGAGATTTAATAATCAAAGTCAATGTGTGAACTTTGATTGGAACTTCATTCTGTAAAAAAAAAAAACACAAAAAAACCACATTTATTAAAGTCATACTTGGGAAAATTATAGAAGTTTAAATATGAACCAGAGAAAGAAAGAAAGGAAGGAAAGAAGGGAAGGAGGGAAAGAGGGAGGAAAGGGAGATATATTAGAATATATTGAATTACTGTTAATTTTCCTGAGTGTGGTAATTATGTTTACATAGAATTTTTTTATTTTTAGGATATATATATGTGTGTGTGTATATATATATATATATATATATATATATATATATATATGTTTAACTTTTTAGAATAAGGTATCATGATGCCTAAAATGTCCCCTTAAGTGGTGTAGCAAAGATAGATAGAGTTACTTGTTGAAAAATGGGTGGAGACTATATAAAAATCCATTTTGCTATTCTTTCCATTTTCTGTATGCTTGCTTGAAACTTTCATTTTGCTATTCTTTCTATTCTGTGTTTGAAATTTTCCCTACTTCAAAAGTAGGAATGGAGAATAATCTTTTTTATAATTAATATATAATGAATAATTTTTTAATTTCCTAGTGAACATAACCATAGCATAAATATCTACTGGGTAGATCTATCTGTTTTAAGTAACAAAATCCTATATAAAATGGTTTCCCGAAATGGGAGGAAGGCAATTTATTCTTTATCATAAGTAGAATAGATATAATTTCAGCCATGTTTAGATACAGATGCTCAAATGGTGTCACGATGAATCTTTGTGGCCCATCTCTAGGCTCTGCTTTCTGCTAAGGTAAACTTAGAAGGAGCATAGAATCCACCTTTGCCTTTCCTTTACTACCTGAAAGCAAGCCTTACAAAAAGAAGGTTCCTCATAGAAATATTCCCAGCACAAGCCCCTCAGATCATCTCTGAACTAGTCATTATGTTAAACATAGTTGAGTATACCAACAGACCAGTTTTGAGACACATGCCTACCTTTGGAATCATGGGTGGAGTCAACTATACTGACTAAAAGCGATCAAGGGATGTTCCTCACAGGTTAACAGAAGGAAAATCTGGTTATCCTGGACAGAAAGGGAGGGCGGGGTTAGGTGAGTAAAGAAAAACAACATATGGACAAAATAATGGCCAATTGCAGATTTTTCCCTCTTTCATGGGGCTTAGGGGAGTGCAGAGACCTAGACTGTATAGGACATCCAAAGTGGGGATTTACACAGCTCCTTGATTTTGGCCTTCTAGCTTCTAGAACTGTGAGAAATAAAATTCTGTTGTTTATTTTTTGTAAAAAATGGGACTGACACCTCAAGCAAAGAAAGCCCAGAGAGAAGAGACTATTAACAGGAAATTATTTTAGCAAATGTAGTAAATAGGAAGCTTTCAACTATAAGACACAAGAAAGCTGAGAAAATGGGCTACAAAGGAAGTTCCTAATGTTGGGGCATCTTTGAGGCATCAGCAAATGCAATGTCTTCTCCATCTAGCCATACAACTGCCCCTCAGCTGGTTTTCAGGGTCTTCTCCACAGAGAGTGTCTCTTAGGGCTCCATCGCGCCTGCAAGTGGCTCTCTTGGGCAAAGTCCCTGTATGTTCAATCCAGAACAGTTCTGCTCCTTCTGCTGAATGACTCCGTTGGCCCAGATGAAACATTCATGCACCGCTGGTACCACAAAGTCTGTTAACGCTGCACATTGTGGTGAAGCTGTTTCCTTGCTTGACTATCAGAGTAGCTTGCTAGCCAAAGTCCTCGGCCCTGGTGCCTCCTGCCCTTTCAAAATCAAGCGTGCCAACAGCAAGATCGCCATGATCCTTTCAAAACACTCTCACTTAGTGTAAAGTGAGGGGCAAGTCCCACCACCACAAGAAAGCAAAATGCCACAGCTCCCCAAATTTTATTCCAAAAAATACTGTCTCTCTTCTCATTTTAACCTCAACCTTTTTATATGCAAAGGGGGATGTGAAGAGGTTTTGCAGCACTGGATTTTTTTGATACTTACTTTGCAAATGAGCATCAGCGATCTAGCACCCCTACCCCACCCCCACTTTGGAGTGACAGATTATTAGCCACCTATCCTTTTTGTTTGGGGTCTTCAGTTAGTACTGAGATGCTAAGAATCCCATATTAACATCCCTATTACACTTGACTGACTTAAGCCAATAATGATTTATCCCTGGGAATGATACCTTCCCAACCAAGCAGTCATGGGGTTATGACTTCAAGGGGAAAAGGCAACCAATTGTGTATCACAGAGCAGAATTCACATTTACACCTATCACAGGACCTATTTACATCAAACAGATGAGAACAAATGGAAGCTATACAAGGAAGCTTATTGTCCTGGGGCTAGGAAAGGTTAAAATTTGACTTTTTTTTTTTTTAAACAGGCTGCTAGACTCTAAGTGTCTAAGCTTCCCTCTGTGTATTCTAACCACCATATTTCCAGTGCCTGGCATGAAGCCCAAGGCCTATAAATACTTATTGATTGGCTGACTACAGACCAGTTACTTCATTATAAAAGAATTTGTTCTCAACAGATTCATTAATACCAGTATCCTTGCATATGTGAATGCATAGTATAAACATGCACAATGCATTCTATATATTTTAACGCCTGTTCTCAGAATATTCCTGCCATGCTGTGTATTTGTAAAGAGTTAAAATTTAAGAGTTTCTGCATAAATACAATTTAAATCCACAATCCAATTAATACATTAAAAGCTGACAGAGTTTTGCTAAAAATCACCATTTGTCATGGATTCTGTGCCCTGGTATTATCCCCACAGACACACAAGGCTAAAAAGGGCCACCTATTACTGGAGAGATGTATCTAAAAGATCTCTCAGGCTGCCTGTAATAATCTCCATTATGTATAATGACCATTTTGATAATAGTCTTTAGAAGAGGTAATGGCCCTGCTGAACGGTTATTACCTGTCTGTTCATGCTGGAAGCAAGATGCAGAAGCCAGAGGGGACAGTCAAATGGTCCTTGTGGTGCATTCTGAGGAAATAAGAAATATTTAACAGAATGCAAGAAACAGACAAGCAAGCGCCTTTTGCGGCAGAACTGGCTGCCTCTCTGCCACAAGCATTCCTGGATTTCATTATTTAAAGCAAATGCTCCCAATAATGGACCTGCTCTCAGCCTTCAGACCAATTTCATCTGAAGCATCACTAGCTGGTCTATTAAGAGGAAGGAGAAAAGACAACTGATGTTACCATATCCCTTCCCGTATTATTGCGGGAAGGAATAAGCCGTGACAGCAGAGACTCCAGTGGGGGCTAGGGCATTGTTTCTAATGGGTGCAGAAAAGGGAAGCCTACCTGTGGCTTAAGTCAAACTGAGGACATGTCACGGTTCCAGGGGCCAAATTTGATCCAGGCTCAGCCACAGCTATAACTAGAAAATATGCCATCCCCTCTGCAAGGGGTAATTTCAGAGCCTCAATAGCTCCATGCCTATGGGGCAAGTATCATGCCCTGTCTCCTGGGAGATCTTACAAAGCTTAGAGAAAGTTCCCCTTCATCTCTAAAATCATCCTTATGCTTCCACTAAAATAGAGGAGAGCATAAGTCTAGCTAAAGGTATAACACAAGCATTTGATGGAAAAAATAGTCTGAAGGAAACTTTTTCCCCAAGGGCTCTACAGAACAGGCTCACAAGTTGTTCACAGGCATGGTTGGTGGGGAAAGGGAGTGCAGTGGTCAAATGTGATCAGATAATTCGGGGTTAAACTAATATAAACAGGTTGGTTGTTTTCACAGTAAGACTTCTTAGAGCCTTTACCATATTCAGGTGCATTGTGAATCTCTGAAAAGGGGAAGACATAATGGGGATGATATAATACAGGCAGTGTTTCCCAAAAGCAGTTATCCAAGGGCAGTTTGTTTATAGAAATACGTGACAAGTATTCTGCCGTTGGTCTATATCTGTCATGTCCAGTATAGTAGCCACTAACTATGTATGGCTATTTACATTTAAATTCATTAAAGTTAAATAAAATTTAAAACTCAGTTCCTCAGTCACATAAGCCACATTACAGGTGCTTCATTAGCTACAAGAGGCTAGTGGCAGATATATCAGATAGTGTGGATATAGAATGCTTTCATCATTGCAGAAATTTTTATTGGGCAGCACTGCTCTGAATAGCATTCTGTATTCAGATAGCATCCTGTATAGAATTCAAAATGTAGCTTTTGTACTTATCAAGTAATAATTGTTATAAAACATATACTCATTCTCAAAATGAATTCCCCCCCACAGAAAATAAATGAGACATATAGCATAATATCTGATACCCATATTCACCCAAATTCACACAATTATAAATAACACTTATGGAGATAAAATCTAAGGAACTTGGAAAATTGAAGAAAGTTGGGAGGGTTTGAAATCAGAGAAACCTCCAAGGACAGCAGCAGCTAAAGGCTTCAAGGGTGAGAAGACAAGAAAGTTAACTTGGGAGAAAAGTGTTTCTGGAACAGAGGTTAAAAGAGCCACAGAGATCTGTTCAAACCAATCAGTGATCCATAACTAAAACATTCTTTGAGTATTGGTCTCTCTGAGTGACTATAATTTAGAAAATATTCTTTTATTGGTCTTGGCTGTGTCAAAGGAAGGAGAATTTATTTGAATGCATAATGCCTAGCACAGTTCTTGGCAAACAGTAAATATTCAAGATGGGTCCATTGAAAGACAGCAAAATTCAATACAACAAATATTTTTAAGCACCTCGTGTGCTAATGACTCTGCTAAGGAGTGGTACAAAGATACCTGAGATATAGCCCTTGCCTTCAAAAAGCTCACAATTGTTCAAACACAAAAACAAGCCTGCCAACAACAAGCCGGTACGTAGAGAGACATAAATAAAGCACATGGAAATTCAAATGAGGTCGAAATCACATCCAGACAGGAGTACAAGGAAGGGTTTCATGGAAAAGGCAACACGTGGAATGGATCTTTCACAATCAGAATTTTGATTGGTTCACATGAAGGAACACAGATGTGCACATTTTGAGAAAACCCAGGACATGGGCTTATATAAAATCTACCAGTCTCTATGGTGAAACTCAAGCTTCAGCTTCAACTTGCCCATGAAACGTGTGCTAACTCTCCCAATCTTCACAGATCTAACAGAGATGGAAAACTACTTTGGTCACCTACCAGGTCTGGAGTTGGAAGTCTCTGACTCCCAAGATAGAAGCCTGAGGTTGGACACACAAAATCTACATTTTTCTGTTTTAACATAGGCATGGGATCTGCTGAAAATGGGTTATTTTAAATTTCTGACTCTAGAAGATGGAATTCTAGTCTGCAGAAATCCTCTCATTCCTCAGATGGATTCTTTCTTACATGAAAATAATCTAGAGTTTACATGACTCCAAATTGTCCTCTTCTCTAAAACAATGAACACATCATTGACAAACCATAAGAAGACTCACTAATGTTTGCATATTGATATATATGCTGCTTTAAAACTTAGGTAGCTATTCTAGAAATGTCCAGAAATAAGTAAATCTTATACAAGTGAAATGAATCATAAACTTCCTGTGCCTCGAGTTCGGGGCTAAGAGCCTCCATGGGGTTCTTCTATCAGAGTTTGGATTTAGACAAAGTCAAGATTTCTAGAGACCAAACATTAAAGGGATCAATTGCTTTTCAAAATCAATAAGAAACAAAAATGGAAAATCAGTACCTGAGATAGAATATGAATTCAGAAAGAACAAACAAGTTATGAAGGCAACTAACACACCAAAGTTCAAGTTTATCCTGGAACTGGGCAAGGTTAAATTTTTAAAAAGTAACAGAAGAAAGAAAGGAAAATTAATACTTACTGAGCAACTTTTCTAAGCAAAGCATTATCTTAGCCGGGTTCCCTAGACAAAAAACAAAACAAAACTAAAGCAAGCATTTAGTGTTGATGCTTTTGAGAAGTGTAATTCTAGAGTAGGAAAAGTGAAGAAAAAATTAAAGGAGATAGAGAAAGGTAGGAAGAGATGTAAGATGACACATTATCATACTCATTGTGGCATCAGGATGAGCCATAAAGCAGCACAGCCTTCCCTGCAGGTGAGTTCAGCTCAGCCCTATGGGACTTCTCCAGATAGGATATATCGAGAAACTAAGCTAAGGAGAAGTCTACAGAGGGAAAGATGGAAGAGAGAAATTTATCTTCCACGTTCTCCCCCATTTTCTGATTCCCAATGGTCAAAATATGTGCCACAAAGAGTAAATATATCTTTATTGATTTCAGAGAGAGGAAAGGAGAGGAAAAGAGAGAGATAGAAACATCAATGATGAGAGAGTCATTGATTGGCTGCAGCCCGCAAATGGGGCATGTGCCCTGACCAGGAATCAAACCCTGATCGCCTGGATTCTAGGTCGACGCTCAATCGCTGAGCCATGCCCGGCTGGGGAAACTGCCCACATTTCTGAAGGACATCCGCTCCACACCCTCTGTTGTGGTGTATCATTCAAGTCCATTGGTGACAAAAGCAGTCATAGGACATGTAGCTGCTGCATCTGACTGCACAGTGACAACTGGTCAGCCCCAGTCAGCTGAACAATGTGGGCCCAAGAAGTGTCCTTGGCCACGCTGCCTGAGGCTGAGCCTGCTGCTGAAAGTCAGGAAGACAACAGCAACTAGGGAGTTGAGGAAGGCCTGTAGATATGTCTGATATTACCATATCAGATGATTTATGCAATCCTATGTGGTAGGTATGATTATTGCTGTTTTAATCACACTACATTTGGGTTCCAATTCAAAGAATAAAATTTGGCCTATAACCATATTACTAAAGCAACAAAAATTATCCTTAATTCAAGGCCTGATAATCTGAACTCTGAGGTTTCACCTCTTCTGCTTAATTTCTATATCTTAGATACAGAACTTGATGGGGGTTTTTTGTGTGTGGTTTTTTTTTTTACTTTATAAATTTATCTTTATTGTTGAGAGTATTACAGGTATACCATTTTCCCCCACAACTGACCCCCTCCACTTCACTCCCACCCCCTCCCCAGGCCTTCACCCTGTTATTGACTTTGTCCATGCGTTATGCATATATGCATATAACTTCTTTGGTTAATCTTTTCCCACCCTCCAACCCCCTTCCCTCTTTCCTCTGAAATATGATCATCTGTTGCATGTGTCAATGTCTCTGGATCTATTTAGTTCATCAGATTCTTTTGTTCATTAGCTTCTTCTCAAAGAAGACCCTTCAACATTTCCTGTAGTGCTGGTCTGGTGGTGATGAACTCCTTTAGCTTTTTCTTATCTGTGAAGCTCTTTATCTGACCTTCAATTCTAAATGGTAGCTTTGCTGGGTAGAACAATCTTGGTTGTAGTTCCATGTTTTTCATCACTTTGAATATTTCTTGCCACTCCCTACTGGCCTGCAAAGTTTCTGTTGAGAAATCAGCTGACAGTCGTATGGGTGCTCCCTTGTAGGTAACTAAATGCTTTTCTCTTGCTGCTTTTAAGATTCTCTCTTTGTCTTTAACCTTTGGCATTTTAATGATGATGTGTCTTGCTGTGGGCCTCTTTGAGTTCCTCTTGTTTGGGACCCTCTGTGCTTCCCGGACTTGAAAGTCGATTTCTTTCCCCAGGTAGGGGAAGTTTTCTGTAATTATTTTTTCAAATAGGTTTTCAATTCCTTGGTCTCTTTCTGCCTCTTCTGGCACCCCAATAATACGAATGTTGAGCCTCTTGAAGTTGTCCCAGAGGCTCCTTATACTATCTTCATATTTCTGGATTCTTTTTTCTTTTTGCTCTTCTGGTTGGGTGTTTTTTGTTTCCTTATGTTCCAAATTGCTGATTTGATTCTCAGCGTCCTCTACTCTACTGTTGATTCCCTGTAAATTATTCTTCATTTCAGTTCCTGTAGCCTTCATTTCAAATTGGTACTTTATTATGTTATTGATTTTCTCAGTTGTTTCCCTAACAGTCTGCTTAAACATCCTTATACCCAAAATTCTGAACTCTGCATCTGTTAGCTTGCTTGGATCTATTTCATTTAGTTCCTCTTCTAGAGATTTCTTCTGTTCTTTCCTTTGTGACATGTTTCTTTGCCTCCGCATTTTGGCTGCTTCCAGGTGTTTGTTTCTATGTATTAGGTAGAGCTGCTATGTCTCCTGGAATATGTAGAGTGGCTTTGTGTAGTAGGTGTTCTGTAGGGTCCAGTGGCTCAGCCTCCCCAGTCACCTGAGCTGACCTTCTAGGTGCTCCCCTGTGTGGGCTGTGTGCACTGTCCTGTTGTAGTTGAGCCTTGGTTGCTGTTGGCGTCCCTGGGAGGAACTGACCCCCAGGCCAATCGGCTGTGAGGACCAGCTGCAACTACAGCCAGAGAGCTGCTGTGCTGGAGACACCCCTATGGAGCAGGATTTACTTCAGTGGAGCTTTGGTTCACCAACTGCGCTCCTTGAGTGTGTCACTCGTGGATGTGGTAGGGCTGTAATCCAGCGTGGTAGAGTCTGACCACCAGGTGCACTGTCTCTGGGGCCTCCAGGGAGGTGCAAAGTCAGCTTCTGCCAGTGCCTTGCCCAGGGCCACCCAGCATGAGCTACATTGCAAACCGTAGTTGGCTACTACTTGTGCTGGGCTTGGAGGTGTCCAGGAGAGGCCAAGCTATGAGCCAATGCAGGCTGCCGCTAGTGCCAGGCCTGGGGCCGCTTATCAAGCTGTATGGGGCCCACTGCTGCTTGTTTGAGAGATTTTAGGAAAGTCCTAAGCATGAGGCTCAAGAGGCCACTTGCACAGAAAAGCTCCTGGAAATGGCCTGGATGAGCTGCAGGTGGGGAGGGGCGGGGCCTCCGGGAATCACGGGGCGGGGCCAAAGGTGTGAGGTGCTGGCGATTCAAATATGGCGCCTGCCTGCCAGCTACATGCAGGGAGGACTCGCCAAAGGAGCCATGGCCTCCGCCAGCCCTTCTGCCTGGGAGGAAGCCGCCCCTCCACCTCTCACCCGGATTTCAGGCAGGTTAGCTCCTCCCCGAGTGTCCCAGGTCCTTTCAGGCTGCTGCCCGGCGCTGGGCTCAGAGGGAGCATCCGAGTGAGTCTGTGCTGGGCCCTTTAGAGGAGCTGCTGGGGCTCCCGCAGCCTCCGAGACCCTCAGGGACAGTCCCCGCTGGTTTCATAGCCCAGAGTTGTGGGGACGTCTCTTCCTGGCCTGGAGCCCTGGGCTGGGGGCCTGCTGTGGGGCTGGGACCCCTCCCTCCTCCAGGAAAACTCCGCCGCCGAGATTCCCTCCCGGGTTTCAACCGCGGCACCGGGTGTGGGCCCGAGGCCGCGTCTCTTCGATTCAGCCCCGATCCACCTGCGTCTCCGCCCCTCCTCCCAGTCTCGGTGCTTCAGCTCCCTGGTTGTGGGGCTTCTGTACAGCCGGATCTCAGGAGGCTCTGAGTGACGGTGGTTCTGTATTTTAGTTGTAATTCTGATGTGGTTGCGGGAGGTGGTGGGTGCAGCTGGTACCTACGCCGCCATCTTGTTTTTCCTCCATTTATTATCTGAACTTGATGTTTTGCTTATATGTGATCATAATTCCCAATTTATGCATTAAATTATTTCACCTATTTATATAATACTTATGCCAAAAATACTAATCTTCGGAGGGAATGAACTGTTTGTCCAATTTCTCACAGTGATTAAGTGAGAGATCCATACTTTAAACTTATGTCAGAGCCCAAAGCCTCTCTCTGCTTTATCATTGCCCCTGCCCACCAGTGGGGCTTCTCTCCTTGGCCCTGGCTCACAGATGAACCTCTGTGCCCATAGTATGCTTCTGGCTTCTCAGGGTTCTCCCCTTTTGTGATATCCTGAAAAGCATGCTGTATTCATTTTGTAAAAGATGCAGCTGAGGCACAAGAAGGTTAAGGACTTCTAAGAACATAGGCATCAAGTCAGTGATGCCATTAGACTTAGGTTGAACATTGATCCTTTAGTCCTGAGACTAGAATTACAAAGATAACTCAAATAAGCCAACATATAAAGGCAAATTTGTATTCACTACCAGAATCAGGATCTAGAGGAAATACAAATACAACAGATTTCAATTAAACTGAAAAAATGCAAATTTATCACACAGAAATGCAAATTTATCACACAGAAACTATGTCTTTAAGCTTCTGAAGCTTACATAGACATCTTTTCTGGAGGTGAAAATATTGTTGAAATGTTTAAAATTAAAATGAATATAAACTTTACCCGTCGATGCTCATGGATCATTTCATTTGTTTGGTTTCCGTTTTATTTTTTAACATGGCATAATTTTAAGAGAAAAAAAAGTTCTCTTGCTCCCCACCAAAAAATTCTGCATTAGCACATTAATTGTTCAAAAACTATACCACTGGCATTTCATTCACTTAGTTCAAGATTTCTATTTCTGATAAAATGCAAATATGGTGAGGAGACTATGAGTCTTTTTACACTGTAAGTTGCCCCTTGTTGAGAACAGCTTTGGGAAGTGAATTTGAGGCAGAAGAAAAGGAAGTTGCTTAATAGATGGCTGGGTCTTCAATAACAAATATCATCCGCTTCACATTTTTTCCTAGAGCCAGTGTAACACATATCACCACCAGAAACAAACCCATCTTCGCAAGACCTTATAATAATGAGGGGATATTTACAAGCTATGCTTCCTCTAAGCACTAAAATCATAACTACAATTGGCAGGTAAGATACACCTGTCCACCAGTCCTCCTCTAGGCAATCTCAGCTGTAATGTCATTTTCCTACATCAAAGTTTTAAATAGCAGTGACCAAAAAAAATCTCAGTCTTGCTTTCTGCAATTTCTCAAAGACTTTATAGACAGAGCCTTCAACAACTACATTTCTATCATTGCGGCTACCCATGGTTCTATAACACAGAATTGTACACAGGCCAGTAATGTAGATGTGCTCTCTGGAAAACACTGCAACCGAGGTGCCTCTCACAATCTGGGGAACATGTCTGCTGCTCACGCTCTGAGTTACGCTTTTGGGAGTCACTTTTCCAGCTGTTCCTGGCTTTTTAATTTGAAGAGAGTGGTGAAGACTGAGAACAATGAAAAATATATCCCCCAATGCTCAGAAGTCATAAAATCTGTCATCCTTTCTGAGTCACATTATTGAAACCACCTTTTCCGTCCATTGCCTTGCCTATGTTCTGTATTTAAACAAATTGTCTGGCCATGCCCTCCTTGTGAAGGCCACTTTACTAGAAATAAACACAGCACAGATGTGTAGGAATTTGGGTTGACACAAGAAAAGACTAAAGCATTAGTCAAGAAGGCCACCTCTTATATCCCAAAATTCAGTAGGACACACCCTCAGCCTTCCCTCCACTGGATTGTGCCCTTTTAGGTAACTTCTTATTTTTTATATCCATTTTGAGTGAATGCTCATCTTGTGGAGATATGAGGATTGAATATATATGCTGGTAAACTCAACCAGTTTGTCTAGATTTCGTCTGCTGCATCTGAGGCAGGTGATGTTAACGTCACTCTTGCGAGAATGAGAGCAGTATGATAAAGCTGCTGGGAGAAGAGAGCTGCTCTCTTCAGCCTCGATTTTCCCATTTATGAAATGAACTCTGAAGCTCTTCCAACTTTAATATATAGTAGCTCTAAAGAGAGAGTAAGAGGACATTGAACACACATGCTGGTCACTACTGAACACTAATAAGTTATGATGGAAAACACAATAATATAAGCGTTAAAGAAAGATTTATTGTTGAAGTAGTGAAAGATTTATTGTTAAAGAATAATAATAAAATGACATTAAAATTTTAACTTCTGTGCCTATTATTTGAAAACCATAAATCTATTTTAAATATCAGTAGGAACAAAGAATTTATCTTCTTATAAAGTTTTTATAACATAAATTATAAAATCCATAGAGATAACTCAATCGCAACACACTGAATAAATCTGAATAAATTAAAATGCATTATACATGATGTAAAAAGAAATAGATGTAATGCAATTAACATATAAACAAATGAGCAAACATTTTTGCCTAAGTATCTATGACATTAATTTTAAACGAAACCGAGGTTGTTACTGGAAAACTTTAAGGAATCAGTTACTTTCATCCTAACATTTATGATTAGATAATTTGTAAAATGTCTTAATATCTTTCCTGGGTAATGAAAGGAATGTATTTTTTTAAAATATTTCTCAACACAGTCAATGAGAGTCCATATAATACTTCCTTAAGTGCAAACCTCAGCTAGAATTTTGTCTGCCATGAGAAATAAATTTAAGGCAACTAAGAATAGAGTTTTCCCTACCCATGGGACCAGCCGTATATGCCTGACCATTCCAAATCTTGTCAAGCTCTTCAATTACTTGAATTTCAAAAGTATATGCGAAAGGAAATAAAGATTTGAAAATAAAAGAAAAAAAGAACCAAGGAGTATATAATTAATCTGTCTTTACAGAGAGTGCCAACAGTAAGAAAAGTCAGTAAAAGTTGGCACCCAGAAACCCTCTAGGAATTAGTTGATGGCTTAAATGGGTGTTCAAAAAGAAAAACAATATTAAGTTCTCATGTGTTATTTAAACTATTTATTCTTTTATTTCCAAGATTGCAAACTAAAATACAGACTACTGAACAAGTACTAAATGGTATTTTAAACTACAGATATTGCTTGATTGAGGGTGAAATAAAAATTTCTAGGGCAAGATAGTAAGAAGAAAAAGGACACTAACATCAGACTACAAGTCCAACTCACTGCAGTGCTGTGATACTAACTACATTGTGATGTAGATTTAGGTGTGAATACTGAGAATATTTCATGGTAAAACAGAGCAATTTTTCATATGGTTTATAATTTCAGGGTTTGAAATATCTTTAAAATCATCTAGTAGGTCTACAGTCCCAATACTTGAATTCTCTTTAGAAGCTAGTAAGTTCTAAATACAGAAGCGGAGAAAAAAGACTCTTCTAAACTTCTCTCAGGATGCCCGTGAGGGCATGTTCCCCAAACAAAGTGGAGAACATTCTTCCTTATCTCTTCCCTATCTGCCCTCCCAAAATTCAACCTGGAGACAAAGGTATTTTTTTGGTAGGAAGTAGGCAAAATACTTGGAATGTATGCACTTGTCTTTAGCACTCTGGAACATTCTAGTGTAGAGTTCAGGGCAATTAGCAGTTGTTGAGTATCTACCAAGTATCAGACATGATGCCGATTGAGTGAGCTATCAGAGACCATCAGCACTTGACCAAGTGAACACCTTGTGAGCAGCCACTCATACCATCATAAATTTAATACCAATAACTTCTGAATTACTACCTCCAGCTTTGACCTCACCACTGAGCTTCAGATTTATGTATGCAACCACCTCTTTGACATCTTCGCTTTGAAGCCTGGCCTGCATCCCAAAGCCAAAATGGATAAAATAGAACTCTTCATCTTCCCACCTAATTATTTTCCACCCACAGTCTCCCATATCCCCCAAAATGGTACATTGGACTAAGCACAAAAGCAAGGTCTCATTGTTGATTTCTCTTTTCCCTCGGTCCCCCATATCCAATCCATTAGCAAGTTCTTTTGTCTCGACCTCCAGATGCCACCAACTTTTCTCCATCACCATTGCCACCAACAAAGTAGAGGTCACTTTTTTTCATCTGGACATCTGCCATAACCTTCATTTGGTCCCCCTGCTCCTTTTCTTGTCTCACTCCAATTCATCCCCCAGTAGAAGGAGCAAGAGTGATTTCGGTACAATACACATGAGGTGAAGTCCCAACCTCATACAAAGGCTTTATGAATCATATGATTGTATTATGCTTGCTATTTTCCTCCCTTTCTGATCTCATCTAGTGTTACCCTCCCCCTCACTGAATGTGTTCATGCCACACCGGCCTTTCTGGTCCTTGAACATGACAAAATAATTCCTAATGTCCTTTGACCCTGTGGTTCATTCTGCTTGGAGATCCTCTGTCTGATTAAATGATGGCCACCTTCTTCTCATCATTCAGGTCTCAATTCAAATATCACCTCCTCATAGATGCCTTCTCTGACTATCCCACCTGACAAATATACTTTCACCTAAGTTATTGCCAATCACATTACCCATTTTGATCATTTCACAACCACTTAAAAGTATCTAAAATTACCTTTCATGTGTTGTTTATTGTTTGTCTCTACTCCTCCCCTGTGTTTCTCGAGAATATATCTGTATATCTGTGGTATCTCCATGACCAAGAACATGGTTGCCACCTGCCAGGTATTTAATACATATTTGATAAATTAATGAATTAATTAATGAATGAAAATGCTCAGATGCACCACACACCAAGAGAAAACTATATTCACTTGGCTCTGAGTACAAAAATGGCCTGAAGGAAGAGACACATTTTTTTTTGACACTCAACCCATCTCAGTGTAAGAAATGAACTACAGCTACAAAGGCAATGTATTTCAGATGCTCAAAGAGAAACTCAACCTAAAAAATACAGTCTCAGTGTCAATCTGTCAGAAACTCCTCCTTCCCTTCCAGTTAGGAATCTTGCCCTCCCCTAAATCCTTCCTCCACAGTGCCACCTGTGTGATCATTTTAAAATATAAATCCGAGCATGTCACTCCCCTGCCTATAGCACTCTTATGCCTACCCACTTCCCCACTGCCTTCAAATAGAACTTAAACTCCCTAGTATAAAAGATTCCTATGATCTGATGCAAGTCTTTCTCTCAGATTCATCCTTAGCTACTCCCCTTCAACTCCCCCATCCAATTCTTATTCTCTGGACTATGAACACTTAGAAATGCATGCTGTTACCAAAGTCCTTTTCCTTGTGCAGCCCTGAGGACTTGTACACATTGTTCCTTCCACCTGGTGAAATGCTATCTGTTTCTTTTCTTCCTAATGAACTCCTATTTACCCTTCAAGACTCAGATTAAGAATCTTGTCCTTGACTAAACTTTTCCTAATTGCCTCTTCCTCTACCAACTCAACTAGATTTAATTACTTGGGTTTTTTTTCTTTTCACTTCTCGTATATACTGTATGAGAAGAGCTCTGTGACAATTGTTGGTATGTTTGCAGAAAACTATGTAAAGCTCTGAAACTCTTCTCTCCTACACTTACTTCAACTCTCCCTTGAATGACTGAGTTTACTTCAGACCAATCTTATCACTGCCCTGTGGGCAGATTTCACTTCCTTGTTAATTCCCTTAAAGTCATATCCAGTAGCAACCACTGGACTTTATACAGGGTCAAAAAAACAACTGATTGAATACAAGCACCATGGGGGCACATGTTATGCCTATCTTATGACTATGTATCCATCACTTATTGGACTTTATAGATCCTCAATTAGTAATAATTTAGTCAATGAATGACAGTGAGTGGATAGGTGAGTATGATGAATTAGATAAATGGATGGATGGATGAAAAGTACAATGAGATGATTATTTCCTTTCCTACAGATAGTACACTGCACTCCATTTAGTGCACCCTTGGGTTATAATTGATTTGGGGTATCCACATAATACAGAAGTTTGAGGATTTATATTAAGTTTACAGTCAACTGAAATCACTCATATTTGGGCAGTTGGAGTATTGGTCCAAATTCTATTGCTTAACAATTTTGTCTAGTAAGCTTGGTCTTGCTGAATTCACCCCATCATTCCAGATCTAGATCTTTTTAGCTCTCTCACTACTATTTTGTGACAGCCGCATAACTGATGTGCATGTGCTTATCTGAGCCTGGATACATACATATGCAAGAGAGAGGCTGCACCTAATTTTGACACCAGTACCCTCTCAAACATTTTTCAGCCCTTTTAGGTATGAAGTTCATTCTGTTTGATAGAATGAAAGAAAATTGGCATTGGTGTGCAGTGCACCTTTTTATTTCATTTATTAACATAATACCTACTGTAAGCTGTGGCTTTATTGCTGATCTGATATTTTCTTTCAGCTTGATTGAAGTATAATTGACAAATATTTTCTTAGTGCCTTATTTTTTCCATAAAAAATATATCCTTTGGTTAAAACAAAAATATAAATATGACCTGCTCAAGAATGTGTAACATTTATAAAATTTATTTTATTCTCCAAAATATTAAAGGCTTTTTAAGAAATTCAGCCACTTAGGTCTAAATTGTTCTCATAGGTTTTGACAATTTTCACTAACTAGATCATTTAAATGTCTCTATAATTTGAATAAAACTTCTTTCCTCCAGAGCAAACAGCATAGTCCCTTTATCTATCCAAAGTACCTTGCCAGCCATAGTCAACTTTGCCATAATCCATGTTGACTAGAGTTCTTGCTTTGCTAACAAAGGACTGTAACGGAACGGGCATGTACCAGTTCCAGGAAGTTCAAGTTAGCATCTCTTTCCAGTTCTGCATTCAGTGATGTCATGTTGGTGGCTTGAAAATGGCTCCCTTGGGACTATTTACCCCTGAATTTGGCAGTGGTTACAGTGATAAACATTAACCAGCATACCACTGTGCTTTGCTGTCCGTGGCCATCAAGTTCCTTAAAAAATATATTCCTGGTCATTGTTTTTCCCTTTCTCTTCTATTTTCCCTTTTCCTTCCTCATGTGTTAAAAGGAAAATAAAAATTAAAAATGAATTGGTTTTTGGTACAAAGATCAAAAGCAGCCATCTTTTTTCAGCTTGATTAAAGCATAATTGGCAAATAAAATTGTAATAGATTTTAAATATACAGCATGATGATTTTATATACATTGTGAAAGGATTCCCACCATCTAGTTAATTAATGCATCCATTACCTAACATATTTATCTTTTTTGGGGGGGTGAAAACATTTAAGTTCTACTCTCCTAGCAAATTTTAATTACACAGTACAGTATTATCAATTATAGTCACCAAGTTTAGATTAGATTCTCAGGATTTATTCATCTTATAACTGAAAGTTTGTATCCTTTTATCAACCTCTTTTTATTTCAACCTCAACCCCCAGCTGTTGGCAACCACTTTTCTACTCTATGTTTCTGAGTTGGCTTTTTTAAGAGTCCACATAGCCCTGACCAGGTAGCTCAGTTGGTTAGAGCATCATCCCGATACCCCAAAGTAATGGGTTCAATTTCTGGTCAAGGCACATACAAGAAGCAACTAATGAATGCAGGAATAAATGGAACAACAAATCAATGTCTGTCTCTCTCTCTGTCTCTCAAATCAATAAATCATAAAAAAAGAGTTCACATATATAAGGAATGCTCTGTAGTATTTATCTTCCTCTGGCTGGCTTATTTCACTCATTGCATAATGCCCTGAAGCTCCACTCATGTTGTTACAAATAGCAGGATTTCCTTTTCTCTC
Source organism: Miniopterus schreibersii (assembly GCF_964146895.1). Lineage (NCBI taxonomy): Eukaryota > Metazoa > Chordata > Mammalia > Chiroptera > Miniopteridae > Miniopterus > Miniopterus schreibersii. The sequence goes on from NC_138111.1 coordinate 34,416,864, forward strand.
ATGGCCAAGTAATATTTACACACACACACACACATACACACACAAAATCTCACATCTTCTTTACCCATTCATCAATTGATGTACACTTAGGTTGTTTCCATATTTTGGCTATAGTGAGTAATCAAAAGCAGTCATCTTGTTAATTAAAGTATTTCTTTGACACCCATGATAGACATCTAATCCTGAGCTTCCTCTCTTGAAATTATTCTCAGATTCCTGCTACTCTTCTTGGCCAGCATTGGCTGAGTGGCATTCCTTCTATCTCCTACATCATTCCTTTCCTCCCTCTCACAATTTTATGGCTTGTATATATAGTTTATGAATAATTTAAAGCAGTCCATTTAAATAATATGAATCAACCAACTTCAGCCCACTTAATATTAGGTCTTATGAAAAAGGAGAAAGGGCCAGTTTACTGATGTAGTGGGTAGTGAAGAATCGAACATTGATCCTCACCTTCCTATTTCCCCACACTTGGTTCCAGATCAAAAAATTCTCACAGAATGAATAATTCCTGCCTCCAGAGAGTTGTTAGTTTCAGTCTAGAGCACGTTAGAGAAATCATTCTGCGTGTCAACACATCATCCAAACACAATGAGTCTAGAGTCTGAATATAGCCCTGCTGCTGGCTGGGTGGTATGCCTCCTTCAGTGTCCCCTCTCCCAGTCCGATCCTGTGCATTACAGCAGGGCCAGATCCCACAGAACATTGTCTCCAGGACTGCGGCATCAGCAGCGGAAGGAGAGCCTTCTGTGGACTCATGCACCCCTCAGAGGAACTCAGAGCAGTAGCGGCTCAGTAATGGCTGTTTGTTTAGGGAGACAAAGTCAATTAAATACTAAGAATTTTTCATGGCCACACAGTGTTGGTCAGTACCAAGTTGTCTTGGGAATTCACTTACCGAAAATAGGCATTTTACATCAAAATATGTTCTTTTACTTCTTTATCAAAGTTGAAATGATGAAAACATGCAATATGTACTGTGAAATTCCCCCATGCAATGGTAAGAATCCAATTTTAAGATCTTCATCTTGCTCGTGATTTATCTCTAATTTCTAAAATCTACCTTTCCTAAATCTAGGGCATTCTGCCCTCTATATACCTAGAAACATGTTTGCATCTCTATGATATCCCCATCACAACCAATTTTTAGTACACAGCAGATAGGAACTTAATAAATAAATTACACTTTCAAATTGTTCCTCTCCTTCGATCTGAATTAGGTACAAAGTAGCGATCTCATTGTCAGTTCTTTATTTTCAAAGAGATAATTTTACTAAGGAAAGTCAAAACTGATCACACACTCTATTTTTGGCTCAGACTTCCAAACAATATCCCAATTATTGTAGTCTCCCATCACTAATAAACTTAGTCTCTGTGATAGTTCTGTAATTAAATCTGTAGTACCATCCAAGAAAAATATTACCTTTATTCCTCCCCCTTTTTGTCTTCACTCAATACTCTGTAATGAGGTTTAATCCTCGGATTTATGGATTGCCCCAAGTTTTCATCCTATTGTTCTCTTGATACCTACAAAGTTGTATTTACCTCTTGGTAATGAGATATCAAAATCATCTTCTCATTGATAGACAGGTGAATTAGAAAGCAATGTATCTATTTTCAAGTTGTCCCTTCACTTTTATTTCTATACCTGAAGCCGTTTTCTTATTATTTATTTTTAGAGTTTTATCAAAATGTTTTCCTCCTACAGTCCCACTTAAATGGTAATTTAAGACCCTTGAGTTTATCTAATCAGATGATGTTTAGCAAAGCCATGAATTGAGTGTTTATGGGTAGAATAGTGTGAAGGAGGTGATGCTGGACCTGGAGCAAGCCCTGGAGAAATAAAACCATTAGGGACCCAGAGAACAGTGGAAACTTTGAGAGGAAAAGGACATGATGGAAGAAGAGGGCTTGGAAGGAAGTATGAAGAGGCACCAAAGGCAAAGGTTGACTCTTTGCACTTTAACTTTCAGAAGCATCATGGACCAGATCATTCAAGAGAAATCCTCCAACTGAGTGCTGCCAAATATCAAGTTAAGTCATTTCACTAATACCATATGCATTTTCAATGAATTGATTTTTTCAGGTATACCAAATATCATATATTTTTTCAGGCCTTTTCCAATTTCTAAATGTCCACTTCTGACTTATACTTAAAGGCACAGTTTATCAAGTGTGATTGTGTATCCTGCAAGACATCATCATTAGAAGGTAAAACCCAACAGAGCTTGCCCTCTGCTAGAAAGAGAATCAATCCACTGTTCATATTTGATTAATTAAAATTGGGGGGAAAAATATTTTGAGAGGAAAACACCTCATAAGCTTGTTTTTGAAATTAATTGAGGTAATGCATTTAAAGGAATACTACATTGCAAGGTGTATCATGCCCTCTTAATAAATGTTCGTGATCAACATTGGCTATTATTAACAGAGACCAGGCAATACCTTTCATATTATAAGTATATTAAATTTAAAAAGAACATCACAGAACATATACTGAATTAGATAAGAAACATAGAACCTGAAAATACTATAGGTGAAAGCTATAGATAAAATATGGCCCTCGTGAGAGCCAGAAAGAGACCATTTATTCATCATCTTCTTTGTTGCCTTTTAAGATGCAACAGGATCAAAACTGGGTAACAGATTTGTTCACTCCAAAGTCCATGATAAATTCAGTTTATAAAATAAAATCAGTAGAATTCTAGAGAAGCTCTTCCTGGGATATATTTAAAAAAAAAAAAAAAAAAAAGGAAGCAATGATTGTAGCTGTTACCCCTAGCAGCTTGGCAATGAGCTAGAATGTTATTAAAATATCTGTCAAAAACAGTTCAGTTAGCAGGAGTGAAGCTATGCAATGTGTCCTTAGGGGACTTTCAAACCGATGCCATTAATGTAATGTTACAAAAGAGGAAACAAAAGGGATGACACACAACTAAAGGGTAAAAGAAAACAGCCCCGTTTTCAGCTGTAGGGTGACACCTGGAAATTTTAGGCTGCTTGGTTCTTCAAGGGATGACTCAGGATACCTGAAACATGTAAATGACCCATGGGATAGAAATGTGGTCAGGAGAAGGAAAAATAGAAAAAATAAAGCAGAGAGACAAAGGGAGTCTGTTTCTCAGGCAGTAAAAAGAAAAAAATGTCATTTTTGATTCCAAGGGCAAGCAATGAATATGTGAGAATGGACTCTTTCTTCTCCACTGTGTCCCAGTTCTCAGTAGGGTCCAAAAAGCTTTGGTCTAACAGTGTCATTTCCAGCCTGTTGGTTCCCACTGTGGGACAGGCTGTTCATGGTGGTAGAGAGGCAGAGCTGTTCAAGGCAGGCAGGGATCCCAAAACATATCAGGGGAAGTACCATGACATTCCAGAAGGCCGAAGCACTCCAATCCCTAACAGCCCTTCAATTTATGCCCTGTCCATCTAATGCATGCATTTGGCATCCTGTCTCCTGGACCATCCCTCCTAGGATCTCAGCCCAAGCACCTGAGGAAAAGCATTGGCCTGGTGCTTCCTTCTATTTTCAGGTTCTCTTTCACTCCCATTCTTTGGCTTCAGAATGAGTACAAATTGACAAAATAGAGTCATTTCTGCTTGGCACAGAGCTTGGCAACCAGATAACACGAGCCAAGCCAGGTCCACGTTTACGCTCCCCCACGTTCATCGGCATGCAAAGTTCCAAGATGGAAATTTGTTTCTCCCGCAGTTTTATGACACTTCTACTGCCTGATTATCCCACTTTATGGCAATTTGCATCATTACGGGCCTGTGGCAAATGAAACAAATTGCCATAAAATGTTGGAAAAATCTTAAATCATGGCTCTGTCTGGCTTGCTAAATGATGGCACTGGGGTTGAATTCAGATGGCTCGGTTCATTTTGCTACAAACAGTCGTGCCGGCCTTAATGGGTGCCACTGGCTCGCGCACAGGCCGCGTGGTGACTACTAAATGAAGCAAACTAATAGAATTTTTTTCCGATGCACTAAGCAAGTCTTCAGTAAAGGAAAACACATTGATTCCAAAGTTGTTTACTACCAACTAAATAGAACCCCTATAGCTTTTCCCATGCAGCCCACATTAGAGCTAAATTAACAGCCCTCATATGTATCCACTCTACTAGCACCAGACAAAAGTGCTTACACCATTAGGAATGTAAGTTGCCTCAGTCTAAATCTTGATACAGAAGATTGTCTTTCTCATTTAACTGCCTAGCTATCAGAAGTTGTAACATCAGACATAGACAAGAAAAAAGCAATGCACTGAAAGGTCATAAATAATTGCTGCATTTTAATTCAGTGGTGATGTATTAGCTTTAAAGTAAAGGAGTAGGCGCCTGATGGTTAGACACGCAAAAATAAGAGCGCTTCAGGAAAGCGAGCAATTTTGATAATTAGTATGATTCCTGTTGATCACAATCTTGGCTCTGCTTTTTGCAAACCTCTCCTGTGAGTAAATCGAGGAGAGGTGAAGCTTTGTAGTAAGAACCCCTCTTGGCTCATTTGGACGATGATGCTGAAATAAAAGCAATGGAATTTTATTTCTCATAACCTCCTGGCTCTCACATCCTGCTAACGGCCAAGTCATCCTCAGTGTTCTGACTCAAGACAGCAGATGCCTAGTTCTTCCTATACACCAGGCAAGTCTTTAAGAACCACTGCCTCCCCCCACCCCCCACCCCCGCCACTATACCTCCATTAGGGAGATTTCTAGTGTCATTTTAAACAAATAGAGGAGAATGCCTGACAAAGGAGACCCAGCGTGAACCTGATACCGATAAACATCATGGCAGACAAGCTATGTCAAGAACTTAGTACCCAGAGGGTTGCAAATATTCTAGAAAGCAAGGAAATTTTATGGAGTCTGGTTTTACATTATTAAAAACACACACATTTTTTCATGTAAAACTTGACTGAAAGAAAAATAATTAAATTCACAATGATCATTTATTGAGCATTTAATACATGCCCAGCACCGTACTGAGAGGTTTAAATTATTATTTGATTTAATCAGTCTAGCCCCTCCATTTACAGATGAGAAACCTAATGCTTGGAAAGGCTAACCTACTTCCTCAAGGACGGATGGGTAGACAGAGGCATAGCTAGAATCTGAACCAAGATCTAGTCTCACTATTAATTCCGTGCTCTCTATAGCTCTCAGCTATGCCACACAGCCAGCTGCATTGCAAAAGTCAACTTTTCTGCTAAATTAACATTATTATTAGTCCAACAATAAACTCTATAGGATAGAAGATCCTTGGATAATTTTAACAAGTATCACACATTTGGCTTCTCCAGGATGATTTTTATGAATCGTTAGCATAGACTTTTCTTCTTTTCAACTTCACTGTTATTTGACAAACTGTCACATTTTTTTCATTACAGAATGAAAATGTTTTTAGTCTCGATTTCACTTTTTTTCCATCTGGAATTTGCTCATTTCTAAGGTCACAAAAGCTGCACCTAACAAGCCAAGCCCATAACACTAAGCAACATAAAGTTCTTGGGTATTTCCTATTTATGGGCATTTGAATGGATGTTATATTAGTGACAAATAAATATGCATATATAGAGACTCAAAATATTTATCCTGACGTTCCCTTAGATTTTACATTTGTTCTTTTTCTTTTGGTTTCTAACATAGGAAACAGAAGAATTTCTAGAAATCCACATGGTTTTGAACTAGAGGTCCTGATTGCAGTTTCTACAGCATCTGTTAAGTTTCTGAATCCATATATTACAGATAGATTTTGAAACATCCCTTTGGCATACATTACATATCCAACCTCTTATCTAAAAGGAGAATCAATGAACTAAAATTCTTTAGTAAAAACCAACTTTGGGTTTGACCTTAAACCAATGTCTACATAGTTTTCAGACCCACCTGCATTGTTCAGCTCTGATTTCCTTCAACACAGACACACTGGCAGTTCCTCCAGGAATGCTCACATACTTGTGTGCCATTGATATACCCCCAGAGAACCAGAGGCCACAGGTTTTCATTCCTCCTCTCAACTCACAACCATGTGTAGTGCAAATGTAAATTTATTGACTATTTTAATGACAAACAACCCAAATTCTTTGGTGGTTCAAATGTCTCCATTCAACTATCCATTTTAATAAATTAGATTCAAACTCATTAATCTTCTTTTCTATGTTGAGGTAACGTTAATGGGTCAATGTGCTAAAATAATAACTATATAATGATGTGAAACTATCAATAAAAATTTCAAGCCTGCCCCCTTTTTTTTTAAACTTGACCTATAACTTATTATAGATTGTAGGCAACCTCTAATTGACTTTACAGGAACCCTAGTTGAAATTTTTAAATAATCTAGTCCATCAACCGATTGTGTTAGAACTTTCCTGTGAGCCAAGAGGAAGTATATTATGAGGTTAAGAATGCAGTTTTTTAAATCTCTTTGGTTCAAAATTGTTATTCAGATAAACTTCTTCATATGCAAAATGGAATATTAATAGCGCCAAACTTATAAGATTGCTGTGAAGATTAACTAAACAATATAAAGATGGCAGAGACATCTAGCTATCCAATAAAACATGTGTACCCTTCTTAGTTGTCCATGGGAAGCAGGTTCCCAGGCAGGAATTACTTTTCCTAGTCCCTTTGGCATCCAGGGGTGCTATGGAATCACTTCTCTCCAGTGAAATGTGTACCTAAACAGCACATACCTCTTCCAGGCCAGGACTTTTAAAAACCAGTGTGCCTGTCCCCAGCTTCTATTTTCTGGAAGCAAAGAATAACAGTGTCCTGAGAGAGGGTGGACATGTGAAAGAGCTTAGCTCACTGAGTCACTCTGAAAAGGAAAGGCACCCATGAGCTCAGAAAAACATGTATTATGAGAAGCTACTGAAATTTGGGACTTTATATGTTATAGCAGCCAATGTTATCCTAACTAATGTAACATACAGAAAGCTTAGCATAGCATGTAATATGTTACGGAATTTTTGCATACCTATTACAACAATCTAAACATTGGCATCAGATATAGGATGTAAAATTTCCAAAAAGACTCCACCTTTGATTCACATTATGGTTTGGCCATCTTCACTAAATATTTCCTAAGTACCTACAATATTCTAGGCACATTCTGGGTTCTGAGTACATAGCAATGACAAGGACAACCACACTCCTACCCTTATGAAGCTTTTACTCTCGTCTGGCAAGATGATATAAAGCTGTCAATACTACATAAGTAAGCAAATAAGATGGCTTCAGACAGATTGTGATAGAGAATGCCTTGGGGCAGGGGACGCAATTTCATTTTATTTATTTATTTATTTATTTATTTATTTATTTATTTATTTATTTATTTTAGATTTTTTGTTGATTTTTAGAAAGAGAGGGAGAGAGAGAGAAACATCAATGTAATATTGATTGGCTGCTTCCTGCACACCCCCTATCAGGGATCAAGCCCACAACTGAGGCATGTGGCCTGACCAGGAATCAAACCAGCAGCCTTTCAATGCACAGGGTGCTTCCCAGCTAACTGAGTCGTGCCAGCCAGGGCAGGGAGGAGGCAATTTTAGGTAGGAATTTTAGAGAAGTCTTTCTGAAGATGAAAAACAATAGCTCACAGTGCAGTGGACTCATAGTCAATTTACCTGAGCTGGAATCTACATTTCCCAGAATTTCCTCCCTTTCATGGTGCCAGGTTAACATGGGATGCAAGGGACATTTTACACAGATTTGGAAGGCAGCAGTGCAGCAGCTATATTGTCTCTGTGCTGCTCAGAAGGGCAGGGCAGGGCAGGCCACCAAGCATGGTGGCAGCTCGCACATGTTGCTTACCTGCTGCCTCACACTATTAGTGCGGGACAATAATCCAGCATGCTGCCCCTATAGCTCCCTCAGGACACTCACGTTATCACAGTGAGAGGATTGAGGCAAGGAGAGGGCCCCACCTCATCCTTGTGTGTTCTCCTTTGTCCTTGCTCTCTCCCACTTCACATCCATCTTTTCTTCTTGATATTTTTGTCCCTGATGACCATAAGTCCAACAACAGATACAGAAGCAGTAGCATTCAGAAATTGTATAAAGTCAGTCTTCTTTGATAAACCCTATATTCTTATTTCTAAAATTGCATTTCTTTGATCAATCTTGAATGTTACACGCATGGTACATACTATCTATGAAAACTGAGTAGTGCTAAGGGTTTTCTAAGATTATCTCATTTAATACTCATGGCAACTATGAAGCCTGTACTATTATTACCCCCATTTGAAATTAAGAACCTGGGCTCACCAAGACCAAGCAACCCACCCCATGTCACACTTCTAGTGTGATGAAACTGGAACTCTTACCCTGAGGACATGATAACAGAGTCCAAAAAGTTAAATGCTATGTTACCATCATTAGTCATGCTCCTTAGAGTTGTTCTGTAAGATTTAGGAGTTTACTAAATGCTCTTTTCAGCAGGATTTACCTCAGAAGAAGTCTTTGGGCTCATAATTAAGAACATGCAACGGATCAGAGGACAGAATTTTTGAAATGGAAAGAAATTTAAAAATCACTGAGCCCAATTATACATAAAAGAAAATACATCTCAGAGAAGAGATTGTGCAAGTTAATCCAAGTTCCTTGATTAGGAGCTTCTGCCCATATTCTGGGGCCTTCTGCCATGCCACACTCTAAACGTGAGTCAGCTCAGGTTCACCTTCGTCAGACATGCAGGGACCTGGGACATACAGCATCTCGTGAGTCAGATTAGGACTCTAGATTGGTTTGTGTGTGTATAACTCTCTCTGGTGTCCTTTCTCCCAAGGTAAAATAACTCTATTTTGTTATTTGTGTGCTGCAAGGACACTTTCTGGTGTAATTCAAGTCTCTCCCAACACTTCAGCTGGAAGTACTATTAGGAAAATCCCTTCCAATAATTCTGCTAATAGTTTCCAGCAAACTTAAACTTGGAGCGACATTTGAATGAATTTATCCGTAGTGGGCTTCTGCAGGAATCAATAAGTCATTCTGATTCATTCTTGGTTTCTAGAGGAAAGTATTTATTTTCTAAGATGAGGCTGACTAGAAATGGGAATTGTCTGTATGGGGTGAAGCTCAGCTTGCTCGTTAAGATTACCCCCTTGTCCCTTATTACTCCTGAAGAGCTAAGCCGTGGGGATTTTGGAACCTAAAGCTGCAGACTTCTTCCTGGGATGGCTCCAAAAACTTAGAGAAGCACTAAATATCCCCATGGAGTTCTAATAATTTGCACAATTTTGAAGTTAAAATTTTGCCTGGAAAAATACTTTGCAAGCCCAGCTGGTTGAAAACCAGAGCATGCTTCATCTGCTCATATATAAGTACATGAAAATGTGCCCAGAAAAAAAATCAATTCTCTTATATCCTTCAGTGAAAATAAATAACAAAAGTACAAGTCATCATTTTAAGAGCGATAGAGGAAGTTAAATGGGAATCCAAACCTATACATTTTCAATAATGAACAATTCCTTATAACAGTGAAAGTATTTACGAAAGTAAAAATTCTCCTGAGCAATTCAGATTAAGAATAAAACTCAAAAGATCAGAGGTCCCCGTGATACCACATCCATTCATTTTCACCTTATAGAGACCACAGTGTGATTGGAATGAATTTGTGTCTACAGGTTTAGAAAACACGGGCACTAAAACTTCAAAATGTCTTATGAGGAATTTTAAAATCTAACTGAAAATTAACCCTTATAAGATTGAAATGAAATATAATTTTGCTTCTTTTGACAGATAGTTACTTTAAAATGTGAAACTTGAGGCTCCTGAGAGTCAACTGTAAAATCTGTCTGACTGTCCTTCGGAATTAATAATTCTGCTACCAATTCCAATGTGTGGGTTTTTCCCCTACACCACCAAGCAATTCTCCAACACCAGCTGGGTGTCTAACAAGTAAACTCAATTCTGACACTATCTACCCACAGACAGCATAAGATTTCACAGAGTAAGGACACAGGCCCACAAGACTGCCTTCCACTTCAGGTGCCAATTTCAAACCCAGGTTGTTACCTGTGCTTCAGACCAACTGTCTGTAAAAATGAGAGGTTCTCATGGCCCCCTCTTTGGGTTCAATCAGTTTGCTAGAGCGGCTCACAGAACTCAGGGCAGTAGTTTACTCAGTAGATTATGTTTACTAAAGGATATTAAAGGATAGGAGCCAAAAGCCAGATGAAGAGGTGCATAGAGCAAGGTATAGGGAAAGGGCACAGAGTTCCCATGGCCTCTCCAGAGTGCACCACTTTCCTCAAATCTCCACGTGTTCAACCACCTGGAAGTTCTCCAAACCCCATCCTTTTGGAGTTCTATGGAGGCTTCATTATACAGACATAATTGACTAAACCATTGATTATTGGTACTTGAACTCAATCTTCATTCCCTCGCCCCTCCCTGATGTTTGGGAATGGGACTGAAAGTTCCAATCCCCTAATCACATGATTGGTTCTCCTGGCAAATAGACTCCTTTCTTAGGTGCTTTCCAAAAGTCACTTCATTAAAATAAGAAAAAACACCTTTACATCTCTCACATTTAGGAAATTCCTAGGGTTTTAGGAGCTCTGTGCCAGAAACAGGGATGAAGACCAAATATATATTTCTTATTATAAATCACAATATCACAGGAACAGACTATCTTCAAGTCAAAGTAGACTTCTGCCACTTGGGATGCTAGGAATAATATGATTCTCCCTGGCCAGATGGCTCAGTTGGCTGGGTGTCATCTTATTCACTAAAAAGGTTGAGGTTTGATTCCCAGTCAGGGCACATACAGAAGGCAACTGATTGATGTTTCTCTCTCACATCAATGTTTCTCTCTCTCTCCCTCCTCTCTCTCTAAAAATCAAGAAAAACATAACCTTGGGTGAGGATAACAAAATTAATAATAATAATAATAATAAAAAGAATAATATGATCCATGAAGCCCAAGGCCTTATAAATTGGCCCTGGCCCAGAGGACTTTATAGATAGATGTTGGGGTAGGAACACAGGTTCCCCAAATACAGAAGGAAAAAATCTTCTTTCAGAGATTCTGTCAGGTATAGGCTTTTAGGGGAAGAACAGAATATATAATCTCTCTTGGTTCCTGAAATAAGAAAGGGATTTGGGGAAGACCCAATGTCTCTGAGAAGGGGCCCAGGTACAGAAAGACTCCCAACATAAGCTTTTGTCTCTTTTACCCTGTAACACAGGCCAAGCACTACCAGCAATGGGAACAGTTTTGAATAGGGCAGAGAATAACAGAATGTGGAATTTGGGACCTATTGACATGTCCTGATCTTTCCCTGGGGTTCAACCCTCACTCTAGACAAGTTCTTTCATTAATCTTAGCTATTGGAAGGCTAGGGAAAGCTAAGATAATAGCAATTCAACATTTTTTAGAAATTATATCTAACATTTAAATATTTTAAGAAAATTATAAAAAATACAACAAAACATATGTACCCACCAACCGGCATTGATATGTTTTAAATCTTGCTGTATTTGCTGCAGTTTTTTTTTTCTGCAGACACAGCTAGAGCCCAGCCAAATCCTCTACCTTCCTCTCCTTCTATCCCTCCATAGCTTACTACAATCTAGACGCTGGTATGTATCACTCTCATGCATGACTTTCAATATTAAATAAATACGTAGAAATTCATTAAAAATCTATCTTGTGGTTTGATATAATTTTTAACCTATAGAAATGCTATTCTGTACCAGAATTTCTCAGCCTTGGCCCCACTGACATTTCGGGTTGTGTGTTAGTTTCCTATTGCTGTTATAACAACTTACCCAAAACTTAGTGGTTTGAAACTACACAAATTTATTCTCTTACAGTTCTAGAGATCAGACGTTTAAATAAGTTGTATAAGGCTAAAACCAAAGTGTCATCAGAGCTGTATTCTTCTGGAGGCTATAAGAGAGAACTCATTTTCTTGCCTTTTGCAAATTCTGATTGCCCTCATTCCTTGGCTAGTAGCCTTGCATCGCAAAGCCATGTCTCACACACACACACACACACACACACAGACACCACTTCCAGCCTTACATTGCATTCTTCCATCTTTGACCTTCTTATTGCCCTTTTATAGGGACCTTTGTGGCTATACTTACTTACATTAGGATAATTCAGGATAATTTCCCCATTTAATATATTTAATGTGATCACATCAGCAGAGTCCCTTTTGCCATAAAGCAAGCATTCACAGGTTCTGGATTCGGACCTAGACATCACTAGGGATCATTACTGAAACTAACATAGGCCAGATAATCCTTTGTTTTGTGGGGGCTATCTTGTACATTGTAGGATGTTTAGCTGCATCCTGGCACCTATCCATCTCAAATTTTGACATCCAAAAAATACCTCCAGAAATTCTGATTAGAAGATTACATATCTTGTTTTATGTAAAAATTTGATTTATGCAATGAAAATATGAAGTAATTACACATTAAACGATGCTTTCTGATTGACTAAATCATTTCAATCATGAGAGTAATATATAATTAATAGACTTTTGTAGTAAAAAATGGAGATTCCTGGCTTAAAACTTGTTCTTCTTCAGTTCTTGGGAAAAAGAGAACCACTGAGCAAGACTTTTCTCTTGGCCACTGGCCAAGGAAGGGGCTAAAGAGGATGAATAGGAGTTGTTAAGAAAGGGCTGGACATGAGCCCAGCTCAGTCAACATGGAAATAGAGCATGAGACAGGAAGGCATAAATACACCTGCTAAGGCATATTGCCAACTATGCTTTTCAGAAGACGAAAGAATTGGGAAAGTTCCGTGCTTTTGAGGAATGGACACTAGACATGTCCACATACTAGATTTCTAAATTATATCAATCTATCGCCTTTTTCCTAAAGAAAATCACGGAATTAATATGTAGTAGGCATAACAAAAATAGAAAAAACAAGTTTCTATGACTATGGTTTCTAAATCCGGCTGTGCTGTCAAAATCATCTAGGAAGAGTTAAAGAACTATAAATGCCTGGAGCCCACCCTGGAGACGAGAATTCCCTTCCTCTGTTTGTAAGTTTCCCAAGTGACTCTTGTGTAGCTGACCTGGCATTTAGTCATCAGGCCAGCACTTGGAAAATGCAGACAAAACGTTCTCTGATTATAACTTGCAATCATTCACTTTACATTTTTTTATCATTCTCTTTATCTGAAAAATGATGTCCATTGTTTTAAAAATTATCTTATAATTAATTATTATTAAGTTTTCCTTTCAGGAACTTAAAAAATGGTTACTTCAAATTTTCCCAAAAATTTTATCTTATTTTTTTTATATTGTAAACATTTTATATGATGATAAAGGTAAAATTATAAACCAATCAAACAAAGACTATTACTCAATAGTACTTGATAATTAGGTAGCCATATGGGAAAAAAGGTAAGTTAGATCCATTCCTCATACCTTCTGCCAAAATAAATTTCAGAATATCAACACTGTAAATAAAGAAAATTAAATGAAAACACATTAAATATTTTTAATCTCAGAATTAGGAGAAATCTTTGTGAGTCCATTATAAAACCTAGAAGCTATAACATACTAATAAATTTGAAAGTATAAAACAAAACATTTCTACAAAGTGAAAAAAGGGTCATTTAAAAATGGTAAAGATATATAAACATATACTTAATATAAAAAAGTTTCCCCAAATCATCAAGATAAAGACATCACAAGGAGCTCCAGTCAATATGGCGACATAGGTAAATGCATTATCAATCCTCCCACAACCACATCAAAATTACAACAAAACTACAAGACAACCGTCACTCAGAATCACCTGAAATCTAGCTGAACAGAAGTTTTACTACTAAGGACAGAAAGAAGAAGCCACATCAGGCCCTGGCCGGTGTGGCTCGGTTGGTTGGAGCGTTGCCCTGTACACCAAACGGTGGCGGCTTCGATCCTGGTCAGGGCACGTCAGGAGCAACCTACCAGCGTGATGTTTCTCTCTCACATCGATATCTCTCTCCCTCTCTCTCTCTCCCTTTTCCTCTCTCTCTAAAAATCAATTAAAAAGCATATCCTTGGGTAAGGATTTTAAAAAAAGAACAATGCAGCCTTATATTGAGATATTGAAAAATGTACAAATTATGTAAAAAATTACACATACATACCTTTTATTGTAAATCCTTTGTATCTTTTTAATTTTGTATTGTATAAATATATTACTTATTCAAAAACTTACAGATGCAGTTTTTTGGCATTTGTGTCACATATATATGCAGTCAGATGGCAAATGAAAAGCAATACTATAAAAATTATAATAATAGCATTATGGTTATCAGATTATGGAGTTTTACTTTTTTAAATGGTCTTTAATGTTTCATGTATTTATAATAAAAATAATGGGAACAAGAAATGATAAATATGCTATTTAAAAAGGTATTCCTGCTGATTGTAAATAAGCTATAAAATCCTGAATGTAGAGAGAAGAAAATGTATAAATGACAATCCCCAGCCCCTCTCCCCACCCCTCCAGAAAAAGTATTGCTGGTGTTTTGGTGTTTTTCTATTTCTATATGTCCTTGTGTACTTGTGAATATTTATATAATATCTAAAATTAAATGCACATATACACATACATATGTATATTCTTTACTGGTTTTTAAATTTAGAGTAAGAAATTTAAGTGATGGTAGGTCCATAAAATAAAATAGAATACAGCAATTAAAATGAGGGTTCTCCTTTATACATTAACTCCTTATCTATTTATTTGGGGGTATTAAGTAACCTGACATTATTATAAATATTCTCCAACTGTAAATTTTAAAGAAAACTCTTTTGATCAATAATACATACGAACTGCCTTAAAACCAGCTGAATCTTGAAGAGAAGGCTCTTAAAAACTAACAAAATTAAGCATGATAATAATCAGTGATGTATTACTAACACTAAGAATACACACCATTAATAATCTAGTCCTTGCCTTAACCACCTAGTGAAAGTAAACTTGCAAAACAAGTGCTAAAAAGAATTAAGGGCGCCTCACTGTCTGGCCATCGTCAGAGTGAGAATGATTACCTTAGAACCACTGCACGGACGTTTTCCCATTGCATAGTCACATGCTGGGAAGAGAACTGAAACAATGTTGTTAGTGCTTTGTGAGGGCATGGGGAAGGAATCAATTGCACTACAAATTATTTAATTTTAAAAATTATATTTGTGCCAATCAAAAAATACAAACCTAAAAGGGGAAAATCTACCAACTAATTTATAATTCTGTTATAACTTCTGGAAAGGCATTGTTTCAAAATATGAATTCTACTTTCACGTATTAAATTAGAGATTAGTGTATTTTCCTTAGTATTAAGTTTGCATCAATTTGAGAAAGAAGTAATATATGCATTTTTTTCCCATCTTGAAAAATCTGGTGACAAATTTTGTTGCAAAATGTGCTCATGGAAAATACATTTTATGTAAAATTTGTAGACTATAGGTCTTGACTTATAAAGCTTTTAAAAAGCCCCCAATGTTATTTACTTGTAGTAATTCCAGCCTTTCTTCACATATGCCATTTTCCCCTGAGCTTTTATGCCCTTTGAACATTAAGAAACCTCACTTTAAAACTCACATTTTCTAATAAATCTCCTCCCTATCCTCACCCCATTTCCAGTTGTTAGTTCTGCCTTTCTGAAATGAAAAACACTCAAGGTTAGGGATAATACTACATTTTCACATCTTCCTATAGTACCTACTTTATCGATCTGCACACAGTAGGCACTTAATGAATGTATTTAGTGGTTGTTTCAAGGATCCTACAAACTCTTGAGTTTGTAGCACACAGGTGAATTACTACATAATAGAATTTAATATCTCCTTCCTCTCTTCAGGGAGATCAAAATGGGTGTTCAAAAACCAGCTAAGTGTTCGGTCTCCTTTATCATAATTCCTCTTAACAACTATGTTCCGGTTCTAAAATTATTTGATTCTTGCTGAGATCTTATTTGGAGAAGCTGTAAAGTTCAATCTCATTTCATCAAACCACATTGTCCTCTTCCAACATGACTTTTCTGTTACACCAAAATGGGTTGTTCCATATAAACTGAGTTATCTTCCTTAGCAAGTTAACCCTTCAACCTCAGTAGTTTCACACAACAATGTTTCTCACTCATGCTATGTCCCCATCAGTAGAAGGCAGGGCAAGCTCTGCTCCACAGGGTCACCCAGGGGTCCAGATGAATGGAGGTTCATTATCTCAACATTTGGAAGGGTGAGAGAGAGCCCAAAGGTCTCATGCCACATCTGTAATGCTTCAGTTCAGAAATGAACAGTTTCTTGCACTCACAGCTAATAACGGCCAGTACTTGCTCATGGCCCCACCTAACACGAAGGGACTGGGAGATGAGCACAAGAAAAGTCAATGCGCAGCAGCTCTGCCTGGCAGTGTGACTATAGAATCTTGGCCACAGTGTATGCTGTTTCCCTTGGCACTAACTCCCAAATCAGCCCTAAGTCTTTAAAAATTCCAAATTACTAGTTCATGTTCTTCAACCCTCAATCCTCAATTAAGCCAACTTTCACCCAGAAACATCCTGTTTTAATCTTCATGTCTTGCCTAGAAAATGAGTTTGCCTAGCTCATTCTTTCTTTTCCTTTCAGAAACATTGTCTCCTTTGTTGCTCCAGGGGTCTGCATCTTCCAGGATCTTCTTAAAAGCATCACAATCACATCACACTCGGAGAAATAGCCCTCCTTACCTTCTGCTTTGTCCCTTCCTGTCAGGCTGTTGTCCTGAACTGGGTGTTCCCTAAAATACCCCATGGCCTTCCCTTTTTTCATATTCTGTGATAGGACCTGATGCTGCAAGGCCAGTTCCTCCCCTCTGCTAATCATCCTCTCTGTCCTTTCAACACATAGGTTCATAGCCGTGGCTGCATACTGGAATCACCCGGCCAGCTGTTAAAACTGATATCCCAGGTCCTGGGTACAGAGGAGGGAGCCTAGATGTCTGCCCTATGATGTCAGGAGAGTTTTAGAAAAAGCTTCCCAAAGGAAATGCCATTGGAGACGAATCTTGGGTAGGCACTGGCCAAGTAAAGAGGAAGAGCATCCCAGTTAGTGATAGTATCAGATGAGCTCCAACCAAACAGGGCAGGGGACAGGATCAGATCTGTGTGTGATGCCTGTGGGCCTGCATGGGTCACAGACTGGAGGGGGAAAGACTACAGGCCTGGAAAGCAGAGGTCATTGACAGGATGATCTTGGCAAGAAGCGGGCACACCCTTCTATCATCATACGTATGCAACATCATTAACTGCTTCTTTGTGTGCTCATATATACACAGAATTGTATCAGCTAGAAATATGTTCAGTGTCTAGTAGCAAAATCACCTGACTTAATGTGGCTTTAAAAATAAAATCTTATTTTTATCACACCCACACACACCAAAAGTAGGGCCCTGAATGTAAATTCACAGACAAGAAAATGGTGCTGTAATGAATCAAAATTCCTAGCACAATGATGTATTTCCCTCATCCACTCCCCACCCTCAGCTCTGTAACTTTTGGTAAAGGGGAGCATCAACTACCCCATCTGTCTCTATTATAGTAAACCAACACCAGGTTTAAAGAGAAAATCAAATATTTTTAGGCCTTGATGGATTGCCCATAGTTTGGCACTGTTGTGGTAAGAAGCATACAGGGTAAGAGGGGAATGTGACTGCCAGGGTGGCCCCATGTCCCACAGTAAAACACAGGTTTCTGAGCCCAGACATGCTGGATTGTCAAACACTTAGTCTTGGAAGGGACCACGGATACTCAGGTCTTTTCCAAATGTTCCAAGTTGCCCCTTCTCACTTCTCTGATGATTGTCAAGCTCCATTTAAACTGGACTGATTCTGATTGCTCACACTCCTTCTCATCTCTCCCACGTCTAGGCCTTTTCTCATGCTGACTCTTCTCCCTGGAACGCCCTCCGCCAGCCTTCTCTGAAAACCTACTCTCCATTCAAGGTACATTACAAATGCTGCTCTTGGGTGCAAACTCATGATAGTCTTTCTAGATTTTTCTTCTTATAACTCCCCGTAGGTGCCCTCTTTTCTTTCTCCTTCATGAACTTTTATAGCAATTATGTATGCGTCTGTACAATATTTTTGCAGAGGAAGGCTTTCTAAACAATGAAGCCCAGTTTTTCTCCTGATGATTTTTTTAAAGGATTTTACGCCCCTCTTCCCCAGCTTCTCCACCCAGCCTGGCAGTCACATTCCCCTCTTACACTCTAAGCTTCTTACCACAAGAGTGCCAAACTATGGGCAATCCATCAAGGCCTAAAAATATTTGTTTTTCTCTTCTATGAAGCTCTTTTTATCCAACCCAAGCAGAAAGTATTGGGATTGCTTTGTATCATATCTTCATCTGGCACATACTGGTATTAGACAAGTTTATAATCTTTCAATTGCCATATTCTCTCAGTTATAAAATTATGTTTTAAAAACACCAATGATTTATAAATGGGATATAAAAACAAATGCTGTATTAACTCTATACATTGGTTGTAAAATGCATAATGATTCTAAAAGTAATGTAATGCTTTAAAATATGTATTCTATGATTTAAAAAATACAGTAACTGTTAACTTGTACACTTTACTCACTAGATTGGTATGGTAGGTCCTCAGCCAGCAGCAAGAATCATATCTGATTCATCTTATTACCAATGTTTTCCCAGTGGCTAGTGTATCATCATATTGGCTCAAGAAATATTTGTTGAGTGAAAAAATGAACTAAACAAATAAGTGTTAGCAGGCCATACATTTTATATGTTTCAACACTTTGGTCTGGCTGTTATGAATACTTATGTAACACAGGACTGCATCATATTAGGATGTTTAGGTGAATAAAAGCAATAGTCATAGGAAGATTCAATTGCATTTGGAATATGGTGTCTAATATTTTTATTGTATTAAACATATGAAAGGGGACATTGACTATCCAAGATAATGAGGATGGTGTTAGGCCCAGGAGGCAAGGCTGAAAAAAATAAGTAGATATAGCCTGCAAAAGAGAAGCAAGTGTAAGACATGATAGCTGCCTTCACACATCTGAAGGACTGTCTGTGTGGGTGTAAAAAGGCTGATGTGTGGAGCTCCAGAGAAGCAAAGACCAGTGTGATGACAGTTCCAGGAGTAGATTTGATTCTCTATACAAAATGCCTTTGCAAACCATTGTTATGAAGCAATGGGACAGGTTGCTTTGTGACATAATGAGCATCCCATCACAGGATGTACTAAAGCCGAACCCTAATGGTTAAGGGGGATTCAGCACTGGATACAATGGTAGACTAGATATCCCTCTGGGCTTCCTACAATTAAAAAAAAATGTTATATTAACATTGATTCCTTCTCTGGAGAGGTCCACCATAACCACAGGAACCAATTAAAAAACAAGCCTTCTAGAGAATGACCTATGAATTCCCAGCCCCACCTCTATTACATGTTATCAATGAAAATGCATCTGTCCTTCTATCCAATCAACCAGCATTGAATGCATACCTGCTGAGTGCCAGGCATTGTCCCAAGGTCTGAAGATATAGCAGTGAGCAAAACAGACACAGTTGCTGTGCACATGAACTCATTTCTAGTACAGACAATAATAGGCACACAAATAGAAATTAAGCCCATGGTAAGTGCTATGAGGAAAGGCATGGGATGCTGCAATCAGAGCCAGCTGGGCTAGTTGGAAGGTTCAGAAAAGGGCTGCCTTGGCTCAAGTCACTTAACCCCTCTACTCACCACAATGATTGCTGTTCTACTGGGCAGAAAATATTTGCCTCACCATGATGTTGAAGAGTTTAGAGTTTTTAACCTGAGGCACTCATTGTCTTTGTAACCTTGGAGAAGGTCATCTGACTTCTGTAAACCTCATCACCAAAAGGGGAAGGACAATAACCCCTAGGTCTAGGTGGCGATGCTGTTAGATGATGCTTGTAAACCCGGAGCCTGCCATGAAGTAAATCCCCAAGAACTGGCAACTAGTGTTACTAAAATAAAAGGAAACACCCTGAGTGCTAAAAAAGATGCCACCTACATTCTAGATCTGTAAATATTTACTCTTTTACTTATCTCTCGGGCTTCTAAAGTCCCCCACTATTTGGTGAGAGAGGGTTTGGTGACAGTTTATCTCAGTTTCACCTGAGGGCGTCCACACTTCTCCCTCCGCGTTTCCTTCCTTAGAGGTAGTTGCTATAGGATGAAAAACACCCTTCATTCTTTCTTTCATGTTCTACCCTTTCTTCCTTCTCTTTAAAAATCAGAGATGGTTATAAAGGACACTGGAGAAAGGAGACCAGTGCCTCAGCCAGTGCAGCCACCAAATGACAATTCAGAGCGGCGGCTCCCTGGCGTTCCAGGAGGAGGCCAGCCAGGGATGAATGAATAATCCACATTTCAAGCAGGATCAGGGATATAAATGAAAGACGAAAGCACACCAGGGTACCCATTGGTCACACATCTGCACACGAGAGCGCAGCCCTGCTCTTCTCCTCCCCAGCCAACTCCACTTTCCACCGCACTCTGCACTCGGTGCCCAAACATGCGCGACACTGAAAAAGGTAAAGAGGAAGCAGGACAGAGATAGACAGCCCCAGGCAGGCAACTGGAGGGGGCCTGGGTGTGCCCTCCATCCCCTCCTTTCCTATCAGCACTCTGAGCCCCTGAACTTTGGGAGTCAGACTATCTCCACCGGGCGCTTGACTGTCACGCCAGCGAATGGGTCACGGAGCGCCTGGCCACAGCCCCCCGACACCTGCCCGCACGCGGGCTCTCCAGTTATCTCCCGCTTGTCTTGATAGCTAATACCGCGCCTACGGGCGCTGCCTCCCATTAGGTCAAGGCCATGAAAACGAATGCCTTTTTCTTGATGGCTTATGCAGAATTGCTGTAATTTGAAGCAAGCCTCCCTGGCCCTGCTTCTCACTGTCTCTGCCCCCCACCCCCTGTCACCCCCCAGTCCCTGGCTGCCGCCTCCTCCCCAGCCCCTCCCACGCCTGTCTCTGTCTGTCTTTCTTTTCCCTTTCGTACTGAACATAGCGGGGCCCTGGCAGGCTGCCATTCTAACTGCGCATTAGAAATGGTAGAGTTTTCCTCTATCTGATTCTATAAAATGAGTTCACCAGAAGGTGCAGACCCAGCACATTCGTGGTTTTTCCTATAAATTACTTTAACACTGTGTCCAATCATATATATAATTTCAGATTTTCAATTTCAACTCACTGCTGTGTCAGCACAGACTCCACTGATATGTCTAACGTATTTAGCTTAAAATGAAACGGATGGCATTTCATTACTAGGAAGATAATATTTTTGAATATGTTTCCTGCATGGCGGGATCCATCATTATTCTGCCATTTTATGTTCAGCGTGTGTAATAGCTTTTTAATGCTTTGACGTATTTTATTTATATGGGTAATATTTTTCTAATACCATAGGACAGTTTAACTCATTGGACACATTAGAAAATCTTAATTGAATGCTTTTAAATATTAGCAAGGGAGGAAAAGCTGAACAAATGGCCAATGTTTTTATTTAAAATTTCGTCAAGGAACAAAAAAGGCACAAAATTGTTCAATTCTTGTTCTTTTTTTAATCTATTCTCCCCAACCTCCTCCCCACCCCCACTCAGGAGTCTCCCCATAAATATACACACTTGGGAGAGGAAATAGAAAGATACAGAAAAATCCCCCAGCCCCCTGAGACTTGGAAGCTGTCAGGGTGAAAGCAAGGAACATGAGAAATATTGAGCAAGGCCTGGTGTGAGTGACAGGAGCGCTCTCATTGGCGGAAGCTTCTGACAGTGCTGAAGTCTTTAATACCAGGTTCCCGGCTCTTGGACCAAAGTCATAGAATGTTTAAAAGGAAACTTTTTCTCAAAAGCTGTCTTTGCAAAGAAAATGCAAAGAAAAGTGTTTCGCCTTAAAAATTTGCAGGGAGCCGACTTCGCTGAAGGCATTTCAGATTAACAGGGAAGTGCTAGAGAGAGCACTTTCTTCTGGCCCTTTCCCCCTTCTATCAGAGCAGGTCGACTCCAAGGCAGAAAGAGAGAACTGGTAGTCAGCAGGGAAGGGTGCTCTGCCTTCCTCTTTCAGGTAGAAGCAGCTCACTCAGCTGGTGGCCTGCTAGCCGCTGGCTCTGTAGAGAGCTCCTGTCTGGGTTCACTCACATGTGCCTTTCCTGTACACATGTATGTGCATGTATATGTGCAGGTATGGATGTGTGTGTGTGTATGTAAATATACAGGGCAGGCAAAAGCAGATTTACAGTTGTGAGTATGTGAAACACAGAGTTTATTCTTGTATTATTATTTATTTATTAATTATTGTGTTATTTATTTGTATTATTTCCATATGAACAACTGTAAACATACTTTTGCCCTCCCTGTATATCACATACATATGTGTATATAAATATACTTACATATGTATGTATGTATTTTTTCAAATATGTTTCTATTGGCTTCAGAGAGAGGAAGGGAGAAGGAGATAGATAGAAACATCAATGATAAGAGAGTCATTGATCTGTTGCCTCCTGCATGCCCCCTACTGGAGACTGAGCCTGCAACCCGAGCATGTACCCTGACCCAGAATCAAACTGTGACCTCCTGGTTCATAGGTCAATGCTCAACCACTGAGCCACAGCAACCAGGCATATGTACGTATTTTATGTTTCCCCAACTTCACTGAAGACTAATTGACAAATAAAATTGTGTATAGTTAAAGTGTACTGATGTATACAACATGCCTTTCCTCTGTTTAAAGTACAGCCCCTATTTCTCTAACTGCTGCTCTCCTAGGACAGAGAAAATACACATGGATTCTAATTCTGGGCCACCTCTGATCACCTATGGGACCCTGAGCAAGTGACGCAGTCCTCTGGGCCCCAGAGTACTTATCTGTAAATCGGAGCTACTAATTTCTGCCTTGAAGGCTGCTATAAGAATAAGACACGGTCCATGTAGTCACCCAACACAATCCATGGCTTACACAGTAGACACAATGACAATCATTTTTGCTGTAATTAACAACTTACTTTGTTGTTAAACGTGGGCCAATCTTTCCTCTGCTCTCTCCTTCAAATCCTTCAGTCTAAAACAGGAGACTCCAATCTGCATGCTGATAAGATAGTTTTCTTCCTACAAATAAAAGTCAGCATCGCCCTGGCCAGGTGGCTCAGCTGGTTGGAGCACCACCCCATACAGCAAAAGGCTACAGGTTTGATTCCCAGTCAGGGCACATACCTAGGATGTGGGTTTGATCCCTAATCTCGGCATGTACATGTTTCTCTTTCACATCGATGTTTCTCTCTCTCTCCCTTCCTCTTTCTAAAATCAATAAAACATATCCTTGGGTGAAGAATTTTTTTAAAAGTTAGCATAAAAGTACAATTACAGTATTTCATTTACTCCAACAAAGCTCCTTTTGCAGTGAAATTCTCCTAGTCTTGCCTAAGGATATTTTAAAGAGGTTTTCTGCTTCTCCAGCTTAGGTTTTTTCCTGTTTATTTACTTCCTTGCTCTTAAAAGGGCAGAAAATTATAGCATAAAACTCTTTCAAACAAAATCTACCAGTAAGGATTCCTTGGATCAATTTACATACTTGAAAGTTCCTGTAACTTTTCTAGTTCTCAGAGTTGGGAAAGTTATCACTACAATGGGAATCATGTTACAGCATATAAGTGTATCAAGTTAACATGTACACCTTGTCCTAGCCTGTTTGGCTCAGTGGTGAGAGCGTTGACTGGTGGACTGAAGGGTCTTGGGTTTGATTCCGGTCAAGGGCACTTGCCTCTGTTGCAGGTTCAATTCCTGGCCCTGGTTGGGGTGCATGCAGGGGGCAACCAATTGATGTGTCTCTCATGTCAATGTTTCTCTCTTTCTCTCTCCCTCTCTTTGTCTCTCTCTCCCTTCCACTCTCTCTGAAAAACAATGGAAAAAATATCTTCCGCTGAGGATTTAAAAAAAAAAAAAGAATTATGAAAAAAACTTTTTGGTAAAGGTAAATATTTTTTACTTTGCTGGCTAAATTCTGCTCTAGTGGTGCCAAAACAGATATAGAAAATATGGAATGAATGAGCATGACTATGTTACAATAAAATTTTATTCACAAAAACAAGCAGTTGATTATAGGCGTCAGTTTGCAGACTGACCTCTGATCTAGGACATTAATATACCTTAATTTTTACCTTTCTCAAGGACCAGAAGTCCCAAAACATAGTCACAAAATCAAGTGCAGAGAAAATAAAATGTCAGTGGTGATGGTTTAGGCTGGGCAAGGGGTTTTGTCTTGCATTATTGGATTCTGTATTTTCTGTTATTCTTATATCTGTTTTGATAGTCATGATTTTATAGAAATTTGCCAAGAGAAAGTGTCAGTTTTTCACCCAGGCCTCTATTATAAATACCTCAAAGTTAACCTAATTTGCTGATGACCAGTGGGACAATTTTGTTCAAGAAAAAAATAGCATAAATCATTCATTCATTCAACAAACTCCACTGAACAACCACTCTGTACTAAACACAGGTGAAAAGTAAAGCATAAGTCAATAAAATCCACTTCCACACATTTATGTGTTAAGGGAAGGAAACAGCATATCCTTAAACAAGCCAATAAAAAGATAAGTTGATTTGCCAGTAAGTACTAATGACAATCAAACATGTTGATATGACAGAAAGGACAAGTTCTAGGGACAAGGGGGAGTCCTGAGAATGTGGCCTCTGAGGAGGGGGCATAATCTGAGATTTGGAAGAACAAAAGCCATCAGGCCCAGATCTTTGAAAAAACAGAAATAACAATGCCAAAGTCAGAGGCAAAATAAAAGAGCTTGGAGAGTAGAAGGGAAAGCAAGGAAGCCAGTGCAGTTGGAGTATAGGAAATGACAGTCCCACACAGTTTTAGTTACTAAATAGTAAAGACCAGACATTTGTCCTCATCAATAGAAAAGTATTTGCACTGGTTAAACCCCAGTTATAATATCTGTTAATGACCTTGAAGAAATCTTGAAGTGACCCCATGAGCCTACTAGGGAACAAAAATCACAACTGCCTAATAACTCTGTTCCAGCCTCCTTATGAACCCCATTTTTAAATCCCTGCTGTCTGAATTCCTACTGTTCTAAAAGGAGATAAGAAAATGCTGACGGGTACATGCGGATCAGTGTTGCCTCATTTGGGGTTGCTCTTTCAAGAACCAAAGCAGAAGCTATTTGATAATATTCCTCTTCAAAGTTACATGGTACTTTTCAGCTAAGAATATCGGAGCACTTGTTTGCAATTAAATCATTCATCCTCATGACTACCCCATCAAGAAAATAATCTGCTTTATTATTGGTTAGAACACTTGGCATTTACGTTGCTCATCTTGCGGATGCTATTCAATCATATGCAGTTAATTAATGCATATCACACATTCAGGAGGCAGGTCAGCATTCTGGTCCCCAGTTACAGATAAAGAAACTGTGATCCCACAAGAAAGAAGCATTTCTAGTCAGTTTATCCAATTGAGAGCAGTATCAGAAATTACTTGATGCCTGATCTTAGTTAAGATTGAGCTTTCAAACATTTAAGTGCCTATAGTTGTATAACTGTTTATAAAATCACCAACTAGATGAGGATCCGCCTGAGGGCAAGAACTCAGCCTTTTTTATTAATCCCCATAATAATGTCCTTAGAGCAAGATGGAGTTTGCACAATATTCATGCACATTTTCATTTGACCTTAATTATGACCTTATGAGTCAGCTTGGATCTTGATATCACCATTTTACAAGTGAGGAAATAGAGGATTACAAGATACAAGATTCTCCCATCAGTACAGGTTAATCAATGAAGAAGTCAGACTTTGAACCCAAGAATCTGATTTTAAGTGTAGTATTCTTTCCTCTGTACCAGTGTTTTCCCTCTAATCTCTTAGATTTTTGTTGTAAAATCATTTGTCCTTGACCTCCACCCAAGGCATTTTGTTTTCCCACGCCCAAGATGGTGCTGAATTTATGTTTGACACCTACAAAGTTGTCCCAAGTTATGGACTTTGAGAAAAGGGTTATCATAAAAGTTTCCTTCAGTTGATAATGAAACCTACCATAAACAGAGAAAAAATGCTGCGCCGTTTTAGCTTTTGATTTGCCATGTTGCATTTTGGTATATCCAGTCAGGAAAATAGAAATCATTCTAGGCATTTCAAACAGAGGAAATTTAATTCAGGGAATTGATTTAAAAGGTGCTGAAAGGCTGTGAGAGAGGAAGGAGGAAGCTGCTGGATTTGCAGAAATGAAAGGGGGTGAGGTCCAGATGCTGTTAATAGCACTGTGTTGAATGAAGCCTATAAGCCTGGACTGCTGCTGCTGCTGCTGGGGACACCACTGTTAGATCCACAGAAGAGGTGTTTCCTCAGCCAAGGCTGGAAACACTGAAATGGTGCTGCTGTGCCTGGAGTTGAGAATCACCACACCCCAGAAATCACCGCACTGAGTGAGCCTGAAGCCACAGCTTCTTTCTTCTTTCCATCTGTTAATTCCTCACCAGTGCCTCCTACTGGCAGATGCCAACAGGAAGCCAGCTAGCAAGGTAGCCTGGGAAATGTAGCTTGCAGACTCCCAGCCCCAAAAGGGCACTCTGTGGGGGTGGATATAAATCTGGAAGACAGAAGGGACATAAATGGCATGTTATGAAGCCTTAGGCAGATCAAGCAATGAGTGCTAGAGCTGATACTTGTCCCCTGGCCAATGTTCTATACCTCAGTGACAGAGGCAACACTATGAAGGCTATTCCCATATCCCTCCCCCTGGAAAGGTTAAAAATAAAATACACCCCACCCCCCCACCCCCAGGAAACCAAAGTCCTAAATTGAAATGTTGGAGTTCTTTGTGCTTTAAAATCCATGAGAGAGGATAAGGAGCCTATCCAAGAAAGAAAACAGCTGTCATTAATACAAAAACATGTCATATGAATCCCTGAAGGGAATGTGAATCTCTGCTCAACTGGGAATGAGCAGTGGAAGTGGGGCAGTAGAGAGAGTTGTGAGGAACAAGGTGAGAGGGGGAAAGTGAGCAGCAAAAAGATCAAGAGTTAGAGAGAAACCAGGATGTATTTTCAGAGTAGAACAAGTGAAGAAAAGATTTCGGGAAGAATCCTTTGTAGGAAGGGAGACAGAGACACCCAAAAGGAGTTCTCAGAGCCCATTGACAACCATCCCAGAGAGCTTTCAAGAAAGCATCAAGCATCAGGCTAGCAAATGTCCATCAAGATCCAAAGGACAAAGTTAGGGGAATGAGCCCTGGCCAGTTTGGCTCAGTGGTTGGAGTGTCGGCCCATGTACCTGAGGGTCGTGGTTCCAATTCCTGGTCAAAGGCATGTACCTATGTTGCAGATTCAATCTCCAGCCCCTGTTAGGGCTCGTACAGGGGGCAACCCATCAATGTGTCTCTCTCACATCAATGTTTCTCTTTCCCCCCTTCCTCTCTCCCACTCTCTAAAAATCAATAGAAAAAATATTCTTGGGTGAGGAATAAAAAAAAAAAAAGGAGAATGACAACCAAGTGCAATACACTGCCTCAGTTTCCCAGAGATGATTAGCCTCCAAAGGAACAGACACCCAGGTTTTTATTGACTGTGAATACTATACCAAGTCTCATTCAAGTTGTGATTTCTGGCCACTCATGCAGACTGACCTGATGCTATGGATTTGTGACGTTTTCTTTACGGAGGTAGAAGTACTGTGGTGTGGTCCTTATTCTTTATTAGATAAGGTTGAGTTCTCGTAGCAAACTGTTCAAGGTCCTTAGGATCCTAACACAGGCTTGTAGTTTCAGCTTCACCTCCCACCATCTCCACATACATACCCTCCTATATGCACTTCAACATGTCCTGTCTTCGCTCTATAGGTGGCAGCCTCCGTCCCTCTCCCCAGTCCTCATTCTCCACCTGGAAAACTCCTCTCATCTTTCAGGGTTCATATTCAATAAAGATATCTGCCTCTGTAAATTCTTCTATGACTTGACCAGGAACAATCTCTTATCCCCGACTCTGTCCCTTAGTTGCCTATACACACCAACAGAATGAGAGCTCTCATAGTACTTGTGCTCACTCTTCACCAAGCATTTTGCTTTCTTTTGGTCACTTCCCAGATTCTTATCTGGACATTCATATAACCCCTGTGCAACCCACACAGTTGAGGGTGTGAGGCTCAGGCTCAAACAAATAAATCTGATCCTTGGCTGCAATTAATGATTGGAAGCTTTTGTTGGCTCCCCAATGCTCTCTGGTTAAAATCCAAATCTCTAAGCTTTACAAGCAGCCCTTGGAGATCTGGCACCATCTCATCTTTCCAGCCTCACTTTTCTCTACATTACCGCTCACCATGTATTGTAACAATACTTCTGGACTACCACCCATACCTCTACTAGAACAATTCCCCCCTTGGGGTGTTCACATATGTTATCCTCTCTACTTGGAACAACTTTCCTCCAATTCTCCACCCACATAAATCCTTCTTCCCCTTAGGACCCATCTTGGCCTTCGCCTCCTCCAAGAAATCTCCCAGTCTTCCCCTGCCCCCCAGTCTGTGACCAGCTCCTCCTCTGTCGCTCAGAAACAACCCAAATCTACGTCTCTCGTAGCAGTCGCCATACTGTATTATATTCAACTGTTTATATGTCTCTTCTGCCAAGCTTTTAATCAACCACAAGTAGCCAACTGCAGTCAAGAACCATGTCACATTCACCATTGAATATCCAGAGCCATGCTTAGTAGACAGTAGGTGCTCAGTTAACTCTTTTCAAGAGAATTAATGAGTTAGTGAATGAAGAAAATACTTGTCAGTCAAATAACATCCCACTTTCAGCTTCATGTTCTCACTTTAAGACCTGTCCAAAATGTATTCTTTCCCAAGTTATATTATTTTTTAAATCTTTCATTCAAAATTGCATAAAACAATCTCTCTAAAGCCACCAGAAGTCATTATCAAACAACTCTTTTGTGGCCCAACTTCGCACTTCACTACTCTACTTACACCACTCTGCCGTGCATGGATGTCTGCATGAATCTAATTCAAGATGAATTTTCAGGTTGTGTGGTTGGTCAGCCATTACATAGAAAATACAGACATCCAAAAATAAATCCTGATACAGCTTCTTTTTTTCCTAGTCCTAGTGAGAAAAAGAAGATTCCTAACCAAAGAGGATTAGGGATATAATAGAGTGTCATCACTCCCAACAGGACCTGCTGGACATTGATAGAAGGAGAGGTGGCGTTGTTTCAGCTGTCAGCAGGTCTCAAAGGAGCCTAGAGAGAAACAGCTCCGCACCAGCAAATCTCCTAAGGGGCAAGGGCAGCACCCCAGGCCTCAGGCTGTCCGGGAGGGATGGCCACTGGCAATTTGTTACCAGGACAACGAGAGGAGTCCTTCCGAACAAGTACGGTCTGCTATTCAGGAGCCAGTTTGCACAGGAATAAGTAAACATATCTCACCCACCCCCATTCCAGTCCCTTAAAAATATTTATCTAAGAGTCCATTACAGTCTTACTATTTAAACTTAGTATGGTGTTAGGGGTGCCAGATAAGAAACTAAACTCCCAGTTAAAAATGAATTTCAGGTAAACAACCATTTTTAGTATAAGTATTTCAGTTGAATAATGAACACTTTTAATACAAATATGACCCACATAATAACTGAGACATACTTATACTAAAAAGTTATTCACTGTTTATCTGGAATTTAAATTTAATGGGAGTCCTGTTTTCTTAGTTCCTAAAGCTACCAACTCAGTGTGGCATCATAATTGAAATTGTTACACTATCAGCCTACTTTTCATTTAAGATCTACAGGTTTCCACTAATATAGTAGACTGTCTAGTGAATAAAGAAGAAAGTTTTGGTATAAAGCAACAATAGCCAAAGAGTATGTTCCCAGGGACCCTTATCAATACAATTACTCAATCAGGGCATGTAGTAAAGATTTATTTTCTGTTTGTTGATTTGTTTGCTTCGATGAAAGAGTTCGAAAAATAGTGGGTTTTTGCTTTTCATTTGGGAGTTGTGCAAGTTTCGTACAATTTGAGCTATCAGCATTCTCCAAGGGGCAGGTACTAAAGACATCAGAAGTCCCCCAGAAGCAAATGTGTCTCTCTCATAATCATCAAAAGTTGGCCTGCTTCTTCTGGAAAGTGCATCCTCTATGTCTTCTGATCCCATCCGGATCCAGAGATGGATGAGTAACTGCACAAGAAAAAAAATAACTGGGTTGTGTGAGCAAGAAGACACTATGAAAATTCTCCAGGGGCTCCTCAAAAGAAAATGAGTCCAACCTTCTGCATTAGTTAGCTTGACTCATTTGCTGTTCATGGCGAGGAGACTGAATTACAGCAGCCTATAATAGTTAAATAGTAATGTTTTCTTTGGCTCATTGCTCTGTGGTGAAATTTCCCCTGCAGTAACTAATGGCATCCCCAGCACCCTAAATAGCAAAAAATGTGCCCTGTTCTCTCCGCTGGTGTGTTCACAGGCTATTGGATAAGGTGCCCCTATCTGGGGTTTTCAGGTAAGTACCCTGTCATTTGCCTTTCATTTTTTTCTGCACCATCAAAAAAGTCTGAATTCAAAACTTATTTCCAAATCAGAAAGTAAGATGCTTTAAGTCTCTTTTCTAAAGCAGAGACATCCTCTTCCCAATGTGTCATCAGCAGCTTTAAAAGCAATCCCCTTGTGTCTGTCACAGTGACTCAGAAAACTAGGCCAGTGATGATTTTGTCATTTAGTAGTTCTGTGGCATATGTGCCCTACCGCCTTTCATTTCTTTGCTTCAAAATACAAAGTGGGCCATGCTGAGACATCTTTTTATCACAGAGTACTCTGTGTAATGGTTTTAGAACACTGGATGGGAAATGAAGAGGTGAGGAATGGCAGACTTCTGCATAATTGCTGTTTATTTCTGTGGCAAGTCACTAGTTGGCAAAACATGTATTTGAGGGACATTTAAGGTTTGGCATTTCAATCCTTGAATTCAGTCCTTACAACTGCCCTTTGCATGGTGACATTTGAAATTTGACCATCCTAGGCTGCCTTGTTGCCAGACAGCAGCTACTTTGGCAAGAGGTAACTCCAAGGGAAAGGGAAGAAGCTGTTGTATAAAAGGAATGAATAAATGTCTGCCCAGACCCCTCTATCAGCCCAAACAAGCAGCTGCATTCAAAAGGTTTCTCCTATCTTGTAGAGCCAGAGAAGGTGAGCTGTTCCAGAGAAGGCTAGAGAAAAATGCATTAGAATATGTGTGGGGGGAAAACTCTTATTTCTTAGAGGAGAATGATAGAGCTCAATGGTAGGATGAGAATCGTACTTCTGTAATGGGAATGAATACGCTATACTTGTATAAAGCTACCCATATTAATTTTAGTAAATGTTAAACTCAGCTTATTACTCTAATCTGACTTTTCTCTCAAAACTAGAGCTTGCATGTTAAAAGTTTTTTAGTATACTTCACAGTCCAGCAGTTTCAGCTCCTGTCTGAACCTAAGGCAGCCTGACCTTCAAGGCCCAGGCTAACACCAACCACCCAGATACAGAAATTCAATGACCAAAAAAAACAGATGACCAACTCAAGGACTCTGACCATGAAAATCCATACTGGGACCAGCAAGGACACTTCCTGCATATCCACAGTCCCTACCCCTGATCTTTTTGTTCTGTTCTCCTCTTCTTCTCCAAAAACTTCTGCCTGCACTGTGATGTTAATATGGGCTTTCGGACAAGAGGCCCCATCTTCCCGAATTGCCAGCACTTCAATAAACCTCTTTCCTTCTTACCAGCACCTGTCTCACAAATTTGGCTTTCATTGCTGCAGGCAGCCAAAACCGGGTTTGGTTACACTTCCTCTCCACCACCATTCTACCTCATTTCAGTATGTCTGACTGCTGAGCACACACATTGGGACTCTGTAAATTCCACCCCGACCATGGTTATTGTGAGGGCCTGTCACTGACATGAGTCCCCTTCAGTCAAGACCATTATTTTTCCTAGTATGTCATGTCCCTTATTTACTTTAAGTAATGACAAGACTTGATATAAGGAAAGAAGTTAATTGAAAATCTTTTCTTAAATTTTTTCCTAGTTGCTTATCCCCATACCTCCGTTGTCTTCCTCACATACCTGTTTCCTTTTTTGTCCTCACAAAAAAAGACTTAAAGAGCGGCAAGATAGAGTCAAAGAGAAGAGAAGTGGGTGGTGAGATGGGACCTTTAGCATGGGTTTTGTGGGATTAGTTAAGTCAGCAGTAGTGCTGAAGCCTGAAGCCTGCAGCAAAAGCAGTTGGGGAGGGATGAGATAAAGTGGGGATATCAAGGGTAAGCTGGAACCCCAGAATGATAACAAAAGCCCCTGTACATTTTTACTGACTCTGGCTTTGATGGAATGAGTGTCTTGCAGAAGCTGGAAAGAGAGGGAGGTCTTGTCATGGAGCTAAACACACACACTTGGCCCAGAGGCTGGAAGAGCTGAAGGAGGATCTCGGGGATGGTGAGCAGTGTGAGCCCAGCCACTGCCTCCTGCCAACAAGGCTGCAACATGGTTGCTGCTTTGCTTCCACCCTCCAAATCTCTCACAAGGATATTTCATATGGCCTATTGTAGCTGGACATATATAGGAAGGGAGCTCTCAGAAACGTAGTTCAGTCTAGTGAAATCAACACGTTCCGAAGCCACCACACAACCTAACTGGTTGTGTGTAATCATGGTTTAGTGTAATCATCTCATTAGCTAACTGCTTTGTCACCTAGTAAATTTGGGAGGCAGAAAAAAATGGTTAAGATGTGGACTTTGGAGCCAAACAGATCTGAGTTCAAATACTAGCCCCAAAAGTTAGTTGTCATGTGACTTCCATAGACTTGAATTTGAATATCTATAAAGCAGGGATAATAATATGGCCATCTTCCATACAGTAAAGATTAAATGAGATAATATCTACAAAGCACTACATTCTATGTCTAGCACATAGTAAATATTTAACAATATTTATATGTAATACAAAGTAACATACAATTGTAAATATATAGTGATGACAGCTTTTTTAGCACTTTCTAATTTTGCAATAAATAATCAGGTTACTTGAAGATGCATTTTCTGTGCCAATCAGTTCTTATGCTTCATGAAGAACAACCTATGAGATTTCCTAATTTAGTTTCCCCATACATTCAGAGTTTTCACATATGATATACTAATTAAAATTTTAAAACATCCTTTACTAAGGTGTAATTAGGGAATCCCTTGAGTACTTGAGTGTTTTTTGTGAGGATCTTTGATCTAAATATTCTTATTTTAAGCCAGAAAGAAACACAGATACCTGGGATTCTTATCACAAATTAAACTTGTTGTCTGCACGTGAACTCTACACCTCAACACAATGGTAGAGTCTACCCAAATACAAAGGGGGATAAGAAGCTGGACAGATAAAATCTTTGACTGTGCTTAAGAGAATAGGTATAAAATGGAAAGATTTGTGATATTTACTAAAATGCCAGATTAAGAGGGAAAATGCTATTCCCATATTACCTTTGAAGTGAATTTTCAGGTTAATGAAGAGCTTCCATAAAAATGAATTAGAACTATTTTGCTTAGAAGACTACTTCTGAAGCTTTATTACACTAACCAAATTAATATTCAGCAAAGAAACATGGTTCAAAATTATCAATCTCTCAAAAATGAGGGGTTCCCAATCATTACCAGCCTCATCATTTAGCATTTATGTATGTGTAGGAAGCATGTGAATTTGTAGGCTCAGTTCAGCTGCTGTTCTACAGCTAAACTTCACTAATTCAAACGACTTAAGGACAGATGTGTTGTAAAGGGGCACTTTATCTAGATTAGTCACTGCACACTGATAGCCACAGTCCTTTTCGCAAAACGCACAGCACATTCTGATCCTAGGAAGCATTCTGATTTCCTTTCACTTGGTTGAGTGTTTCATTTGCTTGCTAATATAAAATTCATTGAGGCAGCAGGCAGCAATTGGAGCTGTTGGGAGTTCTAGTCCAGTGCACCACAATCCCATTGCAATGAGACTAATGACAAAGAGGGCACCCCAGAATGACCCACTTACCTGTTTGGCATAACAGTAGGCTATCTGCATATGTGAAGCATGTGTGTGGGGTTTACAATGGTTTGGGATAAATCTGCAAATCTGACTACCAGAGACCAGGGCTATTTCCACTGCAGTTCTATACCGACTGAGCAAAAATGTTTCAGAGTGCTCAGCAGAGGAAGGAAATGTGATAATTGTGGGAAGATTGGACATTATATGAGAGTAAGCTCTTTGGCACAAAAGAATAATGCCTGTGAAATGCTAGTTTCCAGTCGCATAACACTGAATTTCCATCACACTGCTTTGAGAATGCAAAATGAGGGGGCAATAGTAATGCTTAAATCTGAATAACCAACTGGACAACCACCTGAGGGTTCTGTGGCAAGCATAGGGGAGAGGTGGAGGGACAAGAGAAGGCTCAATGTTATCCTATGAACCGTGGAAATTTAACCTCCAGTGGCTGGAATTGAAGCATGACATTTCAGCTCATCAATGCAGGGATAAGGCCTATTTTTTAAAAGGCTTGTGTCATCCAAATTCACAAGACATTAGTTTGAGTGTGAAACACAATAGAATGCTTTTCAGAGGAAAATAGAGAAGCCATTTTTGGAAACCAAAATGAGATGAGAGTGTTTCTTGGTAAATATGTTGTCTTATATCTGAGAAGACTTTAATGGTATCTATCTCACTCAAGTTTCCCTGGATCCATATCCTCTATTTAGCATATGAAAAAAGTATTGCCCAGCCCTGGCCAGTGTTTCTCAGTGGTTAGAGCAATGGCACATGGGCCAAAGAGTCACAGGTTCAACTCCCAGTCAAGGGCACATGTATGGGTTTCAGGTTCGATCCCCCGCTCCAGCTGGGGCATGTGCAGGAGGCAACCAATCGATGTGTCTCTCTTACATCAATGTTTCTCTCTTTCTTTCTCCCCCCATCCCTTCCTTCCACTCTCTCTAAAAAAAAATCAATGGAAAAAATATCCTCTGGCAAAGATTTTTTTTAAAAATTGTCCAGTACTTATCTCCAAGTTCCCTTCAATTAAGGCCTAATGTCGCTCAATTAGTAAGTGATGAAATTGGAATTCCAAATAGTCCTGTTAAGACTACAAAACTTTGGTTCTTTCCTCTTCACTGTCCTCACTGGGTAATTTTTTAAAGTACTTTTATTGACAAATACTTTTTCATTGATGCATTAGTCAGGACAGGCCTGGCTGGGTTGCAATAAAATAGAATACCTGGATTCTTACTTGTTTGATATGTCATACAGTCCAGTGTGAGTCAAGCAATTCTCCCAGGAAGCTCTTCTCCAAGCAGTGACTTAAGGACCCATACAGCTTCCATCTTGTAACTACACCATTTAGAATCCTTAGCTTTCCAGGATCTCTAGGGTATAACATCCAAGAGGAGAATATCACCGTGGTAATGCTTAGGTTACATGGCCCTTGCCCTGGTGACCAGAAGGGAGAGTATGAATCTTTCAGCCTTCTTGCTGGAAGACAAGAGTTCTGCATCTCAACACAAGGGTGGATTCTCCATTCATACAAAGGGTAATTGAAAGCTGGACAAAAAAACTAAAAAATGTTCATTATATCTACAGTGTGCAGTCCATTGTGCTAGAAGCAGTATTGAATACCAAAAAAATGTAATGCATGACTGCTGTTTTGAAAGAAAATGATATTCTAATGGTCTGAAGACTTAATCTACAGAATCAGCTATAATTTCCGGAACAATATAGAAGAATAAAACAACAGAGAGGAAGCATGACAAATACTGTTTATGGAAATAGCCAGTCTCAAAATTCCAACTGGGACATTTCAAATTCCCCCTAAGTGATAAGGTCAACTAAATCTCACTCAGAAATGGAAAAACATCTAAAGAGAGAAAATAATTCTCTGATCAAAAATAAGATTTAAAGACAACTTTTTTTCCCTCTTGGACATAAAAGTTTTTTTAATCACTCTCTTAATATCACTGAAATTCAGTTTTCTCACCTAGAAAATTATTATAATATGTATACTAAATTTCCCTGGGTAGTGCCTATTACAATAGTAGGCACTCAAATAAATAGTATTTATCCCCCCTTTTCTGACTGCTGGTCTTTTTTTTTTACTTCATTCAGTAAAGGAAATAGTGGTTGTACCTGTCACAGGTTAGCCTCCTGAGTCATTCTTTCTTTGACTTAAGTGTCATTATCAAAACCTTTGCTGTTACATGTCACATTCACTTCTTAGGGTCTTGCTAAGTGGCCAGCCAGTTAATTTGGTAAAATAGTTTTGCTATTGTTTGAATGGATAATAATTAACTATATATTATTCTTCCAAAGTAAAATATTATATATGAATAGTACTCCTCACTGTTTCAAGTCAACATTATAAATAAATAGTAAAATTTTTAGATGGTGTGTCAGCCACAAAGGGCAATTATATCCATGTCAAAGATTCTCAATCTCAGCACTATTGACAGTTAGAACTAGTTAATTCTTTGTTAGTTGGGGGAGGGGGTCTGCCCTGTGCACTGTACATATACCCACTACAAGATAGTAGTAGCCTGGCCCCCACCTGAGAATTCTAAACACCAAAAACGTCTCCACACACTGACAGATGCCCCCTAGTGGTGGGGGGGGGGAATTGCAAACACCTCCCTACAATAATATTTTCATTCTCATTACTGCGAGTACTGGTGTTGCCCTTCAAAAGGCCATTACACATTTTGCCCTTGATAACACAATCCTGGTTTCATTGAATGACACACCTTGCAGAGGTGATGGTGACCCTGTTCTGAAATCAGACTTAAATCCTCAAAATCTGATCCAATTATGGTAATCCCAATGCCTTTACCAAAAGTGGTTTAGGGACAGTCATGTGACTCAACTCTGGCTAATAAGAAATAAGGAGGAGACTGCTGCGGGGCTTCTGCAATGGGTTTCACTGCTATCAAAAAAGACCTAGATGAAGACCTGTCCTCTTTTTCCATTGTGCCTGGATAGTATTGTGCCTGCATATGGTTATTAGAACCACTAAATTCATGAATACGTTAACTATTATAGGAACAAAGACAACAAGCTAAGAGAGAAGAACCTAGGTTTTTGATGCAGCTGAGACATGAATTTAACTAATCCTGGAACTCTACCACTCTACACTTTTTGTAAAGTGTATTAATAATTTACCCTTTTGTTTAAGCCAGTGAAGTAAGGGTTTTATATTAATTAGAGCTAAGCATCCTGTCTAATATACTCATATACTCCACATATCACATCAACATAGTGGTCATCATCAACCTCCACCTACAGGGCCTGGTTAACCAAGGCTGCTTCCACATAATTAAAAAGAACAGGTACTACTGAAAAGTAGGCAACTCAGTGTTTTTTCCTCTTCAATGAATCATATTAGAAAACATTTTTCAATGATTGTTTCTTTCCTCCCGCATTCACTAAATAAACATGTATTGTGATAAAACAAATGTATGCTAGATGTAACAAATGTATAGTCTATACCTGAGTATTCCAGGAGACAGGAAATGTAAATATCAGGTCTGAACAACATTAAAATTATCCCACATAAAAAGTTTGCTTATTCATTTATTAAACACATTTATTAAATACTTATTTCATAAAAGGTATTTTGTGTTAGGGAGGACAGATAGATGAGATCAAAATTCATCCCACCCTCCAGTTATTTACAGTACAGTAAAGAAAAGACAGGTGCAGAAATTACTATAATACCTAGGTTTTGATTACTAGGGGCCATAAAGAGCTGGAATATCATGGGCATTCAGATGAAGATGTTTCTTGCAATCTGTGGTAATCAAGCAAAATTTCATTATGAAAGAGTAATTTTTTAACTGAGTCTTGAAGGACAGTTAATATGTACTTTTTTAGACTTGGGGGTGATGTGGGTTGAGAGGCAGGAAACACCAGACAGGGCAGACCAAGCGCAGGAATGCATGAGGAACTCCAAGCGAGTCAGTTTGGCTGGAATATCAAATATGTAAAAGGTAGTAATGGCCACAAGAAGACAATGATTGTGGCCAGATCATAAATGGTCTTAAACACCATGGTAAGAAAAGCTAAATTCAAGGAAAATACAAAATAAAAATTACAGAGAACAAAGACCCTAATGTTACAAGTTAAGGAATACATTTATTTCTTTATACTTGAAAGAACGTGAAAAAGGGAAAGAGAAATTTAGAACACTTTGACTTAGGTAAAATAAAAATAATTTCAATCTTATCATCTCCATATAAGAGGCTAAGATGAGCAATTTCAAGAAACACCCAGTAACCTCTTTCACCCTTTTGGCATCACATAGTTGACACATCAGCAGCTACAAACAAAAACAGGCTGTAAGTAGTCTAGGTAATACTGCTAAAACCTTTACCCCTTCTCTCTACCCCTGAAAGATCCTTATACAATAGCCTATTTTCTTTAAGGCTTATGCAAGTTTCCAACCCTCAAGTAAACATAAGTAGTGTTAGCTTTTTAAATAAAGATGATTTGGTTTCTAGTCATAGTCCCAAGTTGATTCAGTAATTCAACATAGATTCTGTTCTCAAATTATAGCATAAATCATTTACTATATAGTAGGTGGTTTAATGATTTCACAGAAAATGTAAAATCAATTTCAATGCAAATGTAACTTCAATAGAAATCACCACTTCCTCCACTTATCAACTGCGTGACTTTAAAGATATTATCCAACCTTTCAGAGTCTATTTTCTCGTAAAAAAATATGAAATCGCCATACCTGCCTTTGAGTGCTGGTGAAAGCATTGAATAAGATGATATACCCAAGTCACCAAAACAAAGTCCGGTCCATGGTAAGTGCTCAGCCAAAGCTATGCGGAGAAGTGTGCGGGGACAGGTGCCATTTAATCAATGTCTCAGAAACAGAAAGCCACTCAGAGTAGAATAAGGGAAAGGAAGCACTTATGAAAGGATATGTTAATATCTTGTAGAAACCAAGAGAAGAAATTACAGCAGAGCCTCACGGGAGACTAACTAGGAAATGGAAAGTCAGAAGCTGACGGAATCATCTCTTTCAGACCCTGTTGTTCCTGGTCCGTGTGTCTGTCTGTCTACTAGGCTCCTTCTCACGCCGCATACTGGCCACTCGTGCTCCACGGAGCGCAGGCCAGGCCCAGCTTTACATCACCACGTAGCCTAATACCGAGCAAAGCTTTGAATTACGCGGGGGGGAGAGTTAGGATGGTCCCGCCTGGGTCTGGGGTCCATCGATCATCCAATCCTTGGGGTCTGCCCTTCTGGCCCAGAGCCCACTCATTTCTGAGAAAGGGGGCTTCTAAGGGAGGGTATGCCGACGAGAAGGAAGGGATCGTCATGTTTAGTACCATCAGCAAAAAGAAAACCACAATGCCCTCAGGTTAACATCCTCCAACGGAGGAACAGCGACTGGGCTGTCTGGAAGAATCCTGTTTCAGGGCTCAGAGGCGCTAAAAGAGGGCTCCGCGGCGGCCTCTGCCAACTGCGTGACCCCAGCTCCTCTCCTCCCTGCTGCAATATATTCAGGTCTCCGGCTACAGCGTGCGTGTATCTCAGTTTGGCATCTCCCTCGTGGTGAAGGGGAGGCGATCACATTTCAGGGGCCTAGTTCCTGGTGGAATTGCCTCTGTGTCATAATTGCGTTCCGCCAGGCAGCTGCCGCCCGTAGCTAATCTGCATGCTGCATGGCTTCGTTTACAGCAAGCCGGCCTCACGCGGAGTTTGGAAAGAGGCAGGCTCGCTGGCGAATCTTGCTTCCCGAGGCATGTCATCTCTTTGGATAATTTGCGGTCTGATAATGACCGCGTCATGATTGTGCAGTGATAGCTCCAAATGCCCCAACACACTTGATGGATCTTAGCATAAATTGGCCATTTATCAACATGCAGGGCCTTTAGAATTTCCATATTCGAGCTGCTCTGCCATAACGCTGATTAATTGTTCATGGCCCAATGTAACCTCTACACCCTGTGTTACTGCGTGGTTACAGCTACCCACGTGACTTCATTAGATTTGCCTGGGAGGGAAAAGTGCTAGATACTCTTCAATAAGAGGCAATGATCTCCTGCTTTTCAGGTGACCACACAGGTTTCCTAATGGAAAGTGTACAAGGACTTCTGCCTATCACAGTCCCAGTGGGAAACAGAAAGTCCCTTTCAAGGTACTGAGCACAGCTTGCAGACTTTCAAATCAAGAGAGAAAAAAAAAGCTATCATTATATTCAAAGTATGCTTTGTTCCCAACTTAATAAATCTAAACTGATTATTCAGGTTGTTTTTTCAGAATTTCTAATTTACTTACTACTGGTGTTCTTCATTGTCATTAACAAAATATATTCATTAAGTGCCTCCTATGTGCTAGCACTGTTGGTGGCACTGGAAAGAGAGCAGTAAAAATGCCAGGAGAATATTTAACAGCTATGTTAGACTTTTCAGTTCTTTTTGATCCTCCCTCCCCCCCCCCAAGAAAAAATCTGAATGCCTATGTCTATATGCAGATGAGTTCTCTCTGGTTCTGAACTTCGTCCCCAAGCCCATGTCCACATGCCCTTCACTAACAGATTGCTCACCTTGAAGTTTTCTGAGCATCAAACATTCACATAAAAAAGAAACCAAAGAGTGGACATTACGAGAAGATTGAATTGGTTTTATATAAGAAAAGTTATTTAAGACTTAGAGCTGCCCAATAAGAGAAGGGGCTGCTCCAAGAAGGGCTGAGGGCCTCTCTCTAGCAATACTCTAATACTTTTCAGGAATGCTGTAGAATGTGCTTTGACATTCTTTACAGGGAGAGCAATCTCAAAAGCCCTTTCTAATTCTAAGATTCTGTTTCTTCTAAAGCCATATCTGTTGACATTCTCCATTCTGCCAATCAAAGAAAACATACTTAGACTGTTTCAAATACCACCAGATTAAGCAAATGTAAAGGATGCTTCTTCCTCCTCAAACATATTTTCCATCCTTCTGTTCCTTCATGGGTTTAGTGTCCTATCTTCCTCCTTCTGGGTTTCTGTTCTTACAGGCTTCATCAGTTGGCCCTACATTTCACACTCAAATTACTAGTAGCCACCTTTTTTGTGCATATCACTACCTGATTTGGGATTTTCCAGTGATCCTCCATACATTGCATGTTCACAATTTTATAGAAAGTTATTGCTGAAAAGGATCTATGCTAGTTTTCTATAGCTGCTGTAACAAATTGCAAAACACTTAGTGGCGTAAAGCAACCCAAATTCATTATCTTATAGCTCTTGAGGTCAGAATTCCAAAATGGGTCTCACTGGGCTAAAATCAAGGCATCCATAAACAGCCTTCCTTCTGGAGCTCTAAAGAAGTCATTTTCTTGTTTGTTTTTAGCTTCCGGAGGCCACCCATGATCCTTGGCTCATGGCCTCCATCCATCTTCAAAGCTACCAATGGCAGATTAATTCTTCATACTGCATTCACTCCAAACTTCTGTTGCCACATCTCCTGCTCTGACCCCTCAGCCCCTCTCTTCCATCTTTAAAGGACCCTTGTGATTACATTGGGCCCACCCAAATAATCCAGAGTAATCTCCCTATTTTAAGATCTCAAACTTAATCCCATCTGCAAAATCCCTATTACCACCTAGCATAATGTGCATACAGGTTCTGGGAATTAGGATTCAGACTCTTTGGGGGGTAGGGGCATTTTTCTGCTGAGCACAGGACTTTAGGGTTGACT
Organism: Miniopterus schreibersii; assembly: GCF_964146895.1. Taxonomy (NCBI): domain Eukaryota; kingdom Metazoa; phylum Chordata; class Mammalia; order Chiroptera; family Miniopteridae; genus Miniopterus; species Miniopterus schreibersii. The sequence goes on from NC_138111.1 coordinate 34,458,603, forward strand.
AGTGAAGTCCTCCATTCTACAAGTGAAGAAAAGGGGCAAGGAGATAAAGGCAATTGCTCCCCACGATGCCCTGGGTTAGAATCAGAACTAAAACTCACGTCTCCCACCTTGCAGCCCAGTCCCCCAGCATACCACACTGCCATCCTCGGTAGAATGACGATTTAAGAAAAGCCATAGCTAAAAGTAATGTTATAAAGCAACTATCATCCTACTACTGAGTTTTTCCAAATTTTATAAATTCTTCCAGGACCTAACAGCTCTCTGATTATTATGTTTTTAGTTTTGTTGTTGTTGTTGTCTGTCATTTGTTTTTTGAAGCAGCCAGCAATTGCCTAGTTGCCTGAAAGAGTTAACACCCCCTTTTAAATGTACTTGATATGCAAAAAGAATTCTCATTTCACGCCATTAAAGGAGGTTGGGAAGGTCATCTTCACTTACTTTATAAAAGAATCTCCCAAATAAAATAAATTGCTTCATTTTATTCCACTTACGATTGTGATTAAGATTTGGGCAGCAGTTGTAATTCCCCTTTGTTTTCATAAGTAGCTGATCCATCCTTATGGGATTACAAGTAGGTAACTAATATGATGCTTCCCATCTGCCTTGGAGCCACCCAGGCTGAGGTCTCTGACTGTGGGTGATATCCTATGGATGTTTAACAAACAGAGGATGGAGCCAAGAAATGCCCTGTTATCTAACCCCCTTAAAGCCTGAGCCCTTCTTTCCATGCAACAGAAAACGGCAACAAAAAATTCTCCTGAGCCGCCCTCCCACAGAGGAGAGCACCTCCATTCAGGACCCTTCCTGTCCCCAAAGTACCCTCTTGTCTCCTAATGAACATCAACATTTCAATTCTTGTCTACACATCATCAAGATGCAAACCTTTTCCCAGTTACCAGCAGCCAAGCAAACTTCAAAAAGTAGACTTTTCAACACTCTCCACAAGAGCTAGATTCACAGGGGCGATGAAATGGTCCAAGAACCCCTGACTGACAGCCCTCCCAGAGGGTAGCAGTTTGGGATTATTCCCACCACATCTTGCCTCCCCAACCACTTGACAGTTAAACAATACTTAGCAGAACATGGTTTACAGTATAACTTAAGTCAACAGTAAAATAGGAGCCAGGGACTGGTAAGAAAAGGAAAAGATTAAACAAATCAATCACGAAGCTAATAATAGAAAGGAGATGGAATTCAGCAACAAGAACAATGGAACGAGGTGCATCCCCTCGTTGAAGTTTGAGCAGAAATGCCAACTTGATGAAGCAGAAAGAGGCCAGAAGCTCTTCAGTACGAGGCTGAGCGGTCCTGCCTTTCGGCCAGGAACCAGGGCAAAGCCTCGCACATCTCCAGTAGTTGCCTTCCTCTTGCACGTCTGGGCCTCCCGCAGGCTGGGCAGCCCTGCAGCGCTGGGCTGCTCTCACATTACGCTGGGTGCAGCTCTGCCTGCACCAGCTACGGGGCTCCTCTCCAGAGCACAGCCCTCTGCCAACGGGCCCCAGCGCCCGGCCCGTGCAGCCTGCTGACAGTCTGCAGCTCTTCTGTAATTGTTGCACGAACCTGCACTTTCCTTCGCTGATGATTTTGGCACCCTCAGAGGGCTCTACCCAAAAAGGCACTGAACAATGGGACGTGATTGTTTTGAAATGTGCCCAACAGGAAGCGCTCCTACAACTGTGCTCTCCGGCCCCAGGCTTTCGGGATTGGACGAATTAACGGGGTTCAGCTGCAGTTTACAGTTTATCAGCAACCAAGTATTTCTCTCCCTGCCGGTCCTCTCCCCTCTCCAGCTTCTAAAGAAAAATAAAGGAAAGAAAAAAGCCACAGCCCCAAAACATTCATTGTATAACAATCTGAAGAAGGGAAAGGAGAAAAAAAGTGCCCTTGTTGACCATGAAACTGACAAGGCTCCCCCAAAACGGCTTCCGGCTTTCTGTGTGTCCTGCAGAGCTGTCTTTCCCGGGCCTCCCCAGCCCTCTCCCCCATTTATAATCATTGTTCAAAGTGGTGAAAGGCCTAATTGCCCCGAGCTGTGTGGTCAATCTTCCTGGAGATTTAGCTGCCTGCTTTCATCTGGCAGCCTGGGAGGGAACTCTGCGTTTCCCTCCAGGCAATCTATATGGTCTAGCAGTTTGCTGCAGAAAGTGGTGCCTTATCGATTTCTGCCATAGCTTCCATGGCTGGCTCAAGGATCAGAGCCTCTGACAATGACTAACAAGTTTAAACCATTAGTCCCATTTGTAACTACTCAGCAAAAGGCTTGTCAGTCACCGCGTACCCTAGACTGCAGCTTTTAGCAAATTTCTAACCCCATTCATTTTGCCCACAATGACCCCTGTAGTTAATGGGGGTTATCGGAAAACTATTTTTTCCCTTCAAAAGCAGTGCCTTTTTCTTCTTCTTTTAGGAACATAAAAGCCATTTCGGTTGTGATGTTTCAAAACAGTGATGCAGGCAATGATCTGCACGCTCCTAGGAGAAAACCTGTGTCCCAGTGTGCAGGACGTTATGTCTGATCCTGAGAATCCGCACGGAGAGCCGGGTGGCAGCGAGCGGCTCATCAGAAACCCGTCCTGCCCTCCTCTCCCAGAGGCTCGTCCTAATGCCTTTCTTTCTCCTCCCACTCATGCGGAAGAGGCTCATTTCTCTGTAAGAAACAGCTCTTTCTGGATATCTTAATCACCCCACAGTAGGTCCAGCTAAAGCTTCATTATTCAGAGTGTGGTCCCCAGATCAGCAGCAGCATCCAAGAGCTTATTAGAAATACCCAAGTTCAAGCGTCATCCTGGACCTGCTGAATCAGAATCTGCATTTTAACATAATTTGCAGGTGACTCCTGTGCAGGGGAATGTCTGAGAACCTTATTGGTCTAAAGGAGCTTTTTTTTTTCTCTCACTGTAATGTTTTCATAACAAATAAAGCCTTATACCCAATAAAGACAAATTTAACATTTCTATTATATGGGTTAGGATATTCTTAAGGAAAAAAAATGAATGTTTCTACATAATGGTTTCAGTGATTTTCTCACCATAGATCCAACAACTGAAAGTTTGTCACCTTCCTATCTGCAGTCTATAGCCCAGTACCTGGCACATGGTAAGTACAAGACGAATAGTTGTTGGGTGTATGATTTATAAGAAGAAACAAATGAGTAAGAATGAAGAGGAATGTGATGTGTCTGTCAGTAATATAAGGAGCCAGATATACATCCTTAACGTAAAATGGCATAAATGGGAAAGCTGGCTCTAGGATTCAGCAGAAAACAAGCCTCTCCATTCACTTTTTACTGCCTTAACTACATGCTTTCACCAAGTCGATCTAGTCCTAAGGATGGATCACAGGGAAAACATTGCAACAAGTGGTACTTTTCCTAGAGCATTCTCTAGGCCATTCTCCCCCACTTCTGTTGCTGTTCCCTCTCCTCTCCCCACTGTCCAGGGTCTCATCTGTTTGTTCCCACTGATCACCCGTCTCCATGACCTAAAACCCTGTGCTTAGCCAACTGAGCCCAAAGTATGTAAAAACCAGCTCATGCCAAATTAAAAGGGACTGCTAAGGACTTACTACAGGGGGGGCAAAAGTGGGTTTACAGGTGTTCGTAAACAATGGAAAACAATACAATAATGAATAAATAATGCAGGAATAAACTCTGTTTCATGTACTCACAACTGTAAACCCACTTTTGCCCCACCCTGTGTGTTGAGGGCTATTTCTTGACATCACCACAATCATACCACCTAGGCTGTCTATCTAGGGACCAGACTTGCTTTGTCATTGCCAAATGGCAAAGTGACATTCCTACAGGACGTTCACGGAGATTTCCTTACATAGCTGCTTCTTATGGAAGTCTGACTCATCCACTTCCCAGAGAATGTTTTTTGATCATGGCTGAAGCACTAGTCATTAAAAAACAAACAAACCAACCAAAAACATAAAAAACTTTTGCCTCCATCTTATCTCAAAAAATAAAAATACCTAGGTTGCAGGTTCAATCCCCAGTCGGGGCACATACGGGAGGTGACCGATCAATATCTTCCTCTCTCTCTCTCTCATCAATAAAAACATATCCTCAGGTGAGGATAATATATAAATAAATAAAAGAATCAGTTTAAATCCAGGGCAAATTTGATGTGAAAATTAAAGACCACAGCATCTCTATCAAAGAGAAACTTTGCACTATGATTTTTTGTTTTTCAGTTTTAGGAAGGACATGGCCAGGGGACGGGGCACAAAATCTTCTTCAGTGATGACCTTTGCAAATGGAGCTTTCATCTGGGGACTGCCACGCTGTGACTACTTAATTGCTGCCTGAAACACAGAAAACTGATTTTGTGTTTTCACTTTAAGGTAATCCTTTGACGTTTTGAATCGTTACATAAATAGGTTGTTTTGTGAGTTGCTAGCAGGGGCCACCTGGATATTATTTCATTTGGGGCCAGATGGGGCTGGTGACTAAACAGGAAAGGTTGGCTGGGTAGCAGGGTGGGTGTAGACATGTACACACACAAGCACAGAAACAGGATTCGACAATTCTACCGTTTCTGAATTCGCAGCCGGGATTTGTATATCTTAAAGGAATTATTTATCCATTGCCCACACACAAGTTAAAAAGTGCCTTCAGGGTGGGGGAACCCTCCTTGCCCAACCCACCCACTATGCGTTTTAATATGTAATTGGAGAGCATGCAAAATGAATGGAAATGTCATTTGGCTTCTAACAAAAGACCTAAATCATAATGGATTATTGAGCGGCATCTTGTGGCCAAAGGTGAGTATGACACCGGTAGAAAGTCCCCTTGGCTTTCTAGCACACGATTCCAAAGCGTGTCACCCACCGCACCTCTGGCTTCTGATGACGCTGAGGGCTGTGCAGGGTTATCAGTGCAGCCTTATCACCATGGCACCTGCAAATATTTTCGTGAATGAGCGCAGTAACCTGTAATTCATCATCATGCATTAACGTCTCCATGTAGGCAAATTTCATCAGAGCTATTTTTTTCACAATATTTTAATAACAGAGTAGTAAAAGAGACCTGCAAGGTATAAAGTTACATGAGTAGTGTTTATAATCTAAGCCAATTCAGAAGAATTTTAAAATAAGTGCTTCCTGATGAGATGAGCTATGAACCCATTCAGTCATTCCCTAGATAACGTCCGTTTTCTCTTTATTAGTCAAATCCGTAAGGAAAAGGAGGAACTGTCCTTCCCCGGCATCTGCCTCCTTCTGTGTCCCACAGAAGTGATATAAAATAAGTTAAAAGACCATCATAAACAGAGAGAAAGCCCAGGCACAGAGGCTAGATAGCCAATAGGCTATTTCTGTAAGACAGCAAATCACCCAGCTGAATGTCAATTCAACTTTCAAAAATGAATTCAGTATTTTAAAATCATGCATATTTGGCCAAATTTCCCATGCTGGGCATCATTTAGCCACCATGGCACCATAAACAAACAAAGTAAATAAAGGTAGCCTATGAGCTATTAAGTCAAAAATTGATATTGGCATATTTGCATTTATTTTAGTGGGCGGAGGGATCAGGTCTCACAAAGATACTGGACAAATTCAGCAATTCTAATAGATTTTAGATCAGCACTAGTTCACAATATTAACGTGTGGCTCGCAAATCTCAGCATATGCTGGGGAAGCACGTATTGCCTTTCACCAACTTACTATGGGTCCTTGGATGAATTGCATAGCCTTTTTGGGTCTTTAAATCTTCACCTGAATAAACAGAAGGCCTTCCATGTCGAATGCCGAATATTATTTTAAATTATGCAAACTCTAACATAAAAATGCTACTAAAAACCAAAGACACCCATTTAAATAAATTTGCTGTGCGTATCAAGTTCTGATTAGAAAAAAGGAAATCATTCAGGTTTGTTTTTTTTTAATATATCTTTATTGACTTCAGAGGGAGGAAGGGAGAGGGAGAGAGAGAAACATCAATGATGAGAGAATCATTGATCAGCTGTCTCCTGCATACCCCCTACCGGGGATCCAACGCCCACCCAGGCATGAGCCCTGACCTGGAATCCAACCTCGACCTCCTGGTTCATGGGTCTATGCTCTACCACCAAGCCACACCGGCTGGGCTCACCGGGCCAATTTGAAGTGCCTTGTGCAGTTACTGAATTCCACATTGGGAAGAGATGCACAATCACACACCATTATAGTGTTTCCCCCAATAGATAATACCAAAAATAACCCTGAGAGCAGAGATGGTCAAAAAGAAGTAGTAAAATAATTAGGAAATGATGAAGTTGGGGGGTATAGATTACCATTCCTTTTAAATATAATTTACCTATTTGTACAATTTGATCATTTAATGTTGAATGATGATGTGAACTGGTGTCAACAACCAGTTCACAAGATTGTGGATGTTTAACAATCAGCTCTCACACACCGATAGGAGTCAGGTCTGGAAATCCTGTCCAGCTAACAAGGGAGTTGCCAAGTAGCAGCCTAGAAGTGGTCCATGTGCTATGATACAGAACAGAGCAGAAGAGTAAGGAATGAAGCCCAGGACAAACCAATCCAGAAATAGTACCTTATAAATCAATGCAAGGCAAACAAATTAGAGATTACTTAAGTCTCTGCAACAAGAAGAAATGTAGCATCTCTACCACTGACTCCTTGCTAAATCCTGGTTAGACGAATCATAATGAGAATCCACAGAATACTTTCCAAGGGAAAATGCATATTGGCTGATCCCCATGATGTCATTTCCAATTTTTTGTCTGCATTTTTCTTTATTTATTATTGTCTTTTGAAGATGACAATCTCCAGAGCATCGCCAATCAGGAAGTGCAAAGTGTACCAGTGATTTTTGCACTATGAAATTTTTATTGCTTTCATTCACTATCACATTTTTTTTTTTCAAATGGACTCATCAAGATGAATCTATGGTGGGAAGCCCAATAACAGAAAGGATTCATAAATGCTCAGGGAGATGAACTGTATTCGCATACATGTTTTTTTCCTTTACACATTGGGAAAGTCACTTAGCCTCCCTACATCTCAGTTTCCTCATTTATTAAAATGAGAAATGAAGGAGTTTGATTACATGATCTCCAAGGTCATTTCTGGCAATTAAGTTCCATGATTTTATTATGGTGCATGTGAATTCAGTTTGAATACTTTATTCCATTTCTCTCTCTTTTTTTTAATTCCTCTTATTAACCATCTACTGTAACTGGCAGAGATCACTTCCCCTTCTACCAAAAGCACAAGCCAAAAAAAGATGTGAAAATAGAAAAAAGCAATGAAAGATGAAGGAGAGGTTCCAGTGACAGTCAGGAATCTTTCCTGAATGACCACATCTTGGGAAACCCTGATCCAGCTTATTTTCTGGGAACTAATGATCAGCTAAGATGAGCTGCTGATAGGCCACAGAGGCGAGGACCATTAACATTTGATTGTCGCTAATTCTGAGTCAATGTCCCATTTCAAAGTCATTAGTGGTATTAAAAACTGAGACAGCACATACACACAGAGGAAAATGGGAAAAGCAAGCAAGCATTAGGGCATGCTTAAGATGAACATATAACTCCTGGAATACAAAAGGAATGTCCATGAAAAAGCCTTAATTCAATAAATGCTTATTCAGAGAATTCTTTGTGTAAATTCTATACTAAGTATTATATGAGATATAAAAATATTTTTAAAAATTCAATTGCTTCCTCTACCCTCAAAAAGTTTAGATTCTACACAACATTATGTTCAAGTGCAGATCTGTATTTCCTTGACATTAATGATCTTTCAAGAACTTCCAATTTCTCTTTTTTTTATTAATGTAACATAAACCAACCAGCCACAAAAGCCATTTTAGAGCACGTTTCATGCATCTACTTAAATCTATTTATTCTTTCCATCCTATATTAAATGAATGCTTACGGATTATCTGCTAAGTGCCAGTCACTGTGTTAACAAAGCTCACCATCCAGTGGGGGAACAAACAGGTAGGAAGGCATTGAGCACTATGAAAAGAAAAAAGCAGGTGACAATTCCGACAGTGCACGGAAGGGCCCCCGAATTCCTCAAGGGGTCAGGATAGCTGCTATAGTGGTCATCTCCTGGTTTTGCCTGCCCAGCATCTTTTTCCCTCGTTTTGAGCACTAGCACCTGATTTCCCTTTGAAGAATTATCCTATTTGCCTGCAGTTTGGGTACTCTCCCATTAATTGCCAAGGGCAGTCCTCTGTACATGTTACGGGTGTTTGACTCAAGGTAATCCAACTTTCGGATGTTTTCTCCCAGAAATACTAATCCTGAGATACTGATTCAAGATCAAAAATGGTTGGTGGTTTTCCAATGGCAGAACCTTGAAGAGACAATACACTAGTTCCTACCACTTAGATTCCAGAGCTGTCTTCGTTCCTGTCTCTCCCAAGTCCTGAGATTTTAGCTTTCCATTTGTTTCTTTGCACTACCCTGTGTCCTTCCGAACAATTCCTTCTTAGTATATAAGCCAGATTCAGTTTCTCCTGCTTGCAACCTGAATACTCTAATAGACGCTGATTCCCAGTAGACGCACTCAGGTGAGCCCGAGAGGTTGCTGCCCCAGTAAAGGGAGTAGTGGGAAGGGGTGGGTAGTGCTTGGTATGTTCAAAAAGCTGAAGGAGCCCCAGCCAGTAGCTCTGTTGGTTGGAACATTGTCCCATACACCAAAAAGGTTGCAGGTTCAATCCCCAGTCAGGACACATGCCTGGGTTGTGGGCTCCATCTCCAGCAGGGAGTGTGCAGTGGGGCAGTCAATTGATGTTTATGTTTCTCTCTCATCAATGTTTCTCTCCCAAATCAGTTAAAAAAAAAATTTTTTTTTTAAATAAGGACTTTATATTTCTTGCTTATTAAATGAGCAATCACTGGAGGATTTAAGAAAAAAGCAATGTGATCCGATTCACTTATTACTAGTATATAATAAACTTGGCCTACATCCTAAAACTAGGCCAGGTACATGTTTTTAAAAGGTGAGCTAAAATACATTGAAGAGTTTACTAACAGTTAGTCTGCCTCTATGCCTCCTATGCTAAAAATTTTCATTCTATTTTGAAGAAAAAAAAGTAAAAACCATGAACAATAGCATACTGTGTTTCTCACCATCCAGTTGATCCAAACTAGAGAGCATAATTGCCAGCTGGTCTTTCATCAAGCCCTCTCCACCTAAATTATTTCATAAATGCAAGAAATTATTAATGGAAAACTTATCATGAGGGCCATCGAGATGGTTTTCAAATTCAAATTTTACCAAAAAAGATCAACAGCCTGGTAAGGATGCTATAAATTTCACTCAGTATTCTTTCCTATTTTAAGGTCTGGATTCTAAGCTATTATATCTCTTGAAATACTTGTTAATAAATATTAGACTTACTCATTTTCATTTAGTTTTTAGAAGTTCAATATTTAAATTCTAAAACCTAATGGATGATTAGCATTTTGAGGCATTACACTGAATAGTTATTAAAGGCCCCAAGTACATAAACCATTAAAATTATTAATATGATTCCTATAAAATCTTGTAAAATGAAATAGAAATCATTGGTTGCAAAAGATCCATGTGGCCATATTGTTATATTTGAAATTAATATAAAAGGAGAAAGGAAAAGAATAGCACTACAGGTTTTCAGGTTTAGTGATTTGATCAATCACTTGAACAAAGACATCGATGCCAAACTGGTCTAAGGTGCAGATGAAACAAATACTAACTTGGATGGAAGAAGAAAATTCTGAAATCAGGACAATGGACAGGAGTGATGGGCCAGATCCTACAGATGGGAATGCATAAGACCACACAAGGATAGGAGGGGGAAGGCATGTTTCCATCAGCAGCCATAACAGAAGTTAGATACTAGAGATCGCAGCTATAAGCCCAGGAGTATGACATAACCTTACATAGTTAGCAGAAGAATTTCAGTGTTTCCCATAAGGAAACTACACTCCCTGGGTCTTCCCTGGAGTATTTCATTTTGTCCTGAGGGCCAAATCAGGAGTGATGACTGCAAACTGAAATGCACGCAGACACAGTTTACAGTTTGGCAAGAAGTCATATAAGGAAATACAAAGGGCATTTATGTGAGATCACTGGGCTAGAAAAGAGAAGGAACTGAGAAGAACTGGATGGTAGCCTTTACAAAGACTACAGAACTCCCAAGCTGAAGGGGGATAAAAGTCTTTTTATGCAGGCCCAGATGGCACACTTAGAGCTAATGGGTGGCAGTTGCAAGGTGAACTATGAATCAATATAAACAAAACTTTCTAACAATTGCATATGCTATAAAATAGACTGGTTTCCTCAGTCTACAGGCAGTTCTCTGTCACATGAACTTTCAAGCTGAGATCAGACACCCATAGTTGAGAATATAGTCTGGGTTAGGACTGGATCAGTTGCTGTGTTGATCCTTTCCCACTTTGAGGTTTTACATATACTATTAGAGCTTTGTTGTTAACATGATAGTGATATGCAGTAAGAAAAAGACCCTTAAGATACTATAGTGTTGCCTTGGCTGGGTAGCTCAGTTGGTTAGAGTGTCGTCCAATGAATGCATAAATAAGTGGAACAACAAATTGATGTCTCTCTCTCTCTCTCTCCCCCTCTCTCCCTTCCTCTCTCTAAAATCATTTTTTTAAAAGATACTATAGTATTTATTAAGTATTTATGGTAGAAGGTAGAGATTGAAAGGCAATTCCAGTTATATTGCAAAAATAATCAGTGAGTATGTCTTCCATAATATCGTTTGGATCTAGTATTCTCTGAAACTCACTTTAGAAAATATTGCTCTAAGGGAATCCTCACAAAGCATATAGACTATGTTCTCTAAATCTCTTTGTTTTTGCATCTAGCATTTTAAAACAATACCATGAAGTTCCAATTTATATATATAATTTTTTAATAATTTTCTTTTATATTCATATTAGAACTCTTAAATACAGCTCTTGACATATAAAAATAGCCTTTAGAGTTTAAAATATCTATTGAATTGTTTGTGTTATGCTCAATTAATGTTTATGTTATAATGAACTGGTTAAATTCAAATAAAATATTTATATAATATAGAATACACAAAAACTTACTCATCAAATTCATACATAAAACATTTACAAAATATATCTACCCTGAAAATTATCATTCTGAGGGTTTCAATTTAGACAAAAGTAGAAAATCACTTAAGTAACAACAGTTGCTTAAATCAATAATGAAAGAGAAATATTCAAAATTCCCTTGAAAAAAAAGCAAAAAAAAGTCTTAACTTTCTTGCTGGGGTTCTGGTTTTCAGTAATTGGTTCACTTGAAGGTTAGGTCAACCCTGCTGGTAATTCACTTCTAAATTTAGATTGCAGTGGTAGAGAGAAATCCAGCCAATAAGGGAGGATATTGAGAAAACCTTGCTGGATGGCCATTGCTGGGGCTGAATAAGTTGTGCCAGAAAATCCATGGGTGGAAAGCAAACTGGTGTGGTGGGAAATGCAGGATCCATATACATTCCTGCAGGAAGGGATTCAAGATCAAGTCCCCTCCCCATGAACAGTTTCCATGGATACACTGGCACCACTTGACCTCATACTGGAGTGGGAGGCAGGTGAACATATCCTGAGAGGAAAAGTGAGAGCCTAAAGGAACAGAGAGAAGCCCTCCTTTCAGAAGATCAAGTCATTCATTGGGGAGGGACCACAGGCAAAACGCTTGCTGCCAAATGCTCTATTTGGAAAACCACTCATAGGACAATGGCTTTTATGTCCTCTACATGCTTATAACGGCAACCATCAACTCATCATTTTTCTGAGAATTTGGATTTCTCTTTTTTAACTCTTTTTCAAGGAAGATTATTTTATGCTCAAGTACAAAGTTGATTGTGTCCAACTTTTCATAAGTTTCCTCCACACTTGGGGCTTTTGATGACACTCTCTCAAGGCTGGCATCATTTAAAAACAATTCTAGTCCTTCATACCAGTTTTTAATAAGGTTAACCTTGTCAAGATTTTTACATCTTTCTTCAATTTGTTTAGTAAGTTTTATGGCAAGCTGTTTTCTCCTTCTAGCAAAATACCCTGTATTTAACTGATCAAACGTTTCTGAACAAGAAAAAGAGATCTATAAAAGATGCAATGATTGCTGCACCCACAGCTACCTCCCAGCACCCAGTGCCATGTCTTTAGGCAACTCTAGCAAAACCCAATGCAACTTTACAAAGACCAGTCCCAAGTAAAGATTCACTCCCTTCTGCAAATTCTTCTGGTATCTCCCAGATCTCCCAGCAGAACTCTTAGCAGACCCCTCTCTAGGTGCCATGGCTCCAATGGACCTCAGAGGACAACCCCTCCCCTTCCCCCAACAACAAAACAACAAGTCATAGCACTTTTCCAAGAACCCAAAACCACATTGGACAACCAGGACAAACGGAGTGAGGATTGTTTAGACAGAAGGACAAGAATGGAAAAAAAACAAACACTCATTTGCCCACTCTAATGCCTAATGCTCCATCTTTTCTCTCTTTTTATAAATCAACATTTAAAATAATGTACATAGAGAAGAATGCCAAAATCGTCACTGTATTGTTTAATTAATTATCATAAATTGGATAAATCTATATAACTACTGCCCCAGTCAAGAAATAGAATAATACCTGCTAATCCACAGACGCTCTGCTGTGTCCTTTTGAAACCTCTATATTTCTCTCTTGGTCAGAGGTAATAAATATTCTCATATCTAAAGGCATAAATTCGTTTCAGTTGTTTTTAAACATATAATACATACTCTTTGAGTATAGTTCCTTTTGCCAAACCTTAAGTTTGTGTGATTAATCTGTTTAATGGAGCAGAACTTCATCCATTTTCATTACTGTGTAGAATTCCATTAAATAAATATATCAAAGTCTGTTTATTTATTCTACTACTGATGAACACCTGAGTCCTCGGTTCCTAGTACAAAAAATATATTGCTATGAAGATGTATTTTATATACCTCCTTGGGAACATATGTATGCAATTTTGCTGGATATAGTCTAGAAGTGAAAACACTGAGTTGGTGGGTTGGTATATATAGGTAGTTCTGCCAAATAATTTCCAGAGTGGTGGTCTAATTTCTACTTCTACTGGCACCTATAGTAGCTCTAGCTGCTTTACATCCTTTCCAACACTTGTTAATGTTAGTCTCTAATTTTTGCCTTCCTCATAAACTGTGATTTTAAAATATTCACAATATTTTAACTCCTGTGATTTTAAATTGCATTTCCCTAATTACTAATGAGATTCAATGTCTTTTCATACCTTTATTTCTCATTTGAATATCATCTTTTATGAAGGCCTGCTATAGGTCTCTTACCATTTTTCCAAGGGGCTGTCTTTTTCTTACTGATTTGTAGGAATTTATTATATGAGCCCTTTTCTGGTCCCTCTAAACAGGGACTTTTTATACACCAAAGTTCTTAATATTGATATGAACAAATTAAGCAATCATTTCCTTTAAAGTCAATGCTTTTTGTATATTGTTTAAGTCTTTGTCTGCTCCCAGGTTATGAAGTTATCTCCTAAGTTACCATCTATTGTTTTACCATTTATGTCTATTATTTCCCTGGTTTGAGTTTTGTACTGATATGAGGTAAAAGTTAGGTTTTCTGTTTTTCATATGGATATACAATTGACTTAGCACTATTTATTGAAAACAAACCATCCTTTCCCCATTGACCTAAAGTACAAATTTATAATTAATGAAGTCAACAATGCTTCGTGGGTCTAATTCTGGATTCTATTCTATTAGTATATTTATATATTGATGTGCCAATACCATACTGCTTTCATTACTTAACCTTTATAATAAATCTTCATATGAATAAAATCATCCCAGTCTACTCAAGATTGCCCCTGCTCTTCTTGGTCCTTTGCATTTCCATAAAAATTTTAGAATCTGGTTCTTAATTTCTTCACAAGCATACATTAAAGAGAAAACATTCTAGGTTTTACAAATATTGTCGTCTTGAATCTGTACATCAACTTGGAGAGACTGACATCTTTATAAAATGAATCTTCCCATCTAATACATTCCTTCATTTATTTAGGTCTTCCATGTATTTTCAATATTTTATAAATAAATAAATGACTATTGAAAAATTTCTGTTTCCTCTAATGTCAGCTTTGGTAGGTTGTACTTTTTTATAAAGGTGTCTATTATATCATAGTTTTCTAATTCACTGCATTAAGTTATATAGTGATGCACTGCTTTTCATTCCTGCTATTGTCCTTCTGTCTTTTGAGAGTTGGACAGTTTGTTGAGGATTTATGAATTTTATTAATCCTTTCAAAAAAAATGTTTGGCTTTATTATTCTTTTTTGTTGTATATTACTTTTATATTTCATTCATTTCTGAGTTTACCTTCATTATTTTCTCCACTTAGTAACTTTTAGTTTAATTTACTATTCTTCTGCTTACTTCTTGAAAAAATATTATTAATTTATCTTTAGCCATTGTTATTTTCTAAGTAGCATTTAAGACTATACATTTTCTACACATGGCTATAGATATATTCCACCAGTTCTAATGTGTCGTTTTTATTACCTTTCTATTTAAAATATTTTCTAGCTTACCTTGGACTTCTACTTTGATCCATGGACAATTAAAAGTATTTAACATATGGGGATTTTTGTAATTACGTTTTTATTATTTATTTCTACTTTAATTTTACTGTGGACTTTAAATGTTTAAATACTTCAAAATTTGTTGAGACTTACTTTATAGCCCTGTAAATTGTCCATGTGCAGTTGAATAAAATGTATATGCTGTAAATGTAGGATTCTATATATTTGTAGATATAGGATTCTATATATTTGTATTAGGCCATGTTTGTTATACATGTTGTTCAAATCTTCTATATCCTTATTGGGTTTTGGCTTTTTGTTCTTTCAGTTACTGAGAGAGGTGTGTTAAAATCTTCTATGTTTGAGGATTTATCTTAGGCAGATAAATAAATAAGTAGGTAGATAGACAGATAATATAGAGATATAGAGAGAGATAGAGACCAAAGACAGAGAAGCTACTTTGCATACAAAAATTGCATACCAATTTAGAATTGTCCCACTTTTGTGCCATTCTTTCTGTATCCTTATATTTTATATCTAACTCTTATAAAGTAACATGTTTTTATTTTATTTATTTATTTTTTAATCAGTAACTCAGAAAAATAAGAAAGGACCAAAGGAGAGTATAACAAAAGGAAAAGGCACCATTTCATGTTGCCATAATAAGAATAGTATATAGGTTATTAATAATATTTTTATTTATATTACTAGTATAAGGAGTAAATATTTGTGACTTTATACAGAATGAGATACTCTGAATGCACTATTAAATCCTTTTAAAAATAAAGTGCAAAGTCCTCCTAAATTTCTTCACAAGTAAGCCCCTGATTACTAGCGTTATTTCACCTCATTTGACCTTTGCTATATCCGCCCTTTTCTATTATCTTCTTTTAGTCCTTTGAGCATTATGCATCCCCCTTTATTTTTTTAAAGTTTCTTTATCTTTATTGTTGAGAATATTACAGATGTCCCCTTTTTATCCCCATTGATCGTCCCCACCCCACATCCATCCCACCCCCAGGCCCTCCCCACACCAATGCCTATGTCCATGGGTTATGCTTATAAACATATAAGTTCTTTGATTAATCTCTCCCCACCCACACCCCTCCCCACCTTCCCTCTGAGATCCCTCAGTCTCTTCCATGCTTCTATGTCTCTGGATCCACTTTGTTCATCAGTTTATTTTGTTTATTATATTCCACATATAAGTGCAATCATGTGGTACTTGTCTTTCTCTGACTGGCTTATTTCACTTAGTATAATACTTTCTAGTTCCCTCCATGCTGTGCCAAAGGATAAAAGATCCTTCCCCTTTACAGCTGCATAGTATCCATGGTGTGACTGTGCCACAGCTTTTTTAGCCACTCATCTACTGATGGGCACTTGGGCTATTTCTAGATCTTAGCTATTGTAAATTGTGCTCCTATGAACATAGGGGTGCATAAGTTCTGTGTGATTGGTGTTTCGGGTTCCTTAGGATATAGTCCTAGAAGTGGGATCAATGGGTCAAAAGGCAGCTCCATTTTTAATCTTTTGAGGAAGCTCCCTACTGCTTTCCACAGTGGCTGCCCCAGTCTGCATTCTCACCAGCAGTGTACTGGGTGCCCTTTCTCCACACCCTCGCCAGCACTTGTAATTCCTTGACTTGTTGATGGAGCCATTCTGACAGGTGAGAAGTGATACCTCATTGTGCTTTTCATTTTCTTTTTATTCAGCCAGTCAAAAGGGGAGTATTTTATGTTTACAAATGTACATCTATTTGCATCTAGTAAAATCACTGATATATTTGGTTTAATTCTACCATCTTCCTATTTGCTTTCTATTTGTTCCTATATATAATCCTCCTCCCCTTCTTCTTGCCTTATTTCAAGTTGATCATACATTTTATATTATTCTATATTTTCCCCTCAATTAGCTTGTTAATTATATATTCTTATTCTAACATTTCAAGGTTTCCCCTAGATTTATAACATATATCTTCAATTATTAAGGTCTAATATAAATTAGTGCTTTAATATTTTCTTTTTAATGATACAAAACTATATTTAATCTTACTAAAAATAAAATACGAACAATATTTTCAGTGAGAGCAATGTACTTAAAATGCTTCGTTATCTATGAAAATTAAAATATAGCACTTTGAGATACAACAATTAGAATATCTGACTTTAAACTCAAGTTTATTTCAATATTTGGCTGTCTTACTTACTTAAAACACATACTTCAGCCAAGTATGTAGATCCAAATGGAAAAGCTCCTTGCACTTGCTAAATTCTGACATGGTTTTCAATTCCATTCTCCACTTAGGCAAAGATTTGTGGGAACATTTAGCTAATAAATTTTTATCTTCCTTGAATTCAATCATTTGTTTCTATAAATTAATTGGAAAGGGTTACGTTCTTATTTTTTTTTAATTGTTTTGAACATGTGTAATATTATTCAACAAGTCAGAAAATCTCTTTCCAATTAGACCGTTTAGACCATTTTCAGCAACAAAGCCACATAACAATTATAACCTTTCCAAATGCCATTTCTCAAAGCGCTCTTCCCATAGCATGAGTATCTTCTGAAAAGCATTTACTTTCTCATTCGCTATGAAAATATCACCTTTCTGTTGAAGGGACCGATTAAGAGTGTGTACTTTTAAAATGTCTTTTAAGTAACATACGGGAGAGTGCTACTTATTATCATATGAAAGGTCAGCAAATTTGGAGCATTTGTGTGTTTGTGAAAGAACAAAGTATAACTCCTCTTTTAGCTTTTCATCTTTTTCAGGTAACTTGCCACAGGATCTAGAACGAACTTCCATGTGGTTAAAATTCTTTTCATGGTCACTCTCCATCTCATTACAAACACCATGAAGATGCAATATTTAAGGTCTCACTTTAAAAAAGGAAAAAAAGCAACCAGTCGGTGATATTGCAACACTTTGGTATATCTGACTTTGACATCTTTGCTGCAAGGCTTCTGCTAAGAATGTTGCAGGGAGTGAATTTCACTTGTGGTTCATTCTTTTGGTTTTGCCCCCAGAATCTTTTTTTAAAAGTTCTAGTCAAAGCAGCTAAACTTACCCAGCTTTTCAAGAAAATAATTGTCTTAAATAAGTCAATTAATCCACATAAAATATCTGATTTGATATATTATTTTTTATAAATCACAAAGTAGTTTTTTAATTGAAATAAAACCTAACAAATGCCATCGACTGAGACATGACAGCCATCTGCACATTCAGGCAGTTATACACCACACACTCCATGTTCATCCTAATACTTGTTTTTTCAAATGATCAGCAATGTTTTCTCTGAGCTTTCCAATAGCAGTTGCTGGCAAATGAATGCATATTAGTTTATTGCCATATTGTTTGCCATTTATAATACTAGCCTTTTTTTTTTTTTTTACCATAACTGCAAGAACAAAGTGTTTCCAAATTTGTGGAATCTGTTTTGCTATTAATAACTATTTATTCATCCATTTAACAAGTATATTGTCTACTACATGCCACACACTGTTCCTGGCTGAGGGCACAGCAGTGAACCACTTAGAAAAGTTACACCTGCCCTCAGAAAGCTAGTCTTTAAACCTCAAATGATATTCCTAAATGTTGAACATGAAGTTTAGTAAATTTTAGCAAAACATTGACTATCTCATGATTTTAAATAGCATGGAAAATTTTACAGGTTTTTCTTCATGTTTTGGTTGCTTTATTTTTAATTGTCTTATTAACTGCTTTGTCTTATTATCATTAGATCGTATCTCAAGCACAATATAAACTTACAGTGAGATTCATCATTAACAATAGTAGATGACAATTTATTTTTCTTCTTTTTCTTTTTTTATTGATTTCAGAGAAAGGAAGGGAGAGGGAGAGAGAGAGAGAAACACCAATGATGAGAGAAAATCATTGATCGGCTGCCTCCTGCACGCCCCCTACTGGGGATCAAGCCCCAATCTGGGCATGTGCCCTGACCGGGAATCAAACTGTGACCTCCTGGTTCATGGGTCTATGCTTGACCACTGAGCCACACCAGCTGGGAGAAAATTTATTTTTCAATAGTCCTTTTCTTAGCTTATTACTTGTCTCATTCGATCATTATTGTTTTTCCCTTCATATTGTCATTGTCACCAATTTGTTAACTATGTTTGCATTATGATGAAATTTAATTCATGGTGTCTCTATAAGTCAGAGTTGAAGCAACAAATAAAGCACTCTATTTTAGCAGAGAATGTAATAAAGGAAACTGGTTCAAGAGGTATTGAGGGCTTACAAAGAAAAAAGGGACCCTGTAGTCACAGAGATAGTAACTTCAGGAAGCAGTTCCAGTCCTGGGGCTAGAGATCAAAGAGAAGATGGGATTCACAGACCCAGACTCTGAAGGAGGCGGGGGGACCTGGGATCCAGGCCTCTGAGGAGGTGCAGTACTGGTTCCTGAGGCACTTGGAGAAGGGCCCCGGGGAGGAATCAGAGTCTGAAGAGGAGGTGCTGCCTGGCTGGCACTGTGGAAAGAAGCTGGGACAAACCCATTGGCAAAAACAGCAGACAAATAAGAAAGAGCAAGTTCTTGCCTCCTCCTCCTGCCTTTCGGGTTGGCAGAACCTAACAGGAAGCAGACTGGCAAAGCAGAAATGTGGTTTTCAGCATCCCAACTCCCATGTCACAGAGCAAAGAAAGGTGTGGGGCAAGAAAGAGTAGCGTAATTAATACCCCATGGTGTCTCTGCAGAAATATTTTCACACCACTGTCCATTTTGTGAGGGATGGTTTATTTAAACTTGGGTAATATAATTCATAAAATCACAAAACTTGACTACATAGGCTACATTATATCACAATGTATTAGAAGACCAGAAATGCCTGTGAGCATGACAGTGACCAACTTTGTGTATGAAACTCCCAACAAACATGAGCCACTGACCGCTGGCTGCACAGAGAAACGCACTCCTCCAGCCCCCACTGGGTATGTGGCATGAATGGTTAGTGAATATTGCTGTCTTAAGGAACTGGTGTTTGGAGGTTATCGCCCCAGCATAATTTAGCCCTGACATAATCCCCTAACAATTAGATTCAAATGGCTTCAGAAAACCCTCTCCGTCCCGTTTGCCTAAAATCTGTCAAAGGCAGTCAGAGGGATATTACACAAGCCAGGGAGACAAGGCTGCAAAGGGGATGATGCACTAGGTCTGAGTTTCTTTAGAAATAGTGACTTCTTGGAGCTCTGTGCCACTGTGATTTGGAGTAGACTTGTCACCTGATGCAATCAGTGACTTTTAAAGGCCTGTCCTTCCTCATCCAGGTCCCTGCTTCCATTGTACAGGCTCACGGAGGGAGGATTCGCTTTGGAGTCAGATAGGTCCACATCTGAGTCCTGACTTTGCCATTTCGCAGCTACATGGCTATGGGTGAATCACTGAGGCTTATTACTTAAGTCTCAGTTACCTCTTGTTTGAAATATATATAATTGTGACGACTTTTCCTGATTGGCACAGCATTAGTAATGATTTATAACGACTGCTAATGTTCCCCTCAGAACTGCAAACATTCTGTGTGCCCTCAAAGCCCTGCAGCTTTGCACGGCTCCTGCCTTCACGGAGGCTTCCTCAGCCCTCCACCCTGCCTCTTCTTAAATGTCGGCCCTTCTTACTCAGCAACACTTTCTTTGGCTGTATCAGTTGACCTTGATGTCTCCCTCTTCTGAACTCTGTCTCTTAACCCTTGGTGGTTCCTACTGATCAAAATCTATCCTCCAATCAAATGCCACCTTCTCCATGTAGATGTCCCCCAATCAGCGGCAAAGTCTATTCTCTCCTCCCCACCCTATCACGTCTACCACAGCGCCATTGCTGTTGTTTATTCATTCTCTTGACAGCTCATTAATGGCAAGGCTGTGGCTCTCCTGTCCCCCTCTCCCCACCCCTGATCCCCAGTCTGCTCTACACTTAGTAGTTTCCTGGCACATAGCAGGCTATCAGTAATCTTGAGAAGCAAGGAGGGAAAGAGAAGAAGAAAAAAGATTGAGAGAGGAAAAAAAGAAGGGAAGGAGAAAGTAAAAGGAAACATTAGGCAGCCCTGACTTCTATCAAGTAGAAAATACCTGAAATTATAATTTCCCCTTCCAAGAAAAGCCTGGCATCCTTTTAAAGAATTAGTTCCAAATCTTTCTGAGTCATGCGGAATTTTTTAAAGACTTTTTCGAGTTGACAGATAATCTATAAAAGGAAAGAGTTCATTGCAAGTTGATGAAACGGAGGCAGACTCTTTACTTCCTCTTAGCTTTCACGCCCTCATTTTCATCATTATTTATATGTCATTAATCAGTTAACTATAAAAGGCAGTTCGAGAGGTGAGAAGGAATATATTGGGTTACCCGTATTACTAATGCCACGCGCATGTAAGAAGGAATCGGCAGAGATCTAATAGCTGAGCCCCAGCCCTATCAGAGAAGAGCTTTCACAAAAAGCATGTTAGACCTTTTTTATTACAACCGTGCTTTCTCTTTGGCAGAAAAATGGCCCCAGCCATTTTTAGTGTATTCAATACACTAAAATATTGAAATTTTTAAAAATAGAAAAAAATCAAACCCTATGACATGTAGCTTAAAAATGGGAGGAGACTCTTACAAGCATTTTCAGGGGCCACAAAAGGTTGTAGCCAGTGAAGTTATCAATTTCTCTTTGCTGCTCCCCCAATATGCTACTGGACCAAGTCCATGGCAACTACATAGGAAGGTTATTCCTCCCCATGAAGGTCATGGGAGTAATGATGAGAAGGAGAAAGAAATTAATAATGGTTATGACACTCAAGGAAAATCAGAATTATTTATATCTAAGCTGGAATGTTCCCTTGCTGTTTTTATCTGTCAGGAAGTCTAAAAAGAAAATCATAGAATTTCCTCCCTCCAGCCAAGAGGACAGCTTCTCTGAAAAAAAAAAAAAAAAAAAGGCCCTTGAAGATAAAGCCCCCAAAGTCTCCAAGGTACAGCACACAGCTGAGGGTTACTTGGGATGGAAGTTTAAATGAGAAATATTTCCAGCGTGCAAAAAAATCAGCACTAAAAAATTGCTTTGGAACACGAGTAGTCAACAGAAAATTATCTGTCATCCCGAGCAGTCCTTCATGATTTTGAAGAAGCCAGACATCTCTCAATTTGTAAGATGGTCAGTCAGCAGGTATGTGCAGTCAAGCACACTCTCTCCCTTTGAAATAATGAAAGAGACCAAAGTTCAAGATGGAGAGGTCAAACTCAACCCATTTGGCATCTATGGAAGATTTCTACTTTTTTATTATATTGGGTCTCAGCCTAACCAAGTGAAGTCTTCCTGAACTGTGGGAGGTCATCATGTGCTAATGGTTTGGATTCAGCATTCACAATGAGGTGAAAGAGAAGCCAAATCCTTTGACCATAATGCATTGCTCTCGGGACACTGAGACAGATTTTGTGATCCCATTCATCAGTGAGCAACTAGAAGGATGACTGAACAAAACAGGTCATCTCCACAGAAATCAACTGCTATAATTCTCAGAAGACTAAGGATATTATGCTAGAGAAGTCCTAGGTATAAGGCCTGTGCCAACTGCAGATAGCATCAGACATGCTAGAGAACACTGGGGAAAATTACTCTAATATTCCAGTACTCTCCATTAGAAGGGCAAATTGTTGAATTAAAGTAAAATCAAAGTAACTAAATATAATAAAATATAGTAAAATTGGCTCTACTATAAATCACCTCATACCTCCCAAAATACAGCAAGATATGAAGTAGAAATCTGATAATGTTTTAGTTATCTTCCTAAGACTGATACAAATCTAGCTTCTGTGCTCTGGCCTTAAAATTGGGATAATCACATATCCTGATTTGCCTGGGACAGTTTTGGTTTCTGCCTATTGGCCCAGTGTCATTATTAATAGTATCATCTTTCTAATTGAAAGAGATACAAATAAACAGAAGCATATGCCATGCTCATGGGTAGAAAGAATTAATGTTGTTAAAATGTCTATACTAAGGAGGGCAGGTGGGTGGAGCAGGAGAGAGTAACCAAAGAATTTATATGCATATATGCACAACCCAAGGACATGGACACTGGTGGGGAGAGGGACTGGGGAGGGGGGTGGGACAGGGTGGAATGGGTCATTGGAAAGAAAAAGCGACATCTGTAATACTTTAAACAAAAATAAAATTTAAAAAAAAAAATGTCCATACTACACAAAGCAGTCTATAGATTCGATATAATTCCTATCCAAATAACAATGGCACATTTCACAGACCTAGAACAAATAATCCAAAAATTTATATGGAACCACAAAATACCCTGAATAACAACAGTAATCTTGAGAAAGAACAAAGTTGGAGTTATCCTGTTACCTAGTATCAAACTATACTACAAAGCCATAGTAATCAAAATAGCATGGTACTGGCATAAAAACAGACATATAGATCAATGGAACAGAATAGAGAGCTCAAAAATAAACCAACACTTATATGGTTGATTAGTATTTGACAAAGGAGGCAAGAACATACAATGGGGTAAATATAGTCTATTCAATAAATGGTGTTGGGAAAATTGGACAGATAGATGCAAAAAAGTGAAACTAGACCACCTTTTTACACCATACACAAGAATAAACTCAAAATGGATTACAAAATTAAATGTAAGACTTGAAACCATAAAACTCCTAGAGAAAAACATAGGCAATAAAATTTCAGACATTTCTCTTAGACATATTTTTTTCTGATATATCTCCTCAGGCAAGGGAAACAAAAGAAAAAATAAACAAATGGAACTACATTGAACTAAAAAAGTTTTTGCACTGCAAAGACCATCGACAAAGCAAAAAGACAACTTACTAAATAAGAACAGATATTCGCCAATGATAGATCAGATAAGAGGTTAATATCCAAAATTTATAAAGAACTCATACAACTCAACACCAAAAGAACAAATAATCCAATTAACAAATGGACGGAGGACCTGAATAGACACTTCTTCAAAGAGGAAATACAGATAGCCAATAGACATATGAAAAGATGCTCAATGTCATTAATAGTCAGAAAAATGCAAATTCAAACACAATGAGATATCACCTCACACCTGTCAGAATGGTTACCATCAATAAATCAATAAACAGCAAGTGTTGGCGAAAATATGGAGAAAAGGTTACCCTCGTGCACTGCTGGTGGGAATGCAATTTGATCAACAGCCACTATGGAAAACAGTATGGAAGGTCCTCAAAAAATTAAAAATGAAATTACCTTATAATCCAGCAATTCCACTTCTGGGTATTAATTGGAAGAAATCTAAAACACTAATTTGAAATAATTTATGCACCTCTATGTTTATTGAATTGTTATTTACAATAGCCAGGATATGGAAACACCAAAGTGCCCATCAATAGACAAGTCGATAAAAAAGTTGTGGTACGTATATACAATTAAATGTTACTCAGCCATAAAAGAGAATGAAATCTTACCATTTGTGACAGCTTGAATAGACCTAGAGGGTATCCTGCTAAGTGAAATAATTCATTCAGAGAACGACAAATGCCATATAATTTCACTTATATGTAAAATCTGAAGAACAAAATTAATGAAAAGCAAAATAGAAACAGATTCATAGATAGATACAGAGGATAGTTTGACATTTGCCAGATGGGAGGGGTTTGGGAGAATGGGTTAAAAAGGTGAAGGGATTAAGAAGCACAAATTGGTAGTTACAAAGTAGTCACAGGGATGTAAAGTACAGCATAAGGAATAAAGTCAATAATATTGTAATAACTATAGGGTGTCCAAAAAAATGTATACACACATTTTGAATAATTATAAAGGCAGCATTTATTAAAATACATTTCATTTTCAAAATTGAGCTATCAGCTGTTACAGTGTGTATACATTTGGAGGGATACCTTGCGTGTATGGTGCCAGGTGGGTACTGGAAATATCAAGGGGAACACTGTAAATATGTGATTTTCTAACCACTATGTTGTACACCTTAAACTAATACAAAATAATGTTGAATGTAAGCTGTAAATGAAAAAAAAAAAATTTAAGACCTCAGAAATCTCCCTCACCATCTTTTTTCACCATATGAGTTGGTAGGGAGATGAGAGCTATGGAGCAGAAAGTAGGCCTCACTAGAAACTGAATCTGCTGGTGCATTGATCTTGGACGTCTCAGCCTCTAGAGCTGTGTGAAATAAATGCTTGTTGTTAAGTCCCCAGTCTATGGTATTTTTATTATAGCAGCCCAAACTGACTAAGACAGGGATTTGTACAGTTGCTCGAAAATTGACATAGATGACAGGGGCTGTCTGTATTTTAAAAGTAAGAAGTAGGGTCAAAATAATAAATGAAAGATTGAAATAAAAGATAAAAGTCTATTTTGAAAATACTAAATTGTACTGTCAAAAGGTGTGTGTGTGTGTGAGTGTATGTGTGTGTAGCACATCCCAAAAGTATTTATGCAGTTTAAGCTTCATTAACTTCAGAGAAATAAGTGCCACAGATTTACCCCCAAGATCACTTAAAGGTTTAATTATTTACATTTATTTTATACTCATTTTGTTTTGTTTTTTTGAATGCTGAATAATAAATTATTATAATAAGTCCCTCTAACTGAAAACAGTAAAGGCTAACTGAAACAAAAATCTAAGCCCTGGCCGAAGGGTCTTGGGCTCAATTCCCAGTCAAGGGCACATACCTGGGTTGTAGGTTCAATCCCCAGCCCCAGTTGGGGCATGTTTGGAAGGCAACCAATTGATGTGTCTTTCTCACATTGATGTTTCTCTCCCACCCCCCTTCCACTCTCTAAAAATCAATGTTAAAAAAAATCCTTGGGTGATGATTAACAAAACAAACATACAAAAATCTAAAATTTGCTATTCAACATTTAAAAAATTAGTATAAAAGAATGTTAAGTTCCATATTTAGGTTCATGTAAGGCAAAACATTCTATAAGAAAGATGAATCTGAGGACATATACGATTCTGAGTGTAAATGTCTGGGTACAAGCAAAAATTCCAGACACTATTTCAGAGTTTCAAAGTAGTGGATATGGTGAGGCCCAAGTCAAGGTCTCCAAACATAAAGGAGGACCCAGGCAATACCTGGGTTCCAGATGGAACAAGCTGAACATTAATTAAGGTAAATATATGATATGTTAAAAGGCAGATTGGAAAATAAGATAGCAGAGTAGGGCAGAAGGACCTAGAGGCCCAAGACTGGTGGAGGTAATCTGCTGGGTTAGTGGAGGGAAGGGCTGTGGACACACCCACTTAAAGGTGTACCCTCCCCCACCCTCAGAAACCCTTTGTGACCCCTCAGTGCTCTGTGATGCAGGCGGGGCAATAAAGTCAAGAGTCTGCACTCTCAGAGCTCAGTTGCCTCAGGCAGCATTGCCATTCAGAAAATGCCTTTCAGCCTATTTCTGAACAGCCTCCCAGAGTCTTATCTGAGCTTCTGCTCAGGATCTTTAGATAGTTACAGCATCCTAACTTACCTCGGTGTGTTATGGGTGCTCTTCCTCTTCTATTTCCTGGTGAAAGTTTCATTTACCCGAACCGTCTCGGAAAATGAACACACACAAAAGGTAAGGAACCCTGTGTGAGCCCCAAAAGAGATTCTTTACTGTTGTTTCCATTTCTAGTCCCACATTTATAAACCAGTTTAGTTGGCTCAGAGGAACACCTGAGATGGGATGTCTGGTGAGGGAACAGAACATCACTCTTCTAGGGGAAGAGACCAGGCAGGGCTAGAGATCAGAGTTCCATCGCACTTCATCATGAGTCGTATTCCCATGTCAGGCATAAAGGGACCAAGCTTTCCTCTGTTGGGTTGATCAGAAGAGCAGTGCTGAGCACTGAGAGCCTCTGAGCAGAGGCAGGAGCCTGAGCTCTGTTCCAGGCTACAGGCTCTTATCTGAGGGAGCAGAGATGTGACTGTTGGTCTCAGATTTTATACCCTCCTTAAGTAGAGGACTTCTGACTGAGAACCAACTATGAACCTCATGGACAATCCTTCTCTGAGTTTTTCAAAGAAGAAAAAACTGAAAACATTTTAAATATTTAAAAATTGATATAAAGGAGGAACACAAAGTTCCATCAGTTAGTAATATTATTCTTGGATAATTAATGTCTGAGTTTCCTAGGGAGAGGAGTGACAGAAATGAGTCCAACCTCTCATTCTTTTCTTTTGTTCTCAGCGTCAGAGCAGAGCCAAGAGGAGAAGGAAAGGTGGGACACGGAAATGTAAGGCTCTTCCTGCTCCACCTGAGCTCCCCAAGGGTGACCCTTCCTCTCCTTTGCATGGGGAACCAGGATCATGATTTCTATGTCAGTTGGTAGACACAGTTCTTCTCAGAAACAGAGCCCTCAGAGGAGAGGCTCATGGGAAGAAAGACAGAACCTGAGGCACTTCTCAGATTCCTGCTCTGCTGTCCCTGGGTATGAAGCAGTGATGGGCCTGGGCCATGGGTGTTGCCCAGTAGGTGTTGAGAGTCAATACTTCTATCTCCTGACTTTGGGAAAGAACTTTGACATCAGATGATCAGATTCCTTTTCCCTGTAACCACTGACCTCTCTGCTTCACAGAGTGGTTTTGAGCATTAAATGGGATAATGTAGGTGAAAGCACCTTATAAATGACGCCACACACCTGGGAACCTTATTAATATCATCATGGACCATTTGGCCTCATCTCCTGACCCGTGGGGCTTTCAGGGCATTATACCCCAATGCTCTGCCCTAAAGGGATTCTCTACAATAGCTGGGCTTCTGCACCTTGACCACGTGTAACCTGCTCTCCTGCTTCCCAGGTTGCAGATACTACCAGAGGGAAGAAGAGGAGAAAAAGACACTTTCTTTCCTTAAAAGGTGACTAAGATTTTTCCTTCTTCCCTCATCTCTCTCTAGCACGTTCTATGCACTTGCAGGGCCTCAGGGCACCCTTCCATAGTTAGGGGAGGGGTTGCCATAGGAACCGATGTGAGTGAAGGCCTTGGGGTGAGGGCTACTGAGTGCATTGTGATGTGGGGCAATGCGAAGGGGCAGCGGGCTTCGGGTGGCCCCACCCGACCAGGCCAGTAGGTCCTCCTTTCCTTGTTCTGGTCCTGGCTGCAGCTTTGCTCCTCCTGTCTCCTGCAGCCCCCTGGGCCAGCATCATGATACCATCCGCTTTCGTCAGCTGTTATGTCCAGACCCCTCCTGTGAGGTGTGTAATAACGCAACCACTGAGATGGACCAGCTGCTGTTCTCATTGGCCCTGGAAGATGCTACTCCCTGTGTGTGCCCTTTGGCTTCCACAGCTCCTGTGACTGAGCCTTCATTCACTCTGTCCCCTGCCGTCTCAGCAGGCCCTCCCAGAGACCTAATGCCACCCCCTCTGCCTGAGCCTCTTCCACCACCACCCTCCATTCTCTCCCCTAATCCAGTGACCCCCTTGGGTGATTTTCCATCACTGTCACCATCAGTTCACTCTCTGCCACCAGATACTGCTCCTCCCTTGGAATCTGAATTCACTGTGGATGGTTCCCCACCCCAACCCCTTGCCTTTCCCTCTCTCCCACCACATGACACTGAGAATGAGAAAACACCTCTGACCGTGAATACCATTTTTCATGACTTCTCCATTATCCAAGATATCAATCCTTCCCCAGATTTGGCCCCAACTTTGAATCCCAATGGATCAGTGATTTATCATGTACCACCAACCTTATCTGTGTCACCATCACAAGACTATAATTTAACTATGACTCAGCCTAAACCCATTCACATTCCATCAAAGCCTGCTCTGGAGAACTCATCTCCACACAGCACTGGTGCATTGTCCACTTACATCCCTCAAGGCACTGACCATCCAAACCTGTCAATTTCACACTTTTCCAATGAGACAGCTCAAGCCAAAGACCCATTGCCATCCACCTTGGCACAACGTGATTCCAATGAAGTTAAGGACGTTGGGTATGACACTGAAAAAGACCTAAACAGCCACATGATGAGTCTGTCAGGAGCAAATTCAATGGTGCCAGGACAGAGCATAAGTCAGAGACAATCAGAAAATGCCCTGAAAGAACACTTGAGCAAGAAGTTTGAGGAAATCAATGAGGGTCAGCTCCCTGCCACAGTGCATAGTTCATGGCATGCTATTCAGCAGATAGTTCCTGCACAATCCCACACCAAAATACAACAGAGGAGTTTGCCACCAACAGTGGGTGGGGAATATTGCCTGAACACGTCCCAGGAGCTTTTCTTCCTTGAGTCCAGTGTACAGCAGATGCTGGAAGCTCACATTACCAAGTTTCATTTAAGGATGGTATGTGGTCTTCCCACCAGAGTCCTAGAATCCATAGAGATCTTCAAATTGAGAGATACTTCCTCCCATTCCCTGTTCAATTCCAAATCTTCCTCCACCAAAGTGATTTCTAAGGTGGACTCCAAATCTAGGGGCTTCATGCCCCTTCAAGGAAGCGCTCAAACCCTGAATAATGTTTGCCCTTCAACCTCACTTGTGGGCCAGGAAGGACAGGAGACCCTGAGACTATCACCCTCTGATATCCCCCATGGGCCGACAGAGGAGGTTCAGAGAATTTCGGATGCAGGACAGACTCTTCTGCCTGTCACAAGCAGCAGCATCGACAAAGCATATCATGAACAATCTCCAAGAGCAAACATTTACCCCCCAAAACTGCCCACAGAGGAAGCTGGGGCTGGACATGAGCCAGAGGGTCAGAG
The DNA here is from genome assembly GCF_964146895.1 of Miniopterus schreibersii. NCBI lineage: Eukaryota > Metazoa > Chordata > Mammalia > Chiroptera > Miniopteridae > Miniopterus > Miniopterus schreibersii. The sequence goes on from NC_138111.1 coordinate 34,487,884, forward strand.
TGTGAATTCCAGTCAGAGCAAAGAGATGAAGAACTCAGAACCTGTCTCCAAGCCCAGCATGTCCAGGGCTGAGGAGCTCAATGCTCTTCAATCCAAAATGAGTGATGTCTTGACCACCAGCAAGTCGGGAATCTCCCAAAGTATAAATGTGAATGAGAGTAGAGGAGTAACCACTGTGAGAACTGAAAGTCTCCCAGCAAAACTGTCAGTTCTCCAGGATCCTAATGCAGCAGACAATCAGGAGCAACTGATGGCTGAGTTAAAGTGGAATTTGGAGAAGAAACATAGCGAGGCCCAAGACCAAGGCTCTCAGATGTCCCAGGCCTCAAATAGCTTGACTTATAAAGCCTCCCTGACTCATGCTCGGAGTGTCTCCAGTGTAGATAAGGCAGCTCCCCAGGTGCTGCATGTCCATTTGGAGGGCAGAGGAGTCAGTATGGAGCAGCCACAGGAGCCTTGGTACCCTAAGACTGTCTCAAAGTTGTGCCAAGATAAGAATTTCCCACCTGCTGAAAAGAAAGTGAGCCCCACAAGCTCCACATCAAAAGAGCTTGGTGGAGGGGATGCAGGGTGGAAAACATCCCAACCTAAAATGAAAGGATTTCCTACTCTGGGTGTACCATTAAAGGAGAGGCTTAGGAGCAAGTCTTCCCAGGCCCTATCACAGAAGGGACAGTCTCCTCCTGAAAGCCTTTTCAAAAAAATAAACCAGTTCCTTCAATGGCTTCATCCTGGGGTAAAATGCAAAAAAGAAGAACACTCCCAAGAAAAGGGCAGTCAAATATCATCTGCACAGAGCAGAGTCCCAGTTAAAAGTAGAGCAGACATTAGGAACTTTCTAGAGGAGAAACTGTGGCGTCGACATGCAATAGATATCACCTGCCCTCAAGAGCCCCTTTCCTCTGCAGTGAAGTTTGGGAAAGCTCAGCACCAGGCAGTAGTGAAGGCCAAAACAGAGCCTGTCCAGGGGCATACTTTCAACTCTCTCTCCTGTAAAGTGACAAATACCAAGTCCTACAGCCAAGAAGCTCTCTTCAGAGACAAGGACAGACACCCCCAGAAAGTTGTGGGATTAAAGGACCAGTTATTATGTCAGAATCAACCCCACTTTGTGCCCAGCAGGGGGACTGCACCCTGTACAAGCCCCACCTGCAGGCCTCCAGCTGCCCAGGGACCTCCTGCTGCTCTCACCACTGTGTTCAGAGGCACTGTGTCCAGAGATCCATCCACTCGATGTAGACAGAAAACAATTCTGGAGATTTTGCAGGGGACAGAATTTCCCACCCGAAAATAATTCCGTCATTGTAGACAATATTGATTTGCCCTAATAAATGTTTCACTAATAATAGTGATGTCTTTTCTGTGTACTGTGTTGGGGGCATGGGTTTGGGGTATCTCAGGGCTTGTGTTTAAGAAAGGAAAGTAGTTCGGCTCCTACTGATTGCTCCCTTTGGCTTCCAAAGTGACCAGTCCCCTGGAGCTCTTGTTGAAAAACAGGTATCATGTTCCCCCCCCCCCCCCCCCCCGCTAAAGCCCATTTCCTCCCTGAAGAGGCTGAGGAGATAGGCTCTGTCTCCTACCTTTTAGCTTAGCCTAAATGAACATGCAGGGCAGCCCACACCTTCCGCCTCAGGGATACTTAATATCCTTTTGAGCAGCAGAAAAGACAGGCCTTCTGTGTCTGAAGATCAGGGCAGGTATATTTTTCAGAAAATATCAGTGAAGAAGATAGTGGCTTAGTCATTATTTAGACATCAGTGAGCAGAGGATCCCACAGGCGGGTGAACCCTGAATGGGAGTGTTTGGGGGGATATGGCTGCAGTGGATCCTGGGCTGGTTGGGAAGGGTCTAGGAACAGCATAGACCTGCTTCAAGATCTGTCTCATGGGTCACGTGAATGTGTTGGAGAAGCATATGTTAACCTTGACACTGAAGTAAACCTACTGGAAAGTCACCTCAGGAAGTAGTTCCTGTCTCTGCATATTTTTCAGGCTGCGGGTTTGATGACTTTTTTTTTTTCTGAGCAAAAACACCACTCAGCTATCGGTGGGAGGAATGTTAACCAGGCAGCCACCTACTTCCCAGTCTAAAATAAATCTGAAAGTAAGGAAAAGCTGCCTTAGACTAAGGGAGACGGTAAGAACAAATGAAAAGGAGAATGATCTTGCTATTGGAACAAAGTTTACGCCCATCATCCCCACACTATGACCCTGTCTTGCTCCCAGCTCTCTCAAACTGATCTAAGCTCCACCTGCTGTGGCTGATCAGAGCACTGCAGAGTTTACTGATGCCTCACACCAAAAAGACATGAGCTGTCCCTTGAGTCCTAAAATAATATTTGCAAGGATGTCATCAGGCTGGCATCCCTGTCTTGGTCCCTTCCTTCCATCATGCTTGATGGAAATATGCAAGATTTTGCCCTTAGTGTGGACATTTCACATATCGGGATGGAGATGCCATCTTTTATATTCATGGCTTTAGGGGAGTTATAATAAATCTCCCCCAGAACACCTGCAGTTCATGAACCAGAGGTGAGTTCTAGACTGTGCACCAGGGTTACAGATGTTTGGGGGCTCACCATGGACCCCCATGCAATGCTTTCTTTGTCCAAACCTGCACACACACACACCCTTACTAGAGGGGTCTGGAGGGGAGTCAACTCCACCTGTACAGACTGAAACACAAAAATGGAATGAGTGTCCTAGAGAGCGCTTGAGGTAATTTTCCCAGTAAACCTTATGAATCCTAAAAGTCAAGGAAAAACAGCAATAACAAAAAACAAAACATTTCCATCACCATCTTCTCTCACTACCACACCCGTATCTTTTGTCGAGAGTTATGCCATTAACCCTCCAATGTCTGAGGTTTGGAGTAACAAAAACATATGAGATTTTATGAAAGTCCTAGGAGGGACAAAAAAGTGAAACAGAGTCCAAGGCAGGGAACTTGAGGAGATGAGCAGACAGTGAGGGTTCTAACATCCATGTGGATCAAGCAGCCAATGACCCAGTTTTTCAGGCCCTACATCTTAGGGTCCTTTACTTCCGCTCCAGTGCAGTTATTGCCACACTGTAGAGCTTATTACCAGGAACACCTCTGCCATCTGGAATAATACAGTCTGACCGTCTACCCTTCTACCTTAACCCTTATTCTTCCAGCTTATATGCTCCTTGTTAATTTTTCAACTGCAGGTCATTCATTTTCCCACTTACTGTCAATTCACAAAGATCTTGTCTCCCTCCCTTGCCAAGGTAGATGTGATGGTCTATCACGCAACCAACTTTTAAACAGCTCCACTACAAGTGGGCCCCTTCCAGTCCCTTTTCATCCTTCCTGTCTGGCAAAATTTCAACTCTGTGTTTTTCCATAAATACCCTCCTATAAATAACTGATCATTATTAGGTTAAATCTCACAACCTTACTGGTGCCCCAGAACTTCCTGGAAATCATTCATTTATTCCATAAAGAATTATCCTTTGTTTACTAACATGTGAACAAAACAAATGGAGCTTAGCTCCCTATTTCCTTAGTCCCGTCTCTCCAAAGCTACTCAAATCTATTTCAAATCTTTCTCACTTTCCTCAAGCTGAGTGCATCTCCACTGGCTCAGCAGATGTGCTGGACCACTGTTTACAGAGGGGCTAGAAGCCGTGAGATGTGAACTTCTCAATCAAACACTTTTTAAAAATCACTTTTTTCCTTTTTCCTTCCTGTTACATGGAAAGAAGTTGCCTTCCCAACCTTAAAGGAATGCCACCTCCCAAATCACCGTATTGAAAGACAGCTAAATTCTAGTCTTGATGGACTGATGCAGCCTTGCCAAGTATCCCTTTGCCCCTCTCTCTCCTTATGGGGTGCCTAACTTTTTTTTAGGTTGTTATTCAAGAAATATATAAACATGCACAAGATCATATAGAAAAATATGTTTTCCCATATACCCTCACCCAACTTTCACAATTGTTATTTGGCATGTGTATTACAACCTATTTTTTAGATTATGATTAAAATGCAAAAAGCCTATTGAAACATCTTGCCATCCATCTCTCAGACTTATGCTATGTGCCCATGTCAGAGCTGTCACATTGCTTTGATATTTATCACGTGTGGAACACACTTGTGCACCACAAATGTAAACAGCATTGATGAGAAAAAAGTATTGAGCTTTAAAGGCTTTGGCAATCAGTTCTGCTCTGCCTTTTAGTCAACCCTGAGGAGTCATTTGCATGAGTTCTCTCAACTCCATGTGGGAAGTAATCTGACAGCAAATCCCCTGCACAACACTGCTGTTCCTAATCGCACAGCGACTACACTAACATGCTAAATGTGTAGAAGTAGAAAACTACATGTTGAACAGAAACTGGCATCACTATATGTGTTTACAAATATTTAAAAGAAAAGTTCTCATGTCATGCATGAAAATGAGTTGGAAAAAGTAGATCAGACACACTTGTTTACGTCTTCTTCCCAGAATGCCTTTAAGAGAAAAAGATTAGATGAAAAGATGCTCCATGGCATTAGCCACCAGGGAAATGCAAATCAGAACCACTATGAGATAGCACTACACACATACAAAGATGGCTAGAATCAAAAAGTCAGGTAATAAGTGTCCCTGAGAATGTGGAGAAAGTGGAACCCTCGTACATTGAAGAGAATGGAAAATGGAGCATCCTCTTTGGAAAATAGTTAGCCCTTCCTCAGAATGTTATCCATAGCATTACCATATCACCCAGCAATCCTAAGAGAAATAAAAACATATGTCCACACAAAAACAAATATCATAATAATCAAAAGGTAGAAACAACCTAAATGCCCATCAACTGATAATTGGGTAAATAAAACATGGTATATCAATACACTATAATAATGTTGTGCAATAAAAAATACTGATACTAGCTACAGTATAGATGAACCCTGAAAATATTATGCTAAGCAAATGAAGCCAGTCACAAATGGTAATCTAATCCCATTCATAGGAAATGCCCAAACCAGAGAAAACTATTGCAACAGACTCATAGGTACAGAAAACAGACTGAGGGTTGCCAGAGGGGAGGGGTATGGGGAACTGGGTGAAAAAGATGAAGGGATTGAGAAGCACAAATTGGTACTTACAAAATAGTCATAGGATGTAAAGTGCAGCATAGGGAATATATAGTCAATAATATTGTAATAACTATGTATGGTGCCAGGTAGGTACTGGAAATGCCAAGGGAAACACTTTGTAAAATATATGATTACCTAACCACTATGCTGTACACCTGAAACTAATACAAAATAACATTGAATGTAAACTGTAATTGGAAGAAAAATTTTTAGTAGTATACTCTTTCATTCACCAAAACAACCTAGTTAGGACAATTATATGGTCATATTACTTATTTAGGGTTTCCACTGATTTATATATTTGAAAGGCAAAGAGAGTTTCTCTGCAAATAAGAAAAGTGTCAATATGATACCATATGTGACACAAAAGCACAAGCCTCACAACTGGACAGCAGAGCGATGCATCACATGACACTGATTAAGCTAACAAAATTATCCCCTGTGCCTTTAACAGTGGAATCTCCCCCTCTAGCTTTCTTGGGTCACGTGGCATTTTTAAATTTGACATAATTGATGTGATCTTGTAATACCAATCTCAGATTTACCGTAAAAACAGAGAAATGCTGCTGACAAAGCTCACATCTGCAGTATGCATGCTAATGGCACGTGTTGTTTTCCTCCACTTAAGGTTGCTTTTAACATCTTCCATGTTTCATTCAAGTAATGCTTTCAAAATTGCTATCAACAGCTGGGCCTGTTGCCTGTTTCTTGTTAATTAATTCTTATATTTAGGCCTATGCTATTATCATCATTTGTTCATTGGCTGCTGTCATTATCATAATATTTGTTTATCTCTCTAAATAAGCTAAATACTAAAGTTCTAAAGTGAATGCAACACAGGGATATAAAGCTTCTGAAGAAAATGAGAAGAGAATATTGGAAAATCATCATGGGCAATTTTGTTCCTAAGGAACTACTTACAGGAACAGATTCTCATGATGGTGTTGAAGGAAAAGTGGACACATTCAAATAACACAATTGCTGGCCTTGTAGTGAGCAGGTCAGTGTTAGGGAGGACACTGAAGGCAGAGCGAGAGGCTGCAGAGCATGGTTCCCTTCCTGCCAATGTTCAGTAGGGCGGTCTGCATGAAGTCTGAGGCGGGAACCCTGCCTTTGGAGTTGGCATGAGAAAGGCGTATGTAGGGATGCCATGGCTTCTCCTTCAATAATCCAGGGCTCAGGACCAATGAGATGCCACAGCGCCTCTCTTGGGGGACAGGGCTATTCTATGGACACAGCACAACCCACGGCAGAGCCCTGACCCTAAGAACCTGGAAAGAGATGCACATCAGTCCTCTAACTTTCTCCCCAGTGACCACTTCCACCAAACTACTATCATAGAATCTTGCTCAACTTTATTCACATGTGGTCCTCACCCAAAAGATTTCTCATTCAAGTTTCCATTGTAGAACAGGAAGACGTGGCAGACCTAAACAATTAGCCATGCAATAAGAATTAAACATGTTAGCAATGAAAAAGCTTGTCTTTTTTCATGCTTCAGATGCCAAAGAAGTGCCATCCAGATTCAAGACCTGACCTTTACCTTGAACGAGATGCTCTTTAACTGCAACAATAGAAAAAAAATGAATAAAGTGAGCCAACCCAGAAATCGACCCATGAATCAAATAAAAATGAAATATCAGTTTGGGCCCTAAAAAGGAACTGGTCATGAAAACCTCATGATTTATCATTATTACCATTCATTTACGAGCAGAAGGTCACCTCCTGTATATGTGTCTTGCTGAGGAGCAGTCACGATGCATGGGCCATGTGTTAGACCCTTCAGAACTCCTTCTGGACATAATCTTTGAATATTAAATACTAATTAGATTTTAGTGTGGTTTTAGTAGATTTCCTGAGATTGATTTTATTTTAGAAAAGAAGACATGGATGGTAGAGAAGAGGTTTGTCACTTATGCCAAATTCTTCATTTTTCTTATTTCTATAGAGACTTGTAGTTTTTACCTTTTAAGAAATTTACAAGAAATTTACAGATTTTGGTTCTTTTACAGTACCAAAAAGCTTCCTCCACACATGCCAATTCTCCCATAACAATCCATTTTTCTTCTTTCTAAGCACTTGCATAAATACGAACTCAATCTTCAAAACGATCCACTTTGTGAATGAAGAAAATGGAGCCAGGAGGGTTAAGTAACTTCCCCAAGATCACTCTGAGTTTGATTCTAGAACCGAACTCTTAACCACTAACCATGCTTAGGAGCCAGGGAAGGGCTGTGTCCATCAGATAGAGATTTCACCAATGGGCAGTATATCAGAGGGAGCCAATCAGAGCAGCTCCAAATACAATCTGATTCAATGAAGCAGACATTTATTGAGCACCTAGTATACGCCAGACATCATGCTCTGTGCCAGGATAGACAAGGGGCACTTTGGAGAGGAGAGACTAAATATATCAGGGAGAGGGAGAATGCGAGGAGACAAGCATGGTGGCCAGAAGGGAAGCGGTGCAACTGTGAACTAGAGGACCAGCACAACAAGACACCTTACTACTTTGTTAAACCCTATTTTTCCTTGATTAATCCCTACAATACACTTACCACCATAAATTTACCAGCATTGATATAGAGGAGCAACACAGTTTAGAATTTCCCTCTGACTCACAATTAATTAAACACGTCATTAAAATAAAAAAATAAAATGTGCTGTATGTATCTGAATGAATTCACCCTACCTTCCCATCCCCCACCCCAAACACCTCCTTGTGTTCAGTGGCTCCCTAAAGAGAGGTTTTTCCCTCTCAGCCTTTTCCATCAAGTTTCTTTGTGGACATTTATCAACTCTGGAGTTTCCAAGTCGGGATGTCTGTCATTTAACCTTCATCCCCCTTGAATGTTCATCCTGATCGGTTCGGATTAAACCACAGACTGATAAGTGAACACGGCTTTGGTGACACAAAAGAGCAGTCATTAAGGAAACCTCCCCGAAGGTATGGATCAAAGCCTGGGAGCTTTTGATTTTGTTCCCCTCTAGTTCATGGATCACCTGCAGTAATACGTTTTTATTTTTATTTCTGTTTTTTCCACCTTCCGTTTCCAAATGGTTTTTATTGTCTTTCCTGCTTTTCCTAAAAGAATAAAAGTATGCTCTGACAGCAGGCAGTTCTGTATTTATTTTACTAATGTGGCTAACAAAAGCATTTTATTAAATTAGAATTTAATCCAGGACCAGGAAACAAGGCAGTCCTGGAGGGGATGGGGGGAGGGAGAGGGAGGATGAAGGTTAAATAACAGGCCCCCTGGTGTAAATAGTATATTTTACTCACAAAGACTTAGGATTATTAAGAAAGTGATTTTTTTTTGCCCTAAGGCAACTGTTTTGCTAAACTGAAACTTATAAGAAGGCACATTCCTTCTATTTCTTTAGCTTCCGTTTTCTAATTCTTTAAGCCACCATTTACTTACACGTGTTTGGCTTCTTTTTTGCTTTTTGCTCAGAAAGTTACACACCATCATATCCTTTCTCTGAATTTTTTCCTCTTCACCAAACCAAAAATAAAAAACACAAACCTAGGGCTTGCCCAAGGTGACAGTTGTATCGGAAGTGACAAGCGACGAGAGCATCAGGGAAGATTTTCATGGGCCGGCTGAGACAATCCTGCCGCACGTGTGACAGTCACACCTGTGCCGGCCTGGTGGCGAAGCTTCTCTGTCCGTCCCTGAAAGACATTCCTTGGAGTCAAAGCAATGTTTTATTCTCTGATATTAGTTGTAACCCAAATGTCAGCTGCCAAAATTTGCTTGAGCTTTCAGGAATCACCTTATTAAGATTTTAGCAAGACTGGCTTAAATCTCCATTGCAGACAATATGGGAAACCCACCATCTCTTGAAAGCCTCTGGTGGTTCGGGTGTGGAGGTGACCTGCTCAGCTAAGTCACCTCTTCCATTGAATTCCTGGTCCCCTTCTGCATTCAGTCAGCTATTCCTGTTGGCCCTTTGTGGTGCCATATTGCCCAGTTAGCACTTGTCCCCAAAGTCTTGCTGCAAATCTTTTCCAAAATTTTGAGAGTGACAGAAGACATACTAAAACCTACCTTGTGGGACCATTGAAAGGATTAAATGCTGTGCCTGGAAAATCACCGACATAGGGCTCAGAAACAGTAATCAGCTATGGTGTCTAAGGACGTGTGTGTGACATGCTTCCTGCCTAATCGGGTGCAGTGGTGACACAGATCCCTCCATTACATTTTTTTTTTCATGTACTCAACAAATGTGTATTCGGCATTGATATGGCACTAGGCCCCGGGGATGCACTGGTGAATAAAATAAACATATTCTCTGCCCTGGTAGAGCATGTAATCAAGTGGAAAGAGGAAATAAATGTATAATTACAGGTGGTATATGTGCTATGAACGGAAACAAATGGGCACAATGATTGGGAATTGTGACTGGGGCAGGGTGCTCAAAAAAGGGCTTGCTAAGGAGGAGGCCTTTCATCTGAGACCTGAAGGGTGAGGAGTTGCCCACACAGGGAGTGGAAGGTGTGCATTTCAGGCAGCAGCCCACAGATGGGGAGGAGTTTGGGGTGTGAAAGAAATGAAAGAAGGACTGTGCGGGTCGGGCACAAACGGTGAGAGAGAGGATGGCATACGATAAAGTTGGAGAGGTCAGGAGGGGTCAAATCCTGCAGAGGCTTATAGGCCAGTGTAAGGAGTCTGGGTTTTGCTCTAATTACAACAGGAAGCCACTGGAGGATTTTAAGTAATGGAATGACACAATCTAATTTAGGTCTTAAAGGTGGCTCTCCCTTCACTACATTTAACAAATGAGACAAAGGAAGGAAAGAAGAATCACTTGTACAAGGGGCCCTTTATTCAGCAAACATGTCTCAAACTCTTACCACATTCTAGTTATCACCACATTAGACCCAGGGTCTTACACAAGTAATATGAAAGAAAACAAGTCCCCAAGCCAAAAAATGTGCCAAGTACTAACTTATTGAAGTTAATACTGCAGACTATTTGCAGCCTCGGAAGAAGCTCTCCTAGCCTTGTGTTTAGAATTCCTCACAACCTGGATTTCTCTCTAGAGCTCAGATCTCAGGGTGAAGACGGTAGCAAAGGTCTTGAGGGCAGAGAGCCTGTGCCAAAGGACAGACAGAGGGGAATGGTATGTGAGACATTGCCTCCACCAGTAGGCAGGAAATTGTCCCAACCACAGCACAGGGAGAAAGGGGTTTCAAAGTAAACAGAGACATCATCACTCCCTTATGGCCAGAGGTTCCCATTCTCCCAGGGACCTTTGGTCACACGTGGAAGGGCCCAGCACTGCAGGCCATGGGGGACCAGCTCCCTGAGAGGGTGCACTCCAGACAGTTTAACATCAGCAAGAAATCCCCCACTTCAGCACCCAAAGAAATGAACTTGTATCTGATTGCTGATGAGAGCGCGTACACTTCTCCAGGCTCCAGGGTCACTCCTGATAAACAGCAAAGAGCAGATGCTCTTACCACGACCTAGTGGGGTTTTTGCTTATCCTCTGAGCCCAACACATCCCAGATGCATCCATCACCTGCTTTCAATGAAGAGCAAAGAGAGGTGAATTAAACCACAGGCCCGGTAACAGAGATCACTCACTATTTCTGAAACAGACACTTCCTAGGACAAATGCACAGTAAATCATCTAAACTGTACAAAAATCCTGAGAGAAAGAAAAACCACGTGTTATTCCAAAGAGTAATTCAAGAGCCCTAATGATCTCAATTTTCCTTCAAAGGAATGATTAACACCCAAGATACAATATCACAACTGAAACTCTCAATGGGAGTGAAAATTAACCTACAGAATCAAATATCTGCAATGATAATGAATAACAGAATATGGGTGGGTAAGTGGGGAAAACAGAGAAAAAAACTGATTCAAATGTCACAAGAGTAGCATGTTGGGCAAAGTTGACAATGAAATTGGACAGGAACCGGGTCTAAATTCCAGACCTTGGGCAGATGACTTAAGCATCATAAGCTGCAGTTTCCTCGTTAGTAGGATGAATATAATACTACTTACTTTGTGTTGTAAGATTTAAATGAGTTGATACAGTGAGTGCCTGGCTTAGAATAGGTATACAAAACTACTGGAAAACTTTCCTTTGCAGTCCTGAGACCCTATCCCAGCCAACACAATTTTACAGCTGTTAAAGACATGATTTAAGAACAGGTTTAACTGTCTTTTTCTAGTACAGTCTCAAGTTAGTCAAGTTCTTATTTCAGTTTTCTGCCCTGTAGCTGCATTTTTCATAACTCCCAAAAGTTATTTTCATGTCACTTTCCAAAATTTATTTTACTTCCTCCCCTTACCCAACTTTTTCAGAGAGATGCATTTGATCAGATTTTGTTTTTCAACATCTTCAAAGTAATGAATTAGAGGAGGGCCTCTCACCCCCTGCCAGGTCATCGAAGGGAAGCAACTCTTCCAAATGACTTCTGGGCATGACTCAGGCTCTGGTGCAGCTTTGTTCTTTTTCTGGGGTTTCAGAACAGACTTCTGAGCAGCAATCCCTAGGCCATGCAGGAATAACCCTGTCTGTATGCAAACAATTAAGGTAGCACTGTTGTTACCTGGTCTATTTCCGATGCCCTCTGTTTCACTGAACAAAGCAGAATTTGGCTTCTGTTTTTGGTTCAGGACTTTTGGCGTCATGTGCAGTAAAGGGCTACACACCAGTTTGTTCAGCTCCCCATCACTGTCCTCCTCACTCATGCACATCATTCAGAAAACCAGACGTACCCACTTTTCCTTCCTCTCCGGCTTCCTCCTTTCTTTTAAGCAGAAAGAGAAAAGCTATAGGATGTGAGAATCCAGCTATACTATAGTCATCACAGGTAACCACTTTGCATTTAAAGTAGGTCTGTTCTGGTAGATGACAATCCCAATTCCTACATTCAATTTGACAAACAGTTACTGAATGCTTATTGTGTGCCAGGCCCTCTGCTATGTGCTGGGAATGCAAGGATAACCTCAGGCATGGTCCCTTTCCCCATTGAGTTTTACAGATAGGTGGAAAAGTCAACTATAGGACTTTAGGACTTATACATAATAATATAATATCACAATACTGTAATACTCTGTGATGCAGGATACACAGGAGCGAGGGAGTAACTGCTTTGGATGGACAGGATTTAATTTTGCTGGGGAGAGTCATCAGGGAAAGCTGTCTTCTATTCAGGATTTTATTATCTCATGGAGAAAAATTATAGAAACTTCCTAAAGCCAAGCACTGTGAGAACATAAGTAGGACTAGCTGCCATCTTGGTGCTTCTGCTTCTTTCCTTTGCCTTGTTTTACCCTGAGGAACTCCCACTTAAGTGCCTTGCTCCCTGTGTTTTCCCATCTTCCCTTTGCCTTCATATGCCCATTGTATATCAAGGAGACTTGAATTGCACGAATTGTTTGCATTCTGTTTAATGCCTATTTTTTAAAAATGATTCCCACTCTAAAAAAGATTGGCTGATTAATGTACTCAAAATATCTTGCACTACACAGCCAATTCCTCTCTCCTTGTTCTATTCATAATGTATAACCCATCTTTCTTCAAATGTGCAGAAAAGGATCCGTTCCCCACCAGCATTATTTGTAACTGCAGAGCTTGAGGTGGTACTAGATGTCAAAAATGAAAAATTGCTAAATTCAAAATTGCTTCTCCCTTTGTTTTAAAGGTGACCTGCAAGTGGTTTTTATTTTTTTAATGAACTAATTGTAGGATTATATGCTGAATGCCCCAAATACAGACAGTGAGAGAAGAACACTCAGCACATACCTGCTACAAAATACCTGGTATTGTTTCAGAGCCCCTGTGAGCCCAGACTGCTGACACCCACATTCCACGCAGCCCCACCAAGGAGACTGACTCAGATGCAGCTCGACTTCTGAATTGGAATAATGGGGCAGCAGGGCAATGGTGAGCTGGGCCAGGAGCTGGGAGGCAGCCGGGCTACTTGCAGAGTGACCTTGGCCAAGTTGTCATCTCAGCCAGCAGCGTCCATCTCCACTCAAAAGGAACCAGCCTCTTCATCCCTCCCACTGAAGAACTGAGGATTAGGACTTTGTGTTCAACACCTGCCTTCCCGAAAAGAGGCTGTCAGAGCTGCAAAGTAATTTCACTAGGCCCACACGCATACTATTGGACTGGAAACGTCTGAAAAATGTGCGGTGAACCTGTTCATATTTCCCAGCGTCATGTCCTGCTCCCTCTGGCCCCCAACACAGCCAAGACTGGACTAGAATTTAGAAGATCCTGGTTCCTATCGTGCACTGAGATGCAAAGACATCTCCTCAGAGAGATTCAAGCACTTCAGGGTTCGATAACCTTAGTCAGATCATCCATGATCCTATCCAGGAACAAAATTATGACAGGGAAGGAATAGAAGTTCACTACATACTGTGCTGTGAGGGGAGTCACAGAAATGCCCCCCCCCCCGACTGAAGACAGTGCCTCAGTCAACTAGAAATTCCACCTTTCCTATGAATTAATTCTTATTTACTCCGCCTCCACTTGCCCGCCACCTGTTGAAATGTGCGTAACCCTTCGAGGGTAGCACATTCAATTATTCATTATGTACTATTATGCCTCAGAGAGAAAGAGTTGTTCAGATGCATCCCAATGAGATTGCTGCTTCAGCAGCAGTGGAACAGCAAGCAGGGAAATTTTGCTACAGAGGCCGAAGAAGCGAGAAAACCAGGGCCAGTTGTGCTGCAAAAGAAGCACTGAAATGATGGATTCCCAGCACTCGTCATTTATCCGTTCATCAGATCCTTATCAGTGCCTACTCTGTCGTGGGCCACGCTAAGAGTGGGTGATACACTATGAAGTGAGTTTCTAAACACAGAGACTAAGAACACTGAAGACCAACTTGGCCCACTTCCTGGTATCCCCCTTAATCCTGGGAGGGGGAAAACCCTGATGCCCATGCCTAAGGGGGGCGAGATGCCCACGCTGGCCTCCTGAGAAACAGGCATCTGAACGCAGCTCCCTCTTTTCCTGCCTCCCAGTCTAGCTGTTTCCATGAGACTGTGACGGTCTCTGAGCATCCCTTTCACTAGGCAGTATTTGTGTTCTTTGCCAGCTCATGTGGCAGAATGTGGGCCTGGCAAAGACAGCGAAAAGGGAACATTTCTAATCAGGGGCACTGTGAGGGCTAAATGGCTATATGTGTGTGAAGTGGATTTGTCAGTCCTCCCCAACACACACAAACGAAAAAGCAGTCGGGAGGACCACATGCTAAATGGTCCTGCAGAGGCCCTGTCTTCATTCTCTGAACTCTCTGTGAGCACCTGAGGCTTGAAACAGGACCCTGGGGACTGAATTCTACCCTCTTCCCTCTGCAGTCCCTCCCCTGTGGCTTGCTAGACCCAGGGCTCTTTCAAACTTTGTTTGTTCAAGTGTTAAATCTCCCAGTGGGAAAGGGTGGTGGTTTGGGGAGCTTTTGTTTTCCCCATATAGTAGCAGAAATAAAAGCCCAGGTTCGGTCCTCTACTGGAACTATTTGGGTCTTGTCATGTGCACACAGGGAAACCAGCCACTGCAAGAGGTGAAGATATCAGCAAGTTGTGCCTCTGGCTTTGAAAATGCCAAGCTGGTACCTTCGCTTCTAATAGAAATGCCATACTGAACTCTATGCCTTGAGAGTTTAAGATAGATTATGTTACTGCTGAGGTCTTACCTGGTCAGACTCCGCCTGCAAAATGAATGACAAGCCGAAGCCATTCACAATCAGGTAATACCCACCCCAAACCTAATGAGAAAATAACTCGAGGCCACCAATGGCTTTTGCCCAAAGAGATGAATAATGTGGAAAATCGTTGGCTGCGAGAAGAACAGAAGAAATTAATTGCTGAAGCCTTCACAGCGTGATGAAAGCCAAGAATTATCCCCTGGATCCGCACTTATAATTTACAACAGCTGCCTCCTTCAGACGGGCTGAAGTGACTCTCAGCGGAGCACAGCGCGCAGCTGATCGCAGCGATGAACCTGGAGCCGGGTCAACCCTCAGCTCCAGCTCGGAGGGTGCGCATCGCGGGCCGTCCGCAGCGCCCAGCCTGCAGCCGGGCCGAGCCCTCGCTCTGTGGCTGCCACTTACCTTGCAGTGATATATGGCCCTGTTCACCCTGCTACTGTCATAACTCTTTTGAATTTCCGCCGGGAGATGGCTAAAGCCTGGTCTGTTTATTGATATTTTCCAGCTACTGGAAACTGGGATTGTCACCGACCCATCATGGGAAGAGCATTTTATGCCCTTTTATGAACCTCTGACTGGATGGTGACGGGAGGGACACTGGAGAATTCCCTCTGGGTCAGTGCCTACAAGTGAAGGTAGCAAACAAGCAAACAAAAAATTAGGCTAGAGGCAATTAGGAGAAAACAAACCAGAGGAGACTGAGAACTGACACGTAAAAGATGCATTAAAAATAAATAACTGTTATAAGTGGGGGAAACTTACATAGGCAGGGACTTTGAAAAGCATGATTTCTCCTAAAAATGGGCACAGGTTTTGTGTAAAGGAGATTATAACCTTTTGTGACACGCATCTGACAACAAGTTTGCTTGTTCATTCCTGAAACTATTGTTTCTGTCTGAACGACAGAGTTTAAAGTATACGCAGAGTGAACTTGCCCACCAAACCATTTCTACTGCCCTGATTTATAATCTCAAAGGCTGCCCATCCTACCTGGGAGAGAGTGGAAATTTAGTAAGAGTAAAATTTAAACAATATGGACATGAATGCTGAATGGTAGATTTTTTTTTTAATTTGAAGACTTGTTCCCAGTCTTGGCAGTAACAGTTCTGAAGAACTGGGCTGCAGATTTAGTTGCGGGATCTCAGCAAAGAGAATCTGTAGGGCGTCGTTACGGAAAGGCCTGGTTCTTAGTCACACTGCGTCAAGGAGGTTAGCACACCGTAATGATTTCATGTCTACCTGAAATGCCAAAATTAATCGGATTATTTATTTTGTATAAAGGGTCAGTCACTCTTAAAGTTGATGTCCCTAAAATAGGTAAGATACTAAGTTTCATCATGTACACCTTTCTATGAATCTGTTCATTAGGTCCTTTTCTAGGGACACGTACCAGGAGGAAAAAGGAGAATGTGTATGCTCAGTGGGTTCCTGGGGATGCGGGCAAGGGGGTGTGTGACAGGGTGAAACAGTTTGCCCCGCCAAGGGCACCATGACCTTCCTCATGTTCCTATACTAACATAGAGATTGAGACATTTTAGAAGGATGAAGGTCATGTTTTAGTCGACATTTAGCGCATCAAAACCAAGGAAGCCTGGCCGGCATGGGTCAGCGGTTGAGCATCAACCTAGGATCCGGGAGATCGAGGTTCAGTTCCCAGTCATGCCTGGGTTGCGGGCTCGATCCCCGGTCCGGGAGGTGCAGGAGGCAGCCAACCAATGACTTTCTCATCATTGACGTTTCTGTCTCTCTCGCCCTCTCCCTTCCTCTCTCTGAAATCAATAAAGACATAAAAAGGGGGGGGAGGGGATAGGAAATAGGATGCTATACAACATGAACAACTTTCCTGGCTCCATTGTCCTTACATCCTAGATAACCTCCCTCTTTACTCCTGCATTGATCGCATCTTAACCCCACAAGTAGGAAGAGAATTCCAACTGACAGGACAACAGGAACTTGGAGATTATATATATTTATATTTATATATATACACACTGCTGATGTGGTCCTGGTGAAATATTCAAACCCAGCCTGACCACGTGGATCATTTATAGGCAGTTTCTCCTGTTCGTATCTATTCCTCTTACAGGCTTCTCCTCATCAAACGTACTAGCGAAGAAACCACACATTCTTGCCTGACCTGCTCAGCTCTACATTTTATCCAATAAAAAAATGCAACCCCATAACTCATATGCCAACAACCTCCTTTACAATAGTAGTTAGACACGGGGATGAGAAATAGCCATACAGACCATCTCTAGGACAGGAGGGACTAGCAAACCCCCGGGGACTGTGCAGGACTCAGCCCCAGCGGTGACACCATGTGGCAGCGAGAAACAATGGCAGTAGGAGACTGGTCAGCCGGACTCCAGTCCCTTCCAGATGGTGTGGGAGGGAGGCACCTCAAACTGAGCCAGCCCCTGGGGCCCTTGCACAGATTCACGGGAGCGGGAGATGCTGAACCTCCTGCTGTTGATTAAACAGGCAGGGGCTCCAGCATTAATTGGGAAGGTTATTATCACCCTCAAATTTATAGAAAAATCCTTCTTTTCTATTTCCTGAAAGAGACCCAAGAGCAATCTATCAAGGAAGGCACTGCTTTTCATGACGAAAATTTTGAATAGCAAAAAAACAAAAAGCAGTGCCTTCCATGTCCTCTCCCAAGCCTCTCCCAGCCTATACCTCCTGCCCATCAAGACACCTTCCCCGGCACCACTGCCAGGCTGACGACCCACCTGGTCCCCCCCTCTCCTCTCACGCTTTGTAAGTTACCCCTGCTAATATATTGCTAATTAAGGTATCAACCGACAATAAAGACTTCACAGGAACACACCTGGCAATATTAGCATTTGTTAAAATGGCTTAAAAAAGAGAACTGGTCCCTCCTGTTGACACCACCTCTCAGGAGCTCTCCTGTGAGCAGTCACCACCCCTTCTCCTGCCACCCCTCATAAGGAGTGGGGTGAGTAAAGGCTTGGCATTCTACCCCTGAACAATGCCAGCCTCTTCACTAAGGGAGTCCGGTCTCATGATGCATCAAGACATGCTGTGCCTACATCTGTTAAGTGTGAATTGTTGAGAATAAGTTGTTACTTAACTGTTTTGGCATCTTTTATGTAGGAATTTATAGGTGCACAAAATCAGGGTCCCCAATCAATGGGTTAGAATTGCCCAGGACAGCTCAAACAAAGACTTCCCTGGAGAGCTCCACATCAGTGTCCAAAACTAAGGGTTCTTACTCTCACTCCGTGGGTAGGAGACTAGCTAGCAGCAGAACCCATGCCTTCCTACAAAAGCTTTGAGTCCCCCAGATCAGGATAGCTGGAGCTTTCAGAGCAATGAGGAAGTTCTTTCTCTTGAAAACTGCCCAGGTTTTTTCTTTAATGTCCAGTACTTCACCGAAGTATTTACACGTGTGTCTCACTCCACCTACCTGCTGCTGCAAGGAAGGGGAGCCTGATGGGTCTTCCCTTAACAGTAGGGACTCATTAAAGGCTTACTGAATGAGTACATAAATGATGAATAAATAAATGAAAGAAAAATGAATAACTTGCTTCTTTTCTTTTTTTTAAATATGTCTTTATTGATTTCAGAGAGAGAGGAAGGGAGAGGGAGGGAGAGAGATAGAAACATCAATGATGAGAGAGTCATCGATTGGCCGCCTCCTGCACGCCCCCCGCCAGAGATCAAGCCCACAACCTGACTTGTTTCTGATACCAGTAGGAAAAAAAAAACACAGGTGTTCACCTATTTAAAGTTCATCTTCAAAACATACCAATTACCATATGGAAAGTTTCTGGACTCCCTGTAGTAAGGACATGTGAGCTTGGTCGAGAGGTTATGGCCATGCAACGCTGTGATAAGAAAGATAATTGCATAATTTGAGAATGAGTTATTATTATGCAAATGCTCACAGAGGCATAAACAGTAAATTTTTACACTGTACTTTAGGATGTTGACTACATAATTCAGCATTGCACAACTCAATGTACTGAGTGTGCTTTGCCTGAGAGCCGACAGTGAACTGAGAATCACCCACATATAAAATACCCACCATGTGTTTGTGCCTGAATTGTGTGTAATAACTTGAAGTGTATCCCTCCAAATTTTTATGTTGAAGTCCTAACCTCCAGTTCCTCCGAATGTGATCTTATTTGAAAACAGGGTCTCTGCAGAGGCAATTAGTTAAAATGTGTTCTTACTTGTATAGGGCGAGCCCCTAATCTAATGTGTCCTTACAAAAGGGGAAATCTGGACACAGATACATAGATGGTGAGACCACCATGTGAAGATGAAGCAGAGACTAGTGTGATGTAGCAGGAGCAAAGGAACACTGAAGATTGCCAGCAACCCCCAGAAGCTAAGAGGCCTAGAACAGATTCGCCCTCAAAGCCCGAGACAGGAACCCACCCAGCTGACACCGTGAGCCCAGACTTCTAGCCTCCAGAACTGAGACAATACATTTCTGTTGTTTTAAGACATCCAACTTGTATTAATGTGTCTGGAAGCTCCAGGAAACTAAGACACCATGATATCTCTTGCCCTTTGCCTACCTCTCCTCTCATCTCCCCACTACTCAATTAAATCATTCCAGTAATAGGAGTTCCTCAGAGTGACAACCTGAATATCTTAGTCAATAATGGCTGTCCCCAAATCAACACCCACTCTTCCAAGTGGAGCACAGTGTCCACCGTGTTGTATTTCCCATGGGGCCCTTTGAGGATGCCCTAATGCCAGGTGGGGCAAAAGTAGGTTCACAGTTGTTCATATGGAAAATAATACAATAATTAATAAATAGTAATACAAGAGTGGACTCTGTATTTTGCATACTCACCACTGTAAACTTACTTTGCCCCACCCTGTATTCACCAGGTTCACTGCTGCTTCAAGCTTACCCTGTGTGTACCCAGTTTAATCAGCTTGGCATCCTTGACTCAAGCACTGGTACCTCTCTCTCTATAGAGGTTATATCATTTTTCTGTTTTCCAACTTGGATAACCAACCAAGGGTTATCCAAGGGTTCTGGAAAGCGTAATTTATAAAGCATCCCACCCGGACACCTCCTGAAGAACAAGAGTAGGAGAAGCTGGAAGCACCCCTGGGGCAAGAAGGGTGGCAGAGGCTATCTACAGAGTGGAGACATGAGGTTGAGCCGTTGGGGTGGACCAATGCCTATATATGAGTCTACACATCATAATTCCAGCCACAGGCTAAACAGATGACCTAGGTCTTCTTATCTAGCACCAAACATCCTAATGAAATGAACCCAGCTCTCTATGGAGCCTCTCCCCTCATACAACCCAATAAACAAAACCCATCAAAAAAGAGCCTGTTCAGCCCTTGTCAACTTACTTGACCACAAGAATATCAGTCACAAACTTTATTCAACATTTTGAAGACCTTCTATGTGCCGGGCACAGTTCTAGGGACTCAGAATACAGCACTGAAGGGGAAACAAGAACCCTGCCCCTCCCTCATGGAACCCTTTGTTCTAAAGGGGAGGGACAATGAGCCATGCAGAGGAACAGAAATGCACAGTGTGCTGGTGAGAGGTGCTTAAAGTGGGGGAGGAAAATGGGAATGTTCAGCAGAAGTTATTTTGAAGAGTTTGTCCTGCAGTTTTAGATCTAGTGCTGGAGGGAGACCTTGCTGAGAAAGTAAAGTTTCAGTAATGAAGTAAAATCATGAGGGAGGGAGCCACGAGGATGTCTAGGGGAAGCACCTTTTAGCCAGGTGGGTGTGAAACGTGTAACACTATGCAAATGTAGCTAAGTGTTATTAGAGTGTGAGTTAAAAATCTACACTCAGCAAAATCTTTCAATTCAAAGAAAAAATACTCTAACACCCACTAAACAATGACATCATTCTTTTGATCGCTCTGCATACATAGCTTAGCCTCCAAAATGCAACACAAGTACCTAAGTTACATTAAAAACAACAACAGAATTTCTGAGTGATACTGGTAATGAGGTGGGTTGTTACCACAGCAAAGCCCAGCCTGAGGGATACTGATACAAGGGTGCGGAGAGTGACAAGAATTGTACATGCTATGGTAGAAATAGTCGAAGAAAATAGGATTTCTTTTCCAAGTCAAAACATAACTCAAGTTACCTTCAACTATCTGTAACTACAGGAAGAAGACCCATTCTAGAATATTCTTAAATATAGATATAGCTCTAAAAGGTGGGTTTCAAACCAATGCAAAACACACACACACACACACACAGCTTTGTAACAGTCAGACCAGCCCATTTCCCAGTTGAGGAAATAGAGTCCCCCCCACAGATGCTGCAGAGGGACGCCAACACTGAGTGCGGGCTAAACAAAGCGACTTGAGAGGAAATCCGTTCTTACTGTAAGATTCGGGATTCCTGAACTAGCCCATCTTCCTTAGCAAGTCCTCATTCTCCAATGTCTCCTGGTTTTGAGAGTGGGGTGGCTAAAACCCACGGACACCCAGCCCACGGTGCCAGGATGGGTGGGTCTGTTTTCATTTTAATAACACCTTTAAGTCATGGCTGTCATCATCAGGTGTCATTTGACACTGAAGAAAAAACAAGTATTGTGGTTGTCTGATCAGTTATCTGCGTTTAGCCTTGATAGCTATATCAAAGATAGACATTGGGGACTGAAGATTAACAAGGTTCAGATGGTGGCCGGCGGTCACCGAATATATTCATTTTTAATGAGGAAACTTATCACTTCAATGGCACTCTTCTTGACAAATTTCTGATAACCAGGAGACTTGGGGATCTCCAGTGTATGTTAATACTGCAAGCTGGCCTTTCCTCCTGCCTGGAAACTGCGAATCCCTTCCCGGGAAACCCAGGCCTCCTGTCTCTTGTTAGCTTCGGGCGAGCGTGTGGTGTGCCTGGAAACCGCAGGCTGCGCTGGTCGCTTCAGCTCATTTACAGATTATTTTTATTAAGATCTTCCAAACCAAAGCAGCTTTTATTTATTCATTGCCCGCACAAGTCTGAGCAAAATGCACCCTACCCTCCGCCTATGTTAAGCTCCATGCTTCCCCTCCACCGCGTTTTCATACATTAGGTTTTCCGGGAGAGGCCAGCCCCGCACGTGGCGGGCCCTCACTCAACGTAGAACAATATCCGCGCCCCTCCGAGGCAGCGGCGCGATATTAAAGGTTTTTCATTACTTTCCTCGCCGGCTCCCTTCCACTCGGCAAAGCCCACTACCCTCCGGGTGCATTTCCCCCCACGGCGTCTTTTCGCCGCAGCCTTCTCTCCTCCGACTGAAAGCCATCTGTGTTTATTCCTGAAGCCCCTGCACTTATATGTTTTATTACAACTTCTTCGCGGCCGTTCCCATTCCCAGACCTAATCCCCTTCCTCTGTACCCCGAGGGCCGCTGCCGATATGACTTCAGGTGCAGAAATGAAAAGACTGGCGTCGGCCCCAGGCTTCGGGCGTCCGCCACCAAAATCAAAGCATAAAAACATTACACAGATATTAATATTATAGTCCCTGCCCCGCAAACCCCCGTAGCATGCCACGGCCCTGTCAGTCAATGACATTTATGGAGCGGCCACCCTGAGAAGTAAGGCGGTGCCCTGCTGAGAAGAGACAAAGGAAGAAAGCAAAGGCATTTTTGCTTTTCTTTAATTAGTAAAAGATCGTTCTATTCTCTGTTTCCCCGCTAACTGCAACTCCCCCACCCCAGGGCCTGCCTCCAACAACCAGAGCAACACTTTCCACAGGGTTTTGTCCCTCTCGGTCACCATCCCCTTGGTTCCACAGAGAAGCCATCACAGTATTTATAAACTGTCTGACCCATGATCAGCTACACTCTCTCAGCGCCCCAGAAAAGTCCTGAAAGGCAGTAAACGAAGCTCTTGTGAGCCCATCGATATGCTAGGAAGTGTGGTGGGTACTTCAATTGCTTGCATCATGGATCCCTCAGAGCTGTGAGACAGCAATCGTTCCCGTCTTACTGATCTTAGAAGTCAGAACCAGAAAGGGCAGGTTAAGTAACGTGCCTGACGGTTATAAAAGTGGCAACATGGAGAGCAAACTCAAATCTGGTTGATTCTGAAAAGCTTCCACAAAAGCAATCGTATTTTGCAATTGGGTCAAAGAAAATGACACATTCCATTCTGAGTGGGGATTAAGAGATTCAGGCTCTGCTATGGGCCAGTGCATTTGCAGCGCACGTGCTTGTTGGCACCACTCGAGGTGGGGGTAACAGACCATCAGGGTACAAAGGAGAGGGTTTGGGTTTATAAATGGGGAAGAGCAAGGAAAAGTGAAAATGGAGTCTGCAAGGCCTTGGGGAGTAATGGCAGGTGGGTTTCAACAAGAGAATCAGAGGATGTCCCGGGAATTGTCTGGTAAGGATCCAGCTTATTATCAGGGCTGGATGCTCTTGGGAAGGACACTGGGAACAGTGACAGTAGCTATCGTAACACCGTTCTCAGCGGCAAGTCCCATCCTTCAGTGCAGTTTACTTGCCCACACGGAGTGTTCTACAGTGATTACCAGCATGTTATCTAGCTCAGGCTGTCTAGATTTGAATCCCAATTCCTCCACTTACTAGTTGTGGGGCTTTGAACAAGTCACTCAACCTTCCTGTGCCTCAACGTCCTCAGTTGTAAAATGAAGACTATAACCATACCTACATCGAAGGTGGGTTGTATGGATTAAATGAGTTATTATACATAGGCCCTTCAAAACTGTGCCTGCCACATAATGTGTGCCATAATGGGTTTGGGGGTGTTAAACTCAGAAGGACTGAGCAGCATGATTAGAGTAGGCTCTGCAAAAATGGGATGCTGATGAACGGAGGCGGAGGATTGGAAGACGCCCCATCCAATCCTACTACCACTCTCCCTCAGCCAGTCACCTTCCCACAAGGCCACAGAAAGGAGGAAATGCACAAAGGACAAAGTAGGTTAGCATTTTTACTGGTGGGGCTACAGTAAGCAGGAGGTGGGCCTGGCCTAGAGCTGGGCTGCAGTGGGGGGTCCCACACCCCAATGTAGAACCAGGAAAACTAGATTGGAATAGACAGAAAGGCATTATGGGCCAGTCTCTACAGCTCTAGGTGCTCTAGAACCAAATTATATCAAAGGCCTGCTGTGCCACCTTTTCCTCAACACCAAAACTTAAACTTCAGATGTAGCCCTGGCTGGGGAGAAGTGGGCTTCCATGCCCATTCCCCTACACACACACACACACACACACACACACACACAATTCTACAAACAAGAGGTCTCTGGTTTTCACTGTGCACAAGAAAATTAGTACAAGCAACTATGTTTGGTCTCTTCTGAGTTGGACAGCAATTTCTGGAAGCCTTTGGGGAAGGAGGGAAGAGGACAGATGCGAGATACTCTCATTTCCCCAGCTTCCAGAAAGAAGAGAAGAGTTTCTAAGAGAGGGGAATGCAAAGGCAGTCCCTCCCCTAGGTCTGTGGACATTTCAAAGCCTGGACCAGCTCATCACTCTTTTCCTCCCTGGTACCTGACCCATCTTTGTTTCACTCCTAAAGCAAGGAGGGAGGGAGGAGGAAAGAGGACCCTTGAGCTCCAACCAGAAGCCAACTATAAACAATAAATGTCACCTATAAATGCAGCAGGAGGGCCCCCGACCTCTCTGTGGACTTCAGGTTTCCTTATGTGCAAAGTGAGGACCGGACCAGTAGTCTATGAGTTCCCCCTCGCTCTAAACTCTGTATGCGGTGAGGCCTTGAGCCCAGGCACCTCGTCACACCACTGCTCTAGTATGAAAACCAAACCGTCACAGCCTTGGCCTTTAGAGAAGCCGCCTCAGGATGAATCACTGAACTTCAACCAACTGAATTTTATACCTCCTCACTCCCCAAGAGGTGCCTTCACTGAACTCCACCCATGTTCCTTGAAGAACTCCCAACCAGGTGCAGAGCATTCCAATGGGGACTCTGCGGAAAACGTTGCCTTGAAAAACGAGCTCCCGGCACTGGTTGGTCAAGGGTGCACTGATTTCAGGCACCTCTGGCTGGCTGAAAACAAGTACCAGTTGTTCTGTGATTCTTCATGCTTGTTCTCAGCTCAGGCTTCCGTCCGGACATTTAAGAGTCAGCAGAGCATGTGAAAGGGGGGGTGTTTTTCACCTGCTCAGACATTTTTCAGATGCTTTTTGTGATTGGATAACTCAAACACAGCTTTGTTTTCAACCTTCAAACATGCCTGGATATTGATGGGGAAAGAGAGTTGACAGGAAGAGAAGATGTCGCCCTCACTTTGGCTCTTATACCAAAGAGCAGGGAAGACTAGAAGGAGGGGTTTGTTTCATCATGGGATGAAGGAGGCTGCTCAGAGCATCACAAAGGAAACAGCCCTTCCTAAGGACATACAGGGCATGGAATCATCAGTGAAATTCTGACAATCCTGGTTTCAACAAGTGCAGTTTTAGGTTATGCAAAATTTTCCTTGCAATGAAAAATTGCAAATTTCTTTCACTACAACACTGTCATTTAGGAAACTAAACATATGTATATATAATTTGTCATACAAAGATGTTGTTGTTTCAGATGTAAAGCCCACAGCAGTTCTATTCGTTACAAACATTGGGTCTAAACCAGGGCGGGAGAAAAAATTACTTTTTCTGCCATAAGAAGTCTTACTTCCATTAGCTCTGGAACATGGTTTTTCAAAATTGCAGCCTCTCTCCCTTTGGACCTTAAGAAAATATAAGGATGGAGAATTGACTTTGGGTCTTTGTTCACATAAGTTACAACATTTTAAAGAGCAGGAAAGGATTTTGGAATAACTCTGAGAATCAACTAACTTTTCCTTTCTGTACATCAGTGTAAGGTCCAAAAAAAAAAAGAGAGAGAGAGATAATTAAACAAAATCAAAGGGGATGGTGTCAGAGTAAGAATATAAGGTATTATTTATTGAGACTAATATTAATGTGTGCAAGTCCCTGATCTGGGCACCTTTATGTGTGTTTCTTATTTAATCCATACAACAACCTTCTGAAGTAAATGCTAATATTATACCCACTTTACAGATGAGAAAACTGAGGAACAGAGACATTAACTGACATTCTTAGTAACTGAGGAAGCTAGAATGCAGACTTGGGCAAAGTGGCTCCACATTTTCAATCACTGCATTTTTTAATTGTTTAATCATCATGTGATGCTAGGACTTTGTTAGGTGCTTTAACTTCACTATCTCCTTTAATCCTCAGAGCACTGTAGATTTCCACACCCCAATTAACAGATGAGCCAAATACAGATCCAAAAGATAAAGTAACCAGACAAAGGGCACCAGGTAGGCAAGTAGCAGAACCAGGATTTGAACCCAGGCCTGACAGATTCCAAAGTTTATATGAAGTTGTTTGTCAAGGAACCTGTGTTAGGGGCTAGGAATTCATGGAAAATACAACAACACACGGTTCCGTATGCCCAAAGATTATGCCGTTGTCTAGAAAAGATGACAGACAAGGAAAGAGATGTTACGGCATAATGAGATCATTGCAAAGGGCCCCTATTTTGTAACCAGTGGACTCAGATCTTAGAGTTTAACAGGACTCTCTTATCCGTCTTTATAACTGTTCCAGTTAACGAAAGTCCGGGGTGATAGTAGGCCTGCCGTGTTTGTTCAGGTGCTCTTCTGAAACAAAGGCAATCCCAGAGACGCTATGAGCTTTTCCAATACATCTGGGAACAAAAATGGGAGGAACACAAATTCCAACTAACCCAACACTTTCCCAGCAAAGCAAGCCTAGCTTCAGTTCCTCAAAATAAACTCAGTAGTTTTGAGAGATTAGAAGCGTTGCTTATGTACAAAAAGCTCTAAGACAGAGTGTGGAAGATTGAAATGATCATAGCAGAGGAAACAGGGGCGAGCCTATCAGCTTGGCTACTGGAGCCCAATATTTCAGTAAGATCCGAAATTTGGTACTAGAAGTATAACCAGAATGAGGATGCTCCCTGTGCATGAACGCTGGTCCTTCCAACTTCCAGGTGTGAGTCAGAGGGTGAGAAGGGAGCGAAAAACTTAGGTATCTGTCCGGATGATTGATAGTGGGGGAAAAAATCCCATTTTTCACAAATTATGGGCCCCTTTTTTTTTTACTGCTAGTAATGCACAAAAGATTAAAGTGAAGTCTATATTTCACAAATGGGAGGCCCAAATGATTTAAAACCTCTGTTATAATGGCCTACTTTGGAGTGGAGAATCAATTTCTTTTACGCAAGAATCTGTTAATTTAGGGAAAGGGAGAGAGGGAGGGAGGAAGCGCAGGGACTGAGCGTAAGAGAAAAAGAAGAAAAGGTAGAGAGAGAAAAGAGCTTAGGAAATCGGGTGAGGTTTTTCCGGCTCTATTTTTATATGTCGAGCAATTTAGAGGTCAATTTGTATAATGGAGAAAGGATAACCTTTGTATTTTGTTTTTAGTCCTGGCTCTGACCCTAATTTTGCTGCTGTATCAAATTAACGCAAATTTAGTGGCTTAAAACAATGCAAACGTATTACCCTACAGTTCTGTGGGTCTGGAGCCTGACATAGGTCTCACTGGACTAAAAATCAAGGTGTCAACAGGGCTGTGTTCCCTCTGGAGGCTCCAGAGAAGAATCTGTCTCCTTGTCTTTTCCAGCTTCTTGGGGCCGCCCACATCCCTTGACTTGTGGCTCCCTTACGTCAACAAAGCCAGCAATGGGTGGCCAGTCGGGTTTCTATAACGTCATATCACTTTGACGCTGGCTTCTTCTGTCTGTCTCAACCATTTTAAGGACCCTTGTGATTATACTGGGCTCACCTGGAAAATCCAAGATACCCTCCCTTTCCTTAGGTGAGCTGATTAGTAACCTTAATTCCATCTGCACACTTAATTCCCCTTTGCCACAGAACAACATATTCAGAGGTTCCAGGGATTAGGACACAGACATCTTTGAGGGGGGCCATTAGTCTGCCTCCCACAGGTGCTGTGGGACCTTGGTCACTTTCTTAGCTTCTAACCATCAGTCTCCTCATCTATCAAATGGGAATGAACAAACTTGCTTTTCAGGATATCTGTGAAAATAAAATGACAGTGCACCTGTAATTCATTGGTAAAAGTGAGCCCTTGGTAAACAGTGCCTATCCTTGTCGTTACCATTAGTAGCTCTTAATAAACTTATGGCTACTCAGAAGGCAACAATGTCTATAAACCTTTCCCTAATGACCCAAAGAGTCCTTTAGCGATATATGTTGGCAATTCCACATTAAGCTTTTTTCTTTTTTCATTGTGCCCAACTCTCTGGAATGTTTCCAGCAAGCTGCCTTTGACCTCAGTACATCCACATGCTCCCACAGCCTGGCGGGAAACAGCAAACTTGACTTTTTCTTTAAGCCAAGGGGGTTTTTCCACCTTTGCTTTCTGCATAGAGCCCTGCCTGGAGTTAAAGTGGTGTCTTAAGTGATTTGGCTTCTCCTGTCACACGAAGCAACGGGCTCTCCCCGGCAGGAGCCCCTTCACATAGCAGCAGGTCCAAAGCCCCTCGGTGACCTGCCTGGGTAAGCAGCAGTGTCTTATGTTATAAAGGTGGAAAGGTCCAAATCTTAGAGGATGAAAGTAAGAGCTCTGCTGATCAAAGGCACCTCCTGCTCTCAGTATTACAGTGAAAAGGCTCTCGGACATTGCCTAGTCATTACCCCAACAACCTCTGCTCCCCTTAGGTGGCACTAAGCACTGCAGGAAGGGCTGCCAGGTGCCCACCAATTAAGTGGACCCTTTATTTTGCTCCCGCTGGGCCTGTAGAAATTCAAGGGAGTTGTTCCAAGGAGCTAGACAGGCTCAAAATTTGGCTGAAGATGAAAAGAGAGCATTTGGAAACACAGCCAAAGCACAACTCCTCAGGGATCCGGAAGGGAGGGTTTCTCCGTGGTTACCGTGAAGCTGGTGACCCCCAGCAAGCACCTCCAGGTGAAATCAGCCCGCGCTCCACACGTGCAAATGCCAGGGCCAGTCGCTCCCACACGCGAGCCGCAGGACTCCAGGGATCTTAACTGCCCCACAGCTTCTCCCAGGCTGGGAAGGCCTCGTGCCCTTAGCTCCAGCCACAGGGCCTTATTGTATTGGGGCGGCAGCCTTCCCGCCCAATCGCTTCGCTTGTTGTGGGGAGAGAATGAATGTTTCAGCCAGAGCCCTACGGTAAAACGGAGCAGAGCTGGAAGTCAAACTACATCTTCTGATTCCCTGGCCGTTTCCCACCGCACCGGGAGGCCCCTTCCAATTAAAGGAGGGAGAGAGGGAACCACAAGCAGCAGCAGCCGCTGCCACCAGAAAGCGCTCAGGCTAGGAGAACACTTAGCACAACATGCATGCTGCTTATTAGTATTTGATGCCATTCAACTTTGACGGGGGGGGAAAAAATCTTTGTATGTTCCCACAACCCGCTGACAGTCTGTTCTCTTAGAGCAAACAAACTCTCCAAACTTTTCTGCACCCTGCCTCTACCCTCACCCGATCTAGAAGGTTAAGGAAACAGCACTACTCTGTGGCAGCCGCACCCAGTGCCTTGGCAGCCCGAGGGCCGCTGAGAGGGGCCGGGCAGAGCCCTCAAGCCAAACGCGCCACACCCTCCCCGGGCCAGACGGCCGCGCTGCGCCCAGAACGGCCAGGAGCCGGGGCGAAGGCTCAAGGGCAGCCAGCGGGCTGCCGGCCGACCGCCCCTGCGTCAGGGGACAAGTAGCTGTCACCCTCCACTGGTGCGTGGAAGAATGGAGCAGACGGAAGACAATAAACTGTCAAAGCGGCATAACTCTACGCAATCGCCGAGAGAGCTAATGGGGCTACAGAAAGGAAACACACACACACGCACACGCACACGCAGAGTCCCGTGAAATACAACCCAGCGCTGCCTTATGAATTTTCATGCTCCTCTGCGATCCATCACGGCAGATGCTCCACCCGCACTGTCATCCATCACCAGGAGCGCCGCGGGCAGGGGGACGCAGCACTGAGGGGCGCAGCCCGGCTCCCCGAGGTGTCTCCCCGCCCCCTCGCAAGCTATAAATTGAGAGCTCACTACGGAGCAAAGTGCTAAGGCAGCGAGCATTTAAGCGGCACCCACCCCTGCCTGGGAGGGGGGCAGAGAGGGCGGTTCCCTGTTTGTCTGGGAGTTCATGTGCACCACGCTGGCAAAGCGTGTCTCTAACTAAAGGGTCTTGCCTTTTTCTGGAAGCTGCTCTCACACCTGAGGGGCCCTGGAAATGTCCTAGTCCCGGGCAACTGAGGTTGCCCTTTTCCCGTCAATGAAATAGGCACTGTCTTCTAAAAATTCTGAATTGAGACCCCCAAGACTTCCATCAGATCCTTCCCCAGCCTGTCAACCTAAGGGCATAGGAGAAACAGTCGGAAAATTAAACTGGAGAGGGGCCAAAGGAGAAAGGGAGACTGGATATGACTGGCACCTCCATATATATATCATCTCATGTCATCCTTGCAACAACCCTGACAAAGGGGTTCATTAATTTACCGGCCTTTTACAGAAGGAAAAAATTGGAACTCAGAGAGAGGTTACTTGGTCTGTGAGATTATTTTATGCTTTTTTATTTTCTCAGAAAGCCAGCTAAAGCTAAGGACAATATATTATGGTTACCCTCACATAGAGAAGAGCAGCCTGACCATTCCTTCCAGTCGTGCTCAGAGGTGGATCCCACCGCAGCTTTCAGCCTGTTATAAGCAGAGCCCGAAGCTTGTTGAGAACAAGAACAAATGGGCGAGTCGTCGGCCCATCTGGGAGGTCTACCGGATGAGAAGACCGAGGTTCCTGTCCTGGGCTGGAGTCTCGCTGAGTCAAAGAAAGTCGCCGGTCCATCTTGATGTGGCCACACAAGCAGGGCACAGTTTGAGAATGCTAGGGAGGGCAGGACATGGCTTCCTTGGTGTTTGGAACTTAACAAGTCATGATGTGGCTGCTGTCTCCAGACCAGAAATTCAGAGACTTCTGAAGATGGGGTGGTTCCAGTTTGTCCTCCCAGCTCATGTGTGGCAAGGATGTGTGGGCCTCCCACGGGCCGGTACAGGTTGAGAAGGAAAACTGGCCTTATTTATCTGGTTAGAACCCAAGAGGGCTTCCTATCAGGGCAAGAAGACCCCAAAACTAAGAGGCTGGGGGAGCCTACTGCATGCAAGACCGGAGGGGTAATATAAGAGAACAGACAAATATACTGTGCTCTGCAGGGGTCCCCATGAGGTGCCTCTGAAGGACCCCTGGATGGCATAGAGGATATGATAGGTGCCATGGTAGCCAAGGGAAGACTGCAAATAGTGCCAGCCAGATAGACATTTCTCTCTTCTCCTTTGCTCCCTCACCCCCAACTCTGGAGGATCCCCAGGACAGAAAGAGATAAAGAACAAAGAAAGTAGGGGGGTGTAGGAAGCCATGTCCACCTGCTATTGCAGGTCAGGCCTGGGCTGACAGCTGACAGGGATGGAGTGAGGGGTGGGGGGGGAGAGAAAGCCTCCAGTTATATGTGAGCTTCAAGTTTTAAAATGGACTGGACTGGAATTTAATGCCTGAAAATGAGCTTTAATTGTCAAAATAAATTCTGACAACTCAAAGGCACTGAAAAGCTGTGGGGCTGTGGGGTGAGAAAGTGGGGCTCACCGTAGCTTGTTGGAAGGTGGTGGGAGAAACAGAGAACAACAGTGCTTTCCAACTCAGACCCTGTCGGTCAGCCCAGCTGAAATATCAGAGATGTTTGCCAAGTCAGAATTTAAGCTTTGTTTTCCAACTCCAAAGGCTGATTTTTCTAGTGCTATAGGGGTAGAAATCAAAGGCAGTTGAGGTAGTGGAACCTGGAGTTAAACAGATGTTTCGGAATCACTTTTTCCCAATGTTTGCAGCAACAGCATAAATCTGCTTCAGCAGTTCAGATCTGTTTAGGAATCACATAGGGGTCTGTAGTGCGAATCAGTCCCGTTCCATACAATTTTGTCCACTGTTGTGTCAAAGCTGCTGGCGTGAGAACACCCCAGCTGGCCAACTTAGTGGAAGACACTGAGAAGTGACACAAAGGTTTCCTCCTCGATCAAACGTTAGTTAGGCTCCTCGGAGCCCTCCGGACGAGGCCTCCACTTGCACTGCTTTTGGCAATCATAATATCTAAATCCTCAGCCTGCCTTTAGCAAGAGTCCTGTAAGGCGGGTTTAGCAAGAACCTCCCTGCCCTTGGCACCTCTTCTTAGTTATTTTCCATCTACTGTTTGATCCCCACCCCCACTCTGACTACAAATCCCCAACTGTCTTTATTTTATTTAGCGTTAAACCCGGTCTTTCCCCTACTGCAGTACTCTGCCCTCTTTTGCAATAGTCTTGAATAAAATCTGTCTTGCCATCTTTATTTATTTATTTTTTTTAGTATATCTTTATTGATTTCAGAGAGAAGAAAGGAGAGGGAGAGAGAGAGAGAAACATCAATGATGAGAAAGTCATTGATCCACTGGGGATCGAGCCCGCAACCCAGGCATGTGCCCTGACCTGGAATTGAACCCCGATCGCCTGGATCCTGGGTCGATGTTCAACCTCTGAGCCACGCCCAGCCGGGCTGTCTTGCCATCTTTAACAAGTGTCTGGTGACTAATGTCTCCCTAAAAGCACCGACCACAGAAACCCTGCTGACTTAGCGCAGAATGATGGGGAGAACGGCTGCCTCTATGATGTGTCTGTGGTTGGCCAAGCCTGCTTTTTCCTCTGCTGTTGCCAAGCACGTTTTTAGTGCTCCCATCCTTTTCAGTTACCTGTCTTAAAGAAAGAGAGGACAATGATTTGAAAAACAGACAAAGAAATGGAGAAAGTATTGCAAAGAGATGGAGAGGAAAGGACCAATTAGTATGCGTGACAAAGAGGCCCCGCGTTCAAGGCTGGGAGGGAGGAAAGAGAAAGGGGCGGGGAGAGGGAGGTTCCGCCAAGTCAGGCTTGCGGACTGAAGGTTGGAGCTTGATAAATTCCCAGAGGTGCAGAAAAGATCTCAGCGTATGTAATGCTTTAAAAAATCACAGAAGGAAAACGGAAATGAATTCAGCTCACTTGCTTTCAGGGCTGCCTTTAAAAAATAAAAAATAAAAAAGAGGCAGATAAATGCTGCTAACAGAGCTCTTTGCAAGGTTTCAAAATGAATAAATAAAACCTTCCCTGCCAACTTTTTTTTTTTTATTATGATGTCTGTCTCTGACTTTTTAAATGCTTTCCTTAAAAATGTTTTCATGCTTCCTTTTCCCTGAACGTTTTACAGTTCGCCTCCTTAAATTTCACTGGAGACCTGCAAATCAAGTTGCATCTTGCTGATTTGATAGCTGCTTTTACGCAGCCCAGCAGAAGGCGATGCCTTGGCATCACTCTTGCTGGGAAGAGAGTTTATTAGCAGGCCCTCCCCTGCTTGGCTGGCAGGAGGACATGCTAGGGAGGCCAGACTAGGCCAGCCGGCGGGTTGTCAGGATCAGACAGATCAAGCCACTCAGAGGTGACCTTCTGTCTCAGAGCGACAACAAAGGAAATCACCTTTTATTCCAAACATCATTAGAGACCCTTGCTCCTGCCCTGGTCAGGAGAGGGGAAAGGAAAGTGGGCAGAGGCAGGGGAAGAAAAATCCTTGTTTTGCAATCCCCGTAATTAATCCTAGAGGATTTCAACTGCTACTGCTGGCAGGAAGGCCTGGGAAAGCGGAGTCCCTGGGCTTGCTACACTGGCCACCGCAGAGCTGGCTCCCTACTTGAAATTCAAATGAGAGCGGCTCTGACCTTTCCTGTCACATATTTTATCTCAGAGACAGTTTACAAGGCCTCTCCGCCATGCAGGTCATGTTTTAGTTTAAACAGAGATACTCTCGTAGGTGTTAGATGCGCGTTAATGATTACACTGAGATCATTCTAATTAGGCTCTGTTGTTACACGCTGCCCTTTGGGGGCTGCCTCTGTTGTCACATAAAGTATTTTGTAGAAAAATAATTGGTCTGAGATCCCTTCCTCCCTCTCTTGCATTCCCATCTTCACTCTCCCTCTCTTTTTAAAAAAAATAATAATTATTGATCTTTCAGCACTTAATCAGGAAGATCATTCACCTCCCCATCCCTGTGAACCTTC
The DNA here is from genome assembly GCF_964146895.1 of Miniopterus schreibersii. Classification (NCBI taxonomy): domain Eukaryota; kingdom Metazoa; phylum Chordata; class Mammalia; order Chiroptera; family Miniopteridae; genus Miniopterus; species Miniopterus schreibersii. The sequence continues at coordinate 34,521,738 of NC_138111.1, forward strand.
TGAAAGGTATTGGGGCTGTCAGCTGCAGCCAGGAGGGAGGGGACTGAGGCCTGTCCTTTGCCAGCTCAGGCCTGCATCGCTATTTCAGAAAGGAAGCCAGAACAAGGTTTCTATTAGGGCTCATCCAAAGCAGCCTTACGTTTTGTCTTGTTCTGTTTTATGAGGGAGGAGGGGAGCAGGAAGGGAGTGCTGGATGGGTGGCTGACTTACTCAGAGAGCCCCGTCAGTTATCCTCCTGGGCTGTGCCAGTGTGGGCTGTGCCAGCGTGTGCCAGTGTGGGAAACCAATGACAGCGGGAGTGGGCGGGGCTGGTTTCTCTGTGATGTTCATTTATCATTTGCACACATCTACATACATACACCGTGCTCAGTTGGCTCTTGAGCAGTTTTCAACCTTAATACTGGCAAGATGGTCCAATACTAATGCTCCTTCCTTCTCTCAACTTTTCTTTGTTGCTTCTCATTTGCCTGAACACCTGACCTAGCTGCCTTTGAGAAGAAGCACTTAGTGATTTCAGGGGATATATTTAACCTCAGAGGAAGAGTTAACAAAGTTGAGGACATAGGAAGGGCTACAATTAATAAAGACTGTTCTGGAGAATGGGCAACACTGATGAAGATGCGATAGACCGTCACCTGGAGAAAAAAATACGTTTTCCCGAGCCTCTGACTGTTAACAGGTTGGCTGAATAGTAGAGAGGCAGGAGGAAAGATTCAAACTGGGAAGAGCGTGCTAACCTAATACCCCCAGGAGCCTGAGAAGGTGCTTAACACCCTCGCTTATAACACAGGGAGCTGGCTACACTTTCTAATGTGACTTCCAATCTTAAAAGTTTTGAAAAAAAAACCTGTCCCAGCTACTTTAAAACTCAGGAAATTTAAAAGGAAATAAAGTTTCTTGCAGCAAAAAACTGTTTGAGGCAGATTGGCAAAAAATGTACTCTGTCAGATAATAATTAAAACAAGTGTGAAAAACAAAAAATATTAAAGCATAGCTACTGTTTACCAATCTTAAAAATCCAATACCTCAAGGGTTTGCTGTCTAGCCAGTAATTCTTGCTACTCAAAGTGTGTTCCTTGCACCAGTAGGTCACCTGGGAGGGAGCCACCCCAAACCTGCAAATCAGAATTTGCAAGTTAACAAAACCCTAGGTGATTCCCTGCAGGCACATTCATTCTGAGATGCCTGCTTTACTGAATTCCCACCTTCATCAAAATCATAGGAACTTCTCATTTCCCACATAAGTAAAGGACTAGCTTCCTTTGGAATTTACCACATCTGGTATCACCATAGAAAGAGACACTAGCTCCAACTCCCCCATTTGTTTCCCCAAGAAGCTGAGAAGAATAAAACAGACACTAATTGGATTTTCAAGGGGAAAAAAAGTAGTAACCGAAACTTCTCTTCCTTGAGAAATACACTGTAGTGTTTTCCTTTTAGTTTCTTTTTTTTTTTTTTTTTTGGGGGGGGGTGTTAATTCCTTCAAATAAAGCCATAAAAACTGACATACATTGAGTTAGAGACCTCATGTTCCTTCTATCATCTCCTAAGAATATGAGATGTCATTCCACAAAAATCCTTGCTGTACCAATAAACATTCCGCCAGTGGTGCTCAGAATTCAATTAATGTTCTATTTGCGTATGAAAGGACTGGTTTCTCCCTGATTTGATGTGACTGCACTTTGTTAGGATTGGGATTTACGGGTTTGTTTCCCTTGATATGTTTCAGATAAAAATTTTCTTCAGACAGCATGTATAGAATATGTACATGTGTGCTCACATGTGTAGGTAGCCAGCTAGCTAGGTAGCCAGGTAGATACTCCCTCTTCTAAACAACTAAGCAAGTTTATTTCAAGGCCCCCACAAACCCTAGACTGGCCTGGTGGCCTCAGGCCCGCTAAGGCCTCCAATTGCAGTGTGTGCTGCTAACACCTTTGTCACTGCCTAAACAAGGCATCAATAATTAAATTCCCATTTATAAAAGGAGAAAATTATTCATGCCATCAGCACTCTCCATCAATACCAGGAGGAAACCTAACTGTCTCATTACCCCATCACACTGTGTGCAAACAGAACTGCCCGTTGTTGATGATAAATATTTGATAAGTGAGAAACCGGGGAAGATAAACCAAGGATGCAGAGAAGGGCTGGAGCATTGCCAAGGCCATGGCCCCAAGATGAGAGTTGACCTCATGGATCGTCCCAGAGATGAGCTTCTGGATTAGCCATAAACTGACCACAACTGAGTGGAATGCAGGCCATCTGGCTGCTTCTGAATCACATACCCTTTCTCTATTCATGTCTAAAAATAAAATGTAACAAACCTCAGTTCCCTTTTTTCTCCTTAGCTTTCTCAATAAATTCCTAGAGAAGTTTCTCAATTAACAAGAATTTATTATACAGTCATGAACTGCTTAGTGATGAGAATACATCCTGAGTACTGTGAGTACTGAGTACTTTGTGAGAGCATCATAGAGTGCACTTACACATACCTGGATGTTCTTGCCTACTACACACCTAGGCTGTATGGTATAAGACCATATATTTAATACCACGGTCATGCATGTGGTCAGTCGTTGACCGAAACATCATTAGGTGGCTCATACTCCATTTGAAACATTCTACTAAAGCTCAACAACCAGACTGGAGGTTTAGTAAGAAATGTGATCAGTGAGGTCAATGTAGGGATCAATGTAGTGATCAGTGACCAATGAGCTCTAGGCTCAAGCTTGGCTTTCCCCAGGACTGCCCGGAAGCAAATGGGAGAGCTGCTCCCCCTTTCTGTGCCTCGTTTCCACAACTCTAAGTTGAGACACTTGGAAGATTTTTCTTTCAGCTCTTAAAAATAAAAAAGTTTTTTCTCATGGGAAGCCTTTCCCCCCAACATAAAATACAGGAAACTCACGAGTGACCGAAAAGTAAAGAGGCAGTGGGTACTGACTTTGCTGCTGGTCTTGGAGAAGTGATAACTCCAGCCCTGTGTTCCTCTACTCTGCTGAAGAGCTATGATGCTGATTATTTTCTTTTGCAGAGTTATCCTGTTTCTCCCAACCATTTACTCTCCACCCTTCTTGGCCCTTCCAGTATCTCTGGGAGCTGAGCTCTGCAGAAAGCATCGTCCACGTGCCTTGTTTTCTGGCTTCCTGTTGGACTGGGCCAATGGAAGTCTCCAACAAGAAATCAGAAGTCATACACCTGAAACTAAAATAATATTATGTGTCAACTATATTTTTTTTAATCAGAAAAAGAAAACAACAAAAAAAGACAGGTTGTATTAATAGTTTTTTAAGAAAGAGAGAAAGAGAGAGAGATCAGAAGGCAGTTGACAGACGCTTAGATATTTCTCCCTCACTCCTTCCCCGTTTCTTCAGCCCTGCTATGACAGCAGCCATCTTTCCATAACAGCAGCTCCCACGGGATAGCCCCCAAACTCCAGTTCTCACTGGGCTTTGGAAGCCCATTTCTTCTCTGTCTCCTTAGCCCAAGGCATAGTACCACCTCTCCATTGCTCCTGGCCTCTAGTGTCCCTTACTCTACTCACATCTCTGTAAGTTGCCCTTTCAATAAAGCCCTCTACTTGAGCCACCAGAGTTCAGTTTCATTCCATGCCAAAAATCTAAGTGGTAACAGGGTAAATATTAAGACTAATCAATTTAAAATAATTTGTATTAGATGCCAAGGACAGCCATAACAAAGTACCACTGATTGGATGGCTCATTTGCTCACAATTCTGGAGGCCAGGAGTCTGAGATCAAGGTGCTGGAGGGGCTGGTTTTTTTCCTGAGGCCTCTCTCTTTGGCTTGTTGATGGCTGTCTTCTCCCTATGTCTTTACATGTCTGTGTCCCAACCTCTCCTTCTTATGAGAACACCAGTCATATTGGATTAAGTCCTACCCTAGTGACCTCATTTAACCTTACTTACCTCTTGGATGACCCTACTTCTGAATAAGGTCACATCCTGAGGTAGTAGGGGTTAGGACCTCAACTATAAGTTTTTAGGGACCCAATTCAGCCCATAACAGGTACTTTTAATCTAATTAAGCCACAAGTTTTGAAGAATGAAACCTGAATGTCTTTCTAGCATATTCTTCAAATGAGGTCTAATTTACAAACCCAAACCACAACCAGCACTGTGCTCCCAAGAGGGTATGTGGCACCAGACAACTCCAACCACACATGGATCACACACTGTGGTACTGACTGTACCCACCACGTTCAGAGAACACTGTGACAAAGGAGGCATGCCATGGTGGGAAAGCCTAGCTGGGAGGCAGAAGATGGGGTCTCTCACCCATGTGTCCTTGACCATTACCCAACCTCTCAGATGCTCCATTTCGGCACTCATAAAATAATAGTAATGTCAACTATCTCATGGGGTTATAAAAGAATCGAAGGAGACAGTACATGTAAAGTCCTTTGCAAACTTAAAACATCATCCTATGCAAATAATAAAATTGTCCAGAATTCAATTGTATTATTTTCTGTTTTTCAGGGTATTAGGTTTCAAAGACAATAAATCCTCTGAAGGTAGGAAATCTTGTCATGCACTAATTTTCTATCTTCCACAGCTTCTAATTGGGCAGACAGTGGGTTTTCAATAAGTATTAATTCAATAAGTTGAATTAAAGCTTTAGGAACATAGTATTTATCAAGCTGTTTTTAATTAAAAAGCAAAACATGAACAAAGGCGCCCAGTTCTGGAAGATGAAACTAGAAATTAGCTTGCCCATTAAGTCAAGCATAGAAGAATTTCCCAGCATTTCTGCCAATATCTTTTTATAATTATGGCACATTAGTGCATTTAGAATGCATTCAGAAAATCATTTATCAGTATTCCTTCCAGAGCCATCAGATATGGTGTATGGTTCTTGTCTGATGATGGGGGAGTGTTCTCCGTTTCCTGGTAATTAGATAGGATTTTCAGTGTAATTGAAATTTGTACCTGATCACAGCACCATCCTCCAGTCAACACAGTATGGTTTCATGCTTACTCTGAAATTTTATTTTATGGTGAACTGAGCTTTTACATCACCTTTACATTATATTAAGTGACATTGATTGGTGGAATCCTAATTCTTCTCTAAATACTTGAATGCTGCAAAGTTTCTTAGGAAATACTAAGGAAATCAAACTGGAGGTGGGAAGTATCCGATGAGGAGAAATGGGGATTCTAAATTGGGATTTTTCACTCTAAGAGAACTATGTCCTTGAATCTTGTGAGCTTCTCCGGGTCTCTGTCTGCAAACCCCTTCATTTTAATTCACTATCACCCCACACAGGGCATTGTTAATAGATGGTCTTTCCTTGAGATCAGGCTGGTAGGTTTTCTCTATTTTGATTTATACCACAATGAAAACTATGATTTCAGTTGAAGTAGAACTGTGATGTTTGTTCCCACAACTTATGTAGCTTCTTTCCTATTTGAAACCACTTCCTATTCTATAACATTCCTGTAACATTTTTGCAAATCCACAAAGAGAGAGAGAAACATGGAGAATTATGGAGAATTACATGGCCTCCAAAGTCTCCCCACCTCAGATGCTATGTATCATATGGCCAGAAGTGAAAGGCCAAGAGAGAAGGAGAGAGGGGGCAGAGAAAGCAGATGTTTCAATGGAAAGCAACGAGAAACTTATTTCTCTTGTTCTTGGATAGGAGAGCGTAAGGATGGAAGAGGGTGGACCCAATAGGGTGTGAGCTCTGAAGTCAGATCACCTGGTTTCTGCCACTTACTCGCTGTGTATACTTGGGCACATTTCTTAACCTCCCTGTGCCTTAGTTGTCTCTTGTAAGACCAGGGTAGTATGAACACCTGCTTCATAGGGTTGGTCTGTGGACTAAGAGAGCTAATTAATGTAAAGGACATAAGACTGAGCCCGGCAAATAATAAGGTCTGAATAAATATTAGCTATTATTGTGATTATAAACATCTTCAATCTTCCTTAAGGCAGAATTTTGCCACTGGTTAAGATTTTTCTAAGATGTCAACATCTGACTTAAATGTAGGAGATGAATATTCTGGCCTCTTTCTAAGGTAAAAGGAGTGGCCTGGTCTGGCCCTTCCCGGCTCTCACACTGAATACTTCCATGAAGCCATCAGACCTGTGAAGTCCTTAGATAACACATATGCTAGAACAGGAAGAAAGAGCAATGAAGAGACAAACTCAGAGAGATTATACTCTGCCTAGATTTCTTGCCAAGGCCTATGTGTCAGGCATGGGGCTGGAGTAGGGACACCACCACTGAGTACAGCAAGACCTCTAGGCCTCTCCTCATTACATGCCTAGCTCTTGGCACAACCCACTCACCTCTTTATTTTGTGAGACCTTAGCCCAGGACTCTAAAACATCAACCCGCACATGGCTGAATAGAAAAGTGATCTGAAAGACCGAGACAAATCTCTTGAAGGCCAGAATCATTTCTTAACCCTGCCCTGTTTCTCTCAGAAAACCTGGTACTTTACTTCACACACAATAGGTCTTGAAAACAGTGTTGCTTAAAAATGTTGTCTTAGTTTGATTTGTGATGATAATATATCTGCATCATTCCCTTCTCACACTTAGCATGATCGGACATATGGGCATGTGGAAAAGAGCATGAAAGAAATAGCACATAATAAGATTCTTATTAAACACATAAATTCTTTTTTTTAAAAAAAATATATCTTTATTGATTTCAGAGACAGGAAGGGACAGGGAGAGAGAGAGATAGAAACACCAATGGTGAGAGAGTCATCACTGACCGGCTGCCTCCTGCACCCACCTCACTGGGGATCAAGCCTGCAACCCAGGCATGTGCCCTGACCGGCAATCAAACCGCCATCTCCTGGATCCTAGGCTGACGCTCAACCGCGGAGCCACGCCAGGCTGGGCCATAAATGAATTCTTTATTTCAGAACTCCTACCATCATCCTTACGCAATGTCCAAGTTAACAGGCAATATATATCCATTTCCTGAGGGGCCACTGCCCAACACACTAGCACACTATGCAATTCTCCAGAAGCCTTTCCACCAGCGTGCATCACCAGCTGCCCACCTTGGAGTCCACACCCACTAGCACACATAAATTGCTCTAACAAATCAGAAGGCATTTTTGGCTCAAAATTAAATGCAGATTTTGGATGGCTGCCAAATCCTATTTATCAATGTAACAAACAATATTTACCAATTGCTTCACTTCCCTAAATTGTTTTCCATCCTCAGGACATGTTGTTTGCATCTTAATTCAGCACTAATTTCTCCATGCTGGAAACTTCTCCCGTGTGTTTCACCTTACTCCTGCTTCTGGCAAAAGTAAACACTAACACGGACAGCTCTGGCAACAAGTTGCTGATATAAGGGATTCATGCAAGCTGCCTTAAGCGAGGTCTTTCTTTCCATCCTTAGGGGTTGCACAGCTATCAGATGTCACTTCGATTCTTGATATTTTAGCAGTCGTGCATGGGATTTCTTTAGGCATGTGAGACTGAAATATCTCTCAGACAACACGCTGGAACATGTCCCGGTCAAGGGCACAGGCACACTTGCCTCGAAGACGAAGAGGGCTGAAAAGGAAGGCATCTGTGCAAGAAGGAGGGAAAGCGTCACCTGGAATCGAAGCCTACAGCTGGGATACGATTAATCTTCCACCAGCCAATCAATTCTCAACTTTTTGTTTCCATATTTACTGCAACCTGGTCATCTACGACCAGAAACCAAGAAAGCATGTGAGACTACTAGAGATAACCTGAGACCTTAAAATCAAATTAACGCCTCCCTCATACAGACAATAAATATGTTTTAAACCTTATCATTAGATAGGATCCCACCCTGGAGTGGCCTTAAGTTAAGATCTTCGGGTGAGATCGGTGAGCCACATTAAGGAGACAGTAAATGGGTTAATCTGGCTTGGATTGGGGATGGGGCATGTCAGAAACTAGACTGGTTGTTCTTTCCTCCACTCCAACCTGAAAATGCCAGACAAATCCTCCTCCCATCCAGATTTCCTCTTACTCATCAGTTCCATGAGCTTTAGGCCCCTCTGTTTCACCAACCCACGGACCTCTTAGTGCACCGCTTCTCAACATCAGCATCAGAATCCCGTGCAGAGCCCACTCAAAACCCCATCCTCAGGAGGTTAGGGTGCTGAGCACCCGGGCATCTCTATTTTTAATAAGCTTCCTATTGGACAGGCTTCACACTGATGTAGTTCATCTTACATACATGAAAATGAATGACAACAGACATTAAACAGACACACAGCTAATGCTAATTAGATATAGAGCTAGCCTCAGCTCTATACTGGCCTCAGCTCTAGTCTCCAGTCTCCACTCAGGATCTCCTGGTTTCTGTTCGAAGCCATTGCACAAAGAAGCGCTCCACTTTGTTGCTTATATTTGAGGATTCCTAGAAAAGGAGAGATCATTGAATAATTCTTCAAAAACCTGAGTTCCTGCACCTCTTGGCCATCACTATCACACCAGTAAGAATGCTGGTTTAAGCCACCCTCTTATACCTGGAGCAAGGGTAGTCCTGGTGGACAAGAAAGGCAAGGCTTCCGAGCCAGAGGGGTAAGAACTTGGTCAAGAAAGGTGGAATGTGTCGGGAGGCAAGCAAAATGCGAGAAGGTGCAGAATAAACTCCTTGTGCAGAAACCGCATCTAATTCAACATTTCGTGTGGCCCCTTGCATGTTATCACTTTAAACTCGTAATAACTTTAATAATATCCTTGAACTCAATTCTTCCCCAACAAGCACATTTTAAAAGCCACCTTCAAACGCGATGCTAGAAAAACTACACTTACCGCTCAGTGTTATTTCTGACAAGTGTCTGTACGCACTTGCAATGCATAAAAAAGTACTCATTTAATTTGCCTTTTCAATATCACAGTGAAAAAAAAATCACCGTCAAAGAGTAGCATGCATCTCTGAAGACTTTAATAAGGCCAGACCATTCGGAGGAGCTATGTGAACATCTCTGTTCATCTCCAGAAACCAGCGAACTCTCCCGAACGTACTCAGCACGACTTTACTTGGCTCCTCTTTTGTCACAGTGCGGGAAATATCCGCACAATTTTTTTCTACACAGACTGACATTTCTCAGATACAGTCTCCTTGTGCGGGGCAGAAAACACTTTAATCAGAACTCAATTTATCATCGAGAATAAAGAAGCACAGATAAAGATAGCTTCACAAATAAGCTAGGGCTTGCAGAAATTGCTACCTGCCGAAAGCACACCGTGAAGCCCTGTCATGAAATCACAGTGAGATAATAACAGTTTTATTTCATAAAGGTTGGTGACCAATTGAACACATGCATTAAGAATTATGCAATCAGAACGCCTTTTTGTATATGCCCTGCCCGCCGCTGTGTCAGACATCCCGGCTGTCTTCCCAGCGAGCCAAGCTGATTCAGTCAACAGCAGGACGTCTTGGCGTCTGCATCGAAAAGTCCAGTTCGGCTGTCTGGTCACCCTCAGTGTACGGCTCCCACAGGCCTGACATCTGAAGATTCCAACTTTAACTTCCTGAAGTTGGGTCAATGATGAACCATCACAAAAGCAGAGGAGAACATTTCTTTCCATGAATTCTTTAAAAATTGAAGCCCTAATGTGTGTGTTCTAATTGAACCAAAGAAGTAAAAACAATAGGACCAAATGGATATGGTTATTTTAGGGCCATGAAAACCTCCATTTCTAAGGTCACAAAGAGATATGTTTTCAAAATCACTCACACAACAACAACAACACAGAAGAAGATCCCAGGACTCGCAGAATATTCTGGGGTCACTCTGAGATTTTAAAGGACTTGATGTTCCATTCAGATGGTCTCACGCTGCCATCAGATGGTCACACTTGGCTTCCCAGAAAGCTTCAGCCTGTGATATCCCAAACCAGTGCACCAGTCCCCGAAGATCCTAGGGAATGATACAGACAGAGAGGTTTTTAAGCTCAATGACTTGGAACCACCATGACATGTGGAGCCCCATGAGTGAGCCTAGCAGGAGAAGGTAGGGAAGAAAGGGAGACTGCAAGGCACTGGAGTGTCCCCTGGCACAAAAAGTTGATGCCCAATTAGATTTAGAAAAAGTGACAAAGAGTTGATGCCCAATTAGGTTTAGAAAAAGCTCTTCTCTGTAAACCTCAATTACCTGTGATGCCTTATGACATTCAGCATTTACAAAGTATAATTACACAATAGTGTCTGACATTTAACGTCTATGGATAATTTAAAAGACTCCTACTTCAAAAAGGCTGCTCATGAGCAACAGTAATCACTTCAATTAGCTTGGCACCATTACAATGTAACAAGACCATTTGACTGCCTATTAGAACCAGCCAAGCTCTTCAAGTGTGTTAATTTAGCAGTCATTGCTAATTTCTGGTCTTTGCTATATTTGCATAGGAAAACACAGCTCTTTAAGCAAGAGAGGAAGTTTGATTCCTGAACTGGTTTCTTATTCTTAGAGGGGCTTTTTATATTTTCACATTAAAAAAATCAAAAACAGATTCAAAATAGTACTCTAAATAGATCTTTAAATAGTACTAAGATAAGACTTTTACAAAGTTTAAGCAAGATGCTAGATCTCACAGTTTCATATCATTTATATGTGTGTGGCTATACATATACACACATACACCCATACACATATAAGTTTATAATATATAAACATACATATAGGATATATATAATAGGCAACATGTAACCTATGTTGGATATTATATTATAATACCTAAAATGTTTATAGTATCCAATATATTATAAAATATATAGAATAGCCAATATATAATATGTATATTGCATATATTGTAATGTATTTAAAACCTACTAAGCAAAATTGTGATTGGAGAAGAGCAGAGATTTTAGTCTCTAAAAAATCTTCAAAGGTAAGTCAAAATGCTAGAACTGGAGTTATAGATATAGTCTCCTTTATTATTTTATTTGTATTTTTGTTATTGTTATGCTTATTACTAAGAGCATAAATGAATTGGGCTTTTTAAACATCATATTCTTATCCATGGTTATAATTTCTCTCTCACCACAAAGGATCTCTATTTTACAGAATAGAAAACTTACCCACTGTGTTGCAATAAACAAAGTCACACACACACGTAGAGGTTACAAGTCAGACCTTTTGACTTAAAGGTCAATAAAAATTATTAAATAAGCTCCATGGCCAAGTATTGTTAGGTACTAGAATCTTATGAGCAGAAACTCTCATAAAGTAACTATTGAAATTGTCTGGACTTCTGGTCTAGTGCTCTTGTGCCAGGATGAATAATCTTTTCCTAACTGAGGTTCTCTTGACTCTAATCACTTAGGGTTCTTACCTACTACTATTTAGCTATTTATTTAGGAAGGTGTATTACATTCCTAATATACAATTTTTATGCTGAAAAATGCTTCAAGGATTCCTCTTTTTTAAATGAGATATAATTCATATACCATAAAATTCACATTTACAAAATGTAGAATTCAGTGGTTCTTCTTTTTTTAAAAATGTTTTTATTGATTTTAGAGAGAGAGGAAGAGAGAGGGATAGAGAGACAGATACTTCAGTGAGCAAGAAACATCCATTGGCTGCCCCCTGCATGTCCCCAACTGGGGATCAAGCCTGCAACCCCGTCATGTGCTCTGACTGGGAATAGATGGATTTGATGACCTCTTGGTTCACGGGTCACCAGCCAGGCTCAGCGGTTCTTATTATATTCACAAAGTTATCCAACCATTACCACCATCTAATTCCAGGATATTTTTTAACCCAGTGAGGGGGGGACCCACCAATTAGCAGTCACTTACCTCTTCCCTCAGGCACTGATAATCACTCATCTACTTTATGTCTCTATGGATTTGCCTATTCTGAACATTTCACATAAATGGAATCATATGATATGTGACCTTTTCTGTCTTGTTTATTTTACTTAGTATAATATGTTCAGGGTTCATCCATGTTGTACCATGTATAAGTACTTCATTTTTATGACTGAATAATATTCCGTGGTATGGCTATGCCACTTTTTTTAACCTATTCATCAGTTGATGGACCCTAGGATTGAACCCACTTTGGGGCCATTATGAACAATGTTATTAATACCTGTATACACATTTTTGTGGGGGTGTATATATTCATTTCTCTTGGGTATGCCACAGAGTGGAATTGCCGTTTGCCAAAGTGACTGCACCATTTTCCATTCCCACCGGCAATGCATGAGAGTTCCAAATTCTCCACATACTTTCCTACACTTGTTTCTGTCCATCTCTTTTATTACGGCATCCTAGTGGGTATGAAGTGGTATCTTATTGTGACACAGGATATCTTTTCATTTATTGAGCGTTGTTGTTTTTTTAATTTCCTTCAACAATGTTTTGCAGTTTTCAGAGTGCAAGGGCCATGCCTTCTCCACTCAGTCAGGCAATCGACAACTCTGCCTTAGCCTTCACTTCCTGCTTGCACAGAGCCTTGAGGTCAGCCAGAGGTGAGAGTTTAGACTCTTCTTAGGTCTTTCTTGATCATATGCAGAGTTGAAGAGTCCTCAGTGTGCAAACAGAGTTTTTCAAAACCCCAACATCTCGTTCCCCAGCTTTTCCTTTTAAGCATTTGGTTATCTTATTTTTTGCCTCAAATGTTATCTTCATCTTGGGCAGCCTCAAAGCTAAATTACTGCCTCTAAATATTTTTGATAAATACCCTTGGAAAAAAAGACTTTTATTACTGAATTAGCTGAGAGTCAGAACAAATGAAGACAACCTTGCAAGTGGGCTGCTCCAGGGAGCCACCAGGCAAGTCAAACAATAACAGTTCTCTAGGAATGTGGCTCTGAAGCCATGCCAACTCCCTCTGTTCCCTCTAATGGCTTCCTGAGACAGGTTTCCACCGTGACTGTGAACTACTGGTTTTAAATACTACCACAGAGCTCAAGAGAGAGGTATAGGAACAAGGCACCTAAAACACCACAAAGATCACTGTTCCTGCTGAGACTCAGCCTCCCACCGTTGGTCAGATTGCTGCAAGACTCTGGTGCATTTCCAGAGTTCCAAAAAGTTGATTCTGGAAATTTTTTCCAGTGTTCTCATTGCTTCTATGGAAGAGAGAATTTTTAGGAGTCCTTATTCCATGATTTTCAGTGAAGTCACTCCGAATAGTCTCCTTTTCTAACAAAAATCCAAGCCCCTCAATTAGATTCAAATCTCTTCCCGAATCGTGTCTCACTCAGACCTACTTTATCCTGTGTGCCCTCCTTGAGGATACGAACATTCTCTTCCAACCGAGTTGGGCTTCTTCCTGTTGCCTGACAATGTGATGTTCATGCCTGCCTAGGGCCTTTTTCCATACTTTTTCCTCACTTGGATGGCCCCTTCCCCTCCCCTCTAACCATCAAAATCCCATCCAGCTCACATTGAGCACGCCGCCCACAAAGGCCTCTTTTCTCTCTCTTCCGATGGAACCTAAGGCCCTCACATTCGTTGTATCAGCTGACTTTAATTGTATGTTGTTCTTTTTTTCGTGGATCATATCCTGTCAAATAAATGAGACTTTAAATTACTTGAGAATGAGTCCGTCTCACAATTCCATACTTAAATTATGTTTATTCCACAAATGTTCAATAAAATTTGAATAGAATCAGATAGTAGACCAGGGTCTTTTGAAACTGGTTCATAGCTCTACCTTCACACTTTCACTTGTCTACCTGTGTTTTCTTGAAGGGTCATTTTTTCTTCTGGGCACAAATTCAGTGCATTGGCATGCCTTGTCTTCAGCAGGAGAAAGAGAGATTTTAAAGGAGGAGAACTGCCCCAACTGGCTCTTTTCTAGGATGAGTTTCAGAAGATAGTAGCATTAGATAGGACCTTGAAAATATATGAATATGAGTGAATTTCTCTCAGTTTTCCAAACAGATAAACATGGGAAGTGGTCAGGCACTTCCTTTAGGTTGATTTTACCAACTTGGGTATGATTTATTTAATCTAGTTGATTTTTTTCTTTTTAATTTTATTATGCATGCCCAGGGATTTACTAATTATACAGAAAAATTCAAACCAATTTGCTTACCTATCCATTCTAATAATAAGGAGTGTGTGTGTTTATGTGTATTTAATGCTCTGTGGAGCACCTAGTACATGGCCGTTAAATCAGAGATAATGAATAATCATTATCATTGTCATCAATAATAACATTGAAAGGAAATTCTCATCCCTGAGATTCCCTGAGTCTCTAACATTCAAATCTCAAGAAGTTTAACATGGAAAAGAGAACAATTATTTTAAGGCAATAATAGATTGAGCAATGGCATAGTAACTGAGAGTAATAGAATATTATACATATTAAATTATTATAGTCAGATTATTATGTTGCTATAGACTGAATGTTGGTGTCCTTCCCACCAAAGTTCATATTTTAAAATTCTAACTCTCAAAGTGATAGTATTTGGGAGTGGGGCTTCTTTGGGAGGTGATAAGGTCATGAGGGGGGAACCTTCATGAATGGGATTAGTGCCCTTATTTAAGAGACTCCAGAGAGATTCTTTGCCCCTTCTGCCATGTGAGGACACAGCAAAAAGACAACTGTCTATGAACCCAGAAATGAGCTCTCACTAGATACTAAATCTACTAACACCTCAATCTTGGACTTCTGGGCTTCCAGAACTATGAGAAATAAATTTCTGTGTATAAGCCTCCCAACATCTGGTATTTCATTATAGCAGTCCAAATGGACTAAGATATATACATACATTGAACAAGTAGCAATTAATTAAATCCTGGCTGCCAGTGCACCCCAAAAATAGGCTCATGGTGAGTAAAAGAGAAATAAAAATAATGGACATTTAAGGCCACATATTAGCAGCCTCATGTAATTAAACAGTGCTCTATAATAAACTTATTCAAGTTACTCTTTCTATGAGTAGCAAGACCACTTCTCTCAAGTTCCTTTTTATTAGATTTTTTAAAACTACAGCTCAAGTGGTTCAGATGAAATAGGACATCAATGATCTTCAACCATCTTCAAGATGGTATTTTCCTAGTTTGAGTGGTGGCTCAGATAAAACGTACTTTTACCCTGAATTCTCAAATAATTCATGAGAGTGTTTTCCAATATTGACACCAAGACTTCTTCCATTCTGCCTTCTAGTTAACTTCTACCAACATGACTTGGCTCCCTTTTCTGACCTCATGTGCAACCATTCACCTTGACTCTGATACCAAATACATTGGCTTTTGAGTTCCTGCTTCAGGGCCTTCACACTTCGGTGTTCCCTCTGCCTTGCAGGTTTTTGAAGAATTAGTCAATGATCTCTCTTTTTCTAGGAATCCTCAAATATAAGCAACAAAGTGGAATGCTTCTTTGTGCAATGGCTTCGAGTAGAAACCAGGAGATCCCGAGTGGAGACTGGAGACTAGAGTTGAGGCCAGTATAGAGCTGAGGCTAGCTCTATATCTAATTAGCATTAGCTGTGTGTCTGTTTAATGTCTGTTGTCATTCATTTTCATGTATGTAAGATGGACTACATCAGTGTGAAGCTTATCAAATATGAACCTTATTAAAAATAGAGATGCCCGGGTGCTCAGCACACTAACCTCCTGAGGATAAGGTTTTGAGTGAGCTCTGCACGGGATTCTGATGCTGATGTTGAGAAGCGGTGCACTAAGAAGTCCTTGGGTTGGTGAAACAGAGGGGTCTAAAGCTCATGGAACTGATGAGTAAGAGGAAATCTGGGGGGGAGGAGGATCTGTCTGGCATTTTCAGGTTGCAGTAGAGGAAAGAACAACCAGTCTAGTTTCTGACATGCCCTATCCCCAATCCAAGCCAGATTAACCCATTTACTGTCCCCTTAATGTGGCTCACCGATCTCACTCAAAGATCTTAACTTGAGGCCACTCTAGGGTGGGATCTTACCTAATGTTAAGGTTTAAAACATATTTATTGTCTGTATGAGGGAGGCGTTAATTTGATTTTAAGGTCTCAGGTTATCTCTAGTAGTCTCAAATGCTTTCTTGGTTTCTGGTCGTAGATGACCAGGTTGCAGTAAATATGGAAACAAAAAGTTGAGAATTGATTGGCTGGTAGAAGATTAACTGTATCCCAGATGCAGGCCTCGATTCCAGGTGACTCTTTCCGTCCTTCTTGCATAGGTGCTTTTCTTTTCAGCCCTCTTCGTCTTCGAGGCAAGTGTGCCTGTGCCCTTGACCAGGACATGTTCCAGCGTGTTGTCTGAGAGATATTTCAGTCTCACATGCCTAAAGAAATCCCATGCACGACTGCTAAAATATCAAGAATCGAAGTGACATCTGATAGCTGTGCAACCCCTAAGGGTGGAAAGAAAGACCTCGCTTAAGGCAGCTTGCATGAATCCCTTATATCAGCAACTTGTTGCCAGAGCTGTTAGTGTTTACTTTTGCCAGAAGTAGGAATAAAGTAAAACACACGGGAGAAGTTTCCAGCATGGAGAAATTAGTGCTGAATTAAGATGCAAACAACATGTCCTGAGGATGGAAAACAATTTAGGGAAATGAAGCAATTGGTAAATAGTAAATCCTCAATGAAATGGCCATGCAAGGGGCCATTTAATTTAATCACCATAAGTTGTTTTTAAAAAATCACTTCATCCTCACATCGGATGAAATATTCAGTAGCACCCCAGACCACTCCTTTGAGTTGCAGATGTCAACTGTTCCTGAGCCAGCCAGGGCAGGCGCTGGAGGGCAGAGAAAGGCCTGCCTTCTGCTTCCATTTGACCGGTTCAGTTCTGATGTTAATTGAACATCCCCCTATCAAATACTTTTCTTCCCCCAAACTCTAGGCCTCCATTTAAGACCAAGAATCAGCAGCTCTCACCCTGGAAAAAAATGCTGCTAATAAAGGTCGGCGAAGCTGCCCAGGAGTTTGCTCATCAGCAACGGTGTGACCATTTGGTGGGTTGTTGGGGGCATACTTGGAAGCAAAGGGAGACCCCCTACCCCCCTGGAATCCAAATCAAATTGCTTGATGACAGGAAAGAAAGATGTACCTGAGTAAGGCACCCCTGGAGAAAATAGTAGCACTTCTGTGAGAATTCCTCATCGCGCTCTCCACAGCCCTCACTCCTGTTTGAAATAATTTCCCAGGAAGTGATTATCCAAAGCAAAGGGGAGCCGCACTCAGACCTGGGAGAGAGCAGACCCCCCGGGGCCCTGGGGGCCGGTGGAGTGCTGTGAGGTGTTAATGCATTATCTACTTCTCTGGAGGAAGGTTAAAGTTTGGGCTGGAATCACGAGTGAAAATAGTGTTGGTGGCCTGGTTGTTGCCCCTTGTAGACATTTTTCCACAGGATAGAAGCCTCACCCAGCTGGTGGTCTCAGCTCATCAAAGCATCAAGAGAGAGAAAGTAGGGCTAGGAGCCCAGAGGGCTTTAGAAGTGGAGCCCTGGCTCGCTTTCTCTTAAATGGCCATTAAGCTATGCAGGAGTAAAACTCCCTCCTCTAGGAAATGAGCTAACCACAAACTTTGCGTGTTTCTTTCACAAAAAGGCCCTGCCTGTCTGCAGTGCTCTCCCTTCCTTCCCCCTTGGGCCAACATGCTAAGCAAAATTCAGCTCCTCTAATGCTTCCATCAGCAAGCAGTCCTTGTGCACCTTCTATGTGCCCGGCCATGCTTTGTCCAACAAATGTTTCTGGACACGGTGGTGACGAAGAGAGGCACAGTCCCTGCCCTCATGGAGATGATAACCTGCCAGGGCAGATGGACATTAAACCAAAAAGCACTGTGAAGGGGGAAAGCAGGATGCAATGAGACAAGGTACAGAAGAGACCTGAGCGAGTCCAGGGCTTTGAAGAGGCTTGTCTAGGAAAGAGATCTTTAAGCAGATGTTCACTCAGCCCCAATTCGGTAATTTGAGGTTCGATCCACCTCAGTGCTGATCAGTATCCTGAGCTAACCTTCCTCATACACTCACTGTTGCATCAGAGCTCCCGGTGCTGTGGCTGTCGCCTGCCACCTTCTGCGCTGTAACTGTCTACACGTGAGCTGTCATATGGCTTCCACAGCCATTCCACTTCTCCTTTCTTCCAGGGCACGTTTTAGGATTGGACCTTCCAGTCTCTCTTACGAATAGTGTTTTGACTTGCTTCAGCCAATAAACTATGAGCAAAATTGGCACGTGGCAGAAGCTATAAAAATCAGTGTGCAGTTGACCACGGTCCTTTGCGTTGTCACAGAGGTCCTGTGGTCACATGCTGAAATGAAGCCTCGGAGGGTGTGGGAGCCTATTGGTTCCCAACCTCAGGAGTTCTCTGGGCAAAATCTGAAATTAGACCCTATACACAGAAGCACAGAGAGACTAAAGAAAGAGGCAGACCACTCCAGATTGGCAGGTGACAGGTTTCATAAGCAAGGGAACTTGCATACGAGGCTTGCCCAGAGCCGCTGTAAAATGAGCAGATCTCTGCACCTGCCTGCCAGAGTACTTTTTCCCCTACGAGAACCTTAATAGTTTATATAGAGGCCTGAATGGATTCAGTCACATCCAGATGGTCTCAACATCTTATTCTACTGGGGCTGTGGCCTTGAAACAGCTGCTAGCATGTGAATAGTAGGCGGAATGTACATTCCAAGGACAGGGGAGAGGTGAGGAGCCTCTAACTGCCCAGGTCCAGCCTGAGGGTCAACCAGCAGTCACATCTTCTCTACGACTTCCTCCAACCGAGCCCCCTTTTGACTTTCCTTGAATGTGAAGTATGAACACAAAATAAATGTTGGTTGCATTAAACTTCAGATTTGGAGGGCTGTCTGTTACTGCTCCATAACCTAGTCTAGTTGACTATTACAATATTGGTTCCCCACTGGACTGTGAGCTCCTCAAAAACAAAAGTTGCTTACGTATCTTGAATCTCCAGTGCCTAGCACATAGTGCACGCTCAGTAAATGTTTATTCAATTAATGCATAAGTGGACTTAGAATTTTTTTAATCAATCTAACAGAAACTCAATTTAGATGTTGTTTTAAAAAACAAAGAAATAATCAGAAAACTGGTCACTGCAGAGAACCAAGATAGGAAATAATCATTGTGGAATCAATAGAAGCAACATCATTGAATGTAGCACATAACTTGATATAAAATGATGTTCATGAAAATAACAATTATTTGCTTAAAATGCTGACTAGCACTGAATACAAATAAGAGCAAAGTAAGAAAAGTGTCATAGTGTCCTGGATCACATCCACTATTTTTGTAATTGCATCTTTATCAAACTGACACTAGGGGTAATTAGCTTCATTTTCTCAAACCCAGGAGAAAGGTTTGGTCATTGGGGGAAGAACCAATCACCCAAGGGCATTAAATTTGGAATCTACTCAATTACTTCTCCTTGAAAAAACTATATCCATTGTTTGAAAGTAGTTTTCAAGCTTCTGAGTCATCCTATTTATAATACTTTCTCTTCAATTAGTTTTCTCGTCATATCTTTCATGGAATACATTTCCAATTTCCTGCTTAATTCCCTGTCTACACCCATGGCTGTCCAAAGCTAGGCATTTTAGGGTTGGAACATATATAAACTAATAATGTAGTACTATATTCCCAGAAATAATTAAGGGACAAATATTTGTTCGCCATTACACCTTGCACTGCCCATTAATTTGGAAACGGATCCTTCACTGAGAGAATAAAGTATAATCTGCCATAAATTTAGAAAGGTATGTCTTTTTCCAGACTACCGCTGTGAAAGGAAGTCATTAACGATGTTAGCCGTTAGTACAGTTTCAATTTACATGTCAGCGAGGGAGATGACTCACTGTGATTTCAAGCCAGTGATAAACGTCCGCTATTATTTGGTACAACAAATAAACCTAAACATGTGATGTTCAAAACAATAGAAATTTATTTCTTGCTCACTTAACAATCCTAGACGAGTATTCAGGCATTTTCCGAATGCAGTTCACACTATTCCATATGGTCATTCCAAGGTTCCTCCCACCATCTCATTGGCCTTTATGCTGATCCACATCCAGCCCGCGGGAGGAAAAGAGCATGGAGCAGCCTGTGTGCAGGATTTTAATGGTATGGGCCTGGAAGTAACATGCAGCCCTTCCACTCACTACTGATAGAACTTAGTCATATCTAATGCACGGGAGTCTGTCCAGGGAAAAGAGACAACAGAGCTAGGGAACACTGAACAATCTTTGCCGCAGCTCAACTTGGGGCTGATGAAAGACAGAGATATGAATGAATTGGGCGTTGCTGTTCATTTGATGGGTATAATCAAGCTGCGTCCTCAGTGCTGCGTAATGATGTCGAACCTGACCCAGCTGGATCATTTACCACGTCCCCTCCCAGGATGCATCACCAGGAGGCGGCAACACACTGCAGTGTTATGGACTGTTCGACTCTTAGTCCACCAGCTCTCAGTGTGGTCTACAGACATCTGGGGGGGGGGGGGCTGAGACCCTTTCAGGGGGACTGAAGAGGGCAAGAACATGTTTATAATAATACTAAAAGATTATTTTCCTTGCCCATTATGTTGACTTTTACATTGATGGTGCAAAATCAGTAGTGGCAAAATGGTTGGCATTTTAGCATAAATCAAGACATATAGTCACAACCCACCTGACGTGAGCATCAACCTGTGATCCAGGCGATCGTGGTTCAATTCCAGGTCAGGGCGCATGCCCTGGTTGTGGGCTCGATCCCCAGTCGGGGGCGTGCAGGAGGCAGCCGATCAATGGCTCTCTCATCATTGATGTTTCTATCTCTCTCTCTCTCCCTCTCCCTTCCTCTCTTTGAAATCAATAAAGATACATTAAAAAAAAAAGACATATGGTCACAGTAAAAAAAGGGGGGGGGGAGAAGTGGGAGGAGCAGAATAGGTTCAATAAGAATCTTTGATGAAATTGTAAAAATTATTACTTTTAGTAAATCTCAACTCTTGAGTATACATCTTTTGAATATCCCCCGTGACAAAATGGGAAATGTACATGAAGTGTTTCTGCCCAAGTATGATGGTCGTCTCAAAGAAAAGCAGACATGCAACCGTTTGAATTGTACCAGCCACTTGTTTCATGAAACAACATTTCGTACTTGAAAAAATGGCTGACAGTCATATCATGGTTATTCAGACTTGGGTACTGGCAGACATTTTATTGAAAAATGAAGTGAGCCTGTCACTTCAAACAAAACAAAGGACAATATTTATTACCAATGATAAAATATGAACTTTCAAGTGAAAATCAGAATTTTTGAGAATCTGTATACACTACTACGAGCTTAACAGCTTCCCAATACTTAAAGACTTCTGATAAAATTGGTGATAATATTAATGAATGTGATTTTTTATATGGTCAATATTTGGAAGAACTGCGTAACTCAATAAACCAAATGAACAATGCATAATGTTCCAAATTACGCATGGGAAAAGATTTATTCAACGTGAAAGACAGGCTGATGGATTTCAAGGCAGTGAATAATAAAATTTCATTAATATGATTCAGATTCACAGAACAACTAACTTTAAAGAAACTGTTATTTTTCAAGTTTTGGTATAATACCCAAAAATAATATCTACAATTATCTGAAAATGCCATTAAACTAGTTCCCCCTTTTCCAACTACAGTTGGCCTTATAATGAGGAGGATAGGGGTGCCTGTGCGGTGCAGTGAAAAATCTGCACATAACTCTTGACTCCCCCCAAAACTCCAGTCATCCATCGGTATCCTCAGAGGAATAGTTCCTGGACCCACCACAAGTACTGGGATCTACAGATGCTCACATACCTTATATAAAATGAGGTAGAAAACTGCATACTGGCATATCTGTGGGAGGCTTACTTTTCTTCATATATTTCAACGAAAACAGCACGTAACAACAGATTGAGTGGAGAAGCAGATATGAAAATCCACCTGTCATCCAAGAAGCTAGTCATGAAAGAGATCTGCAAAAATGTAAAATGCCTCTCCTCTCTATTTTTATTTTGGAAATAAATTTACACTTCATAAAGTTGACATTACATATTAACATTTGATGAACACAGTATTGTTTTTTCAATGAACCGAAAATTATTTTCAGTTTCACAGTTTTATTTTCTAACATGGTTAATATCACCAAAAAAGTTCTTTGAGGTCCTAGTCCAATGTTCTCATTTTGTTTATGAAGGAACCTTGACATAACTAGAGTGAATATCTACGATGTTTTAGAACCTGTGGGAATAAAAGGTGAATAAAACATATTTTTGCCAGTAAATAACTTGCCCAAGGTCATGTGCCAACTTTTATAGACAGATACACAATCACACAGAGGTAATATAAACGCCTGAGACATATCACCTCAGAACTGAGATGACTAGATAAAGTTAGATATCAGAGCCTTGGTTTTCCCAGTCCATAGAATGGGACTAGTACCTACCTCATAGAGCTGATGTGATAATCAATGTATCATTTGTACAATTCTAAAGGGAGATACAAATGTAACTATGTTATTAATTGACATTCTTTTTAAGGAATTCAGCACGTTGCTGTGTTACCATTATAAAATCCAAAACCTATAAACTCTGAAACTAAGCTGACTCTAAGACTTTCAAGTAGAGCTTGTGAACCATTTATCTAAGATCAAATCATGAAAGGACCAAGAGCAGACCAGAACACTTTCTTTCCAGATCAGCACTGTATCCGTGGATCAGCATCTCAGCCAGCCAGAATCTACCCAATAAAATGGTTTACAGGATACCACGAGTGACTGCTAAAATTCAGACATGTTATGTCAGCAACATTCCCATGATCTAGAAGCTTTCTAGCCTCCAATAAAAGAGGCACTCTTCAATTACCTTGAAATGGCCAGTTCTCCAGGACCCCAAACTGGCTTACAGTAATAATCAGTTTCTCATCTAAGTTATCACAAATCATCTGTTTAAAATTTGTTTTTATAATCTGAGAAATAGCTCCATAAATCTCACCAGCCCATACTTTCTATCTAATTTGAAAAATCAACAGTATTTAATGAATTCAGTTAATAAGTATGTGTCGAGCACCTCCTCGGTGTGAGGCACTTAGTTAGGCAATGGGGATGGACAATGAGAGTGGTTCTTATTCTCTCAGATCTGATAGTCTGGCAGGAAAAATAGGCAATAAGGAAATAATATAAAATGTACTGACATAAACTAATAGGCACACGTTTGATGATCTAGAAGAACATTTTTAAAGCACCCAACAAGTCCCATATAAAGATAAAGTGGAGAGAGTCATCATGGGGGGCTTCCTGGAAGAAGAGGACCTTCAGCCAAGAATTGAAGGTTGAGTGGGCATCGGCCAAGTGAAGAGAAAAGGGAAGAATTTTTTAGGTGGAGGGCGTAGCTCTTAACATCTTCTGTCCCTCCAGTTTGACCTAAAACTCTCCTCCCCCTTCAGAGCAAAAATCCAAGAGGTATTTTTTAGTCTTTCTCCTTGGCCTCTCATGTGTATTTGACGTTCTCTCTTTCTTGAAACCCCTGACTTTCCTTGTTTCTGTGCCATCACAACACACTACTTGTCCTCTCACACTCTGACTTCTAGTGCTTTTTATAATTCCACCCTCTCCTTCTCCATTAAAGCCTGCCTTTGCTCAAGGACTGCTCCTGTGAGTCTCTTCTTCATGCTCTATGTTCTCTCCTAAAATAATTGCATTGAAGTCCACAGCTTCAACTATGACTGCCAGCAGGGACCGCCTCTCTGAACCCCAGAACGGTGACCCTTACTGTCCATTTCACCTCTCCTCTTGCACAGCCCAGAGGCTCCCAGACTCTGTCAACACCAAACTCACGAACCAGTCTGATCTCCTTCCATAGCCCCCTCTTCAGTGACTCTTTCCCCCACCATCCAGGCACCCAGCCTGACAGCTGACAGTTTTCTCTGACATGCTCTTCTCTCCCATGCCTCCTGTCTAATTCGCCACCAACTGCTGTCAACCTTACGTCCGCCAACGTCTAACAACAGGGCCAGGCTCGTGAATACATTTTTTTGAATGAGTTAAATAACATGTGCCAAGGCTCAGAGAAAACGGTGCATGCTCGAGAGGCTGCGAAGAGCTCAGCAAGGCTGGAACCTCAGGCAAGGGAGGGGCTGTGGAGGGAGAAGGTGGGTAGGGCCCAGCTTGGAGAGGCTGATGAGAGGCAGGGCGAACGGCCACAATAAATGGTGAAAGGGGAAGTCCCAGCGGTGGGCTTGACGAGGGAGTGTGACATAATCAGATTTGTATCACTTTGGCATCCACGCAAGACTCCAAGAAAAACAACTCTAGAGACAGAGAGGACAGCCGCTCTTCAGTAATCTGGGAGGTGAGTGACTAACTGGGAAATACAGGCTCACAGTGATGACAGTAGGACTGGAGAAAATTAAATTGATTTGAAAAACAGAAAATGATAAGGAGTCAGTAAGACTATGATGCCGCTTCTCTTCCAGATGATTCCACAATCACCTACCAGTTTCAAAATCCTGGACTGTGTCCCTTCTGGCCCCAGAGACTTGGAGTCGCTGAAAGTAGCCAGGCCCTCTTGCAGACTTGCATTCCCTCTTGACTGCACGGGTCTTTATAGATCGCGCTCCCTGACAGCAAACACGGAGCAAGGTTCTGGCAGTTCTGCTAGCCGCCGGCCACGTGCTAGCATTCTGCCATCTGCCTTAATCATTGTGCTAATCATAGCTTTTAAAAGTCCTTTTAGTTTTTTAATTGTCTATAGCATTCTTCAAATGTCTGAAGTCATTCGAACAGCACCCTTAAGGGGTCATGCCATTACATTTATACATTTGATTGCAAATATCAACCCCTTTTAAACTCACCCCTGATTAACTCCACCTTTCATCTGCTAGCATGTGTTTCTCACCTCAGCACTCCTCATTCAGTCTTGAGCCACTGACTTATCGTGTGACTGTGCCAGACAATTTCTAGTCACTGCAGATAAAATTACAACACATGGCTCCTAACCTCAATGAGTCGTAGCCTAGTGGAAAAGGCTAGGAAAGTAAGAAGGCATATTAAATACTGCTCGATAAATATACTACAGGTGTATAAACACATGTTTTAGAAGCCCCAAGGACTCTGGGGGCTGGGGGGGGGGGGGTGTTTCATGTAAGAAGGGACTTTTGATCTGAATCTTAGATGAGTAAAGCATGACATGCAAAGAACTTGTGAAAAACATAGAGGTAAGAGAGAGCAGCCCATGTGAATCCAGGGGATATTACAGTAATATGGTGGGATCAGATTTGCTTTTTTAGGAAAATAACTCCAGCAGTCACACTGGTTTCCTTAGCTGCATCTCAGTTTTCTCCCTCTTCGGCATCATTAAGGGTTACACTATGAGTTTCTCTCCATAGCACCTTCCTTCTTAGAGAAGAACTAGTGGAAACAGAGGACAGAACGTATCGTACACTGATCTCACTACAACCACCACAGTGACGTCTGCGGGCTTCCACAGATGTGCCCTGACTGAGTCCATCAACCCTTGCAGGCGCTGGGTTCAGTCAGTAAATCTGGCAGAAGGTCTTCAGCAGGATAACTCTTCATTTCTGAAAAGGCTGCTCTTTGCCCATCAATTCCTAAAATCACTTCGGAAGACACTGTAGCAACTCAAAAGAAGCGAACGTGCTAACATGAATCATACAACCCCAGGTGTGATACCTACTACTTAGGAAAAAGTGACCTTTTGTTTTCATCACCACTTAATTGCGAGCAAAATCCTCTGTGCTTCTCCTTGGTCTTCCCCTCTCTCGGAAAGAAAAAGGAAACGAAAAATCCTTTGGTCATCAACCCCTCATCTAAGAAGTGATTTTGGCTTTTAGGAAGAATCTGGGCCTTCCCACTTTGGCTAATTGAGTGTCTGCGTCTTGTTCCTGAGCAGCCATGAACTTCGAGCCCCCACTTCATATTTGTCAGCATTTCTTCACATCCCAATACCTTTCTGGTAAGGAAAATACCCCCCCACACACAGCAACACTGGTTCTCTCTTCAAACACTGGGTGAACTCTTAATTCTCCCATCCCCCAGCATCAGAAACCACGGCTTGTGTAAAGAGCGCGGTGAGAAAACACCCCTTAATGAGGCCAACAGCTCATCAGCGGCCGTCTCCAGGGAAACCCACAAATACGCACCTCCCCAGTCATGACTCTCATTAGCTTTGATAGGGGGAAAATAATAAGACAGGAGAAGGGTCAACATTCGTTTTCTGCCTCTGCCAGCAAAAGACAGGTTTTTTAAAGCTTAAAACGGTCCCCGTTGAAACTGTCATTCCCAGATTACAGCTGGCAGCACTGGGAGCACCGTGGCACCGACAGTCACCGCGCTTGCTCCCACCCAGTTCCCTGGGAAGAGCTCGGCGCCTGTCAGCGTGCACCCTGGTCCATGGAGCAGGGCCGCCGGACGGCACCCTCTCCAGGGGCTGGGCATTATTACCACCTGCCCTTCTGCTGGTGCGGAATTAACTTGTTCTGACTGTGTGACAGTTCTGACGACTGCACAGTTTGAGGCAAGGGGCCGGGTCACACGCCGCTGCGTGCACCGGCTGTCACTAACTGTGCCACTAAAACCAGACAAAACCTTATCAGAAGAGATCAACTCTTCTGGTGACAGAGATAAGTGACTCCACTCGTGGGCTGCTCACGAGGGTTTTGTTCAGTTCTAGGACAGTATCAGCTGACAAAAGGACTTGATGTTTCAGGGAGACACAACCGACGCTGGCAAGAGCAAGGAGGCAGAGAGGCAGACAGGGAAAATCACACCGAGACTAATGAGAGAATGCTGAAGGAGATAGGCTGTTAGGAGGTGGCAGAAGAAGACAGTGTTGGCAGTGTCCTCGATGGTCCCCTGGATCTGTCTCTTGCTTCAACTGTGTTTGGATGGAACAGACCCAGAGATGCCCCTTCCTCCAGCCTCAACCACCCTCCAGCCTCTTTTCCAGCCGACACCTTCAGAACCACCTCAGCCGTCCTCAGCCTCCAAGACCAGCCAACACCCTTTTTAGCTGAACAACCATGAATTAGCTCCCAAATTCATCAGAATTATTTCACTGAGGTGGAGGCTGCGGTCAACCGTCTGGCCAACCTGCATCTGCGGCCTCCTACACCTATCTCTCTCTGGGCTACTATTTCTACTGCAACCATATGGCTCTGGAGGGCATGGACCACTTCTTCCCAAGTTGGCTGAGAAGTGTCAGTGCCGGAGCATCTCTTAAAAATGCAAAACCAGCGTGGTGGCCGAGTTTTCTTCCAGGACGTGCTGAAGCCATCCCAGGATGAGTGGACCAAAACTCAGGATGCCATGAAGCCACCATGGCCTTGGAGAAGAACCTGAACCAGGCCCCTTGGAATCTGCAGGTCCCAGGTTCTACCTGCACAGACCCTCATCTCTGTGACTTCCTGGAGAACCACCTCCTGGATGAAAAGGTGAAACTCAAGAAGACACCTGACTCACCTCTGCAGGCTGGCTGGCCTCCAGGCCTCAAGCAGGATTAGGAGCTTTTGAAGCCCAGAGGCCTTTGAGGGGCCTCTTCTGCATTCTTCTGGTGTCTGGCTTTTGCCTGAGCTTCTCCCTGAAACCACGAGACATCCTTTTAACCACCGTGGAGCCCTGGTCTGTGCATTGAACCAAATGGAAACAATAAAGCTTTTTGCAGCAAAAATGAAAAAAAGGAGATATTGTCTTCGTTCTTGAAAATCAATGACATAAACTCCCACATTATGCCTATTTTAGAGTCATAAAACCACCAGCAAGAAAATAGAGCAATCAACCTTGATTTTATTAAGTACAGATTCCATTGCATGTTTGACGCTATGCAAGGTATTATAAAGGCTACAAAAACATGAACATGACCCCTAACTTTAGTGACCTTACAACTTAGCTGTTAAGACTCATTTTCATAAAAATATAGAATGTGGTAAACATCATTCTCTTTGCACAGGCCTGTTCACCCTGTGGGAATCTGAAGACCTAGACTCAGCCCCAGAGAGAGAGACGCTAAAGAAGAGAAAGGCAGGGCATGGAGAAATCACAAGGAAGTTATTCCACAGCTCCTCCCACACTCTGTGAGCTGCCCCAAGTCATGATTCTAGCTACAGCCACCCCCCCTTATCCATAGGGAATACTTCCCAAGACCCTCAGTGGATGTCTAAAACCACAGATAGTACTGAACCCCATATGTACTATGGTTTCTCCTTTACATACATACCTATGATAAAGTTTAATTTATAAATTAGTCACGGTAAGAGATTAACAATAACTAATAATAAAATAGAACAATTTTAACAACATACTATAATGAAAGTTATGTGAATATGGTCTCTCTCTCTCAAAATATCTTATTTTACTGTATTCACCCTTCTTGTGATGATGTGAGATGATAAAATGCCTACGTGATGGGATGAAGTGAGGTGAATGATGTAGGCACTGTGATGTGGCACTAGGCTACTATTAACCTTCTGACAATATGTCGGAAGGATCACCTGCTTCAGGTGATCCCAGATCATTGAGCCATGATGATGTCAATGGTTGAAGATCCTCAATAGTTAAATTGTTTATTTCTGGAATTTTCCATTTAATATTTTCGGACTGCAGTTGGCCGAGGGTTACTGAAGCCACAGAAAGCAAACCTGCAAGTAAAGGGGACTACTGTATTCTCTCCTCTCTTTTTGCTTGTGCCTGAGGAAAGGCCCTCCCAGTTCCAGGCTAAGGATCAGCTTGCATGCTCTTCCTATTATCACAGTGGTGTGCTACCAAACTTACTCCCTTCCTAGAAGGGATCAGATTCAGGGAGCCTGGCAACTTTGTTAAGCCCCAGGTTTACCCTTCCATCTCCTCCATCCCCTATCCAACCCAAACATGTGTAAGTTCAGTGACAGGAACAACCTGACTATCCAGCCCATGGTTGCCCAAACTAAAGAGATGGATTTCTTTACAACCGGGGCATTCGTTAGCTGTGTGTGAACTTAGTCAACTTATTTAATCTCCCTCAGTTTCCATTTTCTTAATGGCAAAGATTGACATAAAAAAAAGGGGGGGGGATTACATTGAAGTACCTAGCATGGTGTCTGGTATTTGGTAGGTAATGAATAAATATTGGTTTGTTTTCATTCTCTAATAGTGACACCGAATATCTAGTTAATTTGTGTGTACAATCTCTAAGTCCTTAATTAGTAAATTCTCATTATTCACAGGTTCCGTATTTAAGAATTCACCTAATTGCTAAAATTTATTTGTGACCCCAAAATAAACACTCATGGTGCTCTCATGGTCATTCATAGATATCCACAGAGCAGAGAAAATTTCGACCCACCCAATGCACACATTCTCAGCTGCAGTTGAGCAGGATGAAATTCTGCCTTCTTGTTTCAGCTCTCATACGATAAACAAGTGTCCTTTTCACAGTCTGTTTAGTGTCACAGTGCTAAAGGGCTTTCTACTAGTGTCCTTGGGACAAGAAGGTTGTAATGTGCCTTATAGAGAAAATACGTATATTAACTAAGCTTCGTTCAGGCATGAGCTATGATGCTATTGGTTCAATGTTAAGGAATCAACAACAGTAACCTGCACAAAACAGATGGATTGATAAATTAACAAAAGTGTTGTCAACCAGAGGCTTACAGGGACCTAACTCTGTATTTTCCTTAGGAGCAACAGTTCAGTATTTGCTAACTCAGAGTTCAAAGTAACTTTATAGACTATAACTACCAAGAATAATGAAAATCCATATGTCCTTTTTAATGTCCACACCCATCCTGGGAAGCAAGTGGATAATAGAAGGGTCATTAAATGCATTTTTTAAAAGCACAAACGATCTGAGTACTGAAAGTTCTTAGAGTGCAAAGGATCTTAGGAGAAAGGAGAGGTGGATGGGCAAGGGGAATAGATATGACCTAGTCAATGGAAAGTGAGGGGCATCCTTTGACCAGAGCACAAGATAGTATTGGGACTTGTGGGACATGTACACTTCCTGGGGTTCCCTCAGTATTACTCATAAGTCATTTAGGATTACTGAATAGATTATATCCCTTCTCCTTTCCCTCAAAGCTCCTCTGATGAGCTTAAGGACTTGTTTGGCACTTGTCTATAATCAGCAAGGTAGGAGTTGATACACTAAATCTGGGATGAACTTCAAAAACGAGAATCTGATGACACATCAAAAACATCAGAGTTTCATCCTGGCTGGTGTTGCTTAGTAGTTAGAGCACTGGTTTGATTCCCTGTCAAGGGCACATCCTGGGTTGCAGATTTGGTCCCTGGCCCAGGTCGGGGTGCGTGTGGGAGGCAACCAATTGATGTGTCTCTCTCATATCAATGTTTCTCTCTCTCTCTCTCTCTCTCTCTCTCTCTCTCTCTCTCTCTCTCTCTCCTCTCCTGCCTATTTACCCTCCTCCTTTCCACTCTCTCTAAAAATCAATGGAAAAAATATCCTCTGGTAAGGATTAACAAACAAACCCAAAAAAACTCAGTTTTTTTTTTTAGTCAACCTCTCAGCTAACTCAGGTAAGAAGAATAAAAAGATTAATTGTGTCTCTATCTGTTCATCATCTTCTTTACTGTCATTTCCTACCCTGAACACACCCTTCTCTTGAACAGCAAAGGGATTTAAAGAACTCTAAAACTCTACTCTTTCAGGAAAGTTTAGAATCATTGTATTAAGGACAGGAAGGGAGCTTGGTAGCCATCTGTTCTGATTCCATCTTAAAATGGGAGCTCTAAGTTCTGGGAGTTAGTGTGACAGGTTGGGACCACAGCCTATTTCTTACAATGTCCAGGTGAGTGGACTTTCCATATCTATTGTAATTATATATGCAGAGTTTCCAGGAGAGGTTTGATTTTGAAGATGTTTGGTTCCATCTTTGCTCTAAGAGTCCTTGTTGTACCTGTTAGTCTCCGGGGTTTCATCTGCTTATACAAAATAGCTGAGCCACTGCAACAGCCTTTTGGTTGAGCTCCCTGACTCACAATGCTTGCCCTTCTAATCCATCCTACATTTTTTTGCCAGACATTTTTGCATGAAATGTCATGTTAATCATTCCTGCTCCTGCTCAAAATCCTTCGTGTCTCCACAGGAAGACACGAATCAACTTGGAAAATGTTATTATTCTAGTGTGCTGGAAAAGCCACGTATTTTACAGGGAAGTTGGCCTGAGGCTTCAGTTTGCCAGGTATAATCCACTTTGTGCCTGTTATCACAGCTAATAGCAACCCCTTTGACCCTCAAACATGTCCTACTTTGGACAAATACGTGTTATGATAACCCTAGTTATTAGAGTTACGATGCTACATGCCCTCCACCAACATAATCATATTTTATCAGAAGTTGCAGACACCACAAGGAACCCCTCAGTGCAGCTTATCACAGTGTTCTGAGCTCACCTTCCACCCAGCAGCACATCACAGGCATGAGACTGAGGAGGAGCAGCGTCCTGATTAGCAAGATAACGCAGCTACCTGGTGCAGACTTCACCCTCTGTCCTGAGGTTCTGTCCCACCTTTCCCTGTACACCCTTGGTACCTTATGGTTTTCCACCCGAAAACACAGAAGGATTCAGGCTTTACTAGACATCTGGATGTCTGTCTGCCTCTTGCATGTCCAGCCTCACGAGGTCAGCACCTAAGCACTACTGGAAATATTAGCCAGGGAGGTGCGAACTCTCTGCCACATACGGAAAAGGAGGTTGTCACCAGGAGACCTAGTTATAGAGTTGTTTTTTTTAATTGCAGGTGTAACCTTGCTGAATCCTGGCACATTTATTCTAATGAAAGGGAATTTTTAAAATAGAGTCAAATTACCTCCATTTTGAAAATATTTGGGAAATAAACATTCATAATCCTATCATCATACAGCTACTAACATTTTGTGTATTCCTGTCCAGTCTTTGTCATGTATATAACATTTTCAGTCTGCATCACAGTATACAGATAATTTCCTACCATGCTTTTATCAGAACCATTTTTCCAAATTCTTACATAGAGTTACTGATTATAAATGCACACACTTCACGGTGTGTTTGGAGTTGCTTTCTTACAATTTCTCTGGTTCTAATATTTTATTAAGCACTGAGAATAGTAAAGTAAAAAAAAAAATAAATGCTTTTACTAAGGAAAAATGTTGGACTCCTTCTGAAGATCAAATTTGAATTCTTGAGATTTATTTGAATAGCTCTGACACCTTCTTCATATATTAGTCACAAACTTAAAGAAAATAGGAAAGGGAGGGACAGAAGCCAAGAAAAGGAAGAAGAGGAAAGGAGAGGAGGGAGAGGGAAGAGAGAGCAGGGAGGAGGGGATGGAGGACTTACAATTACAAGGATAAATGGACGGTCTTACTTCTATTCTGACATTTGCTTCATGTAAATGATGGAGATATCATACCAATTCATTTGAATACACGTCAAATCTCTCCACAAATTACAATAAATGTCAGTATCATTCCGATATTTAAAAACAAAAGCTATCTGTAATTCGGACATGACCCTTTCCCTCTTGTCTACTCCATCATGTAAAATAGCCACTGCCTGGCCTTTAAGGCCTTCTAAACTCTAGCTCACAGATGCAAACTCAATTTTATTTCACACAAAACCTTATCTCAGTCAGGACTGCTTACTGGGAAACCAACACACAGGGGTTGCAGGTTCAGTTGTGGAGGAATAGCTTGTACCAGAATAAATCATCTACAACTAAGAATTATAATCTCTGGGCAATTTTTTTTAAAAATAAAAAACTATTTGAAGGCACTGGAGAACAATCAGAAGTATACATAAATTGGAGAGTAGGAAACCCGTGAGAAAAGGGAACTGAGCTGAGTGAGAGCATCACTTCTATAGCTTCTCTCTTAAGAGAACTCCCAGCCCGAGGGATGCTAGACAGCTAAAGTTCAAGCAGAACGGTAGTCTTGTTGGCTTGAAGTGTCTGTGAACAGAGCTCAGCACTTCCAGAGTAGCTGGAGATTAATAAAGGAAACTCAGAAAATGAAGGAACCCCCAAATCTGGTATGTAACTCCCTTCAAATCTTTGGCTGACGTTTATACTATGTTTGCACAAGGAAGACTGCAAGGAACCCAGCAGAAAGCAACAGCTGGAAGGCTAAGAGAGATGAGCAGAAATATTCGATGCTGTCCACTGTTGAGAGGAAGGCTTGGAAGTTCAAGTGCTTCCAAGTTAGAGGGTTTTGGTAAACACCTTTGGCTTTCCACTGAAACCCCAGAAGAACACATCCTAGGATTAAAGTGTATGTCTCTGAATTAAAGGAATCACCCTACCAATACAAATGATAAAATCAAACATACTCATCTTAATAAAGCCAAGCTTCCATGAGTTCAAAGGGATCAGTCAGTAACTGAATTGCCTGGAAGAACAAAAAGTAATACTCTTCAGTGGAATGTAAAAAACCCAGAGATTTTACAATGAATCGTTCATAATGTCCAGTGTACAGTATGTAAGCAGTAGGCATTCAATGAGACAGGAAAATGTGACCCACCATTAAGAGAAAAGACAGTCAATAGAAATTAATCCCAAGATGACCCAAAGACTGGAATTAGCAGACAAGGACTTTAAAGCAGCTATTGTAAGTATATTCAAGGACTTAAAGGAAAAACTTTTCAGAATTACTAAAACTGATAAGGCATATCAAACAGACAAATAGAAAAATTTTTTAAAGAACCAAAGGGAAGCACTACAACTAAAAAGAGAAATAATTAAAACTGTAAAATTCACTAAAAGGGCTTAACAACAGATTGGAGACTACAGAAGAAAGAATCAATAATTTTTAAATCATAATCAACAAATTATTTAGTATAAAGAACAGAGAAAATAAAGATTCAAAAATAAAATAAACAAAAAAATAATAATAAAATAAAATAAAATAAACAGATCATCAGTGGCCTGTGGGGCAATATTAAGCTCTCTAATATGGGCAATTAGAGTCCCAGAAAAACAGAAAAAAGAAAATGTGGAAGAAAGAATATTTGAAGAAATCATTATTATTATTTTTTATAATTTCCAAAATATGATGAAAAATGTTAACTTACTATTCCAAGAGCTCACTGCATCCCACACAGAATAAATTTTTTAAAAACAAAAGAAAACCACATCTAGAAACATCACAGTTAAGCTGTTGAAAACCAAAGGTAAAAAGAAAACCGTAACAGCATTCAGAGGGGAAAAGAGACACATGACATAAGGGAAAACAATAATAAAAATGAAGACTAAGTTTATTGGTAATAGTGGAGGCCAGAAAACAATAGAATGATATTTTTTTAACTGCAGAATAAAAGGGGTGGAGGACCTATCAACCTAGAATTCTATATCAATTGAAGAAACCCATGGTATTTTATGATACTTCATGATACTGAAAACTTGAGAAAGACATTCATCACCAGAAATAATAAATTATGTGTAAGAAATGGTAAAGGAAATTTGGGAGATTTTAGAGAAATAAAACAAATGGAAACACAGATCTATGGGAATGAATAGAGTACCAATAACGATAAATATGAGAACAATTATAAATGATTACTTTTTCTTCTCTTAATTTTCTGGTGGAAGTGTTAAATTATACAGCCACTTAAGAAAATGTTTTGACAGTTTTTCATAAAGCTAAATACACACTTGATCTATAAACCTGCAATTCCATATCTAGGTATCTACCCAAGAGTAATGTAACTGAATGTCCACAAAAATACTTGCTTATTATTTTTATAATAATAATGTTTAATGTTTATTAACAGTTTTTAATGTTTATTACTGACAACTCATAACAGCTAAAAACTGGAAGTGATCCAAATGTTTCTCAACAGGAAAAGCAAATCATGGTATATTCATACAACAGAATATTATTCAACAGTAAAAAAGAATGAATTACTGACAAACGACATGGATAAATCTCAAAAGTATTATGATGAGTGAAAGAAGTTAGATTCAAAAAATATAATCCCTTTCATATTAATCTCCAGAATAAGAAAAACTGGTCTATGGAAGTGGAAATCAGAAAACTAAGTGCCATGGGAGTTGGGAATGACTGGAACTGGGTAGAAGGGACCTTTCTGAGATGATGGAATTTTTTTTATAATGATGGTAGTTATGCAAGTACATACATTTATCAAAACCCATCCAACTGTATTCTTAAGACCTGTGCATTTCACTGTATATAAATTTTATCTGCACTAAAAGACTCTAACCAACATTGTTCATCTTCCTGGAATACACCCCGCCCCCACATCCCCTTCTCTCACAAGTCCATCCAGATCCTCCAGAAGCTCTCGCTCCACCAACAAGCATTTCTTGACAGTGCAGGTTTGCATGGAGTTCTCAGTCTCTCCTCTCGGAAGTGTACAATGTGTTTTAGCTTTATCTCCCTAAACAAATGGGAAGTTTCCTGAGGGCTGGGATTGCACTTTATGCACAAATGGCAATGCTAAGGGCACACAGGGCATGTGATTTAACTCAACCCCTGAGCAAGGCACCACGCTGAGTGTTGTGGGTAATTCTCAGGGGAGTGAGACACAGATTCAATCCTTTGAGGCACACCTTTCAATGGATGAGCTAAGCAGGCACACAAACCATCATGATCCAAAGAAAACTATGAGAAAACAAGAAAGTGTCCTGCAAGAACTAGGCATGAAAAATCAGTCCAACTTGGGAGATCTGGAAGTTCCTGCTAACAAAGTTTGAATTCATTTAAAACCTTAAAGAAGAAGTAATATTTTCCATTTATTGAATGCTTATTATGTGTCAGGCATGGCGCTAAGTACTTATGTACAGCATGCCATCTGATCTTAATAAAAACCCTCTGAGGTCTGTCTTGTTATTTTTCCATGTTATTAATGATGAACTTGATCTCCGGTCATGCAACAAGGCCACATGGTTACTAAGTGTCCAATAAGTGGATTCAAACCCAGAGACATGTGACTCTGGGACCTACCACACTGTTTTAACAGAAAGAGAAGAGAGGACTAGGACATTTCACACAGAAAGACTTGAAGCAAGTCACAGAAGAGAGTGCATGGAGTAGTAACATGGGATAATTTATTAGAAAGTTGGAGATGAAGGGCCTTAAAGACCAGGCTCAAATTTTTGGGTTTTTTCCTCCATGTCATAAGTATACTCTGATTGAAAACTCTTCTATGGTAGGTTTTATAAGTAATAAGTCAAGGGATCATTTTCTAAAAATAATTAGGAGTCATAGTTAGGAAACTTAAAATAATGATTATTCTGTTGTCTGTGGGAGAGTGCTCTCTCTCCTTTTCATCACATTACGGCTTGTTACATCTACACAAAAATGGCCTCATGAGAGCTCTCTGCTCTGATAAATTCACTGTGCTTGGTCCATGTACTGAGTTTTGTGGTAAAAAAAAAAAAAAAAGCTAGCATTTATACCATCTATATACCATCAGGATGGGCTTAGATAAGCGAGAGAAACCCATCATCTAGAAAACAAACTCATCCATACTTCAGTGGAGTGTCTAATTCTCTCTCACTCTCAGCCCCCAGAATTCAACCCTAACTATCCCCACACCACTACCAAGAGATCAGAAAGCTTTCCCAAAAGGGACTTACCTATTCACCAGAGATAATGCCACATTATTCAAACATTACCATAGTCGTATTTCCTCCTTTGAAGGTTTAAATTGAATTCACTAGGAGAGAGACAGATAAGCTATTCTCAAGTTTAATGAAAAAGAAAATATTAGTGCACTGATCAAAACTATGATAATAATTGATAAACTAATGCCCACTGTTACTCATCTGTGCATCATAGTCAATGCTAAAGCTGATGTCTAAAGGGTAGAAGGGTATGCTTTATTGCATGCTTTAGACCAATCTTATTCCCCTCTCTCCATTTAGACATCAACTTGCAAAAAAAAAAAAAAATATATATATATATATATATGTATGTATGTGTGTGTGTGTATATATATATATACACACACACACACACACACACTTTTTTTGAATTCAAAGCTTTGGGTACTCTTGTTGACTGGAGTCCTTGAAATGTGCACTGATTACAGTTCCGACGTAATGTACATTAGCAGAGAGCTCAAGTATTATACAATAACCTGAAATTAGAGCATCATAAGAGGCTAGTTAATGAAGACGAAGTAATGCTGGAAGTGCTAGCCTTTTATTCTCAAGTCAAAAAATGCATTAGAAAATATGTTTTAAGAATAGGTCATAAAGAATGTAAATGCAAAGCAGAAGAAAGGAAAGAGGAAAAAAACTCCATTGGGCAGGGGAAGGGGAAATGGAGAGAGGGAGAGAGGCTGTGCCTTGCCGGGGTATGCATAATTCAGAGTACAGAGTGAAGAGGCTTCAGAACAAAAGTTCTATTCATTCAGATACAGTGGCACCGGTTCCACAATAACCAGTAAGATCCTGCCTGCAATCTCTAAGCAGCAGCATTTGAATTTGAGGGCCCATTTCTATGAAAATCTTCCATATTATATTCCTATACCATGCTCTAAGAGGCCAACCCACCCTTTCTACCATCTGTTTCATTTCCAGCAACCTACAATAACCTCTCTGAAGCTTATGATTAAACATTTTTAAATAGAGTAGTATGGAAAATAAATAACTAAAGAAATTATTTAGAGGGGAAATAAGAGTAAAACATAAGATGAGGCATGGGGAAATATGAGTCCACGAACTTTAGATCTTATGATCTCAGCTCAATGCTAAAGGTGGAATGCAAATATGGTCCTGGCTTCCTAGCTTCTAAAACAAAGATCAAAACAAAGATAGAAAAAGCAGGTGGTTATGGCAGTGTTATTCCAACTCTTCAGTCTCAGAATCTCTTTACACTTTAAACTTATTGGAGGACTCAAGGAACTTTCTGTGTGGGGCTTATATGTTACATCTATTGATATTTATCTAGCAATGAAAACTGAAAAAATGTTTAAATATTTATGAATTCATTTTAAAATGACAATAAACCTATCATATAGTAACAAATATATTTATGAAAAGTAACCATATTCTCTCAAAAAATTTAGATGATTGGCATTTACATTTTCACAAATCTTGTTTACTTCTGGTTTGATAGAAAAAAGTGGGATTCTCTTATCTGCTTCTGCACCCAGTCTGTTGTGGTACCACATGTAAACCCATGGAAAACCACTGCACACATGAGAAAGCAGGAGCTCAGAAGTCAAATATCATCTTTATGTTATTGGGAATATAGTTTTCATCCCGGGGACCCTTGCGGATCCCCACAAGACACTTTGAGAATCACAAAGTTACAGGAAACACAGGTCCTATAAGACAAAAGCAAAGATTTCTCAAGAGGTGTATGGTCTTTGGAAGAGTGAGTTCTGAGAATCAAAACAAAAACAAACACAAAAACAAAAACATGTTTCTTTGAGTCATAGATGGAGCAACATGTGATGCTGTGTACCGCATGCCCAGCACTATCCCCACAATAAATGCAGTAGTGAGTAGTAGATAGTTAGCCATTCAGAAAGGAGATATGCATGCATCCCCTATTTCCCATAACGTATAGCTTCTGGACAAGATGTGAGTTAATCAAATCAATACTTCCTGTAATTGATGTCAAGTGCATTTTGTAATTATGTTTTGTGGTCTGTGACTTTTATGAGCTTGCTCCATAAAACAATTAACAAATCCATAAAAATAATACTTATGGACATTGTTGTGTGTGTGTTTTTCACTTAAAGCCTTCGGCTTTATCCCTGTTGTGAATAAAGGATACAGTATCACCACACTTCATGATTTTCAATACCTGAGTAAGAACATCATTTCTCCTCCTTCCAAACTATTCTATTTTAGCATGCTTTTTATTTATAAATACTTAACAGACAAGACTGCAGAGCAGTTAAGAGAATAACCGGACTCAGGTGCACCTGCATTTGAATCTCAACTCTATCCTTTATTGGTTTTGTAACCCTGAATACTTTTTTTAGCTCTTTGAGCCTTAATATCTTCATACATAAAATGAGAGTAATAGTAGCAGCTACCATTAGGCCATTATGAAAATTAAATGTAATACAGAAAAAGCATCAGCACAATTCTTAAAAATTACTGAAACATGTTAGTTATCACTAACTATAATTATTATAGACTCTTCTCCTGACATCTCTCCTCTCCCAAGATAACTTCTTTGGTTCTATGGTCAAGAGCACACAGTGAACCCAAAAAGAAGGTGGGAAATGATAGAGGAATGGAGACCAAGAGAAGGGAAGACCAGAGAAGATACAGAGGCAGAGCTAGGAACTTGGGACAGTGCCTGATCTAAGGGAAACTGAACTAGGAATCAAGCAGACCATGAGGATTTCCATGTCTGAACACCTCCAATCCTTCCATGGGATAAGCAATGAATGCCCCTGAACACTGGGTTTCTGTGCCTGTTTCTATTGTGAGTTTCTATAATGATCAATGAATTTTATTGATGGACTGCTGTGCCTAGCACATTGCACCTATGTTCCCTTAATGGTCATGCTGGTGGACTCCCAACTACCTCAGGTGATTAGTTTAACCATTATTGGTAATATTCATTCCCTTTTTCAGCAATTAGTTTAGTACTGGGAATTCTGGCTTAGGTCCCATGAGACAAAATCAGCTTTGGGAGGAGGGGGTATAATAGCAAAGATTATTGGTCAGTAAATATCTACTACCCAAACTCTTTCACTGAGAATGAAGTTTATTTCTCCATTGCATTTGTGTTAGACTTGGCTACGTAACTTGTTTTGGCCAGTGGAATGTTAGTACAATAGTAGGTCACAGGACTTAAATGTGTTTGCACAGTATGACTTGGTTCTGGCTCTTAATTGATCCACCATCAGAAGAGATGTCCTTGGTAGTTGCTGTCCTTCGGCCCATGCCCCCAAACAAACACCTGTGAAGCAGACCTGAACAAGCCCACAGAGGTATTCCCAGAAGCCCTACTGACGAAAGCAGATCCACCCAGCCCAGGACAGCCAAACCACAGTTGACCTAAGAATATGAATTTATATACATTTTCTATACCACAAACTTTTAGGACAGTTTATTGCTCACCATTATTGTGGCGATAGCTGACTGATACAAATGGTTAGGCAAAGTGTCTGGGAAATATTGTTTTAACTCCTAAAAAAAAGACATACCAGAAGAGAATTCTGGATGTGAGAGCTGAAGCTGCTGCAACTATCTTGCAAACATGAAGAAGCCAGCCTGGCACTGAGGAGGCCCTATCCTCAGTATCATTAATAACATTGAGCCCACTGATCATGGAAGGGCTGTTGCTTGATCTCCCTCTGTTACCCAAAATATATATATTTTAATGTTCTTAATGTTTAGGTCAATTTAAGATGCATTTGTCTACTTACTACAGGAAACTTATGATATTTTGTTCTGTTTAAAAAAAACCACACAGTTCCTGGCCAAGTAGCTCAGTTAGTTAGAGCATTGTCCCAATATGCCAAGGTTGTGGGTTCGATTCCCGGTCAGGGCACATACAAGAATCAACCAATGAATATATAAATAAAAGAAACAATAAATAGATGTTTTTCTCTCTTTGTCTCCCTTCCTCTCTCTCTAAAATCAATTTTTTTAATTAATTAATTAATTAATTAAAATTTTAAAGACACACAGTTACCCAATGCAAAGACAATATAAATATACACTGCTGGCAAGAAAAACAACATAGCCATTCTCTAATCCTTTAGAAGTCTATTCCTCCAAGAGAGTTGTCTTGGGGCCTATTGTCAGTCCTGATATTCTTTGGCTGTGAGGCAATTGTTGTATTTTTGGCACAAATAAGAAAGTTCTGGGATGCATGTTCATGAGCATCTGGGAGACCCAAGCTACTTTATATAGTAAGATTTTTAACAGAGCTTAGAACTGAGACTTCTGATGAATTTGGGGGGTAATTGAAAGGTTGGGATCTGAGCTCATCACAGCCTCTGTACCCTAATTTCCTCATCTGTTAAGTGAGGTCCTTTTTTAATGGGATCCCTATCAGCTCAAAAACAAACAAACAACAAAAAAACAGCACAACTCTATAAAATTAGTTTCTTGAGGCCTCAGTGTAATACTCAGCAGCTTCATATGAAATCAGGCCTTCTCTGGGCCTCTAGGCACCTGTGATCTCAGTCCAGTTGGGTTTGTACCAAACCAGTTTGTCTGAACTTCCCATGCAATCCCCATCGGCTTCTGGTTTCTTTTTTCATCCCTCCATTCCCAGCTTCTCCATGTCCCCTCTTCATACTCAGTCCTGCTTTCCTTTACCATTTACAGTCCTCAAATGTCTCCCCATAGTGCAGAATGGTCTTCCAGAGCTGCTGTACCATGTAGTCAAAACCAAGCCTGTGTGTGTGTTTCCACTTCGCCCTCATTCTGGAAATCCTCTGTCCACAGCTACGTGAAGGCAGCACCAGGCCTACCACTCTTGCTGATGGCCTACAAACAAAATAAAAGCTGCTCTGCGGGGGCAGCTATCTTTCGCTGCTGTACCCCCATCCCCCTCACCCCCACCCCACCCCCACCCAAGCCTTGGAATCTGAGGGAGAATGCTGGAGGGAGACGCCCCTCTCTCCACCTCCATGTTAACCTTTGCCACCTGAGCCCAGCTGAGGCAGTTACATATAACACTGACTAAAGGAAGTAGATTGCATGACATTTTTTTTCAAAAGCCCCACTATTAAATTTGTGAAATCAACATTCAATTCTCCACTTTATAATAACATGAGATGCATTCATTCAACTAAAAAAATTTGGGAAACAGTGAAATTATAGCATCGTTTGTCATTAAGAAGCTCACACCACTTGGACAAGAAATTGGTTTTGTTACGAGGTTTGGCCTGGAGAAAGAAAGAAAGATCCCTGGATTTCCCCTCACTGACTATTCAGTCCTCCTGTTGGAACACGTTATAGTTGCTTAACCCAGTGCCCAAGGCATTCGTGGCACCCTGGCTCTTATATTTTCTGGTCCTGATGGCTTCTTCACATCTTCCTGGACCCATGGAACACGGACC
Source organism: Miniopterus schreibersii (assembly GCF_964146895.1). NCBI lineage: Eukaryota > Metazoa > Chordata > Mammalia > Chiroptera > Miniopteridae > Miniopterus > Miniopterus schreibersii. Next base: position 34,563,631 of record NC_138111.1, read on the forward strand.
AGGAGAATGAGAAGATCCCACTCCACCAAGTTCTGCACTCGTAGGGTGAAGCCATGAGGTCAAATAATCTCTCCCATATTTAGGCAGCAATTACTGCTGATGACTTCCCAGATCTAAGCATACCCCTTTTGTGGGGAGGCCAGTGTGCCTGATGCTTTCTGTCCACTTCTTCTGGGGGCCTGAAACTTTCCTATCATTATTACTTACACACACACACACACACACGCACACACACACACACACACACGCTTTCAGTGTATCAGAGAGGGTCATAATTACTTGACTAGGACCTATCTGGGAACTCTAACCAGCACTTTTTGAAGGCCCTGAACCTGTTTCTAAGGTTTTTTTGCCTTTCGATAAACTTTTACCCTTGATAAAGAATCCAGATTTCACCGATCCAGCAACTATGTACTGAGTCCCTGCTGTGCATAAGGTGCTGTGTTAGTACTAGATTCTACATCAAGACCCTGCAATTAGTTGCTGACTCACTTGTGCAGTTGCCTTCTCTGTCCTGCCAGGGTCAAAAGCTAATGCTTAAACACATAAAGAGCATTCCTGACACTTTCCCAGGGCCCAGTATTTGATCACCGCAAGTACTCTACAGGAAATTAAACGGAGCCATTAAATCACATTTCCATATCTGGCCATTCACTTCCTAGAACCTCCTCTTTCTCCCAAAGATACAGCTGACGATCAGGAGAAATGAAAACACCATCTGTGCTGCAAGTCAGTCCGTTTTCTTCCTTGAACTTCAAAGTGATTAGAGATACATTTGCATCAAGAAAGGGAGTATGTTTCCATCTCCCATTAATCAGTAATGATCTGTTCCAAAGGTTTGCTAAACCTTGGTAGATTTCCCACATAGCAGCCACAGTGATCTCTGTAAGTGTAAATAAGATCATGTCACTCGTCTCTCTCTGTCGAAGGAAGGAAGGGAGGGAGGGAGGGAGGGAGAAGGGAGGGAGGGAGGAGGGAGGGAGGGAGGGAGGGAGGGAGGGAGGGAGGAAGGAAGGAAGGAAGGAAGGAAGGAAGGAAGGAAGGAAGGAAGGAAGGAAGGAAGGAAGGAAGGAATTCTGTATTTCTTACTTGGAATTATAAGGCCTTCACCCTCTCTAAAACTACCCTTTCCATTTAGTCTCTTCCACATCTCTATCACATAATTTTCTATCACTTATCACTGTCTGAAATTATTTTATTAGTTTGCATAATTGGCTCCCCTTAGGATGGGTAAGCTCCTTGAGGGCAGTGGGCATGTCTGTCTCATTCATTGTCATTTGTTCAATACCTAGCAAAGCACCTGGCTCATAGTAGGCACTCATTAATTTTTAATGAACTACTTTATTAATAAATAAATGGCTGCTCTCCTTAATATTTTATAAACACTCTTGGTGAGGGAGGCAACATCCTCCATTTCAAGGGCCTCTGTTCTTTCTTTGGGAGTCTCCAACAACCACTTTCTCAGTTACCCTCCTGGGACAGGTCATGTTTATAACCCCCTTTTATGTGTTTAGAAATCAATAAGCTTATTGAATCCATGCACATCAAAGAGCTCTGTGAACCACCACAGAGGTGTGGTTAGGCTCAACCCAAGTTGAGTCACTATTTTTGGTTTACTGAGGGTTTTTTCTTTCCTTCAGAGACAAAAGATTCCCCCATCTAAATACAAGCCAAGAACACAGCCCACCTTCCTTTACTCCAATAACCACAAATACGATGCTGAACTTTTGTGGATTTTTTTTAAATGTTACCAGCTTTGAGCTCCTTCCTAACTCTTACATGATAGTTCAGTGTATAATCAATAACTAAGAATTTTTTAAAACATTGTTTTAAATCTATTAATATATTAAGCATTAATTTGTTATTATGCAGTTAACTTTAGTCACAAGAACTTATTTTCTGAGAAAAGAGCAAAGTACCCAGATAAGATCACCTTAAAGATATAATAAAAAAGGTGACATAAATAATGAACTGGAGAGAGGGGTCGTAGCAGCTAACACTATAGTCTCCCTTGAGCTGTTTCTCTAATTGTGGGGGCAGCTCAGCATCCTGTCCCTCCAGTCAAGGCTGACAGACAGATGGGGACATGGATGATTCACACAACCAGCAAATGTATAAGCCCTTAGACATCAGCTTGTCTGTGCCTTCACTATATACTGTCCTGAAAATTTGGGGCCAGGGAAGAAAAATCCACTGGGAATGAGAAGCAGCTGCTAAGAGACAGACTTTCTCTTGCCACTGGCCCCATCATGGCCACACTTGGCCATCAGCTTCATTGCACAGAACTGCAGAGGACTGACAGACTCTCAGGACTGTTTGCTCTTGTTCCTTTCACTAAAAATCACGGTGAGGTCTCAATCCAGCAAATAGACAGAAGGAAAAATCCAGCTTGTCCCTGGGGGTGGGAGGGCATGAGTATGAAATTAAACCTCTGGAATCTGTCACTGAGAAGGGGGGGAACAAAGGCGGCCGTAGAAACACATGTGCAGGCCTATTTCCATCTCTCCTTCTCACTGCCCCCAGGATGTTGCAATCTGTTACCATTGTGAGCTAATGGGCAGGGAAAGCTGGCTGGAAATGCCAGTGCATCTTGCACTGTGGCGAAGGCGTGGGCGGTAAGGTTTCAGCTCCCTTTCTCGAGCATGGATGGAATACTCCAGAAGGCTATGCTGCCTTTGTTATTAAGAAGCCGTATATCATCAAAGGAGGCAGTGAAAGGCCATATTCCCGCAGGGTTTCACCCTCCTTTTTACGCAATGCCTGAGCAGGCTCGTTTATTCCCATCTTATTTATTTCCCTCTGACACCAAGAACCCCAAAGTGTTCAGCTCCAAAGTTAATGCACATTTACAGCCGAGGAGTATTTTCCTTTCACTGAATTAGGAATGAGGTGCGGGGAGGGAGAAAGGAGGTAATTTAAGTTGCTCTATTGTTGGGAGTAAGGGGAGTAATTCTAGCTTATATCAGCAGCTTGCTGAGTCCCACCATCATTCCTACCCCCCTTTATTTTATTTATCTCCTTACGGCCTATCTGATAATGCTATAACCATTTCCTGTTGTATGCTGGCTGAGGAAGCTTTCTCCAGGCCCAAGAGCAAATCAATAAAAAGTAAGCTGTAGTGATTCATAAAAATAAAATTGTCATCATTATTGTTCAATTATTGCTGTGTCTGTGGAAAGAATCTCAAGAACCGAGGGTTTCTTGGCTAATATTTATAATCTTCGTTGAATGGTGCTAACGAACGAGTGGGTGTGCATTAGACGGAAATGGGATGGTGTTTGATTTATACCCAGTCCAAGTCTGATTGCTAATGTTAAATCCATTAAAGTCTCTCTTAGTTCTGCCTTAATGGACTCCCCTGCATATAATAGAGCTTAAACATACCCGTTTACTTAGCTTTTCATTATTGGTTGAATATTTGTCTTTATTTCATTATCCCCATGATAAATTTGATTTACGATAGTTTGAAAAACAGCACTTTGGAGAAGCTCGGCTTTTAAGAAGCTACAGAAGTAATCCCAGGCTCCCCCACCTTCCCATAGATAAAAGAGCAGAATGTCCTCCCAATAATTACTATTTTTAAAAGTTCAAACTGTTAAATCCAAGCATGTCCCAGATCACAAGATGCAGACACTCAGGGGAAGAAGAAATATTTCCTCCTCGAAGGAAAATAAACAGAGGAGTGAAAGCTATCTGCCTAAGCTGTCACCTTCGGGGCGTCTCTGGGGTGGAAAGCTTTTTGTATTTCTCTGAAACACTTCTCCCTGAAGGAACCCATAAAGCACAAGTGTAAATAGGAACAACAGGTTGAAAAGACTGAGGCGCAATCATCAAGAGTCCCTTCTAAGGTCAACCGTTTCGCAGGGACTCTGTAACGGACAGTGAGTATGAAATTCATCCCGCGGCCTGCGCTCCCCTCTAATCTACAAGAGTTTTCCATTCGCAGCCCGGGCGGTCCCAGGCGACAGGCGCCAAGTCAATTTGGGGTGTATTTCTGATGCTAACCCCTCCATGCTTCGCTGGCTTTACTTGAAAGCTTGGCTTCCTTCTAAATCTGTTTGGTGATGTGCGTCCAGATTAGGTGGAGGGACAGATTTCCTGTTCTTTCTCAGGGTGCTGCTGCTACGTCCAGCTTTAGTTACAGGGACAAGACAGAGATGGGCGACATGGCCCAGAGAAGGTACCCTGAGGCTCTGGGTAAGGTGAGGCAAGAGAAATAGACAGGTAAAATAAACAAATCTCACCCAAAGAGCATCAAAACATGAATCTCAAAGTAACAGGGAGATGATTCTCTAAATGCCTCCCTGGTTATGTGTTTGCTTCCTCCCAGGGTGTGGCCAAGATTGCTCCAGTCAACAGGTATGGAGTATATCCCTGCTGGGCAGCATCAGAAATATAAAAAGAAGAAACCAGGTAGCTCTTTCCCTCAGACAGTTTCTGTTTCTGTTTTGTTTTGTTGAGGAAAATAAGAAACTTATTTACTAAGTTTAATAACCAGGAATAAATAAGAAATACAAAACCTCAACTACTGCAATATACTATGAGCAGCCTAGACAGTGAGTATTGTGTGCACAACGGGTGGGGATGCAGTAGGCTGGTCCTTGTAGGGGATTTTAGGGAGCAAGGCGGCTCAGGATGGACTGTGAAGGACAGAGGCTTTATGAGAGAGGTGGGGAGTGAGCTACAGCAGTAAAGAGACGTGTGCGTGGAAGTAGCAAAGTGAAACATGTTTTGACTTAAACTAGGCAGAATCATAATTTAAAAATGAAACACACATACATGTACACATCAATGAAATTACCAAATCCAAGTGTTTATCACACATTTTCATTCAACCTGTACAGTTAGTACCACCTGACACTAAATCCTGATATATTTTGGATCTACATACACAAATCTAATCCTGGCTTGGATCTACAGTCAGCTCTATTTTTGATTGCTTTGGATTTCATGATGAAATGTTTACCTTGCTTACAGTAAGACAAATGCTAGAGTTAAGCTTTTCAAACTGCAAGGGTGGGGTGATACATGGATAGATGATAGACAGATGATAGATGATAGATAGATAGATGATAGATGATAGATAGATGATAGATAGATAGATAGATAGATAGATAGATAGATAGATAGATAGATAGATATAGATAGATAGATAGATAGATAGATAGATAGATAGATAGATAGATGATAGGTAGATAGATAGATGATAGATAGATAGATAGATAGATAGATAGATAGATAGATAGATAGATAGATAGATAGATAAAAGGTCACTATGTCCAATTGTTTAGTTCTGTTCCATGAGATACTAGACAAAAATGGAAAAGAGTGACCTAAGCCTTGCAATATGTGTTGCCAAGGAGTTGTCACATTTTCTGGTAGCTGAAACTCAAAAAAGAAACACTTTCCCCATCATACAAATTAGCTATAGAACAGAAAGGTCCTTCTTAGAATGATGTGTAGCAAAAAGGATTTAAAAAAAAAAACACAACAACTGTGCACTGCCATTTGAAATAGTGCAAATTTCCATGGGAGATCAATTTATAGAATTTCCCCAATTAATAGGAATGAATATACTTTGATCCTTCCACCATCTCTCATTCCTTTTATTATTATTTTTAATGTAATGGTGGCACAGATTTGGAAGTTGACTGGCTAAGTTAATGATGCAGTGAGTGTCCAAACAAATACAGAACAAAGTACACACAAATTGAGTATGTGTCTTGTATTAGAAATGCACACAGGCAGGAAAGGCAGCCAGGGATAACAGTCTGGATTACAGTCAAACATTTACCAATAAGATAGAGCCCCAAGTCTAAAGGACTGTGGGTCATGCTGGCCCCAGCACTTTCTCCACTCTCTAAGGTCCTGTGAATCTATGACTCCTGGGACAAGAATGGAGAGGGATTCTCGGTAAGTTCAGGAAAGCAGAGGGAATGGTAGATGGGGACTACCATGTATTGAACTCCCACAATTTTCCAGAAAAGATAGTCAACATTTACACACTATCTAATGGGATCTTTCCAACAGTCCTTCTATCTCCATTTTGCTGATGAGTAAACTAAGGCTCAGAGAGGCTATTTAATGAACACATGGTTACACAGCTCCTTACACAGCCAAGCAAGTATTTGGCCTATGTCGGTGTGACCAGGGTTGATACTTACGATATTTATCAGCCAGTATGGTGCAGATACTGGTGAATCAGAGCAGACACAGCAACCAGTCAGAAGAGATGAGGGATGTGAACAACCAGCACAGTCATACCTGCAGGAATCAGCACAGGTTCAACTCACCACCCTGGTTCTTCCCATTAAACATCAAAGACAAAGTTAAACACAGTCCTCAAACCCTTGCTTTGTCTCTAAATGAGTATTCTCATTTACTTAAACATTCAGGTTTGCTTTTGATCATTTAAACACTTTAGGTAGACATCTCTCAATCCACTTAAGTACCTCTTATTTTGGGAGGAGGTAGTTGTCCTGTTAATATATTAAAACAAGAAAAAATTCCTGTAACATTTTATCTACACTGTAGTACACAGGATATGCTTCAGTTATTACCAGTAAATAATCAAATTGTATTTCATTTCCCCCCAGTGCTAATGCAAAGTTAATCGGAAAAACGACCAAATAAATGGTTTTTTTAAAATGTACATTATATGCCTGGTGAAAGTGAAATCTGCATTTATCTCTGAAGTATAACGTAACATGAAATCAAGACAAATCTACTGTTACTTTAAACATATCCCAATTGAATGTGATCCTGCCAATATTATTTATAATCTGAAAATAAATCAACATGGAAAGAACTCATAGAGACTGACTGGCATTTTCAGACTCAACATTCACCTATAATGTTAAAGATATTGATAGATACATAATAGATAAATTGGATCGATAGATAGATAGCTATAAAGTATTTTATTTATCATGTAAAGGCATCATTGTTATCGTCAGACCTTTCCAAAAATTATACAGCAAGTCTGCGTTCACTATCTAGCTCAGGCTAATCCCAGACATTAAAATTTAGCACCTCAGGGGGACATTGGCATGGAAGGTAGCTGTGGAAAAATAAATAAATAAAAGTTTTCTTTGGAAGAGAAGCATGCCTTAGGATGTAAATATTTTGTAGGGAGGAAATGAGAAACTGGCAGAGACAGATAAAATTTTTTTTTTTAATTACATAGTAATTGCAGTAACCCCTGTGTTCTCCAGCAAAATCTGAAAAAGGGATGTTGTTCTTAATCAAAGATTTTGAATCTTCCATGTAATCAACCACTTTTTCCAAAGCTAAGTGGATTCTTGACTGAAGAGCCCACAAACAAATTCTCTAGAGAAGTACTAAGTATTCCAGAAATTTCGTCAGGGGAAATGGTAATGAGGTCCTGTCCTTCATGCCAGTGGGCTTTCGTGGCAAAAACAGGGGATGGAGATGAAGGGACCAGGGCTCTAGTCCCAGCAACACCTTCACTATATGAGCCTGGTCAAGCCACTTTTTCTATGTCTCAGTTTTCATCTATAAAATGGGAATGTTATCATCTATCAGTATCTAGTGATTACCGTGAGGATAGAAAGAACACACGTTTGCCTATCCCCAGGGGTGATACTCAAAAGACTTAGCATCTAGTGTGACCTGGGCTCTGCAGATCAACCCTGCTTAACTTCTACCTCAGCAAGGACTCGAGACAACTGACCAAGAAAAACCCCACAACACCCCCCCCATGATGATTTTTTAAGTTAATGAATGTAGGGCAAAGAGAATGTGAAGGTCAACCATACGCAAGACCCTCACATAAAAAAGAGCAACAAATGTGGGGACACATTTCTCAGAAGGGCCCTAAGAAGGGGGACATTAAAACACACGAAGGTGACCTTCTACCCCGCAGGCCCTTATCCATTTCCACGGCTTCAGTTACTACCTCTGATAATGCCAACATCTCTACCATTATCCTCACACGGGCCCCAGAACCCTAGACACACATTTCCACCTGTCTGACAAGCACGTTGGTAGATTATCTTCTGTGTACAAATTAATTAATCATCTTTCCTCAACAAACTCCCGACCCCGCAGTTCTCTCTGGCCTCCTGTCTCCCACAGCTCCAGCACTCCCCCTTCTCAGCGGTTCGCACCACAGATTTCACGTGAACTCCTTGGGCCCCATCACATCCCATATGTGTCCAAGACCCATAGATTTCCCGAGAAAGTGTCTTTCCTTTCCTGCTGTGTCACTGATGTCTCCTTAACAGCAGTGACTATATTGTGTCATCGGTGTGTTTGTCACAATATTAATTGTACATAATTAATACATGTCTGTTAAACCTGATTTTATAATACACGTTTCACTTATTGCCAGGAACGGACCCAACTTTTGAGTCCTGATGCTTATACAACTTAGGGAAAGGGTTTTTTTGCTTCTTTGTTTTAGGCATACACTCTTGTGGCTACAAAATCCTACACGTCCAGGCCTTTCTAAAGAGCAAAAGAAGAGCTTTGAAGTTGAAGACTCACTGGCTTCACAGCAACGCCTACTTGACTTCTGAACTACAGATCTATCTTCTACTTAAAGAGATGCATTGTGTATTCAATGGCATTTTAGAATCAAAACTTCTATTATGTCTCACTGGTCTTTTATAATAGCTTTCTAAAGCTTTCATCTCATATTGCTCCAAACCCACCTCCGTACAACTTTCAAGTCAATCTTCCCAACTCATAGTTTCTGTCATGTCATGCTCCATTCAAACACTTCCTGTGCCATCCCACCACCTGAGGACCTGGTGCCAAGTCCCACAGTCTGGCATTCAAAGCCCATCACTACCGAAAACTGGAAAGATTATAGCTTTGAAATGTTAACTACTTTTTTCTCCCCCCCTCCCCCAAGAGTCTGATCAATGTTCATTGCTTCAGAAGAAGATGTCACAGATACAAAGCAGAAAGAGCTTACCATCCTGACCCTGCCTTCCAAAGACTTGAGTTCCCAAGGAAATGGAGAGCATCTGGAGTATGGTCACAATACTGGGCAGATACGGAATTTGAAGAGAGAATTCTTTCCCCCTCTTTGAGGAGGAAGAGAAGATTAGGGTCCTAAAGTGAAGTGTTCCAATTCCTATTTTCCATTCAGAGACTGCCAAGTCTCTAGAAAGGTTTGAGGGCCCAATAGCAGAGACAATCTGTACCCTACTTCTCAGTTAAAATGCCGAAGAAAGGGAAAATCCCAAAAATGTCTCAGTAAGCGGAGCCATGAGGCAGCCTAGCTGAAATTCCCATGCCACAGGGTAGCAAGAGAACCAGGGGCCCTAAATCAAAAGCCTGTGTTGATGGCTGATGGAAGACCAGGCTGGCCGTGCAATGTTCTGATCACAGCTTACCCTGGGGCTTAGCCGCAATTCTGGGCAAAGGCAGGTGGGGGCACTTGGAATCGTCTGAGACAAGCTTTTTGCCTTGCCAGAGTAAGTTAAACTTAAGAAAAATGAGGAAATGTATGTTGCTTGCACGCTTAAGTGTGCACTGAGGTTTATATTCATCCAAGGGCTTACCTAGCCCTAAGATTATGTATTAAAGCTACTCTGAATTCAAGGCATTAGGTCCAGCAAAGTCATTTTGGAACTGGTCAAGAGGAGCGCCCCAGGCTCCTTCATGCTTAACCTGCACCGGCCAACAGGTGGTTTCCTTTAAAAATATCTATGTCTGAAAACATGGTCTGGGTTAGCCTCTCTTTACTGGGAAGAAGTACATCAGAGCAGTTTAGGATCTTGCCTAGAGGGCTCTGTTTTTTCAAAATTCAGAGATTTGTGGGGGGGTTTCCTCTAAACCACAAATCTACTGACCAGGAAGACCTGATCAGCAGATAATTCCACTAGGAAAGGAGCAGCCCATTTTAGGTCAGATGTGAGTGACAGGCATGCTGAGTGTCACTGGATAACCACCAATAAATAATCTTTTTGGTAATGCGCAGAAATGATTACCTTGTGTAAATATCATCCTCCTAGATCTGCTCAGGACAGAAGGGGAGATTCATTAATAAGGGGAAATTAGACAGAGAGGACAACCCAAAATAGAGAGATAGATGAGATGTGAATGCATCCCATCTAGGATACATGAGTTACAGAGAAGAACAGGCACTTGGTTTTGAAAATATAATTTCCCTGCTTATTTTTTTCTGTTTTACAAAATGCACCAAAGTACACTCTGCTGCATTCCCATGTCACTAACAGAAGAAAGGGGAGCATAGGAAAGTGGTGATAATATGGTTTCATTCCTTTCATCCAAGGACCTTTCTGTCCTTAAACAATAATCAGTTAAATCTCACGATGTTCCCACTGACAGTACCTTCTGATGGGCCCAGGTAGAAGCAAAGAGATGTGGAGTGGATGAGATCACCCGGGTTCAGGCCACAGGGCTCTTACAGAGGCAGAAATAGACCTAAGAGAATCACCTCCCATGACCCACCTTTAATCGCTGGGAAATACCCTGGCTCCTTGGGATTCTTCGCCAAGCTACCTCCCTTTTTGGAGTTGGCTATGTTTTTCATTTCATTATTTTCAGGACACCCACCTTTGACAGCTGTTCTTCTGAGAATGTGACTAGAAAATTGTCAAGAGGCTTGCCTACGGCCTCCAGAGCGTCGCCTCCCTAGCCACCGTGGAGAGCCTGCGGGTAGCACATAGCAAGTGCAGCTCAGTAATTGGGGGGCTGCTGCAGAAGTACTTTCATGCTGACTAATTAATCTCTAGTAATTAGCACTCAGATGTAACAAGTGTAGCATTCAAGGGCCACAACAAGGGAAATAAAATCTGCTCTTCAGAAATTTGCTCGAGAGTTTGAGTGCCTTTTTGGAGAAAAATAATGGCACCCATCAATTCAGGCATAAAGGCTGGAGTAAGGAATTTAGTTCATACACCCGTGCTAAACAATGACCTACAGTCCCCCAAGTAATAACGTTTGGTCTAACTTCTTTAAAGCCTCAGCAAAAGACATAGCATCCTAAACTTATTAGAACTGGGAAGATCTTCAGAAATCATCTAGCCCAACATTTTCCTTCTGCAGATAAGGAAACTGGGACCCAGAGAGATAAAGTGACTTGCAGAGGACCCTAAGCTGGTTGGTGCAAAGCTAAGACTAGAAAGTGGGTCACTGGGTCGAGTGTTTCCTCATGTCCCGTTTTCTCACGTGAAAAGGGCATGGACCCTGCCTGGCCCTGGGCATCCTTGAGAACGGCTTCGCGTGAGCTCTGAGACAAAAGCCACGAGACTGAGACAAAGTCTCTCTTCGACACTCCTTCACCTCCCTCACCTTGGACCACGTCTGTGCCCTCCTGCCCTCCCCACACGTTCGTGCCTTTTCCCGGGCCGCACTCCTGTAGCCTCCACCCCCAGGCTGCAGTGGTGTACGATCCCAACCACTGGAAAGGCGCAGCAGCCCGGGGTGCTCTGCTAGGGAACCCTGAGACCGGAGGCTTTATCTGCCAGAGGGACAAAGCCTTGAAGCACTCACATGCGCAGGGTGGGGTTAGAGAGGGGAAATGAGAGAGACAGACAGACAGGAAGAGAACTTCCTCTGAATATCCGTAAGACCATTCGAGATGGAGACATATATCTTCATCTCTCTCTTATTAACTCAGGGCACATGATGGTGCCCATGGCCCACTCCTCTCCATGTGTGCCTCCCACGCCCTCTCCCTTTGCTCCCTTGCCCAGGCCTCTGTGTTCTCTCCTCCCCACCCAGCTCAGGTTCTCTTCCATCACCTTAACTGAGCCAAACGGTAAACCAAGGGGAGGTACTAGTCAGTGAGGTTTCTCCACGAAGGAGAACGTCAGGGCCCTGGTGTCTGCTTTCTGGGGGGAGCCCTGCTCTATCTGGGCAGCCGAGAGCGAGAAGAGGGAGGGAGGAGGGTGTGGAGAGGTTTTGGCCCCTCGCGGCCTCACCTCTGAGTAGCGCTGCCCTCACTGGGCATCCGGCAGGGAAATTCAACTCCTGCTGGGCTGGGCTGGGCTGGGCTGGATGGAGTTGGGCAGGAAGTCTGACCACCAGTAAGTTACTGTCCTCTGTTTTCTATCTTGTTTTAGCTTTTCCTTTCTGTAAGTAGAAGGTGTGAAGGCAAATAATAAACCTTCCCCGAGCTTTCCCCTCCTTGTCTCTTGGGCCAGCTCTGCAGAAGCAGGCCCCAGCCCTGGAGATGACGTGACACATTGGCTGAAGCCCAGGCAGGGTCCGAAAGGAGTAAGAATTCAAGCAACTTCCAATTTCTTTATGCCTCAGACCCCATATACACAAGGAAGGACTTAGATTACATGTTTCCAAGGTTTCTTTGTGCTCTAAAATTCTAGTCCTGCACTTTTTTTTTTATTTTATGTTTTCCATCACCATTTATCCTCTCTATGCCCTCTCCCACCTCCACCCCTCCCCCTCCCACCCTGCAATCACCACACTGTAGTCCATGAGTTCTCTGATTTTTTTTCTTTTTTGCTCAATCCCTCCACACACACCCCAAGACCCCCCACACCCTTGCAATTTTTTTCAGTAAGCGTTTATTGAGTATCTATTTATACAAATCACTACCCAAAGTATGGGAGATACAGAGGCCAGTTAAACCTCACCTCAAGGACCTCATGTAAATAAAGTGGACCCACGATTTGGTAAATGCGATGATAGAGCACATGTGAGTGCTACAGGCAACCCCACGGAGGTTACGGGTGACAATGGAGGGGAAATCTCAGAAGACTTCATGGAACAAGGGACAATTATACTGGGTCATGAAATAAGAGTTGGAGTTTCTGGGTGAACCAGGGCAGGGGCGGAGGACATTCCAGCTAGAAGACTGACCAAAGGCCAAGGTTAGAGAATACCAGATAGGGTGATGGGGCTAGGGGAAGAAGTAAAGATGGAACGGTGAAGATGAGGGCCGAAGCGTGTTTCCACATCGCCCTGATTTTCGACTTTGTCTGCAATGTGAGTTTATAAATTGCTAATGTGTCAGCAACATCTATGAGAATAAATCACCTGATTTTTTTTTCACTGCCAAAGTGATACATGGGAGCATTATGGGAAACTCTCATAAAATCTTAACATCTTCTGACATTACTTTGAAATATTTTTTTTTCTTTCTTGCGGAAAACAGGATGCTAATAGACTCGGCCCATTGTTTTTAAGCAAGTTCCAAAAAGAGCCATGAGATCCTTTCCCAAAAGATAAGCTGCATGAAGAAATAACAGAAGGGAACATGTAATGACTGCAAATTTTCTGGTTAAAAATTCCTCTTCATCTAAAGATCGTGCTTCTCGGCTTTCTGTTTCTATTAGAGAAGAAAGAAACGAGTCCCCCCAGAGCCCTGAAAGTGCTGAGAGGTATGCTCACAATTCCTGCCCCAGGGACCACCTACCCCTTTTTAACAACCTTCCCAGAAAACCCACAGAGCTTGGCTGTGGCTGGCAGGCACACCCCCCCCTTGGTCTGCCTTTAAATCATGCCAGTTTGAGGGTCCACGACTGCTCGAGCACATAAAGAAGCTCACCTCTGGCTGCGGGCTGAGAGCAGTGCAGATACTATCTGAGCTGAGCATTGAGTAGATAAAAAGTAAAGGGGCGATAAAACCCCTGTGATTGGGTATGACCTCTGATGTCCTGAAAACTATTGTCCCCTGGCAGCAGAAAGATTCAAGCAGAGTTTAGCACAGAAAGAGACAGCATCCCTCAAAACTAGGCAGATTCTGAAAATGCCTATCCGATTGTTTTATAAAAACCTTAACTAAAAAAGAATTAAAAGCACCCCATCCATAGTCTCAATCCCCACCCAGAAGTTTCTGTTGACAGCTCATAGTGCCTCCTTCAAGACCATTTTCTCTAATTCCGTAAGGACTTTTCACTCCTAGGCCAAGTAAACCTTAGACTGGCTTAATTAACTTAATTAATTTAAAATTGCAGGTATGGTTCCAGGGCAGGAAGGGTCAACAGATTTTTCTCTAAAGGGCCTGATAGCTAATATTTTTTATTTTATGGGCCATACGGTCTGTTGAAGCCATTAACCCTGCTCTTGCAGCCTGAAGGCAGCTATAGACAATTCATAAACAAATTAACAATAAATCTTTATTTACAAAAACAGGCCACAGCAGGGTGACCCCTGATCCAGACCATGAACTCTGTGGGTGCTTCTATTTTGTTGAAAGTAGAAGAGCATTTCTTGTGCTTGTGAAAATTCAGACTTGCACAGAGTCTAAGCACAGAGCACAAGAGAGCAAGTAGCAGGCATGGCATTGGGGACAGGGCTCCCACACCCTGGAGGTTAGACACTGGGACCTCGTTGAGTTGGGACTGGTGGGGGAGATTTAACTCAATCCTTCCAGGACACACAGTTCCAGTCCTCTTAATTAAGGCTGATCACAAATGGCTTGGAAAATGTTTGTGGAGTGAAGTGATTTGGCAAACCTGTGAAATGGAACATCAGCCGTTAGCCTCCGCCCCCTCCCCACTCACTCCACCAACACCTCTGCCCCCAGGCGAACACGCTGGAAAACAGAAGCGCCCACAAGCATATTTCCAGTGATTAATCTCACTGTTTCACTTTGAAACCTGAAAGAGAAAAAAAAAATGGAAGCATTCCTATTTCCCATTGAAAGTAATCATAGCTTTATATCCCTCGGTGTTTACATACAGAGAGCTGTTTATTTAGAATCCTTGCTGATAAGAGCACCACAGGCTCGTAACTTATTATATATTCCCTTTCCATTTTGTCTCTTTGTGGGGGGAGGGGAGGGAGAATTATGTATATTTTATGATAACCCAAAATGACTTATACATAAAAAATACAGACTTTAAAGATAAAAAGGATTAGTCGCAGGTAATGCATTTTCCATGAGTGGCTATAGGGCTCTCGGTTCCAGGAGGTACCGGCTGCATACAAATGAATTGATAAGCGTCTGACGCTGTGGATGGGTTGCAAGGCTCATGCTTTGCTGGAGATGATTCTTAAAGTTACAATAAATCAGACAGACAGTGTCGGCCTTTGAGGATAAACCTGTGATGGCTTGTTGCGCCTCTCTGAGTCGCCTCCGAGGCCCGGGGACTCAAAAGTGCCTGGATGTCACGTTAAATCCACCGAGAGGATAGAGCACTTCAAAGGCGAACGCAATCAGATCTGATGGAAAACACATTTTCTAAAAGCTACTGACAAAAAAGTAATCTTTGATGTGGACGTTGAATAACAATTGATGTTGTCTTTCCTGGCATTTTTCATTATTGCCGTCTTATACAGCCTACTTCGTGTATTAAAGCAATATTAACTGTTTGACAGGGACAAATCCTCTAACTATCACATAAGCAATTGTTTCTGAACTGTCCTCGCCCACTGCCTGTAAAGCCTGTCCCGGTAACTGCTTTTAAATATGACGGCAGGCTCCCTTTCCTGACTAGCTAGACAGTGTCTGAGCTCCAGTGCAGTTCAGTGGAGTCTAGGGAATATTAAAAATGGTTAGGTGGTTATGAGGTGTCATTGGATTGTGAGGAAGGAACAGGAATGTTTTTTGAAGGTGAGCTTTAATGAGAGAGGTCTATAAAAGTTACTCCTTATTACTCCCCCATTTTCAGCACACATTTATATCAAATAGATGTGTGCAAATCTCAGATCTGCTGCAATTCTTGTCACTCGAAGGGAGAAATAAAGGAATGTACAGGAGATCTTTGTTATTTATGCAATGAAATAAAGCAATCTCCGCCTGCACCAGATCCTATAAAATAGACTGGAATGAACTCCCCCAATACGCTGCGGGAAAGAAATTCAAGCGGATCTGGGAGGCACGTGTCACTTTCGAACCCCAGGGTACCTCCTGAGATTTGATGTCTTAACCTTCAACTGTAAATATATGTGGTTTCATTGTAGGTATTTGTAGGACTTTAAATCTCTAATTTTCTGATGACCTTGAGCTTCTTTAGAAATGGGGATGAGGAGAGATCTACAGAAGAGCTGGGATTTTTTTTCCCCCATGAAATGGGGCTAATTGCACCCAAGAGAAAAAGAAAACTAAAACCCCACAATTCAAAACACAAAAGTACAACAACCTGTGTTGTAGACTCAAAAGTTATCATTTGCGGCTAAGACACCTGGGGAATGTGATGTATATTCTTCACTTACATTATTATTATTTCCCCACATCTCCAGAGTTTCCAGCTATCACATGCCTCGACAATATTGTAGGAGGTTTTTGTTTTTTTTTATTTTTATGCTGTAGAAGTTTTACCATAAGTGTACTTCTCCACTGGGATCTGGTCGAGATGGGGTGTATTCAGTCTCCTTTATGACGCCGGTGTGGTGAGCAAAATGAACAAATCAACCTTCAAAAATGAAGACTTATAAGACAACACATTGCCACTTAGGAGTTTTTTGTGACCTTAGACAAGTCATTTGATACCTCTTTGCTGTCTATCAGGGTTCATCAAACTTTTTCTTTTTTTTTTTTAATCTTCACCTGAGGATATTTTTTTCCATTGCTTTTCATAGAGAGTGGAAGGAAGAGAGAGAGAAAAAAAAAATCAATGTGAGAGAGACACATAGATTGGTTGCCTCCCACCCGCACCCCAACCAGGGCCTGCAACCAAGATACGTGCCCTTGGCTGGAATTGAACCTGAGGCATGTCAGTCCACAGGCCAACGCTCCAACCACTGAGCCAAACCAGCTAGGGCCAAGCTTCTTCTTAAAGGGCTAGAAAGTAAATAGCTGAGGCCATATAGCACAAAAGCAGCCATAAGCAATATATAAATGAATGGCATGGTTTTGCCTGAATAGAACTTTAATTTAAAAAACAACAACAAAACCAGGGGTGGCCCTGGCTGGTGTGGCTCAGTTGGTTGAGCATCTCCCTGTGCACCAAAAGGTCACCAGTTCGATTCCCGGTCAGGGCACATACCCAGGTTGTGGGTTTGATCCCCTGTTGGAGGGGTTGTGGGAGGCAACCAATCGATGTTTCTCTCTCACATTAATGTTTGTCTCTCTCCCCCTCTCCCTTCCTCTCTCTCTAAAATCAATAAAAACACAGTTTTAAAAAAATAATGTAAGTTAAAAAAGAAAACAGAGGGTAACCTCAGTTTGGCCCTTAGACCACAGTTGGCCAACCCTTGCCCTGGATCCTTTACCTATAAAATGGGTACTAACATAAAACAAGACCTAATGTTCTCTACTGCTGAACAGATTAGACCAGTTCACAAATGGGGTAGTATTTCTACTTCAGAAAGGGTAAGGCAATAGGAAAGTCCATAATGCAACCAGGAGTTGTTTGATGAATATATTTATCTTATCTTAATATAATGAAAAGGCTATATCACTGCAGACAATTTTTTAAATGATTGCATGCTTTAAGATTGAGTACAACTATCATTTCTTAAAGTCCTTTATAAACTCAAGACATACATTATATATTTCTCAATGGTTGCAAGGAGTGGGAGGCTAATAAGCTATATCTAAATTGTTTAGGAAAAGAAGCCTCTAGGTAGACCCAGAAAATTGCCCTCAGGCAGGTCTTTTGGTATGCTTGAGCAGCCCTTCCAGACAATACAAATGTAAGATAAAAAAGTATGCATTGTTTATTAGGGTACAGCAAGAACTGGGAGGCTAATGCTTCCTTCTGGTGAGCAGGGAGGTATAATTACATAAGGACCATATCAGTCAGGATGGGCAAAGCTATGCTGCGATAACAAGTAATCTGAATTTCTACATGGCTTAAAAGACAACAACGGTTATCTTTGCTTCATGCTACATTTACATCTAGGGTAGGCAAGATAGCTCTATTCATTGTGGGCACTCAGAGGCCCAGCCTGACAGAAACCCAGCCTGACAGAAAGACAACCTGACACAGGCTTCCATGATCAAGAAAGCAAAGGCAAAGTAACCATGTGGGACTTCCAAAGGGTATATTGCACTTCCATTCACATTTCATTGGCCAAAGCAAGTCCCAAGGCCAAGCCTGACATAAATATGGTGAGGAAGTAAAATCCTTCCTGTTGATGATTATGTTCTCACTTGTGAACAACAGTAGCTACACCATAGGGACCAGGGGGTTTCTTAGTGGAAAGAATAAAGGCCCTGTCTTGTTTGCTTCTGAGGTTTAACTTTATTGGAAACTCTCTACTAAACTGGGAGGATATCTAGCTGGAAAGGGCACAGAAGGCCTTGAAGAGAGGCTCCCATGAAGAAAGGAAATCAGGATCAGACCCAGGCTCCATTATGGGGTGGAGAGGTTCATGGCAAAGGGCTGGTTCTGATACAGGACAGGGCTAGCAGCCTCTCTAAACACAGCCCCAGTGTGTAAGGATCAGCTAAAAAAAAAGCTGCAACCCTGATGCCCCTGAGCTTACAAGGAACGTAGACTTGCACGGGCTCCATGAACAAGACAGAGCTGCCTGGGTAGGCCTGACTTTCAAGAGTAACATTCCATAGAAGAGACAGAACATCAGAGAGCAAGGTCCTAAGTCTGCTGGTGGCCCCATCAGATTCTCAACTTCAATGTCTCTCTCTGCTAGGATGCAGAAGCAGGGCCCACCCAACTGGACTGAGTCAATTTTGGGAAAGGGTGACTGACATAGACCTCAAAAAGAGAGACTGGAACAGTGAGCATGATATGACCATATCTGCAGCTGGCAAAAGGGTCTTACCAGTTACACCAGGAGAAGAGTCTAATCTTTTTTCTTCATTTGTTTATCAGTATCACAGTATGAGCTTGTCGGAAGAATTTCTCTCTCCCGTTGAATCTGTGATACCAGGGTTTCACCCACCCTCAAGTGAGAATATAAAAGAAATATATTCAGCTACTGACTAGGAGGAGAGCTGTGCCATTTAAGCACTCCATATATAGAATGAAGTCTTTGGAAAAGGAGAGATGGATCTCCAAAGCTTTCAGACCAAGCAAAAAAGCTATGGTTAGAGGTACTGCCAGAGGGGGACTTTTCCTAGCCCCTGAAAGACACACTCATGGCCTCCTGTTCCACCTGCCAGCCTTCTGCAGCTGACCTCAGCTCACCTAAAGGATTCCAATCAGACTGAAGAAAAAACTCAGTTCAAAGACTGGGTATACCTTTCTTTCCCAGTAACCTTACTTTTCTCACTTTCTGACACCTCATCTACCCTCCCAAGGTAGTCTGCACAACCAGCCTGGAGACATACTTGTGTCCATCTCACAGATGAGAAAACTGAGGCTTGGCTTAAGAAATTTACTCAAACTCATAGCTAGAAAGGAGACTTAGCACTGACCCTGACTTGCCTGTGTTCTTTCACTGGAGTGTGCCCTTCTTCCCTTCCCTCCCTGATTCAAACAGAGCAAGAGGGATGAGGGTGAGAGAGGAGAGACCTCTTCAACTGATTAATGCTTATACCAAAAGAAAAGAGTAGGGAGCGGGGTGCTGCAAAACAGATTGGGGAGTAGCAGTGCCATCTCCAGTCCTCTGAAAGGTGACTGGTTCTTATCGCTTCATTCCCTGAGGATCTGTAGCTTTGTTATTTCACAGCCTCACAGCCGGGGAGGACAAACATATCCCTTGTGAACATTTGTCTAAAGTTCTTCTCTGCCCTCCCCGGACTCCAGGTCCCTACTGCACGTTCCCAGAGACCCTCTAGAACCTTCTGCCCCTTTCAACCTTCTTCCCACCTGAGACACACACCATCTGGAGTTAATAGAGATGCCTGAGTTTTCAAACAAAGCAACCCATCCAAGCAAAACCTCTTTGAAATGTGCCCCAGGATGAGCATGCTGCTGGCCTCCCAAGTCTCCTGAAACCTGCAGTCGGGGATGCGAGTAGAAAGGACTGGATCCCAGTCCTAACTGTCACCACTCCCTGGGTCAAGACCCCCCACCAAATTTGGGGAGACCCCTCCTCCCTCTGCTCAGTCCCCCTGTAAAAGCAGGATGTGATCTCAGTGACCCCTCCAACTCTAAAAAGCAAGTTCCAAATCTAACCTCTTCCCCATTAGATGTCCCACACCTACCCCTAAGTTCTGGAATGTTCCCGTGGGATACTATCAAACAGTGCTGTCACCCTCACTCTTTTTATTTCACTTACATGGACTTACTGTAACAGAGGAAAACGGACCAGCCCTAACAGAGGAGAGAGATGATTTTCAATCAAACATCCAAATAATTAAAACTGGGTAAAGGCCACTGAGATTTGGGAAGACAGCAACCAGGTTTCAAATGCTTCACTTTTATGTATAATACAGAGCAAAGCTCTTGTCCTGAAAATATAAGAAGCAGAAAACCAAGATAAGGGAGGGGAGAGTTTGTGCCAAAACAGGAAGCGAGAAGATATATGTGAAAATGCTTGAAAACCACTGAGTATAAACAGATGATCACCTGATGCGTGGTGATAACAGGAACAGCTGCGGTGCTGGCAGTCCTTGCTCCTGGGCTTTATCATTCTTCTTAAGTTACGTAGGAGAGAAGTTAAGAATATTCTGTCCACTAAAAGGGGAAAGAAAAGAGAAGACAACATGGGGCATCTACTCCACACCCGGCCCTGTGACAGCTGCTGCCGTGCTTTAGCTCATGGGCTTCTCGCCCCAGCCTGTGGGGAAAGCACCTCTGCTACAGATAGAATGTTTGTGCCCCCCCGGAATTCATACGTTGAAATCCTAACCCCCAAGATGATGGCATTAGGACGGGGGGCCTCTGAGAGGTGATAAGGGCATGAAAGTAGAACCCTGTTGAACGGGATCAGTGTCTTTATAAAAGAGACCCCAGCCCTAGCCGGTTGTCTCAGTGGTTAGAGTGCCAGCCTGCGGACTGAAGGGAGAGCTCCTTGTCCCCTCTACCATGGGAGGACACTGCGAAAAGCCTCCATCTGTGAGGCAGGAGAAGGGCCTCTACCAGGCACCGCATCTGCTGGCGCCTTGATCTCAGACTCCCCAGCCTCCAGAACTGAGAAAAATAAATTTCTGCTGTGTATAAGCCACCCAGTCCCTGGCATTTTGTTATAGCAGCCCGAATGAATTAAGATAAACTCTGTCCTTAGTTCTCAGAACAAGAAACTCAGCTTTGTAGGGGTCACAGTGACCGTAAGGCCACTCGACCCGGCAGAGGTGAACGTGAAACTCAAGTCTCCAATTCCAAAGGCAAGTGTATCGGCCTCTGCGTTTCCAGCCGTGACCTCGTGAAGAGGAGCTAACGCAGCAGGACAGAGCTTACAATTAGGAAACAATTGAAGTGCATGGTCGACATCAGTTATTTTTGCTGCCCGGTGTCCATCCACCACTCTTTTAGTGCAATAAAAGCCATGCTCAGTGGGCACTGATGTCTTTACTTCTCTGGCTCCAGGGGCAGAAAATTATGATCCCACCTGGCCCTCGGCACCCTGGCCTTCATCAAGCAGAGAGCCAGCTTCAAGAATAGCTCCATTTGCCTGGTCAGGTGAAACAGGTCTGTTCTCTGTGGTGCTGACTCCTATTTCAGGCTGCTGTCCCCACACAGTAGCAAAGACCGTCACCAGCAGGTGCAAGCATATATCCAACCTGCCTATCAATCCCAACAATTTTTTTTTTAAATACTTGTTCCAATAAAAGTCCTATGCTGATTCTGATTCGACCTGCTTTAGTCAAATATTCTTAGAAACAATAGGGTTGCCAGATAAAATACAGGATGCCTCATTAGAGGTTCAGATAAAGAACAATTTTTGAGTATAAGTGTGTTCTACAAAATACTTGAGACATACTTATACTAAAAAATCATACTTGTTTTTCTAAAGATCAAAGTTAACAGGCACACGCTTTTGTTTTAGTTAGTTGGTAGGGGTGTTCCTTTGTTAATTCTGGCAACCCTAAGAGCCAATCACTGTGGCCAAGGGAGCGGAACAGACTTTTGGCCAAAGCTGAGGTGCAGGCCTAACCCGGAGCACGGAGGGAGGAGAGTGGGTCAACTTCATCTAAGCCTCATGGACTGAGATGGAGAGAAGGGTAGCTCCCCAAAAGAAAATGAGCCACCCCTCCCAGGAGAGAGGGAATGGCTGTTCAGCAGCCAGAAACAACAGATGCGCACTAGAGTCGGAGTGGGTGCCTCCGAGGAAGAGGAGCATATGTTCTGGGCGGGGCTGAGGGGCCTGTGGGCCAGCTAAGTGGGAGAAAGAGAAAGCCTGAACCCACTCCTCTCAACCTTCCAAGTCTGTGTTTTTACCCACACACGCTTGCCAGATTGCTCTAAAAAAGCAACAGCTGTGGAAACTGACAGTTTACAGTTGTGATAAATCGCATTAGTAAAGTATTTCAATTAAAGTCATATCTAACTAAAAAACAAGAAGTCATCCCCGAACAAATAAATTAGTACTTCAATTTGTGGAGTCTTCAAGTGGAAGATTTCAGCACTTGCCTACTCCCCGCTTATTGTTTCGCTTTTTTCCTGAGAGGACCACCTGATACAGTGGTGAGGGGACAGTTCATTGTTTCTGCTGGGAAGACGCAATTAATAAAGACACATGCAAAAAACAAAATCTGTAACGAGGCATTGATTGCATTCCTTTGGGGTACTTCTTAATGACTTAAATCCTAACCTGGTTTCAGATTTGCCTGTAATTTCCCTTATTATGTGTCAGGAGAGAGGGCACTGACCAAGGAAACTTCCTGTGGGGTCCGCCTGTCCTGCCCCATCAGTAGGGTGGAGGGGGCCCCACAGGGCTGTGTTCTGTTCCCAATCTACATGTATGCCTTCCCCAACAACTTCTTTATCCTCAGTTTAGAAAGTCACTCACCTGCAAAAATGAATGGCCTAGGGAAATCACTGGGCCTCTGAATGGTCAGGGCCAGCACAGCCCCCAGATCACAGGGGCCCAGGGCCCCACAAAGGGCTTCAGTCCTTCACTCCTCCCCCCCCACACACACACCTCCCCTCCCCACAGCCTCTCTTCCCAAAGAAATCACATCGTTTTCTTCCAATTCCCCACTTCAGCTTGGTTTTCAGCAGGTCCTTTACCCTGCCAGTTAGTAATTCAGGACTAATTAGGTGATTGCTTTCATTTACGGTAGCAGTCGGGAGGGGGGATGAAATGGCATTGCCCCTATTCTTGTTGGAAAAATAAATTACACCCATTGTTACTTGAGATCTTATTTTTCCCCCAATCAAGCAAATTAGCAGCTTGGTTCATTTTCCCAGCATTCACTCCTGAGCAGACGGCAGCGCCATGGAATGTGGCTTAAAGCTGTGTGGTCAGTACAATTGTTTGGGGCTGTTTGTGCCAACAATGAGAGGAGCCAGCTGTCTCCAAAAGACAAGTGGCACTTGTCTTGCTTAGGCCAAGGAGCCACTGCGAGCAGCCTTCAGCAGGGCTTCTGAGGAAGATGTACACCGCCATCTAGTGGAGATAAAGGCTCAGTGTCGCGCGTTAGTTTCCCCGCCTTTGCTTCTGGCTGGTAAGGATTAGCAATAATGCTTCCTGTAAATTACTAAAAATAAAGATTCTTTATCTCTCCAGGAGTGAGAAAATGTTTGCCCCAATTACTGTAATGCAATGCAACCCAATGCTTGCGTAATGTCTCTTTCATGGATAGTTCTCCTCGGTCCTGTCAGGTCCAAGGTGGGATTGTCACCGATTGAGCAACGGATAGTTCAGAGGCTGGGTCCTAACTAGGGTGGGTGGAGAGTGTGAGCACCCATAGGCAACAGGCTCCTTCATCTCTGCAGCCTCCCCATCACCCCTCATCTCACCCGCAGCAAGCCCGACTGCCAAGCGCACAGGGAGAGGCGTTCAAAAGCTGGCCTGCTCACCCGGAGGCACGGCCGCTTCCGAGTGAAAGCCAGGAATGGAATCAAACTGTAAGACTCTTTCCAATGTTGGCGTTGAGGGGGCTTCCCCCTCTCCCACCCCTGACAACAGACACGTTGCTGTCACTCTCCTTTCCACTCACTCCACCTGTACAATGAGCGTCCCTGTTTCTCGCTTCTCCATGAGAGCCCTGGGGGTTGCACACAGCAGGGAGAGCTTGAGGATGGGAGCAAATGGATCCCAGTACAAAAGGTCTGGGGCAGTGATTCTCAGCCATTGGCGACTTTTGTCCCAAGACTTGGTAATGTCTTGAAACATTTGGGACTGTCACAACTTGGGGGGTTGCTGAAAATTCCACAATGCACAGGACGGTGCCCCGCCACAAGGAATTATCCACCCCCAAATGTCACTGGTGCCAAGGCTGAGGCAGCCAGGCTCAGGGTGACAGGGACTGCCCTCCAGGAATCGGGTTAGGATCACACCCGTTGTCTGTCCTCCAATGAGCCACGCTGCGGAGGCCGGATGATTCGCCCTCTCCCAAGCCGGTACTTACCACCTTTTTGCTTCTTTTGACTTGTCCATTTGCAACATAATTTAGCTGTCTCTTTCCTCCCTGTGCACGGCTGGGAAGAGAAAAGATTGGAAAGGGGGAGGGGCCAGGCGCTTGAAAGGATTAGAAGCGTGACCTGCTTCTCCTGGAGAAACTCGGCACATTCCTCTCTCGATGGGCTTTGTGACCGCGCAGGGTACAATTAAAAGCACAATAATTTTCTTGTTATTCAAGTCAGGCATTAGTCCGGGTAATGGCGTGCTTGGTGGAGAGATGGATTTCCTTGTTAGGAGCTAAGCACAGGATTAGCTGAATTCTCCATGGAGAAATCTTGATTTGTTCAAGGTCTTTCATGTTTTCTACAGAGAAGGGATTATGTCTTCTTAAAGAGGGGCCTTGCTTAAAAAGCTACAAAGTACAAGAAAAAGATTTAGGGCAGAGGGGTCTGTGGTTAAGTAGCTGAGGGGTACAGGGAATTTTAGAGCAAAGGATTATTTAAAGCCATAAAGTTCAAAAAATAATTGGTTTAGCACGACTGGGTCAGTGCCGGCGTGTACGCGGCAAAGGCAGTTAAGCATGAGCTAATATTCATTTTACTTGGGCTAATTATTGCATGAATCCAGAAGAGAGGGGAAAGAAAACACACCCCCTCCCTGGAAATCGGGGAATGCGGTGTTTCTCATTTCTTTGCCTGATAGGCATGCTTGTTTGTTGGGGTGCTCGGAATCCAGGCATCACAAGGGCCTTATTAGGTAAAACACAGAAAAACTGTTCTTCTAAAACACAACAAGGCATGCTCTATTCTCCTAGTGACCAAGCAGAAGCCACTATTAGTTTTAACTCTATTGATATCATTAGCCAGAAAGGACACGAAGTTAAAAAATAATCCTGACTGCACCAAGGCCCTGCTAAGCCTAAGGCAGGGGCTCTCCTCAACCAGGGGGCAACTTATCCCCCACCCAGGGGTCATGTGACAATGGCTAGAGGCATTTCTGGTTGTCACAGCTGGGAGGTGCTATTGGCATCTAGAGAGGAAAGGCCAGGAATGCTCCTAATGCACAGCAGAGCCCCCACAACAAAGAATTATGCAAACCATAATGCCCACGTCTCCAGTGCCAAGGGTAAGAAATCCTGCTCTAGACAACGGCAATTTTCTCTCCTTGGGTAGATCAAGGTTTTTGGAATCCTCCCTTCCTCAGATCTATAATTGACAAGTAATCAGATGACCATATTTCATGCTAACCAACACAATTTTCTGTCCCCTTTTCCACACTGGGCTTTTTCACAGTTCAGGAAACAAAGCGATGTCGAGAGAAGCTCGCCTGGGAAGAGCCGGGCACCAGGCTCTCCAAGGCTCGCGGTGGTGCCTGACGACTCCCTTCCCACACCCAGGAGAGAAGAAAGCCAGAGTCTCTGCAATTTCCCCAGGTTCCGAGCTTTGTGGACTTTTACCCCCTTTTCTGAGATTCCTCCCTCCTCCCTGCATGAAGTATGTTCAGTTAAGTCACTTGTAGTGCAGTTTTAAAGGAGTCAAGAGCCGGCAGTTACAAGATATCCATTTTCCCCCAGTGAATGATGACACCCATCCTGAGGGTGGCTGACGGTGTCATTAGTTAAAGCCCAGGGGCTGCAAATCAGGACAGTTCCAAGGCATGGCCATCAACTCTCCGGGAGATCCTCAGGATGCACTTAACCTCCATTTCCGCGAGCTGGGGGAGACAGAGTGCTGCAAACAGGAAGCTAGAGGGCCCTGGAGGTGTGAGTTGGCCACCCCGAAACTAATCCTACCCAAGCACCCTGCAGGAGAGAAGCAGAAGAACCTGGTGAAGAAGGGAGATGAGCCCTCGGGACCCACCAGCCCCCCTCTCCTTCCCTCCACCCTTTCCAAACACATCTTTCTGCTCAGCCCCAACTCCCATTCAATCCACTCTCAGTCCAGGGGACACAGTGATCCTGATAAGTCCCAAGTCAGATCATGTCGCCCCTGAGCTCCAAACCCTTCAAAGGCACCCAAAGCCAGGATTATGTGGTACGTATTACCAGACATGAAAATAAATACTTACATAGCCTGTCAGCCCCACAGTTTCTCAGGTATGATTGCTACAGCAAGGCTGAAGTGGGCAACACCACGATGGCCACCCCACCCACAGGCAAGACTCAACGCCTGGACGGCTGGGAAGGTCTCAGACCTTCAGGAACTGTCCCTTCCACCCGAACAGTCCAGAAGTATTGACGACACAGACAAAATGGGTTGCAAATGGGGACGCTCCTATACTGAATTCTTGTGTACATTGCTGAAAAAGACAAATGCCTGAAAAGTCCCTAGCAGGGCATCGAAGCATCACTTCTCATGAAACGTGAATAACCTAGTTGCTTTTTAATATTAATGTGATAAGTGATTGACTGCAGTTTGGGAAACCTCACACTCAATTTCTTCATTTCTTCCACCTGTAACAGTCTTTGCATATGACATGCTTATACAAAGTCAGTGTGCTCCTAGCATATCAGTCTTAATATCTAACCTGTATTGGTCTCATTAAAGGTAAACAAAGTCCCAGAGGGGGAATTTGAAGCAGGCTTTTTTTTTCTCTGAATGAATGGGATTTTACTCAAAGAATACACAAAAGTACTGTTTATAGCCTGACACTAGGCCTGAGTAGACGACTCTCATCCATTTGAGATTCTAGGCATCGGTGGCTTCAATCACCACCTCTCCCTCTCTGTTAAATTTCTGCAAAGTACTAACTCTACTTTGAGTGGAAATAGCCAAAGGAAAAAGCCCAGAACCCATGGGTGCGGTGGGGGAGAGACCCACACCAATGTATAAGCTGTTTTTCTCACCATTCACTAGACATGTCCTCAGATGAGAGTAATCCAGGCTCAAAGTGACACATGCCCAAGTTCTAAGCAACTCAGCTGTCGTTCAAATAGCAACTAAATCCTAACATTCTTGGGGCTTTCAACTACCTACTCCATGTACAGGATCACCCAGTCCCAACTCAGTCTGTATAAGTCAGGCTACTTCTGCCTTATTGGCAATGTTGTTCATTCATTCACTCGCAAATATTAATTGTATCTGTTACCTGTGTGTCCAGCACTAGAGATAGGTAGAGAACATGAAACACTTCAAATCCAAACATTAAGTGTAGATCCAAGTAAAAAAGACAGAAACTACTAGAGTGATTTAGAGGTCAGCTGGAAAGGTGAGAAGAGGCTTCGTGGATGAAGTGAAGTTCAGGAGGCACCTGATCAACAGGTGGGGTTTGGACAGTCAGCATGGAAAATGGAGAAAATTCCAATTGGGCCAAAAAAAAGTGGGCATTTTATTTTGGGAACAGGGAAGAGACTGGGAATCAGAGAAGATGCTGTAAGGGAGGTTCTTGGGGTGGGTTACAATGATCGTGAATGTCCATCTAATGCATTTAAGCTTTACTCTGTGGCACTAAGGTGCTACAGGATTTATTTCCATGTGAATCAAGATGTAAATGATGCTTTAAGAAGTTAATCAAACCAGAATAGATTGGAGACCAGGATACTAGTCTTCTATTAGATACTATACTGCCAGAAAAAGAAAATTAAAAATCCCAACGTAAAATGGCGCATTAATCTGCTTGGGCTGCCATAACAGAGGACCACAGACTAGGTGTCTTATGCAACAGAAATTTACTTTTTCAGAGTTCTGGAGGCTTGAAGTCCAAAATCAAGGTGCCAGCAGAGCTGGTTTCTTCTGAGGCCTCTCTTCCTGGAAGGGCAAATGGGAAATATTATAAAGGATAGAGAGGAAGCAAAGACAACAATACTAACATTACCAACCCAAAGGCATGGGGGGAGGGGAGAGAATGGCAATGCCTCCCAGCACAAAACAGCCCCCTTGCAGGGTTTAATGCACTATTATCTCCCCTCCCCTCTCCTGCAGGGTGACTCATGCATTTTCCCAATGGAAGAACAGCCCATCTGTTATATGAGAATTGTTAGTACCAAATATACAGAGTTTTTTGGGGTTGTGCAAAAGACTATAACTAGGGGAAATGGGATGAAATTAAATGGAGATTTAGACTTCAGCAAAAAAGACCATAATATTGAGCTCTGTTAGACAGGATAATATTCAGTTTCCCAAAGGAAGTAAAAGCTGCCACACTCCTTCACAACCCAAAGCCAGTTTCAAAATTGCACAGAAGTGTATCCAGCAAACCACCGTCAGAAGCCTTCAAGCCCTTTCCTTTGTCATCTAATCACTGAGGGACCTATGAGCCAGTGTCACTGTCCAGACCATCATAAGACGCCCCATCTGCCCAGCGGTCTTGGTGACTCTTCCTCATTTTAACTAAAGGCTAATTCAATCAAAACCCTGTCTACTGTTCACAAGCTGGCTTAGGCTGCGTTCCCCAGAGGCAGACCCTGGGATGAGGATCTGTGTGTATGTGACATAGTAAATACATGCTCCCAGGGGAGACCTGCAAGGGAATGAAGGAAGCAGGACAGAGATGAGAGAAAGCCACAAAAAGGTGAATGCCTGGCAGGTCCCGCAGAGGGTAGCTCCATCCAGGTCCCTCAGGGACTCTGATGTGTACATTGTGCCCCAGCTCTGGGGCTTTCCTACTCCCTCATCCTCCCATCATTGGTTAAGGGCTGCACCAGAGTGGTTTCCAGGCTTCACAGTCAATTCTCCAGGATCCTCTCTCTCTCCAAGTGTTTGGGAAAATTTCAGCAGCCCAAGTACAGTGACTGGACCAGTCTGCATTCCCACCAACAGTGCACAAGGGTTCTCTTTTCTTCACATCCTTGCCAGCACTTGTTTGTTGATTTATCGATGATAGCCATTCTGACAGGTGTGAGGTGATATCTCACTGGGGTCTGAATTTTCATTTCTCTGATGACTAATGATGTTGAGCATCTTTTCACCTGTCCATTGGCCATCTCTATTATTCCTCTTTGGAGAAGTGTCTGTTCAGGTCCTTTGCCCATTTTTTAATTGGATTGTTTGTGTATTTAGTGTTGAGTTGTGTAAGTTCTTTATAAATTTTGGATATTAAATTCCTCATCAGATGTATCGTTGGCAAATATGTTCTTCCATTCAGTGGATTGTCCTTTAATTTTGTTGATGGTTTCCTTTGCTGTGCAAAAACTTTTTAGTTTGAGGTAGTCTCATTTGTTTATTTTTTTTTCTTTTGTTTCCTTTGCTTGAGGAGATACATCAGAAAAAAATAATGCCATTAGAAATGTCTGAGATTTTACTTCCTGTGTTTACTTCCTATGATTTTTATGGCTTAGAGTTTTACATTTAAGTCTTTTATCCATTTCAAATTTATTCTTGTGAATGGTATAAGAAAATGGTCTAGTTTTATTTTTATTTTTTTTTGTATGTATCTGTCCAATTTTCCCAACACCATTTATTGATTAAACTGTCTTTACCCAATGTATGTTCTTGACTCCTTTGTCAAATAATAATTGACCATAAAAGCATGGGTTTATTTCTGGGTTCTCTATTCTGTTCCATTGATCTATGTCTGTTTTTATGCCAGTACCATGCTGTTTTGATGGCTATGGCCTCGTAGTATAGTCTAATATCAGGTAGCATGATTCCTCCAACTCTAGTCTTCTTTCTCAAGATTACTGTTGCTATTTGGGGTCTTTTGTGGTTCCATATAAATTTTTGGAATATTTGTTCTAGTTCTGTGAAATACACCATTGATATCTTGATAGGAATTGTGTTGAATCTATAGGCTGCTTTGGGTAGTATGGACATTTTTATGACGTTAATTCTTCCTATCCATGAACATGGTCTATGCTTCCACTTATTTGTATCTTCTTCAATATCTTTCCTCGGTGTCTTATGAGTTTCCAAGTACAGGTCTTTTACATCCTTGGTTAAATTTATTCCTAGGTATTTTATTCTTTTTGAAGCAATTGTGAATGAAATTGTTTTCTTAGTTTCCCTTTCTGATTATTCATTATTGGTGTATAAAAATGCAACTGATTTCTGAATATTTATTTTGTATCCTGCTACTTTGCTGAATTCATTTATCAGTTCTAGTAGCTTTTTGGTGGAATCTTTATGGTTCTCTATATACAGGATCAAGTCATCTGTAAATAATGAGGTTTACTTCCTCTTATCTAGCCTGGATGCCTTTTATTTCTTCTTCTTGTCTGATTGCTGTGGCCAGGACTTCCAGTAGTATGTTAAATAGGAATGGTGAAAGTGAACACCCCTGTCTTGTTCCTGATCTTAAGGGGAACACTTGTGGTTTTTGCCTATTGAGTATAATGTTGGCTGTTGGTGTGTCATATATGGCCTTTATTATGTTCCCTTTATTCCCACTTTTCTGAACGTTTTTATCATAAATGGGTGCTGGATTTTATCAAATGCTTTTTCTGTATCTACTGATATAATCATGTAATTTTTATCCTTCAGTTTGTTTATGTGGTGTATCAAATTTATTGATTTGCAGATATTGTACCCACCTTGCGTCTCTGGAATAAATCCCACTTGATCATCGTGTATTATTTTTTTAATGTATTGCTGGATCTGGTTTGCTAATACTTTATTGAGGATTTTAGCATCTATGTTCATCAGTAAAGAACAATGACCCATCCACCCTCCTTTCTCATCTCTCTCCCACATGATTGCCGCTGTGGTTTGACTTCTCAGGTTTCCCAGCACACACCATGCCAGCACTTATTCTCACCCCTTTGCAAATACGCTTTCCCCTGATTTTTCCTATCCAGATCCTACATGAAGCCCCATGAAAGCTCAACCCACTGGGGTCTAAATTTCTATTGTTCCAATGTTCTTTTTTGTTGTTGTTATTCTTCGCCCAAGGATACTTTTCCCATTGATTTTTAGAGAGAGTGGAAGAGAGGGAAGGAAGGGGAGAAAGAAAGAGAGAGATCGATTGGCTGCCTCCCACACATGCCCCGACTGGGGCTGGGGATTGAACCTGCAACCCAGGTACATGCCCTTGACCAGGAATTGAGCCCACAACCCTTTGGTGTGCCAGCCAATGCACTAACCACTGAGCAATGCCAGTCAGGGATCCAATCTTCTTTTATCACACACTTAGGATAGGTGTCTCTTGTCATTACTGCTATGTGATTAGTCTTGTTACTCCAACTAGAATATCCTTACAGTCATTTCTTACACATCACTTTTATTCCCCAGCATATGTAGCATGATAATGCTCCCATAGTAGAAGCTCAGTTTAAGTGTATTGTTTAGATAATTGTGTATGATAATGAAATACTGAAAATGGAATGACAAAAGCAAAAACTTAAGGATTAAAATCCAGTTTTCTTAACGTAAGCAAACATCAGTCTTAACCCAGATCCAGTGACCTTATTCCTCACTTAAGAATCCATAAATAATTCTTAAATATTCTTTTGCTTCTAGGACAGAACAAAAGGTTGCAGCCTTGAACTTTTACAGTAATCTACTAACACATTCTCTAGAGCAATATGGCCTGAGAAAAGCAGCTTAAAAATCCTGCCAAGACTGGCTTTCTTTATGGGGAGACTAGTATGGAAGCAAGGGCTCCAGTGTTGTAGAAATATTGATTTTCTGGAACACTTGGTTTCAGTAGTACTAGCTTTTGTCCATTAAGCAGCAACCACTGCTGAGCATGTCAGACAAAACTTCTGAGAACCAAACATTAATGCACTTTCCTGAGAAATCGTGAAATTCAGTTCAGTTATGTTATTGAACAAGAATCTATCCCTGGAAACAAGCTGACTAGTCAACAGTAAGGAGACGGGTGAGTTAGATGTGGTGGACACTGTTGATGCCTTTCTTCCTTGCCTTTCTTGCCTTGTGTTACAGCCATGCTGCTTGAGCAGATTTCCTCCATCACAATACAAGCCAATCTACATAGTCTCATCCTCCCAAGCCCTTGCCACAATGATTCTATTAGTTGTGGGCAAAAACTCAGTTAATCAGTTCATGGTGTGCCCTGCCTACAGTGTCTTAAGTTTAGTTTAGTTCAATCAAAGTGAAAACTAATGTTTGATAGTTTAGGGGGATCTCTATCTGGGAAGTCCAGTACTATGAAATGAATTGCTCCCTTTACCAAAATTCGTATGTTGAAGCCCTATCACCCAGTGTGATGGAATTTGAAGATCGGGTCTTCATGAGGTAATTAGACTTATATGAGATCATGAGGTGGGGGCCCTCGTGATGAGATTAGTGCCCTTATAAAACCAGACAGCAGAGTACTTGCTTCCTCTCTCTCTCCACCCACAGGGGGCCATATGAGGACACAGCAAAAAGGCAGCTGTCTGCAACCCAAGGGTGAGTCTTCACCAGATACCAATCCTGCTGGCACCTTGATCTTGGACTTGCAGTCTCTAGAACTGTAAAAATAAATTCCTGAGGTTTAAGCCAGCCAGCCTGTGGTATTTTGTTATGGCAGCCCAAGCTAAGTGATCCAGTAAATAGACTTGAAGCTTGAAACAGGAGAAACCACATTTATCCTTTGAAGAAAGCCAGCCTGAGGATGGAGCCTTCTGGAGAAGGGCAGACCTCCTGGAAGAAAGAAATGGAAACAATGCCTTAATGATATCACACTTAATCCTACTTGCACTTTGGGGTATTTTCATTTGCAAATCAAATCCTCCTAACATGTAGAAATTATATATGCACAAGGATGATGTTTAAAGGGGAGTAGGGAAACATAAAAACATTGACTTTTGAGGGTAGAGAGATTGGTGGATTTTCTCTTTTATTTCAAAATCATTTCACCTTTATTAAGGGCTTACAAAAGGGTCAGATATATGCATTTTCTCATCTAATCCCCATTTTACAAGAAAGAAACTGTAACTGTAATTATAATGTTATTTGTTCCATAAGTAAAAACTTGCACAACAATAACTGAACTGTTAAAAAGACTCCTTTGCTCCTGGAAGCCATCCACCTACAGAATGTAACAGTACATTCTATAAAGTTTGGTTGATATGAAATAATCACTCTATACAATAAATGAAGGGCAGATGGACAATCTCTTATCCAAACAAGTTTACAATCTCTTATCCAAACAAGTTGAGTCCAAAATAAATATCATTTAATCTTGCCCTCTACTACACTAACATCAATATGGTTCATAGATAAGATGGCCACAACACTGGGGACATAGTAAGGGTTCAATAAATATTTGTTGGATTTTATAAGCAACCACATAGTTGATCCTTTGCAATTCATTTCATTCCTTTAATTGCTTCTGTTGAGATAGCATTTCTATACTAGAAGGTTCAAACTAAAACTAAGAACTGCTCACTTAAATCAAGATCAAACTGAACCTCATGACTATATCTGGAAGTCCTTGGTTTTTTTAATGTGCTAGGTAGCTTCCATTTGCCCCTCCAGACCCACTCTCCACCCTCTCCACCCTGTGGCCTGGATGGTCTACATTGACAAGCTCCCATCTGGCTTTGGCCACTGGAGAGGCAAGAGAGTACACAGGAGACGGGAGAATGAGGTCAGAATCCTTGTCCCCCTGGCTTTCCCTCTGCAGGGCCATTGCAGGCTGATTGTCTCCTGTAATCAGTGACCACCATACAGCCTTCCCCACCTTCAGACTCCAGTCGACACCATCTTCACTGAGGGTAGCAGTAACAGAGCCACACAAGCACCCCACTGTTTCTAGCCCCAGCATACTGCACACTCACCTGTGACTTTGCTCATTTACGCATATGTAAATATCCCCTTTATCAAATTCACTACAAATTACCCGGTTAAAGCATGACATTTGATTTTTTATTTTTCCAGGACTATGACTGGTACAAACACGGTACCCAGTTGATTTTGTAATACAACTTGAGATCAAGAAGGATATAGAAGCTCTTCTATCAAAATAACACCTAAAAGTTATGCAGTTGTTGAAAATGTGTCTTATATGTTGACTTATAAGATTCTGGTTGTCAGCTGATACAGCAACTATACAGCTCACTCTGATGAGCAGTCAAAATAGTCTGTCATGCACATAGTTCCTCTTTCCCACATCCTGTGCCCTCTAACTTCAGAGCTACGTCCTTTTAATCCTTCCCCTTAAGTTACCACCTTCCTTCTGTTCCCAAGCTGTGGCAGATATCTAAAAATTTTTTCACATCTCCATAAAAACCAGAAGAGAAAAAAAAAACTTTTTAAAGTCACCACCTAATGTAAAGTAAAGGCCACCATGACTTCTTTTCTCCCATCCAACACTCTGGGGATTCTAAGTCTGACACCACCGCCCAGAAGTAAAAATAAATAAAGGAAAGAGAACAGCTGTGATTTACACCCTACTTTGTAGGTCAAAGGTGGAGCAATCTGGGGAAAACTTGGTTCCTTGGAATGATCAACTAGATGAGATGTCCTGCCCTACGTTCCAACCTCACGCATCTATCATTTGGATTCCATCACAACGAACATGAAAGAATAGAGTGAACCTTTTGGGGAGTTGTGTGTTCCCTCCACTTACTTCCAGTCATCAAAGGGTCACATGATTCTTGCACTTAATTAGGGAAAGAGGCTACTAAAGGGCCAGCCAGCAACGTACCCTCAAAAGTGGTTGGAGTATGTGTGCATATATAATTTGAATTGACTGCCATCATAAAAATCTGGGTCTCCAGCTGCTTTGGGAAAATTCGTAAGATCTGGCAACACTGGGTTCACATTCCACAAAAGCCACCATCACTGGGGCTGAGTAACAGCCATGCCCTTTAAACCAGACCTCCCACCATCTGCCTCATTGACTTGCATTAAATCCTGGCTTCTGGAACCATTTCAGTGAGCCAAGCCTGAAAACTTAGAGAATGAGTTCCTCACCTCCCCTTTTCCTTCCCCAGGAAAAAACAAGATTCTACTCATCAGCTGAAACAGCAACCTGGTGAGCAGTGAAATATTTGGACCCTCGTGATTGACGGACAATCTCCTTGATCATAAGAAGTGGCATCAGCTCTACTGTCATCCACCAAACAGTAACTTTCCTGGATTATAGAATGACTTCTAAAGAAAACTGTGTAGGTTAAATTTCCATACTCTCTGCACCTAGAGAGTTCCAAATTCACACAGAGCCATTTTTGAAAACTTATTAACATTGCAGTGGCATGTTGTTCGGGGTTGTACTCTACCCTAAATCTGCCCTGGGTCTCTGACCACCCCACCCCTCCTGTGGCCACCCCGGTCCCATCTGGGTGGGATGCTGAGCAAACTCCTGCCCTCGCACAGGCCCCAGCTCAGGGAGCAGAGCCCCCAGGCCTCGCTGCTGTAGGCGCAACAACAGGCTAGAGGACAACCGGGAGGCCACGGCTCCTGCTCAGCTCCGACCTGGAGAAGCGGAGGGAGGACACCACAGGCTTCCTCAAGCGGAGTCAGGCAGCCAGAGAGGAGATGGAGCAGCGGCTCAAGGAGAAGCGGAAGGAGCACCACCAGGGACGCCTGGAGACCCTGCCAGGGAGAGGAGGCGCTGGAGGGGGCAGACGAGCTGGACCCGCTGGTGACGGCAAAGACGGAGTGCGTGCGGCACCACCACCCCAGCCTGCTGTGACCACCGTCAGCCACCTGGACCTCTCAAGGCCGGCCATTCAGGCTGCCCCCGCCTGAGCAAGGGGCCAGCCTGGGTCTGAGGGGTAAGCATCCTTCACGGAGAAGCCGGCCAGAACCTCACCCAGGAAGGCCCACGGACTCCCCTCTCGCAGCATCCCTGCAAAAAGGTCAAGAGGGAACATCCCCGATGGGCCCAGGACTCCACCAAGAAGTCCCTAAGTGCCTCTCCTACCAGCAAGACCCAGCACCAGGCCCCCGCCTAGGCTGCAGGGACCTCTCCTGTGTCGCTTGGCTGTCCCAGTCACCCAGCCTGCACCAAGACCTGGGGCTTTTACCCCAGAAGTAGCAGGCGGGGGAGAACTGGCCTCCCTCAGGAAGAAGCTTCAGGGTCAAATCTGGAGCATCTTCCCAAATGGGCCGTCGCCTTCAGTGCAGCCCTTTGCCTTGGGAGGTCCAGGTTTGCCTCTTTTTTTTTTTTTTTTTGTCTTTGGAGCTTTCCATCACAGCTCCATTGAGCCTCTAATGGGAATAGAAGAGGAAATACAAGAACCTTTCATGTAACAAACGGGGAGCTGTCCTTTCAACTGTCAGTAGTGCTACGGTGATGAATAGAAACATGAGTGGCCCTGATGAAGCCTTGGTTAACTTCTCAGCCCCATAGCCTCTGGTAGTGGAGAGGAAATCTTTTAACATTTCGATCAGGCTGACATCAAGCACTGAAGACTTGCTTTGAGGCAGAAATCTAAGGCAAGGTAGAAAACTGGAATGGGAGAATGTCAGCTTGGCAATGAGAACCAAAAAGAAGTTGAAAGGCGTATTAGGAGGTCAAGGGCTCAGGTTCTTAAATATCATGGACTGCTAGAGCTGGGCAGGACCCGAAATCTCACCTAACTTCTATTCAAAGATGAGGAAATGAAGCTGAAAGCCGTTAAATGGTTTGGCCAGGATGGCTGTCTTGTTAACCTCTGTTTCCCAGCACTCGGCCCAGTGCCTGGCATGTAACAGCAGTTGATTAGATGGTTGGTTGGTTGGTTGGTTGGTTGGTTGGTTGGTTGGTTGGTTGACTGAACATATGGCAGAACCTGAACTGAAACTCAAGACAAGGGTTTTACGGATAGTATTTCCCAGCCTCACTGATCATCAGAATTACCTAAGAAAGCTTTTTAGAGAGAAGACTAGATCCCATCCCAGACCTCTTCAGTCAGAATCCTCAGATGTGGGAGTCTGGTGATGTTAACTTGCCCCTGTTCATTTGGATGATCACCCAGGTTTAGGAATCATTGCCCTGAACAATGCCATCTCTTGATACCTAAAGTACCCAAACACACACCATTTATTCCACTGTGTCAGCCTGCTACAGACAAAACCAGCCATGTCCCCTTTTGGAGTCAGGAAGTCTCCACTGAAAATTTTTCTAAACATAGCACACAATTTTCAGGGTGGTTATCACTTTTAGTCCAGTTTGGATTAAAGGGTGATTGTTGACATTGAAACAATAGGATTTCATAGCACTGAAATGGCATAGGATTAATTAGCAAGAAAAAAATATATACATGAGAATACATAAGATTTCATAATATAATCTTTGTCACTCAGCCCAACAATGAGGCGCCACGCGGTCTGCACAGAAGGGTCTTGGCAGATATCCTGGTTTAGTGGGGATGCTATGGGCAAGGACTCAGAAAATAACATAACTGAATTAGGTCTTCATTAATATGACAAATAGGGTATTATTTTTTACACAAAAGATAATAACCAGGTCTTATTTCAGTAACAAGTGTGTGTGGCTTTTTTGTTTCTCTCCCATTAAAATCTTTGTCTCCCATGAGACCTGGCATTCATCATGGGCTTGTTCAGACCTATCTAGGATCTCCTGTGAACAGGGAAAGGAGCTAAGCATGGGCCATAACAAAACCAGAGGGTAATATGTTAACCAGACACCACTCTCAAAGGGACATTCCAAAGATAAATGCATTTATGTTCACAAGGTTCTTTGAGCTCCCAGGAAAAAAGATGTGCTGTGCATATGGTCCTATTAATAACTTCTTTGGTTTTCATTTGTGCTATACCCACATTAATACAAGAAGCTATGTTGTTTGCTTCATTCATTCATTCATTCACCTGCTTTAAATTTATGTATGCAAGTAAATACAGGGCCTTCTTACTTTTTTCAGAGTCTACATTTAAATAAAACTGGAGAAGAGAAAACCAAATAAAACCTCTTTCATCTTTGTCTAAATCTGTCTATTTAACTCCCTGTAATTAGTATATTCCAAAATGCAACTCTTTTTCTGGGAATCTAACATACAGCATGGTGATGATAGTTGATAACACTGCATTGTATACTTGAAATTTGCTAAAGGGGTAGATCTTAATGTTCTCACCACAAAAAAGGTAACTATGTGAAGTGACAGATATGTTAATTAGCTTGATTGTGGTACTCATTTCACAATGTATATGTGTATCCAATTGTTATGCAACTTAAATATATACAATTTTTTAATGTTATTTATATCCCAATAAAGCTGGGGGAGGGGAGAAGGCAAATTATCCATCAGAAAAAGATTGGTCTGTCCTAGAGCTACTATCAATATCAATAATATCTCCCAATTCTGGCACCTGTGTCTCTCTCATGGCCACTGCTCACTAAAAGAACTCTATGAAGTCCAAACACAAGTTTTTAAATTATCCAGCCCTCTCAACTCCTGAAAGATAGGAAAGAAAAAGTGAGGGAAGGTGAGAGACGATGGTGGTAAAAGTGGTGCTAAAGCAGAAACACAAACCAATAAATGCAAGTAAGTTCGGAGTTGGGGCCACCACGGAGTCTTAAAGCAGGCCCGCTGTGCCTTGATCTTGCAGAGGCACATATGGTCTTCCATTAGCGGGTCTCAGAGCAGTGGGCAATGTTGCCCTACCATACGTGCTGATCGCAACGACCGGGCTGATTTATGTTAGTGAGCGCAAGGCTTTTTCTTTGTATTTCATTTCCTTGTTATTTCAAGAGAAATGTAAGGCTAGATTTATTCTGCCATTGCAGAGAGGCTTCCTAGAGTTTGTTTGTCTAAAGTTGATAGTTTCCAGTAGGGTGAAACAGATCTGTTTCCTACAAAAAAATCTGGTGAAAGCTAGGAGTTCCTTCTCCTCCGCCTTCCCCCCTAAAATGAAACCAGATTGATCCTCACACCCACCCTTACTCAGAGCTCACTCTAGAGCCATGGACGCAGAGTTAAGGCAATAATATTACAGGGGATAGTCACTGTAAGTGTATTGCTGACATGTGGTTTCCCCT
Organism: Miniopterus schreibersii; assembly: GCF_964146895.1. NCBI lineage: Eukaryota > Metazoa > Chordata > Mammalia > Chiroptera > Miniopteridae > Miniopterus > Miniopterus schreibersii. The sequence goes on from NC_138111.1 coordinate 34,602,700, forward strand.
ATTTCCTCTACTTCTCTCACCAGGAGGAGTAACTCTGGCCAGAGGTCAATGACTTCACAAGGATGTCAAATAACTAGGTAGAAATTTTGGAAGTGACAGGCAAGCTCTGCTGTCTTCATCTCTCTAGAAGAGTCTTAAGAGTCTCCCCTGCTGGCCAATTAATCAATTGTCCAGTAGTGCAATCAAAGTGGGCCAAAAGGGAGGTGAAAACAGAGCTTTCTATACCGGCACACAGAGATAGAGGCTATTATCGCTTGTCACATGTACAAACAAGATGTCAAGAGCCACCACCAGATGCTCCCACAGGATTCAGTCACCTCTGGTCCTTTGAGGCTAGAAAATCATTTATCTTGGGTATCTCTACGCTTCTTTTCCACCTAATGTCACCCCCACTTCTGAACACCAAGCAGCCAGTACCCACCTATTGTCCCAGTAACGGCCTAAAATACCTTTCCTCCCAATGCAGGTCTTCAAAACTCTTTTATTAGATCTTCTACTTCCTCTTATCAGCAGACATCAAAGAAATAGAAACCATTCTAATGATTAAATTAACTGACCCTGACATGTGAGGGAATGACAGCCATTCCAGAGCTAGTCTTCACTTCAATGTGCAGTTAGTAATAAAAATGAATTTCTAATTGGTACAAAGACAAAAGGTGAGACAAAGGGGAGAGAATCCTTTCAGGCATTGTGGGGAAAAGGCATAGTTTTAGACTGGACTCCAAATTTTATCAGACTATCTTTACCTCCTATGTGTAGCCCACTCATCTCTCTCTTCCTCACTGCTCTTTCCTGAAAGATCAGGGATGAGAAAGCCCTGAGTTAGCAATAAAGTCAAAGACAATGGTCCAGTGTTTGGAGGATACTTTATTGTTTAGCTAGCAAAACTCCTTGCCTTACAATAGAAAATGAAGTTCTCTTTCCCTCATCCACTTCTCTTTAAAATTGAGGTGATTTAAAGAATCAAATCCTACCTCTTTTATATAACAAGCATCCTGAAAAGCAAAAAAAGGTTACAAGTGCAGCTTTAAACTCAAACAGACTTAAGTTCAATAGTGGGCTTTGCAATATATGACTTTTTTGGTTTAGGGTAGTTACTACCCCTCTAGATTTCAGTTCTCTCACCTGTAAAACGGGGTTTTTCATACCTATGTCATTGAGAGGATTCAATGAAATAAAGTCTATAAACACTTAGCAAAGTGCTTGGCATATTTTGAGTGCTCAGTATCAACTGGTTGCTGTTGGGATGAGGGTGGTAGTTATGGAAAAAAAACATTCCCACCACATTGAACACTAGTTAAGAGAGAAATGATGTCTTATCTCTTTCTTTCTCACCACACAGAGAATGCATATACAATAAATACTTGCTGAATTGAGTAGAAACGGAGGGCACAGTTAATTAAGTCATTCAACAGGTATCCATTAGGCATCTGGGTCCCACAGAATATCTTAAACTCAGGAAATAAAGCTGTAAAAAAAAATTATTAAACTCCTTGTTTTTAAACAGTTGTCATTCTAGTGATGAAAGGCCAATAATCAGCAAGTAAATACGTTACAAAATTTCAGATGATGATATGGCAATATGAACTATTAAATATTAAAAAGAATTGTGGAATAGAGGTGAGGAGCAACTTTTCAAAGGATCATTAATGAAATCATCTCTGAAGAAGTGGTATTAAATCTGAGAACAGATCAATTAAAAAAAAACAAACATTAACCATGAGATCTAGAGAGAGAGTTCTGGGCAGCAAGAATAAAAACCCAATGTCAGGTACAAGCTTTTAGTTTTTGAAGAACAGAAAAGAAACCAGTATGGCTAAAGCATAGTGAGCATGTGAGTGTTCAATGTGGGGGTAGGGGAGAGCAAAACCAAGGACAGAGGCTAGAGAAAGTTAGGGTAGTTTGAATTTTATTCTAATTATGATAGGAAGGCATCAGAAAATTTTAATAACTTCTCAGAAGAGATATCTTCTTGGTGTTCGATTATGTGATGGAGCAAATGAGGCTATTGTGGCTCCAGTAAAATTGTTTCATGCTGATATAGCATGCAAGATTGTCAAAGCACCCAGGTGCTTCTTCTGTAGTTGATAATCAGAGTTGTTCTATACAAGGAATGTATTTCCTCAGTTAGAAAAAAAATAGGACTTGCTTTTAACTTCAGAGAATAGAAAATTAGATCAAAACCTATTAATTCATTCAATGAAAGAATGCTATACGGATTTAAGTGGGTGGGGTGGGGGATCTTGTTTTAAATCCTTTCTCAATTAGAAAAGTTATAAAATCTTACCTCTGTAAGAGACCATTTTTCTCTTTGTATTAGAATTCATTCAAACACCACGTTTACTAACATTTACATCCTAATCTCCAGGAAGTAGCATATTATAACGATTAATCTAAACCTCCATAGCTCAGAAAAACAAAAAATTCCTGGGAATGGGAATGTGCCATACGAATACATATTGTATCATTCCATGTCTCATCAGGAAAACAGAAACAACTCTAGGTATTACAAAACAGAGGAATTTAATACAGTAAATGGAAAAATCTGGTAATTACTAGAGGCTAGTAATTGCAATAAGCCTAGAGAAGCAAAGGGAAAATATTAATTGGAGTCTGTGATCTCTATGCCATTACCAGAGCACCCACTGTTGGTGTTATTGGAACCACAGCCATGGTTTCTCTGCAGAAAGCTGGAATCTAGCCCAGCCAGCATGGCTAAGTGGTTGAGCATCAACCTAGGATCCAGGAGATCAAGGTTCGAATCCCAGTCAAGGCTCGATCCCTGGTCGGGGACCTGCAGGAGGCAGCCAATCAATGACTCTCTCATCATTGATGTTTCTCTCTCTCTCTCTCTCTCTCCCTTCCTCTCTCTGAAATCAATAAAGATATATTTAAAAAATAATAAATAAAAAAAATTTAAAAAAAGAAAGTTTGGAACCTAAAGTTGTCCAGAGAAGTCATGGTTGCTACTAGGGCCAAAATCCACAGGTGCTTTGTTGCTGGAGTACCACCTTCCTGGGCAGGACACCAGGAACCTAGACTTGTCTACCACCACTACTACCTCAGAAGCACAGAAAATATTGTCTCCTCCTTTCCTCCTGCCTACTAATCTCCCACCAGTGCCTCCCATTGCAGAAAGTAAGTAGAAGCCATTTGGAGAGGGAATTTTAGAAATGTAGTTTGCAGACTTCTAGCCCCCCAGCAATACACAGATCCTGGAAGAGGAATAGGGCCAGGAGACAATAGATAGAAATTTTCCTTTTGGTTTTCACTGTTTGAAGTCCTAGGAAACCAAAGTAAACAAAGGTTGCCTGGAAACATTCCAAAAAGTGTTTGGGACTAAAGAGAAGAAAGGGGAGAACCTGGAAAACCAGAGAATGGAGGAGAATAAGCTCGTGAGACAACCAACAACATTAGTGCTTCCTTTGCACCTCATCTCCTTTCTCATGCTACCTTCCTGTAGCAATCAATCAAAAATCAGGCCTCATTCACTATAAAGTGTAAATGACTGATAATAGTTTCAAGAACAGCAAGTACAGTAAGCAAAGGAAATTCAGGAATAACATCAACAAAAGCCATTTTTTAAAAAAATAATTCTTAAGATGTTCTATATGTCAGGATATAAAATCTTGTCCTCCATCTCTAAGGGGAGAAACATATGGGTCTCATAAATAAAATGCCATGTGAAAGATATAAGAGATATATACAAAGGAATAGTAGCACAACAAAAGCTGATCTAAAGCAGAGTTCCTCAACCTCAGCACTATTGACATTTGAGGCCAGATAATTCTTTGTTGTGGGGGGCTGTTCTGCGTATTATGTTTAACACCATATCTGGACAGTAGCACCTCCAACTTGTGACAACCAAGAACTTCTCCAGACATTGCCAAATGTTTCCCAGGGAGCAAGATCTAAAGTGTCTTTAAAAAAACAAACAAACAAAAAAAAACACCCTTAAGTGGAGAATTAGAGTATATATTCAAAAGAAAGAAACAGAAAACATTTCAGGCAGGAAAAAAACTTCATATGCAAAGGCACAAAGGCATAACACAGCAATGAGACTGGAGCAAGGGTGTGAAGAGGGGTGTGGAAAGATGAAGCTAGGAGACAAAAAGTATTTACTATACCAGGCTAAAAGTTTGAACTTTACTGTCTAAACAATAGGGAGATATTGAAGGATTTTTGAATAGGACAGTAATTTATTCAAATTTGCATTTTTGAAGCATTTCTTTGGTGACTATTTGGATAGCAGAATAAGGGTAGAGGAAATACAATGAATGGAGCCCAGTTACCTATTTGCCATCATCCTAGGGTTGACATAAGGGTCCCAAAAGTGAGGTGAAATATACTTAGAGGAAATTAGTGTAATTTAGTGCTTAAGTGAACATGGAAAGCAAGGAGAAGGAGTGAAAGAAAGAATTGTAGGTTGCAAGTTTGAAAAAATGGGAAAATGGAGCAGACTGAGAAATGTGTCCTACTTTGGTGATGTGCCGTCTGAATTGTCTGTAAGACATCCAGGCTTAGTAACCTGTTGCTCAGGAAAGAGATCTGGGCGAGATGTGGTTGGGACTCTTCAGAATAGACAGCATTTGACCCGCCCATGAGTTACTTCATGATCAGAGAACAGACAGCATGAGAAAAGGCCTAAGGACTGATTTCAGGGGAATATTAACATTTGGGAAAGGGAAAGGCCAAAAAAGAAGAAAAATCGTTAAGTGATTTTGAAAACCAACAGTGGAATAGAACAAATAAGGGCTGGTAGAATAACAGCAGCTAAAGAAAAAGTTTGAGGAGGAAGGAGTGGTTAACAATGCAGAAACCAAGCAACATAAGGACTAAAAACTGACCCTTAAATACCAAGATCAGGAGTCCCTATAACCTCTGCCAAGGTCATGTCAGGAAGGTCCAAGAATCTAACTGCAGTGAGTAGGACAGTGGATTTAAAAAAAAAAGAGACAGAGTAGAAACTGGAGTTTTATTCATACAGACAACTTTCAAAAACCATAGTGCTGTTAAGTCAATGATGAAATTGAACATGTTTATACGGCTGCAAGAACGAACCCACCGAAGGAATGACTAAAGTCCTAATGTCATCGGGCCTTAAGGAAAAGAGTCAAAATGAAGGATCCAGTTAGTGGGAGGACCAATTTGAAAAGAGGGAAGGATATCTCTCACACAGAGAAGGGTTTGAAGTAGACATGTTCCAGTGACAGAGAATGTTCATGCCCCTGAGAAATGGAAAGCAAGGCCACCTGTAAGAATTATATCAAACGAGGCCCTTTGAGAGGAAGAGCCAGATTGGACATTTCAGGAGGGAGTACACATTTCTAATAACTACCATAGGAAGTGGGAGAGAAATGAGAGACGCAGGAAAAGCTGACCAGGCAGCTTTGAGGACCCAGTTGAGACCTGAAGCCACTTGCTTTCAGAGGGGCCACTTTGTAGGGATGTGCAATTTTTCTGGACTGCGCTTGATACTGTTGTAATTAGCTAGTTAATAATAGGAAAGGAGCAGCCATTATAGGTACTGCCATCTGGGCAGCCTCACTAGAAAGCTGAAATTTCACCTCCCCAGGGAACCACTGGCCCATTCCCTGCAGGTCCCTGGGAGAAGGGGTCCAACAAAGGGAAGATAGATGCATGCACAGTGAAGTTGGGATGACATAAGGAAGACGCTTGTCAGTCAAGGCTGGGAACAGAAGTCATTGGCTAGTGTAGGCAGGATTATTGCAAATCCACAAAAATTTGGGAATACATAATCCCACAGACAAAGGAGTTTGCCCTCTTGGCCTTCTTGGCTCATGGGGCTCTCTTGTTCCCGCTTCATTGCATTTGCCCATGTTCCCTCCATGGCCATGTGGCCATGGGGACCCCATATGCAATAGACTAATGGACAGCAGCTGGGAACACAATCTAAACTAGCGTGATGCTGGATTGGACTATGCCCTAACATGGAACAGAAACTCTGGACACGGGCTTTGATTTTAGCTCTGCTGAAGCCACGTTTACACTTCTATGGTGGGGCAAAGGAAAATGGGACCTTGGAAACTCACGGGTTTAATTCCACAGAAATAAAGCTTTCTACAATATATCATCCTCCCATGGGGCCTCCAGAAATTCTTATTCCAGCGGTACCCCAAGAACTCCACTTCCGTAGATAACATACTCAGCAGCTCAAGTTAGTGGTAGACTGAGTCTGGGTGGATCCTGGCTACATTGTCCAATAAAATATGGTAGAAATGATGCTATGTGAGCTTCTAGGTCAGGCCTTTAGACACTAGCAGCTTCTACTTCTGGTCTTTGGCTACTCACTATTGGAGCCCTGAGCTACCGTGTAAGTTTACCCTACTGGAAGGACCACATGGAGAAGCCTAGACCACACAGAGAGAGAAAGCCGTGGGCAGTTGAGCCCTGCATCAAACCAGACCCTTATGTCAAGGTGTCAGTCATGTAAACAAAGCCAACTTGGACCCTGCAGTGACCCAGTCCACCCAATGTGGAGCCATTTAGTCTTGCCCAACTTCCAGACCCATAATCATGATGGAAATGATGGGAAGTTGTGGTCTCCATCAAGGTGTAGGCTTCAGAAGTGAGGCTGTCCTGAGTTTGGCATGGGCAGGGGTCTCACCCTGGGAGTGAGCTGTAGAGGCTGGGTGGTGATGAAGATCCTGGCAGTGTTATGAATATGGAGTAGAAACATTAAAAGACCAAGGAAAAGGGGGGGGAAATACCCAGGTTCAAATTAATGCTAATCATTCCTGGCTGTTACTCTTTAAAAAGAAAAAAAAAAAAAAAAAGGATCCAAGGAGGGAAATTGTTCACCAGCAGTCACCTCCGCTGCCACTGTGATGCCTGGTGACACATAATTAGAAAACAAATGACAGATTAGTTTAATAATATTCATTAGCAACTAATGAAACTGACAGTGTTTCCTATTGAAAGCAGGTTGGGCTGTTAGTTGATTTTAAGCAAATTATGCTCCTCCCCTCCAGCCTCCCTCCCCACCTCCCCTTTCTGCTGGAGGCTGGGGAGGGGAAAAGATTGCAAATGGCTCATAAAAACGGGTACAAAGGGTGAGATGGTCGAGGGGACAAAGAGAACAAGAGGAGACAAATCAGAATGGGAGAGAAGCTCCTGGGGCCCCAGGAGGAGAGAAATGAAGTTAGAGAATGAGCCTTCCCCCCACCCCACCCCACCCCACCCCACCCCAGCTATCTTCAGACATTTAACTTCTGTCAAAAACCAAAATTTCCATTTGCCTCGGGAAGGAAATGGTTAACAGAAGAGGGGGAAAATCAGTGTTTCCTTTCAGGCATTGTTGTTCTTTTCTTTTTCCTTAAAAAAAAAAAAATTATCCTAAGTAAGAATTTTAACGATATGCAGAAATCATAGCTGTCTTGCTGAATTGCTGCAGGACTGACCCCCCTTGACAGTTCTTAAATTATTCAGCTATCAAGGGCCTGCTAAACATTAAATTAAGCATCCTCTCTCCCCTGTCCTAAACCATTAAGTTATGCAAATGCACAGATAATGGGGCATATGACAACTGGAGGCATTAATCACGCAGCCCTGTCTCTGGGCTGTTGTTATGTAGAAACTGCATCTGCCAACAGACCGAACAGCCACAATTAGATCTCACTTAATGGAATGAGGAGACACTGCCTGGCCCTCCGCACTCGTGTTAGGTTGTAGACCTGGGAGTGAATAAGGCGCTGGGGAGATCTGCCTGCTCTCAATCTCCCTCCCCCCCCCCTTTTTTAATACCTGCTCCTTCAATTGAAATGAAAAATTACCTGTAATTGTTATCATTTGCAAACAAAACCTGTCAGAAGAAAAACCTGCTGTTTACAATGGATGTTTTTGTTGTTCCCCCGGTAATGTTCTTTGGGGAATTTCCTTCATTTCTCTGTGTGTGTGTGTGTGTGTGTGTGTGTGTGTGTGTGTGTTCAACAAATTCTCTGTCTTTGAGAGGAGGCTGGAGCTTGGGAGTGGGAAGCCGCAAACAGCCTCCAAACTGCTGTCTGGAAGCAGCGGACTGGCTCCCCTGCCAGGCGGGTGGCTGGCACGCACTGCGTGGCTGCTTGGTTCCTGCCACCCCGAGTCCGAGTCCCAGAAAGCCGTAGGCAGAGCCCTAGCTGTGCCCCCAGCCTCTCCCCCAGCAAGCGGTAGATTAGATAGACTGGGAGACACCCATCCCCTCATCTTCCCAAGAACTTTCCTCTCGCTTCTCCAGGATTTAACACACTCAGTTTACAGTTTATGTATTTTTTTTAAATCAAAGTAGTTAAGCATTTTTATGGTGGTCAATTGTTGTCAATTGTCTCTTTTGCTTTTGTTTTGTTATTTTTAGTTTTACTCTTAGGACGTGAGAACAACACAATTGGCTTTGTAGGAATATATATGACTTGCTAACAGTTGCTATCTATAGAAGATTTGAGTTGTCATATCTTTTTATAGCAAAACATTGACTTTTCCAACTGGTTTCTCAAGAACCCTGTGGTTCCACAGTCCTGGGTAGAGAGGAGGCACAATGTGGGAGAGACTCATGATCACAGCCCCCCACCACCACCATCCCACCGCCACACACAGCAGGAGCATCACTTTCAACGGTTTCACATACTGAGCTTTTATGTTAAGAAAAAAAAGTTCTTCTGTTTTAAAAAATAGTTCAGGAAACCACTGTTCTCAAATGAAGTCAAGGAGACTTACAGACCTAGTCCCCGGCAACAGTCATTCACTCTCAGGTCTGCTCTCCCTATTTGCTAAATATAGAACCATTTAAACTGTTAACAGTCAATGGTACTGTTTTTCCTCCTTCCCTCAAAAGTTCTCCAACACTTTTAGGAAGTCTACATACTTGTATGAGCAAGAAACCCAGAGCAGAAAGGAGGGGTAATGATTTTCCAATAATTGAAGCCCCTCCTTTCCCATTAACTCCACTAACCACCATTTAGGCCCAATTAGCTCTGAGCTGGGTCAAGGCACCCCTGACCTCCAAACTGTACCCTGTGCAGAGAAAGGGAGCAGGCTGGCTGGCTTGGGGCGGGGAGGGGGGGGGGGCGGCAGAAAGTTGGCAGGACAGGGATATATAATTACTAGGCAGGGGAAAAACTCGTACAGGTTTATCTGGTAAGATTCAGTGAAGTCAACTCAAGCACCGTGTTCTTTCCAGGCCTGGCCTGCTCCCCTACTCCGCACTGTCTTTTCCTAAACCTTCAAGCGGTTCCTCCACCTGAGGCCTTCCCGAGCCTGGATGAATCCAACCACAAGGTTTCAGGTCTTTCTGGTCTCATCTGGATCACTGGTCTGCTGAATTCTGCTCCACCCTCCCCAAACCATCTTCCCACAAACTCCCTCATGCCTCAAATTCAAATTGGCATGACCTTCCTCCACTTAAAAGTCCTACACGCCTTTGACAGATTCTTCCCCTCTTAGCTTTGTGGTAATTACTCCCAGAAGCCTTCCTGAGTTTCCTCCGCTGCCCATTCTACCCAGTGCATCACTCACACCCTCTCCTGCACTCTCACAGCCCCTTGTTACCTGCTTGAAGCTTTCACATTAAATCCTCATGGATTTGCTTGTCTGTTTCCATGAACAAAGTCATGGCCTAGGTCGAGTGCAGACTCCAGCTCTATTCATTCTTATCTCCATTACCTAAGCCAGTGTTTCTCAAATGTTACAGGTGCCTCCAAATCATGAATCACGGGGATCTTGTTTAAAAAGCAAATTAGTTTAGCTGGTCTGGGGTGGGGTCTGAGATTCTGCATTTCTAACAGGCTCTCAGGATGTCAATGCTGCTGGTCAGTGAGTCACACTCCAGGTAGCCAGACCCTAAACAACCTCTATGTCATATCTTCAGTGTTAAGTACACAATACAAGGTTTGAATGATTACCACCACCACCACCCCAGTTGTTAAATGACTGGCTGCTAAATCTACCTAACAATTCTCATGTAAACCCACAATGAGGCCTCATACTCAGGTCTTGTTATAAGAAACAATTCAGGTGCACAGACAAATGGATAACAGCTATCTCTTTGCTTTCTCAAACTGCAAATGCAGTGCACACCCAACGATGGAACATTATTCAGCCTTAAAAGGGAATCAAGTACTGATACCTGCTACAACACAGATAAGCCTCGAAAACATTTTGCTAACTGAAAGAACCAAGGCATAAAAAGCCACATATTTCATGATTTCATTTATTTGAAATGTCCAGAATAGGCAAATCCAGAGACAGAAAGTAGATTGGTGGTTGCCAGGCAGTGGGCAGAAGGGGAAATGGGGAGTGGCTGCTAATGGGTATAGTATTTCTTTTGGGGTGATGAAAATGTTCTGGAATTAGACACTGTGTTGGTTATACAACCTTATGATCTTTCTAAAACCACTGAGTTATATACTTTAAAAGGGTGGATTTTATGGTATGTGAATTATCTCAATCCAAAAACAATTTTTAACACAGGCAGCAAATGTGACTTTACAGACAGAATTATTTCTAGCAGAGATGAGTTTGGGCTGCATGGCTTTGATCCCTTCTTCTTCAGCACCTAAGATGACCCAAGGAGACTCCAGGTGCTATAAAGGAAAGGGTACTTTATCTAATGGCGGGTTACCCATGTTCTTGCTTCTCCTAAGGCTTTCTTCCTTCAAACCACAATCTCCCAAGCTGGTCTTCCACTGATCACCATGCCTCAAGAAATCAAAAAACACTGGATGGTGTAAACAAAATAAAGAAGTTTCCTTCTGCAGGCTTTCTGGGGGTCTCATTATGCTAATGAGCTTTGTAAATCACTAAGAGGAAAATGGTATGCCACTTCTCACATCTGACTACAGAACTCTGTGTTGTGTCTCCCACCCCCCCAAACACACACAAAACATCTTCTGGAACTAATATTCCATGGAAAGCGGTTAAAAAAACACTGCTCTCCAGAGCTAACTGCTCTTTATTTCTTTGGATTCATTGAGATCCATTCATAATAAACAGATCTCATTAAAATGGATATTATTTTCTTCAATTTACTCCAGGGTTTGATTCCTGGGCTTGCCCTTTATTGGTTGCGTGACCTTAAACAGGTGCCTCAGTCCCTCGAAGATTCAGTTTTCCATCCATCAGTTGGGGATAGTGCCTACCTCCCAAGGATGTCAGAAGAATCCAATAAGAACCAATGTAAAATAACTAGCACAGTACTTGCTATATAGTTGGTGCTTAATAAAAATCTTCTTTCTTTACCAAATACGCCAAACCCTTATTGAAGAAGTAGGTATACATCTCTCTAACCCCCACAAAACTGGCACCATGCTGGGTCCATCACAGACTTTACACAAATATTTGCTAAATGCATGAATGAATGAATCATCAATGCCCTGCTAGACCCACTTCCCTAGACCACAAATCCAGGCTAGACCATCCATGACAGTGTGACCGATCATAAATGGAAGAATTCTGGAGCTTACAATTCACTCTCTACTATAAGAATTTTCGTCAAATCCCCCACAATATACAGGTATGCCTTGTTCTTTAAGGCTCTAAGTGTTCCAAGTCTTTACTAAAGGACACTGATAACACAGTGTTGCTTTTCTAACGCAGGCAGATGGATGATCCTAATGCAGAATGCATGAAAGCAGAGGGAACAGTCAGTCCACGACACAGAGAAGCCTGCACTTGGGCTTTGGAACCAGACCACCTGAGTTTGACTGAATCGGACTCAGCCAAGTATGACCTTAAGCATTACTTAACCTCTTCATGCCCGTTTCCTGTCTTAACACTTATTTGTCAGGCTATGGCGAGGGTTAGAGTTAATAAATGAACAGTGCTCAGAGCAATGCTTAGAACATAGTAAATACTCAAAAAATATTGACTGCTATTATATTTGTAATAATTGACAATATTAATTCCTCACCATAAACCCTTTTCAACCCTGTTCAACCCTTCTCTCATCTAGCTGTCCTCTGATCTCACGGGTGAAACAGAAGAGATTCAGCCATACAGAAGAAATTACTGAAACAACTTTATTCATAAAACAAGTGTGAAAATTTCTTTTTATTGGTAGTAAGGGAATTTTAAGGCTGTAATGCCAGCTTTATTCCTCAAAGGGTAGTAGTTACTGTACTGCTGTACTTGGAGCCACGTGACTAGTTAGCACCTTCTCTTTCATTGGAGAACCGTGAAATCTATTATGGTCCCTTAGCAGGGAAATTTCAACAAGAAATTGCTACATTTATTAAACACACACACACACACACACACAAGCAAAAACATATTGACCATGATGGAAAGATTTTACCCATATCTACACAATGATGACAAAATTAGGCATGACTAAAAGGTTTGGGCAGCCCAATTCTCAGGAAAAAAAACCTAAAAACAAATGTCATAATACTCATTAAAATGCTTTGGTATGTCACAGGATGATCTAAGCCTTTAATTCACATTCCTGTGTGGATGCCCTCAATGGTGTTTCAGATCAGTGGTTCTCAAATGTTTTTTAGCAGAACAACCCTTTTCCTCAAATAAAATCTTACATGGAACCCAAATATGTAAACAAAAACAAAAATAGTATTGAGCTTTTCTGGGTTGGAAACCATAGAATGACAGTTCCTTCGACCCAGCAGTGGCCCCTGAGCTCTACAAAGAATTTTCTAGCCTGCATGACATCGCATAAGGTCTTATGAGTTCCCTCCTCCTACGAACTAAGATACTAACTCGGAGAAAATCTTGGTAAGTGGGGGAGGAGAGGGTGTTGCAATTATCTTCAAAAAACTGATCATTTTCTAAAGGGAATTTTTACAATTATTGGATCATACCAAGTTCTAAACTGCATTAGGCTAAATAGTGTAAATTTTTTTCCTCCTAACCAGTAAGTGGGGCTCTTGGGGAATATCAGATCAGCCTTAGGCAAATTTAAGAAACTACATTTTCTCTATACATTACAGTTGTAGCTTCAGTAAATTTGCAAACTTGTGTGCTTTCTAATGACTTTCTCATTCTATACTAGGCTTTCTCAACCTCAGCACTATCATCATGTTGGGCTGAATACTTCTTTTCTGTGGGAGGTGGGCCATGATGTAATACCTAAAGATTTGTACATATTTTTGGGACTTTGTGCTTGCTTGCCCCTATGTCTGGAATTCCCTTTCTCAACCCATCCACCTCCCTGGCAGCTTTTTTTAAAAAAAAATATTGGACAAAGTCCCATCCATGTGCCAGGTTCCAGGGTACAGTTAGCAGACACACACAATTTCTAACCTGCCAAGAGAGCCACCGCAATACAAACATCTCTCTCTGTACCTATTCTAATTGCAGGTTGCCTCATCTGCCTCTCCCAAGAGATGGAAACTCCTTGAGGAGTTTCTATATGTTCAGCACCTACATCTGTTAGAAGAATGACTTTAGTAGGCTCACATTTTCCTACACTCACTTGGAACTTTAAGGGCTACAACAATGTTAAGGGAAAACAGAATTTGCCAACCCAAAATACACCTTTTAGAATATTATTTTAAGATGGTTATTTTTAACAAACAAAAGACTCAAAAAGGAACTTTGGGCCTTCCCCTCTTATCTCCCTAAAGGAATTCAGATAGAAAAACCTGCTTAGCCTGGCCCGCGTGGCTCAGTGGTTGAGTGTTGACCAAGGAACCTGGAGGTCATGGTTGGATTCCCAGTTAGGGCCCATGGCTGGGTGGCCGGCTGGATCCCCAGTAGGAGGCAGCCAGCAAGGATTCTCTTTCATCATTGATGTTTCTCTCTCACTCTCTCTCCCTTGTTTCTGAAACTAATAAAAACATATAAAACAAACAAAGCGACAAAAAAAGAAAAAAAAAAAGAAAACCTGCTTAAAGGAAGGAAGCTATCACCTTAGCATAGCAGAAGCGAAGTGTTGCAGACAGGAGGGACCCTCCAACTTCTGTGTGCTCCTCCCCCGCGCCCCACTGCGCTGGGTGGTCCCGTAGGAATGTGTTTACCAGACGTCTGCGCTTTGCCATCTGCTTGTGAATCGCAGACTTGCCCTGTGAAACCCAGCCCCTGCCTCCGCGGCCTCAGTCCAGCATGGCACACAGGCCTGAGCTGCCCCGTCCGTCCCCAGGCTCGCTAAGGGGGCTGGGTGCAGCTGAGAGGTCCCTACCCTCGTCCCGCAGCTCCCGCAGCTCCCGCAGCTCCCCCTGCTCGCAGCCGTGCGCCCGGTGCTGCTCCGGCCCCGGTGGCCCCTGCGGACCGCGCCCAGTGCTGCGGGCACGCGGACACCGGTCGCCGGCGCTGCTCCGGCCTCGGTGGCCCCTGCGGGAGGCCTGGCGCCGGGCAGCTCCCGGGCCGAGCCGCTGCCCATGAAGGCGGGACGTCCTCAGGCCCGGGCAGGCGTCGCGCGGGCGTCTTCGCCGTGCCGAGGACCCACTCCGCCGAGCGGCTGCTGTGCTTGCTCCGCGTGGGGAGCCCCCGCTCGCGCGCCGCCTGCGTGGACCTGCGGCCCCGGGACGCAGCGGCCGCCGCAGGCGCGGGTGGCAAGTGGCCATCGCGTTCTCAGGGTCGGACATGTGCTGGGTGAGCGCGGGCGCCGTCGGGCTGCCCGGCGGGTCAGGGGCGCGCAGGGCGGGCGGGGAAGGCGCCGCGTTCAGGGCCCCTGGCGCGTCTGCGCTCAGCTGGCCCGCGAGGCGCGGGCAGGTGGTGACCCCGCTCGGGGGCCGGCGCCAGGGGAGTGAGGTCTCCACGGGGCTGGTCAGTTCCAGGGTGCGATGGCCAAGGTCACGCAGGGCCTCGTGGTCGCTGGGGTAGCTTTCATCTGTATTTTCCACCAGCTGGTAGACGGAGAGGGTGGCCTTGCAGGGCTCAGACACCCGGTGGGACCCCTTAGGCGAGGACATCACGCTGAGGGTGTTAATGATGCAGCCTGGATACTCCTTCCGGATCTTGCTAATAAGCAAGGTGCCATCCTGGACCCGGTGCCACCCCACAGCAACCGGGCCAGCTGGAAGGCCTGCAGACGGTCACAGCTGTCTGACTCCTTCCGAAGCACCACAGCCAGGACCCAATCTACCAATTCAGCTCCCTCTGTGTAGTGGCCCTTTGCCCAGATGTTACCGGCCCCACTCTGGCCAAACATGAAGTTGTCGGGCCTGAAGATCTGGCCCAATCAATGGTCTAGACCTGATTGAGTCTAGAGTGCCCAGCTCCAGATCCACCAGGGTAGCCTGAGGCACAAACTTGTTACTAGCAGCTCGGTTGTAGTGCACATTGATTCTCTCCAGGAGCAAGTCACTGTGTCCACAGCAGTTGCCAGTGGGGTTGATCCCATGCTCATCACTGATGACCTCCCAGACCTCCCAAAGCTTGGCGCCAGTCTGGTTGCCGCATCCCCCGGCCATGGATCTGAGCCTAAGGAACGGGGAAGGAGTGAATGCTGGCCGGGAAGGCAGCCTCTGCCATTAACCAGCTTGCAGCAACGAGGGCCAGAGAACTCCAAGAGGAAAACAAGTGGGGACACTGGCACATATTTTTCATTTGAAAAAGAAAACAAAAAATCCTAACTAAAGAATAGAACAATTCTCATCTTTGATCGCAAAGCTTTTTACATCTCCCTTGGGCCCTGTAATGACCTCCTACTGCTATCACGTGCTCGATCACCAGCCCTCACTCTATATTCCGACCCTGTTTACATGGGGCTGACTGAAAGGAGGCAGAGAGCAGGAAAATAAAGCATTTGAAAGGGAAATCCACACTTCCTAGCTTAGAGTGTACCAACCCCTTTTCCCACCACAGGAAATTATTTGGCTACTCAAACAGAGTAACCCATTGCTCTTTGTTTGGGAACATGGTGATTATACTCACGGGAGGGAGTCGATAGATAGAGGACAGGACGCATGCTGGATTTTTCATTTGGTGAGCAGAATGAAAATCCTTTGAACATATCCCTGTGGAAAAAATAATCAATTTTTCATAGATGTGTTATAGGTTTCATAAAATATATTGTGCCCATATTTTTAAAAGTAATAAAATGGCTTTTTAATGATACTTAAAATCTATGGTATGGCAAGAATTATTTAAAATGTGTTTCTGAGGCCTGAAATGTGGTGCTGCCTGCTAAAATATAGATGATTTGGATAAGTCTGTCTTCCTGGGATAAATGTGAGACCCAGCTCGTCTTATTATAAAGCTAATATGAAGGAACTTGATATTCAGGCAGTTAAGTAATTGATATAAATCCTCCCAAGATATTAGAGCCCCTGAACTTTTCTTACCAGTTAGCAGTTTGCCCATTGGCCTGTGTGTGTTAAATAACTATTCTTAACCCAGAGGTCAGGAAAACATGTTCACATAGAAAAAGTCAACACACAGAGGAACAAGAGGAAGCCGAGCTGAGCGTTCACTCATCGAGCAAGCGTTTCCTAAGCAGTGCGCCAGGTCCCAGAATGTGGGGAGACCCGATCCTGGTGCTCTGGGGTCTTAATCTCAGATCCAGGCAGATTAGCTCCATTTTGATGAGCAACGGACTGGATTTTCCACATTGGTGGGCATACTTTTCACAGGAATACAGCTCCACTCTCAGTAGAAGACTATGTCCCTATACCTGTGTCCAGCCTCAGTTAAGCATTCAGCATAGGTCTTCATGGCACTGGTAAGAAGGCAGAGGACAACGTGGCCACCACACCTGAGAAAGCAGGCAGCTTCAGAGCCAGGGTGGTGGGTCATGAGAGTCCTGTCCAGAGAGCATGGGCTGCCCGTTTGTCACAGCTCACAGCTCCAGAGAAACAGGTGTTGTCTCCACTCTCTGCCAACGAGGGATGTGCCTGCCACGTATCTAGCACTCCGTGGGTGTGGGTGTGGGTGTGTGTGTGGTGTGTGTGTGGTGTGTGTATGAAAAAGAGAAGATTTTTTAAATCTATTTGAAGCAGATCCAATAGATGAAGATCCACATTTGAAAACAAAACAAAGCACTTGGGTTTAAGTTTTCTCATCAAGCAGCAAGTTCCTTAAACATTATTACACTATTGTGTGTCTGGTGTCTGCCTTCAAGGAGCTTTGAAGACATTAAGCATCACCGAGGTCAGAATCAGTCTAGCTGAGAAGATGAAATGACATCCCCGAAATGGAGACCACATCAGTGTGTGACACCAAGTGTAAGAGCTTCGGGATTTTACAAAAGGGAAAGTCACTCTAGGTCCAAGCTGGCTAAAAGGACTTGCAGCAGAGGGTGGTAAGAAGGGTATTGAAAGATGTTAGGCTTTAGATTACGGAAGGGGCAGAGGTGGCATTGCAGAGAGGTAGAAAAACCGAAACAAAGATGTGGAAGCAAAATCAGGCATTCTGTTTGCCAGTAGGAATGCCCTGACCAGAGCTGCAGGAAACAGGGCTCACATTACAATGGGGACTTATTATGGGAAAAGAGAAGTTGATTTGTTACACTGGGGATCTTGAGTAGGAGTAAAAGGATGTTCCTTAGGTATGGTGAGAACTCACCCCAGGATTCCTTTAAAGAGCCCACTCCCCTTTGGCACTGAGCTAATGATTTCACGTGCACTCAGTTTTTCAATATCCCGTCTCAGTGGTTCCCAACTTATGGGCCACAGAGTTATGGCAGAGGTCCCTGAAGTCAGATAAGCACCGCCTAGAGAATGACTTGCTCCTGCTATATTGCCACTATCCTGTTCTAATATATGTAGATAGTGTGAGACATAAAATGCAAATTCACTCAAAAGCAACAGTAACCTGAGTTGCCCCAGGCACCAGCATATAGTTACACATGGAGTCACTTTAACAATAACCCAAATGTCACTGGCTCCAATCTCCCTGCTGTTCATGCAGGACTTTAGCCTCCAGTAAAATGCCCCTCATGCATTTCTAGTTCCCAGGGATTGTTTTTACCTGCCTGAAAACTAGTCCGTTCTCTCCAGCCGGCCACGGGGTGGCGCTGCATCTGCACAAAAATGGGAGGTGGTGGCAAAGGAGAAACGTACATATGGATAATATACACCAGGAGCAAAACCTGTAGAAGTACTGACAACCTTTCCCCCCCAGGCCCATTCCTAAAGGGCAGTGGCTTCCTACCACTCAGACCCTTGATGGAACTGATCGGAGAGACAGTAAGAGACAAGTGGTAGGGTCCTCAATTGGCCAGTTGTCTGCATGAGACAAGATGAAGGAGGAAGTAGTGGATGAAGAAAGCCACCCACCCAGGAAGTGGAAGAATAGAAGACCTGAAGTTTTTAGAAAGAGAGGCGATGAGATCCTGGAGCAGTTGCTGAAGACTTGAACCGTGGGAGACAAAGCTGGGAGAAGGAGGGTTCAGGTGTGTTCTGCTGTGTCATGGGCCATGTGACTCCTCTGGAGTGTGCAGATAAACCCATGGCAAAGATCTAGAACACCAATGAGGTTTGGGGATCAGAGCTGTGTCTCTTTTGCATGTTTCTCTGCTGCCCATGAGGTGAGAACAAGCCTAGCTAACGGTTGCCTATGGTTGAAAAATGCAAGGAAAGCCACCCCAGAAATGGTCCCAGCGGTTACCTCTGCAAAGTTAGATTAGGTACTGGTGGGCTTTGTTACAATGACCATGTATGCCCTTTATAATTTTAACAGGTGCATGTTTTCCTTCCATTCAGGGTAGGGACTTGGATGAGGCAAGCAGGGTGGCTTGGGTGCAAAATTTAAGGGGGCACCGACTCTCAGGGCCTTGAGAGCTCAGAGCCAGCATATAAACACACCTGTGGCGGAGCGCCTCCTTAAATTTAGCACCCTAGTCACTCTGCTTGCCTCACCCCGGTCCTGCTCCTGCTTACTCTCCTTCTTGTTAACTGTCATAGTTCTGGATCTCATTTAAATCCAAGCTGAGATGCTATCTGCCATGCACACTAATAACAGAGTATGTTGCCATTTCAAAAACACTCTCACATACATATTTCACTGGTTCTTCGTGATCATCTCAGAGGAAAATTAGACCGATATTATAATTCCCATTCTACAGATGAAACACCAGAAAGGTTAAGAGACCTGTCCAAGGACACACTGCTCCTAAGTGGCAGCAAACTCAACCCAGTTCTGCTGACTGCAGTGATTCCCATCCCTTAGTATTTCCATGACACTGGGTGCAAGTGCACGCGTGCAAATGCACACACACACACTTGATATCACTCTTATATCTATCAGGGAAAAGAGAATCTCTGAAGTGGACCTAAGCCAAATAGTCGTAATTCCCATCAAATAGGGCCCTGCATCACCCCTTTGTAACCACAGGAGGCAGAAGCCCACAAAAGAGCAAGGCAGCCTCTAGCCCATATGGCTGCACCCTTAGCATCAGCCTTTCACGAGGGCCTGCCAGCAAGTCCCTGACTGCTGTCTGGCACCAGGTGTGAGCCACAGAAACTCTGGGGGTTTGGAGGAGGAGGGCATCTGCTCAGGAGACATTAGCCCAGGAGAGTCTCAGAGTTGGACAATCCTAGCAGGAACGCATGCGTGGTGGTCTCACTTCTGGCTTTTCCCCTGAGATGAGCAGAAAGGAGGAAGAGCACCAGTAGTCACTAGCCTGGAGCTCAGCCAGGTGGCCTAGCAACCTGGAAGTTTGCTTAGGGAGTTGGTTTGGACAGACCTTGAACTACCCTGTTTATCCAGCTGTGTTCTAGAGTATTGTTCGCTTAATACCAACACCACATTTAATAAAAATGAACAATATAGTCCAGCCAGGCGTGGCTCAGCGGTTGAGCATCAACCTAGGATCTAGGAGATTGCTGTTCAATTCCTGGTCAGGGCACATGCCCCAATTGCAGGCTCCATCTCCAGTAGGGGACGTGCAGGAGGCAGCTGATCAGTGACTCTATCATCATTGATGTTTCTATCTATCTCTCTTTCTCTCCCTTCCTCTCTCTGAAATCAATAAAGTGTTTTTTTCAAATGAACAATATATCTCCCCTCCCCTCTGCAGTTTTGATTTTCTTGGTTCTCAACCGGTACATCCTTTTAAAACTGAAGTTAAAAAACTAAGAAATTGACAGAACACACTCTTTTGCCAATTGTGCTTTTTTTTCCCTCACAAAACCTAAATCACAGCTGGCAAAATTCATCCTGTCCTTGTTTACCTGTTGTTCCTCTAAGGATGCGGCTAAGGATCCAGTTCCACCAGCCTGGCGCCTAGGAACAGTTTAGCTAAGACTTTGCCTCCCTCTTCTGTTGAAAAACAGGATAACAGGCGACAACAAACTATAAAATGCTGGTGGAAAATACGCCCCTAGGATATTTACATAAGCTGTGTAAAGTGGCTTTAAAAAGGGCCTGGCATTACAGCATTGTTATCCACATGACATTAGAATTAATACTTCCCAGGAAAAGAAAACTTCAAATCAGATGAGATCAAATCATGATAAATTGCACTCACCTGAGTAGCTGAACAAATCAGTGGAGTGATTCTTTGGTCACTGGACTAAAAATATTCCAGATTGATTTTCCCCCCCTTTCAGTAAAATATGAAACTCCCGGATAAGCTGAAATATTACTGGAGTCCTGTATCTTGCAAGGATGCACGTGGCAAAGGCATAGCCATTTATCTAAAAACTTTCTGTTAATAGCTGCAGAGATGGCTGAATTTGCAGGATCTCATCAGGCAAGAAGCACTGACCTCAAAAATAGGGGGGGAAGTAAGGTTTTCTGCTAAGTACCAGAGTTCTCAATCATAAATTAAATATTCCTTTGCAAACTCAGTAATATCCTAAAATATTCAATTAGGACCTTTTATTCAGTGATGTGTAGAAAATTTGAATTTCTAAAGGGCCTTGTCCTGTCCTGAACATAGGGGAAGATGCCTTTGAGGGAGTTCGTCTTTCTGAGGAAGATGCCTACGCACGGTGGACTATCGTGGTAAAGGCCCAGTGGGCCTGTCTTGTTTAAGAGCTGTTTCTGCAGTGGCATCATCTGGCGTTTATACAGTGCTGTTCCTCTTAATAAGGATGACCATTCACTATGGAGCATTGTGTGAGGCACTCAACATACATACACCCGCTGACAACGAGTTAGCATAATCCTCATGCCTCACTTAGGGAAGCTACAAGTTCAAAGTAACCTCCCTGAGATGCTAGGTTTGGGGAGAAGCAGAGCTGGGATTCATCCTAGAGGGTGGAACTTCAAAGTCGGTGCTCTTGAAGGCAACACCCACTGCCTCTTTTAAAGAGCTCTCCCCTGGCCTGGCCGGCATGGCTCAGTGGTTGAGCATCGACCTATGATCCAGGAGATCACGGCTTGATTCCCAGGCAGGGCACATGCCCAGGTTATGGGTTCAAGCCCCAGAAGGGGGTGTGCAGGAGGCAGCTGATCAGTGACTCTCTCGTCATCAATGTTTCTCTCTCTCTCTCTCTCCTTTCTTCTCTCTGAAATCAATAAAGATATATTTTACTAAATAAATAAAAATAAAAAGCTCTCCCCTAACTGGCAGGAACGCATTCCAGAGACCGGTATTTCCCTGGTAATGAGAATCACCTGGAGAACTTGTTCACTCTGCTTCCAAAACCTCTACCCTGGAGGTTCCATCTCAGTAGGTCTGTGCAGAAATTGTCTTGTTAACAAGCGATCCAGGTGATTCTTATCATCTAAGAACTATGGAATGATCTCAGGCCAGGGGTCAGCAAGGTAAAGGGCCAGAGAGTATTTCTGGTTTTGTGGGCCAAAAGGTCTCTGTCACAACTCATCAGCACAGAAGCAGCCAGCAGCAATTGGGAAATGAATGGGCATGGCTGCAGTCCAGCACTTTAATTACAAAAACAGGTGGCTGGCTATAGTTTTCTGTCTCCTCTCAGACCATTCATAATACCACTAAAAACAAGACATTAATGCTTGCTATTTGTCACCTTATTAAGGCCAAGACTCAATCAGGTAATTGATCTGGTGAAAATCTTCCCAGCTCAGGGAAACGTCCCCCTCATCAAGGGATAGAGTCAAGGTTGTGTCTTCCCTCCCTCTTTAAGGAGCAGCACCTTTAGTATCAGATGCAGGTTTGTAACCTTCCCTATCTGCGCAACTCGTGATGCAAGGGAGGACGTTAGGAGGTCAAGCAGAGACAGATTTCACCTCAGCACATAGGTGAATGTGCTGGGTGGAATTTTAAGAAGTCCTCCAAGATTCCCATCCCCTGGTGAGAATGCACACCTTGCTCCAGTTATCCAGTCACACACTGATTTAAGTCCTACTCTGCAGGGATTTTGCAGACATGATTAAAGTCCCAAATCGGTAGACTTTATGAGAGGGAAACCATCCTGATCAAAAGTCAGAGACAGGAATCAAAATCAAAATGAGAGGATGATTCAACATGGGGAGAGTCCCCATTGCTGGCCTTGGTGATGGAGGGGCTATACGGTGAGAAAAGTGGGTGTTCCTTAGAAGCTGAGAGCTCCCTGGCTGACAGCCAGCAAGAAAGGGGTCCTCAGTCCTACAACCATAAAGAAACAAGTTCTTCTGCAACAACTGAGTTGAGAAGAAGACACTGAGCCCCAGAGGAGCACCTGCTGTGGCTGACACCTTGACATCAGCTGGTGTGACCCCCAGCAAAGCTGGGACTTCTGACCTCAGAAAATGTGAGATAATAAAGTTACGTTTGGCAAACTGTTCAGTCTGTGCTAATTTGTTACACAGCAATAAAAAAAAAAATTTTTTTTAACTAAACTAATTCAGAGAGGCCCAAAACTTTGATGTTTGAGTTACTGCTGGAGATTTTTAAGCCCAGTAATTTCTGGGTTTAAATATAAATGGATGTGTCCCCTTAGAGCCACTTGCATTCACCCTGTGTGGATTGTCCCCTGACTCAGGCCAGTGTTCACAGCCCGCCTTTCAGGAATGTGCTTCTCCAGACCACTTACTGCAATGAAGTTTACCCAAGACCAATGTGCAGTTTATTTCAACACGCCTGTCATGTGCAAAACATCAAACCAGATATTGGGGGTGGCTGGGTGATAGGGGATGAAAAGGGACAGATGTTTGGAAAATTAACTGTTAGGCAGGTATTATTATTGGCATGTAAGAAAACCATATAGGAACTCAGAAAGCAAGACAGTTAATTCTGACCAAGAAAACATGGAATTTACATGGGAAGGCACAGTCTAAACCAGAGAACAGAAGCTCACAATATTTGGTACGTGTGAGATGTTGGCAGAGATTGTGAAGGGCTTTCTGTATACAGGGGCCCCCGGGGGCTCCCCAAACTCTTCCTGCATCCAGGGAATTAGGAGCTTGGACCACCAAGTAATCTTTCAGGGAACCTACTGTTAGATTCTTTTTTTCTTTTTACTCTTTTATGAGGATGACTGATGCTCCACTGAATTCAGAGGAGAATTTGATTTTCCTGCTATCCTCAGGGGATGCCCCAGCTAAATGCATGAAAAGTCACCCAACATCAAAGACCATTCAGCCACGGATATGAGAGCTTCTGTCACCTTACAGAGCTTACAATCACCAATGTCCTCTTAGAATTTTCCCCAGTGCAAGATACAGAGGTGGGGAGGGCTGGAGGGAATGAGGAGCTTGCCTTAATACAGCCTAATTTCTATTGGCACCGGCTGCAAGCAGCCTCTTAACAGAGATGTTTAATTGATCTTTATTGAGCAGAACCTTCCCTTCTGCTTATAAAAGGAATGATCGCTCTTCCCCCTGGTTCTATCCAGAGAAGTTAATAGCCCCAGCTTTCTCTTATAGCAGAGATACTTAATGACCGGGAGACAATCATAAATTGAGTTTATTGTCCAAAATACAAGCCACGTTCTAATCAACCTTCACATTGAGATTGCTTCGCCTGTGTCTGTTGATTTTTGGAGGGGCTTTTCCCAGCTGACGAGCTCATTTTTCTTGCCAATCCGTCTGCTGTCCAATTAACAAATGCCGTTAGCAACGTAACCTATAGGCCTTTGCCAACGACCCTTGAGGACGCCGTAATGTGTATGGACCGGACCCCCTCGTGCAGTGGCTCCTGGACAGGCCGCGGGCTCAGCCTCCAGCGGTCGCACCCACCGTGCAGGAATATTTGGCAGGAATGAAGAGCATTGTGATACTTCCAGGATCCAGAGACAACTTCCAGGATTCAGTTAAAACAGAGCTACTGCTTGGTAGTGATTGAGAGGAAAAGTAATGCTTTCTGAGTTACTTTCGTTCATTTTTAAAAGGCTTTATTGATATTAGCATCGCTCCTTGAAATAACCTTCGAACACAAGCGGATGCTAATATTTCCATTTTACAGCTACGAAATTTTGTATTAAGTGTTCCTACGAGCAAGCTATTTGAGGAATAGATTTGGCAGTAAACTGGAGGCTAGTCCTTGCTGCTACAATGTACTGTTATTATTTGGAGGGCTGTGCTAGAATTATGGCTTTTCTGGGTCTTTTTTTTTTCCTTTCCTCCTTTTGGCTGCTGGCTTTGCCCATCTGTCACCTGCCACTGCCTCCCCACTCCTCCAAGTTACCATCTTGGCGGCGTAGGCACTGTGGCCATAATTTTTCTAAACCAAATTTTGAAACCCGTTTTATGAAAAAATCCAAGTGTTCTTAGATGGAAAAAAAGGGTAGGATTTTGAAACCATGATTTTCTAGAAATATCTGAGATATACGATCACTCCAATAGTGTGGCTCTGCTATATCCCCGAATGGCTAGCAAAGGTGGGTGTGGGAAGGGAAGCACCTACCATTCATTGGCACAGTTAATAGAAATATAATTAACACAGGTGTAAGATCTGGGCTTATGGTCTTACCTTGAATGTGAGGGGGGGGAAGGGAGAAGGCTTCATACTTGAGATGTTGGCTTTCTTCCCCACCCCTCCTGCACCCGTTTCATTGAGATATAATTGACATATAATATTGCATTAGTTTAATACGTACAAAATAATAATTTGATATGTGTATATATTGTGAACTGTTTGCCACAATAAGTTTAACACCCATCTCTCACATAGTGACAATTTTTTTCCTTGTGATGAGAACTTTTAAGATCTACTCTCTTAGCAAAGCTTTCAAGTATACAATACAGTATTGTTAATTAGAGTCGCCATGCTCTACATTATATCCCCAGGACTTATTTATCTTATAACTGGAAATTTGTACCTTTGGACCCCCCCGTTACTCATTCCCCCACCCCACTCCCTGCCTCTGGTAACCACCAATCTGTTCTGTTTCTATGAGTTCAAGTTTTTTTAGATTCCACCTATAAGTGAGATCATACAGTATTAGTCTTTCTGACTTATTTCACTAGTGTAATGCCCTCCAGATCCACCTGGCTTTCTTTCTATTTATTTATTTATTCATTCATTCATTCTAGAGAGACAGGAAGGGAGACGGAAAGAGGGAGAGAGAGAAACACCAATCAGTTGTCTCTGGTAAAAATCCACTGGGATCAAACCTGCAACCTAGGTATGTGCCCTGGCTGGGAATCGAACCCGCAACGTTTTCGTGTATGGGACAACACTCCAACCAACTGAGCAACACCGGGTAGGATGGTTTTGAGGGTTTTTAAAGGCTGGGAGTTTAAGGGAGGATCTCAGTAGACTATTCATCAGCTTTATACTGATGCACCAAAATGAGATTTATTCCCTTAAGTTCATCTGTCCTTGGGTGTGGTTGGCAAATGACACTAATGCAGTTTCTGCCATCTCCCCGAGTAGGCTGATTTTAGCTATTTATCCTCTGGTTTGTGGAGGAGAAGTGTAAACCCTTTAGTCCTAAGTGTCCTTGGTTAGGAAGATAGGACTTTTCGATTTACTAGATGTCAGTAAATTGCTTGGCTGTTTATCTGTCTCAGTTTCCCTGTTCCACTTGTCCTGGCTGACTAGCCTGTCTCACTCTGAGATACTATAAAGAACCTGAGGGCTGACTATACCATCAAAATTCAAGCTTCCTTACCTCAGCTTGGTGTGGGGTTTGGAACTGACCTTTCACCCCCCTGAAGTGAAGATTACAAAAATAAGACCCATGCTGATTTTTCTGATTTTCTAGTTCAACCATGAATGTGGCAGGCATGAAGTGCTAATAACATTTTTTCCTCCCTCATTGCTGAAGCAATAGATAAAACAATTTTATAGCTGTGTTCCCCTATCCCTAAAGCAGGCAGTATTAATTAGAAATAAAACAGTGACAGGGTGTGCGTTAATGAGCTATTAATGCCTGCAGTGGGTGCCCAGCACGGTCTGAAGCCAAAGGCCAAGCGATTTCCACCTCCCAGTAAGCGCACTAATAGCCAATTAAAGTCCATCCTCAATGGCTCCTTTCTCCTGGTCGGGAGTTCTTTCAATTTAAAAAGTTGTGTAGAAGGGCTTCTGCCTTAGTGGCACACGTAGAGCAGCCTGATTGCTCTACTTGCAGAATCGACATTAAGAGGTTTCAGAAGCATAATTTTTTGGTATCTGGGCAGCTGGTGATCGTTGGTCCTGGTGCCTGCTAAAAAATAAATAAAAACTGTGACGTTCCCAAGAAAGTATAGGTTTGTTTTAGTGTGTGTTCCATCTCTCCATCTCTCTCTTTGCAATAAAAGGTGAATCCACCCACAGAGAAGGGGGAGAAATAAAGGGAAGGACTGGCAGTACAGGTCACAGGATGGAGGTCACACTGGCCCTCAAAGCAGCCCTTTGACCCTTTTTGCTGGAGGCAAGAGGCCCGGAATGGGGAGTTATTTACTCTACCCAAGTCTTCTCTGTGTGTCTGAGCTGCAGGAGGGAAGGAAGCTGACATTTCTGAGGGAGTTTTTGTTTTAGAAACTATTTACTCCTGTTGACACCTTGTCTTCTAACAGTGCCTATCTCCTAATTTTAAAAAGAGCTACATTCCAGTACTGCTGCAGGCATGCATCTATTATCTCATTTAATCCCTGTAACAGTCCCTGAGAGGGGCACACGGGTTATTCCCATGCTGCTGGTGGAGAAAGAGTCACAGAGAGGTTAATAATTTACCCAAGGTCACTCATCTAGAGGGTGGGAGAGCCGGTTTTTAAAACCAGGCTTCTGCCTCCAATCCCAGGAGCCTGGAACTGGACTCACAGGCTACAGGTCTCTTCTGCTCATCTTGACCTGGTGGTACAGGAGGAGAGAGGAGTAGGTCATAGAATTCACATTACAGATGTTTTCTCCCCATGGGAGCAGATGTCATGCTTTTCCAGGAGGCCCGGAGAAAGGCAGAAGATAGACCCTTGTTATTCCAAGTGTGGCCCACAATCCAGTAGCACTTCTGTCACCTGAGAGCTTGTTAGAAATACAGAATCCAAACCCCACCCCAGAACTATGAACCAGAACCTGCATTTGAACAAGCTATGCAGGAGAGACATACGCATAGTAAAGTCTGAGAAACACCTAGCTGGAGTTCCAGTCTCCCATCCCTTGGGTCAGGCTCTTCTCTGCAACTAATCAAAAGAAAGCAAAGACTCGTTTGATACCTACTCAGCCTCAGTCACTTGGATATCTCTCCAGTTCACTCAGTCCTCCCTAGACCCTGCAAACGAGACTGAGGGTCAGAGTGGTCAAGCACCCAAGCTCTGTAAAAGAACATGACCAAGGTGCATTAGAGTCCAGAGCCCTATCAAGAGGACCCCTTAGCACAGGACACACCACAGCAACTCAACCCGTGGGTCAGGAGGGTGGGCCAGGGTCGGCTCTGCAGACATCCACAGCAGAGCTCAGGCAAAGGGGAGAAGTGAATTCTGATTGTGGAGCCTCTCAATTTTGAGATTTAAAGGGGAAAAAAAAAATCTGGTTAAAACAATACTACCAGGGAGTAAAGAGAAGGCTTCCTAAGGTCCCTTCTGGACTTAGAATTTAATGCCTGTTTATTGAGAACCGCTCGGTGCATTTGCTCAGTCCTACATCTAGCTGAGTTGTTCTCTGCCCTAAAAGCTTATGATCTGAAAAGGCCCCAGAAATGGGCGAGGGGTAAAAAAACCG
The DNA here is from genome assembly GCF_964146895.1 of Miniopterus schreibersii. Classification (NCBI taxonomy): domain Eukaryota; kingdom Metazoa; phylum Chordata; class Mammalia; order Chiroptera; family Miniopteridae; genus Miniopterus; species Miniopterus schreibersii. The sequence continues at coordinate 34,630,568 of NC_138111.1, forward strand.
CAGAACAATGCAACAGCCTTAATCAGACCGTCTTTGCTTTTCTTTGCTTATAAGTCACTGGCTTTAAATTTAATATAGTTTCATGTCTTTATTTTTCTTGAGGTTTTCTTAAAAGATCATATCAAGATTTTCTACCACGGTAAGACTTTTATATTGTATTTTTCTTAAGATGGAGTATGGTGCATTTACCCGCCATCGGGTGATCCCTTATAACTCATCTTGCTTTATTAAGAAGGCTGCTGGAGGCTTCTGTGCCCCTAGTAATAAAAAATGTATGTTCAGGCCCATTCAAACCAATGAAAATCTGAGTTTTCAAAGCACAAGATAATGAAAATTCTCTAGATTGGTGTCTTTTACTACTTTTAATCTGTTAACAGACCCCGAGTGTCTCAGATGAAAGGGACTCGAGTGTGAATTGCTATTGTTAATAGCATTTCATACAGGTAAGTCTTGATTATCTAATTTCTCACAAATTCAGACACTTTTACTGCCTCTATGACCTCTCTAGGGAGCATGAAAGAAAAAAGACCTGTACAATTTATTTCTCAAAATGTACACAGAAATATAATTGCACATACATACTGGAAAACCTTATAAATAATTCAGAAGAGGCAGTGTGATGTCAATAATAGAACTACTGCCCTGGCCGGTTTGGCTCAGTGGTTAGAAGGTCAGCCCTCGGACTGAAGGGTCCTGGGTTTGATTCTGGCCAAGGGCACGTACCTGGGTTGCAGGCTCGATCCCCAGCCTTGGTCAGGCCACGTGCAGGAGGCAAGCAATCGATGTGTCTCTCTCACATCGATGTTTCTCTCCCTCTCTCTCTCTCTCTCTCTCTCTCTCTCCCTCTCTCAAAAGCAATGGAAAAAATATCCTCAGGCGAGTATTAAAAAAAGAAAAGAAAAAGACATTTTAAAATTAAAATAAATAAATACTAGAACTGCTCATTTAGAGACACTGGTCACACCTTGTCCCCTCACTAAAATTGATGGGCAATTTTTAGGGACCACCAGCCCAGACACGGAGATTTATGGGGACCTGGGATGTTTGGAAAATGGTCTGTGAGCACCTCCTTGAGGAAGGCAGCAGTTGTCTTTCAAAATCACAAACATGGCTCCAGTTAGTCGCCTTATAGCCTCACCTCTTGCAGTGTAACTTTACAGCTTTTCCCACCAGGAGGGTTCACGCTGGGACTTGCCTTGGCCAATAGAATACAGCAGAAATAATGGTGGGTCAGTTTGGAGCTAGGCCTCCAGACGCCTTGTAACTTTTGGAGTCCTGCCACCACCCTGAGCACAAGCCCCAGCAGCTACCTGCTGGGAGGTGAGACCGGCCTTTCAGTCAGTCCCCTGGCCCCACTGACAGCCAGCCCCTACCTGACCCCACAGGTGTGGGAGCAAGTCCAGCCCCGATAAGCTGGGTTTTGAGAAAGAATTAAGAGCATATTCATATGCTGTATAAACGGATCTGCAAACATAAGATATTTTTCAAAAGCATTTTTGCGAGCATATTAAAAATAGCACTCGTGGTGATTGGAAAGAAAGGATGTAAACTGCAATTGACAGTAAAATATAGTAGTATATCCAAATTCACATAATATATTTTATAAATTAGTAGATAGTCATCTGAACAAAAACATAGATTAAAAAAAAAAACCCAAAAGACAAGAAAAGGGAAGAAATATGTCAATTTAACACCAATAGTGCCTTAAGGATGCCATGGAAAGTATATGTTTGGTTCTTTGTGTAATTTGATCACAAAAGCATTATATGATGTGTACATACTTGGAAGAAAACACTGAATAAATACCTGTTAACAATGTGCTGCTGGGGGAGGTGGGCATTGCTTAATGGGGCAAGTGAACGGCTGAGTCAGCTGGAGCCTTAATTTTAACATATTTCTTTAGAAAATGTGTAAGACTGCCTTAGATTTAAATGCATCAGAAATTCAGTATTTTCCATGTATTTTAAAACAGGTTGCTTGCTATCTGAGGTTACTAACCTGGCTCACCTATCATTTCCCAAGAACTGCTAAAGATTCTGCTTCAACCCCTAGACTTTCAACCTAAAGAAACTATGGTTTTCAAGGGAGGGACGGAGCAGGAAGAAATGATCCAGCCTCTAGGCACCTTTCACTCTGCTGGATAAGATAACTATTTCCTCCCGCAGAATGACCTTTAACTTCTTACATTTCTTATATTTCAAACTCAAGCCTCATTTCTCAGGCATTTAAGACGCTTTTGGCTTTTTACCTGGCTTGATAAAAGCCAAGATGTTTTTTCTCCTGGGGGCTATTTTGCTAGACTAGGGTCATCAGATATAACTTTAACGTTAGGTTGTTACATGACATCTTTCAAAGTATAATCAGGCTGTGCGGTTCATGATCTGGCTATTCGATTAGAGGTCTGTGTTGCCAAAGGGCTGTGCTTTTAAAAATATTGAGAAAAACCACACACATTTGACTGAACAGGGAAGGAAAATTCTACAGGTTGGTCCCTATATCCTGGTCAGGAGATGCTTTCCCTTGTCTCCTTCACACCTGCCCACACTATTCACATTCTAAAAACATGCTTGTTACTCTCAGGGCTCCTGGGCTATATATCCTCCAACTGTTACAGGCTTTTGACTTCACCTATGTGTTTTTTGCATACCTTTGCTTATACTTTAGGGTGGGGTTTTTTCCCATTGGAGGAGAGGGGAGTAGGTTATAAAAATACTGGTAGGAAATAAGCAAATCACTTCACTTTCTACATCAAATAAATCTACCTGCATTATCCTTTTTAGGGAAAAGTTTGATGAAGAACAGGATCGAGTCTCAAAATATCTCCCCATCATTTACTTAGTAACTACAAAGGGACAAATAATAACTTGACAGTGGAGAAACCTCAAGGACACCACCATAATCAAGACACCAATGAGACAGGCATCAGGCGCCTCCTGTTAGGATGCACTGTGAAGGACACAATAGCACTTCTGTGGTACCCTGGCCATAATGCATCGCCTGAAACAACCGTGAGTAAACAGGACAAACCCAAACTGGGGATCATCCTACACAACAGCCAGCCTAGCTTCTTCACACACTGCCCATAAATAACCAGAAGAACAAAGAAGCTGAAGAACTGTTTCATATTGAGACCAGAGACATGAGAGCTAAATGCAGTGCATGATTGTCGACTGGTTGCTGGGCTAAAAGAATAGAATTAAAATTAAAAAATAAAATTAAATAAATATAAAGTAAAAGCTTATTATAAAGGATGTTACTAGAATAGTGGCAAAATGTGAATATAGACTAGATGAGTCACTAGTATTGATGCTAAATTTCTGATTTTGATCACTACACTGTGATTCTGTGAGAGAACGTCATTGATCTTAGGAAATCATCACTGTTTAGAAGGAGCATCATGTCTCAACTTACCTTTAAGTGGTTCAGAAGAAAAAAGTACATATGGAAAGAAAGTGAATGCCAAAGCTCAATGTTAATAATTGATGAATCTAGATAAAGCATACATGAGTTCTTTATACTAATCTTGCAACTTTTCTCTGTTTGAAATTATCTCTAGCTATACCTATATATCTTCACCTATATAGATATATAAAATACACACACACAATTCAAAATAAGTTTATAACCCAGTGCATAAACCTAAAATCCAGCCTACTCCTTAGGTATTCTTAGGCAAGTTATAGAAACGAGGGCTAAGATACCAACAATGACCTTTGGACTTTCTTAAACAACGCCTATTACTTATACGTTTAACACTCAAAATACAAAATCCATACTTTTCCCCAAGGGAGGCCCAAAGTTTTCCGTGTTCTCATGCACTAATAAGAAGGCTTATTTCTATAACCTAACTATTGAACTTTTGTGTACATAAACTTTCTCTTACATGCCAAGTTCCCTATTTTCTTTGAAAATCCAATTTACATCTTTGGGACTTCAGATACCACAAGCTCTTGTTTTTTGTCACATCAAATAACTATTTTACTTTAGCTTCTTAAAAAGAAATTCAATAACTCTATGCTCACTACTAGCTTTTCTCTCTCTCTCTCTCTCTCTCTCTCTCAATATCTCTTTGATCAAGCTTTTCCATCCACTCTGGAATAATCCAGAAGTAATTAGAACTTCTTACCTTCTTTAGCCCGAAAGGAGCCAATTTATCACAAACTGTCTTGGATTCTGATTTTAAATTACCAAGAGCCCAATTACTGATAGAGGCAAGGAATCTTTTTTCCAATTAAAGTGACTGATTTCTTTGCCGACCCAGTTGCCTTTCACTTTTTAATTATGTTCATTCCTATCAAATGTGAGAAAATTCCTCGTTTACTTTCCTTCCGAAGAACATGATACAACAAACATTCTCATGGAGTGAGTGATACAAGGCCAGACTCACTAATGCTTTGGGCAGCAGTAGACATCTAGCAATGGGTCTTGTCCATTTTATGGGTCTCAGTGGCTCCTTCCGCTCTAGAGGAAGGAAATAATTATTTGTTACATCACATAGTTCACCTAAGGGCTAAGCAAACCTTCCAGCATCAGCTAAGCTGTGATGAGACAACATTAGATATTGGGATAGACAAGCAGGGGGAATGAAGGCTCAGGGACAGAACAATTTTGTTTCTTGTGCAGACAAGGGACAGAACCTCAGTGTTAGAGACAAAGCAGTATTCGGAGATCAACATAAGGAACATGGGAACAATTTTACTTTTCCTCAAAATTAGTATGATTAGGATGGCATTAGTATGAGTTGTCAAGAACTTTGAGAGGGAAATCAAACTTCAAATCCAATTTGAGGGGTGAAGTACAAATTGAAGGATTCGAAAGGAACACAAGGCCACCCCGCTTACAGATTCCCCAACACACCTGTTGTCTGCTGTTTGTAATCTTAATGGAAGAGCAGCAGGTTCTGGCTCCAGAGACCTGCTGGCCCAGGAGCCTCTTTAGCTCCCCTTCCGCTTCTCTCCACGTGGTCTGCAGACTGGCATCAGCTCATTCCCGAGACATGCAAAGGTCAAGGTTTTCACTCGATGAGTACCTTCTAGCAATCTGTATCCAAACAAGGACTACTCTTTGTACTTGGATGAATACAGTTGCTGACCATTTTCCAAAAACTTTCACAGATTTATGAGTCTGGGAGCCCTCCAAGATTTGAAATTGACTCATCCAACCAGTCATATCTGATCATTTTAGTGAAAAGTTAAATTGTATACTAAGCTTTTGAAAATTAAAAAATCCATATATGTGAGATTATAACTCTGCCTTTTACTCCAGGCTGAGAAAGTCAGGAAGACCAACATGACCCATTTAAGATTTTTTGTTCATTAAACAGACAATTGCTGAGCATCTCCTCAGGACAAGGCAGGATGCCAGGAGACAGAGGTAGAGACACATGGCTCTTCCTTGCTGCTCTGGTGCAGAAGGCAAATAAGCAAGACATCCCAGTTCAGGAAAGAAAGAATGAAGGTGCTGTGATGGGATAAATGGGTCACTCCTATAAGAACAGAAAGAGCGTCATTCTAAGGCAGGAGACGCACAATCAGGGTCAGGAGGTTGACAGGTGTCTCGAAGGAAGGTTTGTCTTGACGAGTGGCGGCAAGACCTCTAGGCTGGCGTGTCACATGGGCAAATGCATGCCACATTCGAAGAACCATAAATGTAAGAGGCCATGCCAGATGCTACAGAGCTGCGATTGCTGGGCTAAGAAACCTGGAATTTGTATCAAGGAAGAGCTCAAAGGGAATTAACACCCCAACCGGCTGCTGAAATATTCTGCTGAGGGCCAACAGAGCTGGCCATGGAAATGGGAATGGAAGTAAGTGGAAATGGAAGGAACTCGGGGCTGGTACAAACCAGAAGGGCGTGCAACCATCATAGGAAAGGACAGGGAAGAGGTTGGCTCTATTACATGCGAACACTTAGCCGGATTCCACAGACTGGCCGGCTTTTGCTATCCAAACATTTATTGTGGTTATTCACACCCTGCACGAACCCTTGTAAATTCTTAGACATCCCTGAGATAAGTGGGGGAACTTTCAATCTTCCTTTTAGAGAAAAGAAAACCAAGACTGGGAGACTTAGCCCTGACCAGGGAAACCCAATACCCTGGGATGAGTGAGGAGCCCAGTCCTCATTGCAGAACACAAGGAAGCGAGAAGACAGCCCAAACCCATCCTAGTGGCATGTTTCTGACCTGAGTAGAACAGAGTTCATGGGACTTTATACCATGAGCTGTGCTGGAAGGTGGTTGTGCTGATACTGTCCATTCCAAAAGCCAATGAAAAGCTAGCACGGTGTGCTGAATCATTTAAAATAAATAAACAAATGGATGCACTGAACTCAAGTCTTACATCTTTGGATGAACTAAATTAAATACCCTAATCAGATGCTATTTTCAGACTCGAGTTTTCCCATCGTAAAGTTTAAAAAAGAACAACCTGTCTAAAAATCCGGTAAAGAAATTTATTGACAAAGGTTTAGGTGTTTTAGGACTTTAATGCCCTTCACATACTCAACATAAAATACTGACAATGGATAAACAACAGGACCAAAGAAGCTTCAGCAAGGATTTTCCAGAATCACAGTGTCACTCTGGTCAAACACAATTAATGAGAACAGTCAAGTGAACAAACACGAAAGGAGCTTAACAGAGACTGTTTAGTTTTACGGCATTACTAAAAAACAAAGAACCCACCAACCTTCTCTTCCACCTACTGAAAGAAAATAAAAGTGACTCAGGAACTTCTAAATCTTGTGAAGCAGTTTCCAAAGGGAGGAAGGAAGGGAGACACACAACTGTTGAAAACATAATGTTATAATGCACAAGGTCAAGGACTTTAACAAATTCCCAAAGTCTCTACATTTATCACTGAGAACTGCAGTATTAGAAATATAAATGTATAGAGATATAAACTATTTGGTATTAAAAACAGACCTTGCTATATAAACATATGGTATGTCACTTTTCTCTCTTTATGAGAATAACAGTATAAAGATCTCCAATTGGCCCTTTAGCCGAGAATTCCTAAACACTCACCAGGTGATCAAGGTTGACTTGAATTAACAGCTGTGGAACCCAGGAGCCCCCACGGCTGTCATTTTTGGAAAGGATCAAGACGCAGCACCTAGCAGACTCCACCCACCCTCAATGCTCAGAGCCTGGCTCTCCAGAAACATTAACTGCACTTTGTGTAAGTCCATAGGCAAGTCTGAATACTGAGATCTAGCTAGAAAAAGTAGCAGCAAAGACAACATAAGGTGGAATCATCAGAAAAGCTAAAGATTTTTTTAAATGCTTTCAGTTCAAGCCAAAATTAAGGTGGCTGTTAAGTCCCACCAGCTTTGCAGAGCTGTGGATATTTTGCTGTTCTTTGAAAAAAAGTAATCTATAATAAGCATGTTCCCTTGATAAAATTACCATGGTTAAGTTTTTGAAACCGTTAAATTACTTTAAATTTTGGACATAGTTCAAGGGTAGAGTATATATCAGTTAGGATGTGTTCACAGCTGATGCATCTCCAAAAACTTCTTCATGAAGGCTGCCAGCTCCTGAACGTCCTCAATCGTGACGGCATTGTACAGAGAGGCCCGGATGCCTCCCACAGACCTAGAAGGACAAAGATGCCGCCGTTAACAAAAGCATCTAATATAGCATTTAGGTGAACCCTCTTTCCTGTCACCCCCACAGGTGGCTGGGAGCTTCAGACACCTAAACATTAGAAAATTCTCCCTGACGCAGTGCAGGTCCATCAAGTGCACACATAACCTAAATTAACTCAGCAGGAAGCAAAGAGCCGGGAGCACCGCAGGGCAGGCGTCTTGCCTCTCATGGGGCAAGGAAATGGACTTTCCATAGAGCGTGCAGATTAACTGCTCTATCTGACATTCAGCTGGAGCACCATGATCTGCTCTTACACCAAATGGGGTTGTACAGCCTCATCAGACATAGGACAGCAACCCCTATGCTGGAAGATCCATTTAAGAGATTTTCAAGAGAAATTTTAACCAAGTCTCTAGCTATGTGGCTCCACCATGCTCTCAACAGGGAATTGTGCTAAGGGCTCTAGAAGCAACAGGAGGAAGGAGTATCCCTGTGACAACTGGTTTTCCCAACAAGTTACAATAACTGCTACTCCGAGCTGGGCAGGCTCCGAGATGTGTTTCATTCTGCATTTGAAAAACCAAACCCATTCTCTGATGAGCTTCTGCACTGGATGTACACTCACCTGTGCCCTTTCAAGGAGATCATGTTGAGCTCAAGGGCTTTATCGAGAAACCTCTTTTCTAAAGCATCGTCTCCCTTGGCACTGCCAATGCGGAATGGAATATTCATCTTGCTTCTATTCTGGGGCTCCACTGGACACCTGAAAAACACGTTTATTAGTCCAGCAACTTTTCTGAAACATGCAATTGCCATTAACACATGAACAGAAAAAATGCTTAAACATTTTCTAGATGCAAACAGGAGATTAAAAAAAAAAAAGCTGTGCCCCAGGAGATTTATAATCTACTTAGGGAGACCCCTCTTGCATACAGAACAGTGAGCTACCATTCTCTCGTATGACTTGTACCTAGTTTCCATGAGCCTCGGTTTCTTCATCTGGATATTGGGAATAAAAACTCCATTTCAGACTAGTGACAGTTCAGTGGTACAGCACATGTGAAGTTTCCAACACATGGCAACCACACAGCAATGTGACTGACGCTTTCTCTACAAGGCTGCAGAGAAAAAACGTTGGTCCTCATAGTGGTTGAAACTCTTCAAACACTTGTCACACTGCATTGTCCCAAGCTGTGTGACCTTGAGCAGTCACTAACCTCTCTGCTGTGCCTCACTTTCCTCATCTATTGAATAGTGGCTGATATGAGGATCACGTATATTTACAAAAAATTTTGTGGCATATTTTTAAGTGGCCACACACTCTCTGTAGCCCTCTCAACAAGAGGTGGGGTCTGGTTCTCCACACCTTTTGAGTCTGGGCTGGCCTTGAGACTTGCTTTGACCACAAGACGGCGACAAAAGTGAGGCTGTGCAACTTTCAGGCCTCAAGGGGCATGCAGCTTTGACGTCTGACCTCTTAAAACTCTGCTTTCATGTAAGTAAGCCTGAGCTAGCCTGCTGAAAATGAGGCCCAGCCATCAGCCAGCACCAACTCCCAAACATGTGACTGAGACCACTGCTCCAGGGGGATCACCAGATGACTTCGGTTGAATAAGTGATCCCAGGTGAGAGCAGCAGCAGAACTGCCCAGGTGAGCCCAGCTGCACCTGCTGACCCAAGGAACCGTGAGCAAAGAAAATGGTTGTCATTCTAAGTCCCTGTCCTGGGGTATTTTGTGATGCAAAAATAGAAAACTGATACAATTTAGACAGCGTCTGGAACAGAGTAAATATGATATAAGCATCTGTTAAATTCAATCAATTCAGCTTTTTATTCCCAGCACATTGCACAGGGCTTGTATAGAATCTCAAAATTTATGAGTGAATTTTTAATCTATGATTTGACTTCAGTTTCTTATTTGGAAAATAAGCAATGGAAAAATTATTTTCCATTGACATCCCAAACAGGCAAATGAAAGAGGAACCAACATGCTCCTCTGAAATAAATGAAAAGTAAAACATATAATAACTCTTTCTCCATTTTCTCAAGCACATCCTGTCTTTCTTTCACTTCTCCAGGGTGGGATTCATTAAAATTAAACAGCAAATAAAAGCAGTGGGAGGAAGCCCCCATTAAAAGTTATGCTCTCCCAAGGGCACATCCACAATTCCTGTTACAGTTAATAGGAGTCAAGTGCACAGCTACACACAGAAGAGATGCAAGGAGGGAAACCAAGTATCTGGTAATAGGCTTTGAGCCTGAATCCCAGGCTCCCCTTCCTCACAAAGTGGAAGGTGTCATGGTTGACATTTAAATTAAAAATTCAGTGGGTACCCTCTTTTGATATTCTGCTGCCTCAGGCTCCCAACATGAGGTCCTATTAAGGTGGAGCAGGAAAAAGCACAGCTAATTTAAGAAGGGGGAAAAAAAACCTAAAGGGGGGAAGAATGAAGAATTTGTACTTAGAGTTCGCAACCTCACTCCGTTTAACCATCCTATTGTGAAAGTAGATGTATCACAGCAGCAATGATGTCATAAAAGCTAGAAATTAAAGATGAAAGTGGCATCTAACAAATACTTACACACTGCTTCCTGGTATGAAGCGGAGGAGAGGGGGAAAAGATTAAGGGGAATTAACTGCTTCCAATCTAGCTAGATGGCTGTGTAGGGAATTAAAATTCCATGTGAGAAGTGCAACAGCAGCAAAGGGCTGTGGAAACAGAGCCAACCAAGGAATTCTACCTAAGAGAAGGCAGAAGGGTTTCAGAGGAGGGGACGTGGAGTGGTTAAGATGGAAGGAGACAAAAGACAGGCATCCTGGCAGAGATCTTGCCTCTGCACAGGCGAGGGGACCCTGGGCAGGTTCTCTGCCAGGACTGGAGCGTTGGGTTCCTGGCTAGAGCAGCACCTGAACTGTGGACGGCCCTGCAGATATGTTCTGCTGGAAACTGGATGGGGTCTTTGAGCAGAGAGAAGCAATCAGTTTTGGGATGAAAGAAAATGGAAACCTGGGTTGTTTTTTTCTTCCTGCTCTTTCTTCCTAAGGCCTGACCTTAGATGTGGATATGGACTCTATCCCTTGGACATCTTTGTAATATTAAAATTAATATCAAATATATATTAAGAACCATCCTAAGTGTTTTCCACAAATAATAATATTAAGAGCTAACTCTTAAGGAATGCTCCCTGTGTGCCAAGCAGTTTCTAGGGCTTCACTCTCCCAGGGCGATGTATTTAGTATAAAAAATGTCACCACCCTGAGATTCAAGTCACAAGCCTGAAATTCCTGGGTGGGGATGTGGGACCACCCAGATCACCAACACTTCAGTGTCCCAGAGAAGGTGAATGCATCCATTTGCCAAAAGTCCCTGGCATATACACATTTTTAAATTCACAAAACAAAAAATGTGAGATCAGATCCATCCACTTACACATAGAATCCTTGGGAATTATCAATGATATCATAGATCATCTGAGATTTGATGGAGCTAAGCTTCTCCATGGCTGCCGCACCGCCATTGTTCTTAATCCACTCCAGGACCAAGCCCATGACGTAGATGCTAAAATAAAGATTAAAACAAAACTCCATTTAGCTCAGTTTTGCAAAAGTGGGAAGACATTCAAGCAAACTATTAAGATGTACCAAAACAGACTTTAAAATGTCATTGCACACAGACAAGATGAGAAGGGGTGATGTGTAGACCAAGGACAAGCAAGATCAACCCAATTCTATGCCTCAGAAAGCCATTCAGAAAAGAGGTTTCATTAGACTCCTCCCTGGATGTCCCATCAGTCCCTACCTGTCCAGCTCCAAGCCCTTATGCAAACTTCACAACACTTGGGACACACTTCCCGACCTCCACCTGCTGACACTGTCCCCACCACAAGCATCCTCAGAACCCCTGGCCCCGGCCTCACCCAGTTAATCCTTCACTTCCTGAACTTCCCGAGTCTTCTGCCCAAACTTCCCATACAGCTTTTACTATTCGCTCTTTTATTTTCTATTTCTATGTGCAAAAGGTGTTCAGCTTTTCCACCCCAAGCTGACACAGGGCCCCCCACCTGGCAGGAGACAGTGTGGCTTAGTGCTAGGAGCCTGGGCTCTGGGTCAGTCCTGACTCTAGTCCCAGCGCTGCCACTTATTAACAAATTCCCCAGGATTAGTCACCTCAGGAACCCAAGCCTCAGCTTTCCCATCTGGGGACCAGGAAGACCAACCAACTTCTGGCATTTTAACTGCCCTGCTCTTCCCAACTCCACCTTCCCACCTAACAGACAGATGCAGCAGGGTCCCTTGCTCCCCTGGTCTCACAGTTGGGCAGGGAGCCTAATGGACCTATCAGAGCCTTCCCCAGGATCCTCTAAATTGGGATGAGAAAGAGGCAGACGTGTGTTGGTGAAATTAGGAGATAGGAGGTCAAGAGCCCAGGAAACACTAGAAGGATGCGCATCTGAAAATATGAAGACAATATTCCAGCAGAGAGAAACAAGGATCAGAAATAGCAGATAGGGTGGGATTTGTGTCACTGGTTCCAGGAGGACCCAATGAACCTCAGTCCTTCATGGAGCTCAGAGCCATTCCCTTCTGAGCCAACCAGAGAAACACACCCTGCCACAAGATCCAAGCAAGGCCATCCTTGAGCCGGTTCTCCAACAGTACTGTTCAGAGGCCACTGTTCCCTTTCACCTGCAGCTATTATCCCAGGGTCCCCAAGCTGCTATTCTGATGATCACACTCAATGCTGCAGCAAGGCCCAGGCCAGGTCCACAGTCCCAGCCAGACCTCAGCACTGACACACTACCCTCTCGGTGGCGGTCATGCTCAGACTAGCTGCGCATGCCTTCTGGCTAATCTTAATTGCAATCTGAGCAGGCAGCCAGCAGAAAGCCCAACCATTTTACACGTCTCTGGAAACAGCACCCTTAGCCTAGGTGTCTGAAGCCTCACCAAGAGGCACAAGGTTGTCCTAGGGACCACAGCCCTGGAGTGGAAGGATGCCTGGCCCCCGTGGCTCTACTGTGGCTTCCAGAAGCCCCATTAACTCACGCTTCTACCCCAAACAATCCAAAATCTTCCAAATGCAGGGCCCTAAAATGCTTACACAGCTTTGTAATGTGGTCTCGATTCTCCCCACTATCAGTGCAACACTTTAAACTAATTTATACTTTCACATCTAAAATGCAACCTGCAAACACAGAACATAGGTTTACCATCTAAGCCTGACTGTTACGTGACTCAATAAATCACAGAACATCTGTTCTATGGAATACCAAGCAGCCATTCAAAGAAAATAAAAGGCAGGCATTTGAGCGGATATGGCAATGTTCATAGTATTTTGTTGAGTGGGAAAAAAGGAATTCACAGAACAGTGTGTATGGAAAAGTTCCATTCGTATAATCAAACATACGGCTCTGTATATGTGCATATGCCCAGTTAAGGGTCTGTTAGGATACACAGCAAGCAGTTACCAGTGGTTACCCCGGCAGGCTCTGATCACTTCAGAAACCTCTGCTAAGAGCACGTTACTCTTATACATTTTTTAAAGCAATACAAAATACTCACTGTGCACTAGAGCTTAGAAAGCACACCAGAAAGTCCACAGAAAACTCGCCCTGGCTGATTCTAACTGCAGATGAGCTTCTGGAGTTGATGGTGGACAAGGCTAAGCCCATTCTGGTAAGAAAGGTGGCCTGCATTAGTGGGGCTAATTTGTTTCTTATTAGTTACTCTGCCTCATACTACAACTAAAACCAATTTATACTTACGGGTTCAGCTAGTCACAGTAAGTAAAAACTTTTACTTAGAGTTAGAAAAAAAGTGTAGGCATCTTTTGCGTATCCACTAACTGGGCTTAATGTGTTCTACTAAAGAGTTAAACAGAATGACCAAGCGTCCTTGCGTCCTTTATTCCACCCCAATTCATTGCTCAGGGCTACAGCAAGTATTGGAAGCCCAGTTACCAGCACAGTTCAAACAAACTTCCCAGGCCCTGTGGTCATTTGGCTCTGATTTTACAAGGAAGAAAAAAAAAAAGAAGAATGCTTCTTTTCAAACTCAGACCTTTTCAAGGACTTCTATGTGACAGAAAGTTCTGGAGTGTCCTGAGTGCCTTATCAGCTTCCATTCAAGGGATTGGGGAGGATGTTTTGCGCAGATCTTCATGTCTCTGTCTATGAAGTTTGTTCTCACTGGGTGAGCTACAATTTTCTATCGCTGAATGTTTAAGCACTGCAAAAGTATTCTACATTTCCCAAGTTAGAGATTCAGGGTAACTGCTCAATTATACAGACTTACTTTGTTCTTTCTTTTCTTTTGGGGTAAAAGAAAGCAAAGCAACTTCCAGGAGCTGTCTTCAGGCAGAATACATTGAACCCAGTCTTTCATCTTCTACATTTACATGATTCTAATCAAACATTAACTATGCTGCCCCAAGATGGCCAATTACCACTGTTCTAATCTGTCTGGGGAAAAACAGCCCCTTTTCTGCCCTTGTCTCTGGCTCAGCACATTCCTCAGGCAGGAAAGTTCTGGGGAGGTAAATCCTGCCTTTCTGCCCTCCCCATGCACCCAGAGGTGACCAACTTGCCCAACTGGTCAAGGCCTGGGGCCAAGGCTGGAGAAAGACCCTATGAAGTTCCTGCTCTAGGACTTTCTGTGTCTCCAGGTCTGACTCCAGACATTTTCACCTCCCATTAGAGACTGGCCTACTTTCTCACTATTCCTGCTGATCTCCCCCCTAATATTAACAAGCAGCATATTCACATATTCATTACATTTTAAAAAATCTGTTTCATGGCAATTCTTAGAGAAGGTGCCAGGTGAGTGAGAGCGCCCCTTGTTCCTCCAGGCTGTGCTCTCTCTAATCACTACTTGCCTGCCTTTGGGCCACATTTCAGGGAGGTGCTCTCCCTGTCTCCTTCCACCTTCCCAAAGCCAGTGGTGACCATGAAAGACTCACCTGACAGAGAGCCAGGCCCTGGCCCTACCTTCTAATAGTTAAGAGCCACCTCTTGCCTTGTGCAACCCTGCATCTAAGCCCCTTCTCCTGGAGCCCTGCCCTTGAGGGTCCCCAACTGTGCCTCAGCACACCCAGTTCTCATTTCCAGGTTGGCCAGAGGGCACTGCTTTTCCTCTGCCTAGAACCCGAGGTAAGCATCCTCCCCACCACTGCCCCATCCCTAACAGGTAGGTATTTTAGAAACACTTTCAACCAGGGTGAAAGAGAGTGGGGTTTACAGGCAACCAGGAAAGCGAGCACCAGAACCCCCGCTTCCCTTAGGACAGCAGAGGACACAACATGAAGGGCTGCTCTGCCTCACGTGAGCCGTGTGGAAAACTAGCAGAGCATCAGATTCTAACTTTGAACACAACTCCTTTCTTTCCTAAGGCAGATTATGTGGGAGAAATTTTCTACAGGCAGTGCCTCAGGGGGAGACCTCTCATAAATTCCCAACCCCGGTGGCCCATCTGCCTGCACTGGCCCCTGCCCCCTTTTATACTCTTACGAGAACTTCCGCCCCTCCCAGAAAAACCCAAGAATGGGAGAGCCTGACTCCACCAGCTCTCTGCCTTCCTAAGATGGTATCCTTCAAACACAAACAAATCCATCCTGAGGATTTTGCTTGCAAAGAGCACTGAGGTTCAGGGTGTACGCTCCCAGGCTGTGGAGCCAGAGTGCCTGGGCTCAAATCCCAGCCATGCCACTTTGTAGAAGTAGGGCCTCGGCTTCTTCACTTGCAAAATGAGAATAATAAGAGTATCTGCCTCCTAAGCTGCTTGGGAGATTAAAGAATCTTACATATAACATATTACTATTTTACATCATAGCTGTCCCACAAACATAAACCCATCGCTGGTTCTTCCCTCCCCTGCTAAGGCTCTGGGAACTAACAACAGAAATAGTAATAATGTAGCGGCTAATATCTATAACACAAGTTCCAGGCCCTCAGTGAGTGCATTCAATATACATATATCAACTCCTTTAATCCTCACAGCAACTCCAATGAGGAGGGTACTATATTACTTCTGAAGGGACCTGCTGCACAGAGAAGTTAAGAGAATTGCCCAAGGTCACACAGCTGGTTAGTAATAGATCTCTCTGGCAAATATTAAATCCCAGGTGTCACAAAGGTTTTCCCAAACCACCTGAAGCTGGGAGTTAAGAGACTGTTGGCAGGCCTGAGGGGTGCAATGCAGCTAACAGGAACCCTGCAGGCAGTGTGAAAAAAAAAGGGAAAGTGTTTGTTCCAAGCCAGTATCTTTGCTGCTAAGCATCGAGCTTCCTTCACGCAGGCCCAGCAGGGAAAGAAAAGAGAGCAGGGGAGGTCCAGCGTTTGAAAGTCCTTCTCCCAATTTGCACTGCTTGTTTGAGATGCAGTCACAGCACTTCACCTGCAGAGAGCTTTGGGGTTAATGGTGAACCACCAAGGCTACCAAAATCAAACAAAAGCACCCCCCCCAAAAAGGGCTAGAAGGAAAACTGGCCAAACAGTGCACAGAGGGTAACGAGGGACTCGTGAGCTGGACAGAGACTCCTGATAGGATCTCTAGGATATCAGGTCACTGGTTCATGCAAACACTCTACTTAAAAGTCACCTCTGCTTTGATGGGAAAGAGACCCCGAAAGAGACCCCGCAATTGGTCCATAAGCAGCACACGGGAGTTACCTGAAGCAGGGAGGTGTGTTGTACAAGGAGTTGTTTCCGGCCTGCACTTTGTACTCCAGGACCGAGGGGCACTCCCTGAGGGCGAACCCCAGCAGGTCATCGCGGATGATCACCACCGTGACCCCTGCAGAGCCAACGTTCTTCTGTGCACCAGCAAAAATCACCCCAAACTGGAAATGAGAAAAACATGCCATTGTAGATACACCTGGTAATTTTTCTTAAAGGTATTTAAACTTCCTAAATGATTTCTATGAGGAAGTAACCACTGTATTCCTATTAGGAGTGTATTCTCTTCTCTAAAGGAATCTCCATCTGAGACACTTCGAGTTCAGAGGTCTGCAGGTTACATGCCTGCCTGGCCCTTCTCCTCCCCAGGAAGGGGCTAGTCTAGGTCCACCATTATAAAAACCTTATACATATTCATATTCACTCTGCATACTTTCCATCTATGCCCAAGTTAGTCTTTAAAATAGAGCACTGTTTAGAATTGCCAGTGCATGGTAAGTGGTAATACATACCAAGACTATAACCAAAATGTGGTATATCCATACAATGGAATAGTATGCAGCCTTAAAAAGGAATGAAGTTCTGACAAGTGCTTCCACAAGGACATTCTGCTAAGTGAAATAGGCCAGGCAAGAAAGGATAAATATTGCATAATTCTGCTTATATGAGGTAACTAGAGTGGTCGCATTCATAGAGACAGGAAGTAGAAACAGTGGTTACTAGCAGCTGGGGGTGGAAGGACTGGGGAGTTAGTGTTTAACGGGCACTGAGTTTCAATGTGGGAAGATCAAAACTTCTGAAGATGTATGCTGGCAATGATTTAAGGGTGAATGTACTTAAAATGCCACTGAGCTGCACTTAAAAATGGTTAAAATGACAAATTTTATGTTAAGTATATTTTACCACAATTTTTTTAAAAAGGCAGATTACTATTTAATCAGGATGTTTTCCATTCTTTACAGATATTATGCCCCTGATTGCAGGCACCTGGGTACACTATTCCCATTGCCCACCTTAGTGCCCCATCAAAAGTCTATGTGTCCTGATGCTCTTGGAGTTGAGCTGGGTACAAGGCAAGGTGGGGCTCCTTCAGAGGCACCCTGTGCTGGGATAATCTGCATCTTCCCTTGAAGACAGCAAGCTACTCCCAATGTGCTGACCAAAAAATTTCCTAAGAGCCACTCTCAGAGGCAGATAAATTCCCAAAGGACTCAAGTGTGACCTTGTGAAGCCTTCATTAACATGGGGCTGGGAGGTCAGGACTTAAACACCTGATGATCCACAATGAACAAGCGACTACTGGCCTGCTCACTGAGAGCTACCCCGGCTCCAGGGTCTCTGCTGGCCCAAGGCTCCCCAACCTTTCCTTGGTCTAGTATATATTCAAATGCCCTTACAAGAACCAAGATGCTGGGGTCCCCTCTCTTACACTCTACCTTGGAAACGTCCACTGGCTTGGATAGGAAGTTTGAGGACATGTCGCAAACCAGCACTGCTCCCTTGACGTCAGGGATAAAGTCAAACTCCACGCCATGCACGGTCTCATTGGCGCAATAATACACATAGGAGGCGTCCGGGCTGAGGGTCCAAGTGCTTGGGTCTAGAATTTCTATCACAGAAGACAAGTTAGAGACACCGCACCTGTATTCCCCCTTCCTTATGTAGCTGGAGTCCACCAGGAATAACAGCCCGTCCCCTAGCAGTGAAAGGCTGATTCCAAAGCATTCCTGAACGAAAGCACCCTATCCATCCTGCATTATAATCACCACCCCCATCCTAAAAGGATGGTCACTCTCACCCTGCTGACCGTTAAATCTTCAGATATGGCCAGCTGAGTATCTGGGGTTTTTGTTTGCCATCCTATGTCCACTGGAGGTCCAATAGTTTCCTCTTGGGGCTCCAGCCTCCCCCATTCTCAGCCCATGTGATTCCCGTGGAACCAATTCCACCAGAAGCCCCAAAGGTAAAGTGTGACTCAAGTACTGTCACACAACTGATGTGGACTGGGACATATGAGACATGAGACTGTTATTGGAATATGTGAGCACAGAAACTGAACCTTGGGAGAATATAAGGTCAGCAGAGGCTGCAGCCATCTTCTAAGACTGAGGGGACAGTTTTTCTGACTGTGGAGCCACCACAAGGAGAAAGTGAAAGATACCAGGACCTGAAAATAGTGCTGGGGCCCTTGATCGACCCACACCTAAAGCCAAACCGGACCCTGGGCTCTGCAGCTAAGTGAGCTTATAGATGCTCTTTCTGCAGCAGCACTTAGTAGCCTTAACTAGTACAGCCATCCAATCTAAGTGGTATCAAACGAACTAATGACAAGAAGGAGCAAAGTCAACATTGCTAGTCCACCTCAGCTCCAGCACTTACTTGTGTAACTCCCAAGTTTAGGGTGGACAATGTTCACAGTCCCAAACTTCTTGGCTTCTTCTGCGGCTTTAGCTGACCAGGCTCCTGTCACCACATAGTCGGCGCACCTTCCTGCTTTCAGTCCAATCAGGTTTAAGGGGACAGCACTGAACTGGCCAGACCCACCTCCTTGCAAAAAAATCACCTTGTAGTTGTCTGGAACAGCTCTGGGCAGAAGCACAGGAGACCGTAACTAGAGACTCACAGGGTCAAAGACGGAGCATGCGCGATGCTCTGCCGGCACTTTACCCTGGGCAGACATACAAGAACGATGGGAACGTCCCACCACCGCTCTGCCTTCCCCAATCCAGTCATTTACCTACTCACTCCTTGGACAACTATTTATTGGCCCTGTGGTGGAAGCCTATGGTCACTGCTTGGACGGAAGCTAGTAACACCCTCCTGCTCCTATAGCGTGTCACCCCGTGCTACCATTCTCAGTCCATGTGGTTCAAAGGTGACCAAGCCCAGCTCCAGGGGATGAGCACATGACCCAAGTTGGCCAACGGAGCTTGGTTCTGAGACATTCGATCAAATTTTTGGGAAAGAGCTCTTTCTATTGAGGGGAAGAATGAATTTGTAGGAACTAACCCTACAACCAATGGTGGCCATCTGATGAAGCTACCACATAAAACAGCAGGTCCAGGAGATGAGAAAAAGACCTTCCTGACATCACCTGAGCTCTTATATCACTCCCGGACTTTTCCATCATGCAAGGTAATACATTTCTTTTTTTTTCGAATACAAGTGGAAGTTTATTTAGAAAGCACAGAGGTAGAAAGAGTGAGCCAGCTGGGCTGCATGGGCTCAGGAAACAAGTTACAGAAGTAAAAGAAGGGCCCCTGGAGCTTAAGAGAAAGAAAGTAAAGGTAAAACTGTCTGGGGGGAAGAAGAGGGGGAACAGGGCATGGGCATGCGAGGGGGGGGGGGGAGAGGGAGAACATGCCAACACATTCTTTTTTTTTGGTTAAGCCAGGAGTTGGACTTCTGTCCTTTGCAACCAAAAGTCCTAAAAGTATTTATGTGCTGGTCCATGTTATGAACCAAATGGACACTGGAGAAAGATCTAATTACCTATTCAGGCCTAATTACCTATTCAGGCCTAATTACCTATTGGGGCACCTAATAAACATCTAGATTAGGAGGGAAATTTTTTACTCCAGCATGGAAAATTAAGATGGTTAAAATGAGTACAGTGGGGTTACAGATAATTCCAGTTTAATTTGTGAGCTTGTTTTTTCTAAACTTTCTGCACTGGTCTTGTGAGCAGGGAAAAAACTGTGTTTCCAAGGTTACCATATTCATTTATGTGCATATAATGATATGTAAAACCTCTCCTTTAAATAGCAATGTGTTTAGGAATAAGGTTTCCTCCAGAGAAGGAAGAGGTGCAGATAACCTAGGAGGGCAGTTCCTGAAGTTCAGGCTCTTAAAATGACCCCAAGAGCCTGTTAAAAATGAAGTTTCTAAAGCGATTCTGACAGCAGGTCTGGGTGGGGCCCAGTATTTGAATTTTTAATACTTCCCCACACCAGGTAATTCTGACAGGCAGTATGAGGCCCATACTTCCAGAACCAGTGAACTACATTGTAGTTAATAATGCTAAACTTCTACAGTGCTGAAAAATCTTTCTTAGATATGATGATTTCAAATCTTTAGAAATACTACATAAAATAAAAACAAACAAGTGAAGGATAGGTAACAAGCAAAAAGCATTATGTACTAATTTAGTGAATTTGGGAGCATCTTAAAAAAAATATTTTTACTTATAGAATGTTTTAAACAGCAGAGCATAGCAAATACTAAAACAGAGTATATATAATCAAACAAAAGTAATGCAGGCCCTGACCAGATAGTTCAGTTGTTTTAGAGTGTTGCCCCGATATGTCAAGGTTACAGGTTCAATCCCCGATCCCCGGTCAGGGCACATACAAGAAGCAACCGATGAATGCATAAATAAATGGAACAGTAAATCAGAAAAGAAAAAAAAAAGTAGTACAGTTTGGTCTTAAAATTTTAAACTTACAGCAATTCCCGAACAAGATTCTCTGTGTTATTAAGAATCTTGACGAAATCTGATGACCTGTGGCTCATTTCTGTGGAAGGAAAGATAACAAAGTAAGTTCCAGTTCAAAACTGAACACAAGTAGCTTCCGAAAGAATGATAAAATTTGCAAGTAAAAGAATAAATAGACATTTCAGTAATTTTACATTCAACTTCATTTAGGGGGAAATCTAAATTGATTTTCAAATTGCAAGCATTTTAGCCTTATATCACAGCAGAATGAGTTTTCAAGTGGCAGTTTCGTTCTCTGTGATTTCTCACCTTTACCACACACTTGAATCTGTGTGCAATGTCTGCCCTTTGGGACAACAGGGCAGAATTCTACACTATGCTCTCACCTCACAGACACCTAAGTACATGTCAGCAAACCCACAGGAACAATATTTAATAACAATGAGCATACTGTTAAACTTACTGCCTCAATACTATGTAGCCTTTGGAAAAAAGAAAGAAGAAAAGAAGGAAGAGGGGAGGGGAGGGGGGGAGGGGAGGGGAGGGGAGGGGAGGGGAGGGGAGGGGAGGGGAGGGGAGGGGAGGGGAGGGGAGGGGAGGGGAGGGGAGGGGAGGGGAGGGGAGGGGAGGAGGGGAGGGGGGAGGGGAAAAGAAAATTTTAGAACTCAAAGGTTCCCTTCCCTAATAATATAAAGGAGAGAAGCTTAATGAAATTATTAGCAGACAAGATCTTCATAAAAACCCTGTGTACTTTTAAACTTTTATTAAGTTCATTTATAAGTGTAGTTAAAAACTAAGTGAACGTGAAGCAGTACTATAAATATCTGGGACACTGGTATGCAAATGTACAGTAAAAACCTCTGGATCTCAGTCCCTATGACTAGCAAAACCAATTAGAAAATGCTGAGATGTATGAAATCTCACCAGCATTTATGTTTATGTTGATTTCAAAATTGCTTCCATCAAACATGCAACTAAATTATTAAAATTTTTAAGACCCTGTAGAAATTACAGGTTTGATGCATTTAAATTAATTCCCTGACACCCGGACAGTCACAGAATCCAAATGTAAATCTTACCAAGAACACTAATCCCAAGGCCTTTGTAGTCTAATAATTCTTTTTGTATCTCTAACAATACCTAGAAAAAAATAAAAGAAAATAGGTGATTTGAATATTCTGTGCACAGCTGTCCTTCTGGACATATAAACCTGGGGGTGGGGAGGGAAATGGGAGGGGCTCTACTCATAGCGCCTGTGAGATCTGGAAGCTTCTGTCCCCACCCACAGCTAAGGGGTTCCTCCCAAAGAGCCCAGAAAAGAGGCAATTTTCCCAAAAGTTGAGTGTGAATTTACCAAATGTGACTGATACTGGGATGCAGTTTTTCCAAAAGCATGAATTAACTTAAATATAAAAAAAATAACTTGGACTTAAAAGAAAAACAAGTATACAATTTTTCTGATGACAACTCTTTATCTGTTTAGATAAAACCTTTGGGAAAAACTAGAATATGTCTCCCCCACAATCTCGTTTGCCACTGCCTTAAAGCAAAAGTACAAAAGGCATAAAGTTCTGGGTTCAGAGAACAAACAAATAAAAATCAACTGGGTCCCAAATTAAACAGATAACTTGATTTTCCATACTTTTGGTCTAAGGCGCAGGACTGGGATGGGTGGGGTGGGCATGAATTAGGAAGCACCTGCTGTGAAGTAAGACTCCTCCAGGAGTGACTGATGTACTTATCCAACAACTGAGCCATGAGGGTGATACTCTTATCCTTAATTTGCCCACGAGAAATCTCAGCTGAGGCTCCAGAGGGGGTCTAAGCTATATGCCCTGGCCAGCCCCTTGACCCATCTTATAGAATCACTGCAGTCCCATAACCACAGTCTACCTCACAGGGGCCACAGGGCAAGTTGTACCCAGTTTAGGGCCAATCCTAGTGCCAGGAAATGGAGGGGGCAGGAGTGTGAGGGCCACAGCTAAATCTCTTCTAAACCTCTCCTTTGGACAGGCAGCTCCTAGCTACGGAGGAGACCCACTGTTGCTTCCCAAAGGCAAGTGAAATGAAAATAACTACACACTGAAAAGGAAAAGACCTATCTTTTTAAAGACAGCAAGCCCTCATCAGAGATGCATGCTGATGTGTTTAGGAGTGAAATGACTGATATCTGGGGCAGGACCAGAGAAAGACGGGGGGGGGGGGGGGGGGGCGTTGCTGACACAAGATTGGAAAAATGTCCATAGTTGTTAAATCTCAGAGACCAGCCAATGGATAGCTTTATATTATTCCCTCTCTACTTCTGTGTATGTGAGAACCGCCACAAAGTAAAAAGAGAGAAAGAAAAGCTCACAAAATGTGCACAAAACAGGTGAGGTAAGACCTCTGTAGAAACATCCAGCCATCAGAGATAGTTTTGTTAAAAGACAGGCTGGCCCGCCTGTGTGGTTCAGTTAGTTGAGTGTCGTCCTGTGCACCAGAAGGTCCCTGATCTGATTCCTGGTCAGAGCACATGCCCAGGTTGCAGTCGAGTCCCCAGTCAGGGGGGGTTTGTGCATGCAGGAGGCAACCCATCGATGTTTGATTTTTCCCTCTCTCCCTCTCCCTTCCTCTCTCTAAAATCAATAAAAACATTTAAAAATAAATAAATAAAAAGAAAGAGGATACAGGCTAAGGAGGACACATAAAACCATCTAAACTGGATTGCAACTTATCTGAAGAAACAGTATTTGAACAATAAAGAATTAGACAAAAAATGATTCCATTGAAAAGGGGGCTCAAGAATTTGTCATTGTTTTGCAAACTGTTGGATGCTTATTAGCACTGGCTGATCAAATAAACTTTAGTGAATCCTTCCCTCTATAAAGTAAAAAGAAACACCCTCTGTGATAGAATCTTCTTTCAACTTCTGTTTAAGACTATATTTCTTAGACAGTATTCTTTGAAGACATCTATAAGTTTATATCCAAAATCATTACAGAGTTTTTAAGACTTCCACCCATATAGCACAGGCCTCTTAATCCAGTAGAGTTTATTTTTTTCAAACTGCTGAATGCTTTTGTGGGTCACAACAAATTTTTTATAAGAAACTGAACAGACCGGAGAGGAACAGAATACAGACTGTGTACATCGTAGTTAATTAGGCTGTTTCATAAGGCTTTTGTTTTAGTTATAATTACATGCATGTACTTGGTCATTTTGTAAAATATATTTTCCATTGTGATTACAGTCAAAGTTTGAAAAGGTACCTAATTCTTTAATTTCAATTAAATCAAGTACAAAGCATCATCTGCCCCCCAGGTTAGAGGGTGTATCTGAGGGCAAAAATCCTCCCCAGAAAATAAATAATAAACAAATAAGTGTATTAATGATGACAACTGCCATTATAATAAAGGCATAACAAATTACACGGGAACAATACTGAGTCCAAAAGATGAAAAGGGGAAATGGTCATGATGAGGAGAGTACAGGAAACATTTCACAGCTCTAGCAGAGAATCTCTCTTAAAAGGGACTGAAATAGCCCAGAGGGGGAAAAAAAAGTCCTGTTCTCTCAGCTACTGTGAGCTCGGCCCATAGAAAAAGATCCTTTCCCTTCTAAAATTGTAAGATTCTCTGTTCTTACAATACAGAGGAGGCTCTGTCCCAGGGAGATTTCTACCCTGTTCAACAAAAGATAATTGTAAAGTATTTGGCCGTGCCTCATGTTGTTACAACATATTATGTCTTCTTGGTTGGAAAAATAAAAATCTCACAGCAGCGGTACAGCTTGTCAACGCGTTCAAGGCACAGCAGAGGCTGCCCGCTCCGCAGCTGCGACGGTTTGGGGGGGGGGGGCGGAAGGGGGGGGGCTGAAGGGGGAGGCCAGGACCTGGAGCCAGGCTGGGGGTTGGGAAGGCGGGGAGAGAGTGCCACTTGCACTTGAAAGGTCTGGCCGTGGCCCGGGGTAGAATTTAATCATTCATTCGCTCCAGAACAAAGTGACGCGGGCTGGGCTAGCAGCCCAGGGCCTACCACTACCAGAGTATGAATTCTAATACCTTTGGGGGGGGGGGGGGGTGTGTAACAAACCGGTTATCTACTCGCAAAAAAAAAGCGGACTAAAAGGGTTTAGGGAAGGGTAGTTCCGGGCGTGACAAGGAGGAATTGGAAGGCTTTCAAATTTACATTTTTGAAAAACAATGTTCCCAAAAGCTGTCTAACCCCCACACTGTTTCCGGCAGCCAGGCGTGGGCCTCTAGTTTTCCATCCCCTCCAGTTAACGCGATTCCCATTCGCCATTCATTCACACTGACCATGTCCATTCAAGCATCCCCTCGACACTGCCCGGCTCGCTGCACTGCCCGCAAAGCCGACGCGGAATGAGAGGGGGTTTTCCCGCCGCGCCCACCCCTGGGCCAGCGAAAGGAGCCTGCGGGAGTCGCCAGGTGCGCTCCAGCGACGTGCCAGCAACGCCCCGGAGGGCCGAGGCGCGCACGCCTCGGGGCAGCTGCACGGGCAATGCCGCCCGAGCTTCCTCCCAGGAGTGTATTCTTCCAGCCCACCTGCGAGAGAACTGGGTGCACGCTGGTACAGACAGTTCGGGGGACTCGGAGCGGGAGTGGGGGTCCCACCGCCCGGAGCGGAGATGCAGAGCTCCCCGCACAGGATGCTCAGCTCCCAGCGCAGAGATGCACAGCCACTCGCGCACGTGCTCACGTCCAGGCTGCGCTTTCCGTGCGCGGTCGCTGGGACTTACCGAGCGCGGCAGCTTGGCGGGCCCGGGCCCGAAGTTGACCACTTGCTTTGGGGCGTCCATGGTGCTGCGGCGCAGGTGGCAACGAAGCGGGAGAGAACCGGCCGCTCTGGCTTCGCGAGTCGATCGCCTGCGCCAACCCTCGGCCTTTTTTTCCAGGGCCCAGCTGGCGCTCCGATTGGCCCGCGCATGTAGCAGGTCCTGCTATGATTGGTCCTCTCAGCGGGGCTCCCATCCCCATTGGTCGCGCTCGCTAGCCGAGGCCGGAAGCCGTTTCTCCGCTGGGGTTTAGGGTTTCAGCCCTTTCTTTGGTGTATGCAAGGCGTGCGGGTGATTGCACCAGCCGGCCCGCGCCGCTGCGCCCCCGCCCGCGGGTCGTGGGCGGAGGAAAGAGGCTGATGCCGCCGACATGCGTTCCTGCTCCTGCGCCCTGGATCAGACCTGTTTCAGTCCCCCAACCCTGACCCCAGACCCCCGACCCCCTCTCTTGGCCGCAGGGGGAGATGCGGAGCAAATCTCACCGTCCTCCTGTCCTCCAACCAAATCTCTCCTCCACCAGCCCCTGGGCTCTGATGCATTTGTTTTGGAACCAGCAGCCATTCATTCCCCAAACTTAGTTCTAAGTACCCCCGCGGCTCCAGATACTCCGGTGGAGAGGCAGGGCTCCCAAGGATGGAACTACAGGGTGAAGAATGGGCCCGGGGTGGGTGGAAGATGAGGTTCTTTGCACGTACACTGGAGCCCAGAGTTCCTGCTGGATTAAAGGATGGAGGCAGCTAAGGATTCTGGGAAGATCCCTGGCCTGGGAAACCTACCTGAGCCCCCACCTCCCCAACCCCCGCCCCGGGCAAGTCCTTAAAAGATGCTGATTCTTCATTTCCTCTTGTGAAATCAACAAGCTGGAACCTGGCAGTAGCTCTCAGGTTCGCCAACGCTGACAAGCTGTGACTTTAGAAACGTGAGATGTTAACAGGAACGCAATACCCCTGGGGAGCTGCAGCCCAGGCCAGTGGGGAGGCCCAGAGCCAGGCCCCGGGGGGCACAGAGCCAAAAATGCTCAAATGTTTCTGCAATAGTGACCTTCTCGAGCTCCCGTGGAGGCTCCCATGGGGTTCTGAAAGAGGAAGGCCCCCTCCCCTGCAAGAAAGAAGTTTCTCTGAAGTCTGGAATTCCATCATTTTTTTTAAATGTGAACTAGGAGTTCTTCTCCACGATTTAACCTAGTTTCTTTTAATATAAAAATATTTCCCCAAATCTTGGAGCAAAAGTGATGTGCCACAAATACACACAGTGCCTGTCCTGAGACTTTTGGTAACACTAGCCACACTGTCAACAACCCATTTCAAAAGGCTTGAAAGCTGACAGGGTTTTGGCATTTGTTTGCTTTCTGTGGTATGTGGGTGGGATGGGGCTGGGACTAGAGGTAGGGCTTTGGGTTTGGGAGTTGTAGGGTTAAGTTTCTAGAAAAAGCTGAAATGAACAAGGTCACTGCCACCCTCAGCACCTTCATTTAGCAAATTGCAAAATTTCATGGAAGGTGTTAAACAAAATTCAACTGAGTAAATTTGAAGATCGAATTGACTTTTTAAAGCAATTCATGAATCTGGGCAACATCCCATCTAGCAGCTAGAAGGGCACTGGGAGGTGTACAAAGTGGATGGGGTTTTTTTGTTTGTTTTGGGTTTTTTCCCCACCATTTATTTATTTATTTAAATATATCTTTATTGATTTCAGAGAGAGGAAGGGAGGGGGGAGAGAGAGAAACATCAATGATGAGAGAGTCATTGATCTGCTGCCTCCTGCACATCCCCCACTGGGGATCCAGCCTGCAACACCGGCATGGGCCCTGACTGGGAATTGTTCCAATGAGGGGAGATCATTTCTGCAGCCCTTTTTGTAGCTAGAGATCCGTTTCCCTTACCATTCTTTGTTCCTAGAGAAAATGAGGAATGTAGCCAAAATCCTGTTACATTCTTCACACTGACCCCAACTTACTCTCTCAGTTTATCTCCCCACCCTACTTTGCTTTATTTTTAAAATTGTGAACAACTATACATAAAAAAAGTATCACTTGAGCCATTTTCAAGTATACCGATCGGTGATAGTACATTCACACTGTTGTGCACCCACCATCCACCTCCAGAACATCTTCATGTGCCCAGATTCAAACTCTGTCTGTACCATTGAACAGTAAGTCCCTGTTGCCCCACCCCCCCGACCCCCACCAGCCCCTGGCAACCACAATTCTACTGTCTGCCTCTAAACTTGACTATTCTAAGTACCTTCCGTAAGTGGAATCACACACTATTTCTCTTTTGTGACTGGCTTATATCGCTTAGCACAGTGTCTTCAAAGTTCATTTTACTTCAGGTTATTTTTTAACTTTATTTTAAATAGACTTTATTTTTAAGGCAGTTTTAGGTTCACAGCAAAATTGAGAGGCAGTTGCAGAGATTTTATCTATTATCAATATCCCCCCTCCCTCCTGAGTGGCACACTGGTTACAGTCCATGGTCCTACATTGACTGACACATCATCACCCGAAGTCCACAGTTGTACATTCTATGGGTTTGGACAAATGTCATGATGACATGTATACACTGTTATAGTATCATACAGAATAAATTCACTCCCCTAAATTCTTCTGTGCTCTGCCTAGTCGTCCCTCCCTACCTCCCTTTGCTTCATTTTCAAATGACTGATATAGAGAGCACGCCAAGCTTTGCACAAGTCAAGTCTCCAAAGGAGTCATTTTAAGAGAAGTGCTCTCTATGGATCGGTGGGCAAAGCTGCACGGGGACTGCACACTGCTGTTCTCTCTTAACACTCTAAAAAGATTCTGATAGGGAAAAAGCACCAGAATGTTTTTAACCTGAAAATGTACTTATTCTACTACTATTTTTTTTTTTTGTAAGGTAAGAAAGAAAATTCCTGGCACCGTTTCTTCTAGACACTATTCACCACACCCAGTTGAGCTGGCCCTGACTAGATGCATTTTTTGGATCAGCTCTCTTTACCTGGGCTACCTGGCTCCGGGGATCCAATGGAAGCATGAAAATGGACCACAGAGTGCTTGTTTAATCACCTGGCCAAAGTTCATGTGTGCCCAGACTATTATATTTATGATATTTAATAGTTATACCTCGACTATTGTATTTTCTTACGTTTGTATTATAGAAACCAAGTCTCGGTTCTAGAATAACATTTGCAGTGTTAATAACCTGGCGGGGTTTTATTCTTTCCTTTCCTTGTGGGGGCCAGAGCAAGTACTAAGACAGAGGAAGGAGGTAGAGCAAAGCCAGGGAGCAGGAGGGTGGAGCCAGCTCAGGTCTCAGAAAGTCCTGCTTCTCTGCCCCTTTCTTTTTCTCATACCCCGAACTAAGTCCCAACTCCAAAGGACCACACACACTGCCTTAGCCATAAGTAGTGATTGTGCTTTGATTTATTTTTTGGCTCGTGTTTGGTACAGAAAGGAGGCAGAGATTAATAAAAAATAACAAGACTCCAAATTCAGAGCTGCCTTGCATGAAAGCCCTTTCCGTGATCACAGAAATGAACTGGAGGAAGAGGAAGGTGGGTGTGTGGCTGGCAGAGGGTGATGGGTAAACACAGGGAAGACAGGTTCAACAAAGCATGGTTTGTGTGTGGTGAACTGCTATACCAATATTAAAACTTTAATGGCGCAGGACTATGGTTAGCATGAAGAGAAAGCTGCTTGCCATCACAGCAACAAATAACCATCTCTATCCCCCCACAGCCAAAAAATAATGATTATTCCCCGCAACCCCACACAAAAAAGCCCACCTCCTTGGAGTCATATTTGATACTCAAACTTAGACAATTTATAGTCCCAAACACCCCAAATCAGAACATGGATACATTCAGACTCATTCAATCATTCATTCATTCATTCAATAAATACAGTTGACCCTTAAACAACATGGATTTGAATTGTGCCAGTCCACTTATTCGTGGATTTTTTTCAATCAAAAATTTGAAAAAACTTGCAGGTGATCTGTGTAGCTTAAAATAGACAACATAAATTTACATTGATAAATTCAGAATAGTACTATAAATGTATTTTTCTCTTCCTTATGATTTTCTTAGTAACATTTTCTTTTCTCTAGCGTACTTTATTGTGACAATACAGTATATAATACATATAACATGCAAAATATGTGTTAATCAACCATTTATGTTATCAGTAAGGCTTCAGTCAACAGTAGGCTATTAGTTAAGTTTTTGGGGAGTTAAAGTTATATGCAGATTTTCAAGTGTGAGAAGGTTGTGCCTCAAATCCTCACGTTTTTCAAGTGGGAACTGTACTGTATTCCTACCATGTGCCATGAAGAATGCAAGCATGGTCACTGCCCTCCTGGACCTTCTGGTGTTTGATATGTTTATATCCTTTTATATTTTTATATATTACATTATCTTTTCTATTTTACAAAAGTCATCTGCTTAATGAGGTCTGCCCTGATTTCCCTACTTGATATCAAAACTTCCCCCTCATGCCTAGTGCTCTTGATTCCTCTTAGCCTGCTAACATTTCTCTTTTGCCAAAGCATGAATCACTACCTAGCATGCTGGATAATTAGGTCATTTTCTATGTGTATTGTCTGTGTGCTAGCATGCAAGCTCTAGCTGGGCAGGGCTTTTCTCTGCTTGGTTTGCTAGGATACCCTGGGTAAGCTCACAATCATGATTTGTTGAGTGAAAAAATGAATTTATAAACACTAGACCAACTGTGGTAATTCTCCTGAAACAAAAAAAGGTCTGTTCCAAAGCTGAAGGCTTTACCTCTAGAGACAGAAAACTGCTTGTCATTACTAATGAATTATCTTCACCCCGTTCAGCAAGGCTTCAAAGGAGGTTTTATGTTTCCTCATTGTCATATTCAGTCTCTTAGCCGTATGTTCTGTCTCAAAACCCTGCAGTCCATCTGCTTCTCTGTCCACCCGCCTAGTCCAAGCTCTTATGGTCTCTTCTAGACTCTAGGATCCGGTCTCCTTACATTCGCTTTGCTCCCTTAGAATCCAATTTCCAAACAGCAGCAACAGTCATCTTTTAAAAATATACACCAAGTAGCTCTGTAACTGCCCTGATTAAAGCCCTCTAAGGGCTTCCTGCTACATTTAGAACAGTGACTAATGGGCCCACAAGACCCTACCTGGCCTGGTCCTTAGTGACTCTTAGGCCAGCCCTTGGCCTGTCTTCCAAACTGCCCTTTCAGTCCTAGGACCCTCTCAAGCTCCTTCCTTCCCCCGCGTTCTCTCCCTGGCCTCCCCAAAGCTGGCTCTGCCAAGCCTCGGCCTGCCGTTTAGACACCACCTCCTCAAGTCCCACCCGGCTACCTTATCAGAAGTACCCCCAGCCAGCCCTCCAGTTCCTCTTGGCCATATTTCCTAGGTCATTTCTCTCATAACTTTCCAGTCTCTGAAATACTTGTGTACTTCATTTTCCACCCTAAAATGCACCTTCTCTGAGAGCTGAGACTGCACTCAGCTTGTTCTTGGCTACACCCTGGCATCAGGCATGGCTTGCGCTTGATATTTTGGGAGTGCAGGACAGGAAGAAGGAAAACAAGGGACAGTGGTGACAGTCCTTGTTGCTGAGAGAAAGAAACTGTGGGTATCTATTATTTCTTCAGAATTTTCTATAGTGAACATCAAAAACTTAATCTTCTTTGTAAAAGTTGGTTATTTTAAGAGTGGGGTGAGGGTAGGCAAAAACCACCAAGAAACCTGGAGATCCGGGGATGCCACTTTGTAAGTCTTTAGAGCCTGTGACTGCTGAGGCCCATCCTCCCGCAAAGTGGTTCTGCTGAGGCCGAATGGCTGGTTGCTACCTCGAGTACTAACATGTCACCAGGTGGAGGCTTGAAGAACTGGGGACTGATGAAAGACTCATCACCACCATTTTTTTTACTGATGCCATCTCTCCTAGCATCCCTGTAACTTGTATAGCCAAAAAAACCTCTTAAGTAACCCTGAATGGCTTGGTGCCCAGGCTGGCCCCACAAGTCTCAAATCTCTAGATATAAAATTAACTTCTGTGGGCAACTAAAGATGATTAATGAACCCTTACCAGGTATACTGTTGATGTGGAACTTGGGTGTCAAAAACTTTGCATTCTACATTCTAACGTTATAGTTGAAAGAAAATGACCAAGTGTGCTTATGAAAAATAAGGGGAAAACATCTACTTTCTTTCAAACAACCTGGGATTGTTTCACATGTCCAGATACGATATTTTCAGTGTGGCTTACTTAGGTTTTTGGGTGTTTGCTTTTAAATGCAAATCGCAGGTCTCAGAATTTTGGGAACTCCTTCACTTTGATGAGGAAGGTGGCCCACGGAGGGGAAGAGACGCTGCCAGCTGGGCCAGGTCTGCCATCTGTGCCCCACAGGTGTTATTTCTTTCCTGTGCCCTGCTGGCACCTCTTTTCCCATTTCAGAGAAGGAAAAGCTAAACCCAGATCAAGGATTTGTCTAAAGTCACCATGGATCTGGTCAATCAAACCAAGGAGATTTGGTTTGAAACCAAACCGCTGCATTTCTAGTCCAGGGAATATAATCATATTGTACACGTTTCCCTGTTCTTTAGAATGACTTAAAGATGTCCATAAAGTCTATTAAATTATTTAAGGAGAGAGCAAGTTCAGAGAAATACAAGCCAAACCTGAGCAACAGATGAGATCTAGAAAGCGAAGGGCGTGAGCAGCCAGGGCGGCACAGGCCGGGACGTGCCCGCCTCGCCCTGCCCAGGGGCGGCCGCCTCTCCAACGGGCAGCTTCCGACAGTGTCTGGGCGGCTTTTCACCGGGACGCTCCCCTATTCTGCCAGCCCCAGAACTGATCCATGGTATCTTAGGTGGCCTCGGTTAGGATTTTCTTTGTTCTCCGTAGATCTATGGCCCCATTTCATCCCAAGCTACTTCTCACCTCTTTTCATCTGTTTATCACCGAGCCAGCTGTTGCCATTCGCCTGGTCTTCAGTCTCTGTAACCGCTGGGCCAGAGGAACCGCTGGGCCATCCTTGGGAGCATGGCGCGCAGGAGGAGCTTTCTAGCCGGTTTGCAATCTAAATTTTGAGACCTGTTGCTACCGAAGCCCCGGTGGGTGGGAGATTCTCTCTTCTGCCCTACTTTTTGAACTGGGCTTCTTTTTAGACTGTTTTGCCCGGAGAAACATTTGATACTTTGTTTCCCTAGGCCTCCTTCTGTATTGTTCCATCACGGTTTTCCCCCTCTTTAAGTTTTTCTGAGGCAAATGTAACACATAATCGCTTTAAAACGTCCAGACATTATAGGAATTCAGAATGTAGACAGAGAACGTCCAGCTCTCAAGGACAATTTTAGTTTTGTACTGACTATATTTTTGAATTGGTGATACATTCACATGGTTCTAAGAGATGTACAGAGGAAATGTGCCCTCCACACATCTAGGACATTCCACCTCCGCTAGGAGCCACTTCTATCAGTTGCTTTTGTATGTTTCCAGAGTTTCTTTAGCAAATAGGAGCAAATGCAAATGTATTTAATCTCTCCTTCCCTTTTAAAGAAAGGTAGCATGCCGTATGCCCTGCTATGCACTTTGCTTTTTTACTGTATATAATAGGTAGTAAGCAAATTTATTAACCCTCACCCGAGGATATTTTTTTCCCATTGATTATTTTAGAGAGAATAGAAGGAAGAGAGGAGAGAGACATCAGTGTGAGAGAGACACATCAATTGGTTGCCTCCCACATGCCCCCTCAACGGGGAAGGGGTTGAACCTGCAACCCAAGTACATGCCCTTGATTGGGAATCGAACCCATAACCCTTCAGTGCAAGGGCCAGTGCTCTAACCACTGAGCCACATGAGCCAGGGCTAGATATTAAGCAAATTTTGAGTTAAAATGTAAAGAAGCTAGAAATAAAAGTCCATGCACACATATTAGCATGCATGCACACACACACACACAAACACACACACACTTTTTTTTGTTATGACTAAGCAGGATAAGTAATTAAGCCAATAATTATTCAGCCTATTTCTCTGCTTGGGCCTTAGGAAGACATAAACCAATGAGAAGGTCTGATGTCCCATTTCTGATGTAACAGTTGAGAATATCCTGTTTGATATAGTAACAGAAGGTGGGGACAGGTGAGCCCATCTAAGAGCCAGAACCGCTCAGGTTCATGTCTTGCCTGTTCAGGAGACATTGTGAAACCCAGCTCTTTTAGGGCCAACCAAAATTGGGGATGCCTCTCCTCTATGAGTAATTCCACCTCATTCTTTTTATCACCAGGAAGCAGAAATCATAGTATACCAAGTGACAGAAGCTAGAGAATGGGCTTATTTCTTAAATACAATGTCAATAAAAATAGAAAACTCACCATCTGTCTGAGAGTGAGACTTTCTAATAGTCCAGACAATCCTAAGGGCTGGAGCTCTGCTGAAGTTCACTCCTTAACAGGCAAGGTGGTGAACCAAGGGTTCTGCTGAGAAGGTCAGCCAAGCCTCTGAAAGCATAATTATTCCAAGAAATCCTTTGATCCATTTGTTATTTCTCCCAACACAAAACCCAAAATTTCATGGTTTCAACCCATCACAATCTTCTTTAACTTCTTTTGGAGAACGGTGCACACACACATTTCAAAGGAACAAAGCAAGCATATTTTCAGAGGGACTTCGCCCTTTCAAGAGATACCATGTTATTCCCCCTCCTCACAACAGACAGGATATGTTCTGAATGAAGCACAGAAATCCTAGTGCATTTTGCTTAAGAACAATAGTCATAGTTCTGTTAAAAGTCCCCAGGCTGTTGAAAGTTTCTAACATGGTTATGTTGGGGGAACTCAGACCTACATAGGGAATTTTTCCAAGAGTCTTCCATAATAGCAACTCAAACCACCCTTCAAACAGCAGAACTGCACTCCTGGCTACACATCCCTTCTATCTTTGGGCACTTTCACCTTGTGTAAAACATCACCTAGTGACAGCACCCATTCTTTAAATCAAAATACACCATGGACAGTTTGAGTGGAGGCTCAGGTGTTTGCATGTTGGCCACAATTAGTTTCTTTGAGTTACCCCCTGATTCAAGGGTGTTCATAAAAAGTGTTTCCCAGGAGTTAAAAAAGTCTTGTTGAAATACACACAAAAAATTACCATTTTAACCATTTTTGAGTGTACTGTTCAATAGTGTTAAGTACATTCACATTTTCATGCAACCAGTCTCTAGAACTCTTCTCATTTTTCAAAACTAGAACTCTGTAGCTATTAAACAGCCACTCTCCATTCCCCCCTTCCCTCCTCCCAGACCCTCGCAACACCATTCTACTTTGTCTCTATGAATATGACCACTCTAGTTCTTCATAAGAGTGCAGTAATACAGCATTTGTCCTTTTGTGGCTATTTCACTTAGAATAATGTCCTCAAGGTTCACACATGTTGTAGCATATGTCAGAGCTTCCTTCCTTTTGAAGGCTGAACAGCATTCCTTGTACAGATAGAACACATTTTGTTTACCCATTTATTGGTCAGTTGACACATGGGTTGCTTTTACTTTTTGGCTAGTGTGAATAATTCTGCTATGAACATGGAAGTATAAATACCTCTTTGAGACTTTGCTTTCAATTCTTTTGGGTATATACTCAGAAGTGGAATTGATGGATCATAGGCTACTTCTATTTTTAATTTTTTTGAGGAACCGACACACTATTTTTCCATGGTGCCTGTATCCTTTTAAATTCTGCACAAGGGTTCCAGTCCCTCCACATCCTCACCAATGCTTATTATTTTCATTTTGTTTGTTGTTGTTGTTTATAGTACCCATCCTAATGGGTGTGAGGTGGTTTCCCTGGTATTTCTAACTGAAACTGAGGAAGGAAGTCAATCTCTCCTATGACAGAAGCTATGGAGGCGAGACCCTAATTGTCCTATTTCTTGACACGTGAAGGAAGACAGTGTTGAGTTTTTTAGGGTACAAATTAATTCTATCCTTCTCCCCTCCAAAGTTCACAACCCAAGTGAAACAGAAGTCCAATAAATGCCGATATGGATCGAAATATCAGCATCAGGACTTTTCAAGGTGGGCTGGAGACGACTGGGGGCCAAGTCCAGGCTAGGCTTCCCAATCTTCCTCCCCCACCAAGTGGAAGTGACTGACCAGGCAATGCAGGCCTGTTGTGCAACACAGTCAGAGAAGGCTCTGGTGAATTTACTACAGACATAGCACAAGACTAAAAGGAAGATTGCATGCTGCCTGGGGACAGGCGGGATCCAAAAGAGAACCAGAGGGAGGAGGGGGTGCCTGCATAATGACCATTCGCCAATCTCACCAGCCAGAAGAAGCCACTGCCTCATCCCGGGAGAAAGAAAGGCCTCTGAAGAGGAAAGTGGAAGCTTAGTCCCCCAGAGCTCTGAGAAGGCAGACACTCATCTATGTGGCATAAGGCTGGCACACGAAGGGCAGAGAAAATGCCTTTCCCCTGCCTCTCCAATATTTTGATTTCTTAACACATAGGGCCCAGCACTGCCCAAGCGCAGCTGCTGTCCCTGGGAAAGGGTGCTGAGCATCCTGTCGTCGTCATGATTGTGTTGTGAGTTCTCCCGAGGTCAGCCATGGGATCCCGAGGTTTCTGAAATGAGTCTGAATAGAACACTGATTAAATTTACTCGAGGCTCTACCAACGCCCTGGCTAGAAAATTCGCTCCCCAATCTGTTTTGCACCGTACCTTGTCCCAGGTAGGACATTCAGCAGAGATAACTGGAACTTACGCAATGACCTCAAACGAAGGCATGAAACTACTCCAAATAATAAACGCCAGCATTATTAAAATGCCCCGACTTGCACTGTATGAAATGCCTCACGATATTAAATTCTCAGGGAGGAATTAAAGTCTAAAAAAAATAAATATCCTTGTTCTTGAAGGTTGAGCTCTAAAGAAATTATTTTTTGCCCCAATTTCTTTTCCGTTCAGGGTCAGCCAGAGGGGCCCCTGCCGGCGGCTGGCAGCAGGGGCTGGCTCTTCCTGCAGCTCGCTCCTCTGCAGCGCAATCTTGGCGTCGCCGTCTCCAGGATGTGGCTTCTTCGGACTCCATGACTTGTAAACTTAAACTCAACTGGGAGAAACCCACTCTCATGGGTTTCTGCTGCCATGGGACCCTCCCCTCCCCTGTCAAAGTCCAAGGCTGGCCGAGGCCTGTGTACCGCCACAGGATGTTTTCCTTAGAAGCTGCTATTGCTCAGAACCATCCCAGGGCAAGCCACCTGGAAGAGGCATCTCTGCCCGCTTGGAGGTAAGACTTCCCCAGCTCTAGCAAGGCACCTTGCCTCTTCCACATGGGCCTCCGAAGTCCCTGGGGACATGAAGCTGTTTTTTACTTCTCCTAGAGTCATGCTCCTGAAGGAGGCCCAGTCATGCTCAAGTCACTGACAAGGCCTGTGACGGGAAGCGTAGCCTGCAGGACGCAGCAACGTAAACTTCTACAGCCAGGGAGGCCAGCGCCCTGCGTGCCAAGGCTTTCTAACCAGAGGCCCAGCGCCCGACTCTCCTAAAGGGAGACGGGGGACCTGGAGAAGTAATCGGGTGGGGGGCGTCTTTTCATTGTTGAGAAGGACTATGGGTCTCAAGCTGACCAAACATGGAAAGACCCTAAATGATGATAATCTCTCTGTAAATTGTGAAGATGATTTAACGCAGGTTAGTGGGAAGTTTAATCCCGGTCCTGTTTACAAAAGGAAATACTTGAAAAGCCTGGCAAAGTCATGGACAATTGAGGGTGTTAGGCCTGAAGCTTTATTTGAACCTAAAGTTAAAGGTTTAAAATATTAAACCCCACCCCAGTAAAAGATTCAGGGAAAAATCTTTCCGTGAGAGAAAACAAAAGCTTTATCTTGTCAATTGTATTCAAAATCTAGGCTTAAAGACTTGGACTTCACTCTAAAATGAGTGATTCTGCAAAAAGTTATTTAAGTTAAAATTGCTAATATTTAATTTAATTTATTTTTTTATAAACTGCCTTTGGAATATGGAAAGCGATGGCATTAATAAAAAAAAATTTTAAATATGTCTTTATTGATTTCAGAGAGAGGAAGGGAGAGGGAGAGAGAGATAGAAGCATCAGTGATGAGAAAGTCCTTGATCGGCTGCCTCCTGCACGTACCTCACTGGGGATCGAGCCCCCAACCCGGGCATGTGCCCTGACCGGGAATCGAACCGCCATCTCCTGGATCCTAGGTAGATGCTCGACAGCTGAACCATGCCAGCTGGACCTAATATTTACTTTTTTAAAAACAAAAGTGAATGGAAAAGTTTACAAAACTTTTTCAGGCATTGGCCAATTTAAATTTATAGTTATCATATTGACTAAATTGGGGAAGAGAGCAACTTTAGAAAATGATAGGAGCCTAAGTGTCCATAAAGACCAGGAAACCAACAAAAGTGTGTTTCACAGCCTCACATTTGCTGTTCTGGACACATCGCAGAACAGCAGCAGTTCACCTGCCTGGAAGTGCAGCTTGTGCAAGGATATGACTGATACATGGTCCAAAGAGAACACCTTTGGCCCCTTATGGATTTTCAAATCCTGGAATAATGTTGAAAATGTCTCCTATCAGCTTGCTATACAATGAGGCACTTAATTCTTAGGACAGAGTTAGGGGAAGTTTGACTTTGGTATAAAGAAAACAGAGCTATTTAGCAAATGGATTTTAGTGGTTTTTTTTTTTAAATTGAAGTATATTTGACATACAACATTGTGTAAATTTAAGGCATAGAACATGTTGATTTGATACATTTATACACTGCAAATACACTAAGGGAACATGGGCATTAGGCTGAGCCCTTTTAACCCAGACAGTATGTTATGTGCCCGGCAGCCCATTCCAAGTGGTTGCCTTGTCACAGCCTTCAGTCACAGGACATTATGGAGCTCTATTTCTGTTTAGTGGTTGAAATAATTAAGATCTATTCTCTCAGTAAATTTGATGATTATCACACAGTATTGTCTATATTCACTATACCGTGCATTAGATCTGTAGGACGTACTACTTATTGCAAGTTTGTATCCTTAAGCGTCTCTTCTACTCCCCCACCTGATTTTAATGTTTTC
Source organism: Miniopterus schreibersii (assembly GCF_964146895.1). Lineage (NCBI taxonomy): Eukaryota > Metazoa > Chordata > Mammalia > Chiroptera > Miniopteridae > Miniopterus > Miniopterus schreibersii. The sequence goes on from NC_138111.1 coordinate 34,669,103, forward strand.
AAATCCTACTCAAATGTAATAATCTAGGATACTGACCTGGGATTATTTAAAGATTTTGTGAAGTTTGGGTTTTTGTCTTTCTTTCTTTTTAGATAAAAGCCTCTTCCACATTGCAAGGACTTTGAGGACTTTCTAAGACATTAAAGAAACCAACTAATCCTCACTGGTCTCTCAGGAACAAAGTTAATGATTACGTAATCCATAGGAGGCCTCCTTATCTCCTTGGTTGGTGTGTGTTTTTAATTTACACTGGTTTAAAATTTACAAACTGTTCAAAGGGAACATGGGCATTAGGTTGAGCCCTTTTAACCCGGACAGTATGTTATGTGCCTTGGGAGCAGCAGTTCATACCAAGCAATTGCCTCGTCACAGCCTTAAGTCACAGGACATTTGTCTTCTTGTTTTTTAACTCTTTGGCCAAGTTATATCTTAGAATTCTCCTGTAAATGTGTCAATTTGAAAACTCAGGCTTTTAGTGTAAGGAAAGGGTTTTTAAATGGGGAATCTACCATAAATTGCATCAAGACTATTGAGAGTTAAAGAGCTAAAGAAAGCTGGGCTTTGGAAGTAATGTCCAAGTGGAGAACGACTCTCAGCCATAAAATAACAAAGCGAATGTGGGGAAGCCTTGCACAGTGGTTTTGTTAGGGATAAACCGAGCAAATAAGTGGTTGAAGCACTCTGGCCAGTGTTTTCAAACCGCAGGACATGACCCATTAGTGGATTGTGAAACCTACTTGTGGGTTGCAAACAATTTTCTTTGAAAGAATGAAACAGAACAGAACAAAGAGTGAATCACTAGAGGTACAGTAAGAATGGTTTGATGAAATTTTCCATTTATTATATGTGCACACATGGTAGGTGTGGGCCAGGACAACTGATAACCTTTTACTTTGCATAAAATAAAATTTTACTGTGGGTTGTGGTTAAGAAAAAAGTTTAAATACACTATGTAGGAACACCTCATGGGTACAGAGCTTGGAGAGGTTTATATAGTAAAGCTCATTTCATTCAGATATTAGGACAGACACATTTTGAAAATTATATGGACACAGGACATATAGAATAACATTATATATTTGCCTTTTCCAAGTTTCTGTGATGAAGAGGAATTTAGAAAATTACTTGTCATCCATAAAAATATACTTATTTTAGAAAGATAAAAAAACCTAGAATTAAATAGGGTAAAATATGAAAAGCCCCTTTCCTTCCTCCTCTTGTAATCCTATGGCCTTCATCAGAGGAAACTGTCAAAAGCCTGATATGTGCTATTACAGACTGTTTTCTATGTGCACAGACACATGAATGCTATGTGTGTGTAAACAGGTTTTTAATCATATAAATCTACACAGGAGTGTGTGATATTATTGTGCAACTTGTTTTTCATATCAGTATGTCGTACAAATATTTTCATGTCCACACCACAGAGCTACTATATTGTCTGCTGCAGAGTAATGCATAGTAGAACCTGGTATGTACTAATTCAAGCTTCCACATTTATGCACAATTGTGTTGAATCTAATTTTTATTATTTCAAAAAAAATGCTTCAATATAAATTATCACACCTGACTCTTAGGAAACTGTGTGACTATTTCTTTGGCTCAATGCCTAGAATCAGAGGCTAACCCCATTTTAAATACTGAGGTACACTGACAGATCATCCACCCAAGAAAGCTGTATCCACTTATACTTCCCTCAACGACAGTGCTCGTTTCCTCACATTATCTCCAACACTAGCAATTACCAATCCTTTTAAATCGGCCATTTCAATGGATTGAAAAATAGTTACCTCATTTTAATTGTCCTGATTGCTTATGGAGTTAAATGTTTTTGTGTTTGTTGTTTAGTTCTTCTTTTTTACCAAAATATTTTTATATCCTTTGTTCACCTTGTTTTGTAGGTGCATTTTATATTAAGAATATTTAACCTTCTATTTTGCATATTTTCCCAATCTTTTGTCTCTTATTTATATTTGTGTACAGATCATATTTTTTAACATAGTCAAATATATCAGTCTTTTTTTCATGGATATTGGGTTTTGTGTCTTGCTTAGGAAGGTCTTCCTCACCCCACATTTATTAAATTTTTTTTCTGATATCTTCTTCTAGTTATTTTTACATTTCTATGTTTAATTCACCGGGATTTTATTTCTTATTCATGGTATGAAAGAAGAAAATGTTTTCCAAAGTCAGTAATCTCAGCATCACTTACTGAACAGTTCAATCCTTCCCTACTTATGCTGTTTTTCAGGTATTAAATTCCCATATGTATTCATCACTCTGTTCTTGGATGCTGTTTTGTTCCTTTAACCTATTGATTATTCCTGTGCCAATACACTATTTCATTTACCCTGCTCCATGAACTGCTTTGATATATATTCAAACTTTATCTTGTGCTCTGTCTTCCATATGAACTTTATAAAAACCTTGCTATGACTGTATGAAATTGCTTTGAATTTCTACTTTGGTAGAACTGACATTTTATTATGTTGGGTCTTCTCATAGAGAAACAGGGCATGCCTCTCCATTTTGGGGTGTCTCCTTTCATATCCTTCAGTATAGATATGTTTTTTAATTAATACAGGCCTTATATTTCTAATTAACCTTACTTCAAGATGAATGGGACCTCCCCTCCATAAATTTAATTGGTTATTGCTGGTATATACAAAAGCTTTTGGTATTGGGGTGCTGGTGTTATGCCTGCCTCCTTACTAAGCTTTCTCAGTAGTTGTAATAGCATACCAGTAAATCATTGTGGGTTTCTTTTTTGTCCAAAAACCTTTATTGCAAACAACAGTCTTGTCTCACTTTCCATCATGTATACTTTTTAGTACCATTTTTGTCTTCTGAGTTAGCTTCGGTATTCTGTAGATGAACTTTCTTGGCCCCACAGCTCTCTTCTTCCCCAAACACTGGCTAAATTCAACTAAGTATTCTCTTCATAGAATGTAACATGCTGTATTAAGGCATCTGCTTGTGTGTCTTCCCCAGCTGTTAAAGGGCCAAGACTACATCTTGATCTTGTTCATTGTTTGATTCTCATAACACTCAATTCATGATTAATAAACCACATGGTATTATAGTGGCTCTTCTGATAACAATCAGGCAGAACCTTCTAGAAGAAATCTGACACTCCAGCTTTTCCCTGCTCTTACCTCTCAAGTCAGTCTGGTTGAACTAAGGACTTGCTTATACACATTTTACCAGAGAGGCATAATTTAGTTCAGAGACAGGTGCTCATACACTCTTATATACCCAGCCTTTAAAGAATCCTGCCCAGTTGGGGAAGGAAAGGGACAGGTGTATAGCCCCATTCTTGCACTTCTAGTGCTCACTGGCTTTTTCTCTTAATGTCTTCCTCAAGCCCTTCCTCTCTTAACAAGGAAAGAGGATGACAAGTGATTAATAGCAGGGATTCTGGTTCAAATCCCAGCTGTATCACTTATTTGTGTAATTTTGGGCAATGCACATAATCTATCTCCTCAGCATACTAATTAGGGATACCACAGGGTTGCTGTAATCCATAAACCTGGTTAAGTACTTGGTAAATGTATGCTGCTCTGGATATTGCTCTGGATATTATGAATTAGGATATGTCAATGGTTTTTGGCCATGCAATTTGTAATATTTCTACCTTTAACCAAATGGTATTCCATTTATTCTGTCCCATCCCTTTCTAGTCCCCTTACCCTGCTTTGTTATGTTTTTCTCACTCCAAAGAGGATTAGTTTCATAAGAAGGAAAGGCATTGTTGTTCACTGATAAAAGGAGTAACACCTAGAATAGTATCAAGCCCTCAGTAAATACATACTGAGTGAATGGTGCAAAATGTCAAAAGGAAATATACACCAGAAGTTTCATTGTAATGGACAAATCTTTCTCTAATGGTTTCCAGTTCCATACTTAAAAACACCATATGCCATAATGAAAACATAAGAAATTTATTACATTTTAAGGCAAAAACATAATTTCAAAAGATTTAGACCTATGTCAGGCGTGATAGAGTATGAATGCTTTCTTGAAATTCAAAATCAGATCCAAGAGTATCACTTTCAGAATGTTCTAACAGATTGAGTTTACTTTTAGTTCTCTTGGATGAAACAGTCACTATTCTACTGTCTTTCTTGACAGAAATGTGGTTTTTCAAAGACTCGCTTTTAATTGGCTCATTAAAACTATTCTGCTCTATTCCTTTGCTTTTCCAGTTCACAGGTGAGTCAGAGCGGGAATGTAGGTCCTTTCCATGTTTTTTCCTAGCAGAGTGTTTTTTAGTATATTCACAGGTTTTGGCCATTTTCTCTGAAGATCTGCTATTTCTAGACAACTCGTCTTCTTTTCTTTGATTTCCAGGTCCAGAAATCATATCAGCTGAAGGAGAACATGTTCTAGCAATGAATTCTTCAAAAGACTCCTGCCGTCGCTCAGTGACTTCGACTCCCAAGTTGTCTTTGGAAGTTACTAACGCCTCCTGCACAGAAACTGGGACTTGTGAGTCGAGAGGCAAAGGAATTCTAGTGTCACTTGTAATTTTCTGAAACTGGAGGCAAAAAAAAGAAAACAAGACAAAAATTCAGTAATGAACAAAGCCAACCATTAGAAAGTAGAGTCCTAAGCTTCAATGTTACTCTGTGATCTCATTATTAAGATAGTCAATTGATTATTTAGAAGATTTTAGAGCCAGTTTTTTTCTAATTACATCTTGCCAAGTGCTTCCCAACTTAACTTTGCTACATCTAAGTATGTCCACCTACATTTTCAGACTTTTGTGTTTGGGGTAATTACCCATTTCCCTTTCCCTCATTAGAAATAATAAAACCCTATTACTTAAGAAAATTAATTTCTTTTCTATCCTCCAGCACATGTAAGCAGTATCCAATTTGTGATGAGACTGTGTTCTCAAGTTCAGTTCCCACAACCAGCCTGAGATTGGCTGACACGGGAGATGGGGGCTCCAAGTAAGGCTACAGGAAAAGCAGATAGGTTTTCCCCTCCCATTCCCATAACTGGGTGACTAACTATAGTATATGGCCTATTAGTTATATATGGATCACTTATTTTAATTAATTATCTGTATCAGTATCAGTACTTGTACCTTCATTAGTGTTCCTTCATTGTAAGCTGACTGCATACAAATAGAAACCTAGATGGAATATGAATAGAATAGATATTTACACAATTTAAAATTTAGAATATTTTCTCTAATGCTTCATTTCTTTCACTGAGGATAGTTTGCTTTAAGTCATAAATTTTCAAGAGAACTTCCAGTTTTTTATATATAACAATATGATAGCATGAAATGGACACAAATTTACTAATCTCAGATTTAGAAAGGACCCCAAAGAAGCTTCTAGCTCCAAAGCATGTGAACTCTGACAGATTTTCATTATTTTCTCTGACTTGGTAACTCCCTTTTTGCCAATCACTCTTAGAATCATTAAGTTTTATTCTGTCCACTTACTTGGATATTTTGCATTTGTCCTAGGGCATTCTGCTTCGATTCTGGTTTTTCTTCTTCAAGTGCCTTTTCTTCCTTAGGTGGACTAGCAAGAGTAGAATGCAGCCGGGGACGACCCAGGAGATGGAAATCTGACGGATCTATCCCAGCCGTCGTGGCGAGCTGCCCAAGCCTGGATAGAGGACAACGGGCAGGGCCACTGCAGTCACATCAGAGCAGCTCAGATCCCCCCGTATCCATAACTACGAAGTACTTCTGTAACCTTAAGAGCCAATATTCTACTCCAGATTATAAGCCTCTATCTTTCCCAAGTTCTCAGACCTCTTAATATTCATGCCACCATCTGATTTATTTCCTTACCCATCACCACCCCATTTTAAACTGTCTCACTAGCAGCTTAAACATCTGTCATGCACCTAAGTCCTCGGTCTCTCACCTCTCTTCCCACACTTTTTTTTAAACCCTTTTCCAGGATCATGGTTTTACTTATATTTATTTATTTACTTATTTATTTTTATTGAATTTATTGGCGTGACACCAGTTAACAAAATTATACAGGTTTCAGGTGCACAATTCCACAATACACCATCTGTACACCGTATTGTGCGTTCGGCACGTCGTCAAGTCTCCTTCTATCACCATCTTCCCAAACTTCTTTACCACCTTTCTTTCCTACAGTTTCCAAGAATGTGCGTGTTCCTTCCTTCCCAACACCAACCCATTCGCCTACGCACATTACTCCATCAATTATCAACCTCTCATTCTCTCTTTTGGCATCTTCTTTCAGCAAAATCACTCCCAGTTGAGAACTGCTGATCAATATATGCCCTGCTGATTAGTTACAATTTTTATGTCTAAGATAAAAATTATTTTAAACTATACTTACTAATAGGTTACTCTTTTATAATGGGCCCTGCTCTACCAAAGCTGGTTCACCATTTTGCATTTCTTTTAAAATGTAATTCCTCATTTAAAAAAAAATAAGTACATTACCTGTAATTACACACTAAATATGACCATGGAAGTGATGAAAACTGCTCAAGTTCCTCAGCAAAAACTACCATTATAGTTGTGAAAAGATGAGTGCCATGGAGAGAAATGAACTAACCCAGCATCTTTAAGGAGATCCAAGAAAGCATGGAACTTCTGAAAAGAATTCTCAATGCTGCCCAAAACACCTTCATCATCCAGGATCATGCTTGTCAATGAGTGTGAATGAAGGGCTTCAGACAAAGAAAAATTTATATTTCTTAACTGGGCATTTTCATGTTCAAGCTATAAAAGAAAATTGAAAATGATAGACATGATTTCCTCTCACTCTCATCAAAAGAAAAGTTTTTAAGTAACAAAACTAAAACATTTAAAAATGCAATTAATTAGTGATTAATCTAACTCTCCATCAGTAAAAGACATAATTATCAAAACCCAGAGCCACCCAACAAGGTTTTTTATGTAATACTTAGGTGGTATATAAATAAAGCAATTATTGTTTATTAATGACCTTGCAAAAGATCACATTTCTAACTGGTTAATTCACATTGGATCCTCATTCTACATTAGAGAATTAGCTGCTTAAGGGTTCCCTTAAATTACAAAATAAAATACAAAGTCATATTTGAACAAGGAATAATACAACTCTGTTGAATCTTAAAGATTAATTTTAGTTAGAAAAATATTCATTGTGTAAGTTTAAAAGTCCTAGCCATACCCAATTTATTAAATGTATGCTTATCAATACTCTCCTTGGCTTTTAAAAACATTTGCTCCCTTGCACACCTCTCCCTCATCATCTCCGCATCTAAACCACATATAAGCCCAGTTCCACTCTTTCTCAGAAAGGCCTTTCATTCATGATGCATCTTTTGCCTTATATAAGCAGGTGCTCAATACTCATTGAATAAGTGCCCTCCAATCCAATGTATGCGCTTCAAGTAATTCCTCCCTAAACTCATCTTGTAATAATATATATTTATATGGAACTTTTCAAAGTTTATGCCCTGCTTTCATGCACATTAGCCTAATTGTAATTCTCATAATACGTATTTTTCCTTTATTGTATTCTTAGCAGTTTTCTAATATCTTATATTTATTTAAATGATTCACTTTTCTAATTCATTGTCAGTAGACAGTCTTTTTATTTTATTTTGTTGTTTCCATCACCTTTTATCCCCTCTATGCCCTCTTCCACCTCCACCCAGCACCCTCCACTCCCAAAATCACCACACTGTTGTCCACGTCCTTGAGTTCTCTTTTTCGTTTTTGTTCAATCCCTCTACTCCCCCAACCTCCCCCCAACAGCTGAGTAGACAGTCTTAATGTTACCATATATATATATTATAAGCACAAGTGCTTTTTTGAATCAAAACATCATGAACAAAAATAAGCTTAAAGTCACAGAAAAGCACACACAAAAACTCTAAGATTTTTACATTTTTAAAAAGATATTTGCTGAAATACAGATCACATGACCACTAACTATGAGTAAATATAAAAGTTCATGTGGTACAACCAATTTGTAATATATTACAGTTCTAAAGTTTATAAACTGTGTGTATGGCTTAAAATCAAATCAAAATAAAGCCCAAACTCTCCAAAGTATAAGAAAACACTTGTTTACCTCACGAACTCGCTTGTCAGCCTTAAGCCTTATGCCTCTTTCCTCCTTTAACTGCTTTATGCACTCCTCCAGTTTTTCCTAGTGCGAAGAAATAGAGTGTACATTATAAACTATTCATAGTATGATATCCAAAAGTCTTTCCAGCTATAGATCTCACCAAGGATTTAGAGGCAGAGCCAGAAGTGAACTCAGAGTTCAGAATTATAGTCCACTACTTGTAATATCATACCATGATAGTGAATTACCAAAATATAGCAAATTAGCATGCTAAAGATTTATTTAACTCTTACTTTTTCCCAAACAGATTTTGGCAGCTCACTAGAAAAGGCGTATATGTCTACAATATAGTAAGCCAGAAATAAAAATTTAAGGTGAAAAAAATAAAATTCTGTCTTTAATTGTGGGTCCCTTTAATAAAGGGAGCCCTAGTAACATGCTCATTAACACAATGAATTATGTAACTGCAGATTCAAATGCATTTTTTAAAAAAGTAAACACCTTTAAAGCCCTTTACTATATGCCAAGCACTGTTCTAGGAGTTTCCTCGGTATTAAATAATTTACTCATTAAAACCCTACAAGAAAAGAACAATGATTAACTCCATGTTATTTTATGAATGAGAAAATGAAGGCCGAGAGAAGAGCAGCACACACGAGGTCACATAACGAATTAAGTAGTAGAGCCACGTTTGAATTCAGGAAGTTGGGAGCCATTCCTGTTCACAGAAGTGGTCATCTTTCCATTCACCAAAGTCAATAAAAAAGAACAGACATAGGTAAACTCCCTTACCAATACTCCAAGAACTAAGACACTTACACCCCTGAAGTGGGGGACACTGCTTGTGGTACACACCACTCTAAGACAGCCCCTAAGATTCCTACCTGCTGAAGTGCACAAACCTTCCAGTTACTTAAACACTAGCCTAGGGGCGGCAGTGAGGGGATTTTGCAGGTGTAATTAAGGTTCAATGTCCAGGAATTTACCCTAAGGAATTCATCAACGATGTGGGCAAAGATTTATCTAGCAACATGACGTCATAGGACTGTTTATAACTAATCCCTAGAAGTGGGTTAAAAACCTCCAAATTGGGATTGGTGTGAATAAAAACAGCAGACCCATGTGAAGGAATGCTCTATAAAGCCACTAAAAAACAATGATAACCAGAAGTCTGAAGCAGAGTTAATGACACTTCAAGAGTTCTATATTCAAAATATATCTGTGTGTTTTTCTTAGGGATAAGCTTAATCTGATTCTTTGATATAGAAGAGTATTTAGTGACATGACAAAATATTTTTGATACCTTTTTAAGACAAAGGGCAGATTAGGTGTGTGTACAGGCAGAGGTGGCTTTTATTTCCTTCAAAAAGCTTTCATTGTTTTCAAAAATTTGCTCAATAAACATCTATTTTTATACAAAGAACATATGTTTTAAAAATAAACAGTCTAATAACTTCCGGTTTTTAAATGTTTCATTACCAGTTAAAGCTTGTCAAGTTTCTAATGAGAAAAAAAAAATTGCAAAATTCCTTCATTATTTACACAATGTTTTTAATATTTAAAACTGATTTCATACAGATTCTAAAAAAAAGCAAACAAAAAAGCCTCATCACATAATGGAAGTGGGAATGGTGGCTACCTTTGGGGAAGGAGAATATACTTACTAGAGAAGTTGAGCAAGGAAGCCTTTTGAAAAGCTGTAAATAATTTTTTCTGGATGGGAGTGATATGAGTGTATACATTTGTAAAAATTCACTGAGCTGAGAATTATGATTTAAGCACTTTGCTGTATGTATGTTATACCTCAATAAAATTTTTTTATAAAAACATCCAAACAAACAAACAAAGCCCACCACAATCTGAGGCAGTTGACTAAAATATTCCAGTATTAACCAGTTCTAAACAACACATCAAAGTTCAATTACATGAAACAGTTTCTCCCTCTAGTGGAGGGAATTAGAACATAACGTTAAATTTTTATGAAAAAGTGTACCCTCCTCCTACGAAGTTATTCATGTTCTTTAAAAGAAAATATGGAACTAAAATATCAGAAAGTACTTTGCTAGATATTCTATTACTTAAGTAAGATGAATGATAAGTTTCTGGAGTATTTTTCTTCCTGTATCTGCTCTCCTTCCTCCCTGCTATTCACTGGCTAGCTGAAATTTTTCTAGAACAAAGCTCCTATCATACTGTATATCAAATTTCATGTTCAAGTTTTTTCCACTTAACATTGAATCAATTATTTCTCATAGAATGAGGGTATCCATAACCTTGATTTTTTTTTTTTACTGGGAAACAAAATATTCCATTGAGAGGGTTTATCGGTCCATGTTAATCATTCTTTTATGGTTAAACACTTAGGTTCTTTACAATTTTTCAATATTATAAGACAAAATAATTATTTTTATGCATGAAGGTTTTTTCATATTTAGCATAATTTTAATGAAATAAATCAATAAAAACAAGTTTGAGATCAAAGCAAGTAAACATTTTTAAGGCTCTGAGGTACCTATCTCCAAACTGCTATCCAAAAGATTTCTAAGATTTTATACTGCTAATGGCAATATATCACTGGATATATAACCTCTATTATAAATGTTGGCTCACTTCTCCACTTAAAGTGCAAGATATTTGAGAGAAGGGAGTGTGTTTTAAGCACTAACCCCCAGAACCTGTGCCTACCACAAAGCAGACAATCAGTAAATGCTAAATAAGGAAAAGCCCTGCCAATACAAGTTTATGTGTGTAAACGACAATGTGTTTTTCTCTAACTGGACAGGTGAAAACTTTGTCTTCTTTAAATATGTATTTCTTTGCTTATAATTAGTAAATTTCTCTTTTAGATTATATTTTAAAAATTCAGATTCTCTGGGGAAAATCCTGGCCTTAATTCTCAGCTATATAACTTTGGACAAGTTCAATAACTCTAGGCCTCAATTTAATATCTATAAAATGGAGATAAGTTCTCACATCATAAGAGTTCTTATGACAATTACGTGAGTTAACACACATGTGAAACTGAGAAGAGTGCTTGGTACATCAATTAATGCTTAATGATGAATACGTAAATGCAATCAGTAGCAAAGGGCTTAAAATACAGTTAACCCTTGAACAACTCAGGTTTGAACTGAGTGGGTCCACCTAACCCAAATTTTTTCAATTGACACGCACAGTTCAAATCCTAGTTGTTCAAGGGTCAACTGGTGGTTGGGAATCCGTGTAACACTGTGGAGGGCTAACTTAAGTTATACTCAAATATTCAACTGTGCAAGAGGTAGGTACCACTAACTCCCAAGTTGTTCAAGGGTCAACTGTAGTCTTAATCCACTTACACATCCAGCTCTCTAGAGGCAACCATTTCTTTAGTCAGGTTTTTAATTGTAAAACATACAAATACTGAAAAGTGCACAGGGTAAAATTGTCAGTGTGGCAAATAAAAAGAATACTTTTCTAACTATCATTAAAGTCTGTAAGTAAAACTTGTCCGCATCTCAAAAATTCCCACATTCTCTCATCACAAGCCCCTCTTCCCCTCTTAAATACTGACAATCATTTCCTTTACATGCATACATACCTAACAATATAGCTTAGTTTTACCAATTTCTAACTTTATGTAAAAAAAATCATAGTGTATTTGTATTTTATTTAATTCATTCAACATTGTTTTTAAAAATTCATCCACACTGGCCCTGGCAGGGTGGCTCAGTTGGTTAGGGCGTCATCCAGATACAGCAAGGTTGTAGGTTCCATCCCCATCAGGGTATTCACAAGAATCAACAAATGAATGCATGAATGGATGGAACAACAAATTGATGTTTCTCTCTCCCTCTTTTTTCCTCCCCCACCCCAAAATCAATAAATAAATTTAAAAATAAAAAGAACTGTTTAAAAAAATTTTCATCCACACTGTTGCCTGTAGCTCTAGTACATTCAATTTTATTGCTTTGTAGTTTTCCCACTGTATGAACATTACATAATTTACTTAGTTTTTAACTCTTAGTGGACATCCAGGAGCAGGAGGGTCCTCATGGGTCTTGACTCAGTTGTTCCCTACTTACAGCCTCTAACCTTCCTGGTCTTCCCTAACATCTATAATAGCTTTTCTAAATACAATCTTCTAGTCACCTGGTGAAGGAAATGAATACAACACATCCAAAATGACGATGAATGGGGATTAGACACTCTAGGCTCTTGTCTTTACTTGGCAACTTAGAATAAACCATTTAAGTGCTACAATTTGTAGGTGCTCATTTACGAGACAATTTTACATGAACTCAGATTCCTCCTACTCTAACATTTCATAATTTTCTAAGTAATTATCTTAAAATTTTTCTCTATTATCATTAGTTTTAACTTAAACAATAAAAATCTAGCTTTCTTTTTTGAAAATGAAATAGTAATTTCTATAGTCCTAATGGGAAAACTAGTTCTAAATCTGTCAAGTTTTATACTAAGAGAAAATCATATTAAATAATTTGTTAAAATTAAATGTGGAGTCTGTAGCACAAAAAGACAAAGAACCCCCAAGTGATGTTTCCCTTATTTACTACAAATGATCAACTCTGCATTAAAGTTGAAATAAAATACAGTATTTTTGAGGTGCAAAAATTTGTTATAAAAGTTAATTTTTCTTTTCTATCCATACAAACAGAAGTACGAAATGACATTAGATGCCAGGTTTATCAGGCAACCTAATGTAGTTTTTTTTATTTTAGAAAAGGAGAATATCAACATAAAAACTTTTTTTTCAACTTTACTTTTTACAGAAATTAAGTCATATTTTCCTCTTACTGAGTTCAGCTAGAATGGTCAATTTCCTGACCTGTAAAATAAGAGAACTGAATCAGCTGAGTACATTCATTCAGAATTCAAGTTCTTGGAGTTTATCTTATGATCATTCAGGTTCTCCTTAAATCTAATATATTCTATGGTTCTAAGGAAAGGAAAATATATTAGTTGCGGCATATTTTGATTTTTATTTCTTAGAGTTCGAATGTCCACCTTTCACCTTGGTCTAACCTAAGAACCACTCATGGGGACACGATACACACAGGAGGGCAAAACAGAAGCCTCACGCAAGCTGTCCCACTCTCCTCTATATCTTGAAAGTGGTTAACTTTGTACCTGTAATGCTTCTGGTTTTAAACTGGTTTTCTCAGGTTCTTCTTGAACACTTTCTGAAGAATCATCGACCTCTTCAATTTCTGAGGAGGAAGGACTCTCTACTGTCACAGTCACAGGAAAATCTAATTGCTTGAAGAAAGAAGACAAGAAATGTAAGAGATAAGATACACCAGCTACCAAATATTAAAGGACATTTAACAAAAGTGATCTGAGTTATCAAGTTATTATTTATAAATGTCTTTCACTGCCCCTTAGTGCAAAACAAGCAATGACAAAGTAAAATGACAGGAACTTATTTTTGCTGTTACTGTACACAGTTAGGAATAATATTTGGAATTGTCCATATTATTTTATTAAATATCTTTCATATAAGCCACAGACAGGCCAGGGTAAACATTTTTTCTCAGATCAACTTTATATTGCAGGTGAGAAATATACTTTCCACCATTAGACACAGAGAGTCTGGGAGAAAATGTCATTTTTAGAAAGAAAATCCATCAGGAGGGGAATGATAGAGAAGAATAATTTGAAAGCCAAACACTAGAATTTTAAAAAACAAATGACACACCCATAGACAACTAAAAGTGACCCATCAGAAACCTCACCTTCTCGTCATCCATAAGCCAAAAATGTGTAAAACTAACACAACTCTCCTGTCAAGTTTCACTGCCACTGGAATGTTGTTCAATATGGTATTTCCAAAGTTTTAAAAATGGACCTGGTCCAACCCCATAAAAAGTCTACAGATCAAAAGAAGTGCGCTGGGATTACGTAACTGCAGAGGACAAGTCACCAAGATACCATTTCAGCCACAGGCCGTGAACCCTGCAGTGCAGGAGGTGCCAATGGTGAGCAAGGCAGGCACTCTGCTGGGCATCTGGGGGCAGTATCGGCACGCAGGGCGCTCGTCTCAATCTCAAGAGTGCTGTCTTTCACAGAGCAACTGTACACGGTCCCAGGACGGCTGAGAAGGAGAACCTCATACTCTGAGGACTTGTTTGCTCTAAGACCATGAGGCAGTATGACAGGAAATGTGCGTGGTCCTGGTGAGAGGAAGAAGTGTTCTGAGAGAGCAGAGGCTTTGGAATTTGTTGCTTTATTTTGGCTTTAGGATAAGGAACTTATATAGCCTCCAGACAACATTTCTTAAAAACATAAGGGAATTCTTGAGTATGACATCTCCACATGCTGGGTCAGTAATGGCAGTCACATTTATTTCACTGGGCAAGAGCTCATTTGTGGACTAGAGAAATGGCTTCCTTGCTTACAGATGAAACTGCAAGCCCCGAGTGTGTGCCATATCCACACAACTACGAAGCGGCATTGGGAGAGTGGCCTGGCAAGTTTTAAATGAATTTATCTCAGGGAGGGAAATGTTTCTTGCAAGGCTCTGTTTGGTTTAAAAAGCAAAGAGAATGACCTTACACCTTTCCCACTTCAACCCCCTATATATCACAACTATGAAAGCTACATACCTGTAACTGATTATATGCATCACGAGTTTTGATCAATGGAAAACCCCTAAAGAGACAGTAACAAGTTAAATTATATTTTAATGTAAATACATCATCAGTTAACCCCAGTTAATAAAACTTGTCAGGGTTATGTACAATATCCATATAGAATTTTGTATAAAAATTAAGACCTGGAGGGCTCTGCTATGGAGACAATTGAGCAGAATTTAGCAGATTGGCTTTGTAATAGCTCTGAACTGCTGAGAGGCACCTTTAGTTCTTATGTTCAGAATGGTTGGTATTTCCAGTCTAACTTCTTTAACTGGTGACATGAATGGTTCTCTAATTTACCATTCATGCAACCAGGATGGGTCTGAGATTAGTATCTCAAGAAGATATGAAACCCCTAGTTAGAACAATTTAATGACTATTTTACATAGTACCTACTTCAAGTCCTATTTAAAATCAATTCTGTCTTAAGCAATTGTCAATCCCCAATTTCTTGAATACTACCAAGTAAGTCCTTTGAAAATAATTTATAGCAGTCTAATTCACTGACAAACCTATAATTATAGTTCAACAATTTTAAAAGATTTTTACACGTCTATGACAAAAATTACTTTAAACAGCTATCCCCTGGATAAACAATCAGCTAAAACTAGTTAAATCTAGTGTGATTCACTAAAATAACGTATGTCATGACTGAGTTAGGTTAAATCTAATCCAAAGTTCCATTCTCTGCACCAAACTATTCCCCATGCTTAAAATGTCTTTCTCCCCCCATTCCTACATTTCCAAATTCCTACTTTAGCGCTGCAGGACTTGGCTCAACTACACCAGCCTTTAATGAAACCTTTCTCACTTGCACAATTAGAGATAATTTTAGTCTCCTCTTGCCTCCCACCAGGTTACATCTGTTGTGGTGCTAAGAAATAACTTTAAACCCCCAACTATAATTACTTTTAGTTTTTCTTCCTTAAATTATGCACTAGGCAGATGCCCTTGTGCGACTTATCTTTATCCTCTATGGAAACAGCCAGAGACCTCTCACATAACATGCGCTCCAAAATAAAGAATTTTGAATGACTAAAGGTAGAAAATAAAAATACTCTACCTGTTCCTTTTTGCACGTTCTGCAGTACGCCACGGCAGGAAACCAGACACGCCAGGCGGCAAAGGTTCAGGAGCATAGCAATCTTTACCAAGGCAGTGTTTTCTTCCATTATTTACAGGTTTCTTTGTAGCCAATCCTATGTTTGAGAAAGCATTAAAAGAAAGACAAGATGCACTCAGGGTCTACAGAGCAATCAGTACATATGCACACTTTTAAAAGAATACAAATGGGCACTTAAAAATGACGCCAAAGCCACTAAAAACAGACATTTTATAAAAATGTTTTTACATAGGCCAGCAATGTTTAAAAATATAAGTTCTCTATGGTAACAAGTTAATATTTTAACTAAAAAGCATGAAATGTGCAGAATATGCAAAAGTAAATAAAAACATCCCAAGGAATAAAGAATTATACATTTTATGTACCATGTAGAAACATTCAGTTTATTAAATCTCAGAATATCTTTGGCATTACTGAATCTCAAGGACAGAGACAGATACATCCACGACCCCTGCCAAAAAGAATTTTCTAAAAGTAGGCCAAAATTTCAACTTAAGATTAATTTTTCTATGTAAAAATGATCAAAGTTACAAGACTGAAAGTTGCTGGGTAGTGGGTAACCAGTATTACTCTCCTCTAAGTCTGCTGACCTTCACTGCTCATTTGATTTCATGTAGAAAACACGAAAGAAATAAAACCCATTGCATAAAAGAGCAAAATGTGGAGACTTATCCTACATTTCAATACTGAAGTGTCAAGTATCTTTGTATGAAGAATTTGGTAGCAAAACCTAGCCTACATGTTAATGCTTTATTTAGAACAAACCATATATTAAATTCACATTTAAATATTTTCACTAATGTTACAGAAAACAATACAGGCTTGTTAAAGTAGTTATATTTATCCTGTATCACTATAGAATATCTACTTAAGCAACATTAGGATGTAAAATAAAGTATATGTGGTAATACAGGACAAATATTTCATGTAGTGTAGCTTGTTGATAACTGCATGATCCTATATGATTTCTCTGGATAAATTTACATTATCTCTTAAAACATATAGGACCTCAGTTTGTCTTATGCTATTATGTTTTTATTATTTAATCTCTAACAAAGAATGTTTGTGTGTATGTGGTTTGTACCTGTATACCTTCTCCTTTAATTTCAGAAGCGAATGCAAATATATTTGTAATTAAAAACAAAAGAATTTACACTTGTTAGATTAAAAAAATTCTAACACAAGTTCCTATTTTCTTTCTGCACACATCATTATAATATGAATGTGACACAATTCACATAATTATTTAACCCTTAACCTCACTGAGATCTAACTATACAGCCAGACACTAATTTGGCTTACCTCTATGTTTCCAAATAACTGAGGCAAATACAAAAAAAGCCCAAGAAATAAAATTACTCTTAAAAACTGCTCAGTGAACTCACAAACCTGTCATACTTCCACTTTAAGTAAGAAAAAAACTTTGTTTTATTCTCATTCCATGATGCCCTATGACACCACCAGGTACTATAGTCAGAGAAAGACAAACACCACATGATTTCACATTTATGTGGAATCTACAGAACAATATGAATGAATGAACAAACAGAAACAGACTCATATCATTGACACAGAGGACAGACAGGGCTGCCAGAGGGGAGGGAGCCGGGCACTGGGTGAAAAGGCGAAGGACCTACGAGTACAGATTGGCAGTTACAAAACAGTGATGGGGACGGGACGTAAAGCACAGCACAGGGAACATGGTCAATGATGTAATAATTCTGTATGGCGCCAGGCGGGTACTGGAAATATCACATACTTTATAAAGTATATGACTGTCTAACCACTATGCTGTACAACCTGACACTAATACAAAATAATATTGAATGTAAACTGTAATAGAAAAAAAAAATTTTAATTAAAATAAATAAATAGATAAATAAGTAAACCAGTAGACATGTCAACCAAAACTGTCTTTTAACTCTGCTGAGTCACAACAAAACAAAACCTACCATTGTCCAGACCTAATCACTATTTCGCTCACCTTCTCAAAGTAGAGGAGGTGTATATAATATAACCAAAAAATCAATAAACATTTCACTCTAAAAAAAGTCTCAGGTAGCATCCAAATAAAAGATTATTTGCTGGTAATTGTTTGGTGATCTTCATGTACCTGACATATAACTAAAGTCACCACAAACCTTTTTGTAGGAAACTGGCAGATTATAAACATAAAAATTTTATTTTAATTTCTTTGAATTAGATCTTATGGTTTTACTGTTTCAAAATGTCAATTTACTCTCAAGAAAGGGTTAGGTTCATATTAGACTTGGTTTAACTAATTCGACCCTGCCATTCATTTTTATTTCTCTCTCTTTCTCTCTCTCTCACACACACACACACACACACACACACACAGCTATTTGTAACTAAAGACACTTGTTCTAGAAATAAAAGTTAAGGTCTCTTTAAAAACAATACAAAAATATCAGAACTGGATTATATCAAATTTATATGTTCAGGAGAATATGAAACTTATGCCATTGTTAAAGAATTTTATAAAGAAGATTATAAAAATGATGCCTGGCAACAAAATTATAGGCTTACTTTTAAAATTCAGGGTTCAGTATTGTTTGGAAAATTAAAATACATTATAGCAAAAATTTTTTAAATGCTTTTCTACAATGTCCCATCTAGGGTCAGTAAAATGGTTTGCAGCATTCTTTTATAAGGATTATATATTCTAAGTTTTTTTGTTTTTGTTTTTTAAATCATTGAAGGAGACAAAGTGTCACCTCACTCAACAACTTTTGGTGGGAATTTCTAAGGAAGAAGGGAATAAGAGGTAAAAATGGAACTTGAAAAAAATTTGTTTCTTATAGCACAAAAGGATAATTTTTTATTTTAAAATATCACCACTCAGCCCGGCTGCCATGGCTTAGCAGCTGAGCATTGACGAAAGATCCAGAAGATTTTGGTTCAATTCCTGGTCAGGGCACACACCTGGCTTGCAGGCTCAATCCCCAGTAGGGGGCGTGCAAGAGGCAGCCGATCAATGAATCTCTTTCATCATTGATGTTTCTATCTCTCTCTCTCCCTCTCCCTTCCTCTCTCTGAAATCAATAATGATATATTTTTAAAAAATAAAATAAAATAAAAAAGCACCACTCAAAAACACCAATGCTAAAATTGTCAAAGTACACCCCAAATTTCAACTGCAACGTATCAGAAATAATCATCAACCAGAAAATAGTCAAAATAATAAACTTTTTATGAAGCACAAACAAGAAAATTAATTTAAAAAAGGAAAATATTAGCATCTCCTTCTTAAATTATTTATTTCTACATTCCACAAATTCTCATAATCTGTATCAGAACAATCAGTCATCTTAATATGCATGCAGTTACTATTTGTTAGCATAAATATCATACAATGAGAAGAGACTTCAATTTGAGCACACAGGAACACATAAAGGGTGTAAGTCCTGGTAGCATTAAGAAGGCAAGATACAAAGGGTTACCAATTCTAATAGTAGCTTTTCCTTTTCGACCACTTCCCAGAATTATAGTTCTCTTTTTCTGTTTAGTAGTTTTGAATGGCTCCTTCAATGATGGAGAAGTTATCCACTGATACTGGAAGAGGAATAATAAATACTCCATTTCAGATAAAGGTTATTTATGAGGGTTTGATATTAATAGGAAATTACTAAGTTTTTTAAAGTTAATAAAGGGTTTGCAATCTGTATTCTGGGACCCCAAATTAAAGATTCACACAATATTTTCAAAAACAGAAAAGCCATTTTATTTGACTAAAAACTTAAGGCGGCAGAAACCACCTTAATAATTTTATTAGAAAATGAAGAACAACAATCAATGAAAGAGAAAGTCTTCATTGAAAGAATGAAAAAGTAAATACATATTATACCTCTGACTTGGCACTCCTTCCATTCTGGAGAACTTTTTGGATAACTGCTTTCATCACAGAATGATCTATAGTAAAATAAATTGAAATTATAGTAATAATTTCCCAATGAGTGACTATTTCCATTTTAAAACAAAAGCCAACCAATTATTGCTTTTCCCATAAAAGTAAATGCAAAATCCTCGTAATGTAATTGTATACCTATTCCTGTCTTTGTGTATTCTAATTTCTTCCTCCAAGATCGCCCGTGTAGCTCAGCAGTTGAGCATCAACCTATGATCCTGGAGATCGCAGTACGATTCCCCGTCAGGGCTCATGCCCGGGTTGTGGGCTCAATCCCCAGTAGGGGGCGTGCAGGAGGCAGCTGATCAATAACTCTCTTATCATTGAAGTTTCTATCTCTCTCTTCCTCTCCCGTCCTCTCTCTGAAATCAATAAAAATATATTTTTAAAAAAGCAAAAAACCTAAGATGAAAGTGTGCCACCTCACAAATTGCCCCCTCCCCTACCCCCAGACCCGACGGTTTCTATTTTGGCAGCAGCAAAGATCAAATCTAAATACTTTGGACACCTCTGGATAGGAAGCAGAGTCTGGATACTGGCCAGACACTAAAGGCAGGTAAACATCAATCCAAGTTCCTGATATTCCCTCAGCCCCTTCTTCTCAGTAGGTGGTATCACCCAGTTGTACAAAATCACCTAGGATTTGTTTCTATATTACTATTTCCTTCATACCCTATACCTAATCTATCTGCAAGTCTTGTTAGCTACACCCTTGAAACACAACCTGAATTTAACCACCTTTCACCAGCTCCAACTTTCCACCCTAAGGTAAGCATAACCATCTCTTATTTGGATCACTGTGATTAGTCTTCCAACTGGTCTCCCTATTTGCTTTTTATCCCCCAAGTCTAGTCTCCACACCAGGGTGATCTTACTGAAACACTTTCCAGATGGTGCCTTTTTTCAGCTCAAAACCCTTTGCTCATTTAGAACAATCCATGTCCTTGCTCTGGCCTTCAAGACCTTGTAAGATCAGGTCCCCGGCTAGCTCCCCAACCTCAGAGCACACCAAGTTCTCCCTCACTCAGTGCTCTGGCCATGTTGGCCTATGTGTTTTTCCTTAAATACTCCATCCACCCTTCCACCTATGAGCCTGTGTACTCATCACTCTCCTGTCCTGGAATCTTCCTGTCCCAGATCTTCCATGGCTTGCCCCTCTCTTCACTCAGGTCTCCTCCACTTTTCAAATGTCATTTCTTTAGTAGAGCTGTTTCCTGACAAACCTATCTAATGTAGTCCTATGTGCCCAGCTCAGTCTCCTCACCTTAAGGTAATTTTGCACTTCTTACTATAAAAAACTATACTAACTTACCTGTTTACTCTTTTCTATCTGAACTCTCCACTAGAATATAAGTTCTGTGAGGGTAAAACTTTATACTAGAAAAGTATAAGATTAGGATTTAAATACATTAGGTTTTAAAAATTGTCAATACATGAATAAATTCTTTTTGTTTTGTTATTTGTTAACCAATAAAAAAAAATGCGGAGACATACCAACAAGTGGATTTTTTCTTATATCCAGAATGACGAGAGTTCTATTGTTTTCAAGGGCCTTTAGTAAAGTGTTTGCGCCTTCATTGGTGAGGCCACACTGTTGCAGGTCAAGTGCTATTGGTGAAAAACAAAAGGTCACTTGCCAATTCTGTACAGATTTAAGACAACTCTCCTTATTCATGTGTGAAAAATTCCTGCACAAGACTAGTCATGGCAGGTTTTTAATATTAGGTACTGAAAATTTTTTTAAAAAAGCATATGCACACATAATGCAAAATCCAATAAAAAACTCTTCTTGGATATGCCATAATTACCATTCCTTTAGTACCAATAAATCACCCACCATATTCTACAATTAGAGTTGAAGAATAACTATATATAATCTATGAGTGAAAATAACACAAAAGAATCTCAGTTCATAAATAGCAAAGATGCTAATGGCAGTGTAAATCTTACAGGCAAAAACTGAGTGGGTTCAGCAATTGCACTGCATTCTTTTGATCATGATCTTGAGCTCCAATTTACTCCTGAAACTAGTTAAAAGGGGAAAATAGAATAGAAAAAACAGATTTAGAACAAAAAAGACAAAGAAAAGAAGTCTAAGAAGATGCAAACAATGACAAATCCAAAGAATGTGTGAATATATAATAAAATATGTTAAATATGCTAAAAGCCTATCATGAAAGAGTGACAGTCAAGAACTCTCAAAAGGTAAGACAAAGAACAGAATAAATGATCATGAATACTAGTAGTTCTGAGGTTGCACAACCTACTCATTTAAATCAAAGGGATCATCACAAAACCACTGGTATAAAAAGTATACCTAAGAGGAAACTATCATATGAGCTTTTTTTAAGAAATAGTGTCATGTATACCATTACATGAAAATAACTGGAATCTTTCAAAACCTCATGACACAGAGAAATAAGAAGTTAGATAGCCCTGGCTGGTGTGGCTCAGCTGGTTGAGCGTCCTCCCATGCACTGAAAGGTTGCCGGTTTGATTCCCAGCCAAGGAGGACGCTCAACCATACAGCAAAAGCCTTTAAACTGTGCATATTCTTTTGATCCAGAAAAATTCTTTTTCTGAGAATTTAACCATAAACAATAATCAAAGATGTAGGCAAGGATGTATATCAAGGTACTGTTTATAACAGTGAAAAACTGGAAACAACTTCTATATCTAACAAGAATGAGGAAGCTAAGTGGACTATGGCATATTCATATAGTGGAACTCTGAACAGTCACAAAAAATTATGTGGTAGATGTAAATTTGCTGACTTGTTAAGATGTTCATAC
Organism: Miniopterus schreibersii; assembly: GCF_964146895.1. Taxonomy (NCBI): domain Eukaryota; kingdom Metazoa; phylum Chordata; class Mammalia; order Chiroptera; family Miniopteridae; genus Miniopterus; species Miniopterus schreibersii. The sequence continues at coordinate 34,691,644 of NC_138111.1, forward strand.
TACACTAAATGAAAAAATTATACAATTTGAAGTAATCCCACTTGCATTTTTTTTAAAAAAGGATGCTGATACTCATTTTTATAGTTTTACAGTTTTTAAAAGTTACAGAAGCCAGTGTTCCTAAGGGTGCAGGCCTAAGCCAGTGTTCCTAAGGGTGCAGGCCTCACACTGGACAACATTTTTGGCTGGCAATTTGGCAACATATATCAAAAGTCTTGAAAATATGTCACACTCAGTCATTCCTCTTTTAGTAACGTATTTTATAGAAGTAATCCTGATAGACACAGAGACGTATATACAAAGTGCTCAACTACACACTCTTTCTGACAGGAAAAACCATACTGTCTAAACCTAATTGCAAAGAATTGATTAAACTATTGCACATCACTATAATGGAGTACTACATTATAGGTCAAAAAGCAGGGACATGAATAGTAAGTGCAATACGATTCCATTTCCATAATCTCTAAGTTTACAAATATATTTATAAAAAACAGACTGAAAGTACATAAACCAAAATGAACAGTGATTATGTCTGGGTATTATTAAGATGATGGGTAATTCTTACTGTTACTCGATATTTTCTATAAAGAATATATGCAACTCTTAAAAGTTTAAAAGCACAATAAAAGCTTTAGGAAAAAATGAGGCTTTAAAAAATATGACAATGATATTGTGCCAAAAGTTAAGCATTTTTACATTAAAAAAATTCAATATTTTTAATTTTAGAACTTACCTCTAAGCCATAAATCCTCAGTAAGAGATTCTGCAAAAGCGCTTGCGCCGAAGTCACCAATGAGCGTGTTGCAATTCAAAGTGATGCGCCTCAAGCCAGCCATACAGTCAAGATCAGGTCTCCTATAACGAAGACTCTCGGCCCAGGTTTCTTCATGTCTTCTCATGGTCTGATACTTCAAAAGTTTAATAAGATGAAATTAAGTTACTTAAATAAAGGAACAGGATATGCACACTGAGTATGGCTTATCATGTTTGAGATTTACACACATATGCCAAGTATATATGCCAGGAGAATCAACTGAAGAGATCAACTGTTTGTGGTTTAAGAGTTCAGTGACCCAGATTCTAGTCTGCCAGTAATGAGACTTCAGCCACTGGATGACCTGTTGCTGATTAGTTATATTTTAACAACTGAAGTACATTCTATAAAATTTATTGTCTTTATCTGCCAGGTCAGGGAACTGATTCTAAATTCTAGCATTGCTGAGGCCCTAAGTTATATCATTCTGTTTCAGTGGTTTCCAAATAAATGCTTGACTGGGCATCCCACATTTTTAAAACATGTATCTTATTTATTAATAAATTATATATATGAAATTCTACGCATATACTTTATGTACATTATATACCACACATGTTTTTTTAAATGATACAAAAATAAATATAGAGGTTCCAATATTTTCTTCCCCTAACCCAATGGATCTGACGTACTACTTAAGGTATGCACACCAACTGTAGAGGCCTGAAATAAGCAAAGCCAATTTGACATGCCTTACAAAATTGATGGTTTGATTTTTAACCACAGGTATTGTCTGAAAGGCATATTCATAAAATAAATTTTGGCAACAGGGAAAACTGACTTTAAAAGAAAAAAATCTTATTACATTCTTGAACAACAAGAAAGTTCCTATGATGCTATAAAAGGAAAACCACTAGTGTCATTTTTCTATTAACAATAACTTATTAAAGCAACAATGGAAATAACAGCAAGCATGTACCTAGTGCTTACTATGTCCCAGGCACTATTTTATACAAAATTAGATAATTTAATCCACATAATAAAGCATAGAAGTTAAGTAATTTGTCCATGGTCAAGAGCTATAAAATGGAAGAGCTGGAATTTGAACCTAGGCCATTGGCTTTTAGAATCCTTGTTCTTGACTATTTTCTATACTAGGAGTCAATAGACTTGCTCGATAGTCCCAAAAGTAAATTTTTCAGCTTTGTGGGCCATACAATTTCTGTTGCAACTACTCAACTTGAGTGGTATAGGGTGAAAGTAGCCATAGTTACTATATTAACAAATGGGTGTGACTGTTCCCAAAAAACCTTTATTTACGAAAACAGGTGATAGGCTGAATTTGGCTCACCAGCCATAGTCTACCTATCCCTGTCCTGTACCATCAAACTATTAAAAAAAGCTTTATGTTAAATTATTAATAAGTAATATTAGGCCTAAATATAGTAGTTATAACCATTATAAAGTTGTTAAAGTATTATTTTAAAAACTATATTTACAAAATGCTAAGATAGTTATTTTTATCAGTTTATAAATTACAGCAGTTAACAATAAATATTTGATTCATTTAAGTCATTTGAAGGTTCTAATAGCATACACTTTCTTCATAGTACCACAATACATGTTTTCAATAACTAAAAATACATGAAAGCATTGTTTATTTTTTAGAGTCAATCTCTGATTTCTAAGATTAAGTGGACCATTTTTACTAAATGGTAGAACCCCAACCTAAAAATTGGTCATATTCTTTCAACAAAACTAAAACTGCAATTACCACATGTATCAAAAGACAAAAGTAACTGCCACCTTGTATCAAAATAGTAATGTGCCTTCAATCACATAATATGTTTTCATGAAAGTTTAAACAAAATCACCTTTAAGATCTTGGCCATGTGATCTGCTCCCTGCCATGTCAGATTACACCCCGTGAAGTTTACTGTCTTAAGAGTGATAGAGTTCTTTATACCTTGACAAACAACTAAAAGGAAAAAAAACAAACCATACACACAATAAGTTGAAAAGCCTACACAGTCTGGTCAATCTTGATTTACTCGCTTTTCTTAAGTCTACTGGAGGTTTATAGCTGTACTGTAAAACTCATTATCTATGATCTTTGCAGAGAATGGATATGGATTGGTGCATTCTCAAACATGGCGGTAACAAAGCATTACTCCAGTTTATAGCAACAATTTAATTCTATTCAGATGCTAAAGCTCAACTCTGAATATCTCGAACCTAATTCCCAGCCCCTCACTAAAGTACCAGCTACCTTTTGAGACAGGAAAAACCGAAAAGCCTAAGTCTTCCCATTTTTGTTTCCTATAACCTCATCTCGATTATCAATCAACAATTTATATGTCAACTATAAACCCAGACTTTTATTAGGTGCTATACAATATACTAGAATGATATAAGACAGAGGGCCTCAAACTCTGTTCACTCAAATTGAAATGCAGGCTTCCTTACTCCCCAGACTACTAAGACACAGAGATCATTTACTAATTCTTCAGGACCCCAACCAACAGTCCCCTTCTGTGTTTACTTACATGATATGCCCCACCAACCTAGAGTCTGTTGGTCTTTTATATGCTCTCATAGTACTTTGCATATATTTCCTATTTTAGTACATACCACAGTGTGTTATAATTATGATTGCATATAGGTGTTTTAACTATTTAAAGATAATGCTGATTTTTTCCCTCTTTCTATCTTGCTCTTTCCCTTCACATAATATTTCATAGAGATGAACAAACACAAAAAACAGAAAATACAAAATATTATATATTTGTGTAGCTTGTGGCTTAATACAACCATAAGTAAAATTAATTCAGAAAGTATAGAGCATGACGAACTTTCACGGTACAAGTGAGACTGGAACAACGTTTGAGCAGGCACAGAAGACAATTCAGATAGAGGCAGCACCAAGAAAAGTCCAGATAGGAATTAACATGGCGTGTAGGGAATCATGAGCCCCGTCTGATGAAAAGAGACTTAAATAAGATTGAAACTCACTTTCTAAACCTCCATCTCCAATTGGACAATTTGCAAGAGACAGGTGCACCAAAGTAGATGATTTATTCAATCCCTTTAATGGGGAGAAAAGGTTAAAAAATTTATTGGTTTAGTTTCCCCCAAAAGCAACTATTAAATGTACTCAGGACATAATGGAGAAGGCTTACCTTTGTTAAAATAGTTAAATCTCTCTCTCTCAGAACTAGTCCATTTAGCTCCAGGTTCTTTAGAGCATTTGATGCACTTAAACAGCATTTAAGAGCTTTACATAGCTGGAAGGTCACATCTCTGCTTCTTATTGCAGGAACTCGACTTCTGCAAACTTTACTTCTGTCAGAACCTAAAGCAAAAGTATTGTAAAGTTAGCGATTTCAAACATACATTTTATCATCATTAAAAAGCATCTGCTACCCTGGCTGGGTGACTGGATTAGAGCATCATCCTGCACACCAAAAGGCTGTGGATTCGATCCCCTACTGGGGCGCATACAGGAGGCAACTGATGGATGTTTTTTTCTTTCTCTCTCTCTCTCCCTCTCTCTCTACAAATCAATAAAAAAAACATATCCCTGGGTGAGGATTTAAAAAAACACAATAAAAAACATCTGCTCATGTAAACTCAAAATTTCAACCATAGAAGATATAGAAACAAACCATGTGAGTAAAAAAGTTCCTATGGAAGCAACAAGTTATATCCAAGTGATAGCTTCAAAATAACCCTGAGGTTGAATCATCTAGAACAGTGACTTTAACCAGTGTGCCACAAGAATTTTTAAAACATGCAATACCTGACTGTATTTTTGGGGGGACTTTCACAAAAATGGAAAATGTTTAATAAACTTAGAATGGTGGGCTCATTAAACCATAGCGTTATTTACAGCCGTAATTCATCAACCACAAACACAAGAATGTGTCTGTGTGGCATGCTACAATACAATCTTTTCCCTTAGATTGTCAAAAAAAAAAACAAAACAAAAAACAAAAACAGACAACAGCCAACACAATAGCCATCTGATGTAAATGAATCAAAATTACAGCTTTTTTTGTCAGATAGGCAAAAAATATTTTTGCTGTGCTGCAGAATTTTAGTAATTAGTTTATGTGTGTCATGAGAAGAAAAAGGTTGAAAATCACTGGTTTAGAAAGGTGAGAATGACTACAGAGTCTAGTGGGAGGTGGGTTAACTGCAGAGGGAGAACATGTGCAAAGACATCTGCCAGGCACTGACAGTACTGCAGGTAGGGAGTGCTAAAGGCCAGGGGTGCAAGTGGGAGAAGAGATAGAAATTAAAATAGAGAGGTTGGCCAAAGCAAGCCTGGGAGACAGGATGGTTTTTAACCCCACAGGTGATGACGACCAGGGCTACCAATAGAACAGGTGCCTCTGAAGGGTAGAAAAAGGCACCCCACTGCTGAAGGACCAATTAGATAAAGGAAAGGATAAGAAAAAGGCACCCACTTCAGACAATAAAAAGCACCCCCTCCTCAGGGCCAACTAGCCCCATAAGGCTCAGCAGAGCACAGCTCAGATTTCAAGCCTCTGTGCAGAACACAAGCTGTGCAACCAACAAGCACTAATCCAGTGGGTGTAAGCCATTATAAGCATTATTTTAGGCATATCCTTTCATTTTAGAAGATCACTCAAGACGAGTAGGCAGATGAACTGAGAGAAACTGAACTCAGGGGTAGCAAAACCAGCTAGAAGCTTCTGCAATAGTCCAGGCAAAATGTAAGTAAGGATGAAGAAACAAATCTACGACGTTAAAATGTACAGCCTAGACCCACTGGATGCAACCGATTAAAGAAGGTTCACTCGGTAAAGGAACTCTGAAGAGAATGGTTTCCGCAATACACTTTTCTTACATTCAATGTAAAATGTTAGGCAGGATTAAATATAGTGGCCTAGACTCTAAGGTCCCCTCCAACTGTAATTTCTTTTGATTTCTAAGGTATTACTTTGGTTAAGTTGTCAGAGGTACAGAACAGTTCCTACACCCGAATAAGATGCGGAGAATAACCTGACTTCCCTTCACCAGGGGATGAGATGAACTGTCTTTGCAGAAGAGGTAACAGATGGAGTAAACCCCAGGGCCTAGAGAATGGCCAGGCACAAGACAAGTGTTCAGGTTTTAAAAAAATATAAATCAATAATCATTTCTTCTATATTTTCACACCCTCCCTTTGTGTTGGCTACTCTCTCAGTTTATAAATATATTCAAGTGTGTTCATTTAAAAAGCATTTTTCAGGCCTACGATTTTTGGGATCAGACTGAGTTAGTCTCTCCCATGCCTTCAAACATCTGTCAAACATGTTTGGATGCCCCAAAGGCCCCTCTTAAAGCATCAAAGATGACTTTTCCCCACCCCCAATTCCTTCCTATGGTGCTCTGCCTCTCACAGAAAAGCGCTGCTTTAAGCTGTCACCCAGACATGCTGCCCTCCCTCTTCTAACTGGCCACCAGGCCACACCCAATCTGTCTCTCTGATCTTTGTAATCCAGTCTTCCCCTCTCCATACCTTAATTTGGGCCCTTAGATTACAATTATCCTCCTTCCAATCAACTGCCTTCCAGGCGGTCAGTCTCCTTTCAGGAGGTCAGCTGAGCTTCCAAATCAAAAGTCCATGTCATCACCCTTGAGTGTTTCCCATCACCTTCAGGATAAACATCCAACCTTTTGACAGAACAAACAAGGCTCCTCCCTATTTGGCCCCCACCAGGTTTCTAGTCTCAATCCACTTCTTTCCCAAAAAGGAAGTTCTAGTCCTGTACCTTAGTTTTGTCATACATTCTTCAATTTCTCAAACTCTGCCACAGTCGCTCCTTCCTGCCATCTGTGTAGCTTCTACAGCTCTGCAGCACTAGAACTCACTTCTTCCTGAGTACCGACGACTGGGCTTGTGTTCACTTGCAACCTCCCCCAGTAAAAAGAAAAATTCTCTATGGCAGGAGCCCTGTCTCCAGAAGTGCGTGGTGCTGACTGAGCTCATCCAGGTGCCAGGATCCTTTACGCACACAACCTGCTAATTCTAAGAACCCACGGAAACAGTGGTTTTTAATGTCATTTGACAATTGCCCCGTAGTTCAGAAGTAACCTGCCCAGGTCACACAGAGTGTAAACCCTGGAATTCAAACCCTAGGCTGCATTCACACCGATGCTCTTTCCACTGCATTGCGCTACTTTTAATACAACGTACCCCCCTCCCCCAACAAAGAGCCCTGTCTTAAAACGAAATGAGTCAAAAGGCTGGGATGTATCAATTTCCCAATCTCTTTGTTCTGCGCTAGGCAAAGCCATTCAATAAGCTAGGTAACGTGCCGAATGCTTAACGACGTCCCAAACTGCGCAAAGTGCTCTACAAGCGTAACCGCGCCGATTCCTAGCCATTACCACACAGAGGGGGTCCGGTTAAGCCCAAGTTACAGGTAAGAAAATACACCTAGAGGCCTAGAGGCTCGCCCCGGGTCTCGGAGCCGGGAGGACGCCCAGGCCGCGCGCCCCCGCCCCGCACACGTACCCCGGCGCCGAGCCCCGGGTCCCGCGCCCAGGCTCCACCTTGCACCGTTTAAAATCCCGCTTCGCCGCACCGCCACTCGGGCCACGAGAAGCGGGAACTACAAACCTGTTTCGCCCAGCCACGGCTGGAAGAAGCTCTTGATAGAGATCAGGGGCAGGTCTTTATTGATCTTGAGGGTGCTGAGGAGCGGAGTCCAGTCGGCCGCGCGCAGGCGGTCGGCGTTGAAGTCCAGCACGCCCTCCCGCAGGCAGGCGCGCACGGCGGGCAGCGGCACCGAGTCCTGCATGGCGCACAGGTACTCGTAGTGCGAGAAGAAGTCGGCCGCGCCGCCGCGGCGCACCTTCCCCGAGTCGATCATGGCCGGAGCGCCGCCTCGGGGAGCCCGCGCGGTGGAGGTGACGCCGCCCCCTCCTGGGAGCCCCCGGCCGCCGCCCGGCGGTTCGGGCGCCCACGGCCCGAAGGCTGCGGCCCCGCAGCGAGCCCAGGAGCAGCGGCTCGGCCAGAAGACGCCCCGCACGGCCGCGCTCCCGCGCCGCCTCCCTCCCTCCCCGGCCGCGGCGCCGGCCGTTGGCGCCGCCTCATAGCCCTCGGAAGCGCGGGGATTCAGTTCAAGCCGGCGGGAGGCCGCCCGCGGGGCGGGGCGCGGGGACGTCGGCGCACTCGCCGCGCGTGCGCGCGCAGGCCCCGCCTCCCGGGGCGGTGCTTGGGGCCGGGGGCGGGACCTTCGAGCCGGGCGCTGCGAGCGGTGAGTGGTTTAGGAATTCGGTGTTTCCGGAAAAGATTTCCTGATTGATCCGAATAAAAGTGGGATATGGATGTAGCCACGCATTTTAAAAAATAGTTTAAACTCGTAAGTGTCTGTGCTGGCACCGGCCAGCTGAGGGAGTACAGTCAATAGGGGATATGGGAATAAATGTGGCCCATTAGATCTTCTTTGTGTTAAATTCTGCAAAGTACTTTTTAATTTCTGTACTTTCTACTTACCTCACATGGTTGTTGGCAAATTGTAAAATGTTCAGGGAATTCAGGACATTACTGTGGTTGCTACTAATCTGTTCTGTACTGATGATGACGATGGCTGTCTCTAGTAACTGGTACTTTTCCGTCTTCTCGGCATTATTTTCAGCACTGAGTGTATGAAATCATTAAATTTTCCTAACAGCTTCACAGAGAGTTTACTGTTGTATATCCATTTTACAAAAGAGAAACTGAGGCACAGGAAGTTAAGTAACTTACAGCTAAGCGGAAAAACTCAGGCAGTTAATTCGTTTTACCATTAGACTGATGTGGCTCTAATGTTGTGATGTCTTACGCCAACCAAAATATAAGCCTGTAAATGCCTCAAGTTACGAAAATCGAAAAGCTAAGGACAACCAATCGCTAACACCCAACTAGGCTTTAACCTACAGTCAGTCAATAATTTCCTAGCTTTGTTTCCTCCTTTTTCTTATAAAAGTCTCTCCCCAGCTCCTGTTGCTCCTAACCACTTCAAGTTTGGTGCTGCCCAATTTGAATTGATTTTTGCTCAAATAAACTCTTAAAAATTTAAATATGCCTCAGTTTATCTTTTAACATTGGCCTTAGAACCTGGATGCATTTGTATCCAATTTCTGGACACTCACCTGGTCAGGCCTCAGGCATTATGCTTACAGCATTCCCTTCCATTCACTGCGTTCTGGATACCCCCACCCACCACCAACATACACGCACTCCACTAAAATACCCTGGATGTTCAGTAATGATTGTTACATGCAACATGCTCAAGTTATAATACAGTCACACACCACATAACGACATTTCAGTTAATGACAGACTGCGTATATGACGCTATGCCGTATATCCTAGGTGTGTAGTAGGCTATACCACGTAGCTTCTTGGAAGTGCCCCCTATGATGTTTGCACAGTGACAAAATTGCCTAGTGATGCATTTCTTAGAACGTGTTTCCATCATTAAGTAACATGTGACTGTATAGCAAACACTCTGTCCCCCAACCAGCTTATGAAATGAAACACCACCGTTCCCACTGAAGAGCCCTGTGTAATCACTCTCTCAATCACAACCACTCTTCAACTGACCCTGGATAACCACTCTTCTGAACTTGGTATTCATCTTTGCAATATATGTCTTTATATTTCTGCTACATTTGTAAGTATTTTTAAACAGCATATAACATTCTACTGTGCTTTCTTCTGCTACTTGCTTTATTTAGTGTTATCTTTGCTAGGCTCATCCATGCTGACATATAAAGATATACTTCATATATTTTCCTTGCCCTATAGGATTCCAGTGTAGCAAAATGCAATAATTTGTCTATTTTCCTGTTGATGGAAATTTAAATTGTTGCCAGTTTTCAGTATGATTTCTTTGTTGCTACATCCCTTTTTCAGTCCTCAGCATCTCTTAATGTGGCTGTCTACCATTTTCTTAAAGCTCCTCTTTCCTGTTTTCCATAAAGCCACCTGATAACCCTTCTCTACTTCCCCCTCCTCTGTCTCACTCTTGGATGTCTCTTGCTTACTCATTCTAAACGGTGTTTTTCAGGTTCCCATGCATACATAGTATTCAACATTTCACGGTTTCTCTGGGTGATCTTATCTCCTGCTCAGGCTTAACTACCCCCTCCAGACTGATGACTTCTAACAAAAATATCTCTCTCCAAGCTCAGACTGCCTGTAGAAAGCCAAAGGTCTCTCATTGCCCCCAGCGTCAGATTTGTAGTCAGCTTGCCATCTAGATGCCTTCATGATTTGACGACCCCTGTTACCTATTTCTTGCTACATTCCTCCCTGAATGTTTTCTCAATACACAGAAGTGCCTGAAGTTTCTGATGTTCTATCATTCCCACCTGGGCCCTTACAGATGCTCCTCCTTTACCTAGGACCATCCCCCTCCACTCCCTCCCTAGCAGGCTAACTTCCACTTGTTTCCCAGCTTCAGGTTGGGGGTCACCTTCCCTGGGAAGCCTTCTTTCCCTCATCCTCACATCTCCTCTTCTGCTTGTTTAGTGCCTAACTGCTCTGCTTCCTGACATCCCTGTATCATAACACTTAATATATCCAATGATAAGTATCTTTTTAGATGGTTTTCCTTTCATAAACTGTAATCCCCTTGAAGGCAGGGACCATGTCTCATGCATGCCTATATTCCCTGTGTCTAGCTCAGTGCTGGCACATAGGAACTGCTGAATAAAGACTATTGAAGCAGTCTCTTCTCTTCTCCCTGCAAGTCACTACCTGCACCTTGTGGCCGCTGCCCATGGATATAACTCAGGGAAACATTCATCATATTAATCATTTAACATATTAATTTAAAATTTATTTTCCCCAAGCTTACTTACTTTCTGTCTGGCAAGATTTTTTCCAAGGCTTGCCTGATGATCTCTTCTCTACTGCCATTTTGTTATGACCCAATAGTTCTTTTGTTTCCTATGGCTTTAGTTTTCCTTCGGGCATCTGGTGGGTTCTACACACATGCTTCCCTGAATACAGTGGCAAAAGCTGCCTCCGCACAGCACCTCTGGAGCCCTCTGATAATCCAGTTTATGCCTGGCCTAAGACAAAATGCTTTGGCTTCCCTGCAGGCACATGCGGCACAAGAGATGGGCTGTCCTTCTTCAGGGGTCCGGTGAGTGAATGTTTGTTAAGTGGGATCATTTTATCTCTTATTCACTGTACTCTACCCCTAGTCCATCCTGACAACACTGTACCCAGACTTCCAAGCCAAATTACCTTTCCATGGAACCTCAGTGCCAATGCTGTTTGCTCATCTCTAACATCCATCTTCTCTGAACCTGCGTTCTAGGGTAACGAGTTCGTTGGATCCAGTCCCAGAACTACATCAAAAAATAGGCTTATTTAAATGACATGTGGTCCCCATTTCTCTTTTCCAGTCCCTTACTTATAGCTACTTACAATGGCTCTCCCAAATCTCCTTCACTCCTTTCATATCGCCACTGGACTCTTTTTTGTGTCCCTGCTCTCTCACCTAAAAATGATACCTCTTATTTCACCAGGAAAATAAGGTTTCAGACAAACTTCCCCATCATCTGCCCGCTAACTCTGGCTTCCTTCCTACCCTTTTTCCATAAGGCAGCCACCACCACGCCCCCTTCAAATCCTTCTGTGACTTCCCATTGCTCTTAGGATAAAGACAGACCCCCTCACCATGGTCTAGAATAATGTTGCTCAATGTGAAGTCCACAGACTGCTGGTTGAAATCTGCTACTATTCTATAAAATAAGGAGCTTGCTTCAGAATGTGAATCATGTCTGCACTAAATGTACTGTTGAGTTCAGCAGGCAAGACTTACTTGATGAAGGAAGTGGTGTGCTGAGTTATGTTCTAGAACAAGCTCCTTATCTCGCTGTGTGCTGGCACTATGAGTGCTGTAATCTGCAGGACACTGTTCCCTGAGCATGTAGCGGGCATGATCTCTGCAGCATTGTCTTGCACCCCACTCCCTTTCATTCTCAGTAATCCAGCCCACAGTGGCCTTCATTCAGTCCTGCGTACTTACAGGGTTCATTGTTATTACTACACCTCCCAAGGTTCTTTGATTTTGCCATTGCCCTGTTTCAAACCGTCCATGAATCCCATTGCTAACATAATACTCCCCAAATTCTTAAGATTGACATTTAAGACCTTCCATAATTTTGCTTCACTTTCCAGCCTTTTTTTTTTTTTTAATTTCATGAGTGTACTTGTCTACCTCTTTGCATCCTATTATAATCTTAAAATTTTTTTTCTTGGCATTAATCTTATCCCTCATTCTCTGGGAAAACTTTAGTGAGAATCCAAGCAAGGACCTCTTCTCTCCTCTGAACTTGTAAACAGTTTAATAGGACACATCTGGAACTGCTGTAAGTCATCTACATCTTATCTGGCCCTCTGGTATCTAAGCTCTCTGAGAGTGGGGATACGTCTCTGCATTCAATGCCGTTCTCAGCGTGGTATTAAACATATGTCAACCCAGTAAGTATGTACTTGGTGAATGAATAAATGAATGAGTCACCATGAGAATGTGTTCTCTGGCTATTTCTCTCTTTTTCCACTTTCTAGGTTCTGTAGTTACGCTTAGACAATACACTGCTTCATAGCAACACAACATCCAAGCACAGAGTGCTGCAAATAGCTGCGAGGAGCATCCCGCCACCACTTTAGAACAGCATGTTCTCCCTTTCAAGTGGTGAGAGCAGGATTCACTAGTTATTAAGTGCCTTTGTTCACTTGGCATTTAAAGGCTCTGGGGGCATCAGTTCTGTATACTCAGCAAAATGCCCAATTTGATTGTAATTTTCCCCTGTGAATAACAGCTATCTACAAAGATGTTCCTTTACAACTTTCCATCCTTTTAGATTTAGAAAGAGCATTTTAAACTACATACAAGCAGAAAATAAATAGAAAGAACTTTGCATTTTATTTAATAAAACTTTAGGGAGATTTTCATGGCACATAACCAAAATTTTGGGGGGGAACTTTAACGATGTGAATTGTATTAGAGAGGCACCAAGAGTTCAAGAATTCTCAGAATTTCTGAGTTGTACACATTTGGCACAGTGGCAGCCATCTATATAGCAATGGTTTGGAGGATGTCATATTAGCTCTGGCTGCAGAAATGCTGTGGGACAAATCACCCCAAAACTCAGTGAAATAAACAAGATTTTGATTTTCTTGCATCTATGGATTAGCTTTAGTGACTCATTTCAGACCTCCAGATGGCTGGTTTTGCTCCGTGCTTTGGGGCACTTTGAGGTCTGTCCCATGCATCTCACTCCGGGGCCCTGTGGAGGAAGATGGGACCGTTGTGGAGCAGCAGCTCCCAGGGCACACTCTTCTCTTGATGGTCACTGAAACACTGGATGTGAGCCTAACTGTACAAGCTAATTTAATTTTTTTATCCTTACCCCAGGATATGTTTATTGATTTGAGAGAGAGAAAAAAGGAGAGAGAGAGGAAGAGAGACAGAGAGAAAAATCAATGTAGAGAAAAACATCCATCAGTTGCCTCCCGCACGTGCTCCGACCAGGGATTGAACCCGCTACTGAGGCATGTGCCCTGACCGGAAATCAAACCCGCAACCTTTTGGTGTATGAGATGATGCTCCAACCAACTGAGCCACCCAGCCAGAGCTTAAAATTTACTTTAAAATAAAGTTAATATTCTCCTCCAGGGGCCCATCCTGCCGATGAGCAGCTTTCATTGCCCCTAATCATCAGTCCCCCCCACCCCCCCGAGCCAGGCAGTAAAATGCAAACCCAAGTTACACCGCCACTTATAATCGGACAATTTAGCAAAAGTGCAGGCAGCATTAATTTGGAAAAAATATGGATTGAGTAGACAAATTCAGGTGTTTACCACCCACTGGTTGTGCGCCCTTGGTCTTCATTTTCCTCGTCTGTATTAGTAGCATGCGGAAGGGGATCGCACGGCAAGCTAACGACCAGAAGCCATGCAACGCACACCTATTGAAAAATGACTCGAAGCGCCCCAAAGACTGTCACACTTTCCAGCTGCAACCTCGGTTTAACTCCCTCACTTGACTGTGGGCTTCGTGTTTAGTTTGGCCGGACTCCCAGACTTCTCTTCATTCTCAACCAGGCAGAATATTCCTGAAACATTCTCTTTCTTAGGTTTGACTTCCGACAGACTGCTTTATAGGCCCTTGTGAGTGTTGGGCCCTGGGTGACTTCTCGTGAGGTCAGCGCTGGCTGGAGTACGGAGGTGAGTCAGGCCCAGGCCTTGCCGAGGCCTGTGGGCAGTTGACCCACGTCGCTCTCTCTCTGGGCTTCTGGTTCAGGCGTACTTTAGAGAATCTGGGCTTCGTGCTGGCATACCGCTTGTTTCAGCACTTATGAAAATTTTATTTAAGACCATCATTTTTCTTTTGAGCTTAATGAGAAATTTCAAGGCGTGTCTGCTCTAATTTATCCAGCATTAGGTGTTTTGCGATGGGAGGGATTTTCAGAATACCTAGTTTGTTAAACTTACGGAAATGGAGACCACAGAGCACAATTTTTGTTTTTTTTACAGATTTCACAATGTTCCAAGTCTACTTCAGATTTCACAAACCTCTGGTGAATACTCATTTTTATCTTGCTTGGTTTTTTTAACTATTTTTTTTTTTTTTTAATCAGGGTAATGCATACACTTTGTTTAAAATGTCAAATGTTGCTAAAAGTCTTTCAACAAAAAACAGGTCTCTTCTCCCCCACCTCCTTCCACCTCCAGTCCTGCTTCCCAAAGGCAGTGGCTTTAAATTCATTGTAGCCACTTCTTGCAAAACTCATCCTCATATATTAAAACAGTATGCTTTTAACCAGCGTTTTATTGAATCATCATTTTTAGACCTTATATGTTGTAGTATACTCTGATTACGTTAACTCTCCTGGAATATTTTTTGTTCTTTGTGCAGGCAATATTTTTTTAATTTACAAATTTATTTTTTATTAACCAGATTTCCTGTGTATCTTAAATCTCATGCCTATTTTCTTTGTGCCCAAATCATCAAAGAAGCATAGCCTTTATCCCCCTGAAGACATCCACCTAGCATCCTACATCCTTTTATTCAATACAGACTGCTTGTTTTCTGGACCTGCTGCACAGCTGCCACCCAAGGACCCAATTTCCTGGATGCTGAATTTTTCCTTGTCTTGTTCCTTCATTTTAGTGGCAACATGTCATGTCCTCCAGAAGATTCCTGATACTGAGTGAAAAGGAGGTCAATTTTGAAAACACTGAATGTCTGAAAATGTTTTTTTGAATTCCATCTTCACTCATGGCGGATAGTTTGTGAAAGCAGGGAATCCGAGGTTGGAAATAATTTTCAGTTAGAATTGTGACAGCATTCTTCACGGGACCTGGCTTCCGAGGCTGCTGTTGAGAAATGCAGTGCCATTCTGATTTCCCTCTTGTTGGTTATATGTGGTTTCCCTCCTTAAGTATTTTCTTTTTATCTCAAGGGCTCTCAGATTTCCTGTGGATGTGCCTTGCTATGGACTTTTCATTTTTTCCTCATGGTACTCAGCGGTCCATTTCCATTGTGAAGCTCAGGCCTTTAGTTCTGCCCACACTGCAGCATATGTTTATAAAATAATTTTTCTCTCTCCTCACTTTTGGAGGACCTACCCAATTGTGTTTGAGTTTTCCCACCCGAAGTTCAGAGATTCTCAGTCAACCATTAGGTAGAAAAACCAGGACTGGAGACTCGGAATGAGCCTCCCGTGATGGTGATCTTTGCATGTTATTAAGACCCAAGGACTTCACATCAAAGAGAGTTTGTGGTTTGAAACAGCCACAGGATATTCCCAGGATGAGCCTGCTCTTACTTAACTAACCCCAACACATAATCTGCTAAGAAGGGAATTCCAGCCCCAGTGTTTTTGCTACACCCAAGTAGAATATACTGAAAACTTGATCTATTCCAGGATATAGAGTTCATTCAACAAAGCAGCTGTCCAAAGATGTTTAAGTTTCATGGATTGGGATTTCACCTGTGGCAGATTGCATTTAAGAGAACCATAGCAGTATACCTAATCCAGCATTCTCTTCTAGACCTTTACTAGTCTCGACCAAGAGTTAGAATCTATCTTTCCTTCAAAGTTGGGTGGGACTTCATGGCTCCCTCAATTAAGAGAATGGAACAAACTGAGTTTATTAGTTTCCTAGGGCTGCCATACCAAGGCATCACAAACTGGGTGGCTTACACAGAAATTTATTCTCTTACAGTTCTCAAGGTTAGAAGCAAAAATCAAGGCTTCAACAAGGTTGATTCCTTTGGGGGAGTTCTGAGGGAAGTCTGTTCCATGCCTCTTTCCTAGCTCTGGTGGTTGCTGGGAATCCTTGGCATTTCATGGCCTGGAGATGCATCATTCTAATCTCAGCCTCCATTGTCACATGGCATTCTTCTTTGTGGTCCAGTATCCAAATTTTCCTCTCCTAAGGACACCAATCATTGGATTAGGACCCACCCTAAAGTAGTATGATCTCATCTTAATTTAATTACATCTGCAAAGACCCGATTTACAAATAAGGTCACATTCACAGATACTGGTGGTTATAACTTGAATATATTTTTTTAGGGGTGGGGCAGACACAATTCAACCCACAACAGAGAGGTTAAATAATTTCTAAGGTTAGGTCTCAAAGGCAATCCAACTTTTGTCTGGATATTTTTCCTGAAGATGCTCACCTTCGGAACTCAGCCAGCATTTTGTGAGGAAGCCCAGACACATGAAGAGGCCACATATAGGTGTTCTGGCTGACAGCCCCAGGTAAGGTTCCAGCCCACGGCTAGTATTCATTAATCACTAGTCAGGTAAGTGAATGAGCCTTCAGATTACTCCAATTTCAGATTTTGAGCTGCAAGAGTTGATGCCAAGTAGTGCAAAGAAACTGTTCCCACTGATACCTGCTCAAATTGCAGATTTGTGAGCAAAATAAACGTAGGTGGTCTTTAAAAAAAAAAAATACTAACTTTTAGGGCAGTTTGTTACACAGCATTTGATTACTGGAGCCCTACCCAATGTCCACTGCCCTCCCTGAGACATCAGAACCTTGTGTGCTGGGATTACTCTCTGTAATGAGAATGTGGCCTTGGGATTTGGCCATGGGTTCCTTTTGGGTTCAACATCGTTCTCTCAGGACACATTTGAAGCGGGTTAACTAGCTATATAGGAGCTACCTGTTTCAGCCTGGTTTAAGTAAAGATGTAGCAAAGTATTTACTGCTTTTACCAGTGAGGCATCTCTCCACCCTCTGGAGTTCCAGCCACTGGCATTAAAGTGTAGCTCTGACACTTGCTAGCTGTGTGATCTGAGCCAGATTACTTACTCTCCAAGCTTTCTTTCCTCATCTATAAAGTGAGCATAATGATATCTCATTAATGTAAGCTTGTAGCTCAATGTCTCGCTCATTATAAATGATCAGTTAAGTGATAGGTGACTATTTTGATTGAAAATTAAAATGTTCAAACACCTTTTTCCATATAAAATAATCTCATTGATGGGGGTTGTATTAATCTGTAAAACATCCATACGTAATAACCAACTGTAAGACTATGTTATTTTGGAATTAGGGTTCTTCAGCATCAAGTAAGGGAGAGTAAATATTTATTACAGCAATATAATCTCTGTTGCTACAGCTTACAGGAACATATTTATTAAAGTTGGTGGCACTAAGCCAAGAGTGACTATTCAGTTGACAAGTTGAAAGAGTTTTTCTTAGCTAGCTGTAGCCCCCTTACCAAACAAGAAAAGACACACAAAAAAGGCCTACATCAAATGCTTGGGAAATTTCTAACTCAGTAGTTTCTTTTTTCTGATGGCAAGATTTCTCCCCTGTGTTAGAAACACACGTGGCACAAGACTTCGTGAATTGGCTGGGATGAAAATGAAGACCACAGGATTAGTTAGATTTGGGGAGTGGTTGGTTGATCTGGAATCTCAAGTGGAAGCCAAGCTTAATGCTTCTGAGTCAAGCTGTTTTTATATGTGAGATTTTATGTATTATTTGTTGGTGCTATAATTATTTTTCAGCCTTTTGCCTACACCAGAAATGTGGACATTTTATGAATTGCAACATAAGATTGAATTTCATCTACACATCTTTTGGCAGAAAAAGTTTCTTTCAACAAAGTCTATTTAGTTATGTTATTCTCACACCCGTGTGTAGTAAAGGAAATCCATGCGTATTTTACATTACTGTCCTATTTTAAAGACCTTTTCCACTCCCTTTTAACAAACCTAGACTCTATTGGTAAGTAACTTTTTCTCCCTGCATCCCATGGAAAGCTTACACACCCTGGATGCTAAGTGGAAAGCAACCAAAACCCCAATTTGCACGTCTGTGCACTTGGGAGTGTATAGCTGGAGGCAGTCCTTTGGGCCTGGGAAGAGTACTTGATTCTGTTGCTAGGTGGCGGTGTTCTTTTACAAAAAGATGGTTGTTAAAGAGTCCGCAGGTCCCTCTCTGAAACAGAAAGGAAAACACTGCTTCTTCATTAGCAACTTTTCACCCAGACTTTCTGGCTTCAGCTCCCAAAGAGGCACCGGCCAGCACTGTCTGCAGCTGCCGGGCTGGAGCGATCAAACAGGAATTTCTCCTGCCGGCCACTGGACATTGCAAAGTGGGCAGTCTTCAGTATAAAGTAAATGGTTGCTTCCAGACACTGTAAAGGTCCTCTGTGCAGGGCCAGAGTCTGTCTCAGGCCCTAGTAAACAAGCGATATAATCTCACTTGTTCAGTGATTGGTGGTATAGTATTAAGTTCACAGAAGGGCTCTAGCACTGCAGTTACAGAACATCCATGGACAGTGTGCTACGAATTACTGAAGGTTCTTTTAAAAAAAGTTTCTCTCGTTCCATTACCAGATAGGGTTGCCAGATTTGGCAAATAAAAATATCAGTTAAATTTGAATTTCAGAGAAACAATGAATTTTTTAAAAGTCAGATTTATTGAGGTATAATTTACATATAATAAAATTCACCCCTTTTAAGTATACAGTTCTATAAATTTTTACAAATGTGTACACTGTGTAACTACTACCACATTCAAGATGTAGAATATTTTCCTCATTCCCAGTTCCTTCATGCCCCTTTTTAGTCCATCCCTCACTCACCCTCCACCCCTGAAACCACTGATCAAATTTCTGTTTTTATAAGCTGCCCTTTTCCACAAGGTCATATAAATGGAATCATAAAATGCATAGCCTTTTGTGCCTGACCTTTCTGATTTACCAATTTTGAGATTTATCCATGTATAAGTAACAGTAATTGATTTTTTTTTTAGTATAAGTATGACCCATGGAATAATTGGGACTTGCTTATAATAAAAATAAAGTATTTGTTGTTTATCTAAAAATTTCTGAATCAGTAGACCTGGAGTGGAACTTGGAACCTGCATTTTTTACAAAAACCCATGGTGTTTTCCACACAGGTGATCCTCAGATCACATTTTCAAACAGCAAGGATCTGAAGCAGAGGGATCTTGAGTCTCCTTTCAAACCTGCTTAACTCAATGAAGTCTTTTACCAGAAGAATATTCAGAGAAGCTCAGTAATTTCACACAATTTCAGGAAGTTGCATGAACCCCACAAACCTGAGGTTAATTGCAGTGTTGTCATCTCATGTACTTTACTGAAAGCTCCCGTCTCCCACAGAAGCAAGAGGCTAACAAGTTCATTTCAGATTCTCCCACTCCCATTACTCATAATTTCCTCCCCGCTTCTCAGCATAAGGGAATTTTTTGTGTGTCCTTCCATAAGGTATGACGCCTTACAACTCTGTTTTCATTCCTATTTAAATGTTTATTTATTAAAGCAAAAGTAGATTAACAATTTATATATCATAAAAGCCAGACAGTTGTCATAAAAGGCTAAAATTGCAAAGAAAATTAGAAAGTGAAGAAGAGTCATGCATAGTTCTACCACCCAAAGATGTAGTGAGATAATCACCTTATTTGTTTTCGGTTTTTCCACAGCTGTGAAAATAATGTAATGATGCCTGGGACCCACCCTGAACATTCTTATTTACTTGGTACGTGGTTTGTTCTGGACACAGCATTTTTCAAAAACTCCTTAGGTGATTGTAAGATGTAGCAGTTTGAGAGGCACTGCCCCAGGCACCTGCCATCGACTTGTTCTTTGTTCGCTTTTTATATTCTCAGTTGGTTGGGCCAAACAGAATTGCTCACAGAACCCACAGGGAATCAATTGTAATCATAATTGTGCATCATCATGAAAGGAAAACAATCTTCTAATTAATGGTTCATACTGAAGGGATATCCATAACTGGCCATTCATGATAAAAGATAGGGGAGCCCTTCTTGAAGAAATAAGAATAGGTCAGAATGGGAGAAAATTACTTGCAGGAATTGTTAGATTTCCCCACAAACTCCTGGAGTTGCCTGAGTTCTTGTAATTAGTGAGAGCTAATCAGGGATGAGAAAGAAACGGAGACAATGATGGCAACACTCCAAGAGGAAGACCTAATAATAGAGTTAAGATCGGAGGCACCAAGGTAAACCCTGGTCCCCAGACGTGATACAGGCAAGTTCTAATGACTGAAATCCTATCTCCAGAGAGCAACCATGTCAGGGGCCTCACAAGGGGAGGCTCACTGCTCGCCCAATCCCAAACTTTCCCAGGGCTGGCCTGGAGATTCCAGCTTGCTTTCTGTGTAGTGAGATTTACTGCAAGTTGCAAGGGTTTCTAAATTGAATGACAACCTTTAGTCTTCACTGAACTTTGGGAAAGGGATCAAAACAGTCTTGAGTCTTATTTTATAAGAGGTCTCAAGGACCCTCTTATGGTTGGATGTGCCCATAAAGAACTCCATAATCACAATGACTCGTCCCCATTCTCAGGTTCAGAGATCCTGGAGCAAAGGACTGAAACAGTCAGGGGACTTCTCAGTGCTTCTCCTTCTCAGGGGGCCATGTATCAGAAATAGACATGCCAACAAATGTGTCAGGGGCCCTCCGGGTGGAGATTCTCATGTGCACATCATGTTAAAGTTGTCTTTCAATATAACTTACTAAAAAATTATGGTAGTTAGTAGACCCGCTACATATTGCTATTGATTAATAAAGCAGTACATATATTATCATAAACATTATTTTAGTACCTTGACAACTGTATTTCAATATTATCCTGTGTTTTATTTTGTGAATTTGCAAACATGAACAGAGTTTCATTTTGTATTATTTGGAGTGATGCCTGTCACTTCTGTTTTTTAGTTTAGAGGTAATTTAGAATAGGAATGAGAAACTAGCAGAGGGAAATTTTATGTTGTTACAGCCTATCTTCTTTTATTCTACACTTGATTTCCTTTGTTCCCAGGGTATTTTTTTTTATCTGATAGTGTTGCTTACATATGCTAATTTGCTTCCTATAAGAACCCCATTTGAATTACCTTTCCCAGTGAATAATTCTTTGCTTCCCAATAGGAGGCTGGTTCCATTGCAGAATCAATGATAAGGTACATTAATGCATCTCAGAATCACTCTCAGGAGACTGATTTCCTTTCTGTGCTCTGTCCCATGATATGGCCTCTCCTTTTCACAGTATTGGGAATTATAATTCAGGCACATTGCTTAATAGCTTTGTTCTCTGTGTATCCAGATCACAGGTGGAGATGTGACTTTTAAAAACATTTCATGGTCAAAGTTCCAAAATCACTAGTAGAGCAGCCCAGAGATGGTTGATGTACCATCTCCCCTCATTGCTATCTTAGGAGTAAATGTCAAGAATAAAAATGGAAATTATGTCTTCCAGGAGATCTAATCAGGAACATTCTCAGGGCTATTTTTATTGGGGAATATACTGCAACACTACTCCTGACCTCTTTTTTCAGAAGGACACATGCCAGAATGGCCTCTCAGAAGCTTGTTTTACCAGACATAACAGAAAAGGAAACTTAAATTCGTGCTAGTGAATGTTAATGTTCAAAACAAATAAACATGTTTGTTTATGTGCATTTTAACATCTCTTTATGTAATGAAGACAATTGTATTTTTTATATGCTTTTGTGAATCCTATGTAATTCCCTCGTGGTATGACACAAGGTCAGCCCATTTCATATTCAACACCTTTGATGAAATACCTAGAGACCAAAGAAGGGGTTCGGGGACAGATTAGTATGTAATGCTATGTAGCTAAATAGTCCTGTACCTCACCATTCCCGTCATCTTTTCTTGAGTCTGTGACCTGAGAGGAAGCTACAAAGGTATCCTCTCTGCTGTTGGCATGAGCCATGAGAAGAGAATTGAGGATAGCTTGGCAGAGGTGTGGGATTTCTTGTAGAGATTGCTTCCCTGCTTATGTTTTGAGGGAAACTGTAGGTCTCCTATATATACTTTGCCCCTTCCTTTACAGATATTATATGCTATTTATTTTCATTGCAATGATGCATTAGGTTTATACATGCTTAAATATAAACAACAGTAACTTTAATGGAAACGGATCCTGGTAAGGGAGTGTTTTCCATAATCTTTTTTTTTTTTTAACAGAAAGGTCACAAAACAGTTTTATTCTTAAACATTTATTAAAATAATGTTTGCCCAGGGTTCTGTTTGAGCAAGTCAACTCCGCTTGCACTGTGACAGATAATGATGTGAAGAAACGTAAGCACGGTTGCTTGTGTCGGTGCGTATCTCTGAAAGGCAATGTGCTGTGTGCTGCAAGGGGTTCATGAACGCCTCTCCCTTCAGGACCTTTGAATCTCATAATGGGAGGAGATAAGCGCACAGAGCACAAAGCAGGGAGGTAAATGACTTAAGAAAGATCGACATAAAGAACTTTGGGAGTTCCAAGAAAGACAAGCCTTAGACTCAGCCCTAACCCTAAAGGTTTTTGAACTGTGGTAGGATATCTTCAGGCTTGCAATGCACAGGTGTAGGTTTGTGGTTGTGTATGGTTCTTGCTAATAAAAGGCGATTTTGTTTCCCATTGGGTTATTGCTTCTTGCATATATTTGGTCTGAAACCCCAAAAGGAGGAGTGGTGAGCATTAGCACAGGATTCTTGGACACTTGGTAATAAAGCTGTCATGATATCACATAAAACTTCCATTCCCTCAAATAGCTACATAGTGATACCCAATGTGGGTTCATGTGGATACTGACATAAGACCTGGTATTTGGGCCAAAGTACCTTTTAGGGAGATTGAGGCTGTTGGTGCGCCTGTGACAGCTGACATTGTAATCTTAGATAATATTAGATTACAGGAAAAAAGGCACTTTTGTGGTCAGAAAATGCTCATCTCAAGATAGACAGAAAGACTTTCAACAATAGATGTTTTAGGTACTGGTAAGTGGAGGTGTTTTTGTTTTTGATGTTTTGGGTCACCAGCATTTTAAACTGTAGAAGCTACTTGGTTCTTGAGGACTAGAGAACACCAATGTATGAAACCTTTGGAATTTAAATTACTAGTGCTTGGCACAGGTAGGTGGCACTAGAATCGTAGTTCCAAATCTAGTTTCTCTTCACATTATTTTAAAGAAAATGCAAGGGGAAGAAAATCACTGTAGAATTCAGCTTTAGAGTCATGTAGCTTGTCCTTAGGTCTTGAATTCACTATCCTGGCCCTTCACCATCACGGTCTCCACCAGCACATGGCCTCATGCTTGTTCTGACTTGTTTATTGTATAAGCTTAAATCATAGATGTGAGCCAGGTTTGTGGGAGCAATTGTGGTGGGGTGGGGTTGGAGGTTGACATGAAGGGTAATTCTGTTTTAAACAAATGTTTAAAGAGAAATGGAAACCCTTATGAGTCAGGTTGATGTAGAGAAAAAATTCAATGAGATTATTAAAAATCTAAGAGCTGAAAATAAATTTAAAATCTTGTACCTAAACACTGTACCTCCAGACCCAGGTTCACTTCAAAACTCGAAAAGGATTGTGATCATCTTAGAAAACAGGTGTTCATCTTACAGTTCAAACAGAGAGAATATGAAACACATCTTCTGTTTTCTTCTGTTTTCTTTGTCTGCCACCTCTCCCCGGACAACATTAAGTATCTGCTATGTTCTTTGACTGCCGACAGCAATGTGGTCTGGATTATACCACATGCAGGGATCTGGAGAAAGAACTGTGCTGGGAAATAAACTGCTGTCATGAGTTGGTAGTCACTTGTTTTTCATGGGTGTGGGCTGATCCATTCATATTGTTATGTGTTCTGCTGACCCTCACAAACATCAGAGAACCAGAGTGGTGAGACAAATGGTTTTGGATTAATCCAACTTTAGAGGGTTTGCGGGGAGCTCCACCCATCCTGGTGAAAGATGTTTCAGGCCACAGCTGTGAAAAAAGGAATTGAGACTCCATGTGAGAGAAGCAACTCCAACTGAGAGTGAACAAAATAAGAAACGAGGATGGCGAGAATACTGGACTATAATTCCTTCCAGACTTAAATTTCAATGAAAGGAGGGGAATTTTGCTCTAGGACTTTAATTTCTCTCTAGTGAATTAAATGGGAGAAAATTCACATTTTTTAAATGTTGGGGTATTCTTACTTGTTTTGCTTAGACTCATGGTATGAACTCTGGCAAACCAGTCTGAACATCACAATTGCACGCAGGGGATGAAAAATAGAATAGAAGGTGAATTTCTTATCTTAAGTAACCTTTGGCCTTTAAGTTAACTTAATATACTGTGGTGACTTCTTTTAGAGGCTTTGGGGGACAATAGTTAAACTAAACAGATTCTAGGAGGATTCTAAGGATAAGTGATGAAATGATTAATGTTGGGGTAACTACTCCAAGCCTGAAGGAAGCTCCCCTGCTTTAAAATATGTTGAGTTCTGATAGGGTGACCAACTTATCCTTAGCTGCCTGGGGCTTTCTTAGTTTTAGTATCCAAGGAACCCTTTCCCATCCCTGTGCATTAGTGCGGTTTGTCCAGAGAAACAGAACCAATAGGAGATGTGTATATTTATAAAGTTATATGTAGAAACAGACAATATGAGAGATTGGTTCACATGATAGCGGGGGCTGAGAAGTCCTACAATCTTCCCTCTGCAAGCTGGAGGACCAGGATGTAGTTCCAGTCCAAACCTCAAGGCCTGGGAACGAGGGGAGCCAGTGGTGTCAACCTCAGTTCCTGTCTGAAGGCCTGACAACCAGGAACACTAATGTCCAAGGGCCGGAGAAGGTGGATGTCCCACCTCAAGCAAGAGGGCAGATTCGTCCTTTCTCTACCTTTTGGTTCTATTCAGGTCCTTGACAGATTAGAAGATGTCCACCGCATTGGTAAGGACAATCTTTTTCAATCAGTCCATTCAAATTCTCACCTCTTCCAGAAACACCTTCACAGATACACCAGAAATAATATTTTACTAGTGTATGGACATCCGTTTTCCGACTCAAGGTCACGCACAAAGTTAACCATCACACCCTGTATGAGTACAGGACGCCCACCATCAGTGGTCCTTAATTTCTGTTTGCCAGCCCAAGGGGATAAGAGGGAAGCAATCAAAAGTGAAAATGAAAGTGGAGGAGATACTTCAGCCCACCTCGTACTGGTTCCCTGAGAAAGATGGCGCTGTTCATCAGCATGGACAATAAGATCTCTAGATATTTACTGGGTGTTTGTTGTTTTTTTAACTTGAGGGTGTGGTTACTGAATTTGAAAAGTCAGTACCCATGTGGGCTCTACTCTCTTGCCTTCCTACCTCAGAACAAAGCAGAGTCTGCTTTCCAGAGACTGGCCAGCCATTCTTTTCTCCAGTGGTTCCCAACAGGAGGGTTTCCTCCCCAAAACATTTTTCAATGTCTGGAGACATTTTTTTTTTTTCCTGCAAAAAGTTTTATTGTTTCCATTTGGTCCAATGCATGGGAAAGGACTCCAGGGTGGTTAAAAGGATGCCTAGTGGTTTCCGGGAGAGGCTCAGGAAAAAGCCAGGCACCAGGGGGATGCAGAGAGGCCCCTCAAACGCCTCTGGGCTCCAAAGGCTCTTACTCATGCTTGAGGGTGGGCCTTCTAAGAGAAACTCACCCAGCTCAGCCAGCCTGAGGAGGTGAGTCAGATGTTGCCCATATTCTTGAGTTCCATCTCCTTATCCAAGGGGTGGTTCTCCAGGAGACAGAGACGAGCGTCTGTGCAGGTAGAAGCCAGGGCATGCAGATCCCAAAGGGCCTGGTTCAGGTTCTTCTCCAAGGCCATGGTGGCTTCCATGGTGTCCTGAGTTTCACCCAGTCATTCTGGGACAGCTTCGGCACATCCTGGAAGAGAAACAGCCACTGTGCTGGTTTTGCATCTTTAATAGACACTCGGGCTCTCACGCTTCTCCTTGGCCAACTCCGGGAAGAAGTGGCCCACGCCCTCCAGAGCCACATCGTCTTGATGGCAATAGAAGCCCAGAGAGAGGTGGGTGTAGGAGGCCCACAGATGCAGGTTGGCCAGGGGGTTGACAGCAGCCTCCACCTCAGTGGAATAATTCTGATGAATTTAGGAGCTCATGGTTGTTTGACAATAAGGAGTTAAGTTAAAAATAAAAAATGGTGTTAGCTGGTCTCGGAGCTGAGGATGGCTGAGGTGGTTCTGAAGGTGGTGACTGGAAAAGTGGTTGGAGGGTGGTTGAGGCTGAAAAAAGGAGCATCCCTGGGGTCTGTTCCGGTCAAACACTGTTGAAGCAAGAGACAGATCCAGGGGACCACCGAGGGTACTTGAGACATTTTTTATTGTCACAACTAGGAGGATGTATGTGCTATTGTCATCTAGAGGGTAGAAGTCAGGAGATGCCACTACACATCTTAAGTGCATAGGTTAGCACCTCCTTCCCCAATAAAGAATTACCTGGTCAAAAATTTCAATAGTGCCAAGGTCGTGAAACATTGCTCTTCACTTCCTTTTTTTCCATGGGGTTATGTATGTAAGTGGACCGAGGTGTAGGCCGTCCCTTTTTCTAAAAGTGCAATTCAGTGTGTTGCTTACATATAGGGGAGCAGAAGGCCTTAGGTCTCTATGTCTTAGCCACGTTTTTGAACCTAGACTTGATGAGAGAGCCTTGCGTTGTCTAGCTCTTCTAATGATTTAAAAAGTAATAATGTCTTTACCTTTAGCTTATTATTCTTCATATCTGGTTCCCTCCATTGGGAATTCTGTAGGAAAGATAATGACTGGCAAGTCATGTTTCGGACAGTCCTTGTTTCTGGGCTGAAGTACCATCATAATATGAAAACTTCGCCTCCTTCCATCTGTTGCTCCCTATCAGTGGGTCTTTAACTTTCCCCTCTATACGAACTCTCCTGTCAGTGGGAAAACATGCTCCTATTTCCTGCTACAGTTTAATAAATAAGTAAAAAATGATCTTTAAAAGTCCCTCCCCTTTATCCCACATCTTTTCTATTTAGTGAAGCTTCTTTGAAAGAGTTGAGAAATGACAAATTTAATAGCCAGTGAGTGTTGTATTGATAAGTGAGGTAAACCCATGCTCAGACCCGGACCCAATATGTGCTCATGTCAAAGCATAATCAAAGTTATTGCTTTCATGCAGCCCACTCTTAGTAAATACTGTTACAGATGAACGAAAAGGAAAAACATTAGCAGGTGAATCACCTCTCAAAGTTCTTGCCATAATTTGGACACAGAACATCAAAGAAAGTCAAGAGAATTTGAAAGTTCAGGATACTCTGAGTTAGGGACAGATTACTTCTAACCATGGAAGCCAGATTCTCACTTTCCCCGACCCCCTTGGAGTGACAACTCATGCATATGACTTACAACTCCCCAACCAGGTGCCACTGTGTCAAACTTAGACTCCGTTACTAGTGATGCAAAGAATTGGGGACTATGTATAATCAATTATGAAGATGGTGGCAGCCTGGATTGCCCTGTCCGGTTTCCAGAGGCAGTAGTGATGTTCCCTATAGCTAGGTCCAAGGTCCAGACGAGGTGGTGAGAGCAGTACAAGAGAGTTTTCTTGTCCAGGCAGTAGAGGCAATGTGGTCTTTATGGGACAAGTTTTGTAGATTTGGGATATTGTTACTTGCCATGCAGCCTCTGGACTTGGTTCTTCAACTTTCCTGGATAGAAGTGAGCCACCCAATATCTTTCATTCCTTTTTTCTGACTAAATTACCTAGAGTTTGTTTTTGTTCTTTGTCACGAAGAACCCTGATTGTTACCTAACTGAGACTCCTTGGCAGAATGGCAGCCAAATGTGGTATCAATCTGATACAGTTAGGTCCTATAGCAAGAAAAGGGGTAATTAAATGAATTGTTTAATAGCATATTTTACCTAGATCCTCTGCTCTAACTGTTCTTCTTCTCTCCTTCCTCCATTCATGGTAGCTGCATCTATTATAATAGAAATGGTGCAAGTTTTCTTTTCTGGATCTTAGGATCAAATCCCTTCTCTCCTCTTAAGTTATACCTAAGCCTTGAGTACACAGTGATAGATGAATAATAATAGAGGACAGGAAAGAGGAAATAAGCTGATAAGAAGTGTAGATGTACTGTTTAGATTTCAGTACTCTACAACAGAGGTCTGCAGACTTTTTCTGAAAGAGACAGTAAACATTTTTTACTTTATGGGCCATAGCTGTTTGTCACAATGACTCAACTCTGCCATTGTATCATGAATGTAGCCATAAACAACACATAAGAAAATGGATGCCATTGTGTTCCAATAAAACTTTATTTACAAAAACAGATGTTAGACTGGATTTTGGTTATAGTTTACTGACTCTTGCTTTAGGTTCTAATTGTTTGCTTGTTTTTTTCATGTTTACCTTTGGGGCCAATGTTCTTATATTCATTCATTCACTCATTCGTTTATTCATCTTGTAATCACTTATTGAATACTTATTTTGTTCCACAGTCAAAGATTCTTATAGCTCAGGGAGCTCCAGTCTGGTGTAGATCTAGTAGGAGTATTGTCTTGTAGTTGGTTTAGCCATATCCACTCAACCTTATCTCCTCAGTTCACACAGGCCCAAATTGCTACTGCCAGAACCTGTATTTTGTTGCCTTAGGAATTTCTCTGGCCATGAGTTGTACAGATCTGCATTCTTCAAGGTTTCCCAATGCACTCCTTCCTTTGAATCAGGGTGGGCTCTGTGACTACTTTGACCAATAGAATCTAGCAGATGTGAGTCTGTGTAATGTCTGAGCCCAACCTGAAGAGATGGCCAGCTTGCACTTCCTATCCCTTGGAATATTTGCTCTTAAAATCTAGGTTCCATGCTATGAGAAAGCCTCAAGAGCTTCATGGAGAAACCAGTGTGGAAAGGACCCAGTACCAACTTGCTGGCCATGAGAGTGAATTGGAAAGTGGATCTTCCAGCCATGGTCTGGCCATCCCAACTGATGCTGTATGGAGCAGGGTTGAACTATCCCCACTGAGCCCAGCTCATGTTGCATATTTACCAGCAAAATGCATGATGTTATTTAAGCCCCTAAATGTTGGGGGGTTTTTAATGTAGTAAGAGATACCCAGGACACTCTCCTTGGACTGAAAGTAGTTATTAAGTTTAGAAAAATTAAACACACTTTGCCCAAGGTTTCACAACTAGTAAATTACAGATTAAGATTTCAAACCCAGGCCTGCCAGATTCCAAAGCCCAGGTTATCTGCCTTGTGAATCTACCTTGTTGTTTCTCTAAGCCAGAGATTGAACTGAAATTAAATGAAAGAAAAGGAGACAATAATAAGATCATAGGAGATTGTCTAGCTAAGGCTGCCTGGTGCCACTTTTTGGAGAAACATTTTAGGATTATGATTCTCCCCACTACCACCCTCACGTCTGGGCCCTGCCTGTGTTAACTGTACCTTATTTTTATTATTATTATTTTTTTACTACTGTCCTAACACTTACCACATGCTCTACTTGCCTGTCTCCTGCACTTGGCTGAAGCTTCTCTAGATATCTTTGACCTATGTATCTCTATGCCTGGGTTAATGCTTGTTTCATAGAAGATATTTAATGAATGTTCTTTGGATGGAAGAATGGATTCTGGAACGTATTGTGGATGCACAAAGAACCCTGTAACTTAGACTAGAGATGCTGCTATTAGATATGTGCTGTTTATAACTTGGAAGGCAAGGCAAAGGTGTATAAATAGTAAGTTCTTTCACTCCTTCTATTGCTACCCACACCTGCCTCCTCAAGTTAATCCATGTTAATCTGGTTGTGTCCCTCCATGCTTTCTTTCATGTTCATACAAATCCGTACAAAAACATAAACATATTATGTAGTTTTTGGCTTGTTATCATTCAAATGTTGTCTTTTCATTTCTCTGCAATTTGTAAGCTCGTGTGTAGGTATAAAAAGCACAGATTTTGGAGTCAAACGGATTAGGTTTGAATCCTGGCTCCTTGCTAACTAGTTCTGGTATTTTTGGCAAATCCTTTAACCATGTTTGTGCTTAGTTACCTTATGTATAAAATAAAGTAGGGAAATAATAGTTCTCATCTTATAAGATTGTAAAGTGTACAACACAGAGCTGACACATACAGAGTACGCATTTAAAGATGTCAGCTACTATACCTGACATCAGTAAATAAGGTCTAACTCTTATTTATTGATTGATTGATTGATTGATTGATTGATTTTAAATATGTCTTTATTGATTTCAGAAAGAGGAAGGGAGAGGGAGAGAGAGAGATAGAAACATCACTGATGAGAGTCATTGATCAGCTCCCTTCTACCCACCCCCTACCAGGGATCGAGCCCACAACCCAGGCATGTGCTCTGACCGGGAATCGAACCTCAATCTGTTGGATCATAGGTCGATGCTCAACTTCTGAGCCACGCTGGCCAGGCCCAAGTCTAACCCATTTTTAAATAGCTGTATAAAATTGCATAGAATGGAAGTACCAACATTCACTTGACCATTCCTAATGATGGCCATTCGTTGTCTCCACTATAAACGTTGCTACAATAAACAGTTTTGGACTTAAATCTTGGTGCTCTTTCCTCCTATAGAATAGATTACTCAAAGAAAGATTGCTGTGTTAATTTAATTGAGTAGATTTATACCTGGCACAGGAGGGGGTGAATCATTCTCCACACACCTGGGTCTCAAAGATGAGCTACTGCAATCCCAGCCTGTTTAGAGATTAAGTACTGCAACCCCCTGTCCCAGAGACTGGGCAGCTGTTGTCTAGTGCCAGAAATCATGTGAGCTGCCGTGAGTCCTATGTCATCTTACTTTTGGTTAGAAATTCAAATGGGTTCTTTGGCCTGGGGCTCAAGCTCCTAGTGGCTGAGAACTTTGTCTTTTTAGATAAATTTATTTTAATAGCCATGAAGGTGTGTGTTGAAGAAATGCTCAGTAATGAAATGACACTGGAACCATCAGTGTCTTTAGCTTAGGAAAGCATCTATATAAAATTAAAACTCAGAAAGCAATAACAGGTCAATCCTCTACAAAGTATACCATGTTCTTTCATATCTAATGCCCTATGTGACTCAATTCTTAACTCACCTTTCACTTGGAAATCCACTGGTAATTCAACAACCCTGCATGAAAATGCCTGCTGCTTAGTACAGGATCTGTGTCCAGCATTTCTCCTGCAGAATAAACTATGTCTTTTCTAAATTGGGTTCTCCTAGTTCCCTATTTTTCATTTCACCTTTCCTTTGTAGTTAGAGCTCAGACCCTTGGATAGGCTCACAATACTATCCCTGAGATTTAGACATAGATTACTTTCAAATTGCCATTTCCTTATAGCAAAAGCAGCTTTTCTGATTTCTCGGGTGCTAAGCCCTTCCCCAAATCCTAAAACAGAATACGTAATATTCCCTGACATGTTCCTGCTTATCGCTGATCTTTCTTCTTAAATATTTTAAAAAAATGAATTTCTTGCTCCCCTTCTGTGGGAAAAAAAGGATCTGGCTTCCTTCTGCTAGTTTCTAGTGGAAATGAATGCCAATATGCCTCCCAAAATAAACAGGCCTCAGGCACCCACGAACACAGAAAAGCACTCGACCATGCAGAGGTATTTGAATCTGTACTTAGCAGCCATTTTTTTGTCAGTGTAAAAACAAAACAAAACAAAACAAGGAGTTCTTCCTAGCAGCCTTTGTCAGTCTGAAACTGGAGACCGGGGCAACGGATGTAAACAGCATGAGGGGAACCGAGCGACCCTAACGCGCCGGTTTACTTCAGTGCTCTCAGTGAGCTGCTCTCGCAGCAGCGGCTTTGGACGGCCGGCAGGGCCTGGCATGGACTCGCAGCGTCGCAGTTGCCTTCAAATAGCTTTCTGTTGTGGTGGCCCTTCGTTCAGACCTCTTTTCTGCTCTTACTCTGACTTCAGGCTCTGACCACATTCTACATCCATATGTTTTTTAAACCCACTTATTTTCTTCTTTTTTTTCTTTTTTTAAAATATATCTTTATTGATTTCAGAGAGAGG
The DNA here is from genome assembly GCF_964146895.1 of Miniopterus schreibersii. NCBI lineage: Eukaryota > Metazoa > Chordata > Mammalia > Chiroptera > Miniopteridae > Miniopterus > Miniopterus schreibersii. Next base: position 34,723,779 of record NC_138111.1, read on the forward strand.
AAAGGAGAGGGAGAGAGAGACGGAAACATCAATGATGAGAGAGTCATTGATCAAGCCCGCAACCCGGGCATGTGCCCTGACCGGGAATCGAACCCCGATCGCCTGGATCCTAGGTTGAAGTTCAACCGCTGAGCCACGCCGGGCCGGGCAAACCCACTTATTTTCACGTCTAGCCTCTGGCCTTGGAAGCAGGAGAGGAGCTGGGGGCTGCTGCTCCCGCAGCCAGAGAGCGCACCCTCTGAGGACAGCTCTGGGGATGCTCTTTCCCCAGGCCTCTCTCAGGACATCTTGTCCCCGCCAGCAGTCACACCACAGACGGGCTCGGCAGCCCTTTGGGAACCCAGTGGATGGGCCACGCAAAACTTTTCGAATTTCTTGTGAGGAGACAAACTCTTCCTTATGCCGGGCGTGGCTCAGCGGTTGAGCGTGGACCTAACTAGTAGCGCAACTGGAGAGCACAGGCCTCTAGCCCCACCAGGCAGAGTGTATTTTCTCCTGCATTTTGCTGGCTTATGTCTTTGTCCTTCTGCCTCTTGTGTATTTCCTTGTGATTCCTCTGTTTCTCTGTCGATTCCTAATATCACAGCATCAGTGAACATAATGAACTCTGTTCTTCTTAAGAACCTCCTTGGGAATCGGCATTACATGTAGAATCATTTAGCCATTACTGGTGAGCTAAATAATAGCATCCTAATGGCATGAACAAGTTAATGTTTCTACCCAAGTGTCAAACATATTAACAGAAAGTGACTTGGCCCCACGCCAGATTCTGTCTCGAAGATTAATAGCCTTTTTAAAAACTTCCTGAATAATGGTTTATCCCAGCCTCAGCATAAGATAAAAATTACTTTGAGAATAAAATTCTCAGCAGATTCAACTTTTGAAGATCCGGATATGAATGTGCTTAAAGGTTTCAGAAATGTTCATATAGGTATTGAAGAAGCACTAACAACATTCAAGCTTGTGCATGTCTTTTTGCTGAGCCCTCATTTCTTATCAATGTGCCCTCGGGGAGTGGTAATACTATAAAAGCCAAAACTTGTATATTAGATTTTATAAATAATGGAAACCAAATAAATGGGACAGCAGTGTCAGTAGCAGAAAGTACATTGCTCAGAGCCTCCTGAAAGCTGCCATGTTGTAATGCAGGAATTACCTCAATAAATGGACCCACCTAATATCCATCAAGGTTTCTCTTTTACATACATTTCTAAGGGTTTACTTGCTTACAAGGGACAGGATCGCTTGGTTCTTACAAAAATGAGATCACACTATGTTTATTATTCTAGAAGTCTTTTTAATTTAAAAAATAGGAGAAACTTATTTCCAAATATATAGAAAGTTACCTCGTTATTTTAATAACTGCATAATGTTTTATAGCACAAATCTACCCTGGCTTATTGAACAATTTCCCTTTTTATAGACAGTAAGGTTGTCGCATCAGATGCTTACAATCTTCGTCATGTGAGGAAAAATACCTAGTTGTTTTAATTGGTATTTCGCTGATCAACAGCAAGGCTGAGCTCATTTCATCTGTTCCTTGGACATTTAGAATTTTCTCTTCTAAATTCATTGTGCAAATGTTTGTCCATATTTCCAATGCATTGTTTAGTTTTCTTAACAATGGATTGGAATAGTCTGTGTATTAGAGTTTAGCCACATGCCTATCTTGCTTTTTAAATGTGTTTATAGTTTCCTTTACCTTTAAGATGTTTTAAAGTTTAATGTAGTCAAGTTTTCCATCTTTTCCTTTAAATTTTTGTTTCTGTGTCTTATTTAGAAATCTCTTCTGATCTGGATATCATAAGGGTGGTTTTTTTCCTAAAAGTTTTTGAAATTTCATTTATATCTTTAGTCCATCTAGCATTCACATTCATGGATGGTGTAAGGCAGGGATCCAGTGTTATTTACATGTAGAAAACCAATTTTCCTTCCACCTTGATTCTCTTCCGGCCTTCAGGGATTTTCCTCAACAAAGGCCTCAGGAGTTCTGGAGCTTGGATGGAAGGGAAGTAGAATTTAGACGTCAGGGTTGACTGTCATTGGAAGTAAGCTGTCCCTGGAGAGTGGTGTTACACTGAGCATGGCCAGCTCTCTTTGACAAAGGGCAATTCCTAGAGAGGATTCAATTGAGAGTCATCAGATACCAACATTCCCAACATCATGGGTAATAAATTCCTCAGTCTTGAAAGGGGGATCTGGGTGAGACACCACAGCATCCACTACACTGTCTCCCCCATTAACTCTCCCAGGCCTGCTGCAATAGTTTCTTAATGGTCTCCTGCAGCCCCTGCTCTATCAGATATCAAGGTTTATTATAAAATGATAGTAATCAAAAGGGGAAGGTGTCACACAAAAAGAAATGAGTAGTTCAGAACAGAGAGTCAAGAAACAGATGTTAGTAATCACCATACCTAACTTTACTAGAGAGAATTCTAAGTTGCTGGGGTTTTTTATCAAGTTGTGGTGGGTATGGAGATACACTGCCCAGATCCCCTTTCAAAGAAGGACCTGCTGCAGCTCTCCGTCCTTCAGGGTTTCCCTCAGCTACAGAGGGCTGCCTCAGTCAAGGGCACCCCATTGCCAGGGTGCCCCATATCCAGTGGCCGATGGAGGCAGGGGTACAAAGGCCCAACATTACAGGTCCCACAGAGGACACTGCTGATGAGCTTCTCTCTCTGCCTGGGCCTGCTGTCTACCATCTCCCACAGGGATTGAGCTCTAATAATATCCTACACACTGAACTCTGTATTTCTGTGTCTTTGGACACATCCTATTAAAAGTATACAGACCTCTTAAAATCACTTATTTCCAATTTGTAATTTTAGCTTTTTAAAATCTCTAATCCAAGATTCACTTAGAAAATGTTCTTAATTTCAGTTGTATGTGTGACTTAAACACACACATATAGCTACCTTTGATTATTAATTTTCAGAAATTTGATTAAAGAATGTAACCTAATATATATCTCTAGAATTTATTGAGATTTTTATCTGTGGCCTAATGTTTGGTCTAGTGTTACATATTTTTCATAGCTACTAGAAAAAAATGCGATTTTATGTTCATTGGGACACACTTAACAATATATCTATTAAATCATTCTACTAACTGAATATTCATATCTGCAAAACTTTGTATTCTAATTTAAGTTTTGACTATTTGAGTTATGATAGAGTTATGTTATATTTTGCCACTATTGTCAAGCATTTTTCATTTTCTCTTAGCATTACTAGCAGTTATTTCCTTTATGTATTTTGGTCCAAAGTTACTTGGGGCTTAATTTATAACTTTTATCTTCTTGGAAGGTTCTACCTTTTCTCAATAAACTCTTCTTAGGTTAATTTAATTCTTTACTTTTAATTCTGGTATGTTTCACTAAATACTGTCATATGCCTTATTTCTATTAATCTTTACCTAACATAACTTTGCCCTTCTTTTCATTTGAGCCCTCTGTTCTGTTTTGTCTTTAATTGGGTCTTTTTAACCCTCTGGCAAGGCAGTGTCTTTTAATATGCACACCGTACTCCCCCTGAGTGTGAAATGCTGCGACCTTTTCAGATCTGTACAACTTGGCCTGGAAAAGCAGGAACATCAGAAGGAAAAGAGACAAAGGTAAGGTTGGGTTGCAGGCATGCCCATATTACAGTTCATAATAGGGAAAAAATAACCAGATTCTCTTTTAACTAAGTGAAGCTGACATTGCACACACCGCTTGTATTCCCACTCCAATGACCAGCCCTTAGCCTGAGAGCATATGCAGAAGCTGATGGGTGAGGTTTCTGGGACAGATATTTCAAAGAAGGGCAGCTGACTAGGGGCACCTTGTTACCCCCCCACACCCGATTTATCACCTGGAATGTAACGTTACTGTCGGAATTCCAGAAAGCATTTTGGAACATGAGGCATATTGAGAATGAAAATCAAGCGCTCGGGATGGCAAAGCACAAAGTCAGAATATCTTGGTGGTCGATGACTTCTCTGAACCACTGCACCAGCCCTGGATGGCCTGTCTCTGAATTTGTTATACAGGACAGAAAAATAACCTCCATCTTCTAGCAGCAGTGGATGCGGGGAACTTCAGCCTGTGGTGGAAACCAGACTCTTTCTACTAGGAGGCATCCTGGGCACATGACTGTCAAACAGGCAGCCAGGGGTGTCTGCCACAGTGGAGAACTTGGAGGAAACCCAGAGAAGAATATATTCAAAAATATTAAGTTCTTTATAAAATCCTTTATAAAAATCTAAGATTTCTTAGCCTGAAGGAAAGAACGCTAAGAGATGAAATTCACTTTGGAAGTATGACTTTTTTTACTGCAGATAGCTACTTGCCATCTCTCATATACAAAGCATTATTCTAGGTGCTCTTAGAAATATTAGGGTGTGATAACAGAAGGAAAAAGATTTACTATGTGCTTACTATAATTGGGGCACTGTGGCAGGTGATTTAAGTATATAATTTCTTTTGCTCATTTAAGAGAGGAATTATTGCATTTATTTTACAGATGAGGAAATGGGAGCCTCAAGGGACCAGACCATTTTTGCCACCTTCCCCTCCTAAGGCCTCTTCACTTCAATCCCACGCCTAGCAATGCGGTTTCTTAGGGAAGAACCAAGAACACTTTACACAGGTATACACAGGATATGACTAAGTAAAAATGTGAGTTTATGCATTGATAAAGGACAGTGGAGGTAAATATGGGTGATCGCAAATCTGATTGGGTTCGATTTATTTTCCCTTTGAATTTGCTTAATTTTAATGGTGTTTTGAAAGATGAAAGAGCTTTCGGAAATTTTTACATAGGTCCAAGCTAGGTGTGTTCTTGGCTACATGTGAATAGTTTATTTACATATTTATGTTGTGTCGGGCTTTAAAAAAAGAAGTTGTCACCATGTGTGTGTGTGTGTGTGTGTGTATATATATATATACACACATATATATGAAAGTAGGAATATATATATAATGTTCCTATATATTCATTAGCATGTTGCTATGCCCCATTATTAATAATGCAAGTTATTTAGTTTAATGAACAGTTCAAAGATATACTTTTTCTAGTTCAGTAAAATACAGTTGTTTAAAAGGTTGAAGCATGTTATTTTTCCTCTTAAAAATGCCTAAGTGTTAATTATAGAAAAATTTCAAAATAGAGAAAATTAGAAAGAAGGAAGTGAAAATTATCCATATCTTATATCATTCAGAAATACCCACTGAATTTATCCAGAATTTTATTTTTTGTTTATCTTAATACTTTTAAAACAAGATACTATACAATGCTTATTAAAACAGCCATCTCCTCCCCCCCACTCTACCTCAACTTTTGTTCCCCAGGGGCAATCACTCTGAATTACTTTGGCTATTTATTTGTCTTCTCCTTTTATTTTATTTTTTTAAAGTTAGGTATTATCTGTTGATTTTCTCCTATGGAAGATGGATGTTTATATTCTTGTTTCCTCCCAACTCCTTGCCTCTCAAATACACACTTCTCCTCCTACGATAATCCCGTTGGAGTTATATTACATTGCAATATGTATATTCAGTATGTATATTATTGTGACTGTACAAGTAACATTCATCACTGAGCCGTGCAGTTAACTCTGATTACATTTTCTTCATTGTGTGTCTTTTTGTATTAGTGCTGTTAATCTTGGCCTCGATTTTCTGTTTGCTTCATTTCCTATGTTACTATCGCCGACTCCTTCACTCAGATTCTCTGAGAAAAGTGTAACCTGAACTTGTTTCATTAAAGCAAGAATATCTATTCATTTCTTTATTAAACTTTGTGATGATATATCTTGGTGTGGAACATATTTTTCACCCATTATGTGCAGCAGTCAATAGGCCCTTCCACTCTGAATTTTCATTCTTCATTTATGGAAATTCTTCTTGTAGAATTCTTTAATAATTTCCTCTTTACTTTCTCTGTTCTCTCTTTCTAGAATGTCTAGTAGATGTAGAATCTCTTGTCTGATCCTCTCATTTTCTTAAATCTTTTCTCTCCAATATTCTACCTCATTATTTTTCTGTTTTAATTTCTAGAAAATATATCCCAATTTGTTCTCCAGCCATTCTATTGATTTTTATATATTACCTATTATATTTCTAATTTCAGTATAGCAACCTGACCCTCTTTTGGATGCAATAACTTCTCCTGTATCTTTGAAGATGCAAATGATTTTAAGTTTTCTTCTGATTTTGGCATTAACTATTTTTCTTGGGGTTTCTTTTTATTTCCATCTGTCTGGTCTCTATGCTTGCTGTTAAGGGTTGTCTCCAAATGGCTGGTGATCCTTGGCTTTCCAAACATGTTAATGAGTGAGGGCCTCGAAACCTGATTGGAAGGCTCTCTGTGCAGGTGGTGTGGGGACTGTCCTAGAAGACAGTGTGGCTATTTTGTGAAGAAATCCACAATTGTCAATATCTGTAGATATTTTTTTCTTAAGCTAGAATAAAGGAGAATCCGGCCTGTAATATAAAAATGTCTAGAATCTGGCAAGTTGTGTCCTTGTAGGTGAGTGGGAGATAATGGGATTGTCACTTGATATTCCTCTTTTTAATATTACTCACCATCCAATAATTTATCTGAATACCTTGATGCCCTCTGGTTTAACTCTCTTGTCAATCTTCAGTATTTTGCCAGGGATTGTCTTCTGGCTGTGTGAGAGCAATAGGAGACCTAGAGCTTCTAAATGTTTTTAAAATAGACTTTGTAGCAATTCTACTCCTCCACTATCAAAGATAATCAATTTCACCAATTCTTGAGCCTCTCAGGGGTGTGAAGGCATGAAATGGCTTTCTTCTCGGTTTCCCCCTTATTTCTTTAGCTTTCTCTCATTTTCCAAGTCAGTTGTCACTTATGTCTACTTTCAAGGATCTAAAATTTAAATGACATCTCTCATGCCCTGGTATTTCTAATAACATTTTCTTTGACCTCTTATATTTATTCTCTTTGTTGTTGTTGTTGTTGTTGTTTTTAATGACTCTTTTTTTGTCATTTTACTCTATTTTCAGGAGGGAACAGGGAAATCCTTGCTTTCAGTGTATAATGTTTAACCAGAAGTTACATCTAATACTCTACATGCTTTTGAATTTAAGTTGCATAGTTGATCATATTGAACAATATAATTTAATATCCTACTATTTTTATCTGTTATTTTTATAAGAACATTTCCAAGATAATATGTCAATACTTTTTGAACACTAGGATGATATTCACTGTTATTTCAAGCATAGAGCTTCTAATTTAATAAGCCATTTCCCTCTTGCTCTCTGTTTCTCTTTCTCTTACTCTTAAAATTCAGGCCTGGACTCCTGATCACAACTGAGCAAATGGGATCCTCTCAGACAGAAATAGGATTTGGGGTGCAAGGAGAACTAGGGAGTCTCCCCAGTGTGGGCTCAAGGGCAGAAAGATCCAGTCGGCAAAGGTAAGCTGACAAACAGACATCAAGAAACGAACAGGTAAAGAAGATGGAAAATTCTTAAAGGTTTCCTTTTTTTAATCTACTAGAACTTTCTTAAGAGCCAGCTGTATTCACATAGTCTCAGAGATGGCCTAATAGTCTTATCATAAACTCTCCATTTTGATTAAGTTATCTCAAGTTAATTTTTATGTCTTGCACTGACCCAACTAAGTGCAAAGTTGGGTCCACCAAGAGAGGACATTTGTGGGTTGGGGGCCTACACAGAAGAATGTGAAAGGATTCCTGACCCCAGCCCTCATTCCTGGCACACCCAGAAGTAACAAGAGAGAGCTTCGGTGAGGTCAGGAGATCTTACATGAGCAAGTGGGCAAGATGAGTCAAAGAAACTTGAGTTATTACTGTAAACATGATCTCATTTGTACTCATAGCCTGGAGAGGCTGGGGGGAAATTTGCGTAATAGAATTAAATTGAAAAGAGTCACTGTGACAATAGTGTCAGGGAGGTCAAATGCTAGAATGAACTGGGATTTAAAGAAGTGCTAAAGAAAATCAAAAGTCACTCCAGAAAGAAACACAGGATGAATGGAATCTGCTGGAAATGTGTGATGAAATGGTTAGTGAGGACGAACAATCTAGTAATAATAAAATGACACAAAAAGAGATTTTCAGGAAGAAGCTGCAAAGACCAAAAAGGAGCCTCAGGGAAGCCTCTGGCCCAGCTGCTGGGAGTGAAAACAGAGGCGACTCAGGTTGTCAGTCCTGCCCTCAGCCTCGTTCTGAGGCAGACCCCAAATCCATGATGGATGGTTCTGCGGTGGGCTGAGAAGAAGGAAAATGCTGGAGGCTGGCCCGTGGAGGAAGTAGGAGTCAGTGCGTCAGACAGAAACTCAGTCCCAGCCAAGGGCCCGGAAGCTTGTCCCTGTGCCGCGGCGCACACTGTGGCCTGAGAGAGAAGCAGATCCATCTTCACAGGCACCCGAGCAGCCTGCATCCTGACAACAGCAGATATGGTCAACTGTTAGCCTTCGTGAATACTTGCATCCTAGAGAAGGATTGCACTTCCCTATACACTGATGTCAGCCAGTCCGAAGATTTCCTCTGGCCAAGGAAGTGTAAGCAGAAGTGGCATGTGTCATTTCCAGACAGTTGCTGTTTAGACCCAGGGCACGGTGTGCTATTTCTCCTTTTTCTCAATTGCGAGACTGGCAGTGTTCCAGACAGAGGCTGTTCCATCATCCTGAGTCCCAGGGTAAGAGCAATTTGAGCAGAGCTCGACTGACTTATAATGAACGTGAAGCGTACTGAGAACTAAGTCTGTGTTACAAGCCATTGTGACTTGGGGATCATTTGTTGCTGCGGCATAGCTTAGCCTCTCCTGACTCCTAGAGCCCGCAGGATACATAGCACTGGAAATGAGACTAGAGCATTTATGGTCACCAGGAGGAATCTGCAGGCTTCAGGGGATGGCAGTGAAAGAGTGTTATAGGAAGTACCAGGATAATCCCCAGAAACTCAGGAGCCAATTTAAATGGAAGAATTGCCCAGAGAGAGCTGAGCATAAGAAATCCCCTGGACTACCAAGTATATTATTAATTTTTACTCCAACTGAAAATGCAATGAACTGATGATGTCTGGTAAGGCAAAGGTTATATTAATGAATGGATTTGAGGGGATTTTGAGATTTTTGTTTGTTTTGTCTTTCAGCTAGGTTCTGAGCCCAAAGGTAAAGTGAGGATTAGGCTGACTTAATTGAGGAAGATCAAATGAAGACAAATTCACTCATACTAACTGAAACCACTATTGGTTTTGGATATGGTCTTTTGAATGTTGGACTCAGGATATAGTGCTTACTGTTGACCCGGACCATCGCCCCCTGGGTATAACCCTTTTTCACATACTGTTTCTGTCTCCATTATAAAAGCTGGTTCCAGCCCCCTACTGAAATAAATTCTGCAGTGCAGCCTTGCTTTGCTTTATGAAGCTCCCTTGCTGGGAAATCTGCCCCTGAACCTTGGCTTGGGGGTAAGGCCCTTGTTTGCCCAGGCGCAGGTTTCCATTCTGCTGTCCGCCTGCTTCCCAGATGCTGAGCCTCCCACACTGGACTCCCTTCCAGGTTCACTGCTCACTTTTGAAGACATCGGTAGCATCTTGGAATCTTCTGGATTCCTCCCATTTTTTGCTGCCCCTTTACCTGGAATTATACAAAGATTGTTGGGACCCTAGGTCTCCATTCTTTACTTGCCAACCTGAGACTCTGCATTTGTCTCAATATTCAGTCAGTCTGCCCTGTGCTGGTCGTGCCCGAGTAACTCCTGTGCCTAGCTCTCCTCTCCTGCTTCCAAGATGTGCTCATTACATGTGGGCATGTCACAAATCAGAGTGACAGCTGGTATGAATGAAAAGGAAACTCAACCTTCAAAACAATCTCCACTATTTCCATGAGTGATCCAAACCAACAGGAAAGAATCTACCAGGAAGATCTTGTAGGCAATCTCAAAAGTGGAATTATGTGACTCCAAGATGGGGAAGATCTAGCCTGGCAGGTGTTCGTAAGAAACGGGCCTGGGGTGTGGTCTGTCCTACCACAGGAGCCAACTGCCTATTGCAGCTGCTAAAAGAGCTTTCAAAGGAAAGGAGGTATTGCTCTTCCTCTAAGTTGTCTTTGCCGGTCTATCTGGAGGAGGTTGTGGGCTGTGGCTTGTCAGGTTGAGGCTGGTCAGGATGGCTAAATTAGAACTTTAACTTGAGCAATGTAATGCAGTTCACACAAGGTTGGAGGGACTATTCTAGATTAAAGGAGACTAAAGAGTCATGAAAACCAAATGCAATGTAAGATCCTTTATTTGATCCTAGATTAAAAAAAAAAAATAGCTAAAAAGGCATTATTTGAGTAATAAGAAAATTTTATGGTGAGAAACCATTCAGAGAAGAGGCAATTAGGCCTTAAGAAATAAAGAATGAAAGAAGCCAAAATTGCTGTGTTCAATTATAGGAGAAACTGTTGGAGAGGAAAAGCGTGGGACTTACTTAGAATGTCTCCAGAGAGCAGAGGTAGGACCTAGACATGGGAGAGACAAGAAAGTAGATTTTGCTTTAAAAAAACAACCCACATTATAAGACTCTCACACCTTGGCTAGAGCAGGTTCTGGTAGCCGAGAGAAGACATAATTTTAAAAGTGAGAATGCGTTTGTCACTTAATATGATCTTTGGATTTAAAAAAAAAAAATTGTATTGTTTTCAGACAGAGGAAGGGAGAGGGAGAGAGAGAAACATCAATGATGAGAGAGTCATTGATCAGCTGCCACTTGCATGCCCCCTACTGGGGATTGAGCCTGCAACCCAGGCATGTGCCCTGACCTGGAATTGAACCTTGATCTCCTGGATCCTAGGTCAATGCTCAACCGCTGAGCCACGCTGGCCAGGTGATCTTTGGATTTTTACTACCTGAGAATGACTAGCAAAATTATGGAAGCTGCTTGAATTTTAACCCGTGAGCAAGGGAAGAATATCCCCTCTAAATAAAAGTTTAAAAAATCAGTAAAGATTTTTTAAAAATTGTTCAATAGAGCTTGTTCAAAATACTGAAAGCAACTTATCTAACCTTTACACATACTAGGTAATAGAACCAGTGGTGTAAGAGATGACTCCACATGGTGCATAGATATTGACCCTTTTTATTTTCTTTCAACTCTTTCAATAGGCAAGATGAAAGGCTCAGTCTTGTGGTTTTATATCTTCAGCTTCTCCCCAGAACCTTCCTCAACCTACAATTCTTAACCAAGGCCTGAATAAACATGATTTAGATTTAGATTTAATTTATATTTATTTTAATGGTTGCCTTCTCTTTAAAAGCAACTTCCCTGAATTTTGATTTGTGGCAGTTACATACATTTTCCATTTTAAATAAATGTATTAAAGTTTGAAAAACTGAATCAATTAAAAAGTCATACCAAGGAGTATACTGATACGGCAAAAAACGTGCAAGGGATATTTCAATGTTTGCAATTTAGGTAAACCCTGAAAGAGGTTTTCTTTCTATCATGGATGTTTGAAGTACTGGAGGCCATTCAGTTCCAAAGAAGATTCATTTCTAAGGAGAGCTGCCTCCTTTGATGATGAGCTTCTGAGGTTCTCCAGGTTTGATATGGACAAATGACATCTCTTCCTGTGGCATAAGGCTATAAAAGTAGTACGTCTTAATGGCTATTTATTCACCCTCCTGAATGTTCTTCAGCTTCCCTTGAATTCCAGTTCTTTGCACTCTGGTCTTGCCCCCTTCAGTTTCTATCTCTTTGATGACTTCAAAGTCACAGCCTTATGCGAAGATATGAGAAAGCTCAGGAACTTCCTTGATGTGGCTCTCTGTCCAGTATGTCCCATGCCTTATTCAATGACCAAGAGATATCGCATGATGTAGTAGTGCCTACATCAGACTCAGATGTTTTTTAGTATTGATCATCAATTTCCCTGTTGAAACATCTAGATGCAAGACAGACATCTTACTTTCTTTTATATTATTCAATTTGTCTTATCATTTCTCATTTTATGCTTTAGGAAAGGGTTTTCTCTTCTTTCGGTATTTATAACTTCACACAATGCAGTTTTCTCTGGTTTAAAGACCATACTATCATAAATAGTAGCACCAGCGGGAATTAAAACAAGCCTAAGTAAACCACTGAACTGTCCTATTTGAGAATATAGTACTCTTAGTCATAACAGAATCAAATGGTCTACCCCATACAAACTAATCCCTCCCCACTCCTTGGTTCTAAGCCCTTTCCATTTCTCTATATAAATTTTAAGATCTGCTTATTAATATCTTCTAAAACTCCTGCAGGGATTTTGGTAAGGACTGCATTGAATCAATAGGTTGACTTGGAGGAAATTGCCAACTTAATAATAGTAAGCCTTTCTAAATCATGAATTTGAAAGACGTCTCTATGTATTTAAGTCTTCTGTAATTTCTCTCAACAATTCTTCATAGTTTTCACTCTACATGTCCTGTATTGCTTCTTTAAATACAGGGTGTCCCCCCAAAAGTCCACTTTGAATAATTATTAATTCTGATGTGTTAAATCTGAAAAGAAAGAAACATCTGAGCTATCAAAAAATGTATGTGTACATTTTGGGGGGACACTCTATATATTCCTAATTATTTTAAATTTTTATTTGATTTCATTTTGGATTGTTCATTGTTAGCTTATAGAAATAAAGTTGATTTTTATATATTGCTCTTATCTACTCTGACCTTGCTAACCTAGATTATTAGTTCTGGTAGGTCTTGGTTGTACATTTCTTAGGGTCTATAGACAAGATCATGTCATATGCTAATAAAGACAATTTTACTCCTTCCTTTCCAATCTATGCTCCTGATTACATTGGCTAGGATGTCCAGCATAAGCTTGAACAGAAGTAATGAGAATGAACAGCCTTGTCTTTTCCTGATATTAGTGGGGAGAAAATCAGCCTTTCACCACTAAGTATAATGTTGTAGGTTTTTCAGAGATGCTTTTGCCAGGTTGAGGTAATGTGTTGCAAAATTTTGTATAAATAGCTATTGAATTTGTTCAAGTGCTTTTTCTGCATCTATTGAGGTGGTAATATGGTTTTTGTTCATCACTCTATTAATATATGCATTACATTAATTGATTTTTGGATGCTAAACTAATTTTTTATTTCTGGGATAAACTACACTTGGTCATGATGTATATAATTGCTTTTCTATGTTGCTGAGACCCACTTACTAATACTTTGTTAATTATTTTCCATCTATATTCATGAGGGATATTGATTAGTAATTTTCTTCTCTTATTATGTGTTCGACTATGTATCACTTTTTGTCTTGGAAATGATATTGTTTGTGTGTACCTTAAGGTTACTAATGCAACAGTGATTATGTTATATATAATCTCTACTCTCAACATTTACAGTCCTGTTGGAAAAGTTAGAAATCATAAAAGAAAATAAATGTTTTTTACATATAAAATTATAATTATGATTGTCCTTAAATAAATAAATAAATAAAAAGTTACATGATTTTTTTTTTTTAAGTAATGTAATTAACTGGAAAGAAGTAGGGGGACATACTTAAGGGAGTAGTGAGGAAGACCTCTTCAAAGGGGTTGGTTTTCCAGCTGAAACCTAAAGAATGAGACAGCTGGAACAGGGAGAGGGGATATCGCAGTGTTTCAGATAGAAGTAAAAATAGGGCAAAGGCTCTCAGCAAGAAAAATTTTGATGAATTAGAGAAACTGAAAAAGTCATGTTTGGGCCATACTAAGGAAATGGAAGACATGAATGACTAATGGATTGGGGTGGGTGGGGAAATGGGGATGTTTGTCTGAAAGGTAAAATCCCCTACTTCATAATCTAAAGGGTATTGAATTTGGCCCTGAGCAAATTGAAAGTGCTAATTAAAGAAGCCAAAGGGTTGCAAGATGGAAAGATAATTTCTAACCCTGTTTTGTGTCATTTGGTAGGTTCCTAGAGGCTGAGTAGGATGCTATGCTTACAAACCTTCAGGTCCCTCTGGCTGAATGAGACTTAAAGAATTGCCTAACATCTTATACACCAGCACCCAAATAAGAGAAGCCTGGCCAACACAATTTGCTGGAAGTACTTGCAAAAATACTTCAGTGTGGCTTTCATCCTTCAGTGCTTATAAGGGTTGTTCTGGCATCAAGCACTTATACACCGAAGGGGTTCGGAACAGGCCTCCCCAAGTCGTGCCGCTTTGGCACATGAATTATTTTGAGCTGAATACAACTGAGACCCCTTGGGCTCATGAGAAACTTTTACCTCTCCCATAAAGAATTTAAACTAGGGGCCTTGCCCATTATGAAAATTATCACCAGAAATAACTTTGTATGACCTCTGCATAGGGCAGGACAACCTTGTAGTTACCGAACACATGCTCTTCTCACCATCCTGCGAATGACCTCCCTCTCCCCTGAAGCCCCAAGGCGCCTCCTTACCTCATCCTTAGCTCAGAATGTCCTGTATAGTTCATTTTATCTTTCTGCCTCTGAACCTCTCAAGTGTGTGGTGTTCCCAAATATATGTATGTAATTAAATTTGTTCATTTTCTCCTGTTAATCTATTTCATGTCTATTTGATTATTAGACCAGCCAAAAGAACCTAGAAGGGAAGGGTTCTTCCTCCCCCACAATGCCCATTCATCCATCAAAACTGAAAGAGACGTATTACTCAGAGTGTTCAAAGGCCTATGCCTAAATAAATGCAACATAAGACGAGTAAAAAATGGCTCAGTTCTAAATATCCTAAGCCTTCAGGAAACATGTACACTTACAAACTGATTACGTCTGGCCGGGCGTGGCTCAGCGGTTGAGCGTCAACCTAGGATGCAGGCGATTGGGGTTCGATTCCCGGTCAGGGCACATGCCCGGGTTGCGGGCTCGATCCCCAGTTGGGGGCGTGCAAGAGGCAGCCGATCAATGACTCTCTCATCAATGATGTTTCTGTCTCTCTCTCTCCCTCTGCTTTCCTCTCTCTGACATCAATAAAGATACATTTAAAAAAATAAAAACTGATTGCTTTTTTTACTTCTCTGTGTATCACACTCATGGCTTTTAAAAATTTACTGATTTCCTTGATGAAGAGTTTAGCAAATGCAGAAATCAAATCTTAATTTTTGAATGCTTTGATTGCTTCTAAATTGCCTTTTGTTTTTTTCATGTGTCTCAGTTTAATACCACAGAAAGCTTTTGAATCATTAGCTCTGGAAACATAAGCCCGTCACTTAATCACATAATAAGTGAATCACTGGCATTCAGGCAAGCCAGAAAACCTGACACAGAAGTGTCTTTCTAAGGCTCAAAACTGGGAGAGTGATCTCTATTCAGCAGCTCGAATCATTTCTCACCCCAGTGGAAATTCTCAGGATGCCCTCACAGCTATACGTTTCCAACTTGGCATAGAAACTCATCGCCTCATTCACAGCTGAACCTTCTGGAGAATGGAAGACGCTTTTAGTTATTACACCCTTTCTGAAACAGTAAGAGACTCTTTAATAATTTTTTAAAAATGTTTTCATTGATTTCAGAAAGAGGAAGGGAGAGAGATAGAAACATCAATGAGAGAAAAACATGGATCTGCTGCCTCCTGCATGTCCCTTACTAGGGGTCGAGCCCACAACCAGGGCATGTGCCCTGCCCGGGAATTGCATCTGCAACCTCTCAGATTGATGTTCAACCACTGAGCAACACCGGCTGGGCTCCTTTATCATTTTTAAGATTAAACACCTCTTTAAATTTTATCAATCAATCTTTTTGTGTGTGTGTGACTTATCTCTTCATTTCTTTTACCCAGTTTTGCATTTTATATCTTTTAAATAATTTTAGGAACAATGAATAGATTTTGTATATTATACTTTGTTTCATGCATTTTCATTAGGATCATTTATTTTGGTGTCTTTTGGCATACAGAGCTTTACATTTTTAAAAAATAGGATCTTTTTATTAATGGCTCCTTGAATTTGTCTTTCTTAAGAGGGCCTTCACCACCCCCTCCAAAATTATGAAAACTGATGTACTATATTTTACTCTAGTTTCTTTCTGATATGGGTATTTTTTAAAATTAGTGTTTAGAATTTACTCCATTTGGATTTTGTATGTATGGTATGTTACTGGCATCTGAATATTTTTTTCAGGATTTCCAACACTCTCAATATCATTTTTTAATAGTCTGTTCTTTTTACTCTGTTTTGAAATGCCCCCTTTTTATAGTCTAAATGTCCCTTTGTTTGTGACCTGGCTTTTTGGTTCCATTTACTCTGAAGCAATACAACATTGTTTAACGTAAACTTAGTATATTTGATGACTGAAATATCAGGTCCCCCCTCATTGTTCTGTTTTTAATTTTTTAATGTTATTGTTTGCTCTTGTGCGTTTTCTCTTCCGCATGAATTCAAAATTAGCTTATCAGGTTTGATAAGTCTCCTGTAAGGATTTTTTATTACGATTGCACTGAATTTATGGATTAATTTGGAAAGTTGATATCTTTAGAATATCCAGCCTTTCATCCAGAAACATGTATAGTTTTCCATCTATTCGGGTCTTTTTTTATATCGTCAATAACATTTTACAGTTTTCTTCACATGGGCCTTGCATTGTTCTCGTTGTTTATTGCTAGGGGATTTTTAAAAGTCTTATGTTGCCATTGGGAATGGGGTCTTTCTATTTTGCTTTTCTACAGAGAAAAGGATATGAGAAGGAAAAAAGCAGGAGTTGAGAGAACAGGAGAGAGAAGAAAAAGAGGAAGAGAAATTAGGAAGATAAGAGCAGATGATGCAGAAGGACGACGGGAGAAATTTTTATTTTGATTGAATAGAGCAGGTCCTCGGTTCACGACGTTTCATTATAACATTTATGGTATTTTAAAAATCAGTCCCCTGTCAGGGCCACTATCCGTGTGGTCTGCATGTTCTCCTCATGTCTGCGTGGGTTTCTCCAGGGGCTCCCACGTGCCCAGGATGCGTGCGTGAGGGCCAGTGCGGTGCCCCGCGGCCGGCCTGGGCAAGCGCGGGAGCGGGCGTGCCGGAGGGCGCCCTGCCGGCGGGGTTCCACCTGGCGCCCTGGGCTGCCAGCTGCCAGCGGAGGCTCGGGCCGTGCAAGACCGGGCACTGGAATCCGTGCATTGGAAGTTCATTTTCTTCCTTGTTTTTATTAATCTTTCTTAAATGCCTGTATACCTTATATTTATTTCAGTGTTTAATATTAGAAGCAATTGGGGTCTTTATTTAGAAGTTTGATGATGTTTTGTGACCAGAAATAAGTCTTAGGAACTTAACTCCTGTTTACATCAATTAGCCTACGCTAAAATCGGTTTCCTTTACCAGTGTCAACGTCATTTCCTTAGAGTCGCAGTTTCCAATAAGCTATCCACAGTGTTAAATGAGGACTTATTTACCTGTTACGTGACATGCCCTGTGGTAGAGGCATTCACAGGCACCGTCTCCTGCACTCTCTCGACAGGTGGCTCATTTGAGAAACCCGACCTTTAGAAAGGTCAGCAAGGGACCATGGGACAGGAAATGGAAAGAGACAGGTTTGGAGTGAGATCTGGGAACCCATCCCAGGTTCCACTCTCCCCAGCTGTGTGCTTTTGCTCCAGTTACCTAATTATGTTCCTCATTTGTGAAACTTGCATAATATCTGCTCAGGTGCTTGTGAGGATTAATTAGGATAACATATCTAAAGTGTCTGCTGCATTACATGCCGCTCTCCAGGAGTGCCAGTTCCCACCTATGAGTCCATCTCTTCCCACCCTCCCGCCCCCGCCCCCCCCCCCCCCCCCCCCCCCCCCCCCCCCCCGCCTGCCAGGGCCATCCCAGAGTCTGCTCCAGAGAGCACAGGGCCTTCATGTTAACATGGGATGAGATGTTTATTTCACGAGTGCCTAACACCCATGAGCACATACCTAACATTCCTAAGAACCATTGTAGGAGAAACAGTTGTTAGGAGCTATGATCTGAGTCTGGGGAAAAAAAAAAAAAATCCCATAAGCCTGAAAAAAAAATCACCCATTTTTACAAAAGAAGGCATTGTTGAAATGTGAATCCTTTTTCAAGCCCAAATCCCCAGTGAGAAACACCCTCTATTTCTACGGGAACAATAGTTCCTTGTCCTGAGACAATGCTGGCTACATAGCTCTGGAGAGCATCGAATCCCCGTGGCAATAGCAACGGTTTCTCTGGGGACACTGGAAACAGTGTCTGGAGGAACTGCACCACCTGACCCGCGGCCTTGGTCATTGAAAGGAGGCTCCTTTCCCAGACTGAGCAGCAGGAAAACAGAACTGGCCTCAATGTCCAGGCGACATCCATCCTGGTGACATCTTGTATTTGCTGCAGGGCTCCGACCCTCCCGGGAAATTGTGCTTAGGAGATGAGTATGAAATTGAGAGAGATAAAAATAAGACATACTGAAATGCCCAAAATGAGTGTTCTCTTCTAGGGAGCCTGCACGCTTATTCCCAAAATGTTGCTCTTACTCATCAAAGAAATGTGCGAACTGGCCTGCATTTAAATTGTCCCGCTCTGCAGCTGGGAGCTGGGAGGAAATTAGCTCACCTCTCTGAGCCTCATTTTCTTCATCTGAAAAATGAGGTTAATAACAAGGACCTCAGAGTATTGCTGTGAGGATTAAATCACACAAATATAAAAATGTGCTCAATAGAAATCAGAATTATCCTTTCATCATATAGGGAATTGCATTCAGAGCCTCTGAATGTCTTCAGTGATTCTGTGTTTCACTTTTCAAGGGGAAATTTGATTTCTGCAATAGTCAAATGTCATATGATTCTGGGACTAGTAAATAATGTGTGTGATAAAGCTGAGAAACTGTATTTTTTACTTAAAGAAGCAGTCTCTCTTAAATACTGAGACTTGTATCCATATGTGACTTGTAAATGGACCTTGACCCATTGGATCTATATTCAACTTGTATCCAGAAGCCAACTGCTTCTGACCACCTCCTCTGCTATCACCTGTTCAAATCGAAGTCATCATCATCTTTCTCCAGAATTATTGCAGATAGCCCCCTAACTGGTTTCCCTTGCTCAAAAAGATATTTTTTGAGCAGCAGCAGTATCATTGGAATAAATGCATCATCTGCCCAAAGGAATGCTTTGGCCATAATTTATTGGTTACTCACTTATTCAACAAATATTTATGAGTGCCCTATCATATGCTAGCGTTGTTCTGGGCTCTGGGGGCACAGCACTAAACACTACGGGTACAGATCCCTGCCTCCTAGAGCATATATCTCGAGAGGAACAATGACCATTAAACAAATAAACCAGCACAGGATAGCCCATGCCAGATGGTGACGGGCGCTGTGCAGAAAAATAATGTGGAGTTAGGGGGAGAAGAGCACAGGGAGTGGGAGTTGTTATTTTAAAGATGGTAGCAGGGGAACACCCTTCTGATAAGCCAATATTTAAACAGAGACCAAAAGGAGAGGAACAAGGGAACCTTGTGGTTATGTGGGAGGAGGGAGAGGGAAGGATATTACAGGCAGAGGAAACAGCAGATACGAAGGCCCTGAGGCAAAGTGAAGAGGCAGAGTGGCTCAGGCACACGGGGTGAGGAGAGAATAGACAAATGGTTACAGACATGTTGGGAATGGGAAGGGGTTATGGTGGGCCCTGCAGGCCACCATGAGATTTCAGACTCCTTCTCTAAGGAGCTGGAAAGCCACAGGAGGGTTTTGAAGGGAGAGGTGACAGTGATCTAATTTACATTTTAAAAGGATCATTCTGGCTAACCACTCCTGTAGAGTAGTGGGTCTCACATTTGAGTATGCACCACGATCACCTAAAGAGCTTGTTCTTGGGCCCATCCCCAGAGTTTCTGATCCAGTAGGTCTTGTGTGGTGCAGGAGAATTTGCATTTCTAGCAAGTCCCTAGGTGATGCTGATGCTGCTGGTCTAGGACCATATTGTGAGGACCACTGGTGTAGAGAATAGTTTGCACAAGAGGCAATAATAGAAACAAGGAAACCAGTTAAGGGGCTATTTGCAATAATCCAAGAAGAAGATGATGATGGCTTCAGTTCAACCAGCAGAGGAGGTAGTGAGAAGTGTTTGAGTTCTGGATACAATGTGAATATTAATCCAATGGGATTTGTTGGATGACTGAATGTGGGGCATTATGAAAGAAAGAAATGGTTGATGGATTTTACATTAAGCAACTAGATGATGAAGTTGCCATTTACCGAGATGGAGGAGACTGTTGGGTTGGGTGAGGGCCGCTATCAGGAGTTTAGTTTGGGGAATGTTAAATGTGATATGCCTATTAGATACCCAAATGGAGATGTCAATTAAGCCTTTCTTTGAGAAGAGTCTGGATTTCAGGGGAGAGTTCTGGGCTGGAGATGCACTCGCAAGAGTCATCAGCACGTAGATGGCTTCATAAAGACTGGCTGAGATCATCACTGGAGAGGTTGAAGGTAGAGAAAGTTTCAAGGACTAAATCTGTGGCTGTCAGTTCAATGGTTAGAAACAGAGCAACAAGAGGACCCAGAAATGAGACTGAGAAATGGCTGGGAGGTGAGATGAAAACCTGGAGAATATGGTGGCCTGGATGTCAAGGGAAGCAAATATTTCAACAAGTTCAGGTACATTTACTACAAAGTCACCTTGTCATGACAGTTACCACCAGGTATCCAGTGTGAAAGAGGAGATACTGGCTACCATGGAATATGCCAAGTTTCAAGGCGGGTTCCTATGGATGAGTGATTGCCAAAGAAAAGATGAAAATGTCACTGTGATTGAAATTTATTATTTTATATATATACTTTTTAGCTGATTTTATTTTTGCAACCAAAAAACTCACAGCATTGAAACAATTTAATCACTGACATAGACTAGAATCTTTTATCTTCAAGCATTCTGTCTAGCCAATTCTTGTCATTAAAGCAAATTGTTCAATTTTTAGAGATGGAGCTATAAATCTAAGTAGTTATATGTGTGGTCAGACTGCTGGGAATTTGTATGGGCAATTTTGATAAATGTTTCAGGAGGTACAGAGTGTTTTTCTTGCTCCCCTCCCTTTATTTTCTGACATTGGGCCTTGGAAGTTTGGTTTTTCAGGGGAAAAAATTGTGAAAACGAATGCTTCAAATTTTTCATTCATCAAGCCCAGAGCAGTCTGGTCTTTAATCTTTCCCCTTTCCCCAGTACAGCAGGTTGGGAGTAGCCACATGGTTGTAATGCGAGGAAGACTGGGGAAGACTAGACATAGACCAGGGCAGGATTTGGTTGGCGAGAGAGAGCAGGGAGAACATCATCTGGATTTCTTTTGGAGGGCAGTCTACCACTGGGGCTGAGAGATAGGTTTTGTGATTAATCAGCTTGGGTTTGACTAGCCAAGCAGAGGACATGAAGAACACTTGGCTCAGAGCCCTCTGCTGCTCACCCTGGTGAGATCCAACTTTGGGCAGATCAGCTCTTTGAAGTTCTTACTACAGGAAGCTGCCACTTGCTTTTCTGAGAGAATTACAGTTGCTGGCAATTCAGAATGCACTCAGCAGAATCATTATATTGCATCTTTTATCAAGGTATATCTGATGGCAAGTCAGCCTTACTCAGTAACCTCGCTATAGAAAATTCATTTCACAGAATTTCACATTGCTCTATTTTTGTGAGTTACAACTTCCAGGAACTCATCTTCAAACACCAAATAGATTTTTTAAAAAATACACCACAGAATCTGTATTGCTTCTCATTGTAAGGGAAAATACTACTTGTAACTCAGCATTATATTTTCTAAGTAAATTGGGTAAAGAAGACAATGCCCAGTGCTGTGAGTGATACATCTGGTGGGAACTCAACTTTACTCAAGAAGAGGTGAATGATACACACAACACATAGCTGTATGTTACTTCTTTAAGGGGGGCTGTAGGTGCTGGTGCTAAGCACTCCTCCCCATAGAAGCTGCTGAAACAGACTACGTGGAGCTATACTCTGCTCCTCTATAAGGAGAAAACAATTGTTTATTATTCAGGTTTACTTCTCAAATGGGTTATTAAAATATTTAGGACTAGGTAGATAACCTTTCCATGTCTTATTCGTTCAACAAATAGATATTTTAGGCACTGTTCTCTGTGTTTGGGATATACAAGTCAACATAACAGATAAAACTGTTTGCTTTCTTGGAGCTTACATTTGTAGCAGGGTAGAAAAAAAATAACTAAAAACATAGTAGACAGTCAAATTATGTAATATGTTGGAAAGCTATGAAATGCTGTGGGAAAAGTAAATGAGGCAAGGTAAGTCACCTTTGAGAGGGTAACATTTGAGTACAGAGTCGCAAAAGGTGAAGTAGTTAGCTAAGTGGATTTGTGGGGGAAGAATGTTTCAGGCAGATGGAAGAGCCAGGGCAAAAGCCTTTGAGCAGAAACAAGCCAGGAATGTGTAAGGAGCAACACGGAGACCTCAAATACAGGTCAAGGATAAAATGACAAGGAGTATAAATTTAAGCCACTGAACTAAGGAACAGAGTTTTGGTGGGAGGAGGGAAGGGTATATAAATAAAATAAAAGTGAGACCAAAACACTCTTAGACCCCTTTGGGAATGCTTCATGTGCTTTCTTCCTTTCTCTGAACTCATAAATATAGATGGTCCCTGACTTCCTTCTTTTGCTTGAAAGGAGGTGTCTCCACCCTTTGAAGCCATAGTAGGCATCAGGGTTGGGCCTACAGGCAACTGTGGACTGCTTCTGGGCCAGGAAAAATGTTCTATGTCTCCTTCGGAGTTGAGCCTGGCCTGCCTGAGAGTCCACAAGGAGAGAGAGCCTGGAACCTTGCACAAGGGGCTGGATCCCAAGAGAACACTGGTGCTCCAGGTCCTGCCCTTGCTCCCACTTGGTTCTGGTTCAGCAGAATTTTCGACCCTTGACTTGCCTCTTTTTTATCTTGTTCCTTGTTCCTGCCGTTTGCGCTTGCTCATTTACCTCAGTTTCCCTGAGTTGCCCTCTTATATTCTGTGATGACTTGAGTTTGGACTCACACTATGGTCCACTGCTTTTCTTACCAATTCATGAAGCATCTTTACTTCTAATTTGTTCCCCTATCCTGGACCCCTAATGCTGTCATGAATGCACCTGGACGGATGCCTCACTTTGGCCAACTTCTCTTGATTTGGGTACCAACAGGAACTGCAAATTTCAGTGAGCACTTGAAACACTTTGAATAATAAGCACTGCTCTTGTCTTTAGAGATTTATAACAAAATAGATAAACTATGACCTCAGCAAAATGATGTAAAGCGTTATTATTCAGATTAAGACTAACCTGGTTCACTAATCCTAGGGTTATCTGAATTCATTTATTGCCTTAGAATCAGATATCTAAAATTATCAAAATATTTAATTAAATTTGCATTGTGGTAGCATTTGTTAGAAAAATTTTTAATCTGTAATTGAAACATTTTAAAGAGCATTAAATTAGAGTTGTAGCTGTACAACAGAAAGGATTATTTTGGAATATCTTTCAGGAAGAGGTAATTCTCAGGTTTAGATTTAAATCAAGGAAATATATGAGTCAGTATCCAATTATTAATTCAGTAATGAAGTAAAGATAATATTATTTGTTATTATTGTGAGATCAAAGTATTTATTGGATTTATCTAGCCCTTAGATAAATCCCAAGCCCTTGAAATAGAATTCAGTAGGTAACATTACATGACAGACTTTGTCAAACTCAGGCTTGAACATGGATTCCCTTGTTCCCCTAAGAATATTAGAGTCAATAATCTGGTCTATAATGATTACTTACACAGTTAGGTGCAGTAAGATGAGAGAAAAACTACTTGCAACTAAATTTACTGGTTATTTTTGAGATGATGTCTAGAAAGTTATAGACACTACCCCACCCACACACTTGAGTTTCATCTATATTAATATGCATTCTGAGTTTTTGATAAACTATCTTTTAATGGTTTCCTGTGGGCCAAACTAAATAATGATAACTAATTTCAAATATGGTATTGATGATGCAAAATATTTTCTCCCAGCACTCCAGCAGCAGATCAGGTAGTTGAGTCACAGCCTTATGTTTAGCCCCTTAAGGTTTTCAGGTAAAAAGAACTCCAGTAACCCAACAACCAGGTTCAGAATGGCTTATACCAGATTATCTCTGAAAATCTTTTCACCATTCAGTCCTTATTAAAAAAAACCTTCTAAATAATGGTTCAAGTTCATTTTGAGGAGGGACACAATAACCATATGGACTGGTTTTCAGCTCAAATCCTCATTTGATTTCATGCTGCCCCTCAGGTTCTGCAGGGCCTTTATCAGTACACCAAATACACTTTAAGCTGTAGAGCAAACACTGGGTTTCAAGTGTCATAAAAGATAAACCAAGAGCTTGAAACCAGAGCAATCAATAATTTTTTTTTCAAACACACAATAGAAAAAAAAAAGAAAAAAAGAGCTTGCTTGTTTCTCTCTCCCATGCTTTTTTTATTTTTATTTTTTACCAGTTTTTTGTTTGTTTCACTATTCATGGAAATTTGCTTATTGACTTGGATTCTAGTTAGAACAATTTGTGCAATCTTTTTAGATCTACAGTGTCTACCACCCTATTTTTCTGACAGTTCAAACAGAACATTATAAAAGATACTAGCATGTTTTATCTAGTTTCCTGATCTTTTTCATTGTGGCATCCTGTAATACTTGCAAAATCATAGTTAAATAGCAGCACGATGATGCTATTTGTTGCTTTTAGATGTTGACTTGGCAGTACAAAGAGCATTTCCAAAAATAATGTATTTATGCGCAAAGTTAAAAAGTAGTCTCAGGGTTGTAGAATTTTAGAGTAAGACAAGGCCTCTCGAAGAACACTGAGTCCACCATCTTCATTTCACAGATGAGGAAACTGCAGAACAGGATGTGAAAATGAACAGAGCAAAGCCCTCCAACAGTCTTCAAAATACCGTTTCTTGGATCCAAAGGAATTATAGCAGCTCCTAAACATAGCCCAGCTCACTCCTACCTAAGTCCTAGCTTTCCTCCCTCTCCCCACCTCCAACATTTAATCAATCATCAAATCTTATCCATCCCACCTATTGAGATCTCCCACATTTGTCTCTTCTTTCCATTTCCAACATCATTACCATATTTTAGGTCATTATTGCTTTGGGGATAAAGTCCAAACTGCTGAGCTTGGTAAGAGCCCTTTACAGGTTCAACCCTGTCATCTGTCTATCTTTCTGGTCTTCGTTTGCTTCTTCCATCCTAATAATGATGAACAACTTGCAGTTCTGTGTTAGATCATACTCTGTCATTTTTAGTTCCGTGTACTTATTTCTCTAACATGCATCTGCTTCTTCTTCCTCCATTTACATTATTATTCACCCATTAGATCTAAGTTATCTCTGTCCCTCAACCCATTCTGATTTGAGGGCCCTTTTATGTATTCTCATAGTACCTATATTTCTCATAGTACTCTTGCTCTCATACTATTCAAAACACTGAATTGTATGGTCAGGTAGCTTATTAAGATCATGTTTAGATTATAAGTTCCTTGAGGACCAAGATTATATCTTGTGAGTTATGTCTTCAGAACCAGCACAACACACACACAAAGTACTCAATAAACAATAGTAATAACAGCAGTGATAATAATAGTTAATTTTTATTACTTGTTTTCTGTGTTAGTCATTGTGCTAAATTTGTTTCCTGAATTACCAGTACTCCTTCTATGATGGTTAATTTTATATGTCAATTTGGTACCTAGATATTTGGTCAAACATGTCTACGTGTTGCTGTGAAAATATTTTTTAGGTAAGATTAACATGTTAGTCACTAGACTCTGAGTTAAGCAGATCACCCTCCGTAATGTGGATGGGCCTCATCCAATCAATTGTGGGCTTTAAGAAGACTGACCTCCCCTTAGAAAAAGGGAGCTCTTCCAGTAGACTGCCTTTGAACTCAAGCTGCAGAATCAATTATTCTGTGTCTCTATTCTGACAACCTAACTGATAGATTTTGGAATTGCCAGTCTTCACAATTATGTAAGCCAATTCCTTAAAATCTCTATATCTATGCCTATATCTATATTTATATCTATCTATATATCTATATCTGTATCTATCCATATAATACACACAACATACACACATTCTCTTGGTTCCATTTCTGTGAAGAACTCTAATATACCTTTCAATAGCCATATGATGAAGGTAATAGTATTTTCATTTAGAAATGAGGAAACAGGACCACAGAGAAGTCAATGAGTTCACTGTCCAAGGTCACTTATCTAGAATGTAGAGAAACCAAGTCCCAAATCAAAGTCTATTTGACCATAAAATTCATGATTAACTATAGAATGTTAGGAATGAATGAATAATTAAATGAATAAATCAAAAGATAAATAAGACTGGCTCCTTCTTTATGTGGACATGATAAGTAGTTAAATGTAACATTTCTGAAAGTTGTAATGATTCAAGATCTTTTATCTGAAATAAATCTTCAGAATCATCCAATCACTTATTCCATTATTTTACTGATGAGAAAACTGAGGCTTACTTTTGTTATTCAGTTAGTTAATGACTTGGGAGTTAACAGATCCACGTCTCTTAAGGGTCAATACTGGAGTTTCCACTATGCCAACATAGCCTCTTCTACAAGAACATTTGGCCGGTCATTCCAATTGTCTATGGAAAATGGATGATGTAAGCAATGTTCCTGGGGTAGAATCCTGGGCCACCATGCTGCCCAACTTTAGAGAGGAACTTTTTTGCTCCTCTCTCCAAAGTCTACATGAACCTGAGCATGAATACATATGAATTTCAAGTTTAGCATCTGCAACTTTCAAACCACAGTGTGGTTTAATCAACTGGACAAAACTATGGGATAGAAAAGAGAAAGGAGTCTGACAATATAAAGTTGAGCTTTTCATTGACCTCTTCAGCCAGAGTTAGTAGCTTTCCTCTTTCATTTCCCCATAGTCCGTAGGGGAAACTCTTATCATTTCATCCATCACAAGGCTTTTAATCCTTTCTTGGCCATTAAGTTCATGGTGCTTAATGGTGCTCGTGATATTTTCATATACACTTAGTGAATATTTGCTAAACAAATGATATATGACTATTCAGGAATGATGGCTGAGCCCATTAGACTGATGGAGATTTCAAGAAAGAGGGAAACTTCCATCAACTTTCCAAATATGTGTTCTCCCTTACAGCCATCAGCACGAGTGCCTTGAAACTGCCAGAATATGACCGAGAGCTCAGGAAGACATGCCAGAAGGGGCATATCCCCTACCTTCAGGCAGAACACAATATGCTGTTTTCTTCCCTGCACTTACAGTGTTAGTTTTCATGGTAAAATGAGATCTCTGGCCTTTATACTTAAGAGATAATGTAAGTACAGAAGGAACAAAGATACAGGGAAGAAAAAGAGGAAAACTGATAGCAGCTTATATTCCCTGAAGGTAGAAACAGAAGCTATCTCAGGGGAAAATTTATCTTTATTTTATGAATATGCTTCAATGTGTCTATTGGTGATGAAAGAGAGATCCCAAGCTAGAAGGGCTGGAAGATATTGAATTAAAAGGGGGCCTTAAGTCCTCTGAATGATAAGGTAACAATGATTTTTAGATTGACCTCTGGTACTTTGAGGGAAATCTTTGGACAAAGTCTACATAAGAATGACAGGTCCCACTACATGGCTGACACAGTGGTTGATGCGGCTATGAAAAGCAGTAATCCCAAAATACATTCTTTTTTTTTTTTTAACATATCTTTATTGATTTTAGAGAGAGGAAAGGAGAGGGAGAGAGAGAGAGAAAGAAACATCAATGATGAGAGAGTCATTGATCGAGCCCTCAACCCGGGCATGTGCCCTGACCAGGAATCGAACCCCGATTGCCTAGATCCCAGGTCGACGCCCAACCATTGAGCCATGCCCAGCTGGGCCCAAAATACATTCTTTAAGGCAGAGAAGGGCAAGGGTTCTAAGACTGGTGATGGTTGCTCTCAGTGTTTGCTTGTTTCTATCCTGAGGTATAATTCACCTCTGTTATCCCTGTAGTAAAATCTGAAGCACGCATGAAGAAGAGGGTGAGAGGCCATGAAAAATATGAGCTGCTGAGAAGCCGGCAGAGGACGTTGGGGGGAGGCCAGAGCAGCAGTTCAGAAGGAAGTATGAGTACATAGCCCTGTAATCAGTCCCCAGAATCAAAGAAGGTAAGAGACTTGTTGCTATTATTCAGGAGGAGGCCTCTGGTGTAACCAGGGATTAGCTGAGATGCCTGAAGAAGCTGAGGACAGTCTGTTTGGATAAGAACACAAAACATCAGTTGAGATGACTATTGTATTTAGAGGCAGGGCTCTTGGCAATTATATGCTTGTTTCATTCCACAGCAGTGCAAGATGGATGGACGGACGGACGGATGGATGGATGATAGATCATAGATAGATGATAAGTAGATAGATGATAGATAGATAGATGATAGGTAGATGATAGATAGATGATAGATAGATAGATGATAGATAGATGATAAGTAGATAGATGATAGATAGATAGATGATAGGTAGATGATAGATGATAGATAGATAGATGATAGATAGATAGATAGATAGATAGATAGATAGATAGATAGATAGATAGACAGACAGATAGATAGATAGATAGATGATAGATAGATAGATACTACTAAGAAGGGGAGGGAGGAGGAGGAGAGAAGAGAGGGAAAGGGATGGAGTGATGGAGAATGATGGGGAAAGGAGGGGAGGGGACGAGAGAATTCCAGCTGGGTAAGCTAGAGCTTCTCTCTTACCTGAGTTTCTTTTCTACCCATGACCCTCACTCTGTACTTTGTAACCAGAAAACTTTTGCAATCTTTTTCTTCTATAATAAAAGAATAATAATACCTACACTGCAAAGTTGTTGAAAGAATTAGAGCTAAAATTCCTTTCATAGTGTTTAGCACAAACTAGGCATTCAGTGAATGATACCTATTATATTAAATGTTACCATTTCTAAAATAATAATAATAATAGCAGCAATCCAGCCTCCTAAACATGAAGAGAGCTGAGGGACTAAAAAAATCTTTCTTTGCTTTTTTTCTGGAGCCTCTTTGCACCTTTTTGGACAATTAACTAAAATTTTTTTATTTATTTTTTAAATATATCTTTATTGATTTCAGAGAGAGGAAAGGAGAGAGAGACGGGCAGACAGAAACATCAATGATGAGAGAGTCATTGGGGATCGAGCCCACAACCCAGGCATGTGCCCTGACCAGGACTCAAACCCCGATCGCCTGGATCCTAGGTCCACGCTTAATTGCTGAGCCACGCCAGGCTGGAGATAGCTAAAAATTTTTTAAAAGTAAGGGATCTGCCTTTGAGTATCAGGTAAGAGGGAGGTTAGATTCCAATTTCTATGAGCCACTGTCAAGTGCGTTTGTCCTGGGTTAGTGCCATCAGCCGCATCTTCTCTAGGTCAGGTTTACATATGCATTATTCTTTTGTATTTCTGTTCCACTTCTCTCCTGTTGGGGCTGTGATGCTGACCAACCTTTTCAATTAGTTTGAACAGCCATTAAGATTCATCCATTAAAATTCACTTCCCCACAGAGCTGAAGAGTAATTTTCTGCATAAGCCACTTGGGGTTGTTACAAAGATCAAATTGAAACTGTGAAGAAGGTTTTGCAGGTGGCTTTGCTAGAAGGGCAAAGAAGTAGATTGGAACATGGCATTTAGAATCAAATCTCTTTGTTCAGTCTTTTGATTGCTTCCTTTGCACTCTATACCTTGATTTTTCTCATAAAAATTATAATAATAATTACAATACCTTTAATAGATGGCTTCATCCCATTGATTAAATTCTGACTATGGTACATGATTTATATATATCATTTGACCCCCACAATCATCCTAAGAGGCATGATTCTATTTTCTTTCAAGTTTTCAAGGGAAGAAACTGAGGGTCGGGGAGGTTAAGCATCTCACTTAAAAATCACACAGCTGTCAAGTGAGACAGTCAAGATTCCAGCGTAATTCAGCTGTACTCCGAAGCCATGCTACACTCAAACGTAGTGAAGACTAAGTGAAACGATGTGTGTGAAAAGCTGTTTTTAAACCATAAATTGCATGGTATTCTTAGCAGTTGTAATTCCAGTTTAGTAGGTGGTTTATGCTCAAGTGAAACAAGGGAGTGTAGCATCAGCCTCACAGAGACAGACGAAAGCAAATTCAAAACCAAAAGGCCTATGCAGTAAGCTAGTTTACATAAAGCAACGTCGGGAAGGGGAGACTCCAACTAGCTCCAAGCAGGTACATTTTTTTAAGTCCGAGAATCATTATTGTCCCTTTAATGAATATGCCGTGTGTCATACCTAGTACTGGACACTGTAGAAATGAGACCTAAGCAGGAGAGAGGACACGCAAATATGAAAAAACATGCAGAGAGACATGCACAGTGGAGCAAGGTGTTCTAGCTCGATGCTGTGGCCCACGCGGTGAAGCTGACCCCGGAGCTAGTGGATTGGTTTTGAATAAAAAAAGGCTCAGGGTGAGAAATGGTGGACAAGCATCAGGTACACTAAACGGTCTGCGTCTCAACGCCGGAAAGATGAAAGGCGGGAAGAAAACCAATATTTATGAGCAACTGCAGTAAGTCAGGCATTGTAATGTTTACTTTGTTTATATTAATTTATATATTCTTCATGGCAACCCATTAGGTAAATAAGTATTCACTAATTCAACCGATTTTCCTAACAATTATTTGTTAAGTGTCTATTCTGTGCCAGGTTTTGTGTGAACATCAGAATATATGATGATTAAGAAACGGTCAAATGCAAGAAACAGAAAATCTAAACACATCGATTTTTTTTTTTTAATGTCTCCATTTTGTCAATGAGGAAACTGAGGCTCAGACAGGTTACACAATTTATCCAAGTTCGACCAATTAAGTTATTGACTGAAATAGTATTAGAATTAATGCTCACATTTTGACTTTTTCTCTAGTTATGCACTTAATGTAAGAAAAAATTTATACCCTAGTAAAAGGTGAGACAGATTCCATCTGCTTGATGTGGCAAAGTGTGAACACTTGGTGGTATTGACACCAGTGTCCCTTATCGTATCAATAACTCTGCTCAGAAAGGTTTTGAATGTAGAAGATATTTTAAAAATTTCGCTTGAAACATGTTGTTGCTAACCTTGAGTATTGACTACAAATATTGGCTTAATATCACAGGTCAAGTGAGTTTATAACACCAGAGATCCAGTGTTTAAAATAAAGAAAACCTTTCGATTTCTCTTTTTTGAGAGAAGACGTAGAACTAGTGGCTTTGAATCAGCTCCACTCAGGGCAATTTCCTGAGAGGAATGAAACACTTGCGATCATGGGCTCTGGAGATCAAGGCTCCTTTGAATGCAGGCAGCAGAAACTCATTTCAGTTTACATTAAGCAAAAAATGATAAGTTATTTGCAGACATAACTGGGAGGTCAGAGGTAAATTGATGGAATTAAGTAGATGTCCTTGGAAATATTTTCCTCTACCTCTTATCCCTTTACTCTTCTTTTCTCCGCTTGGCTTTAATCTCTTGATCTAATTTTACATGACAGGATTTCCCTCTAGTGGAGAAAACGGCTGCCAACATTCCCAAGGCTTCCATCTCCACAGCTCTATAGCCACATATCAAAATCTCATGGAAGAACTCTGATTGGCCCAGCTAAGATCACATGCTTATCTTTGGACCAATCACTATCATCCAGGCAGTACAGGGCCATGACTGGTCAAGCCTGGATGCTGTAATCACTGGTGACTGGTAAGGGGACCAAAACTGCTTGAAGTGAGGGGAGAACCTTTGGCCCAAAGAAGGGAATGCTGGGAAGGAAAAGGAACAAAACTAAAATAAAACATCTAAGATGGATCTCTCTTTCCAAAATACTGTGGCCTTTGAAATCCAATTTTGCTAAAAGTGAGAAAAAGACGTTAGTAACTTGAGATTCAGTGATATGCATTTTCCACTTTGTAATTTTTATGAACTGCATCAGGGAAACTATGCTGTACAATTCAAAGACGGCACCATTCACATTATCTACAAAGAGTTGCAATTGAATAAAATGTGAATAGTGACCCTGAATTTGTGCAATACGGTGGCCTTGAACTACAATAAAGTGGTTAGAAATTGGTCCAACTGAAGCTCAAAATTTTATTTCGCTGATGGCATACACATAGAAAAAATATAGAACACATTTGCAGCTTCAGTCATGTTATTGATTGTTGTTGACAGTGTTCACAACATGAGAGCTGGGAAGAAAAAATTGTTGTATCAGTTGCTGTCATGCTTCAGCCCTTATATCAGTAGTTTACTGTTGACTATTGAAAAAGGTTTTCTAGTTCCTTCCAGCTTTCTGCTCTACCTAGAACACGTTATTATCTTCTAGACGTAAATTCTCTGCTCATATACAGGGTGTCCCCCCAAAAATGTATACACACTTTAACAGCTGATAGCTGTTGAATGAAAATGAAATGTATTTTAATAAACACTGCCTTTATAATTATTCAAAATGTGTGTATACATTTTTGGGAAACACCCTGTATGACTGCCACAAGGGATTAATTTCTAAAATGGTTGTTTTGTAGTGTTAGAGGAACAATTTGGGTTGCCATTAGTTTTCAAATTTTCAAACACAAATCTTTTAAATAACATCAACCTCAAAGACATGCATACACTGTCCATTTTCTGGAATTTTTGTGTCAATCAACTGTGTTTAAATGGTTAAAAGAAAAATAAACGTCATTGCACATTGATGTGCAATTACTTTAAATCAAATTATATACAGGGCATGAGGATGTGAGGCTTTTATGCATTTAATAATTTGCTAACATGAAAATATGACTTACTTAGGTAAAGAAGAAATCAGCCCATGAATCACTGAGCTTTCATTTATTAGTGATTATTAAACATGTATTATGATAGTATCTCACAAAAGCAAACTATTGCAACTTTCATAGTAAACATTACAATATGAATGACAATTTGTTAATGAAAACTAGTAGTGGAATTGAAAAGGCCTCCCGGGGCAATTGAATTTCTCCCCAGATTTGTTAAGCGAACAGCTGTCATTACTCTTCAATGCTTTCTCAACAGGTGGCTCTCAGAGCCAGGTCTGTATATTACAGGTGATGGCATTTCTTCCACATCGGTTGGCAACAGGCACCATTATTTTTAAACCTTTATACATTTTCTTCTTTTGGGCTTGAAATTTCCTTGCCCTAATTTATAATCTTTCTTGTACAGTCACCTCTGTAGGAAAATTTCAGGCCCCTCTTTGTATCAAATTCTGTTAATAACATCTCCTATAGTATGCATTTATTTGGCATGTCACCTTTCCCTGGCAAGCTAAGGGTTGGCCCACCGTGACTCCTATGCAAATCTGAATGATTGATTTGTTGAACAGTATACATTATGAAAACCTGCCCCTGAATGATGAAACTTTTAAAAAAGTATTTGTCTAGTTGTTTCACAATCCATGCACACACACTCAAAAACTGGCACGGAACTCATACAGTACTTTTTCCATAGGCTTGGATAAAGTATTGGGTGACATTCTACTCCCTGGGGCTGCCTTAATTCGTGGAGTGGATACACATAAAATTCCCAGTCAAGAATGTCTGAGCTGCAAGTAACCAGTGGAAAACAGGCCCACACTTTTACTGCCATGAGCCCAAGGCCGCACTCCAGTACAAGGCAGAGCTCAAATATGATGAACCCCACCTTCTAGGTTAGTGCTCTTTTTCTCCTGCTCCCTTTTGTTGCCTATGTGACTTTGACCTTGAAAATCAGATATGTGTAAATGAAGTTTAAATCAGCTCTCTTCTGTAAAATGGACAGGGGGGAGTTGAAAGTTACCGTGGCTCAGCTCCTGTATTCTACTAGTGGTTAATATTTCTGCAAAGTAAATTATTGTCCCTTAGTTTATCTCCTTTTTAAAAAAATAAATTTTCATTTTAGAGAAGCTGCCTAGAAAATAGGAAATGAACTTAGCATAGACAGAAAGCTGAAGACATCAAAGGATCATGACATCTCTGCTTACGAGCAAGACAATGAGTCATTGGTGGATTGTCCAACCAGTTCCCTCTGTCTTTCTTCTGCCTGCCCACTCACCAACACCCTGACCCCTTGTGAAAATGCAGATGTACAGCTCGTGGAAGAGGAACTGGTGAGTAGAAATGAAAGTGTCAGCCACTAAAAGCAGAATATTACAGTTAACTTTGGAGTAGGTATTTACAGATTAATAAATTTTATAAATTACTAAATTACAACACACTTTTGAACGATGCCTCCCCTCTGCAAGGGAGTGCAGTGCATTAATGTATCATTCTCTTATGTGTTGTTTATCTTTTACTTCTGCTGCTTCTTTCCATGTATATAATGTCCACAAAATTCAACTTTCTGCTGAAGGCCTCCAACTTCAAGTTTATTCCATCTTGTGGAGATGTCCCCCTTTTCTAAACTCATAGCACAAATTATCTACACCAAGCACTTGCCGAATATTTAAGCAATTTTTGGACATATTTTGTTGTCTTGTAGTATGATTTAATTTTTATCAGTTTTACTTCTCCATTCCCTATGATATAAACATCCTGAAGGTTTTGTACTGTGTGAGTTTTAGAAACTTCTGACCATGTCCAACAGTTTTATTTTTTCCAGGGCCAGCTCAAAAACTAATTTCCTATGAAGATTTGCCCAAGCAGTCTGGTGAGATTTATTGCTTACCCTTATTTTCAGTGTGAATGTGGACAGTGCCTCTGAAGTAGGAAATGAGAAAGAAACTGTTTTTCTTAAATGCTTCAAGAAATGAAAGCTTGAGGTTGGCAATGTAGGGCAAAGTAGGATGATTTTTGGACACAATTTAAGGGTAACACCTAGCAAAAGCACATTGCAAATGACAGAGTCTGGTTTAATTGGCAGCCGGTCAAGGAAACACGCTGACCTGCAGGGATAAAACTGGAGAAGAGAGGTAGAATGAATGTGTTTCATTGGCACACACACCCAGGTGGTGTCCACTCAAAGGAGAACCTGCTGTTTATCTCAGAGCCATGTTTCCATGAACAGCAATACATTTACAGTTAGAACTGTGGTTCAGCCAGGTCCCAGCCAACGTATAATTTTCTCTAGCTTTGATTTCTCTTGCTATTTCTTTTCTTTTTAAAAAAAATACAGTAAAGCTCATTAACTTTTTTAAAAAAAGGGTTTTTTTTATTGATTTTTAAAGAGGGCGAGAGAGAAACATCAATGTGACAGCAGACCACTGATGGGCTGCCTTCTGCACGCCCCCTACCAGGGATTGAGCTGGCAACCTGGGCATGTGCCCTGACCGGGAATCGAACCAGTGACCTTCCAGTGCACGGGACAATGCCCAAACAACTGAGTGACACTGGCCAGAACCTCTTCCTATTTCTCTGTGGTACGTAAAATATATAATCTTAGAAATACACACACGTGCAGATAGATATACATATATTTCTAAATGGCTGTGTAATTTCATCAAATTGAGATAGGGTTTCAGTGATAATACGACTTATCTCCCCTCAAAGTATAATCTCATCTCAAAGTATATTATTCAGTTACAAGCTTCATATTCCAGTGAGTCATTTTCTTCCATTGTTTCAGAGTTTACCTTGATTATGGAATTTCAATGTTGTTGTTTTTATCACTGCAAACAAGAACATTTTAATAGCTTAAAATATTTTTTAAATCACAATTATTTAATTGAAACCCATTTGACATAAAACACTGTGTAAATTAAGGTGTACAACATATTGATTTGATATATTTATACTATATTATAAGATGATTGCCATTGTAGTGATAGTTAATACCTCTATCACATCACATAATGATACTTTGTTTTGTGGTGGGAATAATTAAGATCTAGTCTCCTAGCAAGTTTGATTATTATAATACACTATAATTGTTTATAATTTTATAGCTTTTAAGTATGTAGCTTATATATGGAGTAATTCTGTGTACATGTAGGCACTGTAAAACACACACACACATTCTTGGTAATTTCATCTTCAAGTGAAGTTTCTTAAACCTTCTTATTTAAAACAAATTGCAAAAAATATTTTCTTCTATGCTACTATATCATTGTTTTTGTATCTGCCCTGACCGGGAATCAAACCCCGATCACCTGGATTCTAGGTCGATGCTCAACCGCTGAGCCACGCCCGGCCGGGCATGTATCTTTATCTTTATTAAATCATAGTTCACAGGAATCAGTAGATCCACTTAGTCAAGAATTTAAACTTCCGTGGTCTGTGGCAAGCATTAAATATACAAATGTCTGGGTTCTGTTCCCAAAGGTGCTGACTATTTGGTCTGGGGTACTTAAGCATCAGGATTTTTCTAAAACTTCCTAGGTTGTTCTAATATACAGCCACATCTGAAACCCACTATTCCACACCAATATGCTGATAAATGCAAAAGATTACAACTTGTAAGGATCAAATCAGTTCTCAATGACCCATCTTAATGAATGAAGCGGAGACAGAGAGAATTCCAAAGAGGGAATAAGACCCAGACATCTGTATATTTCATGCTTCCCTAGAATTTAAACCCCAAAGGTCTGTGGCCTATAGATATTTGTCATTTTATCTGATACACACAGTTTTGATTTTTGAGAGCTATGAGGCTAGCATCCAGAATCAAGTCATTTAGCTGGTGAGATTAGCCAGTGCTTAGCACTTATGTTTCAACACTACTTCATTATTCTCTACTTATTATGATTGCCCTGTGATGAGTCTTATAGGGCAGGATAGTAATACTTCCAAAATCTAGGGTATCTTAGATTCCAAGGCGCTCCTCTTCTTTTTCTTGTTACTGGAGGGTAAGTTCCTTTAGTACAAACATATCGGGTGTTAGCATTATTGTAACCCCTGGTGCTTAGCATGCTGCCTGGCATATACATATTGGAAAACTAATCTTCTGCCTCCTCAATATTCACACACACACACACACATTCACACTCACACATACACACAGTGGTGCTCATGTGCACATCCATGCACACACACACATGCACACATAATCTATATATAAAAGAATTATTATTTAATCTGCTCTTTCGGATTCTCTCTGTCTCTGCTTCATTCATTAAGATGGGTCATTGAGAATTGATTTGATCCTTGCAAGGTGTAATCTTTTGCATTTATCAGCATACTGATGTGGCATAGTGGGTCTCAGATGTGGCTGTATATCAAAACATCCTAGGAAGTTTTGAGGTGCTTCCCGATACTTAGGTTGTACACAGACCAAATAGTCAGCACCTTTGGGAACAGGACCCGGGCATCCGTATATTTAATGCTTCCCTAGTGATTCTAATATGTTGACCACCACTGCAGTAGAGATTCTCTCATAACAATTGGAAAGGAACGCCCTAGATAAAAAGGCAATGTCTGGAGTGGTGGAAAGAATGATGAAGTAGGAATCAGAAAACTTGGATACTCTACTACTTACAAGCTGTGTGGCATTGGGCAATGTTCCAGCTGCCTATTACAGTACCTAATCACCCCAAAAATCAGGAGATGGAAGAAACAGCATTTCTGAGGATTTTGTTATGTTCAGAAATCCCATGGTTAGGAATTCAGAAACTGCATAGTGGGCTTGTCTCTACTTCACAATGTTTGGGGACTCAGCTGGGAGGACTTGAATGGCTGAGGCTGGAATCACCTGCAAGCTTATTCACTTACTTGTCTGGTGCCTGGGCTGGGATGTGTGGGCTTATCTGTGACTGTGGACTGGAGTGTCTACATGAGGCCTCTCCAAGTGTCTTGGGCTTCCTCACAACATGGCAGCCTCAGAATAGTTGGACTTGTGCAGCAGCTCAGGCTTAAAAAATGTTTCTTAGTTAAAGTAGACACTGCATGGCCCTTTACAACCTAGCCTTAGAAGTCACATAGTGTCACTTTTGGTGTATGCTCTGGTTGGAAGCAATCGCATGGACATAGAACACACCTCTGGATGGCGAAGTGTTAAAGAATTTGTGGCCATATATTGCTATTTCACAGACAGGTTACCCTTGGCATGAGTTATCTATTACTGTGTAACAAATACCACAAAGTGCTCAAGACAATGCACATTTATTAAACTATAGTTTCCATGGGCCAGGGATCTGGGCATGGCTTAGCTCATTTCTGTACTTCGGGGTCTCCCAAGAACTGCAATCGAGGAGTTCCCTGGACTGTAGTAATCTCAAGGCTTAACTGGAGAAAGGTCCACTTCCAATCTCAAAAGTGTGGGTAGGATTCAGTCAGTTTCTTGTCATATGGGCCTCCCCAGTATGGCAGCTTGCTTCATTCAAGCACGTAAACTGAGAAGCAAGAGAGAACCTGCCCTTCAACAGAAATAGCGCTTTTCTAACCTAATCAGAAAGTGACATCCCACCATCCTTGTTGTAGTGTATTGATTAGGAGCAAATCACAAGGTTCAGCCACACTCAAGGGGTGAGGACTACACTAGGGCATGGATACCAGGTGGGGATCCCTGAGCCATTGGAATATTAATCCCAGGCTGCCCAACTCACAGGCAGATACCAAAATGCTAAAAATGATTATCCCTAAGTGATACTAGAATATTTAAATTTTTATTCTATTTACCTTATTTTGAGTTTCTATGGTAAACATTCTTTGCTTTTATAGACACTGAAAAAGTGTAAAAATTAAATTTGAAAAGGACCCATATGATCCCATCTTTAAAATGATGATTCAAGGTCATCAGCAGCGGGTGGACAGAATAGAAATAAAGTGGTTATGGGAAGTAGAACCAGCATTGGAGCCAGGCCATCCTTGTCCTCAAGGAGGGTCCAGGGCCCTGGGCAGCACCCTGGGATGCTTCAGAGAACAGCTTACACCACTGTCTTAAGCAATGCAGAGCTAATAAGAGTGAAAAAAACCCACCCCTCTTTCTCTCTTTTTGATTTAAGAAGTAGGATTCTGGAAAGACTACCATCGAAAGAACTACCTCTTGAACAATTCCTGGTCACTACTTGAATTTTTGAGCTGCATTCACTTAAGAAATAACTGAAGTTGAAGACAGGTAATAGACGTTCACTCCCGGTGGCTGCCTGCCCCCCTCCGGTGTGTATCAGGACAGGGCGATTGCTTCCTGCCTGCTCCCAAACCAGGTCACAGTAAGGCCCTGTCAGCTCCTGGCTCCTGTGTGGAAACCGGCTCAGACACACTGCCTGAACTCCAGTCTGTGTCAGCTTTTTCTGGGGGACTAAACCTAAAAAAGAAGTAAAGCACCCTAGCCAGATGGCGGAGGCAAAACATTTCTGAGGAAACCAGACAAGCAAAGGGCTTCTTAGCAAAATTTTGCCTGAAGGGTTAAAAAGTAATCTCAGCACAACATCGATGTTTCCAGAACTGCTCTGGCTGCCTATTCCTTGACTATTGCTGTATGGTTAATTTTTTTTAATCAAACATTGTTGCGAAAGAATAAGATAGAGACTAGCAAAGGAAATAAGATAAGAACAGTTATGTGGGGTTTTTTTTTGTGAGAGGAAGAGAGCATATCTCTAGTCTAAGTAGATTACGCAGTCCTTGGCTGGCACCTTCCATTTAGTACAACTCAGCAAATGTTTGCTGAGTGAGCGAGTGGATGGGGGGGAAGGGAAGTGAATTAATAAATAAGCAAATATTCATTTGTTCTGCCAAAGAAGGCCTCTTGTTGCCCACTCCTGGAGAGAAAGATGAAGGGAAAAGAGCCTGGTGACCTGCATAATGTAGGATGCTTAATGGTGTGACTCAGGGCTGGGCGAGTCAAAGCGCTCATCACGATAAGGCCGGGATGGGAGTTCGCGGAGAACAGAGGCAGGGTGTCAGGTAAGCCCCACAGGGCGTGAGAACGCGTTGGAGTAAATCTTGAAGAGTGAGGCTTGTGCTTTCAGATGTTTTAGAGGAGATTTTATGGACTTCTGGACAGCAAGGAGCTATAGCTAGAGAAGCAATATTGTTTTTAAAATATATATATTTAAATTTTATTGTATTTTTTCATCACCATTTATCCCCTCTGCCCTCTTTCACCACCACCCATCCCCCTCCACCCCCGCAATCACCACACTGTTCCCTATGTGCATGAGTTCTATTTTTTTTCTTTTTTGCTCATTCCTCCACCCCTCCACCCCCCAGAGCTGTCTGCCTGCTCTCTATCTATGAGTCTGTCTCTATTTTGGAGAAGCAATATCCTCGATCCTCTGACCCTTCCATTTTAGAGGAGCCTGCCTCACATATTAAATTTATAATAGTCTTTATTGTCAGTCCTAAACAATCTCCCCCCTTTTCCCTATGTCCTTCCCTCCCTTCATTCTTCCTTCCATTCCTCCCCTGCCTTCCTTCCTGTAAATAATTAATTACATCATAGTCAAGAGTGATAGTTGACTTAGACGAGATGTGAAAAGAGCTGCACTTTTGAGAGAGGTAGGAAATCAGGAAAGAATAATTTGCAGAGAAGTCACTCAAGAGGCTCATCAAAGAAAGGTCCTAGGGAACAGGACCGAGGAAGGGAATTACAGACAGGAGGTGCTGAATGTAAGAAGGACTGGGCGTATTCCGAGGGCACAAGTCGCTCAGTGTGGCGTGAACGTGCGATGCACGTTGGTAGTGACAGAGGATGAAGCCGTGAGGGTGACGGGGGCCCGATTTTGAAGAGGCCTGTGCTTGACACCATCCGCAGCAGCTCCTGAGCGTGAACACTTCCTGCTCCCTTGTGAGTGTCAGATGCTCAGAATGGCACACCCTCGTTTCAGCCTGACTGATGGAAATTCATATCCTTCTCTTGACGTCTGAGTGGCCTTGGGTGATGCCATCTATGGTCACTGAGGCTGCAACCATTAGGTGACACTGCCCAGTAGTTTAACCGAAACAACAAACCCCAGCTGTGACCTGTGTCCCTCTGGGTCACATGTTTGTATGTGGAGGGGAATGGGCCGTGAAATGTTTCTCCACTGGGGAGAAAGGTTGATTTTTGGCTCACCTACTATCCCTGTAATTATTGGCAATGAAATCAAAGATCAGTAGCTCAGTCTCCAGAAGGGTTTTATAGAGGAGTGTTATGGGATCAGATCTGCATTCTAGAAAGAAAATTTAGGCAATGGGAAGTATGACCTTAGTTTAATTTATACTCAGACATTAGAACTGAATACTCGTGTAGGATGTGGCTCCTTTAATCCTTCCAACAACAGGAAGGGAAATCCCTTACCATGCATTCCCGTTACAGAGCCTTCCTATTAATGAAACTGAGTAAACGCTTTGGACTTCCCCCCCCGTTTTCCATCAGCACAAGGGAATTGATAGTCATTTTAAAGAGAACCTGGTCTGATGACCCAGACATATAAACTTTCTCTTTCTTCCTGTGTGCGTGCGTGTGTGTGTGTGTGTGTGTGTGTGTGTGTGTGTGAGCTCAATGGTTCTCACACTTTGGTGTGCATGGATTTAGATTATACACACAAAACCATATATGCTGTTCTTGTGGGAAATGTTCAAGAGCGATTTTGACATTCTGAGACCTTTTCCTTATGTGCTGTCTCTATCTGCTAACCTAAGTTTAAGATTTTTTATCTCCAGTTTTGTATAATAGTCCAGGGGGAAGATGAGGAGAGCAGGAGCCAAGGCGAAAGCTATGGGAATGGAGAAAAGGGGATAGAGGGGGGAAAAAAATCAACCTGGGAAGTAGAAGTTCTGGCTTCAGTCTTTGCCTTTGGAAGGCAGAAAAGTTGATTGCCTTTTTCACTCTCATTTCTCATACTCTTGAACTTGACTGTGGCCAATGAGCATGTATTCGGTTAAGTCACCATCACACATAATCAGCATAATGACTTCAGTTATGCCAATAAGACCTGTCATTTAAATTTTCTGTGACTATCTAAATATTTGCTTTCATTCAATAAGTAACTTAAAGTGAAATATACCTTTATATGCTTTATATATTAAAATTCTATTAGTGAGCTGAAATAAATGCATAGTTATTACTGTAAGTTAATATGCTATGATAATTAATGATGACTTTTAAAGCTACTAAAATTATTCACAAAAGCACATAGGAATTTCCAAATAATTAGGTGTATAGGAAAATAGATTGATATTTAATAAGAATATTAAGAGAGTGCATTAGGTGGAAACATTTAGGAAGTATATTATGTACTTTTTGAGCCAACAAATCCTACAAAAATTTAAATAACAAAAGGCAGAATATTCAAGATTAGATAATATCATAATTATAATATCTGTAAAATTGATAAACTTTTATTTGTAGTTTTACATATTATAACCTTGCTATTACATCCTTAAATTCTTAAGAATTATATTTAATCTTACCTATTTCCACTTGGGCCATGTGTATAAAAA
This sequence comes from Miniopterus schreibersii, assembly GCF_964146895.1. Classification (NCBI taxonomy): domain Eukaryota; kingdom Metazoa; phylum Chordata; class Mammalia; order Chiroptera; family Miniopteridae; genus Miniopterus; species Miniopterus schreibersii. The sequence goes on from NC_138111.1 coordinate 34,766,092, forward strand.
GAAAATTCTCATTTATGAATTCTCCTCATCACAGAGAAAAGCAGGATACTAACCTTATATGTTAACATTTTACAAGGAAGAATAATTTTAAATTTATACACAATAACATTCATAATTAATCAACTTTTACCCAGAAATAATAAATAATATAAAGAAGAGGAAAAAATAACAGAAAATGCCTATTTACCGACCCCTCACTGTGAATGGCACTGTCTAATGTTGTACAATATAGAACCAGAACTACTGTACATGGTGGCCCTATATATTCAGTGGCCGCAATGTGCAGAATAGTGACCTTAGTAACAACCTAGGAACTGGAAGTGCTGAGAAATAATCATTTTTTCATAGTAATGTCAAAATTTTAATTTGGTTACTAAGATTTTTTAAGATAAAAATTTCATAAGTACTTTTAAGTAAACATTTTCAGATTTATTCCTGTAGGTTAAAAGGCATTCTAAAATATGATTACTGTCTTCAGGGGAATATTCATTTTAATATGTGGCGATCAACCACAATGCGTATTCAGCACACCTGTAAATATATTATTTTTTTCCTGTATTCTTGTTCCTGTTACCATGATGAGAATAATACTTCATATTAATGCAGTACTCAAGTGTGCAAAATGTGTCTTTGTTTTTCTCTAATCAAACTGAGCTAATTTCATATGAACCTCCATTACTTCTAACAGCAGAAAACATAATCTGGACAACTCAACATAAACTCAGCACCTTCTGGATTAAAACCTTAGTTTCTTCCAGGTGAGTAATCGGTCCAGTTCCAGGCTTCTCTCCTGTTTTCCTCCTTTCCTTCCTAGGAATGATCTGAGATCCACAGTACCATTCCTATGTCCTGCCTTAGGCTCAGCTCTGGCCAGTTGTCAACATCGGGATTTAGGGCTGTGAGAACATCTCATATGACAAGAGAAGCTGAAAACATAGAATTTTGTATAAAAATCTTTCAATCTGTAAATACTGGCAAGCGTTTGCCCCTCCAGATCCACTCTCCACACTCTTGACCCAGCTCTGAGTGGGGAGGCGGGCCTTTAGGGACAATATCAATGGGTTGCTATGTTTCCAGCCTCCTGTTGGGCTCAGCCAGTGGGAGTCACCAGCCAGTGGTCACTGGGAAGCAGGAATGCTGAGGAAGGAGTGTTACTTCTCCTTTTCCTTCCCTCTAAGGCTTTGGGTTGGGTTGGGCTGGCCATGGCTACTGTACTATACCAAAGGTTCCTGTCCATAAGCCCTTCCAGGTATGGGGATGTAATGTCTTCTTGCAGTTACAAGCCCCAGAGTGTCTTGCTGTTCTCTGTTGTTGACCCGTAACTCTGTCCATATTTTTATAAAGAGTTCATTTGAGAGTGCCACCTATTTTCTGCCAAAACTCAGGTTGATTCAGAAACTAACTCAAGTTTTTTAACTATATGGGCCAAATAAAGCTAAAACACTGTATGGGTCAAATAAAACCATGTCTATAGAGTTAGCCCATGGGTTGTAAATATTTTATTTTGTTCTTGCCTAAAACATTAATCTGAATTCAATCCAGTATCTATATCAATATTCCAGTTTACAGGAAATCAGAGAGATGGAGGAACAAATTAAGTGACATCCAAAATATGAGACATTGCTCTACAGGACAAATTACCTAGTTTCTCCAACAAATCAAAAACATGGCAAAAGGGCAGCTGGGAAATGGGACTACTCTCGACTAAAAGATATTTAAGAGCCAAAACAACCAGAATTAACATGTGAATCTTGTTAGGATCCTTATCCAAGCCAATACCTTTGAGGCAATGAGGGAATTTTAATATATATGTGGTATTAAAGATGTTAAATTTTCAACTTACTTATCAATTAGTGATGCTTCGGGAAATATCAGTTAGAGATGTATAATGCAGACTATGAAATGCCTGATGTCGAGAATGGGCTTTAAAGTATTTCAGCAAAAGTAATAAATGAACAAGCTGGGGGAAGAAAAATGAAAGAAGATTCGCAAAATTGTGGCAACTGTTGAAGAGGGGTGATGACACCCGAGGATTTGCTCCTGTACTTTTGTCTTATACTTGTTTTTACTTGGCTGCCCAGTTCATTGCCTTGGCCTTCCTCTCTGTCTGACTTGATTTGAGGCTTAGCCCTGGGTATTAGACCTCCCTGTACTCTGGCCTCTACTGTTTGGGATGGGAGTTGGAAAGGACAAAGTTTAACCTAAGATGCTATCAGGTTAGCTGGTGGCCACCGTTATCTTTCTTAGATGATGGAATTCCCATGTAGGTCTACTATAGAGATTTTTTATGACAAAGTCTTTTTTTTTAAATTTTTTATAAATGTGCAAAAATCAATGTCAGTATCTTTTTTTCATAAATGGAAAAATGGAGACACATAGCAAAAAAGTAATAAAAACTTGGTCAAAAACAACAAATTGTTGTGTTTTTTTGGAGATCTTATTATTATAAATCATTGTTGTGACCTGTCATTTATAATCTTACTTTTTATTTATTTATTTTTTAAATCTATTTTTATTGATTTCAGAGAGAGGACAGGAGAGGGAGAGAGAGAGAGAAACATCAATGATGAGAGAGTCACTGATCGAGCCCACAACCCAGGCATGTGCCCTGACCTGGAATCAAACCTCAATCGCTTGGATCCTAGGTCGATGCTCAACCACTGAGCCACTCCCGGCCGGGCATAATCTTGCTTTTTTAAAAAAATCACTAAAAACCCAGATCTCCTCCTTAAGGGCAATTGCTGATCAGTAAAATTTAAAGCTACACATTTCTATACACACACACACACACACACACGTGCACATATACATGCACATGCACATGCACACAGACATATACACATCTCTGGTCCAATTAATTTTTGTAAGAATATGTTTTCACTCTTTGAAACATACCATTGTATTTTTTATTATCTATACAAATGTCATGTATTACTCACAAAATATTTCTCCAAAGGTAAGCTTAGTAATGAGTTTAAATGCTAAAAGATTTAAAATTAGATTTAAAGATGGCAGATTGGGGAATACAGTATATTAACTAATTTTAAATAACTGGAAAATAAAGCGAGCTAACTAAATACGCCATCTGAAAATTCTAAAATATTTTAATCATGTGCTAGTCGGTAACTTATTTTAGTTTTAGTTAAAATAGTGACATTTTAATGCAAGATATATAAATCCTAATGCATCGCTATCAGAGTGCTAAATAAAAATAATGTTTCCAGGCTCTAATTTGATGAGCAGCTCCCCATGTGGTCAAGTTCATTCTTGCTTCTAGTTGTTGGGTTTTGCCACGTTGCTATACTGAATAATAATGTCTGTACAAAAGTCATTTGACTTGGCTTGGAGGAATTCACACTCTGATTGTGCTAACTAGCAGATATGGAATAGCACATGCCTGTGATATGACCTTGGGCGTGTTCTGTGACTTTTTTGTCTGAGTTTCTACATCTATAAAATGCAAATGTAATATAATGTCTCTGACTTGGATTAAACATGAAAGGTGCTTGGCATATTGGCAGTTCTCTTCTATGTGAGGCTTAATCATTATTGTGGATCAATTAGTGAGTCCCTTAACTTCTTTGAATCTGTTTTCTCATCACAACAATGAAGACAACATCTCCTTTACAAGTTAAACATTAAATGAAATAACAATGTGAAAGTGAGCTGTAAGCTATATTTTTTCTTATTATTTTGACAATATGCCAAGATTCATGCCTTGACTTATCTTTGACAGTACTTTCTACTCTGAGGAAAGAGAGAGATAGAAACTGAGAAAACAGATTTTCAACCAAGCACTTAAAACGCTTTTGTTAACCAAACCTGAAAAATGACTAGCCATATTGTCTCTTAAATGATGTGTATTTTAAAACCAAGGCCTTGATGGAAGACACACACACACACACACACACACATACACACACACAGATAAGGGGCTGTTTGATAGAGTGGGGAAATATGGGAAGCCTTAGAGCTGAGTCAAAGAGTTTACAAAGGAGCACAGCTGGAGCAGCTCAGTTGGTTGAGTGTTATCCTGTGTACTGAAAGGTTGCCAGTTCGATTTCTGGTCAAGGCACATACCTGGATTGCAGGTTCAGTGCTTCGTATGGAAGGCAAATAATCAATGTTCCTCTCTCATATCCTTTCTCTCTAAAAAAAATTCAATAAAAAATATATTTTAAATATTTTTTGAAAAGATAGTAAAAAAAGAAAGAGTTTACAAAGGACATAAGTGAGCCTATTGATAACATGGATATGTGCTTTCAACAAATATATTAAGCAGGACTCTCTCAATTACAAGTGGCAAAAACCCAGCTCAAACTGGTTTTAGCAAAGGGATTTTTATTGGTTCATGTAACTGAAAACTCTAGGGGTAGATCATTTTTAAGCATGACTAAATCCAGAGAGGATAGTTTCCCCAAGGAAAATCAGGGATTTGGGTACTAAATCAGCAAATGGATACTGGGAAGCCAAAATCAATATTTGTCCACAAAATAAATATTTCAGAAATGGTTTAGAATGAGAAAGGTACAATTCACACTCTATGGCTATATTTGATTGACATGGATATTTAAGTCTTGAAGACGTATCAAGGTTCTGTTAAGGACGTAGATCCCATGATTATATCATTGAGCCAATTTTTATTTTACTAAGAGAAATGTTCTCAGGATAATAAATTCAAATTGCCTAGCACAAGACTGGACACATCATTCTGTTAGCTTCCTCTCTTGCCCTCTTCTATACTCACTGGGAATAGATTTGCTCTAATCAATAATACTTTCAGCTATAGGCACCAGGAAACCAACATGGCTAAAAGTAATTAGCCCACAGTTCCCAAGAGTTTTCATCTCTTCAACTCAAGAGCCCATTCTAGGTCTGAGATGGAAATCTCAGCCCTAATTCTAAATCTTCAGGAAGGATTCCTGATCAGTCCCCTGTGCCCAGGAGTGATCCATCCAATTAGTGATGGACAGGGAGACAGGGCCACATACTATGAAAATGACAAAGGTGCCCACCTCTAGAGCCGGTGAATGGAAAAGAGGAGATACTTGCAGAGAAGTAGAAATCATTATGAGAGGGGATGCAACCAAAAGTGTCTATCAGAGAATAGTCTGTTAAAAAACAAGGAAAACTCTTCTGATGACACCCTGCCCGTTCAATTTTTCAGAAGCATCAATGGTACTCAGAACAGTGACTGGCAATGATACCATCAACATTTCTCCTCCATTTAGCTAAGGAAATCTTCAGGCTGTGAATTGGCCTGGGAGACTGAGCAATCTGTCATACCCAGGAAGGCAGCCAACTCACTGGCCAAAGGCAGCTGAATACTAAAGAGTCCGAGGAGCACGCACTAGAAGAGACTTGGGTAACATTCTGTCCAAGGCGCCTACACATCCTCCATCCGGCTCTGCACAGGTACCCTTTACAGCAGTGACCTATCTTGTAAAATAGAAGTAGGTGACCCGTCCTCTGCATGTGGCACTTGTGGAGAGCTAGGGAAGGCTAGTATGATAAATGGGGCCTTGTGCTTCCTGTTTCGACATTGATACTATGGAGCAATGAAAGACCCATTGGGGAACTGGCTAATTTTCCCTCTCTAATTTTGAGGCAACAGTAAGCAAGATCGAACCCTGAGACATAGTGAGCACCACACTTCTGGGGGCTTTGACCTTAGCACTAGGGACTTGGGGTACAGAGACATGCTTGCAATAAACAGGTGTTTCCTCTCAGAAAGGTTGTAATATAAAAAATCTAAATTATTTTGCATGCCAAGTATAAAGAAGCAGGTCGTGTTGATTTGGTGGAAATGAATAAAACATTGTCCCTGCCCTCTAGGATTTTACAGTGTTTGGGGAACACATGTAAAATGAGAGTACAGTTAGGTATTTAGTGTCTCTTTCTGTTCTACACGTCTACAATTTTAAGATATGATGCATCTTCCCTCCATATAATACTTGTTTAGCAGGCCAAATGTGCAATATAGAGTGCCAAATTTAACAAGCTGTTTCATGCCAATGTCAGCACTCCCTGTAGGATAGAGATTTGAGTATCTACTGATCTATGACATCAACCACCCGATTACAACATCAAACAGAAAATTGGGTAACTTGCCAACTTATATGAGAAAGTACCTGAAGTTTCAAAATGCATAGCTCCAGGCAAGGCTGAATCGAATCCCCTGGACAGATATCTAATGGGAATGACTGCTTTCCTGGCAGTGCAAGTCTGATGACCATGTTTTACTCTATGGACTAAATTAGTATTTTAATGTCAGACAAAGAGAGATGCATGAAAACAAAGTTAACATTAGTGTCACTGCCTGGCTTCTTGGACTTGTCAAGGCCCAGAGAGCCAAGTCACAACAGTTACCGTAACAGAGAGTTCGCTATAATCGCATGCATATTGGTAGTGGGACCATAAACTAGAGTGTTGGTTTTACATAAAGGACTGGCTTTCTGCTTTGGTTACTTGATCCCACTCTAGATTCTTTGAGGGGACTGGGGTCTTAGGCTCAATTCCATACCATGAGCCTGGGATCGTCCCAAAGTGCCCAGTTCTGTCCAGCTCATAGATTTTCAGCTGATGAACAACGTTTTATTAAAACTTAGAAGCCTCATGAACCCAAGTATCTTTGAGTAGTAATGGTGCCAGGAGGCCCCTTTGGTCATATTCTACGCACCTGAGCAGATCCCTTGGCATGAGCAAATGCGAATCAAGATTGATTTAGCCACATCGCTCTGGAGACTTCTACTTGTCTCTATTATCAGGTAGGAGAGTCCTCCTCCCAGTCCCAGCCCTGAAGTCCCAACTTGTTTCTGCGTTGTGAAAATTACATCTGTGTGTCTTCACAGAGAACAATAAGTATATTTATGTTGAACGAATGCCATTGGCATCTTAGTTTTCTTTGTCCCTAATGTTTATTATCATCAGAAATGACAGAACTCTTAAGGTTTATGCATGTGAGTATTTTGCCCTGGTTTCTTCTGAAACATTTATTAGGACCTTGAAAAATTAGATTCCCAAGCTGTATATGGATTATTTATTCAAGGTAGTGAAATTATTTAATCAAAATGTTAAAATGATGGAACTTGGGACTCTTACTGAGTCAGTAGTCCTATCTGAATGACATAATATGAAAATTATCTGCTTGGAAATCTGCAGAGGCTGCTGTCAGGCACCATAAATCACCACGCAATGTTAATTTTGGGGTAGTGTGAGCTTCCCATGTTAAGTCATATTCAACTCTTAAGTCAGATTAAGCGGACCTGGCATTGGCAATGTAGCCATAAATTTCTGATGTTAGTGAAAACAAAATTGGTGACTTGAAATAAAATCGTGCCAAGATTTTGCTACACTTGTCTCAAGATATTAATGAAACACTTCAAAACACTGACATGAAGTGTCCAGATTCTCAGATGTCCGTTATCTGAGTTTTGTTAGCTGTATTTTTTCTTCTTCTTCAGGGAATGTCTGGCACATTGCAGTCCTCAAAGGTGTTATCTTTGCTGTACTGACATATTCAATGACTTGTACATTCAGCAATAGCATTTGAGCAAGTTTTATCAGCAAACAATATATTCAGTTAATATATAAGGTTTTAAAAATCACATAAGATGGATTTAAACTTGATGAATGTAAACCTAAAGTCACTGTAGCTTTAGTAATTGCTTATTTTATTAGTTTAGATGATAGCTTGCATGTGCTGTGCATATTCTGATTTTAAGTAAATAAAAAGTTGAACTGCACCCCCATAAAAGTAAATAACCAAGGGGTAACTATGGAAACGGAAATAGGTATTTTAGAAGAATTGTAACTGGAAACAGTGACCTTCATTTTGGTTAATAAGTATATTTTTTCAAGTTAAATAATATTTTAATCTAATTTTTGTTTATGAGACAATATTGGTACAGCACATTATTAGCTAAAGCCCATAGTTTACAGTAGGATTCATTCTTTGCATTTGACATTCTGTGGGTTCTAACAAATGTATAGTGACATTACTCACCATTGCAGTATAATACAGAAGAATTTCACTGACCTAGAAATCCCCTGTGCTCCAATATTCATCCCTCCCTCTCCTGAAAACCTGGAAACTACTCATCTTTTTACTACTGATAGTTTTGTCTTTTCTAGAATGTTGTGGAGTTGGCACCATACAGTATGTAGCCTTTTCAGATTGGCTTCTTTCACTTAACAATATGCATTTAAATTTCCTCCGTGTCTTTTTGATACCTCATGGTTTAATACCTCATTTCTTTCCATTGTTTGGATGTACCACAGTTTATTTCTCCAAGTCTTGGTTGATTCCAAGTTTTGGCAATTATAAAGAAAGCTTCTATAAACATCCATGTGCAGGTTTTTGCATGGTCATAAATTTCCAACTCATTTGGGCAAATAGCAAGGAATGCAATTGCTGGGTTGTATACGAGTGTGCTAAGTGTTGTAAGGCACTGCCAAACTGTCTTCCCAAGTGACTACCATTTTTCATTCCCACCGGCAATGAATGGCAGAAACGAATAAGAGTTCTTATTGTTTCACATTGTTGTCAGTGTTTTAGATTTTAGCCATTCTAACAGATAGGTGGTTGTTTCTCACTGTTGTTTTAAATTTGCATTCTCTCATGACATATGATGTTGAGCATCTTTTCATATATTTATTTTCCATTTATCTGTCTTCATTGATGTAAAGATCTGTTCAGATCTCTTGTTCATTTGTAAATGGGGTTATCTGTTTTCTTTTTAAGAGTTCTATATCTATTTTGGATATCAGTCTTTCATCAGATACGTGTTTTGTAAATATTTTCTTCCAATATGTGGCTTGTCTTTTCACTCTCTTAACAGTGTCTTTCTGGGAGAAGTTTATAGGTTTAATGAAGTACAACTTTTTCTTTCATGGATCATACTTTTGGTAGGTGTATCTAAAAAGTCACTGCAAAATGTAAGGACACCTAGATTTTCTAATAAATGTAACTTCTTATTTTGGTAAAACATACATAACATAAAATTTTCCCTTTAACCTTTTGTAATTGCACAGTTAGTTCAATGGCATTAAATACATTCACATTGCTGTATATTTAAACAAATGTATTTTAAATATGTTTTAATTTCAAAAGTAAAATAGGTTATTTTTGAAAATTTAAAAATACAGAAGGACAGAAAATATAAAGTAAAAATCACCCACAATCCCTTTTCCAAGATACAGCTATTGATATTTTGGTCACAGCCTTCCAAACACACACACACACACACACACACACACTCCCATTATGTATATATAAACTTTAAAAGAAGTATCTTTGATAACCCAATTTTTTATTAAAATGTATTATATTTCATATTATACTTTCTACTATATTAGGCATCTTTTTTATATAGATGATTATTTATGGTTTCTTTATATTTAATCATGTGAATATAATCTATTTAGCCAATTCCCGAATATTTGACTCTTGTGTTGATTTCTAGAAATGTCATTACTAGGTCAAAGGATGTACATGTTTTTCAGGCATTTATTTATTTATTTATTTTTAAATTTTTCTAGTGTCACTAAATTGCTGTTTAGAAAAATGATGCCCATTTATAAGAGCATGCCTGTTTCTTCACACTATCACCAATGTTTGACAATTAATTTAAAAAGAAAAATGAATCTCCACCAAAGAAAATGCATCAATACAGTCAGTTTGCAAGATGGGAAAATAGGAGGAGGGGTTATATTCAGCAACCCAAAGATCAAAATTAAAATAATCACCTTCTAAAAGCACCAAAAATGGAAGAAATTTAAAGGCTCAGCTGAGAATATGAGAAATCAGGACCACTTCCTTAAAATAATAGCATATTTTAAAAGGAAAGCCTTATTGCATTAGGCTGTTAAAGGTGTTTAAGTTTGACTTTCTTGACTAGAATTAATTCATTTTTTAAAATCTCTAGTGTTTTAGGCTGTATCTTTTTCCTTGTACCAGTGAGCTATTTAGGTACCGAGGTGCGTGAAATGTTAGTTGCTGCATTTTTAGTTGAGGGTCCTAACTACAGCTACATTCTCAATGATTTGGGCATTAGGATAAGTCTTTACTATCTTCAGTTTTGCAGAAGTCACTGTGGGATGGCTGCATCATCATTTTCAGCCCTTTCAAGAGTCTTCTTAAATGATGAGAGGAGTTATTTTTCTAGTATGAACCATATTGGTCACATGAAAATGGTGTAAATTGTAAATTATGACTCCCTACTTTTGGTCAAATTAAAAGACTGCCTCTGAGGGCAGTATTAATTTTTTTCTTCTTCAAAGGCTTCCAAAGATTTTCAAGAAATCAGTCACAAAAATTTTCCTGGAAATACATTATTTTAGCATTTAAAATTTTCTACAAATGTCAAAAATTTTATTTATAGTGTGTATATCCTCTTTTGCAAGGGGATGATTTATAATTGTCCTTGTAGTTGACCTTTTTTTAATTATTGCAAAGGGAATAAAACATTGTAAGGGATCTAAGTAAGTTCTAGGGATCTTCATTGTCACACACTGTAGAGTAGAGCCGTGCAAGCGCTCAGGACTTGGCCCGCAGCTATTTCAGTGATCACGGGCAGGCAGAACCTGAGCCCCTCGCTCATTCAGGTCAGCACTTCCCCACCCACCCAAGAACCGAGCATGGTGTTGACTATGAATCCTGTTTTGATAACTCTAACCTTTTGCAAATCAATTAGGAAGCATGACTTGTAGACGGCATACTGTTAATTAGCAAAAAATGTGTTAAGTGTTGGCGAATGTTTATAACTCGCACTTTCTGTGTGCACTGACGTGACATTTGCATGGTGCTATAGTAAAAATAGGATTTCCAAGGAATTTACTTGATTATTTCCCTCTCCCTACTTTAGGTTGTAGGAGCGACTTCTAATTTAGAAATCTCTTCCTTTAGAAAAGCTTATTATGAAGAGAAAAACCACGAGCTTCTTTCGTATTCACTTGAATGTGAAATTAGCATATTTGTGAACCTTCCTAAGATCCTCCCAAATGTGAACCGTGTTTGAAATGAACACCAAGCGAGGGCTGACTTTCTCCTGTCATCTTGCTGGTATAATTTCTGAAGGTCAGGAGCTGTATCATGCTGGGTTACAGAGAAATTTTCTTTTTCTTCATTATACTTTTTGTATTTCCTAAGTTTTCTATAATAAGCATGTGAAAAGAAACATGGTTTCTACTTTGGACATGGGCTCAACTATTATACTGAGACCAGGAGATAACTGTTCCATTTCTGGTCTTTGCAATCATATAGCCTCAGGTTTCAAAACAAGATATCTTCCTTCCTTCCTTCCTTCCTTCCTTCCTTCCTTCCTTCCTTCCTTCCTTCCTTCCTTCCTTCCTTCCTTCCTTCCTTCCTTCCTTCCCTTCTTTCTTCCCTATTTTTGACTTGCTCCATTTTTCACAAAAAAAGCTTAACAAAATTACTAACCACTAACAGAATCCAAACAAAATATAGAGGGTCCCAGAAAATTTTTTTTCTGGGGATGCATATTATACGATCCTGAAACGAAAACTAATAATTTAAAATTTTTAAGGTTTTTTTTCCTTAAAAGAAACCCTCACCTGTGAGTAAAGCTTTAAAACAATATATTGGTGCTTTGTTTTGTTTTTCTTTTTAAGCCCAGAAATGTCTTTGAGGAATATACAAAAAGTTCAGAATGGTTAGCTTAGAAGAAATCTAGTTTTTGGAAATTGGTTTAAACAAAATCCAGAACTGGAAACCACTGAGCTGATCTGTTGGAAAGGGGAGAACAGAGCTGTCAGGTGCAGGACGCTGTTGTCCACTTCTTCCAAATAGCACGTAGGACCACTGGGGGTCAACACAGGGATAGCCCATCTCCAGCTCGCAGGACCAGTCCAGGACTTGCTGCTGAGCCTAACTTTTTGGGGATCAGCATCAGGTCACCCTGTGATGAAACTCCCTTTGAGGCAATGCACTGGATTTGCTCCCTGCCCTGAGTTCTGTTCTGCTAACCTCCCTTCAATCTAACTCCCCAGGGCACTCGGCCTGTCCCAGGAACTAGAGCCAGGTTCCAACCTTCTTGCCTTGCAGCCAACTCTCCTGAGCCTGACTCTCCTTCCACTCACAGACTCCTTCGTCTTTCTGTGGCCTGCCTTCCTGCAAACTGGGAGTTACACGAATACATGAAGGAATAAAAATGATAACAAGAATAAATGAAGTTATTTAAACGTGAGCTCGTGTACCTGTGATCCTTGGACACTGTTTAACACTCACCTGCCTTGATCAGGACTTACAGTAGGATCTATCTTGTCAAGCTTCAGTGGACAAACTAGTGTGACCCTCCCCTTTTACTGCCCAACTATCCCCCTGTTACCCTAATACCATGCCTGTCAACTCCAATTCTAAGACATATCAGGAGTGGTCCCCACGGTAGCTCAAAGATTTTGAGGTTAAGTCATTCAAGTGACATAACAGCAGCCTTTGCAAGACATGCCTATTTTACCAAATCGATAAATGTGGCCTAACAATAAATGCAATTAAAATAAATTGAATATGATGTATCAAGGAGACACAAATTATTTTCCTGCCATTTTACCAATATTTTGCCTTCCATGTAGTCAGGGCACCAAACCCCATGGGTCAACCCGTCATTGAAGTTTTTATTCTTCATGGAAGGAAAAGAAAGTGATTCTGGAATTCTCAGATAACCTTTCTTTTTCTGTTCCTGCCTTGAAGACATTTAGGATCTGTAGGCCTGTAATTGCAGTTAGTAGAACTGGCAGCCTTGTGCCTACCCTGTGGAAAGATATAACTGGAATAAATACCTTTGGCACAATGACATGGCCCAGAGGGCATTTCAGAGCCAACAGCAGGCATCTAAGCAATCTGCCATCTCATTGACATTCCACCACATGCCTCAAAATTCTGCAGGCAGGCCCGACCAAAAAATCCCACTAGGCATATACTTCAGGTAAGTTCTAACTATAACTTACGTGCATTTGAGTGATTTCAGACCTTCAGATATTAATCACTTGGCAGGACATAGAGTCCAAGAGAAATGGTGTGTGATGACTTTAAAAAGATTGAAGCAGTGAATCGTCTAAAAGAATTCCCATGGAATTGCTTTACCTTTACTTAATCTGGCTCTTATTTTTTAAAACCAATGGAAATGTACTATATCTGGAGATTTTCTCCTATAAGTACAGTAGCAAAAGTGCAGCATGTAGCCTGTGTCTTGACAAGGTAGATATTTAATAGGACTTCCTATCTTCCTGGGGAACAATTTTTTCTTTCCTGAGTAATTGGTAACGTCCTTTCCCTGGTCTCTGCAAAATGTCATGGTTGAGGTCTAATCCTGATGCAGCTGAACACGCTGCTCCTTACGGTGGCTCCCTGTGAATGAAAGGGAGCCAGTAGAGTTTTTATTTGCTTTGGGCAAGCTACTCACCTAGATGCAGAGTTGAAAGGGTGTTTCACATCATCAAAATGAAGTTTTGGAAATACATATAGAACAAACTCAAGATGTAGCCGAACAATGGGCCTTGTGGATTTGTGTTAAAAAAAAAAAAGCCGAAATATTTTGGATGTACTACCAAGTAGACTTTTCCCTGAATTATGAGTTTTCTGTATATTTAAACTCCCTAAAATAAAATGACTTCAAACTTCTAAAAAATTAGCTTTACCTATATGGATTATTACTTAATTAAAATAGTGTTTATAATAATTTTTAGATAGAGGCATAGATTTATAAAAAAGTCTCTGAAATTATTAAAGCCTCAGAATAGCTTATAACGATGAAGAAAGATTACCATTAAGAAAGAAAAAAAATCACAACATGTATTTTGACCCCAAATCAACCCCATAATTTAAAACTAGTACTTGCAGTTTAACAAAAAGGAAGAATTAGACTTTTCATACATTGCTGGTAGGATATAAATTGCTATCAACTTTCTAGAGAACAATTTCACACTATATATCAAAAGCCTTAAAAAGTGCATATACTTTGAACCAAAAATTCTACTCTGTTGAATTTATTCTAGGACTATGGAGATACACACAAAGATTTGTATGCGAGGATTGTTTATTGCAGCATCATTCATAATGATAAAGAATTGGAAACAACATAAATGTCTAACAATTCAGTATTATTTGAACAATTGCAACAGTTTTTGTAACTAAGAGATATACATATATATATATATATATATATATATATATATATATATGTCTGCATGTGCATAGCTATTTCTGGAAGTCTGCAAAAGACTGGTAACATGGTTGCCCATGGGGAGATGAGAAGTAGGTTGGCAGCGAGAAGGAGACTTCTTGTGTAAAATTTTGCTGGATTTGAGCATTTTTCCATATGTCTGTATAATTTTTAAAAATACCAGTGTGTATTCTATTACTTTAATTTATAAATAATTTCACATCTATCCATCTAAATAGAAAGGATTCAAAACCTAACAAAAAATGTCAACAAGGATTATCTTTGGGTGGTAGGATTATGGATAACATTCATTTGGTTTTACATGTTTTCCTGTATTTTCTGAGCTCCCTCCCATCCAGGACATTCACCACTGAGAAAAACTTTAAGAAAATAATGAGGAGAGAAGGGAAATTAAAAATATCTAAAGGTCTGATGGGACAGTGGGTTGGGGGTGGAGGGACAGGACCAGCTTGGTTCTGGTGAACCCCGAGGTTATTCCAGGGCTGGCCTCCCAGTTGGAGTAGGTAATTATGGCCGCATTATCCACCTACTGGCTGAGGCCTGCACATATGTAATTAGTTTTATTACTATAACTCAGCTCTCAATCTTGCCTGCTTATTAGAATACTTGGGGGAATAAAAACACACACAACCCAAACCTAAAAATATAACAAGCCCCACCCCAGGCCAATTAAATCCAAATATTTGTAGTGAGAATCCAGCATCTAGTATGATTTAAAGTCTCCCCAGGTGATTCTAATGTGCAGCCAAGGGTCAGAACCATACAGTGGAAAATGTAAATACTCCTGCAAGGATGCTGTGATTTATTATCAATAGGTTATGGGCTTTTTGAGAACAGGTGAAAGGTTAAAGGGACCGTTGATCCTTTCCAAAAAGATGGCAAATTCTGAGACCAGGAAAGCTGGAAACCAAACATAACTTCCCCAAGGACTGGTTCAGTTTAAAAACACAGGCATCAGAAGTAAAAAACAACTGAGATTGAGAAAACCCAAGTTCTACTACTGCTCTTGCTACTTCCTGGCAGCAGAACATGGACCAAGTTTTTGCCCCTCTAGGTATGAATGACCCTGCTGGGAAATGCACCGATTGGATTAGCTCAGAGGCTTTGAAAATGGCCTGAAGGAAGGGGAAAGAGGAGGAACCGTGGGGATTCCAGGTCACTTCTCCCTAATTAGCACTCCCGAACCTTTGCCCCTTTATAGATTGGCTTTTGAGTACATTATTTTTTTAAACAATTATCTTTATTATTGAAAGCATTACAGGTGTCCCTTTTTCCTCCCTCCCCCATATTGTACTTTGTTGTTAAATGTTTTCTGGATTTAAAAGAAATTCCTTGGATCACGTGGCTTCTTAAGTCTCTTTATTCTATGGTCTTTGCTTCCTATTGTAAGTCAAACAGTGAGCTGAAAATATGTAGTATTTTCTGCATTTTTCTCATCATTTTGGGGGGTTTGGTTTTCCTGATGGCATCTGTTTTTGGAGAGGCTGTGAAAGCTTTTGCTTCAATTCAGGCAATCAATGGCTTCCTAACCCAATTCTTTTGTTCCATGTCACAGGCAGAAATCATGTATATTTTTAAGTAGTAAAGAATAGATAATCCTTCACAGCACATTCTTTCTCTAGAGTGACAAATCTTCCGCTTGTATATCAATTCATGTACAACTTCTCTACCAGCGCCAGGAGAGGGTGAGGCAAGTGAGGCATCTGCCTTGGGGGCAAAATTAAGAGAGCACCAAATATCTCAGTAATAGAGATAAATAACATTTTAAGGCAAATTTTAAAAAAATAATGCAATAACCAATGAAGAACAAATTATTACAATTTTCAGTAAAGGGAGAGTCACTAATAGTTCTGTGTGGAGCCATATTGGAGCTTAAGGCAAAAAAACAATAGTGCCTCACTCACCTCACCCTATTCCAGCTCCCATTCTATGTGGTCTAAAATACTCACCCCAAATCTGGTTCTTAAGAATTTATATGAGGATAAAAAGAAGGAAGTACATTGAAAAATTTAAAAGGGCTTTTGGACATTTTTGTGGCTCAAACAGATTGTCGCAGGCCTAAGAAATAAGAAAGGAAAGGAAAAAAATAAAATGAGAGATACCATTATATCTAATTTTGTGGTCAGGAAGAGATGTTTTATATTCTATGAAAAGCTATTAGCTCTCTTACATCTTGATAAAGTTCAGAATGGCAGATTGAAAAATTTACAAAGATAGTAATTAATTGAAAGGTTAACATGAAGGCCATTTCAATCGAGAGGGCAACACAACAGATATTTTAATTACTTAGTATTTTTCATCAACATGTGCTGTGTTTCACTAATGTATCACACATTGAGCAATTAACTTTGACTATATATTGTGTCATGATCTCCAATATATAACGTGCACAGTACTTGAAACGAAGTTGTGTCAGGAATATCAACTTTCCTATAAAGTTGATTTAGGTGGAATTAATACATCTTCCATCTAGGGTTTGAGCAAAAATATTGTATTCCACAGCTATCTTGAAAATTAGTGATAGCTAATTTTCCTTGGTGAACTCATTTGAGCCAAAAATTTGAAAGCCCAGCCGGGCGTGGCTCAGCAGTTGAGCGCTGACCTGGGATCCAGGAGATCACGGTTCGACTCCTGGTCAGGGCACCTGCCTGGGTGGCGGACTTGATCCCCAGTAGGGGCCGTGCAGGAGGCAGCTGATCAATGACCCTCATCATTGATATTACTCTCTCTCTCTCTCCCTCTCCCCCTCTCCCTTCCTCTCTCTGAGGTCAATAAAGATAATAATAAAAAAAAATTTGAAGCATGGGGCCAAGGATTATTTTAGAGAGGGAGCCAACTTTGGTGGATACCATCTAGCTAAGGAAAAAAAGAACAGAGGCAGGCTGCCTTGTGGCCAACATGTGGCCTCTTTGATTGAAGCCTCTCTTTTTCATTCATTCAACAATGTTTATTAAGCATCTGTTCCAACCCAGGCACTATTCTAAGTGCTGGATTTAGGAGTGAACAAAACAGACCAAAAATCCTGCCCTTATTGAGGTCCACATGAGAAATCATCAAAGGGAGTTGAGTATAATGGGACAAACAATTTTTAGATGTAGAAACATGGAAACAAAAAATGGAAAGGAAATCAATTGCCTCAACTACCTGATTAATTCCAAAACCCAATCTCCATCCTGCTAACTGCCTTAGAGTGCCCGCCTGGCACGCTCACAGGTACAGCATGTTGCTAAAGGAGGGGTGTAAGCTGGTCCAGGCTTTGCAGCAATGGGGAATGAATCAGGTGTGGGGAAAGGTTGCCATGTGGCAATACAGGCCTGGGATTACCAGATCTTGACCAGGAAACTGAAACCCTGATCCCTCTGTGAATTTCTTGATGTTTAAGTTCTAACAGCTAATTCAAAAATTTTAATAGCACCATTGAGTCATCATTAACACTTCTTAAGGCCAAAGACCACCCGTTTGCACCCTTGGGCTCAGGTGGAAGTCCAGCAAAGGCGGAGAGTCTTGGGGGACAGGTGGCTCCAACTTGTAGAAACTTCAGGGCAGGAAGGAAACTCCCATATTAGCTAAGTTTTCTTCATGCTTTTGATGCCAGAAGGATTTGCATCATGATTTTGGGTGACCTGATATCTCACGATCTGATTTAGTACATACGCATTCATTCATTCATCAAATGTTAGTAAGGAGCTTCCATGGCTGAAACATTCTTCTACTCAGTTTTAAAAATTGTTTCCGTGTGACCTGCCCTTTAGGGCCATCCAGTCTGGTGGCACTTGGATGGCCTTCATGTTGTGAATACAATGCTTCCTGTGAAAATGCTGACCTATGATAAGCACTAAATAGGTACATTTGATTAGTCAGAGGCTCGCTTGGACGCATTTCTGAGGATAGTCATGGAAAGATGTCACTGAGGTTATGTCAGTTATGTCTAGAATATCAGTTTGGTGGCTTTGCAGTGTGAGGATTGTCCGTTTCAGAAGAAAATGCTCAGTTTCACACCTGGTTTTTCATCTTCCACCTGTTGACCCTAAGCCCCCTTTCTTTCAGCTAACCATGATCCTTCTGCGGTTATGAAAACTGTCCTCTAGGTGGTGCCATTCGCAGCTCTCTGAGTCTCCCTGGGCCTGCTTGCCTGCCGCCCCACCAGCAAGGCCACTTCATTCCTTGGCCAGACAGCAGTGCCCGCCAGCTCTGCACAGAGCAGTCCTTTCCCAGCTCTTGTAAGACCTGTGATGTTTCGGGCTGATTTCCAAGTGGTCTTTCAGGTGACTGCCGTGTGCCTCTCCATACTCCTTAGGGTTGCTTTGAATGGTGGCCTGGGTAACCGCTCCTTCTTCTGCACTCCTAGCTCCGGTCTCCATACCGCACATTAGCAGCCAAGTGCTCCTCATTTATCGTCGTTGTCTGTTCTTTTATGCATGTGGACTGTCTGCCCATATAGATTATCAAGCCTTTAAGGGCTTTGTATGCCTCAGGCATCTGGCACAGTGCACTACCCGGGACAGGCAGTCTGTGAGTGTTTGATGATGATGGAGGTTCTGGGATCTGTTTATTTGTCCCTTACTATCTGGTCTACTCTTTTAGGTGTCCTGAAAACAGTTATGAAAAACAAGGTCTGTACTCTCAAGCAGCTCCTAAGAGAGAGAGAGGAGAGAGAGAGAAAGAGAGAGAGAGAGAGGGGGGGGGGAGGGAGGGAAATAGACAATTACAGGGATGTGGTGTGGTGTATGCTGTGAAAGAGCCATGCGAAGTGACTCTGGGAACAGGAGTGCAGGCTTTTCCTTCCCCACGAGCTCCTTTTACGAGTGCGACCTTTCACTTGGACTCTAGGATCACTCCTAGAGACTGAACTATGTTTTTGACTTTTTGTTTGTTTGTTTTTGTTTTTTTACAGATCTCAAAAGACAGGGTGATCTGATCATGGGGGTAAGTATCTGTCTCAGGAGAGCAGAGAAGAGGTGACAGTCTTCCCATGTTCCTCTGGCCTTCGATGTTCAAGCTTCTAGTGTTTTATGGTTTGCTTCTCAGCTATCTAGCAATTGCCCTGGAATTCTCAAAATGGTTTATCATCTCACTGTCTGTTTAGGGGTGATTTGGAATTACTGATTTACTTTTTAGTGGTATAGATACATATTTATTGACTACCTATTCATTCTTTAAGTTGCATTCAAATGTCCTCTTTCCTCTGAAGCCTACTCCAGTTCTCTGGAACAAAATGAATTATTCCTTTCTTTTTATACCTGTAGATTGTTACTTCTACCCTGAGCTTAATACAAATTGATTTCATTTTGTCTTTTGTTGTAGCTGTTCGCCTTAAGACTATAGGCCTATTGAGGGCAAGGATCATGTTGTATTCCTCTTAGTATCTCTCCCTTCCTGCACTTTCACCTTATTTACACATGAGGCAATAAATGTTTGTTGATTTAATGAACTAGGACTTTGTAACATCCATGTTTAGTTGCATATTTTAAAGAGTATTTGCCTCTAGAACATGGTCAACAACTTCAGTAGTTTCTACATGGATTTTGTTTGCTTGACTTGTATATTTGCTTGGCAAATGCTTTCCAGATATATATGCAAAGATTTCTGGATAGATCTCAGCCCAGACTGGGAATTTTCTTTTCCTGTTTCCTTCTTGACACCATATATGGCTTTATCACTGTAGGGTGTTTTTTTCCTTACTTCCTGATTTCTTCCCGATATTTGAAAGACCATCCTCCTATTGGTCTTATCCATTCAAATACCTACTAAATGCCCAGGAGTGTCCATGATGCTGGGGACTTAGGGGCAAAAAACCAGACTTTCTCTCTACAGTATATTGAAACGGTTTAATTCCTTTCGTCACAAAATAGGTCAATTCAGTCAAAATGGATTACCTGGTAGCTTGATGGCACAGTCTGAGAGACATTTTCAAAAATCTCAGAGGATCCTTGGCTAGGAAACTCAAACACTTGAAGCTTCCTGACTGTCATTTGATTTCCTATCATTTTGTATCTCTCTGAAACCCATTTATATACATTTATTAGAGGATGCAAACTTGTAATTAAGTTTTTCCCCTGAAGCCATTGCAAATTTCTGCATATTGAATTCCAATCTTTAATTTCATTAGTTACTTAATTTTAAATGTTAATTTCAAAGCAAATCTAGAGGCTTTCTGTAGGTGTTCACACAAAGAGAGTGAAGTTTGTCCTTTTGGCTCTCTTGCCCAAGGTGAAATTTAATCATTTTCTAGGCTAAATATCCTTTAAAAAAGGGAGCCTAAAATATAGATTCTATATTTCCATGACTTGTTTGATCTAAGTCCTGGCAGAGAGAGAGAGAGAGAGACAGACAGACAATGGCACGTGAAAGGTAGTCACACACCTGTCATCCCACAACCCTATGTGGGTTCTTGACCTGTAAGCTGTAGAACAGTCATGACCTTAGTTTACACTCTGGATCAGCAGGTTGCACCAGAGACATCTCAGAAAAACAATGTGAAAAAAAGATTCCCTTCATATAATACAATTTACTTTCAAGATCTCAGGCTCCATTAAGGCAGGAAGCAATAGGAGTTTTACCTCTTGAAGCTATTAGACCAAATCAAACCTAAATGAGCAAGGAAATTTTGGGGGGCTATTTTTCAGACCTATATCACAGCAAAATATGCAAATAACATTCTTAAGTAAAGTGCCCCAATGGACGGTGGAAAAACAAAATACTAGAATAAAATTTTGCTGGGGGAATCTTGGTTTTCATTGATCTGTTTTAACCTATTTCTTTTCTTCCACAAGTCATCCATAATTCAATCTCCACCCAGAAGGATACATTTGCTTACTTGGATGTTGAACATACTGTGCCTTTTCAAAAAACCAGAGGAGAGCGTGTAGAAAAAACAACCACCCCCAAAACAACCTCAATGGCATAAAAAGTTGGAAGCTTTCAGGAAGCTCTTGGAAACTTGGGCACTTTCACATTTTTTGCTCAGGATTTAGATTTCTATGTCCAGGATCTCTGTGGAACATTTCGCCTATTAATCCCCCCGCCGCCCCATCCCCAACCTGCTTCAATTCTCTTTCCCGGTCGCGCTCCCCGATAGAATGTATCTTATTTCCTACGACTGAACTGGGGTCAGAGGTGACGCGAGATACTTTCTAACCGAATGGCGATTTAGAAACAGGGACGGGAAAGAATCCGGCCGCGGCGGCGGAGGGGCTCCGCGAGCGCGGCCGCGCCGCCCGGGAGCCTGGGGCGCGGGCGCCGGGCGCCAGCCGAGCCGGGGCCCGCGGCGGCGGGTCGCGGGGCTCCCCGGAGGGCCGAGGCCGCGCTCCGGGGCCGGTGGGCGGAAAGGCAGGCAGAGGCCGCCATATTCCTGCTTTACCCCTCCCGGGCGGCCGGCCGGCAGCGGCAGGTTGGCGGCGGCCCCGGCTGCGCCTCGGCGACCCGGCCCCGCCCCCCTCCAGGGGCGACCGTAACCGTTGCGCCCGCGGGCCCCGCAGAGGGCGCGGGAGCGGAAGGCGCCCGCAGAGCCCGAGGGGCCGGCCCAGCCCCGGAGCAGCGCGGGCGAGGCGGGAGCCGCACTGGGAGGCGCGCGCGGCGGCGACGAGCCCGGGAGAGCCTTCCAGGAGGGGCCGGGCGGCGCCGCCTCCCCGCTCCCGCCTCCCTCCTCCCGCGCCCATTCCCTTCCTCCTCCTCCTCTCCTCCTCCTCCTCTGCCACCTCCTCCGCCTGCTCTCCGCCTCCCTCCCGGATCTGTGCTCCAGTTCAGAGAAAGAAGAAAATGTGTGTGTGTGGCGAGGGGGAGGGCGAGCACTGAGCAGCCGCTCCGCGCCTGCAATCGGGGCCGGGGTGGGCGCCTGGCGGAGGCGGAGGCGGAGGCGGAGGCGGAGCGCGCGGCGGCCGGGCGGGCGGTGGGCGCGGGCAGGGCCGAGGGCGCCCGGGAGCCGTGTCAGGCGGCGGGGAGGAGCGGGCGCGCCGGGCGCGGGGAGCCGTCGGCGGCCGCTCTCTGCGGAGACGCCCCGGTGGATGTGCTCCCGCCCCCCAGCGCAGGGCTTAGGAGAGCCTCGGCGGCGGCGGCGCGGGGGGCGAGGCGGGCCGCCCGTTGCCGGAGAAGGAAGCCCGGGCGTCTGAGCGAGGCCGGGCGCGGCGGCCTTTCCTCGCGCGCCCTCCGAACCAGCGCCCGCGGCCGCCTCCCGCGCCGGCCTCGCTCCTGCCGGCGGCCCCGGCCGTCCGCTCCGGCCGCACCCCCGGCCCACCTGGTGGCCCCGGCGCTGGCCGCGGCCCCCGCGGCGGTTCCCGTAGCTCGTCCCGGACGCGCGCCCGGGCGGCGGGGGCTCAGCGGCCACCGCTGCCTCGGGGGAGCGAGGGCGGGAGGGTGTGTGTGTGCGCGCGTGTGAGCAGGGGGTGCCGGCGGGGCTGTAGCGGAGACACTTTGGAAGAATGACTCTGGAGTCCATCATGGCGTGCTGCCTGAGCGAGGAGGCCAAGGAAGCCCGGCGGATCAACGACGAGATCGAGCGGCAGCTCCGCAGGGACAAGCGGGACGCCCGCCGGGAGCTCAAGCTGCTGCTGCTGGGTGAGTACCGCCCGGGGCCGGCTGCCGCGGGCCCTCCCGCCGGGACTGACGCCCCGCGCCCGCCGCCCCCCGACTCCCGGGGCAGCTGCCCCCAGTGCCCCCCGCCCCCTGGAGCCCGCGCCTGGTCATTACCCTCCCCCGGCGCGTCCCCGGCCGCTACCCGCACCCGTTCGGGCGCGCGCGCGCGTGTACACACACACGCGCACACACACACACGCGCGCACACACACGCAGTGGGGCCGGGCGGGCCTCGGCGTGTGCCTTCGGGTATCCCTGAGGGTCGTGCATTAGGGGTGCGTCTTTATCTACTGTGCATCAGCTAAATGGCAAATCACTTGGTGGGAGATAGACGCGGGGATGTGAAGGTGGGCAGAAGGGTTGAACTTCCAGTGGCGTGGCCCCGGCGCCCCGTGGAGTGGGGGGCTGTGTGTGTGTGTGTGTGTGTGTGTGTGTGTGTGTGTGTGGCCCCAGGGTGCGAGGGGAGCGAGGGCAGGTTGGCAGATGGTGCGGCCGGGCGGCCTGTGTGCATCTATTATCCGTGCGTTCTGGGGTCCGGAGGGAATGGTGGAACGGTGGACAGCCTGGATTCTCCAGGGAGCGACGATGAGGGAGCCCAGTGGTTGGCCCTCCAAAGAAAGGAGGATTATGTATTGGGGGGTGGGGAGGCGAGCCGAAATTTGTCACGCAGGTGCTGTTCTCTAGCCACCTGACCACCGAAAGGAGGGCCCCCAGAAGAGTTTCTTGACCAGTGGATGGTGACAGGCGTGCTTCTCGTCCGCACCATTCTTTCCTGATTAGGAAGAGGAATTGGGGAGCGCTGTGCTGTGTGGTTGTTGACAGTGACGGGTATCTTTTGTTTAATGAGGCAACCCAGATGTAGGCCTGAATTCACAATAGTTACTACTGAAAACCAGTGCAGCCTCTCGATTACTCTCATGGAAACAAATAGAAACCTTTTGTTTAAAATGGACAGCATTTTAGTATCTTTGGAATCTGGGCTAGAAGAAAAACGGGAAGCGTACAGCAGAAATTTCCCTTTTATCTCTGGAAAAAAAACAAAAACCCCACCAACTCAACATTCTTCCTTAACACTAAGTTAGCAGGAAAATGTTGGTTCTCAATTCGGAATTCTATTGATGATTATCTTTGAGAGAATGTTCAGAATCAACGACCAGAGATCACATTCAAGCCAGCGTGACATAACTCTGAACTATTGTGGTAGGAAGAGCAAACAGCTTTGCAGTTACAGGCCTGAAAAATGCCCTCACTTGTGTCCAGGATATTTGCTTGTATAATAAATATGCTTCTCATACATTTGTGGAAGAAAATATTGTATTGTCAATTTGGATTTGAGAAATACATTTTCTTTCTTATCGTGAGCATTCCATCTCCTGGTTGCCTTTTTGACTGAACTGCTTGTTCGCTGGATCATTTACAAGCAGGAACAAAATATAATGATCACACATAGTTACAAATGGTTAATTCACATGCCATGCTTTATGTCTTCATTGTGAAACCAGATTAGATAAATGTGTGCATGTTTATAAAGAACAGAAGGCAAAGTGCTGCATAAAATAGTAGGCTTTAGGAAATGAAGCCAGGGGTGGGGAAATGCAATGGGAAAATGAAGATCTTTTTGGTTTTAATTTTTTTTTTTTCATTTTGGGCTACTTCTGGTGGCTGAAAACATGTAGTTGAATGCTTTCTGAATTCTCATGGTTGAGAAGAAAATAGGGCAAGAAAAATGTACAGGGAGTTTATGTGCAGCATTGAGGGGAAAAGCATGTATTTTAGAGAGACTTAAGAATGGTTTTCTTTTTCTTCTTCCCTGTTTACAGTCTTCACTTCTTTCTGTTTAGCTGTGAATCCAGCGCTTGAGATCTCAAGCCAGCCCTGTTGCCTGAAATGTGACAGCTCTGGATTCCTTGCAGCTCTGAGTTAGAGCCCAGGGGGTCTGTCTGTCTGAGGGCCTAGGTTTCAGTGTCTAGGAGGACTTTTGGGGAAATACACATATATGAATGCTTAATTACATACTGTGTACTTAAATAACATACTGTGCTTTAAAGAAGGAACTTGGAGCTAGGAAAAAAAATTAAAGTAAACCAATTTTACTGCAAAGTGGTGGTAGTGTGGAGAATTTTTTTTCTCTTATTAGATACTTGAGTAGGGTTTAATATAGCCTCACCCCAGCCTCCAAATACAGCCTGTTAGAAGTGGTAGAAAAATATGACTCTCATTTAGCACCTACATTCATTTAAAAATTATACAACTTTCTGTTAGAAATATGATGCCTAGACATCACGTAAGATTTGCTACAGTTTCATGTTCTAGGTATGTTGCTTTCATAACATAACTTCCGCAACACCTACACTATTTATATAGTGAATGCTGTATACTAAATGTAGGTTTGTGTGTGTGTGGGCGTGTGATTGATTTCACGATATTTTCAGTCCAGGAGAGAAATGATGGTTGATCTGAACAAGGGATGGTATTGGAGAGGGTTCCCTTTGAGGAAGTCCGGACCTGCTGCTTTCATGAGCCTTGGGATTCCTTCATTCATTTAAATGATACCTATCCAAAGGAGGTTACAGGATGTTTAAAGAGTCACCATTATTTTTAACTAGTTTATTTAAATTGAAAAATCACCCTTACATTTAAATAAAATTCCTGAGACCATTTTAATGGAAACTTATTTGGCAGGAGACCCTTGCATTTGTTCACATAACTATTTAATTTTATATATTAATAATATGGAGAAATTAGAAAGGGAAATAAAATGGTTACCTGCCTAGATGAAAGGATGACAGTAAAATTTGGGCTATTTTGATTCATATCCAGCAATTGTACCAAATGTGTTCCAAATTCAGCAGTACTTACATATTTCGATTTTTTATTCTTTTGAAAAAATGAACCCAGAAACCTACCACCATAAAATAGATTTAATTCTGAATTCTTTTCTTGTTTCCTTAAACTTTTTCATTCTTGAAATTAATTTTTATTAGTGTTTATTTTCTTTGAAACCTTTGAAAACTTTGTATTCTACACCTGCATGCAAGATAATAACTTGTTGAAATTTTTACATACTTTTTGGGTGTATAAGTACAGTAAAGTACAGTATATTTTCTTTAATTGATTAATATTCATGAATGTTAATAACTGAATATTCCTATCTGTGGTTCATAGGTCACACTATATAACACCAATGTCTTTAAATCTATATAAAATAAGTGGCTTTGAATGTCTGTTTCTAGTCACAGATATTCATGCTGAAATTTTTTTCGATTCCTTGAAGATACATTTTTTTTCCTATTTACCTGTTTTGATTTTACATGCTTTTGAAATCTTTACTCTTCAGATCTTAATCATCAGATAGGAAGATTTACCAAACCTTTTTATTTACTGGATTCCACCTTCTGAAAACAGGCATAGGCCAGTCTTAGGTGGAAGAATATATGTTCTTGACCTTCTCCATGAGTTACATGTGTGATGGTAGATTTTCTTCTTATGCTAGACTGGAAGCTTATAAAGGTAGGGATTGTGTCTGTATTGGTCACTATTAAATGCCAGCTTCTAGCACAGTATCAAACTTATAGAATGCTCTCAATTAGTATTTGTTGACTGAGTAAATTTATTTATGACCCTCCTGATAGAAATTGGGGCCATAAAATAATGAATAAATTATGGAGACATGGGTATTTAATGTTTTCAATCTGTAGCAGATAAACTCATGATTTTAAACAAAAAATTGTATGTGACTCTTTGGGCCAATTGAATACAGACGCATTCCAGGATAGGAAGTGTTAATGTAAACTGTAACATCACACAATGTAAAATGTAACATCACATATTGAAACAGCGTGTTAACGTTCTGTGCTGGGTGCATTTGGGAATGATAACAGTCATGCTTTAAGTATGAACATTTAAAGGAAAAAGAAAAAGAAACCATTCCATGTCATGATTACTTTTTATCGTGTAGAAGCTAGTTTAACCCTATCATCTTTTTGAGATACACTTTTTTCCGTGATACACTCATCAGAGTACAGGTGGTGGCTGAACAGATTTTTAAGATTTACTTGTCGATGAAGTGAGGGGAACCATAGTTGTTGACGACAGAATTTTAGGGATTGCAGGTAGAGCATTTTACATTTGAGAGGTGTACATTTGTACTGAAAACTGTGCAGAGCAAGGAGGGACATAGAAGGCTGGGAATGCTCTGGCACATTTAGACTGTGGAGCGTTCATTCACACGGGCCTGGATGAAAACACCCTCTCCGTTGCCGTCTGTCGAGCTCCCTGGAGCAAGAATGGGGCTGTTGCCTGCCCGACGTAGCCTCGAGGCGAGTGGCTGCTGAGGAGGGCCAGCCAGAACCGCAGGATGAAACACCCCTCCAAGCGGCCCTAATAACAGCATCTCCCTGGAAATACCAGACTATGGTGTTTATGAGGCTGCTTCAAGACCAGATTGGTGTTATTTTTGCTACTCTTTGAGCCTTCAAGTGTTTGAGTATGTTTCTAAATGTCAGGATTTATTTGGACTCATTTCCTCTCCTATCATCCTTCCTTTCTTTTTATTTATTTATTTATTTTGAAAAAAGTACTTATAGTTTATATTTGAAGAGTGAAGTGGGAGCATCCTTCATACAAATCAGAACTGTAGCAGACTTAGAACAAAGCTTCCGGAGCAAGGCCTGTGCAGTGAACCCTGTGGATTCGTCGCCTGGAGCTGCCATGTTAGCCGTCGGTCCTGTACTTACGTTGTCTCTTCCTCTGGGAGCCTTGGCACACACTAAAACCCCGCCGAACAGTGAAATCGTCCCGGGTGCATCTCCTGGAATATTTTTACATACGTTTGGAAAGGAGAACCAGAATACTTTAGTAGCCATTTTGTTCATTACAAATAAATTTTGTTCATTAAAGCCACCCCCCCCCCCCCCAGCCGCCCTCTGGAAGAGATGGCTTATGCCCATGTCAGAGATGCCTATTGAATGCAGTTAGGATTCTTATTGCGGATGCATTTTTAAGGACCCGAGACAGTTTTTGCTGTGGTGAGGCTGCATGCTCTGCTAAACTTAGCAGGAAAAAGGAGCAGATTTTTCTTCAAGATCCAGGCAGACTTGGAAGAGACATGAAGGTGGTTTTCCAAGGATGCCTTTCTTCCAGCATTTATGTTGATGATTCTTTAAGGGGAGGTTATCAGTTCTGTTGATGGGCACGTTGACTGGGCACTGAGGGGGAAAGCAGGGAGCTCAGGGGCACGTCTTGGGAGAGAGAATCCATTTTAAGAGGGTTGGTTAGGTTTGCTCTCTCCCTGGATCCGGGAGGGAGGGAATCTCTTTCCTCCAGACTCTCCAGTCTTGGGTTGAGGGGAACACGTGTGTTTGTAACAACACATTTAAAGTCTAATTTCCTAGTTGAAGGGGAGAGGAGGGCAATGGCACTTTTCAAAAGGAGACTTTTATCATGGCTTGTAGGGCACTGTCAGGATCTTTTGCAGAATTAATCCCAGGGAAGTGTGAAGTAGCAATGGAAGGTAAAATGTGTGATTGTTAGTAATTAAACCTGTGGCAGTAGCCGACTACAGTAAACAGTGAATGTTTTCTCTTGTTCTGCCGAATGGAGTAACATTAAAGAAAGCTATTATCAGGCCCAAACGCTATTTTGTGTGAACAGCTGTTACTAATAAAATTATAGGAAGTTGTTCGACAATCACCTTTGATTTGTTACGTTACCGATATGTAAAAATCTGTCCGATTTCTCAGCTAACATGCAGTAAAAGGAAAAAAAAAAAAAAAGACCTAAGCATGCTGTCGGAAATGAGTTCATAAATCCTAGGTGGTCATGAATCTGGACTTTGCAGACAAAAGCAAACATCCATACCGCAATGCCGAGAACCAAAAACTGAATTGGCAAAGTAGCTCTGGGGTTGACCCTTCTACCTAGCCATAATTTCAGAAATCAGTGCTAAATATTTTGTTAAAAGCCTTTGTGGTTCAGTTTTAAGAACAAAATGAGTACTATTAAAAATAAAGTTATGCATATATTTCAAATTCATTTATTCCAAAAACATTTGCCGATTATTGGAAAATAAATATTTCCCCTGATTTTTTTTTTTTTCATTAAGCAGGCATACCATGAGAAAGACAACTGCATACAGAATGCTGGTCAAATGAACAAATGTTAAGCACCTATTAGGTGCAAGGTCATGGGCTGTATGAGACACTCCTTATTTCTTATTTGCCAACAGGAAAGGCTACAAGCACTTTTCACATTTCTTGTTGTTTCACAGTTGACGCCCTCGGACTGACATGTCCTTCTGAGTATTATTATCCTTCCTGGCTTTGGCTTTTCTATTGGCTCTTGATACAAAGAAAAAGACAAAATAATCTGAAGGCCATTGTAGAAGCTTTCCGGGGATTACACAACTGGGGAAGCAGATGATCTTGAGAATTTGAACGCCTGAGTTATACATGTGTTATTTCTTTGAAGTGTATCACTTTTTTTCCTTTAACTGTGAGAAACTATTAATGAGCACTTGCCCTGCCTTTGCAGCTAGATTGGTAGCTCCATGGGGGCAAAGATAGTGGCTCTTGTTTCTTTGTATCTCAGTGTAGCACAATGCCTGGCTGGATTTACAAATATTCTCTTGTCAGGAATTGGGGGTGGAGGCAGGTGGGCAGCTGGATTCCCAAAAGAAAGTAGAGCAGTTGGAAGAAGTAAATTTAAACTCCTTGCTTTCTTCTAATGAGTATCATCCATATGTTCTCCATTTGCCCCTCCTGTTTGCTGTTTTGTGGGCCACTTGGGGCTCAGTAAAAGGAATTCTGTTTTAAAAACGACATGGAAATCCTCCTTGTCTCCATGCTTGCTGCTCATGCATTCTCCGGCCGGAGTGATTCATCTGAACATTCTTACATTGTTTTGGGTTGAAAAGCCAATAGCGTTCATCAAGCAGTTTGAATGGAGAACAGTTACACACACAGGTTCTTAGAAATTTGAAAATTCCACGTACCTTTATTACAAGCTTAATCTTGGATTGTGAGCAATTTGATTGCTTTAGAAACAAAATAGTTGTTTCAAGGAAGTGTGTATTAGGTTGTGGTGTGGTTAGGAACGCGAATGTTATTAGTGCTGTTATATTCCTGACACCTCGCAGATGGGAACAATAATTGATCCACAAATTAAAGAAAAAGAGCTAGAGTGAGGCTTTTTGGCTCTGTTGCAAGTGAATAGTGATGTTTAGAAAGATATTATTCATGTCTGTTTCTAAGAGATAGCCTCTTGTTTTTCCTTTTGGAGAATCAAAATCATGAATTAATTGCTTCTTCCAGAATTTGATTTTTTAAAAAATCACCATCACTTGCTAAAAAAAATAAATAAATTTTTTTCCCTTTGCTTCCTTTTTATGTTTTAAAAACTTTTTTCATCTCTCTTATTTTTCTTGTTTCTTTTTTACCTTTTCTTATTGCTGAAGCGGCAGCAGGGTGATAGATGGCATCTTCCACGTATTTCCTGGAACTGCAGCGGGCTGGTTGTTTCTAGAGGGAAATGCTTCAGTTCTTACCACCCATTTTCAGTCTCCCCTCCCCCACCCCTCTGAATCCTGTGTGACTGCTGCCCACCCATTTACTCTCCCATCGCAGCTCCTTAAACAGACGCTAGGAGGGGCTCCTGGGATTCTGCGTTGTGCACGGGCCTGTAGGATTTAAGGAACTTCCAAGCTGGTGCTGCTTTCGAGCGTCACGTGGCTGAGCTGGTGAGGGGAAGTTGGGGGCTTTAATACATTAAAAGAAGGACACTTGTGAAAGTGCTTTTGGGAGCTGGTTAACTACCTTTAGCCACACTTTGGTCTGCAAAACAAAGAACGTTGCCATTGAATAAAATGAAAAACTTCTTTCTTTCTGGTAGGGCGGGGGAGGGGCGCGGCTTGGGCTTGTTCTTGACTCCTAGCAGAGAGTTGCTGAGCACCAGCTAGGCAACCTGTCGCCGCGGGCCACTGGGTTTCAAAATAGGATGCAGTGCACTTGCCAGAAGGGGAGAAAGTGCTGAGGCCTGTGTTGAGCAACAGTTCGGGTTCCTCATTTAATGATTTGAAAGTCCCCATCTCAGTGACTTGAGGGCCTTAAAACATGTCATTGTATTTCCATCCAGATAGTTAGAGAGGAAGACATCGGCAGGGCCTTTGCTTTTGTTACACCCCATCAATCTGAGTAGGTTTTTTGGTTTGTTTTTTAAAGTAAAGATACAATGGTACTTTCTTGCCACGTGAGTGGGCATTACGGACCTAGGCTTCTCAGAGCTCCTGCGTTATATCACAGGCTCTTCTCTGCAGACTGCAAAGGCAGTTTTCCTCTTGTCCTAAAGAGCTGACCCATTTCCTGTGACTTGTTCTAATAATACAGGATGACTTTAATTCTCGTTTCTGGTTTGCCCTTAAAAGAATGCCAGGGTAGTTGTGAAGCGTTTAACTCTCTTGTCACTCTGTTGTGATACAGAATTTTTGAAAATTGGTAAATCCTGCAAAAAACAGTTGTAGACTGTCTTTGTGGAAGTTTATTTGGCTAAATAATGAAATGCTCCTTACAGGTCTGCATAGCGCATTCTAGGTTTAGGTGTGTGTATTCTAAAACCTGTAACTGAAAGGCAGTCAAGTACTCATGTCCTACCTGTCTCTCTAACGTGAGGGTGTTTAGTTTGTTCCTTTACTGTTTCTATAGAAACTTGTAGAATGAAGAAGAGATTGGGTCAAATCTAAGGGTCATTTGAACTTGGGAACGTTCCCTGCTTCCCCTCTGAAGCTTTGGCCATCTTGGCCACTTTGTGCCCACACTCACCCCTGGATGAGGGGCCTGAGCCCCAGCCCCCTCCAGAAGTGATGGGATGTCCGAGGAGGCATTGCCAGGGCTGGTGGGCTCCTCCTAGCCTCCCGCACTCTCCTCCTTTTCCCTGTGGGAATAACTGGTGCCCCGCAGGCAGCTGCCAGCACCCCAGGGAAGAGCTGTGAAGAGGGCTGAGTGAGGAGGAGGCCTGAGCCAGTCCGTCCAGAGTCGCCCCTCTTGCCGCCTGGCTTGCTGTTGATAGTTTAACTGCCTTCACAGGGAATGGTATCAAATGCCTGCTGTCCTATCAGCATGGGTCTCTTGCTTCCTGCAGGAAGGGCAACATCCTGGGAGGTGCAGAGGTGGAGCCAAGAGGCTCAGTGTTCCAGCTGCCCTGCTCAGGCCCCGGAGTTTTCTTAGATACCCTGGGGCAGCTACCTGTGACTCACCATTACTTTTTATTTTTTAGCTTCATTGGGCTTTAAGCAATGCTTTACATTTGCTTACAAAGAATCTCTGCTGCCCAGGCCATTTCTGCCAGTGTCAGTGAGAGCAGGTTGGCCACCTGGGCCTGGGCACTGCGAACGCCTCATAGCCCTCATTGGTGCACAGTTGGGGGACTGCTTTATATTTGGAGTCAGTAGGTCCCTTTTCCAGGGCTTGCAGGAAAGATTTAGAATTAACCCTTGGATGGACCATTTGTGTCCGTTGCTTCTTTTATTACTGTGTGCATTTGCATATTTTCCTGTGGCTTTCATTGAACCAGAAAAACAAATAATGCTGAATATGTACGTAATAAGAAGTAAGGAATTCTCATGCTTTCTGTTTGAAAATCTGTATCTATCTCTATCTGTCTACCTGCCTACCTGCCTACCTACCTACCTACCTACCTATATCTATCTCTGTTTTGCTGTGGCCTCTGAACTGCCTTCAGTTGTCATGGCTTAAAGAAAGCAACTTCCTGTCTTTCTCTTTCTTTAAATATTTTTAAAAAATTATTAATTTCAGAGAGAGAGAGAAAGGGGAGGAGGGAGAGAGAGATTGATTTGCTGTTCTACTTATTCATGCATTCACTGGTTAATTCCGGGATGTGCCCTGACGGGATTGAACCCACAACCTTGGCGCATCGGGACAAGGCTCTAACGGACTGAGCTACCCAGCCAGGGCTCCTGTCTCTTGTCTACATTCTGGAGAAGGGGCTCTGTGACCAAAGAAGGAACAGCTAGACTCTCACCCTGCTCTTTCTGAAAGAGCTACACTGTTACAAGGCCCAGTTCTACGGGAGGTGCCTGGCAGGCGTTGGGCATTCTTCGACCCCTACTGTGCTCCTGGCACATGGCCTTCTCAGTATCTTATCAGCTTCAGGCTCACTTTCCTTGATTTCAGAATTGGAGTTGGACAGATGTAGGGGAAAAGGACAGTCACAGGTGAAGGAAAGTCAGGGGGGATCTGCAGGGGCTTGGCAGGGCAGAGGTGTTGTTCTGGCAGGGTGGTGCAGCCAGGTCCTCACGAAAGGAGAGGTGCCCAGCGCGCTGGCGTGGTGTCTTTGATCAGGAAGAGCCAGGCCAGTGCAGCTTCCCCTTGTCAGCTCCACTGCCCTGCTGCATGTCTTTATCATTGTCACATCTACCCTGCCCTTCCTCTCCCTCCTCTCCTTCCTCTCCCAGATCGTGAGTTGGGAAGGTGAGCAAGTGTGGAAGCCTGGGTTGTGTGGGAGTTCTGTTGCATGCATCCTCCTGTCCTTTCGCTCCTGTAGATGGTTAGATAGACTAAGCCCAGACACCACGTCAAGGAGTGTCCTGAAAAAACCCATTCACATATGAAAAAGAAAATTTACAACATGGTTCTGTGTCTTTTTTGCCCCCGTCAACTCTTTAAGGTGACAGACATGCATCTATTCCTGGATTGAGAACTCTGCTAATCCGGTGATAGGTTATTAGAAAGTCTCTGGAGAGATCCTTGTCTAGAAAGTCGGCTTCCACCTGGCTGGCTTCCTCCTACAATAGAGTGCCTTTCAGTTGCCCAAGGCAATGAGTAGATAAGTAATATCATGAGATATTCTTGCCAAGTAGAGTCATACCCAGGTGCAGTATGTAATGCAGGCCTGCTTCTGAGATATTGCGGGTTGGGTTCCAGGCCACTGCAGTAAGGGAGTTTTGCTGGTGGAGGGTCTTGCCTCCAATGTGTACAAAATACAACATCTGTGAAGCTCAGTAAAGCAAGGGCAATATGTGTAATGAAAGGTTTTCATTACATGTGCCTGTTTAGAAGTAGTTTGTAATTTTTAGCTGAGAAAGGCCCCTATTTATTGGTTGTGTTCTCATAGGAGCTGTTCACTTTCTGAGCTATCACATCCAAAACCAGGGAGTAGACTTTTTTCTCAGATTATTCAAGGTCCCTGAAGCCTACTTCCAATTATGAATAAGATTCAAAATGGGCTACGTTTGTCCATGATACAACCGACTTAAGAAAATGTCTCGCCTCATAATATAGGCAAATATATTTTGAATAATATGAATCATTCTGAATAATTTGAGAGCAGAGGTAGGGAGTACTGAAACAAAAGATACTTGAAATCAATCTCTATTTTTATTCCCAAACACTTCCTAATGGGTCAAGAACTAATGAATTACCATGATCCTGGCTCCTCTTGGAGCCACGCTTGGATCAGACTTGGGTTCTGGAGATGCAAGGGCCTTGATGTGTTCAAGGCTTAATGAATGGGATGTGGGATGTCCTCAGAACATTCTAGTTGCTCCTGTTATTTGTTGGATCAGCATCTAAGCTGTTATCCAGAACACATTAGAAGTAACTCAGAAATGTTGGGCACATAACATCTGTTGTAATGAGTCCCATAAATTTCCCATCTTCTGGGAGAGAAGCTACCTAACCTGTATATTGCTTGATCAGTTTTGGATAATTTGTATTTCCCTGTCCCTACAATTCTTGGCAAAGAATTACATTTTAATGGAGGAAATCGTAGGACTTCATTAATATTTCTTCAGGGAAATCTTGACTCCAAATATATTTTCATGAAAATCACTGGCTTTGTCCTTTGAGAAACACTGTTTCTGTAGGGCTTTCCGCTCCAGGCCATGCTTCCTATGGGAACAGAGGTTCTTGTCTAGGGTTTTCCTAAATCCCTAGAGTCCCTGTGAATCGCTACTCAATTTACAATGTATCCTTCCCAGAATTAACTAAGGCTTGTGCATCCCTGGTTCTGAGTCACAGAATCACATAGTAATTTATTTTTTCTGTTAAAAATATCCTTCCTTTATATATGATGTATCTTCCTTTATATGTAACATAGATTGTATTTTATTCTCTTCTTTTGGAATGAAATAAGGAGGAGTGTTTGATATATGTATCCTGCGGTGGTATAGTTGCTTTCTAAAATAGTAAAAAAATGAAATAATGAGAAAAACTTGTATTTAATAGACAAAGTTTGTGACAAGAAGTGCTCATATTCTTTCACTTAAGAATTTTTTTACATCCTCAAGAAATATATTGTTTTCCTGTTGGCCTTTAACAGTCCATTCTGTTAATAACATTTGTGTGTGTGTGTGTTTGTTTTTCAGTGATAGTGAAATTTTACAAATAATGCAATGGTTTTTTTATACAAAGTTTGAAAAAAAGGATTTAAAACTTTAGTCATAAATTTATCCAAAATGTACCAATCTAACATAAGAAACATGATTTTTTGGTATGTTCCTTTCTAATCTGTTTTATTTTTATGTGTTTCTTATACAGGTCTAATCATACTGTACAATTTAACATTACATGTTAAGTATTTTCTCTGTGGCTATATAATGTCAGTATGTTAAAATTTGGAATTGCTGTGTGATATTCTATTAGAACGTACATGTTGATTTGCTTTCTGTCTCTGTCTCTCTGTCTCTCTGTCTCTCTGTCTCTCTGTCTCTCTGTCTCTCTCTCTCCCTCCCCCTCTGTCTCTGTCTCTCTTTAGACATTTAGGTTTGTCCCAATGTTTCTGCTTTCAAAATAATACTGTGATGAAGTTCTTGGTGGAGATAGTATTTTTTAAACACACACACACACACACACACACACACACACACACTTTTGTTAGAGTAGATTAATAGACATGTTATTTCAAGGTCAGAGGATATGAAAAATTTTATGACTCTTGATTATGCACACCTAAAACATTTTCCAAAATTGTATACAATTGCAACATCATGAGCAATATCGTGAGTGTATCAATGTCAGACAAAAATGGTACATAATTATAAGTTTGCATTTATTTGATCACTAGTGAGAATAATCATTCTCCCATATGTTTGTTTCTAGTTGAATTTCTTATTTTGTAAGTTGTCTCTTCATTTCCTTTGCCTATTTATGAGCTCTGAAAACACAAATGAAATTAGCCTTTTTTTATATTTATTGCAAACAACTTAAACTCAGTCTGTTGTTTTTCTTTTTCTTTGGTATTATTTATTGGTATTATTTAATATAGAAGTTTTTAATTACTTTGAAGTCAAATCATTTGTTGGTCTTTTGCTATTCTGTTTTAAAATAAAAATCTTAATCTGCTTTATATACTCTTTGAAAACCAGAGTTACTGCTATTGTTATGGGTAAAACTAGGTTGAATGTAGTGTTTACACATCACTGTTGCATGATTCTTTTTCCTTCAAAATGAAAATGAAATGCACATGTAAGGTCACACTGTCACAGATTACACCACATATGCTGTTCTGTATGTAATTGGCCTTTTTTGGTCCAGTAATATATAATGAATATCTTGCTATGCTAATATAAATCTTTTTCATAATATTTTTTGGCTTTTTAGTGTTCAGTGTATTTGTTGTTGTTGTTTCAATGTATTTTGAATCATACAGTGGTGTAGCTAGCTTGCAACTGCTCACGAACACCAGTTGTACACATATCTTCTGAACTCTGCATTCAGTGACTTCATTTTGGTAGCTTGAAATCAGCCATGATGGGAGTATTTATACCACAGAAATTGGCAAATGCTACAAATCAGGGCTTACCCTTCCTTCCTCTCCCCCGCAGAACTAGTTAAATATTTGCCAGTACACCACCATTTATACCTGACCTCTGCTGATGGATATTTAGTTTGATTCCATTAAAAAACTTGTAATCAGTGCTATAGTGAATATTGTAGGGGATAGGATACATTTTTGTACACTTGCATAATTGCCTCTTCAGATAAGGTTCTCAGAGTTGGGCCATCAGCCAAGTGATAGATTCATTTAAAATTTTGATGCATATCGCCACTTTGCCTTTCAGAAAGGTTGTATTGGTTTACTTTCCCACTGTCAGTTTGTTAGTGACTATTTTGGTATATCTCAGCTATCACTATGGTTTTATCAATCAGATGGGGGCGAAAAAAGATCTTGTATTTATTTACATTGTATGGAATTAATTTTTATTATACAGTATTTATTTTATTTTCTAAACTTCATATTTACAAAAATAGAGAAAAGTGCCTTAATTTATTATTTAGTTTAGTTAGATGTTTTAAAAATCACTTTTAGCTTCAATTTTATTAACATAGACATTTCTAGAAAATTGGCTATTTTATCTATGGAAGGATAGAGTGTTGTAGGATGAATGTCTTCAAGGGAAAAAGAAAATGGGACCAACAAAATTATATGACAGGTTTGGCTACGTGCAAAACTGTACCAAAACACAAAACTTTTCATTGTGACGAAGTCCAATTTATCTATTTTTTTCCTTTTGTTCCTTGTGCTCTTAATGTCATATAAATCCAAGGTCACAAAAATTTGCCTCTGTATTTTCTTCTAAGACTTTGTAGTTTTAGGTCTTATAGTTAGGTCTTTGGTCCAGTTTGAGTTGATTTCTGTATATGGTGTGAGGTAGGGCTTTGGGTTCATTTTTTCACAAGTGGATATCTGATTGTTCCAGCATCATTTGTGGTGAATCTCCTTTATAGTATGTTGTGATTCTGCCAGGTGTTGAGAATTGAGCAAAAGTCTTCCATAACACTAGTGTTTATGACACTTTCTCTTGTTTCCCTGAAATGTTTGCATTATGTATGCAAATATTCTTTTTTGAGGTACCTAAAAAATGTCCACGAGAATTAAATTTTTATCGTTATAAAATTACCTTCTTATATAAGTTAATGGTGTTATATCTTGAATTCAGTTTTGTTGGGTATTAATATGGTTCTTTTGTTTCCATTTGCTTCTCCATCTATTTTTAATTATTGTTAATCTCTTTGTTACTGCTCCTCTCAGAGTTTGTTTTAATCTTGGCTTGAGAGTACTTTTTTCTCCCTCTGATTTCTGCCTTCCAGTTCTTTTATTGACTGCTGGCAGTTCTCTCCATTTCGTTCTCCCTCTCCCTTCTCTCCTTCCTTTGCTATTTCGTTTGTGTTGAATTTTTTTGTTGTGTTTTCACCTCTGAAAAATTGCAAGGTATGTAATGTGTTTAACTATCAGTAGTCTACAAAACTTTTAGTAGTAGTTTTCAAGTTATGTTTCTCAGTTTATTGACTTCAGAGATGAAATGCTCTTTATTACGTCCCCTCCCATGTGCAGTGAGAAATTTGTACACCTATTACGAGGAGTTGGGATTTTTTTTTCTTTTTTTTAGTGGTGGGGGGATAAATGTAAAGGATCTGTCGTAAATATTTTTAGCTTTTTAGGCCTTATGGTCTCTGTTGCAACTACTCAACTCTGCCATAAACACTTTGCTTATGAATGAGTGTGGCTATGTTTAAATAACATTTTATTTACAAAAATGGGCAGCAAGCTGGATTTGGCACTCTGGCTATAGTTCACCAACCCCCCATTTATGTCACTTTTATTCTCTGCTTTCCCTGGTATTCTATTTCCATGTTCTAATTTTTTGTTTGTTTGTTTGTTTCTGTCTGTTATAGATAAGTTAGGGATGCCAGGCTTAAACCGGTTCTCTAAACCTTAATGGTTAGTAATAATATTAACACATTTTATTTTATATCTATATTTTATTTTCTTTAACAGACTTCTCTGAGACAACCCTGAATGTATCGAATGAAAAAACTCTTATAAGAACAACATAAGCTTGTCCATGGCTAGAGACATTTTTCTGAAGGCTCAAGTCTATCCCTGTAACTTAATGATGGTTATTGAAGGCTAAACATATAGAAACTGAAATTACCTTAGTTTGAATATAAAAACAATGTTTATTGTGTCAGAGGGAATGAGAGTTGTACCTGGTACTCAGGATTGTTTTCATGCTCATTGTTTGAATCCACCTTTTGTCTGTTCTGCTCTCCTTAGTGATGGCTTCCTGACTGTTTACATGCTGCGTATACACTCTCCTAATCCTGGAATGGTTTGCTTCTCTCCTTCCACATATATTCCCTGTCAGTGTTTTCTTTTTATCTTTGCTGGCATGAAGTTAACATTTGATCTTGCAGCCCAGGTAATCTTTAACATTTCAAAAATGATTCTGTAGTTTTGCAAAATTCATGCATAGAGTTGATTTATTTTCACACTTCTAAAAACTCTTAAGCCTTTGATTTCATAATCAATACCTGGGATAATCACAGGGAATCATTTCTAGTTAAGCCTAAAAAAATTCATCTAAGTGTTATTTTTGTCATGTATTGTTTATTTATTATTTAGTTTCCTTTCAGAAATTTTAATACTCATCTATATTTATATCTGCAGTTAAAACTATATATTTAGTAGTAATTCTGTGTTTCAGTAAATGCCTATCACCAGATATTTCTTCTCTCAGTTTCTTTAATTGTATACTTTTATTTTCATTCACTTATGAGTTGATTGGATTGTGCCTTCACATATATTTTTTCACAAGGGGTTCTCTGATGATATGTGTGATTGAGAATTTCTTCCTGTGGCATTCACATATTAATGACTTGCACGGGTATAGAATTCTTGGGTTACCACATCTTTTCCATCTGCATTACTTGTCTCATGGTGGATGTTCCTCCATCGTGTCCTGATATATAAATTTGGTGAGAATAAGTCTGCAGTCAGCCGAATATTTTTTCTTTGTGATTTGCTTTTTCTACTTGGATGTTTGTTTGTTTCGGAAGTTTAATAACTTTACCAAATTATGCTTCAGTGTTTTCTATTTATTATTTCTCCTAAACACTCTGACCACATTCCATCTGTATATTTATTCGTTTATTTTAAGGATTTTCCCCAACTTATCATTGAATATTTTCCCCGTTCCCCAAGAATTTTTTTCTTCTTCTTTAGGCACACCAATCATTCATATATTGGATTTCTGAGGTTTCTCTAGCAAAGCTGTCAACTTCCCTGTAATTGCTTTATTTCTCCATTCTTTTCCTTGTGTGATTGGCTCCAGTTTCTTATCTGCACCATTGATTTGGCAGTGGTTGACATAAATGTCAAGTGCTAACAAATAGGTTTTGAATGGCTGCTCTATGTTTTTGATGCTTCAAATACATTTTTAAGTTCTGCAATATCATTTTTTTCTTATTATTTACTTTCTTAGCTCTTACAGCTTCTTTCTACCTTATTCTATTTTATATTTTATTTTATTTTTTAAAATATATATTGATTTCAGAGAGAGGAAGGGAGAGGGAGAGAGAGAGAGAGAAACATCAGTGATGAGAGCGTCATTGATCGGCTGCCTCCTACACACCCCTACTAGAGATCAAGCCTGCAACCCGGGCATGTGCCCTGACCTGTAATCAAACAGCGATCCTCTGGATCCTGGGTCGATGCTCAGTCGCTGAGCCACGCAGCTAGGCCCTTATCCTATTTTTTAATATTTCATTTTAAACAGCCCACATTTTCTTAAATTTTCTTGATAGGACAAAGCAATTATACTCTTATCTTCTGTTTTCTAGAGTAAATCTTTCAGAGTTCTCTTCATCTTCTTTTTTGCATGTTCTGTGCCTTGTCTTCATTTTTTTCTTAGGAGTGTTCCAAATTTTGTCTGGCCCTACTGTTTGTCCAAAAATAGTGTGGGTGGAATCTCATTGACTTCCTTCCCTATTTGTCTTGGGTCTGTTTGTGTTTTTCCCTTAGCACTTGAGCTGGAGGGCTGGAAGGTGATGGTATATATTTTGTTTTTAGCTCTTTAGTTGACTGAATAAGGTGGTAGGGAGGGCTCTGTGGCAGTGTTCAGCTTCAGAGCTTTGCTGCTTCTTAATTTTGTTGTATTTTATAACCAGTTCCATTTGTTCCTTCCCTTTTGGGTGAGCCAGCCACTTTGATGAGAAATCATTCAGAGTGGTGCCTTGCTGTTTACAGGATTTTTGTTCTGTGCAGCTATTGGGTATATTTCTCTGCATTTTTAGACCACTTTGCAAAGTCGGCATGCTTTTAGTCCTTCACCGTGCCAGGTCAGAGGAAAAACTGGGATCAGTTGGCCATCTAGTTTCTTTTTAGCCCCTCCACTGCTGATATAGGTGGGAATGTGAGTTCTAAAACTATGTTCTTCAATTTGAGGGGTACCAGGGAGTCTTTCAGAACCTTTGCCACTGGCTTCCCTCAACACTGCACTGTTTTACAGACAGAAGAGCTGTGTAGAGACCCCTAGCAGATTCTCTCTCTTCGGTCCATCTGTATTGCTTCTGTTCTCTAAGTCCTTTGCTATTATTAACATAGATGAGGTTTTCTCTCTTTACCCCCCATTTTTGTACATTTTGAAGGATAGAAAGGACGTTGTTATTGTTGTTTTTAGAGTACTTTGTCTTCTTTCCAGGAAGTCTGCTTTATGAGTCTCGATGACTATGATTAACACATGCGAAGTCTTTCATAGAGAGTTGTAATTATAGAATCTCAGTTAACAATGTGCTTTAAAGTCCAAACTTGCTCCCCATACTTGAGCCACCTCTGTAACATTCCCTGATTTATTGTTAGTTTTCCCCCCCTTTACATTCAGTGGTGGGACCATCATCCCACGAGAGGAATTCTCTTTGGTCATCTATGTTTCTTAGAAATTTTTCGTATATTGAGCTGAAATCTGTCTTGAAACTAGTTTCAGGTTGCATTCCTGGGGACACTGGGACTCTGGAACCCACGTCTACTTTTACAAATAACTGAAGTTGGCCTCATGGCATGCCTGGGGCTTTCTTTCTCTTTGTGAAACATGATGAGTTCTTTCCATCATTTCTCATAAGGCAGGTATAAAATCTTGTTCTTTATTATCTGACTTGTTTTCTTCCTTAAAAAAAAACCCATAATGGAACCCAACACTTGAGAAATGGTTTTATGAAGTCACAGTAGATAATATTTCTATATCTTCTCCATAAGACTCCAGAAATCTTTGTTATAATAAATCGTCCAAGAAATATAGCAATTTTGAGTGCAGAGGGCTTCTGTAACTTCCTCTACCAGTGTTCTTATTTATTTTCAACACAGTACTACATTCCTAGCCTTGTTTTTGACCTATGGACATCTATGATCTGCATACAGTCCTCTGAATTTTTGCATGTCCCTTTATCATGTATTTGCATGGACTTTTTTCTTCTTCTATTGCTGAGTACTTTGTTCCTATTGAATTTCATCCTGATTCTGTGGGAACATCCTTCCAAGGTCAAGATCATTTAAACTTTCCTCCCCAACTTGTAGCATTTGTAATCCTACCCAGTTTATTCTCAGAGGAAAGTTAGATGAACTTATTTATTACAATAAGATTCCACAGTCCATTATTTAATGTGAATCTCCAGTGGACTCCAAGTCTTTGGTTATTACTTTGTTGTTTACTTTATAAAGATATAAAGCCAAAAATATACTACCTGAATTTGACGTCAGTATCTAATTTGTGTTGGTATAAAAGGGAACAGGGACATCAATTAAGAGAAGGCACATCTGCTCTTCCTTCCTCAACAGTGGCCTGGTCTGTCATAGAATGAAATCAGGTTGCCCTGCCTG
The DNA here is from genome assembly GCF_964146895.1 of Miniopterus schreibersii. Classification (NCBI taxonomy): domain Eukaryota; kingdom Metazoa; phylum Chordata; class Mammalia; order Chiroptera; family Miniopteridae; genus Miniopterus; species Miniopterus schreibersii. The sequence goes on from NC_138111.1 coordinate 34,808,529, forward strand.
AGTGGGTCTCTCACACGTCACAGCATTTTTTTTTGGGGGGGGGGGGTGGTAGCACCCCTGACATTGCATATTGTGGGTGGTCTGTTTTAGTCTATCCTACATCCTGAAGTTTAGGTTGCCAGCCAGTTTGTAATGGCCTGGTCATTAAAGAGGGAAGGAGCAGTTTCTTTTCCCTTGTCCTCTTAGTTCTAATTTCCATGTAGGAGAAAAGGAATATTTTTGGAGAAGCACATTTCACTTGGTACCTATTTGCTTTACAGTCAAATTGTTTTAATCTCTCTTCCCATAAGGCAAGTGATTCTTAAAGGGAGAAAGCCAGCTTATAATTCTGTATATTGGTATCCCCTGCTCTTTGAAAGTTTGTGTTAGGCCACTTTGCTTTTATGAAAGACCTACGTTAGTACCTGTTTTTGCTAACTGGAAGAAATCCCAAGAGGATATTTGTTTTTATGAAAAAAGGTGGAAAAGAAAAACAATGTTCAGCGATTGATTGGCAGCGAGCTGAGCCATTGTAGAGACAGTGTGCACTCTGAGCAGCGGGAGTGGCCCTGGCAAGCTCCTTCCCTGGAACCACAGTCAGCATCAGGCCCCATAGCTTTGAACCTTGTCTGTGCTTGATCTCCATTTAGTTTGTGCATTAATTAGCAAACTGTGTCCTAAGGTATCAGAAGAGCCTAAGAGAGCTGTATAAAGGCATTATGCTTAGCATAAAACTGGACGTAATTAAGCATTTTGATTATGGTCAATGAAATAAAGACATTGTGTGTGTGTTGAATTTGGGGGTCTGGAAATGCTCAAAATTTATTCCATATAAATGAATGGTAATTGCATCTTCACTTTACACAGTTGCAGCCTGTGAAAGGTTTCATAGGAATGCCCTACTTTCAGATAGTGGGGGAAGCCTGCACTTTTACAGGATTTGGCATCATGTTCACATTTTTAGCAATCACATTACATTTTCTCATTTAGAAATTGGATAGTTGAGTGGAAGTTGTCTTATTCAGAATACGTTTGATTATTTAATATGAAGTGAACTCAGTTCTTCCAGTTGCGTGGTGTTGGTCATGGTGGGAGAGGAATTGGTAGTAAATAATTCTGTTTCTTTAGCCAAAAATTGAGAAGAAAATGTTGCCCTCTCTTTCCTCTGTCTCTTAATTGAGTGTCCTGTGCGCTTACGGCTGTTACCCATGGGTAGAAGGATATTGCCTGTTTCTAGAACTTCTAACAAAAAAAGTCTGTGTAAAGACTTGAGCATGTCAGCTTTAGAGAGACAATCTTTCTCCCTGCCCATGTGTGTATGGTAGGTCTTCAGGCTGGTCAGACATGCTTCATTGTCATTGTTTTGAGTCTCACTTTGTTGGAAAAATGGACTCAGTCCTTGTAAGCAGTACTGTCAGGAATGTACTGCTTATTTCTTCATGAATTTTGTAATTTACAGAATGTGTTCTATTCTAACCCTAATTATTAAGCCTGTTGAAATACCTGAGGTCATTTTTGTTTTCTTCTCTCTTACCAATGAGAATTATTCTAAAAAATTTTTTGGCTTTTAAACCAATGTTTTAAAATTGTTCTATACCTGTATTTACAACAGGGCACATTGCCATATCCAGTTACGGTCAATAAGACATTACATACCTTTCTGGAGATTTCAGCCTTGCAAGCCAAACCTGAGGGTTTTTTTTGTTTGTTTGTTTTTTAATATATCTTTATTGATTTCAGAGAGAGGAAGGGAGAGGGAGAGAGAGATAGAAACATCAGTGATGAGAGAGTCATTGATCGAGCCCGCAACCCGGGCATGTGCCCTGACCGGGAAATGAACCCCGATCGCCTGGATCCTAGGTTGACGCTCAACCGCTGAGCCACGCCCAGCCGGGCCAAACCTGAGTTTTTAAAAATGTGCTGACTGCATATGTATAAATGATGGCTGTGGTCCAAGACTTGTGGAGTCTCCCAAGGTAAGGACTGCATGTAGAAACATCCCCGATTTACCAGAGCACTGCTTTAGGAGCTCTCCTTGTTGTAATTTCTTGGGTAATTTTAATGGTCAGGATTCCTTGTAAGAAAAAATGTGGTTGTGCTGACATTTACTTTGCGCAAACGAAGCATAGTTCATATCCGTTGAAACTGAAGTTATAATGTGTGGCTATGTGAGTGCTCTTGCCAACCCTTCTTGTATGTTCTTGCATATAAATTGATAGAACCCATGGTAAATCAGATGGTGCAGAGGCTGTTTGATTTTTCCCCCGTCTCCCTGTTTTCTTGTGGGTGGCTTACTTGAGCAAGGGAATGCAGTAATACATTTACCAGCATCAGAAGCTGTATTCATACCGTTATATTATTTCTTTTTTTTAAAATGAAGTATTATGGCCTAAAGATTTTCATTTTCATAAGTGTTCTTTGTTTGCAAAAAAAAAAACAAAACAAAACGTCTTTTGGATTGCTCTATACTGTGCTCTGAAGTGCTCTTTTCTAGCTGAAAATGAAAGACAAGCAACAAATATCAGCACTAATTCTTTTATTGGCATGTTTTTTCCCTTATGATTGTTTCTTTCCTCTTTGTGAATAATGACGTGGTTAGAAGCTAACTTCACTTAAAAAACATAGAGACTCAGTTTCTGGACCAGGGCTCTTTAGGTACAAATGTAGCCCGGCCTCTGAATGGAAAGTCAGCAGGGAGCGTCTGCGCTGGGCAGGTGCTCTGGCAAAGCCAAACAGTCCCTGTTGCAAAGAGCCCTGGGCTTCTCTGTCATTTTCACAAGGAATAACAACGTCACACATAGCATTAAACCTCAGTAGCAAAGAAATGAAATTTACTCCTGGCAGGCCAAGAAATGCATCCAGTCACCTCATGTGATCTTTTACCCCATCCAGCCAAGGCCATGCCTCCGAGGTTAAGAAAATTGTGTGTTACATTGCAAAAATCATCTCCTTGGGAGTAACAAGGGGAGTCTCAAACCTGCCTTTACTTGTTACTTTAGATGGTTTTAAGTCAGCGCACATATGTAACCATCTCAACTTCCATCATAACTTTGCAGTAAATTTACAAAAGGCAGATTTCAGGAGACCTTCAGATAAGTGTTGTTTCTGAAAGCATGATAAAATGGAAGGGGAAAAGCACTCTCCCAGTTTAAACGATGCTTAGGAGTGTTGTAATTGTGGGGTTTCAGGTGATTTAATGTTTTGGCAGCACCAGTCAGACACATGCTGAGAACGGGGGGAAAAAGTAATAGTAGATTTATTAGCTCCTTATTGTCTGGTAGAGTTTTTTTCTCTAAGATGTTTTTGTGTTTAAAAAGTAACATTTTGGGGGGGTTGATTCAAGATCTCAGTGGAAGAAGACAGTCGTAATGAGTTAGGATCTTGTGGGGACAGGAGTTATGTACAGTATTTTTTTATTGACGTAATTGCAGCAAATTAGGAGTGTGTAATTACATTTCTTATTTGTACACACATAATGAATTTGTTTTTATATCATAGTACTTCCTGAAATTAGCTGACAGGTTAGAACAAATTTTTTCCAAGTAGAACTGGCATGTGTACCTATATCCTTGTATTTAACATACTCAACCTTCCCAAACTCCCCCACATACCTATTTGTAATACTCTGCCTCTGGTAAGTAGCCAGAGCATTAAATCAATAGCATGATTGGAACTCGAGTTCCAAGAGTGCATTTGTGACCCTGCAGGAAAGAGTTAACATCGCAGGCCTGACTGCTGTCCTCTTAAGAGTCCTGTTCCCAGGATTGGCCATTGGCTGGCATCTGGGAACTTGGATTTCCAGAGAGTTGTCATCACTCAGACTGGCAAGAGTGGCTCATGGTGTCTAAGTTGTTTGTATAAACAATGTGGTTTATGTTGAATACCTGCTTTCCTTTTGGGAGTCTGGAATTTTGGCAGGTGCTAGGCAGATGGTGCCTACGTGGCTGACCCCTGATAAAAACCCTGGATGCCTAGGCTCAGGCGATTCTCCCTGGTGGACAGCATTTCACAGGTGTTGTCACAGCTCCTTGCTGGGGAATTAAGTGCATCCTGTGAAACGCCCCTGGGAAGGGACCCCTGGAAGTCTGTGCCTAGTTTCTTTCACTTTGTTCATGCGCCTTTTCTCTCTGCTGATTTTGCTTCGTTGTAATAAATGACAGTGATGAGTACTGTGTGCAGAGCCCTTTGAGTTCACCAAGTGAATCATTGAACCCGGGGGTGAGCAGGGGGACCCGTGACCCAGACCCTGTCATCCGCTCCTGAAGGTCCCAGCCTGTTGACGGGGAGTGCCCCGGGTCAGGGTGTTCGTGTGGCAGGCTGGCTGTGCCCCAGGGCTGTGCCCAGGGTGTAGGGAGGAGCTTGGGGGATGATGTGTATGGAAGCTCTTTGAAAACACCACATCACTATCCAAATAAATGCCCAGTGATATTATTATTTTTCTTCTTCCATAATCCGTTCTGGTCACTGCTGTGAGTCAGACATTGTTATGTACACATAGAACACCCAGTCATTTACCCTTCAGGTAATACTAGGCCTCCTTCTCCAAACTGGACCAGGCAAACTCCCACCTCCCCCGGGGGCTGCGCTTGTAAGAGGGACACAGGGGGGCAAGTAGACTCGAACTCCCCACCCTCCTTACAGTTTTCACATTTCTCTTAGGTCGTTTTTCTTAAATTATATTTTTTATGATTGTTATCTGTTCACATTGTTAATTCCAATCAGTTGCAAAATAAAGGTCAGACATCATCTGTCATGTCAGTCAGGTTCCTCTGATCTCACCTCCTTCTAGCCTTATTTCTTACCACTCGCCCTCACGCATCTGACACTGGCTAAACTCAGGCTCTAACGCATTTCCTTCTCTTTCCACCTTCACATCTTTGCTGCTTTTCTCTTCACTGCCTCCCCTCCCCCTCCCACAGGTTGCCTTTTATCCCTCCATCTCTGCCTGTGCAGAGCACATCTCCAGGCTACCTCTTTCTCAACACTTCTGATCTCTGTACTAGTCGGAGGCTCTTTTGAAATCCCGTGACATCTTACTGTCTGTCGCGTGTCCACGTTCATTGGGGACGTGCACGAAGCACTGGTGGGAGTGAGCGAGGTACCTGAGAGGAGGCAGCCAGCAGAGGTGCCTTATTTAACCGGCCACCGCGGTGGGCAGTGGAGCTCAAGCCAGGGAAGAAGCTCTGGGAGATGGCGTGGAGCAGGGCTTCTCAAAGTTAATGTGCACGAGACTCACCTGGGGACCTTTGTACAGTGCAGAGCCAGACTAATCTGGGCTGAAACCCAAGAGCCTGCGTTTCTCACCAGCTCCTGGGTGGTGGTGATGAGGCTGGTCCAGGTCTCCATTCCGCTTTTTGGAGAACAGTGATGCTGTCAAGTTCACGTGAAGGGTGAGGCAGCTGGGGTATTTTTATAGTAACTCTGAATGGTCACTAGTTGGGGGCTCCTGCCATTCGCTTGTAAAGTGGCTGTCCCTGACTTGGAGAAAGCCCAGGGGCAGAGAGGTGCCGATACCCACAGTTGGAAGGCTGCTTTGGGTGGGTCGAAGCCTGCTCTATCTTGTGAGTAGGAATATTTATGCATTCCTTTTCTTCCATGCCCGCTTTCAGATCCCTGGAGGTGGGATCTGTACTTAGGGTTTTAAAATTGCACAATGAAGGAGTGGATTGCTGCCACTCTCCACTTAGGCAAAGGGTCACAAGTGCATTCACGGTGGAGTCCAGTGACACAGCCGTTTGTTGTTCCTCATCTGAGGGTCTAAGATGAAGAACCGCCAGAAAAAGCCTCCCTTCTGGGCCTACATTCCTGAAGGTGACAGTGGCCTGGCCCTCGTGGGCCAGAGTTAAGGGAGCTAATTCTACTTTATTTAATTTTCTCTTGAAGGTGCTGTTCATGTTTCAGGAACTTTTGTTCTTTTGTTTAATGTCTTGCTTCACATTTGAACAGATTTCCTAAGTGCAGGACAAAAATTTGGTTTTCTAATCATAATGGTTAAAACAGTTCTTTGACCTGGTTGCTGAATTCCCTCTAAATTGTTAAAGCCCTTTTCCTCATGAATATCCACTCCTAAATTTCATGTTTCCTTTGCTTCATAAAATACAGCATTTAAAAAACTTCCTACGATATGGAACTTTCTGATGTTTCCTATGTGATAACTGCTAAGGGTTTACGACCTCCTGTATGTCTAGTTCAGTGGTTGATTGAAAAGAAGTGTGACACTCTCATGGCCCTGAATTTATTCGGGTGGGAATAGAAGACAGTCCATATGAAGATGATAGAAAACCCGTTGTGTTCGGGGCTGCCTGGGACAACTGCATATCTTTGATTTTTTTCCCCACTCAGTCCTAATTTCATTTATTTCCTCTTGTCAGTTTGTGTAAAGTATGGGTTCAGATTCCTAGTTGTGAAGGTGTAATCCTGCCACGTATAGGAATTTATCTACAGGCGGGCTTGTGGGCTGGCATGATTAGGGAATGTCACAGAGAATGGACAGTTCTCTGGTTCCTCCTTGAAAAGGGGGATAGGCTGGCGTTGAGATTTCAGGGGCATCAAGGATATTATGGCCATTGTTTTCCTCAATACTCAAGGTCTGGTTTGGTGTCCAGATGGGGCCTAAAGTCATAGAAGATACCTCTGTCTTCCAGTAAAACCAGCGACCAAACCAGGAGTCTTGATTCTTTCTCAGCATCTTTTCTGTGTTCTTTGAGTCTGTATATTCTTTAAATATTAATTTCATAATCCCATTGACGTTGGTTCTTTCTGGCCTTTGACAACTGGTATAAACTCCTTCCATAGATCCTTTCTGTGAAGTGGCTCAGAGGAAGTGATAAGGGAGTCGTTTCTCAATCAGAACATTTGGGGAGGACACGTGTCTTCCCTCTGATTCATTCTTACCGCTGACTGAGTACTATATGGAACGGTTGACTGCTAAAGTCAAAGAACGCAGAGAAAGAAGTGCAAATCCCCGAAAAATGGTATCAGGTTTTTCCATATTGACAAATCCTTATCTTCTGGATAAATATACAACCATGATGCTTTATGATGTCCTTCCACATGTGCCTTTGAAACAGAAAATCATGATGAAATAAACAGGTGGTCCCCCGTCTTGAGTGGCCTGGAGAGATTATGTGACCCTCCAAGTGTGAATCTTAGTTCTGCTCTTTATTAGTCTTAAAATGTTGGTTAAGCTCTGAAGGCCTCAGAGCTGCAGCTCCTTTCTTTGTGAACTAAGGATAATAATTTCTCCTGTGGGTTGTTGTGAAGAGATGGAAAGGTGATCTCAGTAAATGTTTGGTTCCTTCTCCTCTAAGTTTCCTGTTAATAGAAGCTGGAGCCAGAGCAAAACTTAGGTCTTCCAGCAAAACTTTGGCTTCTTGAAAACAAAGTGCAAAGAGGTATGAATATTCAAAATAATATTTATTTTTATAATTCGACGGACTGAGATGGATTCATGATCACTGAGAGCAGCACTCCTTACTAAGGGCATTATAATATTCCACTGTTGGCAGATATTTCTGTTCCTCACCCCAACCCAAGACTCCTAGTTTCTTGTTTTATAGAATTAGTTGTCAAGACATAAATGCCTTTATTTAATTTCTTTCACGTATTTTCTGTATTCTGACAGAGTTACATGTTCATCTGATACTCAAGACACAAGGTTACCACAGCATTATTTTGTTATTTTTTGTTTTTAATTGTATTTATTCTGATTGTTGCCGTGTCCATTCTGTTTGGTAGGTGCATACTGTTCAGTTATTAAATATTTTGAATCTCACCAGGGACTACATGCTCTTAAACATTTTTTCTCTGTAGGGTTCTAGCTTGTGTCTTTAAGAGAAAAGGTTATTGGAGTAAATTCTACCAAATTAAGAGATGAATAGTAAGAATTTGCTGGTTTCCTGTTTAAAGCTCTATCGGAGCAAACATTTACAGTTACTTTCTAGAATAACCTTAAGTTAATGCTAATGGAACGATGTGTTATTAGTCGCATGTTGGAAGGCTAATTATCAGTTTGTAATCTTAGCAAAGTATTATGCTTGTTGGTGTAATCCATGTCAGCGAGGTGACACACTGTCATTATATATTTGTTTTTGCTTACTCTTTGTCTTCTGCACATATCATCAAACAAGCTTTCTTATTAGAGTTCGTGGTTATTTTAATGGCAACCATTTTCACTTGAATTGACACCGTGGTCTTTTCTGAGACGTAAATGTAGTATAACATCTGCTACATAATCTTTTCTAATGATATGTGTGTAGACACCTTGAAACTCCTTTTGTTTCTGTGTCTGAACTGTTGGATTAGTAGCAGATTTACCAGTGGACTGAGGCGTTTCTCTAAATTGTGTTCATATAAAATGTAGGCCTATTTTTCACCTGTCTACGTTAGTTTTCCCTATAAATTATCCCATAGTTTTCAACCCAGGAACAAAAATGAATTGTTGATGTTAATTAACCTCTTTTTACAGCTCTCAATTGTAATTAAAGTCAGTATATTACATTCTGGTTACTAATAGTTTATGTTCTCTAATATTTGAACGTTTGTTAGATAGTTTTCTAAAACAAAGTGTCTTGTTCTATAAGCAAATTTCTCTATTAAATATATGCTTGTAGTGCTCTCTAAGCATATTCTTACTTTTTTCTTAAGTTATGATCTATAACTGCTGAGGGATTCATCTGTTTTGGCTTAAGGAAGGCTAGATACTCATTTACTAAGTGTTACCTTATATTAGAGCTTTAGTAACATTTTCCCCCCCACTAGGGAACTAACCCACTTATGGGAAGTTGTTCCTTCTTTATTTGTATTGACTTCTGATTTTCCGTATTTGGTGATTTTTGATCGAGTAGTGTATGAAATTTGGTTTGAAAGTTGGCTTAGAGCTTCATAAGAACAAATCATTTCTTTGTCACTTTCATCTCCGCAACCCCAGCTCTTAGCACAGTGCTAGGCCCACACAGACAGCTGATAAATATTTGTTGAAGTAAATAGCTCCCCAAAGACTTGCTTGCATCTTTTTTTGTTCAGTCACCTGGCAAGAAAAGGAAGTGTTAATACCACCTCTGTCTTTGGAGGCCCAGTTCCTTAGTTCTTGTGCAGATTGGCATTACGTAATCTCTACCGTCGGAGAACATCTTCTGTGACAGGCACACTCTCTATCAGCTGTTGAAATACTGAGCTTGGGGTTAGAAAAATGCAGAAACATTTGTCTCTCAAGCCTAAAGAGGTTGTTTAGCAGAAGAGGGGAAGTATTTAAATCAGAAAAATTTGCTTTCTTTTTCAGACCCTTCCTAACCATCCAGGGCAGCCTTCATTTCCCGGATGCAGTAAATTCTTCTGTTAGATGATTGAATCTTGTAAGCCAAGATGATTTGCTCATTGATTCTGTTTGCATTACAGGATAAGGACAATGCTAAATACCTACAGGTACACATTCCTGTTTTTCTTCCAAGTTTTATTGCAGTGGTTCTTAAATAGAGTTAATAAACACTTTTGTCTTGGGTTTTATACAGTACAAAGTATTACTGAGAATTTTATTTAGTAGTGGTTTTGTGAACCTCATTAACATTTTGATTTATTTTGTCTTACGTGGTATATTCTTTTTGTTTTGATATATAGCAGAAAATAATTTCTAAGTACTGTAACTGTATTCTTTAGAGGATTTGAAGACATTCTCATAAAGGATGGTACATGTGTATTTTCTGGGAAATCAGATTCAAATCCGGTGCTCTGGGCGCATGTGACAGGAACTGTTTGCAGCAACAGCCCAGATGTGGGAAGTCAGGAATGTGGAGGACAGGGATAGTGCTGTCCCTTTCTTCTTGCATAGGGACCAGAGCGTTGATTTACTGAGAATTGTGGGGTGATGTTCAGCTTGAGACAGTGGTTTATGCCATTTGTGTTTGGGATAGTTCATAGAAACCAGATTCTCACTTCAGATCTGTTTTGTAAGTAGATAACATACATACAAGTTATTTTTTAAAATGCTGCCCACAAAAAAGGCAGCACGAGAGATGCCAGTGCCGGTGTTCCTCCCCTGGCGCCTGGTGCTGCGGGCGGTGAGTGTGTCGCACTCTCAGGGAGTGGGACCGCCTGAGGCCTTCCCCAGGAAGCCGGCTCGGCCCTGCCCTTCCTGCTCGTAAATGGCCACGAGCTCCACACAGGCCTTGGAGGGAGGGCTTGGCCTTCTGGCTCTGAGCCCTGGCCTGAGTGGGTGTGAGTGTGAGTGTGAGTGTGTGCGTGTGCGTGTGCGGGAGAGGTTGGCTCTTTGATTCTGCTGGCTGTTGGCATAAGTCACCTGACGATGCAGCTCCTCCCTCCTTTAAGGAAGCCACTAACCATATTTATTAGCAGGGTAATGATCATGTACAGGAGCCTCCCCAAGTCTCCTCTTGAGATGCCCTTCGGGCTGACCTGCGGTGGTCCCTGGGACTGCCCTTGCTCGCAGGGTACTGGTGATGAGTGGCTTGCAGCCTCCTCCTGCAAGTCACACATTTATTGATCTCACACAGCAGCCTTCTGCCGGAGGCCTTGTATTGGGGATCAGAGGGGTCTCTGGACTACCCAAGGGGGACCCCATAGCAAGCTCTGTTACCTGAGGGTGAGACTCCAAGCCCTGATAGGGAAAGAGCATAGCAGGCCAAAGGCAAGAGGCAACCCAGAGACAGAGAATTTGGTGGCAGCAGGAAATTGAAGCTGGTGGTCACAGAGCAACTAGGCCCTGAAGAATCTCTGGAAATGTGCTAGCTGCGTGCTTGTTGAATGTAGGAGGGGAACTCAAGCCCTTTCAAGTCGTCATTTATATAAAAGGAGGCCTTGGGGAGACTCAGACAGGCTTCTTTGATATTACTGTTACCTGCTTTGAGGAGACAACTCACAAACCATCTTTTAGGATGGACGGAGTATGCTGGCTAAAGGTCTGGGCTCTGGCATTGCCCAGCCTGGGTTTGAGTCTTAACTTCAACATTTGTTATCTGCGTGATAAAGGATAAAAGCCACTTTATCTTTCTAAGTTTCGGTTGCCTCCTCTGTAAAGTGGGAGATAATCACAGTGATTGTCGTAAACAATAAATGAGATGTATTATGTGTTACGTGTTTTCCACAGGGCCTCGCAGTAGTAAATGCTCAGTAAGTTACTCAGTATCAGCCGTCATTACTATTCCAGTGCAGCTGTTGTTGATCTATGTCTGACTTACGTCCATAGAAGGAAAGAACAGTTGACAATGATTAAAAAAACACTGCTTATTTACTAATTTACTGAGATCAGAACGAAGTGTAGCCTTGAGCCTGTGTTCTTTTTGTGAAATAGAAGGGTTACAAAATTAAGCTTTATGTATGTAAGCAAAGAAAAGACATCTTAAAGTCTTCATCTGACTGTTGCCAGTTTCTGATAGCTGGGTACAAATGACTTCAGGGATACTGTTTGTGTTTGTTGTCATGTTTGCAGTGAAAATCAGTGCACTTCCATGAAGTTGTAAACTTATCAAAAATAGAATTAAAGTAAAATAAAGCCCTAACCCACCTCAAGTCCTGCGAAGTAGCCCTGGGAACAGCAGAGTATTGTTGGTGCATGTTGAGGAGCTCTTGTGTCCCACCCAAGGTACTTCACTCCCCTGAAGGGAGCCGTTTTATGTGGATTCCTGATTTTGTGCTGGTGGACAGAAAAATTGTTAGATAAGCTGATACCTCCTTTACGAGTAAGAAATTCTTTAGCTGTCTTTCTCTAGGCAGGTAGAGAGTGTCGCAAAGATTAGTCACATAGATCCCTTCATTTTTTACTTTTAAGGTATTAAATTTATTAAACCTTCTAAATGAAAGTAAGCTCTTGTCATTTTATGAAACCAAAGTCTCTAATGACGTCTAGAAAATTCTCTATGGCATGACAAGTTTAAGTTTTCATTTACATTATTGTGTCCATGATATCCTGCTTCTGCCCTCTCATCTTAACTTTGTAACCTTGAAGATTGAAGGGTACCCAAGAAATTGAAGATTTCTTGGTGATACCTTCTCTCAGTCTTCACCCTGCACCCCAGTTGTACCATCATTGGTCATATTAATATTACTTTGAATTATAAAAATTAGGAGAAGTAGCAGAACACAGTGGATAAGTTCATGGACTCTGGAGCCCTGGAACCAGAGTTTGCATCTGGATCTGCCACCGCATAGCTGTAGCATCTTGGACAGGCTGCAAGGTTTCTCTCTGCCTTGGCTTCTTCATCTGTAACTAGGGGTATTAATAGTACTCTCTCATTTGTACCACCATGGCTGTGAGGATTAAATCATCAGTTCATATGTATAGAGCAGTTAAATTTGTCTGGCCCACAGTAAATAATATGTAACCTTTAAGTTTCATTTTAGAGCATTGTAATAGAGTAGCATGGGCTACTCTAACAAACAGACAACATATATCAGTGACTTAATTTAGTAGAAGATTATTCCTCACTTATTTAAAGTCTAAAATGGGTTTTCTTGATTAGTGGGGACCTATGAAACCAAGTAGCACTTAATATTAATAAGGATATTCAAATGTTAGACTGATTCTCTTTCTTGCAAGGAGAAAGTTCAGCTAACCCCAGCGTTAGTTGTATGTGGTCCAAGGTTAGGCCTAGAACCAAGAAAGTGCTAATAAAGATGTACTTATAGTATTGGGAATACCTTGGATTTTTCAGGTAGAGTTTTATAAAAGTCCTTATAGGAGGTAAGTTAATTTTGAAAAGGGGAAAGGAAATGAAAGTAAGCTCGAATGCAGGGAAATGTAGAAAACTCAGCCTAGACGAGAATGGAAAAGCGTGGTTCATGTTGAGTCCAGGGAGAGAGATGGCTTTGAGTGTGGAATGTTGTTAGTGGATATAGGCATAGGATTGGTCAAAATGAAATTATATAGGTGCTGGAAACTAGTAACACATCATGAAGTAGATGAATCTGAAATGATAGTGGCCCAGTTCTGAAGAGATAGTAACAGATTCATAGACTTCTTTTGAAGCAAGCAGAGTAATAGGGCTAATTAAGTCCTTGAAGAGTATTAACATATTCCTGGTGTCCTGAAATAACTATAGACATACTTTGTCTAAAACAAACTCAACATATTTGAGTTTATAGAGCAGCTTCATTGCGGGAGAATTAGAACTGTTTCCTCAATTCATAAGGATTTTACAATATTTTTTTTTCATACCTTACTAGTTTAAACAGGATTTTATGAACTAACTTTAATTCTAAGTAAATCTTTTCACAACGCTATTTGACAATTATGTGTCCATGCAGCTTCTCTCAAAATATATTTTTTCTTTTTTTCTGTTGAAAGATTCCAAGTGGTATTATAAAGAGGAATACCTTATAATAAATTATAAACTGCTCTTCTATGTGCTTTTTTCTCATATCAATACACGTATAAATCAACAGTGTGTTTGTATTTCTTTATTTGCTTTGCTTATACTAAAGATAAATGCTGAAAAATTCAATAGTCTATTATATGTAAACTATTACTAGTATTTTATGACAACTAATTAAAAAGATTGGATACCAAAGCATATTTCTCCATTAGGGTTTTGTAGTTTAGACCTTTATAGGATATTGAGAGCTAAATTAAGTTGACTTGCATTGAATTTAATGAGCTTCTAATGCAAACAAAGCACCATGTTTTATATGTAAGGTTACCATTAATATAGCTGGATATTTAAGCTAACAATATTGGAAATTTTTTTTGTTAGAGGATAATGAATGTTTTGAAATTAAAACAGAAAAAGAATAAAAATTAATTCCACCTAAAATCAACCTATTCCCCTTTTTTTGTTTCAAATGTTCTCCTAGCTTTTGAAGAGCTATAGAGACAACAAATTGTCCCCATACTTTTGTAGAGGTTACTGGGATTAAGAATTTTCAGTCTTTATTTTTTTAGGAATTTTTCTTATGCTTTTAGGACTTTGGCTGTCACTCAAAAGCCCCAGAGGCTTAAAAAAATTAAAAAAACAAATTTTAGTGTTTCTTATTCTTTCTTTTCAGAGTAAAACTCATGCCTACAAGGCCATAGAGCATTTGGTGACCATAGTTTTTTCAACCCATGACTAACCTGTATGTGGCATCAATGCCAGAGCTCAGTAGGAAATTTTCACTTTCTTATGGAAATTAAAAGTAATTGGTCCATTTTAGGTGTTTCTTACATGGTTCTACTTTGCAGAGGGACATGATAGAAAAAAAGTGCAGAAAAAAGTAAAAGGAGGGAAGGGAATTCTGAAAGAAGTCGAAAGGGCAGTGAGTGGGGCGGTGGAGATCTGAAGGTGGAATATTGAAAAGATGAGTCTTGGTGGTTCTGTCTCCTGCTGCTGGTTGGCATGCTGGTCCAAGTTAAGGACTTCAGTGTTATTCCTTAAATGTGTCCAGCTTTACCTTTTTTTTGGTGTTGGAGGCCATTTGTATTCCACAGTGGTTTCTAATTTGTAGTATGTTCTTTCTGCTATGGTAGAAACGTCACTGTTGTGGCAAAGCAGAAATAGGTCAACTTTCGGTACATCTCTAGAAGTGACTGATTTAGCCTGAAGAGCCACATCAGCCACCTGAAGGTCCACATTCCATTTAAAACCACCTGCTCTGCTTTGAAGGGGCCTCTGACTAAATAAGTGATTAGTCATCTGCAAGTGGCGAACAGTGTTAGGTCCACTGTAAATGGCAAACATTCTCATACCAGTGTAGAAGCAGTTTGGTCACCAAAATGTTCTTGTTGCAGCTTCTGTTGTGGATCCTTGCAAGCAGTTTCTGTAGTTTGAGTATGTAAGGAGCCTTGAAATCAGGACTCTAGTTATAGGACTCTAGCAAATACATTTTGAAGAAAATTCATTTGGCATTGCGATAAGAGACTCCAGTAGAGACTTTCTTTGCACATATAAAAAAGGCCAATGTGGAGTTATGCAAGGAATGTGTTCTTAGGTCATGTGTGTCTAAGAAAGCAAGCAAATAAACATCTCTCTTTGTGCTGAAAGGAAGGAAACACTATTTATTGGCATCTCATAACTACATTCGATTTTTGTGAATCTGTTTTGCAGGAAAGCTGTCACTTAGTGAAATGCTTAGGCAAAATTTTAGATTCCAGCACCTTTTTATACTTAAGTTGACTCCAAGGAAGAACTTCTGATGATGTAGGTTCTCACATGCGTACATGCATACAAGCATACATGCGTGTGCTTGTATATGTATATGCACATAGACATATAGCCTACAGGATTCTTGACACAGTTATGCAGGGAAAAGTTTGAAAAGCCTGATGGCTCTGGGAAGGACTCGGGAAAAAGTTCAAAAAGAGACTGCTTTTGGACAAAAACCCTGTAATTCCATGAGGCACTGAATACCTACAGAATTAAAGTGGAGCTCAGAGGTTGCAGTAAGTCTTTTCAACCTTCTAGTTGCCAAAATACATAACTATATGTGGGCAGACAGATTTCATTAGCTTCTGTGAGTAACCAAACCAGAATACATATGTGTAAGTATAATAAAAACAAAGACATTATTTTGAAAAAACCTCAGGAACCTGAGATTTTAAAATGATTTTCAGAAGGGAATATATATTACACTTATGAGGAAAAGCAGTAAATAAGAGAGGAAAGGTCATTTGTTTACTCATTTGTACCAATGTGATGTCATTAATCCAAATAATTTAAACTGTAATCCTGGGTTAAAAGAAAATTAGTAATCACTTATTAAAACAAGTTGTAGCAGGCTGCTGGTAGCAGAAACACCTGATTCTAATTGTCTTCACCAAGGAGGAAATTCTTTCATGTCAAGCAAGTCCAGAGGTAGGACAAGCTGCAGACGTGACAGCTCGGGCCTCTGGCTTCTCTGAGATTCTTTTGCCTTAGACACTTAGGAAACCAGCCACAGGGCTTCCGTCTCCATATCCAGATGAGGCAGATCTAGGCCTCTTTTTTCCAGTCTTTCCTTCTTGGGAGCAAGGCAGACTTTCCCAAGGTCCCTCCAACCCAGAGTCAGCGCAGTATTGGTATTCAGTCCTTCCTCGGGTCCCTGAGTCATCCAGACCTGCCTCGAAAGGTCAGCTCACTGCCCTGGCAAGGGGAGCCGGACACTGCACGCAGTGATGGTCCCCTTCAGGCTTCAGGATTCACACCTGAACTGAGGGCAGGACCACTCACCATCCCTTGAAGTGCGTGAGGGGGAGCGATGGATGCCCTAACAGAATTGGGGCTCTGCCAGCAAGGTTATGGGGGGGAGGGTATCTGCCTTTGTAAACAGAAAATGATGGAAAAGTGGATTTTAAAAAGGACAAGAAATGTGTCTATTAAGTGTAACCTTTGGTTTTCTAGGTTACTTAAAAAACACACCTCATTCTTTTGTAAAGAGAAGATAGATTTTTTTCAAAATAAATAAATAAACAAGAATTTATTTTGAAAAATTTACCAAACAGAGCAATTACCCAGGAATTCTTAGGTGGCACCTGGCATAGGGTTGGGATTGAATATCATTTATCTCCATTACCAAGAAAATGGGGTTCTAAGTCCATAGCTGACACTTAGAAAATGGGGTTCTAAGTCCATAGCTGACACTTATCTTTGATCTTTTTAGTACAACTACTGCCATCTTTGCTAAATCTTATGAAGTAATATCCTGAAAAAAATGCAAGTATTTGGACTTGCAGCAGTTTTTGAAAAAGTCGCTGGTATTTGCATGTTAAAGAAGGTTTGGCAGTTGGGCTAGTAAATGAGGAAGATGCTACTATGTCTTCATAGACCTACAGCATGCGGATTTTTGACAAAGCTGTGGGGTCTCTGAGCATCGTCACTGTAACAGTGGTGACAGCCACCCCTTATTCATCACCTGCACCCTCCGCCAGGCTCCATGCTCAGTGGGTAGTATGTTCACTTTTGTTTTAAGGAGGGAGCATAACTTGGCCCATGCTTCCCCTCCTACAAGTGGAACAGATGGGAGTGGAAACCAGGCCTGTCTACCCTGAAGCCCGTGATATCAGACTTCTTCAGAAGAGAGATGAGAACGCGGCGGTTCTGTCCTCTATGGATGGAGTCTTAGTCCCGGATCAAAGCCTCCGGCACATTAATCACTGTGCTTTTGGTCGCCATGTAGAACAGAAACTGTACTATATGCAGTGTGCAGGTATTAAAGGGAGTTTTCCCTTGCCCTGCCTTCCTCCCAGTGTATTCTTCCCACAGAAGTCAATTATCCGGTGGAGCCATAAGGCTGCTGTATTACTGCTGTGCCGAGACCCATCTGGGAGCTTCCTGCCTCACCCGGAGTAGGAGCTAAAATCCTAGGAGACCTCCTGGTCCTCTGCCTGCTCTCTTCCTGCCACCCTCCATTCTCTGGCATCGCCTCCTGCTCTTCTCCTTCTGGACTCTTCCTTGTTCCACCCTCGTTGATGTTTCCTGAACCCAGCAGCCTCCCTTCTGCTTCTGGGATTTCGCCTTTCAGGGTGTTTGTCCTACACTGCTCCCTCACCTGGAATCGGCATAGGTCCCTCCTCCTCTCCTGCAGGCCTTTACTACCTGGTCTGCGTGAGGACCCCACCGCACACCCTAACCCCTTGCTGTTTCTGGTTTGCCTTCCTGGGGGTTTTCAGTGCTGTGTCACATCCTGTACATGTATTTGCCTGCTGTCAGCCTCTGCCCGCTAGAAGCTCAACAGGGGGCTTCGTGCATTGCTAGACCCCGAGCGTCAAGAATGGGGCCAGGTACAGTGTAGAGGGTCAGTAAATACTGTTGGCCGAATGAAAGAGTGACTCATTCTTAGACAGAGCCCTGGCTGTGATCAAGCAGGTGAACCGCTGAGAGAGATTCACAAGGACATGGGATTACTTAAGTGGAAAACCTCCTTTAGATGTTTTTACCCGGTGAATGGTGTTCAGTCCTTTTTTCTCACTAAGAGTGAATCAGAGTGTCTGGTTTTGTTTAGCACATTTTACTCTGATATTCCTCCAAATGTGGAACCTTGGTATAATTCTCAATTGCTAGAAAAGTTTTCCAGCCTTCTTAACTTCCAGCACGTTAGAAGTCTTGAAGGCAGTCACCCAGTAGCTTCCATGTGCCCACGACTCTGCAGACCCAGAGGGACACTCAGGATTGTATTGACATGTTTGTAGTTTGCATGGTGCTGCTTGTAGGTGATATGCCAAATGAAGGCAGAGCTTCATGTGGAGTTAGTATTGTTTTTGCTACCCCAACAATATGATGACAGGCAAAGAAGAGACAACTACGCCAGGCTAACCAGTGTGTACATCAGGGGAGGAAAGACAAGGTCAGACGGAAGATGCTTATGGCAATGGTGGTAACCAGCTCTGAGGGACTAGACCTTTGCACCTCTGGTATCTAGAGTAATTTTCATTACTTGAAAAAAAAATTTCTTTGGTGATATGCCAGGTACTTTGCTAAGTGCTAGGAACAATGACACACAGCAGAATAAGATCCCTGTCCTTGGAACTTCCAAACAGGTAGGGAAGACTGGTATTTTAACCAGTACACACACAGATATAAATAATTAACCATGATTAAAACTCTGAAGAAAATTAGGCAGTGTGAGAGGGAGTGATGGTGGGAGGGGCCAGGGTGCACCCCGCCAAGAGCATAAGGCCTGACCTTTGAGTAGGTGTGAGAGTCCTGGCTTGAGTTTAAGGAGGTGATTTTGTCATTTCATTAGCAGCAGTCACAGTAAGCCTCAGGTGTCAAACCCACATCTCTGTAACAGGGTACATGAAATTGGGAAGTTCAGTAAGATTCAAAGGTTACTTAGCAAGAGAATGGCTGTTTATATTAGGCTCATGGTGTTGCTTGGGACAGCAGGATTCTGTTGGATGGAGAGTGTGCAAACAGCAGGTATGACCAGCATATCTAGGCAGGGTGGCGGCGGCTGCAATCTACGTGGCTGAAGAATAAACTGTGGGGCTTTAAACTGTGGCAGGGCTAGGAAACGGCCACAGTCGAGGGGGATTATACTGTTTTATTAAGTTGTCTTTGCGCTTCAAATAGAAAGGCCATATAAAGTCAGACTGTTCCAGAAAAAAAAAAAAAAAGAAAGAAAAAGTCTTCATGTTCATGCCCTACTAAGAAGATCAAAGTTCATTTAAGTTTGAATTGAATGACAGCTGGTTTTAAAAAACCCTACTTGCTGCCCTGGCTGGTGTGGCTCAGTTGGTTGGGCGTCATCCAGTGCACTGAGAGGTCACCCGTTCGATTCCCGGTCACTGTTCCATTCCCGGTCAGGGCACATGCCTGGGTTGTGGGCTCGATCCCCAGTAGGGGGCGTGCAGGAGGCAGCCAATTGATGTTTCTCTCTCTCCCTCTCTCACCCTTGCTCTGTTTCTAAAATCAGTAAAAACATATTTTTTAAAAATCCTGCTTGCACTGTCAAAGCAACACCCAGCCACAGCGTTTTAGCTGTGAAGCTCACCCCCTTATACTTGTTAATAGCATGTAATATTTTAAGTGGCATACAACTATCCTTTACTCTGTGGAATATGAGTTTCTGTAAAAATGACTGGTCACCATTCATTTCTTCAGCTTCTTTCATTATATAATGTGATCTGGGTTTCCATAGGAGCAGAACCAAATCAAAACAAAACTCCACAGGCTCTTTTGAAAACCATTTCGGAGCAAGTAGTATATGCCCAGCTGTATAACTGCCATTTCTTTGCTATAGCATTGGGATGCTGAAATGGTAGCTCCCTTTAACTTTGTAAATTCTGCCTTTTTTTCTCCCTGGCTGTTAAATATGTCAGTATGTTTGAGGATTGCTCTAGGATTGCCCTGGGAACTTGTTCCTTTGTCAGTTCAGGGAAGAACCAAGTAGTTTCTCTCCCTGACTCTGCTCTGTGCCCTTCAAAGCAGAATCTCTCAGAGTGTGGGAGGAACCCCTGCACCAGAAGCCCCTGGGATGCTGTTAAAACTGCAGGTTTCTGAGCCCAAGCCCAGAGTTTCTGAATGCAAAACTCTAGGATCCTGAGAGGGATTATATTCCAGCTCAGTCCCTGCAAGTCCTCAGGACCACATATTTATCATGGTTCCATCCCAACATTATTGTGACAGTTCTGTGGTGCCAGAGAGCATCAGACATTTAAACCCGTCCACCCAGGCCTCTAGCCTAGACTTACTCATAAATATTACCTAAAAAGTTAGTCACATTTGTTTTTAAATTCTGACCTGTTTTTTTTCCAGAATAGACTGATAATTTACCTCTTTTCCATGGGTCAAGTTTTACAAATGTTATATGAAGGGAATTTTTTTTCATGATGTTAAAAAAAAAAGGTATTTAGACCATTAAAGCATATGAATTTGTAAAAAAGTTCTAAAGAAAATAAAAATAAAACGAATTTATCCTTTTAGGAATCTTATATCTTCCAAGGACTTGGTTGATTATTTCGTCAGCTGTGTAAGGCACTTCAGAGTAATCAGAGTTCTGCACATAGTTCACCTGAGAGTCAACAACTCCCTTTCAGTGTCCTTCTGGGATGCCTGATCCATTCGGTTTAGCTGTTGTGTGTGTTTTTTTCCTCCAAAATCCTATTTGCATGAACAGGAACGATCCAGTAAGACTTCTGAGGGGAGAGAACCAGTCCATGGATGAAAGCATAGAAGATTAGCTCTTTTATTTCTGTGTCCCCCGATGCTGAGCACAATGGCTGATGTGCAGCAGGACCCTGTCTACCCTGCTGTCCCTGCGGCGTCATCCCAGAAAGGGATGTCCCCGACCGAGAGAGTGGGATAGAGTGAATGGCCATTTGAGTCACTAAGTTCTCCTGCTGCTGATGCCCAAGCCAAGGTCAGACATGCCAGCGATGGTTGATGTTACAAACATAGGTCACTTATACATTTGCTGGTTTCCATAAATTGCAAGAAAATGAGCACAGACTAGCTGCTCATAGAACAGCTAAACCCAGTGCACAGGGAGGAGGCCTTGAGAGAACAAGCAGGGCGCACAGCCACCCGCTGTGGGGAGTGAGGAAAACAGCTCTTTAGGGAGGCCCAAGGCCGCACCAGTTCTCTCAGGGTCCACTGGAGCAGTCTGAGAACCGAGAGGTTATGGGGACAACCAGAGGCTAACCAGAGAGGAACCTGGGAGCATAAAAACAGGGCCACGTCCACACGTTCCATTTGCTGTTAGCAGTATGAACTGGCTACTGGCAGGTTGGCCTTTTTATTTAAGAACCTTTAAAAAATGACGCAGTTGCTTTCTATGAAAGTAGGAGGCTGATATTCAGCACTCCGTGAGTATGTACTGCATAAATGTTACTACCATGTGTGAGATCATTACATGGAACTAGCTGCTAAGTTAAAAACAAAACACCTGTTTCTGTGTAGGAAGTGTCTGCACATTTTCTTCAGTCTCCCACATCAGTACAGCAGAAAGCTGGGTAGTGCAGGTGTTTGGAAAACTCAAGCATTGGTACATCATATAGGTTCCAATTAGAGGCCCATGCATGCAGTTTCTTTATGCCCCTTCTAAACACATTTATCTTGTTAACACTTGTATTGGCTTTTTTTTTTTTTTTTTTTTTAATGCAGAATCTAACATTGACTCCTGGTAGAGGATTTATTAATGAGAACATATTTTCACTACTGTGCAGTGAATAGATAATAGCATTTTTGTTACCTGTAAATACCTCCACGAAAGCCTTTCAGTCAGGTCACATTACTTCTCAGAAAAGGCTAATGTTTGTGTAATAACTCAAAGGCATGACTGTAGTCATCCCTCTCCCCCATGTTATGTGTGTCTATCTCTTACATTTTGCCATTCCCATGGAAAGATGTACTTCCCTGTGAAAAATTCCTACGGGGTTTCAGTAGCCCACAATCCCATTACCGTAATTGACTGGCCTCTCACCTGCCCCCACCACTCAGATAAGAGGATTCACTTTTGTGCCTGTGCAGGTGTATTTTGCCAACATCAGCAGTCAGACGGTTCCCTGTTTCTTTAAACAGTGTGTGTGAGAAGTGGAATTTGAGCCCAGGCCTCCTTGGGAAGACCAGAATCATTTCCTTTTTCTAAAATTCTTTCTGAGACTAGTGATACTGCTTTGCTAAAAATGTTCTGTATTAAAGGCTTTCTGTTAGCACATAGGCAGACGTGACCAGTGTGTGGGAAATGCTGCGAGTGATGGCGGTCGCACTTTGCAGAGACAGCGTGACCTTTCTGTGCCAGGATCGAACAGTCGGTCCGTGAGTCGTCGGCCTGGGATGGTTTCGATGTGGCCCAGCCTCCAGGAAGGACCTGGGTCAAATACCAAGATGCTTTCCTACCTCAGGGGGCCAAACACAGAAGCATAGCTCTGTCCTCAAACCTACCCAGTCAGTTTAATTGCTGGGTTCATCATTTCATAATGTAATCACTCTTATGGGTGGTTAGGCAGTTAACCAGCCATATGGAAGTGATGTGAAATTATAATCAAGGTAAAATTGAGCAGCAGAGTAAGACTCCAGCAGCTTTCTGGTTTCTGTGCTATGGGAAGACAGGCGCTGGAGCAATGGTGTATATATACCTGGTTAATATGTTCTTGAGAAGGGCCCAATGGCCTTCCTTAAGCTTAGGGACTTGAGAAATAACCGCGGAATATGAGACAAATGAGACTTAAGATTGGCAAAAGGGAGAATATTTTCAAACCACTTCAGCCCATTAGACTTTCAGTTGGTTATAAAACAGAACATATGACCTCGGAGCGGACAATCAGCCATGAATTTATTTGATTCACAGTAAATGTTGTTTTTGTGTCTCTGCCTTTATACCAACTTCACTCTGACTTGCCCCGGGCCACTGTAGCTGTCTTCCACCTGCTGCCACCAAGGTTCCAGTTGCGCCTTCCTTCAGGACAGGATCTTGTCAATTGCTTCCTACAGAGGAGATGCTCGGAAGGTACATGTTGAAGTGAATTTTCAAAATAGTTGATAATATCACTTTCATAAACAATAGGACTCATTTTGCCCGCCCCCCAAATTGCAGCATAATTGACGCACAACATTGTATTAGTTTTTGGTGTACAACATAATACTTCAGTGTTTATATGTAGAATTGTGAAGTAATCACCACAAGGGTCTAGTTAACATCTGTCAGCATACACAGCTATAGATTTTTTTCTTGTGATGAGAACTTTTAATATTTATTCTCTTAAGCAACTTTCAACTATTCAGTGCAGTGTTACTAACTGTTGCCACACTGGACACTACATCCCCGTTATTTATTTATTTTAAAAATGGAAGTTTACATCTTTTGACTTCCTTTACCCATTAGCCCACCCTGTGTCTGTGGGCTTTTTTTTTCCCCCCCCATAAAAAAGGTTCCACATACAAATGAGATCATACAGTATTTATTTTTCTGTCTGGCTTATTTCACTTAGTATAATGCCCTCAGGTCCATCCACGTTGCAAATGGCAGGATTTTTATTCTTTTTTTATGGCTGGATAATATTCCATTGCATATATATATGCCACCTTTTATTTATCCTTTCATCCCTTAGGTTGTTTCTATATCTTGGCTGTTGTAAATAATGCTGAGATGAACGTGGAAGTGCATATATCTTTTTGAGTTAGTGTTTTGGTTTTCTTTGAATAAATACCCAGAAGTGGAATTGCTGGATCATATGGCAGCTCTGTTTTTAATTTTTTGAGGAACCTCCATACTGTTTTCCATAGTGGCTGCACCAATATACAATCCCACCAACAAGTGCACAAAAATTTCCTTTTCTCCACATCCTTGGCAACACTTTTAAAAAAAATTCCTCACCTGAGGATATGTTTTTACTGATTTTAGAAAGAGAGGAAGGGAGGGGGAGGGAGAGGGAAACATCGATGTAAGAAAGAAATATCGATCGGCTGCCATGTGCCTCGACTGGATGTCAAACCTGCATCCTAGGTATGTGCCCTGACTGGGAATTGAGCCCACGACCATTGGTGTACAGGATGATGCTCTAACCAGCTGAACCAACTGGCCAGGCCTACTCCTTGTCTTTCTGAGGATAGTCATACCGACAGGTGTGGTTTTGATTTGCATTTCCCTGATGATCAGTGATGCGGAACTCTTTTTCATGGACCTGTTGGTCATCTTTGCCTTCTTTGGAAAATGTTTATTTAGATCCTCTGCCCATTTTTAAATTAGATTGTTTTTGTTTTGCTATTGACTTGTATATCCCTTCCCTTTTGATGGTTAAAAGAGAGCATTTTAATTACCTTTTTCCTCTATCTTGACCGATTAAAGGAAATACTATTATATGGTGGACTATTGGCAGTGAGTAGAAATAAAAAGCAGGTTTAACATTAACCTTATAGAGAAACAGTGAAAGGCCAATGAAATAATATAAGAAAAGGCTTACTAATAATATTACTTGCTAATATAATTAAATAAACATGGAAAATATTGTGCATTTAGATAGTGGTCTAGATCCATCCTAATACCTCACCACCCACTTTCAATAGAAGCTATTTTCATAAGTGTATAGGAGTCTAGTAATGTCATTTTGGCTAGAAGTCATTTTACATTTATGTCACTGCTATAGCGTGGATTAAGCAGGTGCAAACAAATTAAAGAAGAGAATGTTTAGATCTCAGAGAATAAAATCCGTATAACTTTCAGAGGTAGGGCTTGAAGTATCTCCATGGTTTGAGGAAGAAGTTTTAGTGACACCATGTTTCTGTGCATGATTCGTACATGTACAGCGTGGGAGTATTCATCACCTAGAAGTCTAGAATTAACAATTTTGTAACCAACTATATAGAATGATTCATACAAAGCCTTTCACTTTTTTTTAAAAAAAACCATACATTTGGATAAATAGTGAATTATGGATTTTTATTCTCTTTTATTAATAAAGTAGTGTCTTTTGTAATGACTTCTTAACTGTTCATGGCATGGCATATGCTGCTTATAAAATATTTTAATATACTAAGGTCTAGTTCAGAATTACAATCAAAGAAGGGGCCTTTAGAAAATATCTTCCAGGAAGTCTGATTATAAAAGATTTTAGTAGTAACGTTCTTCTTGACCAGAATTTGTCTAGCATTGTGTGTCTTGTCTTCATTTTGTACATTTTCTTTAGTTTTATGACTAGATTCTTAATAATACCTGCCTACCACCCCACTCTTCTGTTCCTTCTTGGACCTGAGTAAGTATAGCTTAATGCCCAGTCTTCATTTATCATAGCTAATTTGAGAGACAGTTGAGCCTGGACATGCAAGATCTTGTTACTAAGCACTGATTTGTAAGCACCAGGGACTGTCCTGGTCGTGTTAACACACATCACCTTATTTCATCTTCACAGTACCTCTCCAACAGAGGTGGTGCGTTGCCTGTTTACAGATTTGGAATCATAGGTTCAGAGGGCTTCAGTAACTCTCCCAAGGCCAAAAAGAAAGCAGTTTCTCCAGGACTGAAACTCAGTTGTATCTTACTCCCAAACCATTGCTTTTTCTACTGTGCAACACTGCTTCCCCTGTAACTTTGCCTGTTTCAGAAATCAGTTTATCTTGGAACAAGCAGCTTACTCTCTGCTAGGTGTTATGACCTATTTTCTGTTTTATAACACTGCCAGGTAAATAATTTAAGACTATGTGTGTTTTTAATTGTTTGTCTATATGTCGTTGCTACTGTTTTTTAAAGCAAATAAACAATAACAAAAATCGAGTAGCCAGGAAGGCAGCCTGCACATAGGGAAAAAAAAGAGAAAAAGTCCCCGTGCTAAGTGAGTCATCTCTTCACCTGGTGTCATCTCTCCCCTTGGGCACATGCCTTGGAGCATTGGGGCCTCAGGGGTGCTTTTTATTGGCTTAATTGTTTAGCTCAATAACTGTTCCCTTGTGCTTTCACAATAATGTGCATTTCATTATTAGAAAGGGACCAACACTGTATGGTATTGAGGTAATGTAATGTAGTTTTGATTCAAACAACCACATGGACTTAAATATTGACTAGAACTAGTGGATAATCAAATAGTTGTTTCATATGTTTTTTTACAAATGGGAAAATTAAAGTAAACTAAAATGGTATAATTTTGAGCGTTTAATGGCGTGTAAGAAGAGAGAACCCATTTGACTCTGAGGTTTAGCCAAGTTCACTGATATAAGATTATATTTCTTTTTTAAAAAAAATTATCTTCATTGTTGAAACTGTTACAGATCTTCCCCCTTTCCCCCCACTGAGCCCCTCCCCCCGCTCCCACCCCCTCCCCAGACCCTCCCTGGGAGTTGAATAGGGCAATTGGATCTGCAGGAAGTAATATGTGGGCCATGGTACTGTTGTAAACGTTGCTAAATAGCTTATTGGTTAATCTCCACACGAGATAAGGGAGACATAATTATAACTACAGAAAAAACAAACCAAGGCTTAAAAACCTGGCACTGCGGAAAGCGGGGAAGAGCTGACAGAGTCCAAGGCTAGGTCACAGGGAAGAGGCGACGGAAGGATAGGTCAGATGCCCCTTTCCTCCTCTTGCCCGTGGGGGCGGGAAGTGCCGTACAGCGCCGCTGAAACAAGAAGCAGAGCTGAGCGATTGAAGAACTAAAAATAACAGAATCCAGAGAACTAGGGAAGAATTAGAGGTGAAGGAAGTGTGAATGAGTTAGATAGGAGGTTGGCAGGCAGGCAGTCAACAGATTCGCTCTGAGGTTGACAAATCAAGAAGAGATACAAGCCTATTATTTAGTTAAACTGATAACCTCTCCAGGGCTGTAAAAACAGTAATAATGGGGAATATAGGTCCAGAGACACTTACCCCTTATTACCATCTTTTCAGTTTGGAAAAGTTTAAGTGCACACACATTATTTTAAAAATAATGTTAAAAAAACCCACAGAAGGATTTCAGCTGTTGTGGATATAGCGACAATAGTGACTTCCCGCGTGTGCTGGCACATTGCTGCTGTACCTGGCCGCCGGATACTGCCGTGGCCGGTCCAGAGCTCTAGTTTCCAGAGTCGGGACAGCAGTAAGTTGGGGTGGGGTAACCAAATGACTGGCAGCCACAATCCCATTCAGATCTTTAACTTCCATGGTGGGATCCTGCTCCAAATGTGTTCCCAAACGCTCTACTCTTCCCCAAAAGTGCAAACGGAAGGGCTCTGCTGCCGGGCGCTTCCCCTAGGCTGCTGTGGCCTCTCTGCGGGGTAGGTGCCTGGCGCCTGCGCGGCCTTTGTTTTCTTTGGTCCGAGGAGTGGCTGAGCTTTGGGCACCGGCTTCCTTCCTGGAACTTCCTGCGAGGGAGGCTTTGACTTTTCTGCATGAACACTCCGAGTGCCTGTGTGGGGAACAATGGCTGCAACAGTTGTTTTTCAAGAAGGGGCTTGGTTTTGGTTTGACCTTGGGAAGAGTGGATTGTTGTGTTCGTGGCGCCTCCAGGTGGGCGGTCAAGGAAAGGCTTCTCGGTGAGTTTGGAGCCCTGGGGGAGGGTGACTTGATGGTGCCACTGGAGCTCTTCGCCGTCCGTGATGGGCTTGCGGTGGGGAACGGAGTGCGGGAAAGGGCTGGGGAAAGAACTTCCTAAGGAGTTAGTGCCCACCGCTCGACGGCGCGCCCTGCCTTAGGAGGTTTTGTGCAAAACACCTTTATCTTTTTTTGCTTCTCTCTAGCCAAATTTCTAACTAATCCCATCTTTTAAAATAAAGGCTGTAAAAGGGGTACTCCGAGGTTCCCCCAGCAGCTGGAAAATCCTGCCTAGTAATTGTAGCTGCAGACTTCTTTATCAGGAATTGATTTGCTGTTGATTTAGTCCAGGCTGCAAAGTCAGATGCCACCGTGATTTAAGGCAGGTGCTTCTAAATGAGTGGCATCATCTTGCCAGGGACTCTGGCAAACTAAAATCTCATGACTCCTCGAAGTTGTTCAGCTTCAACTGTCGCCACATGTGGAGGAGAGCAGGCTTAAAGGGTTAGCAGAGCTTCCAGTTTTTCAAGAGAAACAAGGAATCCGAATTTTTACGTGAAATCTCTTGGATGTTAAATGTTGCTAACTAACTAAACAATTTTAAAACTACTGTCTAGACTTAAAAAATAAGCCTGTTAGATGGTCTTCCCCCCCGACCCACCCCCCATTAGGAATAACTCTGTCACCCAATTGTTTTTCAGTTTTGATTGTTGAAATTGAGCTGAACATCTACTGGACACTTATTTATGTTCCAGTTTTTCCCGAAAGCATTTTAATGATGCTCTTATCATATATAATTAATATAATATAATATAATATAATATAATATAATATAATATAATATAATATAATATAATATATAATATAAATTAGAAGTAGGTGAAAAAGTCAAAACAATCATAATAATTATATTTAATTATAATGTTTAATTGGATATATAATATATAATTGGATAATAAATGGAACCAGAATGAAATTATATATACACACATATAAACAATGTATACATGTGTAAACATTTCAGTGGACCTTAAATTGGGCATCCAACTTTCTATTTCTGGCAAATTTATTGGCTCTGCAATTTGTAGTTCTCTTAACTGTTTAACAGAGGCACCTCTTCATGATGCTAAGATCAAAAGGATACCTCTCAGATGGGCCTTCAAAGGAGCACACCGAATCATGACACGCAAGATTCTTAGCGCAGTACACATTTTATAGGACTAGTCTTATATTGCCCTTCATTCAAAGGTTGAGAATATACTAAAGTTTAGCTAGAAAGTGAGATTATGAGGAGGGTTGGGCTGTAGGTAGAAACTTCTGGTGGTCTAACTTAAGCCGATGGTGAGGGGCAGAGTAGGGGGTGGGATAGTTATGGAGACAAGTAGTTAAGAGCCCAGTCTCTGGAAGCAGAGGGCCTGAGTTTGAATCCTAGCACCCTCTCTCATTAGTGGTGGAAACTTGGGTAAGTTCCTTTATCTTTTTAAACCTCGGTTTCCTCATCTATAAAACGGGGATGATTATATAATGGGACCACTCATAGGACAATTGTGTGGCTTCACTGGTTTAATTCAAATATCGCACTCACTGCAGTTCCTTGTTCCCTGACAGGCATTCCATAAACATGATGAATTAGAGAAATTGCCAGCAGGGGGAAGTTAATTGTCAAAATGATTAAATGTGGCTGAGATTTATTTACAGGACTTACATGTTTTTGTTTGCCACAATAAAAATATTTATTCCACTGTATTCCTGGTAACCAAAGTTTTAAGTACTTATGTACAGAGTATTTTGCAAGGTTTTATAGGATGGCCCCTGCTCTCAGGAAACTTGCATTTTGGTTAACAAGATAAATATGCATTGCCAATACAAGACAGAGTGTGCTAAAGGCCATCCCAGCAAGGCTGTGGCCATTCAGAGAGGGTTTGTCACAGTGGGCTGATACCAAAGTAAGATTTCACAGGTGATGGTTATCTTTATTGTTTTCAGGATAGATTTTGGTAGTTTGAGTAATTCCAAACACTGTGTAAGAATAATTTCAGCTATATAACAGAGTCCAAAGATTTAACCACAACAATTAGCCATGCTTTGCAATTTATATTAATTAAACTTTATTACTGGTAATTTAGGTTGGGCCATCATATGTTTATTTTCTTGTTACAGAGAGTGCTCTTAGCTGGCCTTGGGGTATACAGAGAGATGAGTTCTGTGTCAGCATGCATGGTGCTAGGCAGCCTTGCACCTTGATTGAAAGCATAGACCCTGGAGCAGAACCCCTGAGCTTCTCCATTAGCAGTCTCTTGTGGCCTTTGGAAAGTTAGGTGGCCTGTCTGTTCCTCAGTTTGTCATCTGTAAATTGGGGTATGATTGTACTAGTGTGCACTTCATAAGGCATGCTATAAAGATTACATGAGTAAGTATCTTTGAAGTCCTAAGAACAGTGTCTGGCATAGAGTAAGCACACATGTGTTAGTTGTTATCATTGGTCCCTCTTGGAACCATCGGTATTAAAATTTAAAGGACCGCTGTCTGGTCAGGCTCGGGCATTGAGCCTGTTAGTTTCAGAACAGAGTATAGCTGACTGTGCACATGGGGGTAGAAACTCATAACTTAAGACCCTCTGGGCTTCATTAGCTTCTTGGCCGTGGAAAAGGAGGGGAGAGTTAGGAGAGTCCCTACTTCAGACCCAGGTATTGGAAGCTCAGCCCCCGTCTCAGCTGCAGCTCGCTTCCTCTGTGATACATGGCAAGTTCTCCAGTCTGTTATCTGTATCTGTGAAACAGGCCTAACCCCTTACTCTTCATGTGTGCTGAATTTTCATCCACTTGGAAAGCAGTTGGGGGGGGGGGTCATGCTTGAGAAACGAGTGGGTGAATGAGTTACATTCTAAAGTGCTATAAAAATTAAGCAAATATAAATGTACCCACTAAATATTATTGATTTGATCTCAGGTTTTCATAGGAATCCAAATCTACAGTAGTCATTATAGGAGAAAATTAAATTTCTACCATATTATCTTATAGTGGCACAATAAAGTCTTTCATTTTCATGCTCAATTTTTGTGTTTCCTGGAAATCTTTACTATTGAACATGAAGACACAGAAAATGCATTCTCACCAGGTTTCCCCCCCTTTCCATCAAAGAATTGGCTTGAATCTCAGTGTGCTCTTGAGCCCTTCCTAATGAACGTCTGTTCTTTGTGCTGGCAGCCGGCTCTCCTGCACGTTAGTGGCTTCACACACATCTGGCTCCAGAGGCCTCCTTTCGGGGGGAGTTGCTCCGCCCTGAGGGGTTATGTAGAGATGAAGCCACCCACTGCCTGTGTGTGAAACGTACCCCAGCCTCTGGAGCTGCACAGGCCGGGCGGGGAGAGCCGGCTTGCCACAGAGCCAGGCTCTCAGGCCACTTGTATCTCAAAACGTGGGCATGATCACGGCTCTTTTGAAGTTCATGTTTTTCTTAAAGAAAAAATTTGGCCATTCTCACCCATTTATCCTTCAAATGAAATTTAGCATCGTTTTGTCAGCTTTTTAAAAAAAATCCCATTGGTATATTTGAATGTGATTGCGCTAAACATACAGATGCATTTTTGGAAAATTTACACCTTTACAATCTAGGAACATGGTATGTCTGCCTTTAAAAAAATTTTAAATGCCTTCTCTGTGTCTTACCTCAGTAAGTGAAATATTTTACTTTGTTTATATAGGTCCTACACATTTCCTGTTACATTTATTTCTAGATATTTTATATTTTGTTTTTGATTGCTGTAGTGAATAGACTGTTGTTCTTAAATTATGTCTTCTAACTGGTGTTTGCTGATTATAGAAAAGCTGTGGATTTTTGTACATTTATAAGTGGGCTTAATCAGCCCATTTACTGAATTGCCTGGGAACCAATGTCTCTTGCATTTATACTGTTTATGAACACAGGGGAAATGAGTACGGGGAGATTATATTTTTATTTTATTTTCTGTTATGCTCTAAAATGTACCCTGGGTCTCCATTTTTTATTCACTGTTGTATCCCTACCACCTGCCTCAGGACTTACCATGGTACATGCTGGATTAATACTTAAGGAATATTTCTTAGGTTCCTTAATTCTATTATTATAGAATTTATCAGTTTTTCTCTTGTCTTTTTATAGACAATGATTATATAATCCCTAAATAATAACTTTGTTTCCTTTGTAGTATTTGTTTCTTGCATTTTAATTCTTACCTTAGTATTTTGGCTAGAACTTTTAGTATAATATTCGGTGATATTCACCATTGCAGGAATTCTTATTGTGGCCTTGAATTTAATGGGAATGCCTTTAGTATTTACCTATTGGGAGTCTGAAAAAGATTTTTTTAAATTGCATTAAAGATAGGTACCTTTATTCCTGGTTTACTAGAATTATTTTGTTTTAAAATCAGGAATAGAGTCAGTACCTATGTGTTAAGATGATTATTTGATTGTCCAACTTTGACTTATGTGATAACTTATTTCTCTATATAGTCTTGTATTAAAGTGTGTAAAAGGTGTCATTTGCCTTTAACTATCACGGATACATTTAAAAAGGAAAGTTACCTGCTGGGAGTTCATCCTGTGACCGCAGGAGGGTTCCTCTTCCTGACTAAGATGGATGAGAAAAAGTTCCAGCCGCACTGGTGTGAAGCTGGTTAATCTAATTAACTGCACTGCCCTTAGGATGAGCCTCGGCATCGCCGGTACCCTTGATGCTGGCGTTCAGCCAGGCCTCCGAGGCTTCATCGACTGGCCACCAATTTCACCCTCCTGTCCCTTTGACCTGCTCACGGCTGGGAGCCAGCATCTCTTGTGCCTGCATTGCCCCCAGCCCATCTTTGGGAATACCAGAAGAAAAAGCTAAAACCTTGGAACAGCCCTTTAAAAATGATTATTATTATTTTTAATCAAAGTAAAATTTGTTATATATATGAAAAAAAGCTCAAGGAGTACAAAAGTATATAAAACAGAGATGGAAATTCTCAATCCCGTTTCCCAGAAACAAGCTGCCATTTGCAATTTGGTTTCTACCCTTGCAGGCTTTGGTTGGTTGGTGGTTTTCTCTGCAGGAGCATAAGTTGGGGGGAAGGTATTTTCTTATCTTCTGCCAGTGGCAGCAGGGAAACTAACACATACTGAACAGGGGCCTTGCTTACTTTACTGTATTTAATTTCATGACACTTCTCCCACTAACATGCTATTTTATATTTGCTCAAGGTCAGTGGTCTTAAGTGGCAGAGCTGGGATTTGGACCCAAGTCTGTGTTCATTGTGCCTGTTCCCCTCTTTCAGGGACCACACCTGTCTGTCTAAACCTGCATTAAGATGATAGAGTTTAGGCTCAAGTGGCGGTTTAAGTTTAAATTAATTAAAAGTAAGTAAAAATTAAAAATTCAGTCCCTCTGTTGCACTATGTTTCAAATGCTCAATAGGCATGTGTGGATAGTCACAACTAAAGAACAAAGATAAAGACCAGGTAGATAACATGCCTCATTGTAGGAAGTTCTGTTTGACAAAGATGGAATCACTGAGATCTGAAAAGTCATGAGCAGAGGGCTTTTTTTTTAAAGCTCTATCTGAGCACCTTTACTAGATTCTTATGTTCTAGATTTTGAAAGGCAGCTCAGAAAAATCCTGCTTGTTCAAGAAGTGGGAGAAACCTGCTAGATCCAAAATTTTTTAAGTGAATTACTGGTCACTTGTTACATTTCTGGCTCTGCTGGGCATGGGATGCGGGCGTTCTAGGAAATGCACTCACTGTGGTTTTGATGGATCTGAAAGTGGAGCATCCAGAGCAAGATTGTACTTCCCGTCTAATCTTATTGTTTTTCCTGCAAAAAGTGAAGGTGACGCATTTCTTTCCCTCCTGTGTGTGTATAAACCAGCAGAAGGGGAGAAGGACAGATCCCTGCAGCACCCCGAGTTTTGACTGTGGCCCACGCCGGCCGCCTCGGGAGGATCCAGGTGCTTCTCTGACTGCTGTGTGCACGGGGCCTTTTAATGGCTGTGTAGTGAATAAAACTGGGGAAGGATGCTCATGTTGGGGCCGAGGCCATGCAGGTTGGCAGTAGGCAGCTGAGTGTGGGGAGACTAGAAAGGAAGGAGGGGCTCATGACCATCAGCTTTCATAACGCAGTTCAAACCTTTAGCATCCAGTTGGTCGTGAGGAACTTGCTCGTGCTTTGGGGAGCACCCAAGGGTGCTGGTTCCCTGTGTCTATGGAACACGTGCTTGAGAGTGAGAACACATTATTTTTTTTGCCTTAATTTAGTCGGTGCTCACAACACGTGATACCTTCATGTATTGCAACAAAGAACTGCCTCAGATTTCTTGGAAAATCCGTAGGGTTGAGCTGTCGATGTGGCTAGAAAGTGAGCTAGGATGTTTTCCAGTGCTGATGAAACTACTGAAAAACATTTTGCTGTGTGATATTTAAAAGCCTTGGTATATTAAGAAAACTAATGGTATATTCTAACATAGATAGATACACCTGTGTCAGTATTCTTTCTTCTACCATCTTTCTCCTTCACCAAATGAAGGATTGGACATCTCACTTATTTATTGCCTGATGTGGATATCTACATTTTATGACTTTTCTGTTTTCAAGTTGGCCTTAATTTTATTCTTCAGTATTGGGCTGTGTTAAAACCGGCAGATCAGACTAATTGTATAGGGAGGCAAGATCTTGGGCAATAAACAAGCTAATTCCTGAGTTTGAATTGGAAACTTTGATGGCTGCATTAACTTTCAGACCAGCAGAAATTCTTAAATTGCTGCTTTAGGGCCCTGGATGGTAATTCGGGTGTGTTAGGAAATTACAGGGAATCACAGGGTGTGAAATCATTAAGAGAGCCACAGTTGTATTTCCCACCTGCAGGTGGCAAGGCCAAAGGGAGCACATTTAGGGGGTTGAATAAGACTGAATGGTCTGCTTGGCTGCCTTCTGGAGGAATTACTGTATCTCCTAGAGCTTAGAAATAACAGACCTGGGGAGTAAACTAAGCTAGCCTATAAAAGTAAATAGACTATAAGTTCTCCAGGGGGGAAAATGCTGTTCTACCATGATTTGTCCAAAATATTTTTATTTGGAGTAAACTCTCGTGCCCTGTGATCATGCAACACTGGGGAGGAAGAAGGGTGCTGTCCCTGTGTGGGTGCAGATGCTGGTGGCATTACTTCCCCCAGGCTCTGTGAGAGTGGGATAAACTTGCCCACAGGAGGTGATTTCCCATAAAATCTCCACACTTAGGAGTTACTCACACAGGCAGTGCTGGCACTGGTTGTCCCCCTGGGTTCTCTTTAAGAAGCCCAGCATGTTAGTATCTCTGCTCTGGCAAACAGCATCGTCTTTCCTTTGGTTTCATACACTTATGAAGATTAATTCGGAATGAAATGTAATTGAAGGCCAATTACATCTGATGGCTAGATCTATTAGAATAGAGCAGTGTTGTTGATTAGGAAATGGAAAGCATTTGAGATAGTGTCTGGGAAATACATTAAATGCATCGAATGTCACTGCCTTGTCTAATAGCCTAATTTAAATGACGTTTTCCTTTGCTATTGCATTAGGTTGCTCCAGATAGACTTCAGAGCCCAAGAGGAAGGAAACTGTATGGTAATGAGCACTCAGACTTCTTGATACATTTATTGTCATTGGTATAAGAGTTGGAAAACGCTTAAAGGAAACCTTTACTCTTTGGTTCTTCTGCAGAGGAAAAGGGGAAATAATTCCCCTTTTCCGTGTAGTGGTTCATTTAGCCCACAGGGACTTAATTTTATCCAAAGTGGCCCTGGAATACTTTATTCTAAAGCCTATGATGTCCTTGGTGTCTGTGTCTGTCTTTGTATAATTTTCAGTAATTGAGATTTAAAAATTGAGTAATTTTTAAAGTTGAGTAATTTAAAAAATGGAGATATGATTTACATAACGTAAAATTCACCATTTTAAAGTGTACAGTACAGTGGTTTTTAGTATATTCAGAGTTGTACAGCCGTGACCACTATCTAATTTCAGAACGTCTTCATCATCCCCAAGCAGTCACCCTCCTTCTCCCCTTCCCCCAACCCGATAACCACCAGTCTGCTTTCTGTGACTGAGGATTTGCCTGCTCTGGACTTTTCATGTAAATGGATTCATGCAAGACATTTGCGTCTGCCTTTGTTCACTTATCGTAGTGTTATTAAGGCTTATCATGTTGTAGCAGTATCCATACTTCACTCCTTTTTTTTTTTTTAAATATATCTTTATTGATTTCAGGGAGAGGAAAGGAGAGGGAGAGAGAGAGAAACATCAGTGAAGAGAGAGTCATTGATCAGCTGCCTCCTGCACTCCCCCCACTGGGGACTGAGCCCGCAACCCGGGCATGTGCCCTGACCGGGATTCGAACCCCGGTCGCCTGGATCCTAGGTCGACTTTCAGCCACTGAGCCACGCCCGGCTGGGCTTCGCTCCTTTTTATGGTGGCTAAGAAAGGGAAACAAGAGGGCACTTGTGAGTATAGAGAAGACCGGAAAGGACCTATGCCAACAAAACTGGGACCTCGATTTTAGGGGAGGGGCTGGTTCTAGGCACAGCAGGTGGCTGAAGCCTAGTAACTGTGCAGGTGACATTCAAATACGAAAAGCCGCAGTATGGGGACACAGGTCTTTGGTGGTCATCTTCCCTCCACAGGAGAAGCTGTGGCTAGACCACCGGGGTATCAGGGGACCGGGGACAGAGGCAGCTTCCGTCTCTGCAGCTCCTCTGTTGCCTCCTCATTCCACGAAGGGAAAAGTTTTGAAAAGAAGATGAAGTTAAAAAAAAAAGAACTGAGAAAGAAAATCCCTTAGGGAGAGTGACGAAGAACTAGTGTCTGGAAGAAACTGCAAGAGGGAAGCACATGGCAGCTGATGGACTGGCCAAGCCCAAGCCCAGACCAACCAAGGACCTGGGCAGGAATCAGTGGACCGTGGCAAAGGCGGGGGGCAAGGCGGGGAGCAAGGCGGGGAGCAAGGGGGAGGAGGCCCTTGACCTCTGCTGAAAAGGCGAGTCCAGACCCTGAGAAAGAACACGGGCTACTGGAGGATGGGGGGGGGGGTTCAACTTCAGCACCAGTGCCAAGGATTAGTATTGGAAAACGGACGTTTCAAGAGGCAATTTGCAGTTGTAGACTATATATCATTATTTTCCACAAATTCATTACCTCTTCTCCCTCATGGGTTTCTTAGCTTTGAAATTCCTGACTTTATGATGAGTAAACTTTGTTTTAATGTTTATTAATGCCCTATTTACTTTCCCTCGGGTGCAGTTTGGGCTAGTAATAAGATTCAGTGCCTGCTATTGTGAGGCATGGATGTAGTAAACCGAGCCTAAGGAAAATGAATTTCATTCCCTTGGGGAACCGTAATTACCTTTAAAAAGTTTAAACTGTGCTTTGTAACTTAGTAAAATCTTATTATAAAGGAAAACATATATAGCACAATATTCTGCCTGTATATAATATGATCCCAGTAAAAGTAATTTAGATAGGCCCTTATAGTTTGTTATAACATTTTGTAATGATAGCTTTTTGGGGATATAGTCGATACACATTAAGCTGTACATATTTAACATGTAAAATTTAATAAAATTTGTCATTTGTACACATTACCACCATCAAGATAATGAACACATTCACCAAATCCCAAAGTTGCCTGTTTCCCAGTCTCTCAGCCCTTGTGTCCCTGGGGCAACGCTGGTCTGATTCCCATTACTACAGACTCATTTGCATGTAGTCGAGTCTTACAAATATGGGATTGTGCAGTGTGTCCATTTTTGCCTTTTTTCCCACTCGGTAAAATTATTTTGAGATTCTTTCATATTGTTGTGTATATATCAATAGATAGCTCCCTTTTTCCGAGACATATTATACTGTGTGAATACACCACATGCCCTGTGTCCATTCACCCACTGATGGGTATTTGGATGGTTTGTAGCTTTTGGCTACCATAGTAAAGCTGCTATGAACATTCACCTGCCTTTTTTACCCTCTTGAGTAAAACGCCTAAGAGTGCAATGGCTGGAACACATGGTAGGCGTATGTTCAACTTTTTAAGAAACTAGCAAGCTGTTCTTCAAAGTGGTTGTACCATTTTTACATTCCCAGTGGCAGTGTCTGAGAGGTCCCATTGCTCCACATCCTTGCCAGCACTTGGTATGGTCAGTCCCTTTAATTTTTGTCATTTCAGTAGGTGTGAAGTGGTGTTGGGATGTGTTTTTACTTTGCATTTCCCTAATGACTAATATTGTAGAGTAGTTTTTCATGTGCTTGTTTGCCATCTGTTTCTTTGGTAAAGGATGCACATCTGCCCATTTAAAAAATTTTGTTTGGGTTATTTTTTTACTGAGTTTTGGAAGTTCTTTATATTTTCTGATTATAAGTCCAGATATATGCTTTGTAAAGAATTTCTCCTTGCCTGTGGTTTGTCTTTTTTTATTCTGTCTTATTTTTAAATTAAATTTATTGGGGTGACATTGGTTAATAAGATTATATAGGTTTCAAGTGTACATTTCTGTGATACATGATCTGCGTATTACATTGTGTGCCCAACCCCAAAGTCAAATCATCTTCCATCACCATATATTTGGCTAACAGTATTTGAAAAGCATTTCTTTAATTTGATGAAATCCATTTTATCATTTTTTTTCTTCTTTGAACTATGCAATTAGTGTCATAGCTAAGAAATAGTTGCCTAACCCAAGGTCACCAATTTTCTCCCATATTTTCTTCTAGATCTAATGTTTGGACTTTACTTTCCAGTGTTTCTTTCCCAAATCTTATGGAGTGTTACTCTACTCATCCGTAGATCATTACTGAGCCAGAGGTGCAAGGTCGGCCCTCTGTACATTCTCTGTGCGCTGTCCCCTCCCAGCTTTCTGTCATGCAAATTTTAGCGTCCCTGAACTCCCATCTCTGCCCACGCCTCGCTGTGTGAAACTGCTTTCAGACAGTTGTCTGGGGCAGTCATAAGATTTACGTTATTTGTGTCCCTGTGTTGCCTATTATCCAACATCTTAAAACAATTGTTTTGTATGTTTTATTAGATTTCCTAGTTTTTCCCCATTGTTTGTTTTTAGTAATGAGTATAAATTCAAACTCTGGTATAATTGATTAGATTCCGAAAGCATTTGTCTTTGTCATTTTAATTTTATATATCAAATATTACCAGATACTACTTTTAAAGGAAAGACTTTTGTTTTTGTTAGCAGTGCACAGAAGGGAGTGGTATTTTAAACTGTTTTGTTTGCTAGATTCTGAACTATGTGTTTCCAATAACGAAATGTATTAAGGGTATCTCATAGAGAATGATCTCATGCATCTTTTATGAAATGGTTGCTTGTACACAATGATTTCCAGGCTTTCTGTACTCATTAGTACTGCATTGAAAACATAGGCATGAAAAATGAAGGAGAGAAAGTGAGCTCTTACCTTTCTTAATTTTCTTTGTGTTCTAAGTGTTAGTGAAGGGAATGCTGATGTAATAGGCTGACATAATACTTTGGGTTCTCTGTAGCCTTAGCTTAGCTCGGTTATCACATCTTTTACCAATGTTATTTTGTGGTAACTGTTTTCTTATTTTTTGTATTCTTGATGATCTGACATCTGGCCTTGCAGATCCTGGAGAGCCCTCTCCTCCCAGGGCTGGCTAATTCCTAGAGTTAGCAAATTACTCTCCTGTGAGCATGCTTGTCATATGCAAACCAAGCAGCCCACAGACTACTTCTGCTAGCTACTTCCTTTAGAGCTCTTGCTGCTGGAGCCCTAAATTCTTGCTCTAATATCATCCATGGCCTGGTATCAGGCACCTAGGGGAAGTGCTACACTCCAGGTCCTATGAAATTGTTCATACTGGCCAATCCCATCTGCCCATTCCTTCCTGTGAAAATTCCAGTAATGGCTCTGGCCCATGCTTTCTTGCTCCCTCTGCCTTCTTACTGACCCTGGTGCTTTCCTGTGTGGCCCTACGTGATGTGACAGGGCTCTATCTGGTGTGGCGTGCCCCGCCTCTTGGGAACTGTAACAAACTGTCTGTTCAGTAGCAGTCATCTCCTAATATTGGCCTCGCCATACCTGAATAAAAACAAAATCCTAGCCACATTATAAAACATATGTGAAAATTATATTCAAAAGTATTAAAATGCATTTCTTAGAATAATCAAATTGAATGTGTTAGAAAAAAGTTAGGATTTGAGTAGAAAAAGAAAGGGATACCTACCTTAATGGACCAACATCGGTTATTTCACCCATCTCTTGCTTTTGAGGAGTTTGGAAGAGAAGAAAATAAAGGGAGCAGAGAAAGTAAAGGAAAAGAAAGTTTTGAAAAGAAAGGGCAGGACTATTTGATAGAGCATTTTAAGCAGAATTAAAAATTCCTTACCCTTAGTAATAAAACCAAAGCTGTCCCCATTCTTTTCTCTAATACTCAGAAGACAAAAGATAGTGATCACGTCTTGTTCATTGTTGTTCCTAATAACAATGTTAAAAAATGGTATTGAATGAGGAGGCAAGGAATCCACTCCCCCCACCTTTGCCCTGCTTTTGGAGGGTGGAGGCTGTCCAGCGGGTTGCATCTGGCTTTCACCTGCAGGCTCTGCAACCCCAGGGTGGGGCCCTGGCTGAACACGCAGGATTCCCAGAATTGGGGAGCCACCTTTTCTTTGGGTCTGAATCTTGACATCCTTAGTTTTCAAGAATTTGCCATAGAAAAATTGATTAGCATATAGTTAGATTTGTCAAAAGGTATTTGGAGAGATTCCTTTAACTTTTTAAAAAATATACTTTCCTTTGAGTAATTGTGAAATACTAAATATTGTGGGGAGTAGGAAGATAGGAAAAAGTCAGTGATTTTTAGTAATTACAGAGATAAAAATAAGCGAGGGAATAAAGCAGTGAGTGATGGAGATGCGCTGAGCTATAAAGTTTGGATAAACATTCAAAACTGACTTGTGTTATTTCCTCAAAAACATACTTTTGGGCAAATTATGGTTTGCAAGTGGTAGTTTAAAATTTATGTGCAGAATTGTTTCTATAAAATACTGATTTGTGAGGGAAGTCTTTATTTTCATTTCAAGATTTACTTGTATTTTATGGAGATTTTGAATATCATACATTTAATACTTATAAATTTCACATCATCTCTAAATATAAAGAATGTAATAAGACCTGTGTAAATAAAAATTGTGTGTAGAAAATGATATAAGACAAATGATTCCAAAATAATGGTTCTTTGACTTAGAACACACAAGAAAATATTTTTATTATAGAATGAAAGTTAGAAATATTTTATTGATTTTAGAGAGACAGAGAGGAAGGGGGAGGGAAAAAGAAGGGGAGTGGAGCGAGAGAAAGACAGACACACATCGATTTGTTGTTCCCCTTATTTATGCATTCATTGGTTGATTTTTTTTTTTAAAATATATCTTTATTGATTTCAGAGAGAGGTAAGGAGAGGGAGAGAGAGAGATAGAAACATCAATGATGAGAGAGTCATTGATCAGCTGTCTCCTTCATGTCCCCGACTGGGGATCAAGCCCGCAACCCGGGCATGTGCCCTGACCCGGAATCGAACCCCGATCTCCTGGATCCTAGGCCGACGCTCAACGGCTGAGCCACACCTGGCCAGGCCATTGGTTGATTCTGGTATGTGCCCTGACTGGAGATCGAACCCACAGCCTTGGTGTATCGGGACAGTGCTAGAACCAACTGAACTTCCCTGCCTTGGCCTGGAAAATTTAAATGAAGAATGACACTTGGAATGATAGAACCCAACTAACACTAACAATGTGAATAGAACAGAAAAATTTTGCAAAATAAAGTGTTATAGGGAGAAGAGGATTCTCTTTAATGTGCGAGTCATCTGGGAAACTTGAACTCTTTGGGACCTCCTCCCTGCATGACTCTGATGCAGGTGTTTGTGTACCACACCTTTTAAAAACAGTGACATTGAGGCTTATATTACACACACAGCAGAGTGATCACTTGTTTCTCTATTTCTCAGCAGCGAACTGTATTAAGTACTGATAACAATTTGATTACCTTTGTACTGGGAAAAGGAAAATCATCAGAGAACTGAAGAGTTTGTCAAGGGTTTTAAACTGCTAGTCTTTGGGTTGAAAGCAGTCTCTAGGCATATTTTGTTTTGCATACTTTCCTTTGCATTTGATTGTCCTTAGGCTAAACTGTCTGCTTGGTCACAGTCTCTACTACTCTCCACTACTCTCCCTGTTGACCTGAACTCATGGCTTCGGGTGTTTCCCTCACCTGGCCGGTTGATACTAGCATTAGATTGTGACTGACCTTAGAGGACCTTAGTGACGAACATCTTGTCTTAGAAATGCTGGCTCGTTTAAAAAACATATTTCTAACCTTAGCAAATAATTCAAGTAAGGTGATTCTTTAAAAATATTTATCAGCTTTACATGCAATCATTTTTACATTTTGTCAGTTCCATAACCTCCAAAGGAAATCCTAAATTTTTCACATTAGTGAATAGGCCATTGTCATCCACAGTATTGCACAATCTGAAAGTTGTTTATTATTGTTTCAGTAGTGTATTTTATGGCTTGGGGCTGGAGATGTACTTTTTTAGCTACATTTTATTTTGTTTGTTTGTTCAAACTAATCTTTATTCTCTTTGAATTGGCAGTAGGATACAATAGAGACATAGACCATAACATATGAAAAAGGTTGATCAATTCATAGAATTTTAAATTCTGATTCTTGAAAGGATTTTGAGAAATAATGAAAAATGAGTAGCAGCAGCCAGCATTTACTGAAAATTTACAGTGCTCCAGGTACTAAGCTAAATACAGTTATTTGTCATTTTAACTCTGTCAACAAGTTTCTCAGTCAATAGCTACTCTGCTATTCCTCTTATAAATACGAAGAAACTGAGGCTCAGAAATATTAAGTAATTTGCCCACATTGCCTTTATAAAGGCAAAATTTCTTTTAAAAGGCACACTTACAAAGTATAGACTAATAATAAAGCGTTTGCTCTTGTAAGAGCACGCCTGCCTGTATGAGCTGCCGCAGGGTTGACGTACCGTGTAGGAAGCAGGGCCAGCAGATGTCACGCGGTGGCGGCAGTCGCGCCTAAACAAAGCCCGCGCTTGCGTTCTGATTGCGC
Organism: Miniopterus schreibersii; assembly: GCF_964146895.1. Lineage (NCBI taxonomy): Eukaryota > Metazoa > Chordata > Mammalia > Chiroptera > Miniopteridae > Miniopterus > Miniopterus schreibersii. Next base: position 34,850,997 of record NC_138111.1, read on the forward strand.
CTTGCGGCTGGCTGCCACAGTTTGCTCCCTCTAATGGGTGCGGGACCAGGTGCACTGTTCTTCCATCCTGTGATGGAGGGGCCAGCTTACCACCGTGATAAATAGGGTGGCTTCCCTGAGGCCTCCAACCTCCTCCTTCCTGATCTTTCTTCCAAGTCGCTCGTGAACTCCCGTCGCCTCTGTGAACCTGACCTAGTTGGAAAAAACAAGCAGGTTCCCCGTGCTCTCCTCCGCCATCAGAGCCTTCCCTTCTCATTAACTGCTTCCCCTGCAAGAGCGACTCTGCCCCTTCCCCTGTGGAGCGCAGGCAGTCACAGGACGCGTGCCCCAGGGGACAGGGACACTGGCCTTATCTCTTTGGATATTATTATCATTATTATTTTATTTTTACACTGCCAGCATTTATTTCTATCGTTCTGTCCCCAGCTATATTCTCGCAACACTGCGTTATTAGAGGTCATCCTCATGGAAAGCACGGCATTGGACGCTGTCCTACCTGGGAATGACTGATACCTAAGCGACCCTCTTTGCCCATCTTTCCAGGCCACTTGAGAAACGTCGATTCCTGTTTCAAAACAATGTTCATTCTGGGCTCTCTCTAAGACATCTTAAACCTTTTTCTGGAAGAAAGCATAATGTTTTGTGCCACTCAGTTAAGTGGGATACAAAATATTTGTGACCAGATTTTTGAGTTTGTTGAGAATAGAGAATTAAACAAATATTTTGACAGCGGAGGATAACACTATAATTGGTTGTTTCTCTTAACAGTGAGTATGTTTTGGGGGAAGATAAATTCCAAGAGCGACGGTGGGTTTAAGGGAAGGCCTGTGCCACAGCAGGTAGGAAGCGAGGCCAGTGTTGCAGGAGCTCATTGCAGTCGTTACTTGCTCTGTCTCACTGTCAGCCAGCTGTATTCTGTTTACTTCCTTAGTTTCGATAGCCACAGTATTTATTATCTGTTCAAACACAGGCAGATTAAATGCCATAAGAGGATTATTTTACTTCACAAAGCAGTCACACATGAACTGTCTGCTCATATTTTGTTTGGGTTTTTGTTTTGAGAAAGAGACCAAGGCATGCCGCACGCTGGGCTAGGTGTGCCGGGATTCACTGGAAGCCGGTTCTCTTCTGGCTCCGCCCTTTCGAGTGTGCTTTCTGCGCGGCTAGCTGGCCCAGCACATTCCTCCCGGGAAAGGGCAGAGGGGAGGCCTCGCCTTTCCTCCATGCGGCTTTCTCGACTCATTTACACCAACTTTTGGATAGTGCCTTGAAAACACTCAAAGTTGTTATTTTTTATACCACAAACATGGAAATAACAATAAACGCCCAGAGATGATTTTGTGGAGGGACAGCAGGGAATAATTAGGGGTTCTTGCACTTTGATGCACATCAGAAGCATCTCAAGAACTTGTCAAAATACACCCAGCCCTCTCCCTCCAGGGATCGGTGCCTTGGAGAGCATGTCTCAGACAGGCTGGGGGTAATTCCCAGAAGAGCGGCTGAGGAGCGCAGTGCGCTGCCCATCTCCCCGCCCCTTCAGTGATTCCCATCTGGTGGGCTTCGCGGAGATGATGCACTTGGGCACTCAGCATGATGCAACTGCTAGTGGAGCATATGATTTTGTCCTTACTCCAAGTTACAAATATTTTTTCATGTTTATTAAAACCTCTCACTAGTGAATGATAAAGAATTGTTCATTTTGATAGGGTTCTTAAATATATACTTATTATTTCTCTCCTTTCCCCGTTGGAAGTGCTTTCCATGTTTTCCCAGTCTCAAGCTTGTCTTTTAGTTTGAGTCCCAAGCATGACATCCAATATTTTGTTTTTGGTCATTATTTATTAATGGGCTTCTTAGACATTTACCTATGAATTATTAAGCAATAGATGGAATGAGACACATGTTGCATTTTAGTAGACAAGTGACACATTTCTGATTTAGCATGGTAAACTGAATTTGGAAAACACTAAGTTAAATGCATACTGGCTGTTTTCTATTGAGATTTGATAAGTAACAAATAACTTTATAAAAGCTGAAACTTAATTTTTTTCTGAAGTCTTAATTTTTCTTCATTTCCTAACTCTTCTAAGTTAATGATTTGGAAATAAAATATAAACTTGGAATAAAGGCATAGCTGATTACTGTGAATATACTTAGTTCCTTTTTTATTATTTGTGCACTGTCGATATTTTGTTATAGAATGACTAAAAGGTGGGAGATAGGAAAGAGAATTTCTTATAAAACAATATTCTGTGTGCTGTGTTTATTTTTGTTTTGGATTTTACAAATGCTGGGAAAGTTCTAGGAAAGGTTTCTTTCTTTTTTTAAAAAAAAAAATATCTTTATTGATTTCAGAGAGAGGAAAGGAGAGGGAGAGAGAGCTAGAAACGTCAGTGATGAGAGAGTCATTATTGATCAGCTGCCTCCTGCACACCCCCGACTGGGGACCAAGCCCGCAACCCGGGCCTGTGCCCTGACCGGGAATTGAACAGTGATCTCCTGGATCCTAGGTTGATGCTGAACTGATGAGCCACGCCCAGCCGGGCAGAAAGGTTTCTTTATGTTCTTCTCTGTTATATAGAATTTTTAGGTCACCACCACCACAAAAACTTCTTAAATGCAAAAATGAATGTATTTTCTGCTTTGAATCAACACACCTTGAGATATACTTTTTCACCTTATTACATGGGGTAGAGAAATACAAAACACAGGTATTATCTAATTTCAGCCTTGCTAAGAGGCTTTTTAACAAATAGAGAATTAGACATTTTTGAGTTTTGTGCACTCATGATTATCCTAATGATCATCAGAACGCCTTTAGGCAGGTAGTTAGGAGTAGGGTGAGGTGTAGTACAGAGGCTGGGATCAGCCTGCAATCAGTGCCATCCCCCTGGTTGCATCAGTAGAATTGCTTTGTGTCGTGTTGACTGATCCTTGGTGCACAGTGAGTACTGAAGAAGCTTATTTGGGAAATTTTGAAATGTAAACTTTGAGATTAGTCACATCTTTTGGATCTGATGACTTTTCGAGATAAGCCCTTTAAAGGTCTTTGCCACAAACTGAATGTAGAAAATTGTGAGGTTACATGGTACAAAGGGCCTCGGAGTTCATCTTTGCAGCCTCCTCTCCTCGAGGAAACTTTTTCTCTGGTATCCAAGTACAGGTCTCGTTCCAGCCATGGACTGAGAACAGATTGGGCTTTACTTAAAGTGGTTGACTAGATAATATTTTAAGTGAACAACTAGATGAGTCAAGTATAAGGCCCGGAAGCTAATTTGGCTTGTATAACTTGTAAACTGACTCTGAAGCTATTAGTGAAAAGTGAGTCCAAACACCTTGAGCAATGGCCAAGGTGAATGAAGATGATTCTGGTAAAGGTTGATTATGTTCAGCATTCTTATTTGATAGATGTGCCTTACTCAATGTAGATGGATGTGGAGATAGAGAATATAAATCTTGCCCCACAGTGTTTTTCATCTTACATAAAGAATACAGATTTTTTCAAATTAAAAGAGTTGCTTTATAACCTGCTTTTTATTATTTTTAAAAAAGTATATCTTTATTGGTTTCAGAGAGAGGAAAGGAGAAGGGGAGAGAGAGAGAAACATCAGTGATCAGAGAGAGGAAAGGAGAAGGGGAGAGAGAGAGAAACATCAGTGATGAGAGAGTCATTGATTGGCTGCCTCCTGCACGCCCCCTGCTGGGGATCGAGCCCGCAACCTGGGCATGTGCCCTGACCAGGAATCAAACGCTCATCGCCTGGATCCTAGGTTAACGCTTAACCACTGAGCCACGCCTGGCTGGGCTATAACCTGCTTTTTAAATATATAATGGTTGTTTCCAATGACAACAGAGTATTTTTTGTAGCTGCCCAGTATTGGTGTATGAATATAATCTGATTAATGCACCAAGACCCTCTTGTTTGATTGATTTAGACATTTCCAGGTTCTACCTATTACTTTCCACCCTTTCCCCAGCCATGACAACATTGCAGTGACTATTCCTATACATACATATACTTACAAGTGAACTGGTGCTTTTATAAAAAGTATTCAGTGAAAAATAAGTGCGGTGCTCACACGTGGTAAAATATTTCAAACAGCACAGTGATGCGGGGAAAAGGCTGCCTTCCCTTCCCCATTCCCTCCCTTGAGATAACCACTTCTAAACATTTTCTTGTTTATCTGTACAGATGTTTTTAATACACAAGAAGGCAGATATTGAAATAAGCAGGATGTGGAGTGGATTAACAGTAGGGTGCAGATGGCCCTGGGAGTGTCACTGTATGCTCGGTGGGGAAGGTTTGCTGGGACACTTGGCTGCTGGTGTGGATTTCAGTGGTGGAATTTAAATATGTTGTAATGCATTCTCCTTGATCATGTAGTGTGGACGGACAGCAAATCAAGAAGGAATCAGTGTAGAGAAGATGTGAGCAAGCGTAACCTATTGCAGACGGGGAATGATGTAGTTCCCCGAAATGGGCAGTTCCCTTTGTAGGGAACTGAGCGTTTGGTGATGAGTGTAGAGCTGACCAACACATGAATAGGAGCTTAATGGAATCGTTTATAATTGCTGACAGAGGAGCATTGTTTCAGGAAGGGAACCCAGTGAGAACATTACAGCATGTAGTTGAAACCAGATATGATGCAGTTTTTTAAATATGAATTAGAGTAAATAGGAAGGTACATCTGTAAGAAATAAAGTACAGGAAGAAGCAGTCGTGGGGAGAGGGTTTGTTTTACTCCAGATGGGGTAAGACTTGGCCACACAAAGCTGCAATCTTTTCTGAGGGTAGTTTCTTCCTAGGGTTCAAGAGAAATACCAGACTCTAGGGAATTCAAGAGGGAGGCAGAGAGCAGGATTCTGAACCAAGGTGGAGCTTTCTTTGAGTTTGAATATTAGTAAAGATAATAGAAAATATGGAAAAGTGTCCTGCCCTCAAAGAGAATTTGCATACAAGTCTCTTAGTGTTTTTCTTTAATAATATAGTGAAGTTCCCAGCTCTGTTGGACCTGGTATCAGCTCCCCACCTTCCTCACAGATGGAGCAATAGACTCCCTCCTATAGCTCACCTAACCCATCCCCAAGGCTGTGACCTGGGCTGAGATGGTGGTGGTTGCCCTGCCCAGCCAGCGGCTTTAGATTCGAGTGGCTGGCACTGCTGCTGACCTGTGGTGTGGTCCACGCTGACCTTGGGCTCCTGCCTGGCTCCCTGCGTCATGCCTGAGTTTCAGAATTTGAGTTCTGCTTGGTTCCTACTGAGGAATAGTGCCATGACAGTCACCTCACTCCTGCTGAGGTTCCCGGGTCAGCTGCTATGGGATTCTTCATTTTAAGGATGAGTAATGAATGAATCTCCCAAACAATGCTGGGAAGCCTCCTATGTTGCACCTAGGGTAATAAAACTTAACCATTAGGGGCATCCTTCAGGATGAAAGAGATGACCGTGGCCCGATGCACAGTGGATGCTCAGTAAATAGTAACGGTCATTGTTCTTTGCTGTGCTCAACCCACTTGTTAGGACTTTGTGCTGATTCTTGCAACTGGGGGCCTGACTCAGTACTAGAGATGGCTGTACCCTGTGTGGCTGAGGCTACCCTCCTGGCTGAACCCCAGCCAGCTGCCCCTGCTCCAGACCTTTAACTCCATACCCCCCTTCAGCCCCACCTCTCTGGCCCCTGCCTTCTTGGTTAGCCCTGTGTCAGGCCTCAGCCTCTCTCCCCTGGCTGGAAAAGGGTGAAAGGCCACCCTGGACACCAACAGTTGTGTCTTCAAGTTGGAACAGTGAGCTTAAGCCAAGTCTGAGATTTTGAGAGATGGGAGATATTGGCTGCACCTCCTTATCAGTTTAAAATGACTAGTTTTAAGTTCTGTCCATGTTTTATTACAGCAATGTCCTCTGAAGCTTTTGCTGTACATACTGTTTTATTTATTGCTCATATTTTCAATTTATTCAAAAGTATTATTTTATTGAAAAACATAGATTTCTGCTTTTTTTTTTATTGCTACTCTTAGAGGTATAGGAGATAGTCAGAAATAAATGTTAATGATAACAATATCTAACATCTGCTTAGTGCTTTCTCTGTGCTATATAGTCTTCTAGGCAGGTTTGCACATGTTCACTGATTAATACTCAGTAACTACCCTGGGAGTAGGTCCTCTTATATACAGATTGGGGGAAAAAGGAGGCCCAGAGAGCTGAAGTATCTTGCTCAAGGTCACATAGCCATTAAGTAGCAGAGCCAGGCTGTGAACTCGGGCAGTCTGGCTCTTAGCATCTGTGCTCCAAGTGCTTGCTGCCTACATGATATCACAGCATCGGCACTACCTGGCACCTGTTCAGACATACAGTCTCATGCTCCACCCGAGCACTGTGAAATCTGAATGTGCATTTTAATACAGTGGTACCCTGGTTTTCGAACGTCTCTCTGTTGATGAACATTTCGGTTTACGAACTCTGTAAACTCGGAAGTCAGTGCTTCGGTTTCGAACACGCCTGGGAAGTCGAACATGCCACGCGGCTCCCGCTGAGGGAAGATCCTGAGGCCTGGCTGTTGGTTGTTGATCCCTCAGTTTTCGAACGTTGCAGAACTCGGTCTTCCGGACCAGATTACACTAGAAAACCGAGGTACCATTGTACTATTCCCAGGTGCTTCAAGTGCACAGTCAACTTTGGGAAGTGCTGCTCTAAACTACTCTGCCTTACGATTTCCCCAGCCATGAGAACTTCAAAATGGGTGAGTAGTGTAATGGGGGAATAAATGGACACATAAACATTTACAGCTCATATAGTACGTGGAAGCTTCCTGCCATTCTGACATTTGGGTAAAACTTAGCCTGAATGTGAGTTTAGTTGGTCAGGCATTTCAGAACCCTTTCCAGACATCCTCATGGCACACACTTCTGTCTCTTGTCTTTCTCTGTGGACACACACACAGGCACACACAATCATATTCGGCTTGTGAGGTTTAGAACTTAGGAGAAGAAGTGGGGACATCACTAGCACAGGGCAGAGTCACATCTCGTGCTCTTTGCATCTTTTCCTCCCTTCTTTTCACACCGAGGCTCTCCCCAAAGTTTGCGCTCCCTGGGAAGTGCAGCCCGGCCTGGCCCCTGCTGATAGCCCACTCCCTCTTGGAACTAGCCTGGAGAGGCTGGTCCTTGTCTCCCCCCATCCTCCCCAGTCCAGTAAATAAATTTCTTTCTTGTTACATAAGTAACTATAATCCAGATGTAATCACATAATAGACATAGAAGGAGCGGCCAGCTGGCCTCAGGGGAGTTGGCCAACTTCAAGGACAAGAATGAGGGAGACTGGGCCAGGCAGAGGAGGGCATGTGGGAAAAAGGGAGAAGGAATGGAAGAGCCTGGAGCTCTGAAAGAGATGGCTTGTTGGGCGAGTGCGGAGATGGGCGTAGCCCGATGGAGGGCCAGTGTGTGGGCAGAGACGGGAGATGAGGCTATTTAGTGAGCGGCTTTGGGGTTTATTTACCATAATACAGTTACGGAATTTTTCTATGTAGCAACCAGCCTGCTGAGGGATTTACATGTATTTTATCTGCAGAAACACCCTTTGAGATAGGCATGCTTATCTCCATTCTGCCGATGATGAAAGTGACAGCAGAGGGTAGACAGCTGGCTCCCAGCCACACAGCTAGTCCTAGTGCCTGCGTCTGTCCTGAGAGCCTAGGTGTCAGTCGCTCTGTTTCCCAGTGTGGCACCAGCAGTTTCTTTAGCAAGGATTTTAAAAGTTATCATAAATATGCTGCTCGTGTGTAAAATGAATACAGTGAACACGAATACAGGGCATGTGCTCTTTTTGTTTGATTCTGGGTCATTTTAAGAGTCTAGTTTTTTAGGAGTCTAGCAGTAGAGTGCACGGGTTCATATGGAAGGCTTGGGGGGTCAGGCACTCACTAACACTTTACCTAGATAATTTTGGGGTTCCCTTAAAATGTGGAATCCTACCTAAGAAGAAAACACATGATTCCTAGAGCTAGAAAAGAAAATTCATTCTGCTTCTTCTAAATTCTTTACTGGGATAGTGATAGTTCTGCTGGCTGGTTAGTGGTGTGATGCTGTCTTGTTTTAAGTGAAAATTTTCTTTTGATAATAGGTAATTTGTAGTAAGGATATTTTATTCACCCTGAAATCCCTAGGAACTCTGTTTTTCTAGCCACATCAGACTTAATAGAGATTTTCTGTTTCTTTAGTTCCTGAGGCTTCTTTCACGCGCTGTCAGCCAGCAACGTGGCTGCTGTTCTGTTGGAGATGTTACCGCCTCAGCACGTGGTGCTCTCCCCTCTTCATGGTTAACTTCCCTTCTCATGTCTGTTCTGTGAACTGCTCCGGGATTCCTCACCCTCCTCGGCACCGACTGCAGCAAGGCATGCTGGCATCTTCTGCTTGGAACAAAGACAGACATGCAGTTCAGGAAGTGTGGCAACCATACAAGTGCTGGGCAGTTAGAGGCTGTAAGCTTGGACAATTCGCTTACCGTGAGCAGACCTCAGTTTCCTCATTTATAAACAAGGAGGTATAGGTCTGGAGCCCTTAGAGGCGTTTAAGGGTCCCCACCTAAGTGAGGTCTAGAGTTCATATACTTACAAAATTTCACCACCAGTTCTTGGCTGTCTTTATGTTTAATATTTAATAGGCTTTAACACGCCTGTAAATTTAACTATAATATCCATTTTTCCCATTTACAATTTATTAATAGCTCTAATGAATTGTGAATGACAGTTTAATTAGATCACCCATGCATAATTAGGACAACCTCCCCCCCCCCCCAAGAGGACCTATTCTTTATTTCTGAGTATGTAGCTTACCTCTAACCTAGGTAATTAAGCAATTTCCAAAGTGGGAAAGCTTTTTCTGTCTTCCTAATAAACATAAAGATCATTTTGCATTTTCTTGAAAAGCCACATGGATACAATATTGGTGAGCAATTTTGGCTGAGGTTTTGCATGTGATCATAACCCAGACAAACATGACCTAAGGCAGTAAATTTACTTTAGTGGTAATGAAGCAGGGTAGAAGTTAAGAAAATCTGGTTTCTGTTTACTACTTATTTTCTACTTTCTGTGTAAAACAACTTGACAGCCACTTCCTATCTGTTTTGAGTGCTAACTTTCAAAGCTGGCAAGTAGATTTTCATTAAGGCCCTCTTATCTCCTTTGCGAAGGTGCCATATTAAACATGTAAAAGAAAATTAACCTTATCTGATGGATGGCCTCCAACTAATAGCCAAGGAACCATTTGTATTTGGCTTGGCAGTGTGTTTTTGTACTTCCATTTGAGCCTGGGTGTGCCTGATATTCTGGGAATTTACAATACTTCAAACAAATAAGGAAGTCCCACTGTGAAGACAGACTCAGAAGGAGCGGCAAAGCTGACTGACCTTCGTGCTTCCCCAGCTGCTCGGCTTCATTCTGGGCTGTGGTGGGCCAGGACCCTCAGCGCTCTGGGAGGAAACATCCCTCCTGAGCTGAGTGACTCGCTCTCTCTTTTTCCCCATGGCATCTTTTAATATAGGTCCTCCCAGGAATTGGGTGTCTGATGGGCTATTTAGATGTTGAATACCTGAATTATTTAGGTGTTCTTGTCACTCTAATCATCAACAAGTAATTGGGAATCACAACTAATTTAAAGAGGAAGTATGTCATACTATATTCATTGACTATGTGACTGGTCTTTGTATAATTAATGCCACTCTGGATAAGCTAAGTTGGTGTCACGATAGCAGACCAACAGAGGTTGGAGCAATGTCTCAACAGGAGAGATGGTAGTGGACTAGAGCTAATATTAGGGGTCCATGAAGCTCCACTTGCCCCCAAACATCTTCCCTACTGGCTGGACTGGTAGGGGCCTCAGAATGGGTTGGGGAATGTTGTCAAGTTTAATGGGGAAGAAAGAGGCATGCTTTGGTGTCTGATCTAAAGAGGGTAGATGGAGTGAGGCAGCTTGATGGTGCATAGATGGCTAGGAGCCTTGGAAAATGGTGACAACCTGTATCTTAGAGACAAAGCTTTATATGAAATAGCCTTTATTGGTGATATGTTTGGCTTCTGAATGAATTTAGAAAGAAGACTAACTTTGTACAACTAAAGCATTGTGAGCCCTATTAGAATAATTCTGAAATGCTATTTATTATAACTTTTGATTTAAAAATATGTGCAGTGTACCAAATTTAGGAAATACAAGAGAAAAATCACTATTATTGCCACCAAACAGATACTGTATTGTTAATATTACGTGCCTCTTCTATATGCATCAATAGAATTTGAACAAGTATCATTTGTTCATGCTGCCTACTTTCTCCTGATATATGATTAATATATTCTCTTGCTATTGAAATAATTTTTAAAGCATTTTTTGATAGTTACTTAACATGAAGTAGGACTGTCCTAAAATAGGCATTAGTCAACTCATGGTAAAGGCACTTGATCTCCCCCAGTTTGCATTGTGGCAAAAAACAAGCTTTAATTAAGGGTGGCCTTGTGTAAATGTAGGTATTAAAGATTTATATCATGATAGAAATAGAAGGCACTTTTGAGCTTTTCTAATCTGACTTATTGTACATAGAGGGGATTATGGCCCATATGTATGTGACAGCTCAAGGTCAAACTTTTTTTTGAAGGTCAGACATTTTAATGGCAGAAAAGGGACTAGCCTCCCTGGTGTTCTTTGCCCATTATATCATATCACACTTGACAAATATGATATATCATACACTTTGTTTCTCTAGACACATTGAACATGTGCTGGCATATGCTGTAGTTAACATCTATGGGGTTCTTTTGTGGTGTGTATCTTGGCTTTATTTTTTATTGATTTGAGAGAGAGAGAGAAAGATCAAGAGAGATTGAGATTGGCTGTCTGGACCAGGGATTAAACCCGCAACCTGGGTACGTACCCTGACCAGGAATCGAACTCACCACCTTTTGGTTTATGGGACAATGCTCTATCCAACTGAGCCACACCAGCCAGGGCAAGTATCTTGGCTTTACAATGATCTTGAGGCTCAGATTTGGCTCATGAACCAAAACCCCTGAGGGGGAGCCATTTCTTTGGTTCTACAGGTTAGAATAATCTTCACATCTGTATTGGCTTGAGAGCTTACGAGGTCAGAAATGGATTCTGTAATGCCAAATATCTGCCCTTAGAGGTTATTAGTCTTATTATGTGCTAACTGGAACAAGAGGAACTACTATAGATAACGTTTCATTCATAGATATTGTTTCTATCAAAAAGTCATCACTTTTAAAGCATTATCTACTGTTATGATAGACACTTCAGATGTCTTTAATCAGTAGTCACATGAGTTCCAGCCTTTCCTTGATAAACTTGAAGACCCTGAAACCCAGATGGGTAAATAGATGTTCACAGTCACCTAAGCAGCTGGTTAATGATTCAGGCCAAGTGCAATAGATTCCTGGGATTTACAGAGACTGCTTAAAATTTAATAAATACTCATTCAAAATTTATAAAATAGAAAAAAAAATGACATCTGTATTCTCACAACCCAAACAAAGCTACTGGTAACATTTTGGTAAATTTCAGTTTATTTTTTAAAATGTTGTATTGAGGAGGAGAAACTTTCTTGTATCCTCAAGATTCCTCTGGTTGGTCTGATAATCAGATAGATTGAGACAGATCAGCACGAGAAGATAACCAAAGTTAATACATACTCTTGGGGTGACTAGCTCTGAACCCCCACAGTTGTATGCATGAATTTTTTGGGGGTATCATAATTATTGATCAACCTTTTTTCTTTGAACCCCTACTGTGTTCACGGTCCTAAGATCAAGGACTATTATTAATATATTTACTGGGGATTGATACACTTCTTATTTTGGGGTGAGTTTCCCAGGAAACCTATTGCAAATGCCCTCTCATTTTTTCCTTCCTTTGATTAGAACAGGGTCGAATGAAGTGAGGGTTATGGTTCTAATCCAGCACATCAGTTCACTTTATACTCTGTCCAGCCAACCATTTTGCAAATGCGTCATGATACTCATAAAGGTGGATCGCTGCAGAATTAATGAGAAAACCCAAGAGTACCTGTTCTGCTAAAGGCTGACCATCTAATGGAATCATTCCTTATATAATACTTGATCAGGCTTTAAAATTTTCTTGTGTATTTTATCTCATTTTTATCCTCTGAAGAGGAGGTTGTAGGGAAATCCAAAGAGGGCTCTAAACCACCTCATTTTTTACTTGTTCTGACTTCACAATCAGTATTTTTTCATCTCTATCATCTGTTCTGTTACATCTGTGATATAAAATCCTCTGTAAGGGGGAAAATATACTTTTTTCTATTTCTTTTTAACATCTTTTCTCTTTTTACAAAATAGTCATGCAGTTTGTTGACTGTAGAATATATAAGTCATCCCACCATGCAAAGCTAATTACCTTTAACGCTATTGTAGATCTTGTCGCCCTGTCCTTTCTGTGCCTTCACAGCATCTTTCCAGCTTTTTTGATGCTGTGTTGCAGCCCTCTTCTGTTCTTTGTCTAGGTTGTCTCCTGTGAAATCTGAACTATCCCCTCATGCTATGCCTCTGTCTTCTTAATGGATTCCTATGATAGAGTTAAAACCTCCTCAGAAATGTCCAGTGGCTCCTTATAGGCTGTTGAATCAAATTTAAACTCTTGAGCATGTGTTAAGTGGAAAAAGAACAAAACAACAAAGACCAAATATAAATATATACTTTAAAAAGAGAAGGAATGCATTTAGTAGCAAGTAGTAGTAGAAGTAGTCTGATGTTTTGGCTAGTTAGATATTTGGCGACTTATTCAAGTTTTATTATCCAAGATGAAAATGTTCTAGAATTGATTGTGATAATGGTTACATGAATAAACTGAAGACCATAGAATTGGACATTTTCATTGGGTGAATTGTAGGGTATATTAGTTATGTCTCAATAAAGCTGTTATTAGAAAGTATATTACCTATACTTTATAAAATTCCTATTTCTGTTACAGTACAATGTAAGCAATTAGTAATGGCTTAATCACCTTAGCAATAATATTTATTAAGAAGATGCCTAATTGGGGGAAGTTTCCTCGCGTATATTCTCAACTTTAGTTTGCGGAATATCTAGAATATTGTAAGTCATTGTATTTAATGTGTAGTGCATTAACAGGCCTTTGAAAAGAGGCGTTGGTGAGTATATATGGGAGAGCAGTCGGTAGACAACAGTATATGAAAGTAATTTTTCTAGTGTCAGCATTAGGCTATTGAAGCCCTGCCTCAGCGGTGCATGTGTGCACACACACGTTTACGTGTATAGTTTTGTAAATGCCTAGAAATATCGCTACAGTTAGCAAGGCTTAGTGATTCAATATTTCTTTAAAAATATTTTTAAAAATATTTTGCATTTAGTTGATTTAATTTCTGCCAACTCCTTCATGGTTCAGGTAAGCAAGCACTGTCTAGGTCATGCAAACTTTCATTGGATGCCTTAATGACTTACCTACATTTTCTCTGATGAAATGTTTCAGAGAAATGTTGCACATATAATGGTTGATTTCTGGTTTGTCTTTTCTCAAACCACTATTATTACATAGCCTCATTCATATGCTATGTTAATGTATTAGGTCACTTTATAAGAAATTGCATCAGAGTATATGCTAATGTAATTTGGACATTTGTTGGGTCATGTCACATAAAATCAAGACCCATTCCAATAGTCTCTTCCCCTTTAACTGTAATTTCTGTTTCTTGGAACAATTCCATGGATTGCGTAGTAAGAGAAGAGGCTCCATTTAAATTAAGAGGGTAATTAGTTTCACTTCCCCTTTGATCAGTCAAATGGTAGGAAGTCATCGTATGTGCAAGCCTTACTAAACTAATAAAATGCACCAATGTGCTTTTCTCTATTTTAACTTCTTCAAGGAGCAAATCTGGTTGTAAGGCTGTCCTTTCTTTCTTCCTCCCTGCTGGTTATATGTTTCTGGGTGTGACCCTTTTGAGCAAAGAGAGTATGTTGTATTCTTTCAGGAAGAAGGCATATTTTCCATGGGAAACTTACTTAAGATTAAGAAAAAAGGCCCTTTTTTTTGAGACTCTGGATGATCATTGCTATTTCTAAAAAAACTAGAGGGCAAAAGGCAGAAGGGAGAATCTGTTCCATTACCACTCTGTTGCATGTCTGTTATTGTCCCTGGCTCCAACACTGGAGAAACATATGGCCATCAGGCAAAATAAATTAGAGTGCAAAATTTAAATTAATGAAACAAATCAGGGGGCAACTCTTTAATGGACTGGGGAATTGTCTTGACATCCATTGGTGGGTGCCAGATGTTGCCCTGTCTTTGGACAACACATGTGAACGCCCAAAGGGCATCATTGATAGTTTTGGACTAGTTCAAATCTAAAAGAGCAAGGGCATTTCGTGGCCCTATCCTCAGAGTTCCCTGAGCATTGACTACAAAGGGGCTCCTTCCTCCCTCTATTGGTAAATGTTCCTGCTTTTTTAAAATGCTAAATCTTAAAAATTATTTTTGTTTTATGCTTCTGGGGGAATTGAGAGCCCAAATGATTTCCTAATGCATCTCTCTGTGGTATAGTTGTCGAATCCCCCTAAATTAGCCTTTTGGAAATGATTAGTTCTAAGATCCACACTGGGTGGTACTCGTGCCAATAATGAGACCCTCAGCAGGTACTGTGTTTTTAGATCAACATCCACGTTTCCTTCCAAGAGAGGATTTTAAAAATGTGAACAGTGCATAGGTTTGGCTTGCTTGTATGTTTGTTTGTTTTTTAATTGTGTTCTTTCTCTTCCTTTTAGAAAAGGGAAACATTTCTCTAAGTTTAGTTTTCATTTTAATTAACTCTCAGATGCGACAGGAACAGTGAACTTCTACGAGTCCCTGCTACTTTGATAACCACTCTACCTGAGCAGATTCCCTAACTCTTGTTTTCCATGACACAGTCCCTTTTCAAGATCCTGTCACAGTTTTATGCTCACTGGGCAGACCCGGAACCACATACAACCCTTCCTTAGTATTCCTCATATCATTATTTGAAATATTGGGGTGATATTAACTCAAAAAGTGTGCCGTGTTCTGCAGTCTGGATACCCATGTACTTTGTGAGACAGCCCAGATCACAGCTTCTCTTAACTGGAGCAGCACTTGCTCCCTCCCTCCAGCACCTTTAATTCCCCTACCTCAAAGGATAATTATTTTTAGAGGCAGAAAGTAAAGAAGCCACATGAGTAAAAGCAAAAAAAAATAAAAATCTTGACATATTAACCTTGAAAGAAGACTACTACAGTTTTCAGTCAACTCATTTGAAGTAGTGTTTGACTACCCAGTACATAACAGGTCAAGTTTTGTGTTTTTTTCTGCCTCGTGAGAGAGACAGTGAATGGTTTTTAATGCCATAGAACATACAGAGAAGGAAAATAGTCATAAAATCTCAAAGCAGCAGGGACCCTTGAGGTTGCCCAGGTCAGTTCCCTCATCTTCAGCTCTCAGGCCAGGTGACCATGTGTGCATCTCTGTCCCTGGTGTGGCCGGATTTAGAGGGTCCCTCACATCTGCTGTCCCTTTCCATGCCACACACCTGCCTATAGATCATCTCCTGATGAACACGAAATGAGGTCGAAAATGGCATTTCAGATCCGCCCTGGGCCTTTCCTCTACTACAAGTTTAATTTGTTGCTTTCCCATAGGAAGGGCCGGCCCCACAAGCCATTCTATCCTGAGGATGTATTTACTGGTTTACTGAGGCCTTCAGAGTACTTTCCAAAGTGTATCTTCTCCTTTCCCACCCTCACATTTGTAAAGTATGCAGCTTATGATGATGTGTAACTGAAAAATCTGGAATGCTTACATTCGTGCTTTTTATTATGTGAAATAATCAATGCTAAAAAAATCTGTGGGTGGATATTTATTCTGAAGGGTTCTTAAAATATTATTATTATGACTTGGTATTTTTATGGTATCTTTATGCATTCCAAATAATGTTCAGTCAAGTCCCAGTTTTCTCTTAAGGAAGTGTGCATGTAGAAACATCATCATTTAAAAATATAGGTAATTAGGGGGGTGTGTGTGTGTAAGAGCTAAACAGTTTCATACCTTTTATACATAAGGAGCTGTATTTCATAGGAAATGAAATTATAGCCCCAGTTTTGCAGTCTGCTCTGACTCATCTATTAGCATAAGAACTTCATTCATGGCTGTGTCCTTGCTTTTGTTGGAGGCCTAGAGAATGTAGGACACAGATCGTATCTTCTATTTCATGTGAATGTATATCCACCACGTCAATGCAGTGGACCTTGTAGGTGCACAAAAGGGGCTCTGGTTGGAACGAATAAGCATTGTAAACTGCATGAACTTGTCTCTGCCCAGTCTTTTCATCTATAGGCTTTGCTAAGAATCTGGGACCTCCATCCATCTAGCTACTCAAACCAAAAATCTAGGAGTTATCCCCATCTCATCTCCTCCCTTTCCACCCTCTTCTCATCCATTGCCAGACTGGATCCTGAATCATTCCACTTCTTTCCACCATGTCTCCTATCATTCTGTTCCAAACTACCATTAGCTTTTGCTTGGGTTGCTGAACTACCCTACTAGTTTGTCCTTAACAATCCATTCTTTACTTAGCGTAAATCAAACCATTTTATTTCCCTGATTGAAATTCTCCAAGGCTGTTTAGTGCACTTAGAATAAAATTTAAATTGTTTTCCTGAAATACTATACCCCATGTGACTTAGCCTCTGCTTCTGGAGCTAAGGCTCCCGCACTATTCCCTGCCCCGTTTCCCCACCACCTGGTCTGCCTTGGCCACATTGGCCCTCTTGTACCTCCAGCGTACCAGCCAGGCTTGCTCCCACCTCTGTGTCAGCTGTTTGCTGCCTGGAATGCGATTTCCTTCTAATTTTCTTGTGGCTAGGTTTTGAATATTCAGGTATCAGCATAAATGCACCTTAGAAAGGCTTTCCCTGGCTTCCCAAATTAAAGTAGCTGCTATGTCACTCTGCAGCTCATTATCCTCTATACTTTAATGCATAGCATTCATCTCCTTCTGATATTTTATTATTCATCTGTCTATTTATCTCATGTCATCTGCCCCTGATACTTAAATGCTACCTTTGTGAAAGCAAGGAGACTGCATGTCCTGTATCCTATGCCTAGAACAGCATTTTTAACCGGTGTCCCACAAGAATTTTTAAAACATGCAGTACCCAACTATTGAGTCAGGGGCACTGACCTCTTTTCCCTTAGATTGTCAAATAAAAAATGACAACAGCCAATACAACAATAGTTGTCTGGTATGAATTAATCCAAATTATACCATTTTTTGGTGAGCGCTACAAAAAATATATTTTTTGGTGTGCCACAGAATTTTTGTAATTAGTTTATGTGTGCCAGGAGATGAAAAAGGTTGAAAATCACTGGCCTAGAAGAATGTCTGGCATGGAGCATATACCCAATAAAACTATGAATAAACAATTTAAGCTAAAAATCTTCAAACACTGTGGCTGTAAGTATTGAAATACTGGAGATAATTGTCTCAGCTACTTTGGTGAGTGGAGAATTAGAGTCAGGACTGAGACCAGGGTAATGTAAGGTACGTGCCATGGAGACAGTATTTAATGCAGCTTCTCAAGGGCCAGAATGGAAGCACTGTTAGCGATCCTGTCTTTATTCAAAACTGTGATATTTTGTTCATCATGGATTATTTTGGCATTAATTTTGATTTTTTAAAAATACTGCATTAAAATACGATTTCTCTTGATAACTACATTTTTGCCCTGCCCCCCAGCCTGTCTGTATCAGACTGTTCTCTCATTTTCCCACTGGATTTTGCATTGTAAGGTACAGCTAGTATTTGAGTACCTGTGTGTACCAGACACTGTGCTTGACTTGATTAACTCACTGAAAACTCACAGTAGAGCTGTAAAGTAGGTAGTAGTATTGCTTTGAGAGGACAGGTAAGTTACCCAAGGTCACAGAGCTGTAGGGAGATGGAACCAGGAAAGGCAGCGTATGCAGAATATGTCACATGGATAGAAACAGACCTACACAATGGCAGAGAGAATAGGATCTTCAACATCCTGGCATATCTTCTCTGCCGTTTTTGAGAGGCCTTTAAATGTGCAATGAGCAAAGGAAGGTTGATCTGCTAGTTGGGTAGGGAAGTGGAGGAAGAGGGAACAGAAGGAATGTCAGTGAGCTGCTTCTGGAGACTTGGAATGTTCCATATTTTTGTTGTTGTTACTTCTCACCCGAGGATATTTTATTTTTTATTTTTAGAGAGAGTGGGGGGGGAGAGAGACATGGACATGAGAAACACACATTGATTGGCTGTCTCCAGCACAGGCCTCGACTGGGGCTGGGGATCAAACCTGCCACCCAGGTATCAAACCTGGAACCCTTCAGTGCTAGGGCTGATGCCCTAACCACTGAGCACACAGGCCAGGGTGGTATGTTCCATATACTTTATTGATCACCATTTGGGAGTACATTAGGGGACAGGAAAAACCACATGTTTTGATCAAACATTTCATTATATTTAGAAATATATATTTTTTGACAGAATAGCTTTAAAGTATAAAACGATTTTTGGAAAAAATGTGTTTGGGTTATTTAAAAAAATCACTGCACACCACACATAAAAATATAGATTAGTTAAATGTGAAACATAGAGCCATAAGAGCTAGAATAAAATACATCTATGGGTTTTTTAAAAAACAAACCAATTAAATCACAAAGGAAAGCACAGATGAATTAAATACAGATTTTAAATTTATATACCACATTTTGTCAATAAATGACAAGTTGAGGAAATATTTGTAACCCAGGATTGATTTTGTTTTAAAAACTCAATTGTTCTAAGGCAATAAAAAGACACTGAGTTCTTAAATTAACAAAATAGGCAGGTTCATAGAAGAAATACAAATGACTAAGTTGGAAACAAGCTTCATAAGTAAGATGTAAATTAAAACAAAGATTTATTTTTGTCTCATTAATTGTAGGTGTTAAAAAAGTGTGGTGTTGGTTTAAAAAAATGGGGTAAAGAAGAATCTGATCAGAGCTTTGTAACTCATTCACCTAATTGCCTTTCTATGATGTCCTTCTAAGGAAGTAGAAATTTAGACACAGCTTTTTCTTCAGGGATGCTTATCACAACATTTTTTATAAATTGAAAACTTAGAAATACTCAAAATGTGTTTCGACAGGGGAATTGTTCAGTAATCACACACCTTTTATGATTGCCCTTCAGTCAGTCATTAACTGTTTCTGAAGAATAATTAGTATGTTGGAAAAATCATCACAGTATGTTAAGTGAAAAATAACAACACAGCATTATTTCCATTTTAGAGTACATTTGCCTGGAAAAGGAGACTGGAAAGACAAATATCAAAATGTTTAAATTACAGCAATTTTGAAAATTCTTCTGTTTTTCTGAATTTTCTATAATAAATATTTACAACTCTGACGAATTAGAAAAGTGTTTTATAAAAAGAAAGTTTGTGAGGGAGGAAGATTAGGAGCCCTGGACAGACTTTAGTAGAGCCTAGTCCATCTTCTTCCTAATTAGTTGTCAACCAGCAGAATCCTGAACAAGTCACTCCCCCTCCTTGTAAAGAAAGTGACTTCAGGACTTCTCAGATTTCTCTGAAACACACCCAGAGGAGAGGAGAGTGAACATTCGCTCTCGAGAAGGAAAGGATGCAGGGAGCTTGGGCAGGTTGGCTCAGAGTCACCCCCTGAGAAAGTTTTAGCATGAAAATTTATGCAAACTTTCTGTTCTTCAAACTATACTGATGTTAGTTGTTACTTTTTTTTAAAAAAAGTTGAGATATAATTATTATACCATAAAATTCACCACTTAAAAGTGTGTATTTTAGTGGTTTTTAGTAAATTCAGAAGATTGTAGAACCAACCAATGCTAGTTTTTAATACACAGATATTTGCCATGGATACTCCATTGGTAAAATGGATTTTCCATGAAAATCATCTTGCACCTTGGAAGCACTATCAGGTACTTTCCCCGGAGGATTTTATTATGTCGAGACGCCCAGGATTAGATGATTTTCTAGATATTTTTAACAAAGTGCGTTTTCAATGCATTTTATCTCTCATTCCCTTAAAAACAACTTAACTACTGACTTACCCATCTATGCAGTTTCTACGCACAGTTGGTGAGACTAAATTCAGTTAGTTTCTATGCTATTTTTAAAAACTACTTTCTGCCAGACCTTGCTGGGAATAAAGGGGTAGGTATCCCCAACCCTTGCCCTCAAAGGACAGTCTTTAAAAGAGAGGAAGTTATGATGACTTCCCACTCAGAGCCACTCAGTTTGAGGTTCAGGGTTCAAGTTTAACTGGAAGAAAATATGTAGAAGGCAGAACACATGTATTTTAGAATATGTAGCTTGGAATGTGCACAACACATGGATTGCATTTTGACTCAGTGTTACTAAATCATTTTTATCTCAGTGCTGTTAATTTTTTGCAGGTGTGGGTTGAAAAGTCTTTGTTGAAAATTCTGGTTCTACTGTATCCAAGTGTATGTGGAAGAAGCCCAAGTTCAGCTTTGGTGGCGCTGAGATTCTGTATTTTAGTCTCTTGGCCTAAAGTAGTGAACCTTAAAAGTACAGTTACTTGAATTATAATTGTGCTCTATGAGACTTGGGTTTGTCCATCGCCATTCTTTGTCTGGGTGCTGGCCAATCCAGAGGGCAGGGCAAGGCCATTTGGCCTGAGCCTTCACATTAATTAAAGGCTTCAGATGTAGACTTCTGATGGTTTGACAATATCTCCAAATACAGTCATCAGAGGCACTGGCAGGATGAAATGAATATATTCATTGTACAACTTTAAATACCACAGTTTTTATAACTCCGTTTTGGCATTTCTTCTTTTTCTTGGGAGCCTAAAAAAAGTGACAATGGTGTGGGTCTCTCTGGGCCTGTAAGACGCCCGGAGAAGGTGTATTTTCTACCTTTCTTTCAGGATAAAGAGAATGGACTATGAGGACCCTTGAAGGTCCTGTCTGCAGTGTCTAGTGATTGTGTTCCAGGACCCTGGTGTGGAAATTGGGGACACCAGCATTCTTCAGAGCAGTTTGGGGCACTGAGCAATACTACATAGATTGTGTCTCAGAGCCCTTTTGCTAAAAGTGTGGGTTCAAGAAGCCAACTTAACTGTGAGAGAAGGAACTAATGATAGCTTTCAGCAGTAAATAATAATTCATTGTCATTAAGAAGCCAATATATTACTGAATTTAAAACTCATTCAGATAGGGTGTGGAATGAGAAAAACAGTCCTGCCTTTAGAGAGTAACTGGACAGAACTATTTACAGATTACATTGTGCAAATGGGCAGAAGTCAGTGTAAACTTTAGAACTGCTTAGTATGAGCAGGATACATGGAGTAAGTATGGATTTGTGGCCAAGGCTGTATGTGGAAATCCTCTTGTGATGAAAAGATCTTGGCAAAACCTAAAATGGAAGCATCAGATTGTGTGAGAGTGTGTACGACTGGTATGCTGTATTCTCACAGTTTACAAAGGGATGCACTTACTGCACAGTAGGATATTAAATTCACATTTGATGTGCATTCTGATGGAAGGACATGTGAAGTGAACTGGAGATTGCTCTCTGTGCTTTTTCTTGATCCAGTGGGTAGGGAAGAAAACAAAGCCAGTTTTGCATGCTGAATGAAGTGGCCTTTTAAATAGTTCGATTCTTAGTCTCATTTCTGGGTGTTTTGATGACCTGCGACAAGAAAAGCCAAAGATACAAATGACTTTTCTGGGAAAAATCTTCAGCCATATATACAGAGACCACTGAAGGAGAAATGCAGGAGTTTTGTGGGACTCACACCCTTGTCTGTGTTGATATGCTTATTCATGTTATTAATCTGGTGGGAGATATATTCAAATTAGCAAAAATGAGACCCCTCCCCCCAAACACACATACTTTATGTCAGGGCTCCTTGCTAGATTTTATTTTATAAGTGGCTTTGGCAACGGTAGATTTCTATTTCTTTAAATAGGTCAAGAGTTATTTGTGCCCTGTGCTGTGAAAAGAGATTAGCCACCACTGCATTCATGAAGCAGTCTGCTGGTGGAAAAGTCTGCTTTCTTTCATTCGGAGTTGAAGAATTGTGAAGTCTCTCATTATACTTTCATGTGGCCTTAGAAAATAACATCATTTTATATAATTTGGGAATAGCTGGGGCTTTTTATTGTACCAAATATTTGTTTTATACTAATCCAGAGAAGATTGTTAAAATGTCCATTTCAGTCCTCCGAGAATATTGTATAAGGCTATAAAAATAGGAGAAGTACATGCTCTTTGGATTATACATTTGTTAGGAACAGGTCATTTGTTTCCATGACAAAACTCTTTGCAGAACAAAGAAGCTGAGTTTTTTGCTTGGTTGATAGTTCAATTCATATACTTTCTTTTAGGTCAAGTCCAGTATTAGTTGAATACTATTTTAGTTGACTACTTTTATCATTCTGCCACCATTTGTGTCACACAGATTTTCTCCTAAATGAAGCTTTGGCTTCACTTTGAATTTGCTGCATTTACGTAATTATATCAGAGTGTGAACATTAAGTTTATGAATGAAATTTACCTGGGAGGGATGGCCAGTCAATTGGAATATGGCTCTAAGATTCAAAATGGGTCCCCATTCATAAAGTAGTACTCAGAAATTCAAAATTAGGTTAAATGGATAAAAATAGGTTGTGGTCAAAGCCAGGCTGAGACATTTTTGACTGTGGGCAGTAGAAGTTAATTATCCTGAATTTGTGGCAGCTGTGAACAGTCGGCCCTTGAACAAGTTGGCTGTTAGGGGTGCTGACCTTCCAGGCAGAACTACAGCCTCCCCTCTGCATAAGCAGACTCCCCACCAAGGAGGTGACCCTTGAACGATGGGGGTTTGAACTGCTCCATTATAAGTGGATCTGTGCCGTTCACAACTATGTTGTTCAAGGGGCAGCTGTAGGGACAAACCCAACTGTGCAGCTGAAGCCTGGGCTTGCGCCCTGCTGCTGGCTGCTGCCGGCCGTGCCGCCCCCCCTCTCCGAGGCCTTTTCTTTTGCTGGGGTGGTAAACACATCTCCCTCACAGATTTTCGAGAGGATGAGCGCTTGGCAAAGCATGAAGGATTGAACACAGATTTCTTTTGGTTTCCTTTACAAGAGAGGGGATATCCAGGAGGTGGAGACCACAATTTCTCCTGTCTGTATTGGAGGTTGGACTTAGACATAGTGGGGGACAGAGGAGGGGTACATATGCATGTTTTGGGGGACAGGTGCTGGATTTATTGGTACTTTGGGGGAGATTCAGGAGCCTGGATTCTGGTTTGGGCTCTATCATTTCTTCATCGTGATTGGCCTTCAGAAGAGAGTTAAGAGTGTGAATTAGGGACTAGAAGCAGGTGCTTTGTAAGTAAGATTTATAAAGAAAGGGCAGAGGAAGAAGAGGGTACCCTCCACTGCCTCGCCTTCCCGTTCCTTCATCTTATTCAGCTGCCTCGTCTTTCCTTTTGGTGGTGTACACTCAGGTCCTAGCAGAAAACATAGGGCTGCTCCAGCTGGGTGGCTGAGTTTGTTATACAGGGACTCCGTACAAAGGTGTGGGCCTGGTGTAGGTAACCAGTGAGGGCTGGTGCAGTAACCGGGGCCCCACAACAGCTGGGCAAGGGGGGGGTGTCACTACAGGAACGTAGAGGGCCACCCAGCTGGGGCCATGGCCTCTTGGAGGGGACACAGCAAATCTGTGGTGCTCTTGTAGGGAGGGAGCTGGGGGAATAAATGTCCCATCCCAATTCTCCTGCTCTGTGGTCTCCTCCCGGTGCCTCTCACGGACTAAAAATCCAAGTGGAAGACTGAGGACAAGAGAGATGTTAGAAAATCCTTGCCGGTCGGCCTCCTGGGGCACCGAGCAAGACAAGAAGATGGAGAGACAGACTCGGGCCTTATCTGGGGCAACAGGGAAAGATCTTACTCTGGAGTTGAGTTTTGGATTCTTTTTTTCCTTAACTCTTAATTCCTTCCCATTCATTTACCTATCCCACATTCCTGGGAGCCTGCATTAGTGTGATGGCAGGGACTTAGCCACTAGCTCCAGAGTTGCCAGGTGTAGACTGCCTTGCATGACTTAACCGAAACGCTAGCCAGTGTAGTGTAGTGTATACTTCACCTCCCGCGTTCTCATTTTTAATGTTTTATTTTGGGGGATGAGTATGCAGAAGCTTCTTGGATAGCCAGGAGAAAGAGGCCCTGTTGCCTGATTCCCTTTCCTTTTCTCACACCATTAACCTCAAACATTAAGATTTCTTCTTGTTATTGTGGAAAACACTGGCAGAGATTCTGATTTCATGGTTATGTCTATAGTTGGGCTCTCAGAGCAGGTCTCTGCAATGGGGATCACACACAAAGAAGCAATCGAGACTTACCCCCCTATATACATTGTATTGCTTGGGAAAGTAAAGGTACCAGTTTCTTTCTAGAAATTGTTGATTGATGAGAAACAACTTCATAGCTTTATTTCTATTAGAGATGCTACTTTTTAGATACTCCCCCCTCCCCCCCCAGTATTCATGGTTGGGATTATACTCAGTCAACCAACCCCCCTAGAAATCAGTACAGTTGCTGTCCAGAAAAATCTTCATTTTTATCTGTTTACTGTGCTCTCTGTATACCCCATTTTAAAATAAGAGGTGTCTAGAAACGGTCAGGCATTTTCTCTTATCACTCTCTGAACAGCATTTGTGTAAGCACATTGTCATTTCCAGACCCAAATCCTGGCTGCACAACCAGCCTCCTGGAAGCGGTTCAGCTATTCCCCAGGGAAGAACTTTATCAAGTATTTATTCTGTTTAAAAGATACTGTTTTCATTGTGTTTCTTAGAAGATACATGTTATAAATCACTATCAAAATTTGTGCTGAGTGGCTTCCAAAGGGGTGACAGCTTTGTTTTTTTTAAGCTCCTCTGCCTCTGAAGTGGTCTCTCATTGTCTTAATTTTGCCAAGTGTTCACCATGAGTGGCGTGTTCACCCCTGGCAATGCCCGTCTGCTCTCCTGTGATAGCCCTCTGAGCAGGCGGTTGGGGAATGTCAAGTCTAAGCCGCTGTTTCTAGTTTAGTTTCTGGGAGACTGTGGGAAGGTGTCATGGTCTGATGAGCTTCTGCTGTCTGTCTTTCAGGGACTGGAGAGAGTGGCAAGAGTACGTTCATCAAGCAGATGAGAATCATCCACGGGTCCGGATACTCCGATGAAGACAAAAGGGGCTTCACCAAGCTGGTGTATCAGAACATCTTCACGGCCATGCAGGCTATGATCAGAGCCATGGACACGCTCAAGATCCCCTACAAGTACGAGCACAATAAGGTAGGCGTCGCTGCTCATGGGACCAGCATCTGGGGTGCCTAGTGGGATTTCGAAATGTACATTTTTCATCTCATCCTTAATGGGACTTTTAATGGTTCCCTAAGTTGTTTTTAAATGTATTTTCTTAAACCTTTAAAGTCACATCTATAAAATTTAGAGTTGTGTTCTTAGTGATATCGATGAAAGACATTTGGACGTTCGACGATAAATGTATGAAGGTTTAAAATTTAGGGGCACACATTCCATTAACAAGACAGTTTGTAAGTTCAAGACACTGACCAACGTGAGAGAATTCATAGTAGGGGCAGTGCCTTGCTTCAATCTCCCACTCTTTGTGCTTCCTTGATAAAAGAATGAAAATAGCTCAAGACCATTCTGTCCAGTTTAATTTTGGATTTTGTGACTTCCTTTCAGTAGTACCACAGGCTTAATTTTATTTCAGAATAGATCCGTCCATCTGTCACTTCCAATAACCTTTCAAACATATTCCTCTGCAACTGTGTTAAAGTCATGGAAACTTCTAAAATCATTTGACGAAGGGTTAGGGGGGAAAAACAGAAATTTTCGACTTTTTAGAAAACAAGCAAACTTTTCCAATATCCGGCATTATCTTTTAGTTGAAATAGAAAACCAGGCTTATATTTTGGTGAAAACAAATGCTGTCATTGCTCACCCTCCTGATACTATAGATATGTGATTCCAGACAAGGTTGGTGCGAGTGCTGGTGGCTCCGGGTGTGAGTGATCTGCAGTTTCCCTGTGGGAAGCTCATAGGCGACGACTGCAGTTACACCAATGAGTGACATCTGTGCAGAGGCCCCCAGCCGGAGGGAAGGGAAATCTATTTGGAATTTGTAGAAATGTCCCTGCAGTCTGTTTTCTTCCGTTCTGTGAATCAGTCGGTGCTTCCACTGACGTACTCAGTTGTGCAGTCTCATTCCTCGGGGCCGATAGGCGCTGGTTTTGTAGTAAGCTGGTAAAATCTCACCTCTTGTTGACAAAACACCACATTTGCACCTACAGTTATTTTTGAGTCTTCAGTCAGAACTTCCATTCTCTCAGGATTCTAGATAATTTACTCTTGAAGTCATTTCCATATACCAGGATCTATAGGTCACTGCAAGGAGTTGGCCTGCCCAGTGTGACTCATAAACAGATTCAACTTACAAAAATGAATTACAAGCAAAATAACGCAATTTTTTATACCTTTACTCCTGTAACCATCTAGAAGTTTCTAACTATATAGATCATCTTAAAATCAGGCATTTCTGTTTCTTGGATGGTTTCTTGAAATTAACTGACTGTTTGTTATCTAATGATATCCTCACACTTATTTTTTCGATGGCAACGAGAGTCTCCATAAATATCAAACAGAGAGACCCTCCACAAATAATCCTTTCTGCTTCTGAAGAGGGAAAGGATCTGGACAGATTGGTGAGCTTGGGACTGTGGCATCTGAGCCAGATGAGACTGCCTGGATATTTAAGCCTGGATTTAAAAAGATCAGGAGTCCCGTGTCGTCGTCCGTCCCCCCCCCCCCCCCAAGAAATCTCATGTAATGAATTTCTGAAATAGGCAATATGCTTGTTTTGTTGCAGTTGTGAGACAGTTCTGTTGAAGGATTTCTTTTTTTTTAATGCCATTGACTTTTCCAAACTGCAGTTGATCAATAATAGGATAACCTGATGAATTTTGGCTGAGTTACCACATGTGTGGTGTGATTGGTGTGTGTGTGTGTGGCAGCAGACACATGTTGCCAATTTACACCTTACCATAGTCTCCCTAAATTTTACCAACAAAAATCATCTTTCTTGGATGCTCCAGAGAATCATTCAGGACCTTGCCTGGGTGTTAGATTTTCATGTGAAGACCATCTATTGTTCAGTCATGTAGGTGTAGAAAATGGAGTAGAATTTATGCCTTCTTCATATAACACATTGAACAATACTTAACAGTGTATGTTATTTGAGCTCTTTATATCAATTCCAGTTAAGTAGCCTTTACTGTGTTGAATACCATTCAGTTAGAAATCAACATCAGAAAAATTATGTTAGTATGGTTTTTCTCAAATATCATAATTAATTTTGCTCAGATAACATAATTAATATAATTTCTCAAATATCATAATCATAATGAAAGCTTCCCATGTCTCTTGTTACTTAACACACTTCCTAAACAAGTGACATCAGTGTGTGCTGACCTCTGAATTAAACATTCTTCAATATGTTTAAGGCCCTTTAAGTCATAGCATAAATTGTTTTCACATTTGCTCCATTTCACTGCAACAGCTATATTCTTATGCGTCATGTTCCCCATGCTTCCCCATTAACCCCCTGAGCTCTGCCCAGGCCTTGGCTTTGGTAGTGCTCGCTCAGGATTCACGTCCCCTCCCTGTTCCACCCAACTGCTGCCTCCTCCTGGAGTCCTCTCCTCTCCCTCAGGGTGCTAAGTGCTCCCACCCTCCCTTAGCAGAATCTGTAGTTGAGTATTTATAATTGTCCAGCTTGTATTAATTATGGCGATTTGGTATTGATCAGATTTCCTGACTAGACTCAGCTAAGCTCCTTGAAAGTAAATGTTATGCCAGTTCTATCTTAACATTCTTCATCGTCCCTGACATTGTTCCTGTACATAGTAGAGGCTCAAAAAAGTCCTTGTTTTATGAGTAGGTAAGTCATTTGTAAGCTTAAGCAGCTGGAAGTCTCCCCTTCTGAGATGATTATTCACATCAACAAATAGCTGGCAAAATTGTTTATCCACGTAAGAGAATAAATGCAGTGTGCTGTCAGGGATGCAGAAAAGTTTAATCAGAGCTGGGCAGAAATTTACAATTCAGGAAGAGGCAAGGGAAGAGCTGAGGGAGGGGCCCACTAGGGAGGAGGAATGGCTGAAGAAAACGTTCAGAAAAAGGAATGTGCATGCAGGTGGGTGTAAATTGGCCAGTTTTCCCTGAGCAGAATTCTTCTAGAGGAGAACTGGAAGATGAGAACCAAAATATGGTATAGGATGTGCTTGCGAAAGGTTTTGAATCCGGGCTAAAGAAATCCGAGTTTTATTTTCTCGTGTTTATGATACTTATTTAATAATATTTTATGTTTTGGTTAGAATTTTCTACAGAAGGTTTTGGTTGCAGTACGCTTTATATTTTAGAAATAGTTTAAGGGATTTAGTGTGCATTTTATTAGCAATTACTGGGAAGCAGTGCATTGTGATTTATATTATTTTGGGACACTAAAGATATAAAATAAATAACCATTTCATTTTTTAAAAGCTCCTTTGCACCACATGCCTACATTGGCCATAATCTGTGGTAGTAGCATTAAATAAAAACACTTTCCAGGATTGTCCAGCCTAACTTTGTACTTGCTTCTGAGTTCATGTATTTTATAAGGCAAAGCATTACTTACAAATGATATGGCCTGTTTTTAACTGGAAAACTACTCGCAGTTTTGTTTGCTGTGGAAATGGTTTTAATTATGGAATGCCACACCAGAATATTGGATTTTCTCTTGCTCCTATGTGTTACTGTATTGAATCCAGAGTCCCTCTTTTTAGCCGGGGGGGGGGGGGGGCTTGTGCAGTGGTCAGGGGGAGTCCAGACCACAATCCCTATCCCAGATGGCATCGCATGACTTTGTAGACCGTACTCAGTGTTCCAGGAATCAGCAGTTCAGGAGTGGCTTGTAATAAATTCCAAAATAAAGATTCATTCTTCCCTGAGTTGTGTATCTACTATCCTGTTCTTGGACTTTGCCAAACAATGAATGTTTATAGGTGAGCTGCTTGGACTCAGCCAACGGGAGAGAATAGTTTGAGGACTTCTTCAGACTATATTGTGAGCTAGGGTTTGTTTCTTCCTAATAGTACTTTGCCATTTCCCTAAACACAAATGTTGATAGCTGATGTTGAAAGGGATTAAATATTTGTTCCTTAGTCAAACCAAAAGTTACACTCTGTGGAAGGCACTGGAATATGAGATCACTGCATCATTCCTTACTTTCCAAAAGGGAGAGTTTTCATTGCTGTTATTTTTTGTTTTCTTATCTTATATAGATGTACTCTTTTGATTATTTTTTGCTTTGCTGCTGAAGTCAGCTCTTAGTAAAAAGGAAGAGATAAGCAGTTTCTATGTTTACCTGCTAAGGACTGTCTTAAAGAGCTACTTGGGGAAGTAAGTAGCTCATAAGGCTCTGACCCTTGTTTTGTGTGTACTTCCTGTCTATACCTGGCCGCTGGCATTCTTCCTGCATGGCCCGCTCCTTTTCACAGGCGTGTGCCTTAATTTCCCAGTCAGATTTAAAACTACCTTACAGTAAGCAAGCTTGTGGTTTCATAATTCGTTGTCTCCTGCACAACATGCCACAAATGTTGTAGGAGCTTCTGTTCATTGAGCAGATTTTCCCAGGTGCAGATCCTGCTATCATCTCTTTATCGCGGCCTCATTCATACTTTTTGTGAACTGTGAAATCAAGGTATTCTTATGCAATTTCGAAGTATTGACAGGCCTCGGCTCCCTTTGCCAACCCCAGGAAGAGCAAAGAATCTGATGCAGTGCTTCTTGAAGAAGTCCTGCTAATGTTGGGTAGGCAATGTCACCTTCTTTTCTGCTCTGGTTTCCACTTTTAGACTGTTAGTCCTTGTGACCAAGGCTCATGTAGCACCTGGGCTGCCACTGCCTTTGACTCCCCAGCCAGCAGTGTGCGGGCCCCACACTGTGTTTCCTTTTTCTCCTGGGTGCAAAGGCCGGGAGGACAGGTTGCTACGGTACCTGTTGTCCTCTGTGAACTCTTCTAGGAAAAGACTTGTCACAGGGAAAGTACCTCTTTAAACACAGGTACAGCTTTCTGAACTTTCTGAACTTCCTGAGAAATCCAAGACCTCAGAAGCCATTTTTCAAAAGATAAATGTAGCCAAGATCCTCGAGAACTTGCCACCTTATTCCTGCCTTGATCAGCGGAACAAGAAATTTCTGTACTTCTTTTTCCACCATGAGGGCATTTTCTTAGTTTACAAAATGCCAAGAGCCTGATTTCATTTTAGTATTTCTCACCTATATAATAAGCACACAATAAAAACAGAAGTTAATCATTATGTATTTTAATCTGTTCCTCTGAAGAGTTGTATCAGTCGAGGTTCTCTGCTCAGCAACAGAAGCCAACACTGGCTAACTGAAGCAGTAAAAGAGCTTGTAGGACTATGAGGCCATTCTCGGAGTTGAGGAGAAGCTTAAGGACTAGCTCTTGGAAACCAGGGCAGGTCCTAGGAACTCATCTGTGAGACCGATGAACTCTGACTGTTTTCAGTCTTCTTTCACTCCACTCACGATACAAATTCCAGGGAAAACTTGCCCTATTGGCCTAGCCTGGATCCTGTGCTAGCTCTCTGGACAAGGCTGGGCAATTTGATGGACAGTCCCTGAGGGAAATGTGGGTTCAGTTAGTAGAAGAAGAGGAATGATGCTGGCACAAATCACAATTATCCACTGCAAAATCAGTGTCAGTTTAGAAAATAAATTGGCAGGGGTTCTCTGTAGAAGCAAACCCTTCAGTTTTGCTCAGCATTTGCTAAGCCTGTCCCAAAGTACAACTGCTTATTCTGGGCTTGTTCAGGGTGGGGAGCAGGAGGAGGTTGAGGGGTTAGTGATTTAGTAACAGTTACATATGAAGTAAGTAGCTGAGTTTGAGACCAAGCACTGAATAGCTGAGTTACCTTGGGATTGTCACATCTCCTTCCTAAATCTAAATTTCTTTACTCTCTAAGCCTGAACTTCCTCATATATAAAATGGAACAGATAATAGTAGGATTGTTTCAAGTGTTAAATAGATAACATATACGAAAATGTTTTACAAATGATTAAAAAAAGGAGTTTGGAAGTTATTATAAGATGAATTGTCATCTTGGAGAAAATGAATACTACTACTCTCATTTTTATTAAGAATAAAACAAACAGAAAATAATTTAAATAGCATGACCAGATTTAGGAGGTTTCTAAGGAAAACTTTCCTCTGAGTGACAGTCATTGAAATGGGATATCAAGGGAGGTAGAGAAATCTCCTTTTCTGGCTGTGTTCAAAAATAGAATGTATTTTTAACATGTCAAATTCTTTAAGGAAGTTTTGCTGAAATAAGATAAAGGATGGACTTGACAACCTCTGAAACCTTTCCCAACACTATTTTTTACATGCTGATTCTTTGAGTCCACATCTCTAACAGAGATGAAGCTGTTGTTAAAGGTATTTCATACTAATTTAAAGCTTCTACCTTTTTTGAACTTTGTGCATTCCAGAGTACTTATAATTTTTTTTTTAAAAGACAATAAACAGATTCATTTTGATAATGATCTCTAGCTCAGTGGAGATTTTTCTTTCTTTGTATCTAAATCCCATAGTGATTACATTATTTACATCTCTGTAGGTTTTTTTTAAAACAGTGTTTAAAGTTCAAAATCAGATGCAGCATGGTGATTACCAGAGGGAAAGGGGTTGGGGAGAGGTAGGAGAGGGTAAAGGAAGTGATAAATGGTGATGGAAGGACACTTGACTTGAGGTGGTGGACAGACAATATAATATTACAGGTGATGTATTATAGAATTGTACCCCTGAAACCCATATAATTTTATGAAACAGCATCACCCCAATATATTTGATTAAAAAAATGAGATGCAGGTTTTGTGGGTATTGTTAATGATAGTTATTTTAATTGCGTTGTTGGCTACTGACTACCAAAGACAATCTGCACTTTGTCATAAGGAAATTTTTACTCCTGATTTTTAAATTTTTGAGAGTTTTTTTTTTTCTTTCCTAATGAACAGTCTAAAGTAATCTAGAGACTTTTTATGACTGACTTGATTTGTCAACCACCTTTTTTTGCTGAGGTTGGTTTACCACTTTCTTCTCCCTTCTCTTAGGACTTTATTGGGATCTGATCTCCCTTCTTGGTTCTTTTATTGAAAATAAGTTCTTAATTGTAATAAATCCAGTTCATCATTTGTCACCCTTCTGGTTAGTGCTTTTTATATCCATTTATAGTAATCTTTGCTGACTCTAAGGTCATGTAAATAATCTGCTGTTTTTTCTTCTAAATTCTTGATTGTTTTGTTTTTTACATTCAGATCTAAAATCCACTTCAGACGAATTGTAGAGTATGGCGTGAGGTGGAGGGACAGGTCACTTTTTTCCCTTATGGATATCTAATTAAACCAACTCATTTATCAAAAAGACCATCCATTACCCAGTGCAATGCAGTGTCTGTCACCTTTGTTACGAATCAAATAAATATATACGTGTGAATTTGTTTCTCAACTCTCTATTCTGACCTATTGGTCTATTTTGTATACCTTTGTGTCAATACTACACTCTATTAATGACTAAGCTTTGCAGTGAATTTTATATTGTACAGCATAAGTCATTCAGCTTTGGTTATTTTCAAGATTTCTTCTTCAAGATTGTACAAGAACTGAATTTATTCACTTTAAATTAAAGTGAAGGACATGTTCTTTAAGGAAGAACATGTCCTTCACTAATGGGTAGATTTCCAAAGGTGAATCCAAATAATATAATTGTACTCTATAATGCAAACATCTTCCCTTCCTTGGTGCCTTAGTTTATTTCTTTATTCAGTGTATGTTGGCTGCCAAGCTCAGTACAAGGACTTCTACTTTTCCTAGATTAACAACATGCCATTTTTTTTTATCAATTACTTCATTTATGAAGGGTGATGGAGCTGCTGTGTGGCTTTGTTGTTATTTAGTGGGATCATGTTCCTTCTCACAGTAGCATTTTCTCTAACAAGAGTGGGAACTGGACTGTGAGTGCAATGGGGTTCTACCAAGTTCTCTTCCCTTGACCCCTTTTCAGGCCAACATTTATCTGCACCACTCAAATCTGGCTGATTTGGCACCAGAATCCCTTCTGATTTCCTATCTTCACTATCCAAAGCATAGTGGAAGGATTGAACAGGCTCACCTGGGTTTTCTTTATTTGTTTTGTGGTCTCCAGCTGTTGTGGAAATAGATGGCTCAATGTGAGGGCTATAGTCAGGTAAGAAGGTAATGCAAGCTGGTTTTTCCCTTTGGTTAACAGTATTTTAATCTTATTATGTAAATTTTTAATTCATTTTTGTCTGAGGATATTGGGTAGCAACTTATTTAGGTGAAGTAGGGATATTAAGCACAGGCAGAACTATAGACATATGTATACACACACACACACATTTATGCACACACTTGTGTGTGTTTGTTGATTTGTGCATTAGAAATGACCTTTGGACATTATTTATATATGTGGGGATGAGCCTGATGGAAGACAAGCATCCTCTCCATATTGTACATGTATAGTGACTGTCTTCAGATAATGTTTCTCTAGCTTACTTCCCCAGTCTGCTTTGCAGCTCATCTCATCTGGAAGTAACTCATCCCATGTGTCTGCCTTCAAGTAATCCACATTGGTTAAAATTGGATGAAAGGAAGAAAATTCACACTTGAGGGCAGAGATAGGGCTTTAATTATTTAAATTAGCACAATATTTGGCACATGGTTCCACTCTGTTTGTTAAACAAATGAACGAAAGTATCTCTCATGTGCTAGTCAACATAAACCAATTTGGCTGTTTTTTAAAAAGTGCTCTAAGGAACATTACTGATTTGTCCAAACACACGAAGAACGCTGCTTAAGCAATTTCCCTCTAAATCCCTTTCAGCTGCTCAGACCTTGGATGTCCAGGACTGACAGCCACCATATAAAATACATGTGGCATAGTTTAACACATTTTAGTAGGAAGTTGTGAATCTGGTCATTTGGCTGTTCTTAGTTAACTCCTGGCAAAGCATCACACAAATGCTTTCTTTTTTCTTTTCAACCAAGTAATGCATGATTTTCCCCTTAATTTTAAACCAGAACATCTACTTTCAATTAGAGACGCAGAGTGTATTTGTTGGAACCAAGGAAAGTGAATGCCTGATGAAGTCCGAAGCCATGTAGGGAGGGTGAGAAATGCTAGCACTTTTCCTTTCCCTTCTCACCCCACTGAGGAAGTACAGTTCCGAGCTCACTTTTTGCTTTTACAGACATTTACGGTAGGGCTTGCTTAATACTTGGCAAAACGGCAGTTCTGCTTATCTAAGCCATGTGTGTATCAAAGCCTCGAATCTTACTGTGCTAAGGAACTGGACTCTTATTCTCCACTGGATTGTTTTGCCCTAAACCAGTCATACTTGCTACGTAACTGGGCTTTTAAGTAGTATATTGTTAACATACTCATGATCTTCATGAGCACTTCCCGTGTGTGCAAACACAAATACCAGCAAGCAAATGTACTTGAAAAAAGAATGACATTTTTGTGTCCTGTTATAGAAGGAAGCCTATCTTTTATGGTATAGAAAAGTATTTCATTAAAAGCTGTGATTACTAATTTTGGCTGATATGTTGTAGACTTATACTTTGAACACATACATTTTCCTGGTTTTATGTCTCTTAAAGTAAATTTTCTAAGGCGATGTCTTTAATTCGTTGCCACCACTACACTGTAAGGCAACTATGCAGTTTTCTTACAATATGGTATTGTTTAAAATGAGAAGTGACTTAGAAGAGCGGCATTACTGACATATATCAAGAAACTTGGTATCACTGCTGAGATGAACAAGGGTATTAGATTGGTTGGTAGGTTATAAGCTTCTTTCGGCATACACATATCCTCTGTCGTACAAACTCTTAAAGGTTTTGAGCTAAAAGGAAGGCTGTAGAGACAGGAGTAGACACTGGCATGTCTGTGGTAGGAGTTCAGTTATTCAGGTGATTATTTTTGTGCATTCTGAAAACTAGCCTAGCCTTCACTCTCTTGACCTTTTTAAGCTGTTTTTACTGGCTGGTAACAGGTTGTGCCATGGCCAAAGGGGAGAAAGATGTGTAGCTATTTGATTATAGTACATTGCAGCCGAACCCTCACTAAAGTTGGGTTTTAAAGTACTTTGGATTCTATTATTCTGCAGATAACCTTGCTCCTGTATTCCAGGTTATAATGGAACATTTGGTGTTATCAGAGCTGTCAGAGTTGTAGGAACTTTGACCTTCACAGGGCCATATGGTACCTCTTCATGTAGTTGATGTGGGCACTAATGGGAGAAGATAGAGAGAAGATCTAAAACTTTTAGGGTGATAACATCGGTATAGTAAGCACCCACTAAGTGGTGGTGGTTGAATTCTTCCCAGAAAGAGCTGGGCTGGGAGAAATGTGTGGGCCTTTCGGTAAAGTGCAGAATGTGCTAAGGAGAAGCTGTGGATTGTTTAAAAGTATTGAAGCGGCTATGACTCCAGCATGAGAAATGGTTTCTGATTATCAGATACACCAGTGGTGTCCTGAAAGCAGCGGCCTGGCCTCGGATAGGACCTAGGATAGCTGGTCTAGCATTTAAGTGATTGTGAGGAATGTAAGTGAAGGGGTTCCCGGGTCCTTGTTACTCCTGAGAACAAGGAGCACCGATAATTCCGATAGTCAAGGTATCTTGGTATCTGGACTCCAGGCTGTTTGCAGCTTAGAGGGGGCAGCCAATGAGGAAAAGGGAAGCGAGGGGTAGGAAAGGGGAGAGAAATAACTGCCCAGTGCTTCTGAGCCTGGTACAATGTCAGGTATTTAATATGCTCAAAAGTAGGAGGTGTAGGTAGTAGCATTCTAGTTTTACAGATGAAAAATGTTTAAAATGTGTTCCCAAATCACTCAATTTGTAAGTTTATGGAGCTGGATTTAAACCAGAGTTGGGTTTAATAATTCCCAAAAGGCAACTTATGTTCTTGACTCCATAAACAACTTTGGCACCAGGACACATACTATTTAGTTTCCTTCTGAGAAAGAGTATGTGTAGTTCTGTGCGGCCACTCCGGCTGTTTCCCACCACTTCAGCCGGGGCCTGAGGCAAGACTGCTCTGTGACTGCGCTGCCCCTTGGACCCAGCACAGGGCCTGATCCACAGTTGGGTGCAGTAAATACGGTAGAACGAACGAATGGAAATATAACCAGAGAGCTGATTGTGTGATACTACTATTGTGGTGAGCCTTTTATACTCTTTAATTTTTAACAATCATTCGACTTCTGCTACCTAACTATACTTTTTTATTTCTTCTTTTTATTTTTGATTCATAACATGATTATTTGTTTAATGTCTAGTTAAATTAAAAAACAACAACACACCTAAGCATTGTTCATTTCTCTTTGGGCTAGAGGAAGTTTAAGACGCGTGCTTTGTTTATAGGGACTTGCAGTCTTACTGGAGGGGGAAGATTTACTCAAAAAAATTGGTTGAGTGTTTAATCTGCAGTCGAGACAAAGATTTCTACATGGAAGCATACACAGTCTCGCTTCCTTTTTGAAATTTCCCTTTGTCCTCTTGGCTGCGTTCTGGGTGGTGCACGTAGTGATGCGTCTGGCACTGTTGGGTGTCTGTCTGTCTTCCCAGAGTTGCCTGTGGAATGATCTTTCATGGGAGCCAGGGGAGGTGTCTGAGCTGCTTCTGCACTCTTGACCTGCCATTGGGTCTTGATCCAGGCTACTCTAAAGACAAATGTGCTCATCGTAAAAACAAAATCCAGACAACATATAAAAGCAAAGGAGGAAAGTAAAAATCACTTGTAATTTTACCATGTGAGAAAGCCACTGTGAACATTATGATATATAAACACACTAAGATTTAACTATGTACACATAAATATAGATTCACTGTTGACATTTCAGCAGCAAAATATATTAATATTTGCAATTAGTGGAATAAAAGACTGTAAATAGCCTTGCAGCAGGTCATCAATGACAATAAATGAAATTAAATGAATTCCAAAGAAAAATCTTTCAGTTCTTGGAACTTTTGTGATTTTAGATTATAGATAAGGGAGTGTGGACCTTTATATAAATACATACTGTTTTTATTGGATATATACCACAAATACTTTTTTTTCTGATGTGCTTTCTCACTCGTACTGTAATGAACATCCTTACAGGATAAATTGCTAGAAATGGAATTGCTGGGTCAAGATGTACACATACTTTTAAGGCTTTTGATAAAGATTGCTAACTTGCCTTCCTAAAAGATCATACCATATTACAGTGTAGGGTCTGAGTATGCCTGTTTTTAGCATATCCTTGCCAACTTTGTTTTATTAATGTTTTAAGCCTTTTCAATTTAATAGGTGAAAGTTATACATCAGCTTACTTTTTAAAAAAAAATTTAATGATGTTCTTTTTATAATTGTTTGACCATAGCTGATCTAGATTTATTCCAGAGATTGGGACATTTTTAAAGTTATTAAGCTGAGGCTGTTATAACTTTTTGGAGATATTAATTATATGTCAGATATGATTACTTGCATTGTTTATTTCATTTAAAAAGTGAGTTGTGATGAAGAAGAAATGTCACTGTAGGTGCCAGCAAGCTCTAGGCCAAATAGGCGTTTAATTCCTGGCTGGCATGTTGTGCTCATTCTCACATATGGCTTGTTTAGCATGGACAAGAGTAATAGTACCTATGATGAGGACTCTTTCAAATATCATTTGGACAGAAATCTTCTGAATTCAAAAAGGGTACTGAATGACATTCACATCTGAAGCATTCAATTTAAAATCTCTCCAAGTTACACCATCAACCTTTGGTGACATAAGCAAGTCTATACCCAGTGGCCCTGTGTAGTTACCTCACACAGTTTTCTGACACATGTAAAATAGTATGGTCACACTGCTTGTTCTAAAGAGGACTTTTGGTGGTTTATCTTTTCATTTCGTGTCTATAAAGATTTCCCCTGAGCTTGAGGCGGTGGTTCTCAGATATTGGTAAGGTCTGAAATCACCTGGGGAGCTTCATCACCAGGCAGATACCCGAGCCCAGCCGCGCAGCAGACACCTGAGCAGGGCTGCCTCCAGAAAGGCAGCCCAGCCTGGATTTTAATTAGGTTATTATAACAATAGTAATAACTATAGAAGTGATTTTATACTTGTCAATGTAGATATTGTTATAATAGCAATACAGATGATCATAAAATTCTCACTAATAGTACTGTTATGAATGTTGTAAATATATCTGATAACATTATTATTATTTTTTTAATTCTCACCCAAGGATATTTTTAATCTTGATTTTCAGAGAGAGTAGAAAGGAGGTGTGTGTGTTGGGGGGGGAGAGATACTGCTGTGAGAGAGACACATGGATCGGTTGCCTCCCGCATGCACCCCTACTGTGGCCGGGGATCGAACCTGCAACCCAGGTACATGCCCTTGACCAGCATCGAACCTGAGCCCCTTCAGCGCACAGTCCGACACTGACGCTCTAACCACTGAGCCACCCCAGCCAGGGCTGACAACTCATTATTAGTCAGAGTTCCGTTTTAAATGAATGAGGAACTTTTGTATTCCTCATCCTTCATATCTGATCAAATTTTATTTCTGGGTAGTAGAGAATGAGTACTTGAAATAAGGGCCATTCTTAACTTTTGAACGCTGAGAAAACAAATATGTGTAGCATTTTTATGATAAATCATTTTAAGAAGCGGATTTCGTTTTCTTTAGCTAAGCCATAGACTACTACAGGCAAACTAGAAAAGTTCCTATTGACATGATCTCACTGTCGTATATTTTATTAAGTTTGCATTTCATTTCCTTACAGTTTGTGTTGTGTGTATCCTTCTTTGTGTGTCTTTTTTTGAAATGAGCCTGTATAGACTCTAGCTGCTTCCTTGGAGATCCTATCACAGACATTGTTCTGAACAATCGAACAATTGTTCCGCAACTAAGCAGAACGAGTGTGCATCGTTTTGCAACATGCTGGTGTGCTTCAACATTCTGGAGTCAAAGAAACGTGAAAGCATGTTAGCCTACACCTACTGCAATTTGGGTCACCCCGAAAGACTTGCTAATTATTTGACCTAAGCACTAATTATTTTATGAACCTTGTTCTTAAAACCTAAGTGTGAGCTTCCATCAGCTTCATTATCCAGATTCCTTTGTGTCCTGGAAATTGATTATCTGTGGTCACTGCCATCAGCTATTTACTAAACTAAAAACAAAAGTATTCCAAAATGTAACAGGAGAGACTTTCTGTCCCAGTAGGAGCAGGGATGTACCATTAATCTTCTGTGAACTTGCTCCAGCAAACGTTCAACCTAGCAGGGGAAAGGGCCCGGCTCTATCTTAGGTCAGCAAGTCTGACCTGGCTCGCCAAATTATGCAAATAGATATAGGAAGTCAGAAGCCATCGCATCACTGCTCTTGTTAGGGCATTTATGGTTTGCCTTCGATTTCACAATGATCCAGTGGGATTTTTGGTTTGTCTTAGTGTTTCCCAGGAGAGCGGAGGGCAGCCTGGCTGGTAGATGTGAGGAAACAGGCACAGGTTTTTACGTGGCCTCCCACAAGCATACAACCCTGGAGCCTCCTTTAGAAAAATGACAGTTCACTTTGGAACAATTTTGTTTTTAGTCCTTTAAAAATAAGGTAGCCCGACAGGGCATGGCTCAGCGGTTGAGCGTCGACCTGGGACCCAGGTGATCAGGGTTCGATTCCCAGTCAGGGCACATGCCCGGGTTGCGGGCTTGATCCCCAGTCGGGGGTGTGCAGGAGGCAGCCGATCAATGACTCACTCATCATTGATGTTTCTATCTCTCTCTCTCCCTCTCCTTTCTTCTCTCTGAAATCAATAAAGATATATTTTAAAAAATAAAAATAAGGTATATTCACTTGTACTTTAATAATAGGTTTGGACTAAAAAAGCTCATGTTGGAAATTATTTTGCTACCCACCCCAGCTTCTCCCAGGGTGGATCACTCACCTACCTGTAAACCTGATAGAGCCTGAGCGGAAGAGTCACCCTCATCCCTGGGGAAAGGGAAGGGAATTAACATTTATTGAGAGGTTCACTCTTAGCCAGCTATTTGTCCACACCAGGTACCAGATGTCCTAGGACACCTTAGTGTCCCATATTATTCCTCACACTCCCTGCTACTGTTCTCTTCCTTTCATAAATAAAGAAACCAAGGCTTTGCAACATGAAATAATATTCAGGGTTGCCAAGCGGGTAGGTGACATCTCTAGATGAACCTAACACCCAGGTTTTTGTAAGGCTGCCACGACCATCAGCTCCATTCTTGCTGTGCCTATGACAGCCCACTTAGGTGGAGTCAGACCCTGGGTTCCTCAGACCTGAATCTTTTATGTCCGGTCTCCCCCTCATTCGTAAGTGCCTGCCCCTGCCCCCCTGAGTTGACCTCTCCTGTGACCTCTGGCCCTCTTCGCTCAGGCTGCCTTCCGGCCCCTGTCCTGACCAGCTCCTGCACTGGCCACTCCTTCCTGGCCTTGCTCATATCGCTTCTCTGGCTAACAGGCCCTGATGTCTGCCTGGAGATTAGTGACAGCTATGAATTTTACTTCCTTCTATGGTTATGAACTATGTGTAATACTGAGGTTTGCGCCAAATGGCAAAATTATTAAAGCAAAAACTCCAAGATTACATGTTGAGATCAGTACATGAAGTAAAACAGGACTTTGAAATAAGTTCATTCAGTTACTGTGGCTAATAGCTTAGGAGGCCGGCTGGCTGTAGGCAGCTCTTGTACCCTCTAGTGCCACCAAGGACAAAGCTGGGGGAAATTCCATATTCTCCATTCAAATTTATCCTGTTTCATCCAGAAGCAAATCGATATTCACTTTCCTACCCCACTTTAGATTTCGTAAACTCCATCCTTAAGACTGAAATGAGAGCGCACCATTGATAACATTATGTGGATTATTGATTTTTAAAAACAATTTAGATCTCCTGTCCTTTATTATTGTAAACATTCTCACTTGCCTTTATTACTTTCTTGCAATTTCAAAGTAAACATTTTAGTAGGTGTCAGACCAGGTATCTCATCTGGCACTGTCATAACCTGTTAAGATATTCCCCTGAACTTTGTTTGCAGAGCAAAGTTTCATTGTAGAAGTCTGCACCGAGGCTGAGACTTTTAATGAAATAGGATGCTAATGCTAATACCCAAAGTAATATTATTGAAAAGATGCTTGGTGAAACTTGGAGATGTACCACAGGTATGAGAAAAATATTTTTTTTATAAGGTAAATGATATCACTGGGAAATTAATTGTGACAGCAAGTAGAAAGCAAATAAGATATATTTTTATGTATTTGGAGCTTGCTTTAGGTATAAGAAAGTTCTGAAAGTTGCATTTTGCTTTACCCAGTGGGTTATAATAAATTTAATTAAATTTAATCCTAAAAGGTGAGCATTATTAACTCAATTTACCTATAAACCAGATTCAGAAAAGCTAGATAACTAGGCTGAAAATGCAGAAGTACAGGGACGATGGGTTCAAAACAAGGGTTTTTAGGCCATCTGTGTGAGGAATACAGGGGTGAGTAAGGTCCTACAGCCTCCACCTCCGGGGAATGAGTCGTCCGTCCAGTGAGGGACACGGACAAGTACGACAACTAAGGGAGGGACAAATAAGAGAGAGTAGCTCTGCCTGCAGAGGAGACCAGCCAGTGACATTTGCACTGGGTCCTGAACAATGGGAGGAGTCTAACAGATGAGCAATGTGATGGACCAAAGGCAGCAAGGTGAGGCAAGTTTTGCGATGGCTTGGCAGGCTGGAAAGGCTCAGGGGAGCCAGATTGTGAGAACCCTTGAATCGCACACTCCTGAGATTGATTCTAGCTGCCTCGAGGGCCGTCCAGAGCTCAGGCCTAGAGGAGGTGGCGATGGGAGACTATGTTTTCAGAATACAGCTGAGGCCAGAGTGTGACACGTGGCACTATCTGGAAGCGGGAGGAACACCTGGGAAATGAGGTGGTGAGAATCCCAACCAGGACTGAGGGGAGGGATGTGGGAGAGAAATGGTAGTTTGAGGGGGAAGCCAGAAGCAGAATTTAAACAAGTTTTTTTGGTTTAGTTTTTTAACTTAAGACCAGACCTGGGTGTGTGGGAGGTCAGTGGAAATTGCTGGTAAAGAGGGAAGTTGTTGACAGCAGGGAGAACATGGCATTAAAAAGTTCTGGAGAAGCGGGCTACTCATTACTTTGAAAGTGTTGGAAGTAAAAAGAGAATCATTGAAGTTCAAGTTTCTAGCGGAGAGGAAGGCAGCTTTTGACTGACAGTTCCGATCAGTTCCATCAGAACTGGTAGGCAGGATCATCTGCCGAGAAAGGGGAGCGAGTAAAGCAGGGGGGTTAGGATGGAAAAAATGAAGGAAAAAATTGCTTGAGGTGCAGATAATTGGAATTAGTGAAAGAGAGTGAACCTGAGAGGAATTGCTGAGAATTGCTGAGCATCCCATATCTAACCACAAGTAGATGTTATCAGCTGCCCTACTGGGTAGCGGATTCCATACAGTCATCACTCGATTTTCCATGATCAGGAAGAACAGGGATAACATGAATAATTTAACTCTCCAGCCAGGCCCCAAATCTCATTTAGCAATAAACTTCTTTTGCAGTAAAATATCTTAGCATCCCCTGATGGAGTGTCTGATGCATCTTTTTTTACTGTG
This sequence comes from Miniopterus schreibersii, assembly GCF_964146895.1. NCBI lineage: Eukaryota > Metazoa > Chordata > Mammalia > Chiroptera > Miniopteridae > Miniopterus > Miniopterus schreibersii. The sequence goes on from NC_138111.1 coordinate 34,893,873, forward strand.
GTATTTGTACATGTGGTTCTGTCAGAATGTGGAGTCCATGTGGCCCCCGACAGTTCAGCAACCCCAGGATCACTGACTGACTTAGTAAAGAACTATGTTGAGCCAAGGAACCCAATTCAGTCAAGAAATAGCTTTGAGGAGTCTGCTAAACCAGTGAACAAGTGGACCCTGGAAGGACTTAAACCCCAAAGTGGGCAGCTTGGCAGCATGTAGTAAAATTTAAATTATATGTGCTCTTTCAGCTAGCAATTCCTCTCTACAGAATTTGCTTTTGAATGAAAGCTTTTGTTCCTGCTGAATCCACAGCACCTACCACAGTTCTTGCATGTAATATGTGCTCAGTACATATTTGTTAAATAAATATGTGATGGAAGCACTCATAAAAGTGCGCAAGGACACTGTTCTCCGCCAGTGTTCTCTGAGGTCCAGCCAGATAGGCTTTCACTTCTGTGCCTCTGCCATGTTTCCTCATACTTGGGGCCTTTGCACATGCCACCCACCTCTCCATTCTTTCAGATTCTTTTATTTCCGAGCATTTATCTCATTTGTGATCATACATTTGTTAATGTGATTATTTGAAGAATGTTCATCTCTCTCATTAAGCTCTGATCTTCTTGACAGCAGGTTAGTATCTGCTCACCATTATATCCCAAGCTAGTACAGTGCCTGGTACAGAGCAGAGTCTGCATGCTTGCACATGGAATGCATACACACACACAAACACACACACACAAACACATTAATTGTGAATTAGGTTCTGTACAGCATTGTTTATAATAGTGAAAACTTGTAAATGACCTAAATATCTATCAATGAAGAAATAAATTATGGTATGGCTACTCTCCAGAATTTTCTGCAGCTGAAATGAACAGTGAAGGAGAACGGTATGTACTCATCTGGGAAGTCATGCATGGCATATTATTTTTTTTAAAAACAAGTTGTAAACTATAATGCATAATGTAATCCTGTTTTTAAAAAATATATGTAAGGAGGAAATAAACACCCTGAAGTGTATATATTATAAGTGAATAGCCAAAAATACTAAATGGGTATACAATAAACTCATAATATCTTCCAGCAGCAGAGTGTTTTTTCAGTTCCCTTTCTGTCTTCAAAGAGGAAATGTAGATCAACAAAGAGGCTGATTTTTGAGTGTTGAATCAAAGCTTGATTTTTATTTCTTTTGTATATAATTTATTTGAAAAAATACAAATTTTTGTCTATAGATTTCTTTCACTGCCACATTCATTCAAGATATTTAATAAACACCTATGTGGCAGGCACTGGTCCTAAGCATTATTTATAACTAACAGCTAAGCTGCTCTTGAGTTGTTAACCTGCTAGCTGGGGACACAAGCAAGTAAGGATATGGCCAGTTTACAATGTAGTATACTGAGTTTTATCATAGGAAACACTATATCATACCCTGGACAGGCAGTATAGCCTGGATGGGTGGGTGAGGGGGACAGGGAGACTCCTTAGAACTTTTTGGCTAAAGCTGTTATTTATTGAGTGCCTGCTGTGTGCAAACCTCTGGTCTGATTTAAGCACATCCCCTGTCCCCCAGAAACCCATACGCAGTTGAAGAGGGGCGATAGCAAGTGTGTGGTGTATTGTGCCTTTTATTAGCACTAAGTAACACAAATGTACAGCATGTGAGAAAATAACCTCAGATTGGAGAGGGAGAATGGCCTAGATTATCCAGGGACAGAACAGTTAGTTGGCCTCTTGGTAATTAAGAGTGGCTGTATTTTATTGCTTCTAAAGATGTTACCCTCCCATAGATTTAATTCTGGATAATTTTTCCCATCCCACCTTGGCCCTTCCTACCATTCACTTGGCTTTATTCTAAATGAAACATGTCTTGGATTGCTTTTTCCTCAGAGAAAACCTTTTAAAATGATCGCTGATTTTTTTTTTTTTAAATCACGGTAATTTCTGAAATGAGATAACGGGTTTGAATGAGTAACAGTGGAGTGCCGGGGAGCCAGAAGGAGGGGCCCCAGCGCCTTTCAGCCACACACTGTGGGCTTTGCCAACTTGGGCGCTTGCAGCAGCCACCCAGGTCCTGAGTGGCCTCATTTCATCCACATGCATATTTTGTGTGTGTGTGTGTGTTTCAGTTCATAGAATATAAACCAGGAGTGTCAAAAGGAGATGATCTTTATGAGACTCTCAGGGGACATAGCCACAGGAAGCTTTGCTTGGGGCCACTGTCGGGGCTCATCAGCCTTTGGCTCAAGCCCAGAGCTGAAGGCGAACAGTGAGGGCAGAGCAGGAAAGAACTGTGGCTGACAAATGCAAAAAGGCCACTGGTGGCTTCACTGACAAAACTGGATTTGCCATTTAGAGTTGGCCAATTCTTTTTCTCTCTCTCTTTTTTTTTTTTTTGGTCTACAGACCCGATAGTCATTACCAGTCAAAAAAGAGCTGGTAACAAGCCCTGGCTCCCTCGCCCTGCTCTCAGCAAAGATTTAATAGCTGTGCCCTGCTGCAGTGAGGTTTTGTGTTACTAAGACTTCATTATTATTACAAAACATGCAATGGAGCTTCATCATAAATAATTAAAAACCCCTGACAGAGAAAATGAGCTGAGCACATTCTGTGATAGAGCAAACTGATTTTGCCTCTGCATCCCAGTCGTCTGTTAGCCTACTAATTCCCCAACTCCATAATTAACAATGGGCAGCTCTGTTCTTGAAAGAATTACCCAGGTTTGGCACTGGTGCCTCCTTTGTAGTGGGGCAAAGGGGTAGGTTTGGCTGGATTCCTACCAGTCTCGAAAATAGGACTTCAGTGTGCTTCCCATTGTAATTAAGTATCATTGTAATAACAGACATGTTTAGTCCTTAGTAATGTAGATAACTTCTGGAAGACAAAACACAGCTGCCCCTATGATGTGTCATATGTAGTTGTTTTCTTCTTTGAAGACAAAAAGTAAGGGAACTGGAAAACTGACTCTGAGGCTGGAAGGTATCAATCAGGTCCACTCTGTTCTGATGTGCATAGTAAATAACTGGGAACATGAAGTGAATAAAATGCTTTTAATGGAGCTAGTTTCTTCTTCCTTAAGTTGCTGGCATGATAAAAAGAGGAAGTTGAGGAGGGGCTGTTCTAGATTAAAATGAACTAAAGAGACAAAATGCAATATGTGTCTATTGTTTTGGTCCTGTGTTGAACAAAGCAAGTTAAAAAAAAAAAAAAGCAAGCAATAATTTTCAGATAATCAGTGAAATTTGAATATAGACCAGGCCTGATGGCAAGAAATTATTCTTAGTTTTGCCAGGCTTGTTGTTTTGCCAGTTTTATAAAGCACATTGTGACTTATAAAACTTTATTTTTATATGCATCTATATGCATTTTTAGAGATGCATGTTAAAAGCATGTAGGGAATCCATGACAAATGGGGTTTGCTCTGAAATCTTTTAACAGAACAATTTTAAAGGGTGGAATAAGTGAAGCTTCTTGGATATGATGGCAAAATCTTGATGATTGCTGAAGGGTTTATGGTGATTCACTTTACCCTTCTCCAAACTTTTATGTATATTTCAAATTTTTCATTGTGGTTATTTTAAAGTGACTGAATTCTAAGTTCTTTAGAAGGAAATAGCTACTGAGTATTGTTAAGTAGTTTACAAATGTTCCAATTCAGCTTCTTAGGTTGTAAATTCCAATATTTTTAAGTAGAGATCATGGATTGATTAACTAAAGAAATACGAATAACTCTCTCACCCCAAATTTGTATATAAAAGCTGTGAGCAGGCTTCTGAGGACACCTCACTGCCTCATCATACCTCCTACGATTGTATGACAAGCTGCATAATTTCAGGTGTTTTCTAACGAAAGGATTTCTGTATTTGCTCTTTGCCCAGCCCTCTCTCTTCCTTGTCATCTCCCACAAGGAGGAAGGAAGGGTATGAAGAACTTGACTCCCACTGAAGGCTGTGCTGCGCCCCCGCTCTCCTGAGGGCCTGAGACCCAAGGGTCCAGTCTCTCCAGAGTGTCCCCACCTCCCCTCTCACCTCTGACACCTCTCGGGGTGCCGCCCTGGCCGACTTCCCTGGGCCGTGTCCCTCACCCCTGCCCCTGCCCCTGCCCCCGCCCCGGGAGCGGGAGGCGCGGGGCTAGGTCGCTGCGGGGAGAGCTCAGCCCCTCCTGCTGCGCCCAGAGGGGCCGCGCGCAGGCCGCTTCCCCTCTGCCCAGTGCGGGGCTGTGACACCCAGGGGCCCAAATGCCGGGACCAGATGTCCTCGAATTCGTCTCAAGGTTCCAGGTGAACAGCCTGCACGTGCCCTGAGTCCGCGCGTGGCCTCCTGGTTCGCCTCTTCACCGCACGGCGCAGCCGGCCTCCAGGGCGCGCAGATTGGCCACGAAGTGGGCAGTTACCTTCTGCCAGCTGGGAGTTGGGTAGGGCAGGAAAGCGAGGTTTCAGCAGCGTTTTCGTGTGCACTGCCTTCAGGTAGGCGTACGTTCTAGGCGTGCCTCCTTAATTTTTCTCCTATTTGAGAGGGTAAGAAAAAAACTTTACAAAATATCACAGAGGCTTGCTTTCTTTTCCAAATCTGTATTATTAACTAAATAACTGTATTATTTCCAAAAGGGATTGTTCCCTGTTTTTAATCCACTGACAGATCCTTATCTAAGCCCCACAAATGAAGCATTATCCCGTAAGAATGACTGGCCTGTGTTTGATTTCCACACCAGTAATGCCATAGAATAAAACCCAGGTCATGCTGACTTTCAGTAATGCTCTTCAGCTTCAGTTTTTAACAAAACACGGCTCACGACTACTGTTAAAAATCGCTTTCAGCGCCGAGGGACTGCATATCACTGAATGGGCTGTGATTAGGAAATGCACTCCTGTAAGATAGAACAGCGTATCCCCCCACCCCCAACGCTGTCGGTGAAAATGGGCCCTGACCTGGAAGGAACCATGGGGACACCGTGGCAGCCAGCACTGAGCCTGTGAATGTGAGAGGACGTCCTGTCTGTTCATTGGGCACTTGATGATTAGTGGTAGTGGTGGTGTGACTTGAACACACTTCATGTATTTACATGGCATCCAGAGAGGCTGAAGGTGCCGGTGATGGGTAGAGTGCTGTAGGGGTGCTGGGGAGAGAGAGGAGGGGTTGGAAGGCCTGACTGTAAAGATGAGGTGAGGACAGAGGCTTCAGGTGTATCCGGTAACATTCTAGTGAATTCAATGGACTTGACATCTATTTATAAGGCTGGATTTAAAATTCTCTAGATGCCAAAGGTGGACAAGTAAAACTGGAATCCAGTAGGTCTTTAAATAACAAATTTGGTGCTCAAAGCACAGAAAGGGCTGGGGGGCTTTCTGGGTACAGAACCTTGGCTTTTGAAAAAAGGCTGGGTTTGGTGAAATGAGTAATTAAAGGCTTATTTCTCATCTTGTTTTATGCCTGGGGCGATGAACTGGCTTTAAAGCTCTAGTTCAAAGGGGTTTGTCCACAAGGATCAGTTGCTCAGAGTCTAAAATGTGCTTGAAGAAAAACAAAACAAAACTGGGAAATGAGAGAAAGGGAACTTTGGAATCTGCTCTAACCAGGTCCCACTGGAAGAGTGAACAGCACTGCACGTATCGGCATGTTCTAGGTCTCTGGGCAAATGATTCCTGCACAAAGATGTTAGGTCTTTTGAAAACTGAGCTTGAGTATCCTGATCCCTCCTCAGTGCATTTTTGTTAGAATTTATATTACTACTGAAATGCTGTGTTATGACTTACTTCTAATTCTCATATTGTTCTGCCCCCTGTATTTTCAGAATAAAATAAGAGCATTTAGGAAATGACTGCTACTAAACTTTTCCCAGGCGCAGCTTAACTCATGTGGGATGGCTGGGGTACATTTTTGAAGTCTTTACCCGCCAAATCACATAACGGGGCCGGGGAGGTTTCTAGAAGGGGTATTAGTGTTCTGCCTACCTACCCAAGTAACCAATACAAACATATGTGCAAATAGGCAATTGTACCTTTATTTCCATGAAAATATTGTATGTGTGGGAAAGAAAACAAAAACATCTGAATAAAAATTTTAGCTAAATACTAAAGAATAAAGGAGAGAGCATGTCAGGCAAATAAACCAGTGTCTCTTTGGAGGATTCATTTGTATGTGTTTTATAAGTAGATAAAAGGAACAATTAACTTGTAGTTTTGCTTGTTTCAGTTCAGTAGGCAGGTAGGATTTGGTGTGTTATCGAATTTTTGTTTGTAAAATTAATACAGGTTGACTTTGATAGAAACATTATCTCATCAGTGGAAAATTATTCTAAAGATCAAGACAAAAGCTCCAAAATGGGATGACATGGCCATTTGTTAAACTTTCTAGCCTATGGTAACTTAAGATTCTGGGGGGAAATAACAAGAGGATAGATATAGAGATAGGAATTCATTGGCTAAGAAATAAACGGTGATTTATTTTAACAAAGGGAAGCAAACTAATTTAATACAGCAAGCAGAACTCATTAGAGACTGTGGTAATAATGGGAAGAGGGAAAAAGCAGGAAACGTTCCTGCCTAGTGTCAGGGGTCCAGCATGGACAGCAAATTGAAAATGAGCTTGCAGCATGACATGGGGGCTGGAAGGATCAACATCATGTCCATAATCATTGGGGGAGTGATCCCTCTTTGGAAATATTCTGAAAACGCCTGGAATGCCGTATTTACAAAGGCAAGATTCTAGTCACAGATCAGAAATGAATAAACAGCCTTATAAAAGATTAGGTAGGATTAAGTAAATTTTTGAAATGTTTAATTCAGTAGATATATTTTGACTAAAGTGGAAGGAATCAAAATTTGTTTTGAGGTGTTTAGTTTAAGATGTGATGCATGGCGTCTCAACGGAAACCCTGGGCGTAAAGGATGTAGCGTGACAGAGGAACTGGGGCTCATGAGCAGAGTATAAAACGTTTCTGGTTTTCTAGGTCGATGACCTGCTCCATGCTGAAAATGGACTCTTCTGCACTCGCCCATCCTCTGCCCTCTGAGGGAGCAAATGGCTTTCGTGTTTTGATGCATCAGACACTTAAGGGACTTCGCTGGGCTAATTGTTAGTGAATAACTTGGAGGCTCCCCCTCTGCTGCTCTGATTTACAGGAACGATTATTTTCCTCATCTTTCTCGTAAACTCAGGCCGAAAGCATCTTTCCAAAAGCTGACAATCTTCTTGATCGGTGCCCCTGTACAGAGTAAGCAGACTCAGTGTTGATTTTTTAAGATTCAGTACTCTTATTTATTTATTTTTTTTAAAGGCAGGCAGAACTCTAACTACAAGATAACCCCAAGTACGTATTTTTTAGGTTTAGATTATAGTCATCTTTACTGAGGTATGAGAGGGTTGGTGACATTTAACTGTTTTCACTCTTGTTGCTAATCACTTGCCCCTTCCTGCCTTTACCCACCCCCAACCCCCCATCCTGCCAGTAAAGTCCAGCAGAGCTATTACTGCTGTACTGTTTTCTCTGGGAACACTCATTTTGAAGGATAAATGTTCCAGAAGCCACCCAAGAATTAGTATTCTGAAGTCTTTATAGTTTCAGGACTCTCTAGAATAGAGAGTCTCAAACTTTTTAGTCTCAGTACTTGTTTACATTCTTAAAAACTACTGTGGACCCCTATATGGGCTTTTGTTTATATAGGCTAGGTCTATTGACATTTACCTTATTAGAAATTAAAATTGAGACACTGTCAAAACATAAGCACTCATTCCATTAGCCATTAGAGCGATGGCATCATTACATGTCTTGTGGCCTCTGGAAAACTCCACTGCAGTCACGAAAGAATGTGAGCTGTTAGGCTTCCCGGACCTTCTTCAAGGGTCTCAGCAATCCCCAGGGGCACCCAGACCATACTTTGAGAACTGCTGATCTAGAGTAATTGCTAATACATATAATCATTACATGAGCCAAAGAACCAGTACTTGGCTTACAATAAGTCTTCAATAAAAACTTATTGAAAGGGTGTGGATGAAACGATGCTCGCAGTGACATAAAATTAAGTAAAAGAACAACATAGGCCCTCAATAATAATAATAAATGTGTGTATATGTCACATATATGTGATTATTATATACAATACTAATTAAATTGTATACTAATACATATAACAATATATACTATCACATTTTAATATTATATATTATTAGGAACCTGTGTAACAATAAAAACATCCTACAGTACTGCAACGGGGAGGACTGTTGGATTAGGATTCTGTGACACTCTTGCTGTGATGGCAGAGCAGACTAATAGTGCCCCCCCAGCAAATGTCCCCAATTTAGCCGACATTCCTTAGATGCACAAGCACAAAACTGCATGTAAAGCTGCAAGGCTGGTCTTGTCTTGGGGGCAGATAGAAATTGAGGGAGTGAAGCAAGTAAGAAACAGTCTGATGATTTATTTCAAGTATAAGCAGTCTATGGCTGAACCCTAAAAACGATTTCTTTATTTCCTTTGATAAAGGCAAAAAAAGTATAAAATTCATTTTGGTTTAAAATTATAGTCTGAAAGAATAGGTAGATTTGCTTTAAGACCCTTTACCTTGAAATGTAGGAAATATCTTCAGTTTTTAGTAGCCTGAGTGTATCTGCCAGTATTGTTAAAGCAAACTTGAAGCTCTTTCCCAAACATGGGAGACCTAAATCAGCTTTTCTAGGGAATGGCTTCTCTATTTTTGGGAGGTGGGTGCAGGGGGATTTCTGAAGTGGTAGCTTTGCTAAGCTTTACTTATAGTTTCAGTCAGTCAGATACAGGTTTATGGGGGTAGTAGCTTCTACAGCACTTCCTTTGTTGTGGTTGATTGTATGGCCACAGACTGTATTCACTTCTCAATACAGTGTTGTTGTTCTTTACATGACTTACTCTTCCATTTGTCTTGTAAACACCTTATTATCAGATAATATATATTTGAATGTCCCACCAACCAAAATCTTTCCTGCTAATCAGCCCTCTATTTTTTAAGCCAGTGGAATGCATTTTCAAAAAGAACTCAACATTTATTCCAGGAATCCATGGGCCATTGTTTCTGGATTGCAGCAACTCATAATGCTCCCACTTTCTGGGAAAAATGGTTGGACTATTAGAAATTAGCTGCTAAAATGCTTCTTTTTTCGCTGCTAAAAAAACTCAATTTAATTAAATTGTGTAAATATATTTTCTGACAAGTTTCTCCAGATTTATTTAACTGTACAAATAAAAGGCACTACGTTTCTTTTTAAATGCTGAAGACAATATATTAGAGCATTTTAGTAGGTCACTAAATCATATTAAAAGTTTAAACCTTAAGGGTAAGATTTTTATGTTCTTTTAATATCCACTTTTATTGAATTTGAATCTAGTTTCAACAAAAGACATATTGTCAAGATGATAATACCATTTTTTTTTGTCCTTAAAGGAAAAACTCGTATTCCTCTTCTCTTTGCTTTACAAGTACTTTGCTTTACACTCAATACTTAGGGCCACCAAATGTCAGTTTTTTCCCCCCACCAAACAATTCTGCTGGATGTCCCACAGTTCAGTTCAGTTCTGACACTGTCTACCTAGTAGACAGTAGTTAGTATCAGTCCCACAGGTTAAGGGTTCAGTCCCACAAGACTGCATCCCTACCCCCACTTCAGATGCCAATCACAAATCCAGGTAGGGCCAGCTGGCTATGAATCAGAGGTTTTCACGACCCCCTCTTCGAGTTTGACAGTTCGTTAGAGCAGCTCACAGAACTAAAAAAAAAGTTTGCTTATTAGATTATTCATTTATTATAAAAGGATGTCACCCAAGAACAGCCAGACGGGAGAGATGCTTAGGGAAGGGTATACAGAAGGGCACAGCGCTTTCTGTGCCCTCCCGCTCCAGGTGTGCCACCCTCCCAGCACCTCCATGTGTTTACCAACTTGGAAGCCCCTCAAACCCTGTACTTAAGGGATTTTTACAGAGGCTTCATTTTGTAGGTACTATCGATGAAATCATTGGCTATTGGTGATTGTTTCAGTTGAGGGGCTGAAAGTCCTAACCCTCTAATCCTGTCATTGGTTTCCTCTAGCAACCAGCCCCCATCTCGTAGTCATCTAGGTGTTTTCCAGCAATCACTCATTAACGTAAACTCTGGTGTGGTTCAAAGGGGCTTGTCAAGGATAACAAAAGACTCTCCTTTCACCTTTATGGCTCTTAGGAAATTCCAGGTTCTGGGAACTCTGTGCCAGGAACAGGAAGGATGACCAAATTATATAGTTAATATTATAAATCATAATATCACAGTTCTCATCCCTTTTTAACTCTTTCTAGACGTTCTCTTTTTTAGTCATATTTTTAAAAATTAATTTTAGGGAAATGTAAGTTGTTCAAAACCATGAATGATTTTAGGGAGTTTGAAAAGGGTCTTTAGATTTGAGGACTTGGTATTTTCAAAATCATAAAGGCAAAGGAAAGTCTTTGTGGGCTGTAAATGTAGAATATCATACCCCCTGGAAAGCTAAAAACCTGATTTACACATTTTATGTTTTCTTTTTTTCCAAGCTCTGTTACTGAAACCCAGTTAACCCTCAGGAAAGTTGTGCTGTAGAGGAAGACTCCATTGGTGCTTGTTTTCTTTTCCTTAACCCCTAACAAATAGAAAGAAAATAGTTCATTCAAACCTACTAAGCCCTCGGCAGAGCTCTCTTAGAAGTCCAGCTTGTTCTTGGGATTTTGTTTTCAACATCATCTTTACTTTGCCATGCGCTTGGATTGTTTGGCATTCTCGGCTCTGCAGGCCTGATAACTCCTGAGAAAGAGCAGAGCTTACACTTCTGTCAGCGTGTGAGCACTGGGAGTTTCAAGAAAAGGCCAAGACCTTGGGCACATCTCTTCATTTCCCTGAGCTCCAGTTTTCTTAGCTATAAAATGAGGATGTGGGACTAAACTGCCTCTAAAGTCCATCCCAGCTCTGGCGTTATTCCCCTGGCTGTAGTCAGCTTGTTATGGGCAGGGAGCCTATGCGGTCTTAGTCTTTAGAAACCCAACCGATAGGCACCACCGTTTTCTCCATTTTTATAGATAAGGCTTAGAGAAGTTGGTGGGTTTCTCCAAGATCACAGAGCTAATGAGCAGGAGGGCTGGAGTTTCAGTCCACGGCCGTCCAGTATCGGTGCTTTTCTCCGCTGTACCTGCTGCTTCCGAAAAAAGGAGGAGTCCGCGGCTGCCATTTTTATTGAAGGCTTGCTATAGGCCAGGCAGAGTGCCGGGCACTTTGCGTGTAGTGCTGTGATGTAAATACCACGTCAGGCTTGTAGATACGGACGCTGAGGTTCAGAAGTAATGCGCTTGTCCACCTGAGGGTGATTCTGACGCAGGGCCCAAAGGTGGACAGCCAGCGCACCGGGCCGTGGCGCGCCTCGCAGGGCGGGAGCAGGGGCAAAGGGCCAGCGCTTCAAAGTTGGGTTTTGAAATGTTGCTTTTATCTGTCACCGTTGAACACAGAGCATCCGACTGTTGGAAATGAACTCCCTAATTGTAAAACACCTGCCACTCCTCCGACACACGCCTGCCTCAGTGCGGTGGTAAAGTGCACGGCCTTTGGGGCTGATTCAAGAGTAGGACATCTTGACGGATGGGTTTATTGAATTCCTCCCATTTTAAAAACTTCCCCTCTGAAATGGATAAAGATATATTTTAAAAAACAACAAAAAACTTCCCTTTCCTGGAAGCAGCGGCCATGACTTTTGCTCTCTGAAGAGTTTAGAAAACAGAAATGAACGGCAGGCTTTTGCCCTTAAAGAAAACACAACCAAGGATCGAGCATAAGTGGTAGCCGGTGTTCAAAGACAGTGAGCATTGCCCCGGCCGGTGTGGCTCTGTGCACCACGAGGTCCCAGGTTCGATTCCCGGGCGGGGCACGTGCCCAGGTTGCTGGGTTGGCCCCTGGTCGGGTGTGTACCGGAGGCAGCCCATCGAGGTGTCTCTCTCCCATTGATGTTTCTCCCTCCACCCTCTCTCCCCTCCATCCCTCCCTCCCTTCCTCTCTCTAAAAATCAATGAACATATCCTCAGGTGAGGATTTGAAAAAAAGACAGTGAACTGTGTTTATGGCTTTCTTTTCTGAGGAATCTTCACAGCCATTGTTCATTGAAGAACGGTGGCACCAAGTCCCACATGAGAAAATAGCGCTTCCTCCTCAGAGTCTCCCTCTCTGGACCCTGGCAGTTCTGACAAGTGTCTTAACTCTCAGTGTCCTTGGGGCAGTGGCCCTTCCCTAGCAGAAGGAGACATTGACAGTTCAGGGAATGCTGACAGAGATTTCGGGTGTATTAGCAGGAGGCCGACGTGCCAAACATCCCTCGCCCTCCACATGTCGGGAAGGGCGACCCTTCCTAAGAGCGGCAGCTGACGCAGGAAGTGGCGCAGAGCTTTCCCTCACCTGGGGGTGGCGGTGGGGGGCGAAGGAAATGTTCTCCAGGCGGCTGGCGACTGCAGCGGGAGGAGCTGAGATTCCTAACTCCTTACTCCGCTGTGGAAAGTTTCACTTTTGTTGCAGCTTGCTTCATTCATTGTTTCCTTTCATGCCTGAAATTTTTCCCTACTTCAAATAAACCCCTTTTGGGTTTCGTAATCCGTTGCCTTTTCTCTTCTCTGAAGTGCAGCAGAATGGAGATTGGGGGTGAAATGGCCTGCACTGATTAGGGACAGCTGGTGTGCCGCGGCCCGAAGGCAGCTGGCTCCCCACCCCTTAGGAACTTGCCAGAAGCAAGTGCGAGAGGAGTCACCTACCTAACTTAATGGAGGGAATATATATATTGATTTACATATATTATTATTGATATTATTGATTGGAGAGAGAGAGAGAGAGAGATCGATCTGAGAGAGAAACATCGATTGGTTGCCTCCTGCATGCTCCCCGACCAGGAATTGAACCCGCCACCTTTTGGTGTATGGTCAACACTCCAACCAGCTGAGCCACTCCGGCCAGGGAAATTTTTTTTCTCTCTCTCCCCCAGTTCCAGCCCTGAGAGTATTTCTGAATCTACAGAAACGTCAGTAGCTTTGAGCATGTTTTTGGGCGGGCTGTCTCTGTGGCAGCTATATGATTTGCTTGTCCCCTAGAGCAACCATCCATTCAGAGATTTATCTGTCATCAGGAAGTGGCCCTCCGTGTCTGTTTTGAGAGTATATTGGTGAGTCAAAGACATCCTCTTGTTTTCAGCTAAACTCAATTTTCTGAGACACCAAAATCTTGAGAAGCACTTGAGAGCCTATGACAGTGTTAAACAAACTTGGTAGTGTCTATGTTACCAGTTGTAATTATTTTGGTGGGGGTAGGCAGGGAGCAGGAATTGGGCAGTTCGGGATTGGAGGGAGTTGAGGAAGCAAAGATAGGGGTAGGACAGCATGGAAGGTAAATAAATTTTCCTCAGACACTGAACACTGTTCATACCTGGGTTCACAAGTGATCCAGAGACTCGATGCAGAAGAAAGTATATTAAAACCCAAGCATCACAAAGAACCAGCCCTTTCTTTCTCCCTATGGCAAAGAACCACTCTTCCTCAGCCTCTTAGAAAAGCACTCTACCCAGTTCTTTGTTTTCTCTCTGTGAACTAGGTAATGAGAATTCAGGTAGTGTATTCTCCAGATTAGATGCTGCTGAAAAGGTCCTGAGACTCCCATACACAGTGTAGCCTGATGTCACTCCCCCTGCCACTACAAAGGCTAGCCTAGCACAGTAGGCAGAGGCTGGGGGCTCTCTCTGTGGAGAGAGTCAGGGCAAAGACTGTGTTTATACTGAGACGTGGGTATTTGGGGATATTAATTGCATTTCCATTAACTGATGGAATTCAGATGGGAAAAACACATCCCCTTCTCTTTTCAGCTACTATGTTTTTTCCCCAATCACTTAAACGTCTTAATTGATTTTACTAATCACTTCTATTCTCTTGTATGATAGTTTCTTAGGCTAATAAGCTGTGAACTGAAATGTTTGCATTTTGATTTCCAGAAAATTTGCTTTCTTCTCAAAAGGGAGATAACTGTGGATGGTAAGAACAACAGACTTACTGGGTTGAAAATCATTGAGTAAATGCTCAGCTTGTTTCACGGTGGGCTCAGTCTCATGTTCCTATGTTTCTCATCTGCATACAGGCACTTTAAAAATTGTTTTTCTTTATTGAAAAAATAATTAGAACATACACAAGTGAAAAAGAGGACAAGTTTCTATCAAGTGTCGCGTCCCCGGGCCATGAATCACCAACACTTGCTTTTCCTATTTCTCTTACCAAAAATTGAGTCTCAGCATGCCACTTCCTTGACCCTCCCTGTGAATGCCTTTCCTGTCACTTGACCATTTTCTCCAACGCGTGTTAGTGGCTGTGCAATTTCCCATTGTGTGCCTACAAACAGCTTGCATGGTCAGCCCAGACTGTTAGACATTTACATTGTTTGTAGTCATTCACCAGCGTAAGCAATGCTGTAACGAGATTCTTGAAAACCTTTTATATTTGCTTGATTGTAACCTTTAGGTAAATTCCTAGAAGTGTTATTTGCCTTCCAGGATGGCTTATTTTTCCAGAACACTGGGTTCAGTTTAGGTCACTTCCATAAAAGATGCTGCCCAGCATTCCTGCTCTCCCATCTTGTGCATCATTTGGGGAAAGGGAAAAGAGCTTCACATTGATTCATGTCCTAGCAGGCTCTGTTTTTCATAAAACTATATATAAAGACATGGCAATACATTCATAATACCATTTAAAATATTTCTTGTTAGCTAATTCGGTCAGTAACAGTTCTCAAGAGTATGAATACTCTACACCCTTGGTTGGTGTCCATAAAAACTCAGTGAAAGACAGTACTTGTGCAGAAAATAGGCTGTGAGTAAAAGGGTCAGTCATCTATCGCATTTGTTATAAAAAAAATCAGCTGAAGGGACATCATTCATTTATTCACCAAAGAGATTTTGAGCCCCTCTTACATGCCATGTAGTGTTCTGGGTGCTCAAGGTACCTCAGATGGCAGCTCCTGCCTTGTGCAAGTGACATTGTCGTGTGTATGGGGTGGGGGAGAAAATAAACAGCACAATCTTTTACATAGTGTGTTAGGAGATGATCAGTGTTATGAACAAAATTAATAGTAGTGTAAGGGGAATGGGACATGTACAGAATGAAGGAAGATGTTGGCCTCACTGAGATGCTGACATTTGGTCCAAGACCTGCAGGAGGAAGGGAGTAAGTTTGCTGACCCATACAGAGAGCCTGGCAAGGACATGCCAGAAAGAAGACCCCAGGGACTTGCCCTGGGCCCAGGCCTTCAGTGTCTTTCCTTGCCTTCAGGCTGTTGTTGCACACCAATACCTATACAAATAAACCCAGAATGTGTTCAGTCCTGGTTTCTGTGGTCCCGTAGAGCACTGTCTTCAGCCGCAGGCCTGTCATGCATGGGCAGACCCTAGGAAGTGTGTCTTTTCCATGAATTGAAAAGTGTGAAACACTCAGTGTCTACCTGCGCCACCAGGAGTAAACTAACGTGAAACAGTGGGCCTCAGAAGAAACCAGAAACTCTCCCTGATAAATGCCCATTTTCTATCCCTCTCAGCTAAATAAAATTTAGGATACCATGAAATTAGTGAACTAAGCTTTTGAAAATGAAAATATGGTTTAGTAAAATATCCAGGTTTATTGGCTGTAATCTAAACTATGTGCAAAATGTATAATTCCATTTGGATTTCAGTGGAACTATAAAAATTATTATGAATCCCTAAATGCTAAAGCATCAGCCAGGACGTCTTTCTCAACTCTCCCGTTTTACTGCAGAGAGAGCTGGGGCACAGGTAGTGCCAGACTTGTTCTCAAGCTGGTATGAACCAGCCATTGCATTGCTGTGAGCCGGCTTCACCAAGCCGCACTCTCTCTGTCCCAGGCAGGTCTCTTCCAGGGCCACTGTGCTTCCGTGGCTTCCTTGTTCATTGGGAGGACTGATTGATAAATACATTGCCAAATACCATCAATTATGAGATATTTCCTCCCTCCTTTCCTTGAGGTGGTAACCAATTTTCTACTTGTTACTGTGCCGTGTGGCACACCTGGACATTAAACGGATTACTGATCTTTGTGTTTTCCTTGAAGGAGAGTGTGATGCACACATCGTGAAAACCACGTGAGGATGTTAAAATACCTCTAACAGGGAATTTTCAAGCTCAGCAACAGAGCAGAACCCAGAGGGTAGAAATTAAGTTCAAACTCAGTGATCTGGTTAAATGAGATTTTTCAGATCTGGTCTGACTTGTTTATACACACAACCTAAATCTTTCTATTAAATCTCACTCTGTTTTATCTGCTCCTTCAGTGGCTACTTTGCAAGAATACATTTTTAATCATTAAAGGCATTATGTATAACTTTTAAAATATT
This sequence comes from Miniopterus schreibersii, assembly GCF_964146895.1. NCBI lineage: Eukaryota > Metazoa > Chordata > Mammalia > Chiroptera > Miniopteridae > Miniopterus > Miniopterus schreibersii. The sequence goes on from NC_138111.1 coordinate 34,910,248, forward strand.
TTAGGCCTTGCCCACAAATATCTATTAGATATTGAGTGGTTTTTTGTCAAGAAAATGATCAAGGCTTCGGTTTTTTTCTTCTAATTAGTCTGAACAGATATTACTCAAAGGCATATGTCCAATAAGAAGAATCGGCATCCAGTAAGAGCCATTAAAGAATGATTTTCCACAGGAAAGAGAAAAATAGGCCTTTAGTATTACAGTTAAAGCTGCAGTCTTTTCCTGTACCTTTTCCAGATTTTTCAGATGCTCTTCACTTGTCATTACTTTTCAGACTCATTATTTTATTCATTTTAAATTAAAATATACTCACAAATCTCATGAACTTTAAAGTTTCTGTCTCAAATGTTTAGCTTTATAGCACTGTAATAGGCCTTAATTTTTAGATCCCACTTTTTTTCTTCTTTTTTTCCCTGGAACTTGATTATCATGATTTCTTTAAATTAAATAACTAGAGGTTGAAAAGGGACCCTGGGAGAGGCAAGGAAGCCAACATATTTAGTGCATTTTATGGCCCAGGAAGTGTGCTAGCATTTTATATGCAATGCATTTAACCCCCCCCCCCAAAACAATCATATGTATGTTATGCTTCCCATTTTAGAGATGAACCCAGCCCACGAGGATTAAATTGCCCAAGTCACATAGCCTGTAAGGCACAGAGGTGGCGTCCAGACCAGCTCTTACGAATTAAAAGCACATCTTCTCTTTCTTTTTCCCTTTCTGCCATTACCCTGGGCTGTTATCCCCAAATCAAATTTAAAAATTCAGTTGGATTGCAGTTTTTTATGTACTTGGCAGGGATTCTTTAAAAACAAAATCCTCCATTGCTTTGCATAATTCCTACCAGAGAGCCAGAACTTTATCCATCTAATGCTCCTGGGAACTGGCAGTTAAGGTAGAGACTAAACAAAGGCCGTCATTCACTCAGCAAATATTTATTGATCATATGCCCTGTTCTGAAAACTGTGCTGAGTGCTGGGGTTAGAGGGGCGAATGAGACTTCTGCTTCTGTCCTCAGGGGACGCCCAGGCACCTGGGAACAAGGGACATGGTCATTAAAAGTGTGGTGACTAGGCCAGTTGGTTTGTGGGAGAGTTAGAAAGTAAGCTTTGGTCAGTGCAGTAAACTGAAAATGCATTGGACATTCAGGTGGGGGAATACAGTTGACCCTTGAACAACACTGGAATTAGGGGGCATCAACCCTGTGCAGTCAAAAATCTGCTTATAACTTTTGACACCCCAAAACTTAATTTTTCTCGGTATCTGGGGATTGGTTCTAGGACTGTGCCTCCCCTCCACGCCCTTCCACACAGAGATCCAAAATCCACAGGTGCTAAAGTCTCCTATATAAAATGGGGTAGATCAATTCATACAGTCCGCCCTCCATATCTATGGACTCCCACCTGTTGACTGAAAACAGCACAGGTATTTATTGAAAAAAAATTCCACGTGTAATTGGACACTTGCAAGTCAAACCCATGTTGTTCAGGGGTCAACTGTAGTTGGGACACTTGTATTGAGGCTAGCAGAACTTGAACTGTGGGGCAGTAAGTAATTACAACATCGGAAAAGTAGGTGTTGCAGTGGGGGCGTGTTGCTTGCAGGGCATTTTAAGGCCATCTTCTCCTGCCCCCATCTCAATAAAAATACGTTATTCCTATTTGATTAAACAAAATGAGATCATAATTGTTTTATATTAAAATTTTAAATTAAAGCAGGTTACTTTAATTGTATCACACTTCTCAAATAACAAGCTTCATTTGAAAATGATAAACATTTATTACTCACCTATGTTTTTTCCCACTTGGCAGAGTTTCTTAATTTGAAAAATAAGACAAATGTTACAGAATTGCAGGTCTGCTCCAAATCTCAAGTGTCCCTTGAAAATAACTGATGAGTTTTTACCCACTTTCATTGTCCCATGGGATGTTGGAGGAGCTATTTCTGTTACTGAGACCATTGTACTTGGTGTTCATGATACTGAAACAAATTTCATGAAAAACTGATAATAATAATAACCTTCATAATGATAGCCTCTATAAAATGGAATAGGGAATATAAACAAATTACATGGGAGTACAGAATATTTGAATGTCCACCACAGAAGAGTCTTTGGAGGAAAGCAAGGGGAGCATTGCAAGCGATGTCAGATAGAGAATGTCACAGGGTAATCATAGCACCCATTCATTAACGCTCTCATCTGTGGAAATGTCAGTATTGAAAACGGTTAATCTCAAGTGCTTCCAAGTATGAGTTTTTTGGCTAGTATGCTGAAAATAAATTTAGTTGAAAGGATTTATTACATTTCATTTCATACTATAATAGACATGAAGATCTATTTCAATTGATTTTTTTTCTCAGTTACTCTTTGTGGAGAATTTTGGCCTTTTAAGGTTATATTGTGTGGTTAAGAGGTAATGAGAGTCAAGTGGAGGGCATGTGAGTTGTAGATAGTTCACACTCCTACAGCTCTCCACAGTGTTTCATTGCTTCCACAGAAACTGGTCTAGAAGCCAGCTCACTGATTTATTACTGAATGACCTGGGGCAAGTCCCACTTTTTTCTTCTGTCAAAGAGGGATACTAATAATACTTACCTTATTGGGTTATTAGAAGGCTCAAAAGAGATAGGATCAAATGAGAAATAACATCCAGTGCTTAGCATAATGCCTAGCACCTAGAAAACAAGTCCTTTAATAAACATTAACTGAAAACAGTAGGTTTAGGACAATACTGTAGAGGGGCGATGTTTGCCTGTCCTCGTTTTAGAGTTAAAACAGTAGCAGCAGCAGCAGCCATAATAGATACCTTTTCTTGAGCAGGAGAAGTGCTGCGTGCCAGTACATTATTTCATTTGCTCTCTGCAACCACTGTGAAAAGGAGGTTTGTGGCCAGTCTGTTGAATAGGGTGATTGAGTAACTTGCCTAAACTCATCCAGAGAGTACTGTGGTTGGTGCTGGAAATGTAACCCAGGCCTGTCTGAAAAGCCCTCTTCCTCCGTGGGTAGTTCACACTGCTGCGTGTCGGAGCCGAGCTCTGCACCCTGCCCGGCGTTCCTGGGGGGGGCGACCAGACTCTGCCATCTGTGCCTCTGCTCACTGGGGCCCTGTTCTTTGGGGTCCTTCCTGTACCCGTTCTCTTTCCACTTCAGGGGCTGACTTTTTTTTTAAAAAAGTCAATATATTTTATGTTTATTGGAGGTGTATATGGAATATGATATTTGTTTTTCACTTACAGCTATGATATAAGGTGCCTTTTAAAATTATGAAGTAAATAATAATCCTGATGATATGCAGATATGGCAGAAAATTGTGTGAGTGTCATGTGGGTGATTGGATTTTGAGAAACTGCTGTGTATCACACACCTTTCTATATGTAGGCTTTCTCTTTTTCTTCCTCTTTTCACCCCACCCCCCACCCCCACACACACTGAAAAATAAGAATGGTGAGTTAAGCTGGTTAGTCTGATTGTGGGGTGGACCCTGGGTGGATGGATTGGGATCAGGATTCTTTTATTTTATTTGACCCCCGTAAGTTCTGCTGGCTTCCTCGCATCGCCTTCGTGTTCGCTCACTCTCTCAGAGACTCCTGTTGTCTACGTGACTGAGCCTGGAGTGATGTCTTCAGTGCTGCGGCTTCAGTCTCCTCCTTACCAGGAAAACGGTGACCAGTTTATGAGATCAGCCTCTGAGGCTCTTTGTTGGCATTAAGATTGGCTCTGATCTGTGAAAGTGGATGTTTTCCAGGGCGATTCCCCATTCCCGAGGGCTCCATGGAGATCATATTTACGGGAAGCAAATCCATAAAGTCATTAGCAGAAGAGTAGATGGACCTGCCTGCAGTGAATGCTCAACTCTCAGCCCAGTAGTTTGTGGGCTTGGCTGGTGCTCCTGCCTTCTTTGGGGACAGTTAGCACAGCTGATTGTGGCTGAGCCTGGTAAAAAGTTAAATTATATTTATGCTTACACTTATTCTAACAGCAAAGATGTGGGTTAATGTAACCCCTTGCCCTGTGACTGAAGAGATTCACTTAGGCTGTGTAGAGGATTTAAATTCTAAAGCAAATGGAAGTAGTTCTAGGATGTAGGGTAAGCAGCTGACCGTTTTTAGATTGGAGGAGTGTGAGGGACGCTAGTTATCTGAAGCAGTGATGAAGTCCTCTCATTTTTCCCCCTCTGCTGTTTACTGAAGCCTAACCAGAGAATTGGTTTTCAATAATCTCAGTGGGTGAAATAAATCACACTGAATTTTAAACTTTAGGTGGGTTGCTTCAGCCAGCCACCCTTGAATGTAAGTAGAAATGGTGGGTACCAAAGTTCAAGAGGCTTTGGGGACATGAGGAAAGTCCCCTGCCCCAAAGGCTATCACCAGACTCCTTGAAATGACCTGTTTCTTTCTTTTGAAACTCCTGGTATTTAGTTTTATCTGCAAATCCCTGAGCTAGTGTGTTGAAGATAGAATCGATTGTGATGAGGTGGGTGATAGGATGAGGTGATAGGAAGAGCACCTTGGAACCTGGGTCACTGCCCCAAGGTACACCGTTCCAGAAAAGGGAAGTGGGACCATGAAGAAAAACTCATTTTTCCTTCTTTATGGACATACCCAAGGCAAGTCTGAGCCTCACATACTGTGTGCAGAGCCTACTGCAGTCTGGATGTGTTCTGTACTTAAGCAAAAAGAATGATGGAAGGCTTTAGATGCATCAGTGTGAACCACCCATGATCGTGAATCTGAACACCAACAATAGATGTTTTGTTTATGTCCTTAATTTGTTTGGTGCCTCGGCACACAGCTGCTTTGGGAAATCTTGCATCCTCTTGCCCCCTGGGCCAGAAGCGGTGTTCGAGGCTGCCTTTCATGGTCTTCCTCCAGACATTTCTTCTTCCCCAGCCCTTCCCACCTCTTCCGCATCTTTGTGTCTCAGGAAATGCCACTGACATAAAAACACCTGCCAACAAAGTCCTGAATGCATTATTTGCAGTAAGAGAAGAGCAGCTTCGTGATTTGATTCCTACATATGCTTTCATTTCTGGGGAAATTTTCAACTCCTGGGAGCACTGCAAATAAATATAAAATAAATAGGCATGTCTGCCATTAGCGCTGTTAGTGAATGCACAAGCTTTTATTTCCCTCGGGGGTAAAGCCCAGCCTACGAAGGATAATAAGTATAATAAGGTTCGTTTCCCTTTTGTACCCAGCGCGGGTCGGCATCGGCTGTTATACCTTGGACGTGAAAACAGATCCAGCCCTTTCATTGTGCCGGCGAACATCTGCTTACCTCCGTCACTGCAGTTTCGTTTCTCCCCTTCAAGGAGCTTCAGCTGAGCGGGGTGTTGGAGTGTTGTAACATCCTCAGGATTAGAGACCCCAAGGGAGTGATACAAAACCGTCTTCTCTCGTACTTTCCAGTACATTCTTCCTTCCAGCAAAGCCCGTTTGCTTGCTGCTCCCTCCCCCCAGGGCCTTTGTGGCCTGCAGTATCCTCTTTCTGTCCTCTAAGCCTCCCTTCCTCCCGCCAGGCTTCACCTTGGAGTCCCCGTTCTTCCTTTCGCACTTGTCCTTACCCTTGGGAGAGTGTCCAGTCAGTGTCACAACCTTCAGGTGTACTGTGTTGCTTTCTGAGTCTACATAAGCCCCCTTCACGTGGCCGTGCATGGTACAGAGAGAGGCCAGTGTGCTCTAAAGTGCACGGGACCACGAGTCAGAGGCCCCGAGGGGCTTCGTGCGTGTGATCTCGGGGTTTGTCTCCATTTCTGGGCTTCATCTTCCCATCTGTGAAGTGGAGGGTAATTTCTTCCACAGCAGTCTCACAAATTTGTGGTCAAGAACCGAGTGTACTGAAGTGGGTTAAAATGTGCTTTGTAATTTGTACCTCATGTGAAATTAGATTTGTAGTGTGAGTTTCCTAAAGTCAGAAGCAGTTCTGTACACAACAGAGCTGTGTCATGTACACATTTAGCATGTGGCAAGTCCAGCTCACACATAGTGCCCCGGGGAAGAGAAGCCTTGGCTTCCATTGCCCCAGGGAAGGGAAAGCCACAACTGAAATGCTAATAGAAACAAAATAATGTGGGTTTTTTTTTTGCTTTTAAATTACTAAGAACCCAGATCCTAGTAGTTTAAGGGTAATCTCACAGTGATTTTAGGAATTTTCAGTTAATTTTGACCACATGTAATTTTTACTTTAAGTGCACACTTTATGACCACACTGCACGCAGTGCATTGGCATTCCATGTCACATTTCCAGTTTCTTAGCTCAGTGCTGTGCTCAAGAAGTATTGAGTCATATATAATATAGTAGAATATAATATAGAAGTTATAAGACTGACAAGCAGGTCATAACATTTGCTCTTCAGGAAATTTTGGACACTCGAGCTACTTTGATTTGATTTGGAGGAACTACTAAAATGTAGTTTGTATTAGCCTTGGAATAAAGTAAAACTTGACATTTAGCATACATAAGGTAATAATTTAGGGCACAGAGGTGTTTTGTCCAAACGTTCAATCTCCAGTCTTGCTCCTTCCACATGGCCATTTATATAAACATCACACACACACACACACACACACACCCACCCACCCACCCACCCACCCCCTGGAGAAAGTTCAGTGGAGCTCAGATAATCAGAAAATCTCAAGTTGTCCTACAAGAGTACATTTTATTTTATGTTATTTTATAGCAGCTGGTCTCTGATGTTCAAGAACCATAGGTGTCCAGTTGTCCACTCAGGTAGTAACACTCTGCAGTTGTATTAGAGATCAGAAAACAGTGATATTTTTATAGCATACTTCGTACAACTGACACATCTTTATCACTCCATCTGGGAGCTCATCATGGAGTCAGACATGGGGACAAAGCAAAGTGAAGGAGAGAGGAAACCAGCTGGAAGCAGCATTTGAATACCTTGCCTTTGAAAAAGACATAACAAGGGATCAGAAAAGCCCTCGGCTGTTGAAGACCCCTCTGAGATTTCATAACAGGTCTCCCCCGCAAATCAAAAAACAATAAAAATTCTGTTTGTGCCAGTCTGGGTGTTTTGACAATAACTTTTCTGAGCTCTACATTTAACCTATCTCATTGGAGCAGATTGCTGGGCTGGCTGCTCTCACCCTGGATTCCAAAACATAATACTAGTACTGAGTAGTGACTGTGATTTGAAAGTACATTGCTGGTTAAACAGATGTAATATACTTCTGGGGAACCCAGAGGGCATGTCTTTAGAGAAATAAAGTGGTATCACAAGAAAAAAGAAACTGAATTGTCTTTTGTCAACCAATTTTTAGTTCCTTAGCTACTATGTATATCCTGTAATATGGTATATGCTGTAGGCAGAGTCATAACTAAGCTTTACATTTCTTTTAAAAAGATTAACTTTGAGATGTAATTTACATTCAATAAAATGTGCCCATTTCAAGTAGAGAGCTTGAACTTTTAATGTTTAGGGTAAAGTTTGTGCTACTGGTAGGCAAAAAGCTAGCACCTAAAAAAGGCATCAGACTTTCTTTGATGTTTCAAACATACATTTCAAACCACTTCCTCAAACCTCATTTATATGTAACAAATGTGCTTATCAGTAGCACATAACGAAAGTATCCCCCAAGGAAACTATGCAAAAATTCTCCATTAGCTAATTAAGCTCTTGTAGCCAGAAAGTCATATTTTATCCTAGTCTCAAAAACTGTTATGTCAGCATATTACCTTCCAGAGTTATTAAAAAGAGCCAAGTGATGAAGGGAAGTAATTATTTATTCTGTTCTAGCTGTGTTTCTTTTTTTATTGAATTTATTGGGGTGACATTGGTTAATAAAATTATGTAGGTTTCAAGTGTACAATTCTATAATACATCATCTGTATATTGCATTGTGTGTTCACCACCCCAAGTAAAGTCTTCTTCCATCCTAACTGTATTTCTGATTGCAGGTGATTCAAAGATCTCAAAGACAAAGTCCCTGTTATCATGACGCTACTTAGGAGAGAACCTCTCTATATACATATAGATATTTAAGTTACAATTTTTTTCTATCTAGCTAGCTATCTAATTAGAAATTCTAAATATTTTTAGTGTTCTCTGTGGCTTAAGACTAGTGGTAAAGGGGGACCTCGTGTTAGGTCTTGAGTGATGGAAAGTGGGGAGCACATTCCAGGAAGGGGGTGCATTTGAGCAGAGATGGTTGGTTAGGTCCATTCACAGTAGAGTGAATCGTGGCCCTGCTGAGGAGTAGTGGTTCTAAAATAATATAGGTATGTAGTGGCCAAATTAAGGAGCATTTTTTAGGCTACACAGTGAAGTTTGGATATTATCCTAAGCATTTGAGAACAGTTAGGAATTTTTCAGCAAGGCAGTGATGTCATTAAAGTACTACTTAAGATTTCATTTCTGTCCTAGTCTTTACATGTATATGTGGTAAATATGTTTGTTTACCAATTCTAAGAGAGGATAAAATTCTCCCTACGTTGATTACACTTATTTAGCCTTCTTGACCCAAGTGACTATGTTCCTATACATCCAGTCTTCTTTTATAAATATTTTATATGTCCCTGAAATGCTCTGATAAACACAAGCAACCATGACCTGTTAATTTATCATTCTTCCTTCTATGTTTTCTCCTCAAGTACTTAGGGTTGGGGCCTATTATTCCCATTGTGAAAGAAAATGGCTTGACATTGAAGAGTAGAAAATACCATTTTCTGACTTCATTTAATTAGGCCCCAAATTATTAGGCTACAAATTATTCAGCTAAATTTCCTCTCCCGAATGTCAATTCTTTGTTTGTTTGTTTTTTTCTATCAAAATGATGATAGAATGAATAATTACTTACATGATTAGTTTATTTAGAACGAAATTTTATGTCTGTAAATATTGAGAAAGACAGCGGAGAGGCAGTTGAAAATAATGTTTATATATTTAGCATTTATATTTCTTGAAGAGTTAAATTTCAGGAAATTTCATCATTTAAGAAGAAACTTAATAAACTGTTTCCTTATTAAAGGTAAGTCTCTTCATCAGACTATGCCACAAATCATTAAGTATCCTCTGACTCATAACTCATAAAGTTTGGCCTGTGTCAGTGAGGATTGGCATTTTCTTTGAAAAGCATAATTGCAGATGGAAAAGAGTTCAAGGCCATGTACCTTGAACACCAAAGCAGTGAACTCTGTTTGGTTTGGACAGAGTGGGTTTATTTGAAGAGTATTACCATAGAACTGTTCTGAGATGGAATTGATTTAATAATATAATTTGCTAATAATTCTACTACTAAAGAAAATATATAGGTATTATATATTCATATACTACATGCTATGATATATACTTAGAAAGACAAGTATATCATAATATATGCTGATGCTTATTGCATCTGTGATAAGAGAAGCAAGCAGTCAGGGTGTCTATAACTCCTAAGTATCACCTACCCTTAAGCAAAATTGGCTCTATCAAAGTCTAATATTTATGCTTGGGGCTGGTAGATTTTACACAGAATTACATCTCAAAGCTAAATTACTGGTCCAAGGTGATAAGTGATTTGTGCTCATAGGGCTTTAATGAAAGACTTTATTTATTCCTTCATGTTATTTATTTATTTATTTATTTATAAAAATATGTTTTTATAGATTTTTTAGAGAGAGAGGAAGGGAGAGGGAGAGAGAGATAGAAACATAGATGAGAGAGGAACATCGATCGGCTGCCTCCTGCACGCCCCTCCTGGGGATCGAGTCCACAACCCAGGCATGTGCCCTGACCCGGACTCGAACCAGTGACCTCTTGGTTATTGGGCTGACGCTCAACCACTGAGCCACACCGGGTGGGCCCTGTGTGTCTTTTAGACCTATCTCTGGTCATCATCCATAATACTGCTTAGAAATCATCTAGATCAGATGAGCTAGTTCTTCATGTCATGCAACTTTAATTCATAGCACGAACTGTAGTCTAGAATCAGGAATATTTTCCTGAATGTGTGCTGGTGCATGTGATACTTCCATACGCAGTTACTGTCAGTCTTCCTCCCATGCACACAAAAAAGACTGCCTTTGTCCTTCTGAGGGCCACCTGGAATAGGTTTATTGATAAAGACGCTACTGACACGGGTTATGGACTCGGCCTCCATTGAGAATCACCGCCAGTGAGAAAGGAGGCAAACCGACCTCCCCAGTTTGGGCACATTACTTACCTTCTCTCAAACTTAGTTTTCTCATCTATGAATCAAGGATAATATTTGTTTTTCCAGGTCACTGGCAGTATTAGTGGTCATGTATGTGAGGTGCTTGCGTTTGTGGTCTGGCAGGGAAACCAGTCGGAAAGGTGGGCACCAGGCCTGAGAGCGCCCGTGGAACCCAGACACCAGCGGAGTTCCCTCAGCCAGCCTGCAGATGCCCCCCGGGGTCAGGCCCTGTGCTGCTGAGAAATAGTGATTCTGCTCAGGGCACCCTTGATGTGAAATCTCAGCCTAGGAATATGTTACGGTTTCTGTTCAATGTGGAAGAATAGAAAGTCAGCCTCCTTTGAAAATTTTCGCATGAAACCACACTTAACTTAATCATCCCCTTCCTGGCCTTCCTAATATAGAAGATAAATTATAGATGTCTGTCTGTGCATTTATTTGGGGATTTTTTTCTTCGCTCAAGCAGGGAAATGTTTTTACCACTGCATACTTTACTAAGTCCAGCATAAAAAGTTATAATTTTGCTAGCTCACAAGTGGCTTCCTGAGCCCAGTGAGAGCTTCACTCTTTCAAGACCCAGAATAGTGGCAAGGTGGGTTCCTACAGTCAGTCTTCATCCTACACGGCCAGCTGCACACTTCTCTGCGTCCTGTATGGCTGGTGCCAGCCTAGCAGTACTTTAAATATCGTTTTAAAATCTTGCCTTCCATTGAAAAAGTGCTGCTGGACAGTCGGTCCAAATCTATAAACACAGGAAAAGCTGAATGGAGCTAATTTTCTTGAGCTTGGATCTGATTATCTCTCTGGATGGCCAGGACTTAGAGTTGAAATCTTTATGTTAAAAGGCAGCCAGTGCTTGTTTACTTAAAGCAGAAGTTCCAAATTGCACAAATGGAGGTCATTTTTAAATCATGTTTTCAAGTTTTATACTAATGGCCTAATAAACTTAATAGGCTTTTTATTTTATACACAGTGTAGCCAGACAGATAAGTGGATGAAAGTGTGGGGCTGATTTAATGCTATCATTAAATTAGTATTTCACAGGTGCCTTCCTCTGTAGTGAAAGCAAACAAACCACCCCATGAAGGGAATGACTAGATACGTCTCTGAACACACTGCAAGGATGTGCCTGCAGGAGCTCGTAGCTCCTGGCTTTCATTTTGTTATTCATCAGCAGTATGGCAAGTGTCACAGTTGTGCTACCAAATACTAGTGGCAAGAAGAGAGGCCATGTGGAGAAAACTTCTAGGAGTTAGCCTTTAAGCAGGTGTGGGCACTCACACGGGTGATGTGAGGTTAAGGGTGTAACACGGGAGACCGTCTTGGGGAGGAAGAGGCAAGATTCCGTTACTGTGGTTGGTGTGCAGGACAAAGGCCCCAAACAGCCCAGGGACTGAGCTTTATAGCTGGTGTGAGGAGACCCAAGTATAGAGATGTGAAGACAGTAACAGGAAAATTAGGAGGAGGCCGAGGGAAGGAGTTAGTTGACCTGAGATGCCCCACAGTCCTCATCAGGTTAGAGGAGTTAAAATACCCGCAGGCTATTACAGAGCAGGTTCAGAAGCTTTTAAGAGGTAATAGGCTGAAGAAGTGAGAGTCTCGGGTTAACCTGCATGCAGGTGGTATCTGCAGCTCGAGGAATGACCTAGATAGGGTGGAGAGAAACATAATGGACTAGTATAGAATTCAAGGGGAGTGAGTGCACAGGGGGTTCAGCCAGAGGGGAGAACCTGGCCAAGGAGAGAGGAGGAGTTGGCAGAGAACCTGGCAGCAGTTTCAAGAAGAGGTGACTAATGGTGTCTCATACTACAGAGCAGGATACAGACTGAGACAAGACCACAGGTAAGGCCTCTGGAGATCTGAAAGAGCTGCCCACTCAGAATAGAAGGTTGACTCAGAGAGGAAGATTAGGGCATAGTGAGAAGTGAAGACACATTTCTTGGTCTGACAGTGAAAAGAAGGTAGTTGTGGTCACGCCAGGTGACTGAAGGGGACTGATTTTTAGCAAAACACCCTACTTCTTTGATTCACTTATTACTATGGATTTAGAGCAATTGTCCTCATGTGGGACAGGCTACGTATTATGTTGAAAAGCTCTGCCTGGTTTCATGGTCCAGACCACATGTCTCTGGAACGAGAATCTCAATGCTGGAGGAGGAAACGTAGAACCCACGCTATCGTTGGGTCTGGGGACTTCATCCCACGAGCTGAAAACCATCCCCTCCCCCACACTCTTCCATTCCCTGCCACCTGCCAGAACTGGGGTGAGCAGAGAGCCCCACTTTGGAAAGCAGGAAGGGTAGATTCCTGCTCATGGGATCAAAAGCAGGATTGTAATGGAAATGCTACAACTTGCCGACTTGGTACTTGCTCTCATCCTCAGGCTCTTTGTAAATCAGAGACTGGAACAAACAGAGCTGACAGCTCTGTTTAAAAAAGCTTTTGGGGAGTTTGTAAAGAAATAAAAAGAAACCTAATGCTATGTGAAACATGTAACCTAAATTCAACACACGCACACACACACGCCTTTATTAAGCCTTCTCAACATGTTTTACCTATAAATTGTTTTTTCATTAAGTTAAACAAAAGAAAATAAAATGGTCTTTTAAAAATAGTATGAAGTTCTTTCCTTTTACTATTAACAGGCATTAACATTCAGGGCAGGAACTTAGGTAGATGGCCCTCTCCCTCCCCCTGCCTGGATTGGAATACAGTGTGTACTGCAGCGGATCTGGATCCCTGCAGGTTAAACAGAGATCTAGATAAGAAGTGTGATATCGTTAAAAATGGTATTTCAGGGAACTGTACACCACTAATTTCACAGAGCTGAGAGATGTGGGTCAAGTTCTAGATGCCTATTGAAAGTGATTGAATTTCACAACAGAGAATTCCATGTTTGGTAAAGAAAGGGCCCTGAGGTAGCGAGATGCTAGTGCCCAGCCAAGTCCAAGTTTGGGTTTTCCTCACACTTGAACCTGGATGGGTCTGAATTTCACTCTCTTGCTTTGCCTAGCGTGCCTTGCTTAACTTTTTGGCTTTTCTGTGGTTTTAGAGGCAGTGGTGGTTATATGACCAAGAAGGTCAGCTCTCGGTTTTCCATGATGATGGAAGGGAGGCCTTAGTGATGGAGAGAATTTGGAAGAGGTGTGGGTCCAGATGGTACTAACACCTCTTGATTCCACAGAGTATTTCCACACTGTTCACAAAATTCTTTCAATTAAATATTTATTTAAAAGGACTGGTGGTAAGAAGTTATGTTTAAATCTCTTATTTCATGTTTATTGTTTTCAAGGTAAAATAATATAATAGGAGCAAAGGCTTAGTTGATACACAGCCTGGTTATTCCAGAAATAGTTTTTAATTGCCTGCCTAGCAGACCCATTTATAAAGTACTCAGAGTCTATATCATAAAACTAATTTAAAGTAATTCTGTAAGGGACTCTCCTTAATTTTGGTAGTCTTCATCTTTTTCCTTCTGCCATAATCGTGTTGAAAGCTTAATGTGTGCTTCTAAAGGAACTGAGGGCACCATATAAGGGGAAGTTTGGGGTAAGGTCCAGCCTTTTTTTTTTTTTTTTTTTAAATTGATTTTAGAGAGAGAGGGAAGGAGAGAGAGAGAAACATCAATGTGAAAGAGAGACATCGAACTGAAACCTAAGTATATGCCCTGACCGGGAATCGAACCAGCGACCTTCCTGTGCACAGGGCAATGCTCCAGCCAACTGAGCCACACCGGCCGGAAAAGGATCGCTTAGACCTTGCATGCTGCCAAAGATACAAAACTTCTGTATGAAAAACTGGTACTATTCACTTACTCCAGAAAAAAAATCCAGGTTTCCAGTTTGTTAAAAGGTCGAGCTAATTGACTTGATTACTTGTTAGTAGTCGTGTATATATATTTCCAAACTCTTTATATAACACAACACAACAGTCTCTGAAATATAAAATGTTCATTTCTTCTGCTCTGGTCGATTGCACTTGGCTTTCATAGGAAGGTTCATCTGCAGTCACAAGACCAAGAACTAGGCACCTCTTCAGTTCCCCAGAGTTGGAGGTTCACTATAGGGTAAACCGAATTCTTAAATCACAGCTTCTGCCCACATCAGTTAGAGAACAGAAATGCTTGTGTAGGCCCAGGAATGCCTTTCACTGAAAAACAGGTACTTCATATGCCAAAATATAAAGCAAATATAAATGGTATTTAGATTACTTATTCATTCAACAAATATTTGGTAAACCAGACCCGTGAACCAAGCCCTATGCCAGGAATGAAGTTGCAGCTTGTGTTAGTTTCTCATTCCTTTGACTAGAAGGTTTATTGTATGTATATTTTGACAAAAGTATATAGTAAATATAAGAACTAAATTAAATGCTTTTCTGTGTTTAATGCAAACATAAAATATCAATGGATGCTTCTGTTTGGTTCACCTGTTTTTAGTTCTCACATTCTAGCCAGTCATGACATTTATAACAAATGGCAAAGGCTTCTCTTTAGAGTTCATTGCATTGTATTTTGTATTGGTAGGTCGTGGAACTGACTTTCACAAGGAAATTAAAACTTAGCGTCTTTGCCCTTAAATGTTTTAATAAATTAATATCACCAGTTGTGGCATTCGTTTTTTGGCTGTAGGTAAACCATATTTGTTTCTGCATGTTTAATTTTATGATTTTCCCCCAATGATGGCCATATTCTTTGTTTTCATACAAAATAGACCTCATTTAAGCCAACAAAAAGAAAATAACTGGTGTGATAATAAGCTGGTTTTATATGTATACCAAGCGTCATCAAAATAGGAGCCTGAAGAATCATCCTTTGAGGCTGTGATTGAAAACATAGCTTACATCTCTAGCCAAGGAGCCATGATACTTTAGTTTGCTTTTATTAATTTTTATTTTTTATGAAAGGGGACTTTTTGCAAAAAAAACACGTTTGTTCATCTTTAACAAGGTTCTCTGTGCTTCTTTTATTTTACCCTCTGTAATTACTTTCGCTTTGTTGATCCTAATTTTTCCCGCTTGTTGCCTCATTATACTAATTTTCATTTCCCTTGTTTCCCTTCTTTATTTCTACTTGTATTTTCAGAGATATTTCTTCACTAAGATGCCAACTGACCACTCTTAGGGCATAAGTCTGTGTAATTTCTTTTGGGCTGGGACGAAGGCACAACGGTACTTTTGTTTTATGTCATTGAAGTCATTTCTGGGAAAAAAGGCAATAACCACAGTGAACTATTTGCAGAGCTTTATCAAATACTCTTTTTTCCTATTTTTGAAGTGTCCATTTCCCAGAAAGACTGGTTATTTGTCCTTTGAAAATAAAGGGTGTTTTTTCCCCAAATTAAACTAAAATTTTTATATTTCAAAACATTGAGCTCCTAAGGGGAGCAGATCTTACATGTTGAAATGATACTCTCTTAAGAGAAAAGCTAAATTCATACCATTATCCTGCTTACCATGCCAACCTGTGAATTATACCATGTGCACCTTTGCGCCTATAGATTGCGTTAGGTGCCCGGCTCCAGCAGAGCTCACATTGTGTGGTGGTGCGCTGGCTTAGTATAGAAAAGCGGGAGATGCTGGCCTTGCCTTGGCCTCATCTCCTTAAAAGGCATTCAGACTTTTGTTCATGAATGAATAGGGCAGCCCAGGGCACAGAAAGTAGGACACGTTCACATCTTGCTGATTTGCTTCTGGTCTTAGGGACCATTTAAAAAGAAAGAGTACGCATGGACACACCACATGTGAAGCAGCGAGTGAACAGGTAACTCCCAAGTTTCACCTGTGCTTAGTCTGGCCTCATGAAGGATCTTGCCTATTTTCATTTCTTTTGAATATTTCCTGATAAGTTCCATAGCAAGTATTTCCAGAATTTTGATGTTAAAATTGATGTGACCAGTCACGCTTAAGAAATAAGTGGGGGCTATCAGTTGCATTATGTCTAGCCATGAAGTTGATCAATTTGTTTCTCATGAGACGTGGTTTTCAGCCATTGCACTTTATAACAGTCTTAAATACATTCATCTGGGCTGCAAGTGACTTAAAACAAGCAAACCTGAGTACTTTTCCAGAAGCTAACTCAACAGTCTTCTCTATTATGTACTTATGGGTATAAGAGTTATATACAGGATGTAAGAGAGACACATGATCCATATGAAATAGTGGCTTTATATTTGGGTTTCAGGATAAAAATCAGAAAGAGAGTCTTCCGATTTAGGTTCAAAAACAATTTGAACCCCTAACTCATTTTTTCCTTATAGCAGTGGCTTGTCATTATCATATCAGCACATCTCAGCAAGCTCTGTCCTCTTGCCTGGAGGCACTCCAAAATTCATTTAGGTGGTTTATGTAATAGCGGGAAAGATTCTTAGAAATGGGACAGAGTGGATATAAGGTAATTGCTTTCTTCTAATGAAATAGTGCCTTGGTTTTTTGGTCATAATTTTACAAAGATCCTAAATTGAAATTTAATGGAATAATAGGGCACGCCGCAGTGCGCTGCTCTGTATCATATCCAGCAGGCCTGTCTCTGTGATTTATGGTTGTGCATATCATAGGTTCATTTTCAAACTGCCAATTGATCAGGGTTTCTCAGGGCTTGACAGAAAATCTAGAATTATTGTTGCTCTACTGTATTGTCCGAAAGACTGTCAAGTTCTTGGTCAAGAGAATGGTTTTCACAGTTTACTTTCCTGGTAAATGGTTTTGAAAATAAACTGTTGAGCTCACAATTACTGAAGACAGGATCTGCTATTCATCCAGTAGTATACATAATAATAAGAACTGATCTAATTAACCATTTGCCTCGTGCACGGCCCTGTTAATCCTGTTTATGTGCATCATTTCATGTAATTCCCATAGCATCCCTTTGAGAGAACCACCCCATCTTCATTTTCAAATGAGGAACTAAGAAATTTAAAATATGCTCAGAGCCACACAGTAGTGTAACTTTAGCTCAGATCTGACTCCTGACTGCTGCTGACAATTTCTCTGTTTTTCTGGGTAGAAAAACTATCAAGTAGGAAAATGACATGCAGTGTACTCTTCTAAAATTTCCTTCCTATTGGTATAATTTGGTTGATCACAACTTTTACCCACTTTTGTCTCCCTATTGTACTTTTCTAAAATACCATAAGTTTTTATAGAATGAGAAAAGGGAAAATATAAGGCCTGCTGCAAAGTCTTTTCTCCACCTGTGCATGCTTGAAGCTGTACGCTCAAAGAGCCACAATTTTGAGAGCCTCGGAATTTATACTCCGGTGGGTGTAAATTCTTCAATTTTATTTTGTCTCTGTTTCCCCACAGGTAAAATGGTGATGAAATCGCCATCAAAGTCCTAATGAGGGATTGCTGTAAAGTTCTTTCAGCTCTTTATAGAAAATATCATTGTAAATTCAAGGCCAGAGATATCATTCAGATATAAAACAGGTTTCCTCATTAGATACTGAGATCCCTGCGCAGCCTATAAAAGGTGCTCTGTTTTGAAGGAAAAAGAAGAGTAGGCGAAAGAGCACTGTGCTAGGAGTCTTCCCATCGCCCCAGAGTTCAGCAGCAGTGTTTCCTGGAGATGATACAAGCATACCTGGAAAGAGGGTGTAAATTCACATGGCAGTGAAGGGCTGGAAGAACCAACCAACTTGAGTGCTGCTGGTGGCCAAGAGTGTGGGAGCCAGGGACAGCACACCCTAGTCAGTGGGCATGGGGCTCCTGGGCTTGGCAGGGCAGAGCCAGTTGGGAAAGCATGGTTGCCTTGGTTATTCTGCCCCTGCACAGCTCGCCCAGTTCCACTCCATCCCTTTCCTGGTTGCTCTGCCAAAGCCCTTGTGCCTCTGAGCTGGGAGTCCAGGCAAAGGAGGCTCAGTCCTAAGTAGGTGAAGTGGTCAGGTGGCACAGAGGACACTCAGAGTCCACTGAAATGAGGGCAGGGCTGAGTGGAGTGTTTCCTTCTCTGGGTTAACAGACGTGAGCATTCTTTCAGCTGGAGGAGAACCCCGCCTGGTCACACGAAAGCATGGGCCTCACCTGACCACTCAGTGCAGGCAGACCAGCCCGCCCCCCTTGGGGAAGTTCTGGCTCTTTCCCCTTTATGCTCTTTTTCACAGAGTGTGAACTCCTGATTCTATGTAGGTGGGCAGTAGAGCCCCATGACAAATAATCTTCAGCAAAATCTCATTTTTTCATATCCTATTGACTCTGGCACCTGCTCTGTTTACTTAAGCACTCAGTTGATAAGAACAGGAATCTTTGCTGATTTTTCATCCAGAGCTGGAAGAGAAAGCCTCTTAAGCCAAAAAAAATAACCTTCCCCTGAAACAGTGCATCGACAGGGAAGAGCCAGCTCAGTTGATGTGGGGGTGAACGTTGCATGAGGCTGGAAAATGACGGAGTGGAGAGTAAGGGGTCTTTGTAGCAAGCGGAAGTAGGGCAGCAGCAATTAAAGTAGGCAGAGCAAGCTTCCCACTACATCCTGCTGCCAGTGTTTGTAATAACCTCTAGGGTGGGACGGGACTGGGAGGGAGTCACCAAGTTGGAGACTGATGGGGACCAGGCAGGGACACAGTTACTGCAGCAGAGGTATATGTAATTGCTTGGAGATCAAAACAAAAAGCAGAACACTTAGAACAGTGATGTTAAGATGGGCTTGATGTCATTTACCTGTTGTACTGAGTTAGGGTTCCTGTCAGTGACCTCTGTATATATACAAGAATGACCATAGAGCATAAGTCCTGTATACTTTCTGGGGAAGCACAGATCTTGGCTCCCCACACAAAAGTACCCAGAATTCCCAGCTAATGATACACATCAGAAAAAATTTATCATTGATCATTTAAAATTTTGTGGCAGGCGGAGGAGGCATGTCCTACACAATAGGCATCCTGTTTTGAGGGAAGTTTATTACAGAAACTTTTCTTTGATCATAGAGGGAAAAAATGGGTCTTCTATCTGAAAACCTGGTCTCTGAATCTTTGCCTCTTAGCATGTAGGTAAGCCATACAACTCTGCTGCTCTCTCCCCATTGTAGAAATGTCCTTGTTGGATGAAATAAATATCTGTTCACATTAACAAACACAGGTTTGCATGGAACGAAGGGCTAGGAAGTTACATACACCAGTGAAGGTCTAGGAAAGGGCAATATCTTCTATTTTTTTTTTTTTTTCAGGAAAAAGTTATTGGTGGTTGCAAGGTTCAGAGCACTTTATTTAGGAGCTTCAGAGGGGAGAGAAGAAAAGTGGTAGTGTCTCCCCAGGGCACTCCTAGAGCCTGTGTGCGACAGACAGGGGCATGGAGATGCACATTTACTGTGTGAGCAAGGAGACAGGAGTCACTCCCTGGGGATGGGCACAAGGAGGGTCAGGAAAGCCTTCAGAGAAAAGGAGGCATTTGAGTTGGGTTATGGAGGACAAGAAGCACTTTTTAAGGATGGACAAGGGCACATACGGCATAGAGAACCTCAAGAGAGAAGGTATGTTGGTGTGAACGGGCTTGCCAGGCTCAGGGAACTGAAAGGAGGTCCACTTCGCTAAGATTGAAGATGCAGAGTGGGAGGTGAGAAGACCAGGGGAGATTTTAATCAGTTGCGTGACGTGATTGCGTTTGTGTTCAGAAGGCACGATTTGATAGCAGTATGGAGGCTGGATTTGAAAGGGAGCTTCCTGAGTGCAGGAAGATGAGTTTAGAAGCTCTTGCTGTGATCCAGGTAGGAGATGATGAGGTCCAGACCCAAGGCAAGTGGAAGTGGAGCAGAGGCAAACAGTATGAGAGATGGGTAAGGAGTAGATTGAATAATGCTTAGTGGCTAATTGGAAGTGGGATTCAAGAGGCAGGGAGGGGCCAGCACTGTCCAGAGTTTCTGCCTAGGTGACTAGGTGAATAAGGACACTGTTAGCCCTGACAGGTAAAGAAGAGGGAGGCCAGCTTTGGGGGCTTGGGACATACCGGAATAGAAGGTGCCTGTGGATGTCAGGTGGGGGCCCAGCAGACATCTGGAAATACTGGCCTGGGATTCAGGTGAAATGCTAAAGTGGAAAGGTAAGGTGCTACTGGTATTATAGAAAAGGGAGAATGTAGTACCAGAAAATCACAGAAGAACACAGTTTTAGGCAGAGTGGTCAGTATTAGCAAATACTGAAAGGAAGACAAGTAAGAGAAAACCTGAAAAGGGCTCTTTGGATTCGATCATCTTGACCAGAGCAGTGTCAGTGGACCAGTGGAGCAGGGAGGTGACTTATAACAGGCTAGGAGCCAAGGGGCGGGAGACAGGTCGAAAAGGCAGTATGGATGACCATTTTAATTCCATTTGGCTGGGAGAGGAAACAGAAAGAACTGGCAGGTAAGGTATCCAGGGGGTCAGAATTAAACCAAGCTTTTATTTTTAGACTTCGTATAGCTACTAATTGAACTCCTGACGCCACCTCAATATCAAGGCTTTTACTGTAGCCTAGGAATAGGGGTATGTACTCTATGAAGCATATAAAATCTTTAGTAAAAAAACTATTCCTTATTTCTAAATAATTCTATTCTTTACATTAAAAAATTTTTATTGGTAACTTGCAAAATATTTTATTTTTAAACTTCTACATTTGAAAACAAGAAAACCTAGGTTAAATAATATAGTTTTCCAAAGCTGAATGTGCTCATTTGGAGCTCAGTTTTTCTGCTTGAAGTACAAAAACAACTTTCTAAAACTCCTAAGCAGGAACATTACTGCTTTGATGATCTGGGATTAGATGAACTGGTCAATCTCAGTTGTGACATCCTTTTTTCCCCCCATTGGTAAGGGTTTAAAAAAATTCTAGAACAGACGCACTTTTCTTGTCTTCCACGGACAATTCCATCCCAAATGTCTCCTGAGAGGCACCTACCATATACAGGAGCCCACCTTCATCCTCAGCGCACTCGCCTCCAAAATCAGGGTGGCCGGCTGGCCGTGCCTTGCCCACTTGCTGCCAGGAAGGAGGCCTGATCAGCGTTGAGCTGTAGGCGCCTTGGGATTATTTTGATGAGCTCACTCCTGCTGACGTGACTGGGTACAAGAGGCTTGGTTTTATCCAGGACAAGAAGCTGCTTCTCCCCCTTATATCGTTCTTTCATCACTGGGACTTTGGTTGGATGCCGCTCTCGGATAAGCTGGACATCTCTTTGTTCAAAGGTGCGGCGCAGCTTGAAGGTGTTCTTCGATGGCATGGCACGAGGCTGGCAGGGTCCTACAGCTTTAGGTGGCAGCGGGTCCGACTGTGGCGATAGTGACTTCCCTTATCAGTTCTCTTTTTCAAATGGTTTTAAGATGCTTGTTTTAAGAGTCATGTTTTAATTCTCCCATCCCTGCGATGAGATGTTATATTCCTCTCTGAAGAACCCTTGGGAGTCATCTGTCACCCTCTTCTACAGTTAAATAAGCGATGCCCTTTGCTGTTGGCTCAAGTAGGGGGAGGGTGCTCTCCTGTGACTCATGCATTCTCATTCAACAGCATGTTGAGCAATGTGCTTGGTACGAGGGCCTAATAAAGCCTGCTGAGGATGTTGTCACCGAGCTCAGATTTTCCTCAATGGGGCTGGATCCTGTCACCACACATCCTTCTGTATGCCACGCTCTGAGGCACTTCTCAATGAAACATTTATATTTTCTTATTATGTCTAAAATAGTGTTCTCTGACATACTATTGCTTTTTGCTGCTACTTATCTCTGGTTTTGAGTTGGATTTTTAACACTACTGGTGTTCTCTTTCCTTTCCCCCCCACAGCAATGAAGTCCTTGAAAGGTTTTCCATCCCTTGTGCCCCATAGACTGCCTTAAGGGAGGCCAGAAGCCATCCCCAGTGCATCTTGTATGCAGGCATTGGCTCCGATGAGAGGCCAGTGCCACAGCCCTCAGGAGGACAGAGGCTCAGCTCCCTGGATAGACTGCTCCTTGTTTCCACCACACTAATTAATTGTCATCTCAGATGGCAATGAGACCAATTGTTCTGCATTGCCCTGGCCAAGCCAACTCTGGAAGAGGTATGGGTCTGCCAGCTCTTCTGCAGTTGGCCAGGAATCTGTGTCCCAGCAATTTGTCTGGGGAAACAAGCCAATATGGGGTTTGAGTTTTGATTTACTGCCTCAGAGATGCCAGCTATGGAGGTGCTTGTTAAGAGTGTTCTAGTGAGATGGCTTGTGGACCTGTGAGAGTGATTGGAATTTAGACATGTGGAAGTGCGTGATTTGCTTGGAAAATGGAAGTTGCTTTATTAAAGTGGGCCTGTGGCCCTTTGCCACTTAGCACATCATTGAACTTATAATCTTTATTCTTTTATTGACTTTGAACTTAAATGAGGAGGAAGGCGGTGATGTTACTATACAGGAAGGCACTGTGGGAGACGTTTCTGGACATGTTGAGGAAAGAAAGGTGATTAAACTTTTGGCAGTGGCTTCACAATGGCCCTAACGAGCAGGGGCAGGTGGGGCTGTTCTCATTGCTTCTGCTGGAGCAAGTAAGGCAGAAAATCACTTACCTGACATGCGAGAGGCTCCACATGGCTGCTACTCGAATCCAGGATGTATAACATGACTACACTGCCTGACACATACAATGACATGGATTCAGAGGGCCAGAAACTGAAATGGGCAGACCTTCGTCTAGGCCCAGGGCTGCTGCCAGCACATGGCATGCCTTTGCAAATGAACAAGGGCGTCCAGTTACAAAAAGCATATAGTTTTTTCCTGGCTGAACAAGGCACACAGCTTGGCAAGCACAGTGCCGGCAGGGTTGCAGGCCCCGGGTTGACCCCACTGCGCTCACTTTTGCACGAGGCACAAAATGCACAACCATGTGTGGAGGACCTAGCCAGGCATGTCTTGACAAAAGACTAGTTCACACGCTTTGCGACCAGCTGATCAAAATCTTTATCTCCCTGCTCTCTTCATTCCCAGCCTGAAAACAAAAAAGTTCATCCATTACAGAATTGTAAGTGCCCCACCTAAGCGGTGTTCTTCAGGAACTCCATTTTTTAAACCATTTTTCTCTCCCTGCCAATTACCCTGCCCACCCTTCCTTTCTGATATCTGCTGTAGCAAATGCTGAGGCCACAGTCTGCCCACAGGACGTGGTCTTTAAAGGAGTCATTTCCTCTCCCATCTCCTCCAGGCCACTCCTGCGTGTTTTTCGTGGCACCGGCAACAGGAAGGCTCGTTGAATAACAGCGCTGAAAAGGCACTTTGTTGTTTATGTTATTACTGTGGGTTTGCCTCTGCTTAATAATTAGCGTTTCCGGCTTTCTGAATTTATTTGCCAAAATATTTGCAGGACTTTCGTGAACAAATAAGGGATGGTTCTCGACAGAACTGACCACTGCCTTGTAGGCTGAACAAACTCCTGGCAGTCTGAGTTTCAGAGGACGGATCTGATCTGCTCAGGGAAGGATTATCCCAGTAAGGGAAAAGCCTCCTAGATCTCTAGCTGGCATTGTTGGTATCTGAGTGACCACGGTGCCAGGCAGGTGGAAGTGGTGCGGTGTTCCTTGCAGTACAGGTCAGGTCATTGCTGGGGAGTGGTGAGTCCGTGGGTTGTAGTGGCAAAAGACCGGTGCACATTCCACCCAAATTCCTGAGCTCCATCTCATCTATAGCAGGCGATAATACTGTTTGCCTAGCATAGCAAGCAAAATTGTGTTTGAGGGGTACATGAAAGAAAATGTGTGTGCAAGTGCTTTGCTAACTCTACAGCATTATACAAATGTTATTCTATTAGGTAAGCTTTGAGGATGCTGTTGTGCAGAGGAGGGTTAACCAAGGAGAGAGCCTTGTTCACGACATTTAAGTTAAAAGGGGGATATATGCTTTACTCTGCTGCATGTTCTCATATAAAGAAGAAAATAAGGTGATAAATAGTCCAGTAATCTCTCTGCTCCCTAGATAACTTACCCTTCTAACTAGTCCTCTGTCTGCCTCACACTTTGAAGAGGTCTGTTCGGCCTGCCCAGGATCGCCCAGGCCTCCAGACTGGAGAGTGTGCGACTCTCGGAAGGGGGCAGCTGCTACCACAGCTCTTGCCTTGTGGAATTGCAGGTCCTGACTTGCCATGTACCTTCTCATTTTTCAAGAGAAGGCAGAAATTAGGATTTTTATGTGAAATTTCCCCGTTTTTAATGTTGGAAACTATTTCAATATTTTTAAATAATATTTTGTATATCAACAGAATGTGGCCAAAAACACATTTTTAAGCTGTGTTTTGCTGGACTGCTGGTTTGTGACCTTCCCTAGGTCCTTGAGCACAACTCTTTCTTTCCTTAACAGTTACATTCTCTTCGGACCTTCTTGTCTGTACAGGTCTAGGCCCTTCTGTTCTTGGGTTTCCTGGTACTAGACCTTCCAAGATACTGCTCTTTCTTCCAGAGGGTGACTTCTTATACCCCTCACTTTTTGTCCACTCCAGAGTATGTATTCCTTGTAAAAGTTCATAGTAAGTATCTCTACTTCTTTTGGTGTTTCTGGAAGAGGAGGCCATCTTTATAGCGAGATGGCTGAGAGACTGAGGGAAGGATTAGTGCAGGGGTGGGCACAAGCCTTGCCATGGTGAATTTGAAATTATTTTCCCTAAGTAACTTTGGGGGTTCAAGTGAGGACATAACCATGCTCAGATGAAACTGCTTTTTAAAATTATGTCCACAAAGGAACTCAATAGATTTTCTAATGTTTCCTATATTTGACAATCTAACTTACATATCTTTTTTATGACAGATGGATTGTGAGGGATTTCCAGGATCCCATCCTAAGTTTATAATGAAATAATACACTGAAGGAAGTCATTTACCACCAGAGAATTTTTTTGAAAAAGGAAGGCCCAGTGCCAGCTTAGGCTCAGCAATTGCTTCGGACACTTGCCACTGGCTTTATTAAAAGAAGCAAACAGTAGACATAACCAGGGGAAAGCGAAATGCATTTTAATTTTTCTGACAAGAACTGGAACCAAGAACTAATGCAAAAATGAATTTTTTAAAATCTTTAGTTCTTTGAGCTATATTCCCAACCAGTCAGTCTTAAAATGCTAAAAAATAATTTCACGTTAGAGTAGATCTTTGCAATTTAGCAACACTTTCATCTATAGTATCTCATTTCACCCCCACAAGTTTCATGATGAGGTAGGTAAAATAGTTTCCTAAAGAGATTTCTAATTTTATTTTATGGCTTAAATGCAGATTCACAGATGCTAACCAACCTGCCCAGGGCACATGGAGAGCCTGTGGTATATTGAGATCCACATTCTCATCTTTTTTTTTTTTTTTTTAAATATATCTTTATTGATTTCAGAGAGAGGAAAGGAGAGGAAGAGAGAGAGACAGAAACATCAATCATGAGAGAGTCATTGATCGAGCCCGCAACCCGGGCATGTGCCCTGACCGGGAATCGAATCCCGATCTCCTGGATCCCAGGTCGATGCTCAGCCGCTGAGCCACACTCAGCTGGGCTCATCTTTCATTTTAATTTCTCCTGACAATTTGTGATTTTCAGAATATTAGGGATTCGTCCTACACTCAGCACCTGGTTGAAGCCTGAGTTTTCTCCTTGGAGTTTATTCTGATGGTTTCTTTTATTCCTATGCATTTGTCGCTAGTTAAAATACTCACGTCTTTGGGAGAAATAACATAAAGAATAATGTAAACATCCATTCAGTCAGTCAAATGGGTCTTCCCCCCACCCTTTATTTTAAAGGAGGAGGGGTCAGAGGGGATAGGGTGGTTGAGGAAGAGACTGGCGGCTCTGTTACCGTCTCTTCCAGTTTGCCTTGGTCTTGTCCTCCTGCCCAGGTGTGGAATTGGTGGCACTTTCCATTGCTTTCTGCCAGGAAAGGGCTTACGGGGTCTGTTTGCACACCATAATCTGCTGGGAAACAGGCTGTCCTGGGAACCTGAGGTTGGTATCTCTTTCCTACCTCAGGCATTGCTGTAGTAGAAATCATGGTCAGTGTGGCACCTCTAATAATGGATATCATTGCACTGAGGTAGCATATATAATTCTAGGAGCCTTGCAAATGAGGTATATACTCATCAGAGTATCCCGGGAGTCCCAAAGGCAGCCCAGCTTGCTTGAGCCGTACACCTGGAGGTCTCCGAGGCAGCAGAGGGGCTGTCCTGCCAAGACTGAGACCATTCCAAGGCCCCGGAGTCAGCAGCATGTGGGAACCAGGTGACTATCTCTGCGTCCCAGCATCCCCGGCCTTGGAAAGCATGCTAAAAGCACGATGCCACACATCTTTCAGCGTTCCTGTCTCTCTAGGCAGCCTTTAGCGTAACATCTCCAAAACATAGCAAACAGAAATCAAAATGAAGGAAAATCTCTTTTCTCCAAAACAAGATTGTTTTCCATCACCAAATATTAATTGGGTTTCTTTCTACATTCCACCCAATAGCATGTCTAAACTGGTTTTGATGAAAACCGGATCCATTTTGTTAGCTGAGGAATGTTGTCTGTTGAGTTTTTTCCTTTCTGCTCACACGGTCCCGTCAGGATTGATCAGGCCATAAAGAGGGAACTCATTAGATGGTTTTATTCCCGCTTTCCTCACCACGGCCAGAGCACTGGGTCTGGGTTGTAGCTCCAGCCGGCTCACACTAGGAGGTACTAGCATCCCTTCTGAAGAACAGCTGAGGGTGACTTGCGGGCAGCTGGGGAAGGCCTGCGGGATGGTGTAGCTCCGTGGTTGGACTGTGATGACATCTGTCTGGGAGGGCGGGGGAGATAATCAGGGAGTTAAACTTAATATCATTTCTTGGGCCATAGAAGTCCCCCTGGGGAGGGATTTGATTTATTGAAAATCAAACTCCCATGTCAAATCGTCCTTAAGTGATTTCTAAGCTATACACCTGCAGATAAATCAAAAGGCTATTTTCATTTTTAATGATTTGGCATATATTATGCAGAGCTTTCTGAATAACTTAACTGAAGGCATGGTTTTGGGCAATAGAGGGTGCTCCCAACTTACAGACACAGGACAGGATTCTTTACCTCCCCAAGAAGCCACTGCGCATCCCTGCTAAGAAATTACCTCTGACTCGGTTTCTCCTTTAAAAAAAAAAAAAAAAAATCTCAGTGTTAAGGATGGTGTCTAGTCAGAGTTATTCATGTCAGAGGACTTTTACCAATGTCAAACTGT
Source organism: Miniopterus schreibersii (assembly GCF_964146895.1). Taxonomy (NCBI): domain Eukaryota; kingdom Metazoa; phylum Chordata; class Mammalia; order Chiroptera; family Miniopteridae; genus Miniopterus; species Miniopterus schreibersii. The sequence goes on from NC_138111.1 coordinate 34,937,531, forward strand.
CTTTTAAAAAAGTTGGCATAATTTACATATGGTTTGTTTCACTTAATTTTATTTATGTACATAATTACTTATTAATACTTGATACAACCCTTGATAAATCTAAAACAAATAATAATGATTATTGTAGATTCCTTTTTAATAAAAATTCTAGAATGCAACTTAGAGGCAAGGAGGGAAAAGAAACATTGGCATAAAATGTAATGCCTACTCTGAGAAATATACCTGAAAGGAACATTTGTACCAAATTGCAGTGATTTTGCCCAATTTATTGTGAAAATTGCAGAATGATGATTGTCCCATTGCCAATCATTTCTCTGTGGCCATGCTGCTTTAAATACAATGCTGAGAGCTTTGGGCTATTTTCCTTCCATGTGCCCTTGCTGGAAATGTCAGTGCAAAATTTGACTTCACTGTGAGATGCTGGATAATTTTTTTATTTAAATCTTTCAATATCTATTTTTAATGCCACTCTCTTACCACAAAGCAGTTAAGAAATGTTCACTAATATATGTGTTATGTGTACAAAGAATTTTTTCCTTTATAGGTCAGCCTAAACTCCCATAGGGGGCAGAAAATATTGAAAATTCTTTGTGTGTATTTGTGTGTGTCTGTGCTTCAAGCCATTTCAGTCGAGCTGAGTTTTTTAAAAGCATGAATACATGAGGCGTGATGTCTGGAGTGCACCAGAGCAGGATGGGGCCCAGCAGCCAGTGCAGAGGCAGTGATGTTCTTCCACTCACGTCTCTCACCAGAGTACAGTCCGTAGGCCTTCACAGTGCTGGGAAGCGGCCATGGATGACCTGCTCTCCCCGTCTACCACCTTCTGCCCCTCTCTCTCTGCTGCTGTCCCTGAAGGGAAAGGAAGAGTATGAATTGTGACCTTGGGCTCAGAGAGAAAGGAACTGCCCCTGCCAACTCAAGGCGCACGAGCCAATAATCTCCCTCCCACCCCTCCCCGAGGCTGGCACATTCACATGACCTAGACTCTAACATTAATAATGAAGGCTGATCATTCACCCATTCACTGTTTTCTTCTAAAATATTTGATGCAGACATAAGACTTATATAACATATAAGTCATAAAACATAATGAAATGCACACATCTGCACCAAACACCCAATTCACCTAACTACATGCTAATCCATTCATGTTTTTTAAAAAAGAGGAAATGTTCTATTTAGAAATACATGAATTCTTTCATATCACCAGACTACGTATTTTTTAAAAAAATCATTATTCAATCAGCCATTCACCAAGCAAAGTATGCATCCAAAAGGGCAGAGGAAGAAATGTAACATTTTCTTTTGAGAAATGAAACATGTGCTTCTTGAACATTTGCAGAGAAAAATGTCCAGGTTCCCAGACAGGAAAAATGAATTAAAGATGAATCACTGAGTCATCTGGAAAGGCTATACTCTCCAGTTGCTGGCGAAGAAAATAAAACAGACAGTCAAAAGTTGAACTTGGCCCTCTCGGAAATCTCAGCAGTGTTAAAAAAACAGAACTTTCTGTCATCATAAATTGGGCCTAGGAAGGCTAAAGTATTGGGGAAGGCATCTTTTGGTTAATGTTCTAATTAAATACATAGTTCTTGTGTATTTTTCAGCTTTCTTAGTCTTATCAGAAAGACGAGAGTAACATTCAAGCTTGTAACCCACAACACAGAATAAGGTAGTTACTTTTAAATAAAAAATTTTTGCCATCTCCAAATCTGATCAGATGGTGCCACCAAGTAGAGCCAGCTCTCAACATTGAAATTGTACCTTCCTGCCCTCCTGGTTCTTGTCATTCATGGAGCTTCATTTAAGTTGTGGCACAAGTGTTGTTTCGGGCCAGGCAGCCAGCGCTCAAGTCCCCTGCTGTCCCTGGCAGTCCCAGGATGGTCTCAACAACTCCATGGAAGCACATGCTAGAAAGTGAAATGTGATCTTTTTGTGGAAGCCTGTATTCAAAATCAAATCAAATGAGGAGTCCTAAGCAGAGTTTGGTCTGTGTATAAAGGCTATAATTTGTAAGTGTCAAATTCCGGCCCTTCTTTCTCCAACATGCTCATCCAGGGCTTTGGGCAGCTAGTAAACTCATTGTTTCTGGAAAATGTTGCATGGTGTAACAATTCATGGGGAGCAGATTTCAGCCCATTCAGAAATCCTTCCCTAAATCCTTCTTTAGTTACCTTAGCCCCAAGTCAATGAATGAAGGACTGTCTGAAATAAAGCAATGCTTGAATGGCCATCTCATTTTACTGTAAAAATTGAGACTCTGGATGAGGCCTTATGGTCTTGGTCAATCAAGACTGAATCCCAGTTTGGGTTAACACATGGTTCAGAAAGAACTGCTATATTCACCTGCTATAACATAGTGTTCACCAAAGGAGTCCTGGGGAGAACAGAGACAGAGTGTGAGAACCAGAAATGGAAGTTCTAGAGCAACAAAGGAAGGAGAAGGGCAGTCCCCAGCCCGGCCACTGTGGACCCCAAAGATGATCATTGTAAAGAGGGTGCCATTTAAGTTCAGCCCACATGTCTCTTATAGAGTCAGCTCTCAGAAATTAAAGCTTTCTTTCAGAGTAGGATTTTTTTTCTCATTAGAGTCACAAGTCTTGTCTAGAAATCATCTTTTGTTCAGAATTTCCATTAAAAATCTTAGCTGCACCCCAGTAAAAATGATCCAGGTTCTATTTTGAATGTGTACATTTATTTATATCAAATTCATGAGTGATACTGTCCTTTGTAGACAAATTGCTTGTAAAGATCAATTTAAAAATTAAAATCACTCAGTATCCCATTTGGTTTAATAGCCCTTAATATTTTGATTTATTTCTTTTGGGAATTTTATGCATGTGGATTTTAAAAATAAAAATGGTGTTTTACTATGTTACAATCTACCTTTTAGTTACAATATTGTATTTTTAACATCTTTTCATGTCAAGTAATATATTTAGAAGTCATTTTGATGCATTTTTAGGATAGTGATTTTATTCCTTTTTTGAAAAAAATACTTTCAGTCAGTCATTATGGAGAGACAACTTTAAATAGTCACTCAGAATCCTACCCCTGAGAAACAACTGTCGTCGGCATTTGTTGAACATCATTTCAGATGCACAGAGAGAGCAACTGATTAACTTATGTCTTTCTATATAAATGTTACATATAATTATTTAACTTAATTTTACTTGAACTAAAAAGTAGTAGAAAAAAATTAGGGAGACACTGAAAAAAAGTTACTGAATTTTAGGTAAACAGTTCTTCATAAAGGAAATAAATTCCTAATAGTTCCTTTTACAACTAAAAGTTACAAAACAACATCATAATTTTGAAATCATTAGTGTTTAAAACTGAAGATTTATTGCAGGCCACATCTATTTTCTCATTGCTATGGAAGATAGGAAATCAGAAATCATTATGTCATTAAGATGAATAATAATATTCACAATGCGTTCTATAAACATAAATTCCATGATTTAATTTTAGTTGTAGGCTTAATAGATACAGGATTTACAACATATTTTCTTTCTCAAGTTGACTGAATCTAAACATCTTTTAGTTTTGTTTTTATTATTCCAGGAACCATTGATGAGTACTATGAAAGTTATATTCTTATCGCAGTTCTTTAAATCATTAGATTTAAAGTATTAGGTTTTCTCTCCTCACTAGTCACTTCTGGTCTTAAGAGTGTGTAAATATATTGTTGTATGGGGTGGTTTTTTTTGGTGGAGTTTAATAACTGAAAAGAGAACTACATCACCCAGTAATATGTCATTTTGCTAATCTGAAGTCAAAAATTCAAATAACCAATAAATACCATGACAGAACTTGCCTATGTAATGCTCTTAAGACTCAATCAATTCAAGGCCCCCAAAGTAGATCTTGCCTATTCCCATCTTCTTAGTCAGGTTTTTGAAAAAGCAGATTGGAGGTGGATTTTTGTTCATTCCAGAAACTGTTCTTACTACCAAATTTCACAAGTCGCTACCTTTCCAGTACCTGTGAGGTCTTCAGGGCAGCGCCTTGTCCTGCCAGCAGGTATGCCAGGAATCAGATGCCTTGGGTCATTTTAAACGCAAGTGGCCCAGGCTTTATTCTCAAAGTAAGGTTTGTAATTCTTTCTAAAACCAACCAGAGTTGCAGAGTATGGTGCATTAAATTTGGCTAATGATGTAGGATCTCCACAGTGTTCTGTAAAAAAAAAAAAAAAGATGGAGTCATAGTGTATTTTAAAAATTCTTTGCCAAAAGCTGTTCAAGCCATAGACTGTCCATTTTAGTTAGCCTAAAGGCATAAAATCAGATCTGCTGAGAATCACAAGCCTTAAATAAATTAGTAAAAAAGCAATATACCACCTTTATTTAACAGTTCATAATGTATGCCAGAAATAATCTCTCAATAGTCAGTGTTTCCCAAAAATGGTTGTGTAAATTACAGGGGAGCAAAATGAGGAAGTGGGGAATACTGAATTCCATCCATCACAGATCACCTGCTGTGCATCTGAGAGCTAAAACAGAAAGCTCAAACTGCCTTCACTGTTTCAGTCTGCCCTCACAGGTACAAATGCATAGTTGTAGGGTGACACTAAGTCATTATGTGCAACTATTACTTATTTTCTGTTTTAACACAGAGAATTTTGACATTCAGTTTCAAAATGATAGTATTTATTTGGTACCTGGTACCTAAGTTCTAAACGTATTATTACATATTTTAAAATGTTTTCTATGAAACACACACACACATATCCAAAACCCTCAACACCATTTTCCATGTGGTTTTAATTTATCAGACCGTAGGAATTTTGGAAACTGTCTTTGCCTAGATGTTGGAAGAAAATGTTTTTTCTGCAACAGCCAAGTCTTTCATACTTTAACTATTGGATCAGCTTCTCCTTATGTAGAGTCTTTTCTGCAAAAGAAAGAGTGGCAATTGTACGAGCTACATAAAACATTTGCCTTATTGAGCAAATTGTCTGCTTAGCAATAGAATACAGGTTAAAAATGTGTGTGTCTGACCAGACTCACTGCCTAAAGAGGAAGCGGAGCTTGCTGACTTCCTTGCTCTCTGAAGCCGCTGTTATATCCTATGAGAGAGATTCTCAGAGAAACTTCTCAGGTCCCAATTTTTCTTCAGCATGAGCATCTAAGGAATTAAATAAAATAAACTAATAAATAATTAAATCAAGTTGAGATACTCAGTTTTACCCCCAGGATATCACCTATCTTTTCAAGAACAGTTTCATGTCTTTACATGGCCAAATACAGAGGCATGAACCAGATGACCCTAGAGAGCAATGAGAAGTTTTTACTACAAACCCTGGGAATTGTCTGTCATTAACCGAAAGTGGCTGGGTACCAACCCACTAGTTGTTTACTTCTGGTCCAAACAGGTACCTGAAACAGAAATTCAGGACCAACTAAGGCATTCTCAGGAAATTGAGACATGCTACTACCCCCCAGGAAAAGTCTAGTCAGAGAGATGATATTTAAGAATATAAAATAAAGCAGGAACAGCACATGGCAGTATAGAATTAGCTGTTAGACTGTGCAGCACACACTGCCATAAATGCTGCTTGGAGGCAAAGCGGAGAAAGGTCTATGAGCTGGTACAGTTGGCACCTTTCCTGCAGGCCTGGCCTTATCTGAGCAGTGCCTTCGTGTGAAATGCAAAAGGCTTTCCTGTGCGTGGACACTGTGTCGGGCCAGCAGCACTCGGCGGGGTTTCGGTTCCCACTGTCCCCCTGGGCTTAGGGCCTTGTATGGTACATAACGTAACTGTACTAGGTAACTGGGCTCCCATTAGCTTCCTCTTCTGGGCATCACAGATTTAAGTGTAAGGATGGGCATGTGAGGAGCTCCTAGAAAGATCTGCATGTTTCATCAGTATGTGCACTTGGGGGATACCTCTTATTTGAACACCGCTTTGTCTGCATTCTTGTTCACGTTTCTTCCTTTTATTATTTGTCTTCATACTTGTCTCACTATTTGCATCTTTGTATCTTTTAAAGCGCTCATCACAGTGCTGTGCACAAAGTAGGTGCTTAGATATTAAATAGAATAAAGTATTTCGCACATACCCTGCAAGTGTTGGGAGAATAATGGTAAAGGTGAAATAGTCTTGAAGGGCTGGGAGATGAGCATTCCGTTAATGCGTATTAACAGGTGATACCTGTTATCATTGACTTGGGTTCTCCCCAGATCATGTTTTTGGGGTTTCCTAGGTGCTTTTCTAAATTCTAACATTAACTTTCTGGGTGCTGTGGTTGCTCGCCTACCTAGATACATATTTTGTTAGCATATCCTGGGACTCCAGGCGTCGCCTGCCGGCATCCTGTCCCGGGTGCCCCATGTCCATTGCTCCCGCCCTGGTGCTGCCCGCAGTAGGGTGTGTGCCTACAGCTCTGCAGACCTGGGCGCACAATCTGTATCATAACTTTCAAACCAAATAATGTGAGTAGTTAGAGCAAGAGCTCTGTTATTGGACATCTGGATTTGAGGGAAAAACTGTCGTGGTAGGTGAATCCTCGGGTGGATTTACTTCGTTCCTTCTCCAGCTCCTGTCCACCGTGAATCAGCAAGCAGGGAGCGAAGGACACTTCTGGTGAAATGAGTGGGACGGCAGCATGTGATGGGTGCTGCACGGAGAAATTAAGCAGGAGATTTTTGTGCCCCATATTGAAAAATAGAAAAGCAGCCGGGGGGGGGGGGGCGGCAAACGTGCTCTAAATGCTGCCCGGGGTGTGGGATGGATTTAAATCTCTGCAAAGGATGTCTGTGACCTACATGTGCTCGCTCCTCGGTTACCCAGAGCAGAGGCACCTCGGGTGAGAGAGGCACATGATCCGGAGCCGTGGGGGACCCTGCTGCCGGTTAATGCGCTCAGAGGCGCCCTGGTGGGGGCCGTTGCATCCAACTAGTTTAGGCCACAGGGGACCCCGGCACTGGAAGGAAACCAAAGGGGAGTTATTTGAATACATAAAAATGTTCATGAATACTTACTGCCTGTAGTTAATCCATTTCCTTAAAGATTTGCTTTTCAGGATAATATTTCACAAAAGCGGAAACTGTGTTTCCGTGATCTGAGATGTAATCTTTATATAATAGTTTCCATTATATCACATGGGCATTTTTATAGGCACAGTAATATTAAGATCAAGATGTTTAGTGATTTGAGCAACTAAACCAAATATTAATACATGGAGTGTGAAACAGATAATCCTAACAGATTGAAAGTGGGTGTCTTCTGGGGCTCAGAACACCAGCGCGTAGTTTTCCACTGTACTATATTTAACGGAGGCTTTTTATGATGCAGCGATACTAATTAATAATTTTTCCACTTCCCAGTGGCTGACCATTGTAGATATTATATCAGAACAACACATCATCAATTATAAGCATGGTGATTTGATGTTGCATTAGTGGAAGTGGATCCTGTTACTACACTGCTGAGATTATACAATTTTTTCACCAAAAAATAATTGGCTGTTGTCAACAGCATCTGTTGAGCACCCACCATACAAAACCATAGTAGGAGACACTGGGGGAATGAAAATAGTAGGCACAGTTTCTCCCCAGGTTCATGGCATTTGCCTGCTGACGCAATTATGCTTGATGTCTAAACCAATCTTTAGCAGAGTTCAGAAGTTTCTTCATAGCTCACTCTATAGGACAGAATTCCTAATTTTTCTGTACCTCCCTCTTGTATACCACCAACCCAGCAGGTAACCAGTGTCTATAGTATCCAGTGCAAACGTCCTTTCTCATTTCAGATTTCTGATTTTGGGGTGGCTGACTGAAAACACAGAATATGAGCCAAACTTTTTTGATCATGTACCCCACTGATAAAAATTATTTTGGCTTTTATTGAAATTATGCTTAACAAAATGTTGAGTCCTTTGTAATGTAAAACATTTTAATGTTTTTAAAAATCTGATTAATTCTATGTCATAGTGATTCAGTGGTCTGGTTCTAAGTTCAGTTTAATTTAGTACTTATTTTTAATGACTCATAAATAAAAAGATATCACACAAGATATGAAGTTGTAAATGGAAGAAACTGTCTCATTGGCTGTGCCTGCTAAACCATAGTGCTCATTTTCAGGCCCATTCACCAGTTATGCAAAGGTTTTTAACTGGAATTTTGCTAGTAAATTTCCATCTTCACTGGTATCAACCAACACTTCTTTCAGACTAATTGAAATGCATTACATCATTCATTTTTAACCAAACAGTTTAAAACGCCCCCTGAAACTCTTTCTTTAAATTTTCCTCCCGAGTTCTTTAAGTTCATACATGAGATAGTTTGCTTTTTCCTAGTGTCACACCTTACATTGGTTTTGACAGCAAAACCACATCGCAGTGGAAACATTTCCAAATATCCATTTTCAAAATTCTCTTTTCACAGCCCAGGTTTCCTAGCGATTTCTCTCTCACTGTTGTTAAAATGCTCTCTGGCCTCCAAGAGATTGATTAAATGTGTTTATGTTCATTAAAATATCTCCACCTCCTCGTCATGACAAAAAATAAAAAAGGTCAGCGTATTTAAAACACTTGTCATTTTGTAAAAGAAAAACATGCAGCTCCTCTTTAAGCTATACAGTTCTTGTAAGTGGTTCACATAATTAGGAAACCTCTCATGGCTCAAAATGTTTCCCTGACAATTCCCCTTCTCATTCTAAACTCTTGTCTGGACTCTACTCTTTAAGATAAGAGAATCTGTAGATTACCAACTGGGGACACGTAAATGGAGCTAGGCAGCAACACACTGAAAGGAATGAATGGAGGAAGGATCTCTCAGGAGCTCTCCTGGACGCCGCACTCGGCTGTCAGATGAGGGAGGGTACCATTGTTTTTCCATCCATTAAATACAGTTAAAATATATTATTTTTCTCCTTTTCACATTAAACACATAGGTTTTGATAGTTCATCTCTCACCCTGTGGGTGGTTATGTGCCCCCTGCTCTGGACACCACAAGGTGTCCACGTTGCTCTCAACGTGGGTGTACATTAGACCACCGCGGGAGCGTTAACCAACCTTGGCCGCTTCCCAGGCCAATTACATCAGACTCTCCAAGGGCGGGACCCTGACACGAGTGTTTTTTACAGTTCCCCAGGTGATTATAATGTTCATCCAAGTACTAACACTAAGTAATACTTCTTACCACTCAGTACTGGGGTTCCATCAGCCCCCCCCCGTTTGCTGCATCATGCTCTTGGGCTCTCAGACCATTGGCTTGCCTCAGGCTGCAGCTGTGTTCACAGGGTCACAAGCTCCTAGGTGGGACCATAATTGCTGTTACATGTCACAGGGAATTTTATTGTGAACAAAAAAGTAGCACTTTCCTCATCTACAGAACCAAGATAGTAGTTAGATCTGTTCTTGGACTTGATGCTTTATTGAGCAAAAGAGGGAACATAGCTTGGCTTGGGCTTCTTATCGCAAGGTGTAATCAGTGCTGTTGTGGAGAAGCCAGGAGTTAAAGATTGGATACCTCCAAAAAATGTTGAGTTAGAAGTGTGGGGAGAAGTGAAATGAAAAAGATACATTATCTATAGTGTTGGTAGGAATTCCAATTTTCATTTTATTGCCAGCTCTGTAAGTAGTTCTATGCCATCAGATGAGAATAATAGTATTTGAATAAAATTAACATATTTATGACTCAAAGATATTACTTATAGGCACAGTTGCTATTCAGCTCTTACCCATTGGTAATACTGTACTGGTGTTAAAAATTTTAAATTATAGTATTTTAAAGCCACTGCCCCAAGTTCCTTGAGTGACCCCAGCAGCCCTGCTTTTACTCTGAGATGCTTCTGGCCTCTTTGGGATCTACTAGCTAAAAGGTGGATGTGAGGCATGGCAAGAAAAGTCCAGAACCTGCTCTGTTCTGTTTGGCTAGTACCCATACCACTGGTTAAATACTGTAATTTCACTCCAGCTTATGTTTGATTGTGTAGTTATTAGAGGAAGGCATCTCGGCCATTCTCAAATCCATTAACTCAGTTACAGAATTCAACACTTAATCGATGAAGGCTTGGAGGCTAATCCAAGATCATACCAGAAACGCAACCAGGTTTCCAACTTCCTGGACTGCTTCCTTGTCCAATGCTGGTCATTATTTCTTTTCATCCACAGTCTTGTTACATCGCATTTCTGGACAAATATACTGGAAAGTAGACAGTTTTGTTCCATTGTAAAAGTATTTATTGAGTAGCCCTAGCATTGTGCTAGAGTATAAGAAATATTAGACAGTCCCCGCCCTAAAGCAATGTACAGCATTGTTGGAAATTCTGTGTACACAAACATGGAGCGACTAAATAGCAGTGCCAGCAATGTGTACCCTGTGCCCAACGAACGGTTTATGAAGACTGAATCCCCCAAGAAGATAAGACTGTCAGGAAAGGCTCAGATGGCAGGATGGATAGGATTCTTGGAAGACTAGGCTTCACTATCCATCCCGTCTTCACCAGCTCTGTTGCTTAGCTTTTTAATGAGGGGCTATGCTCTTTGTGACTAATGATTTCCTTCATAAATGTAAAACTTCTGGGCTACATTTACTGCTACACACTCAGGTTGTTTCTGCTTATAATTTTGAATATATTGCTTAGTTTTCCCTTCATACCCCCAAATTTTTATCACTGTCTAATTTATCTCTCTTAAGTCTGATACTGATGAATGGAGAATAAAAGGTGAAGAACATGTCATAGCATGGTAGTTAACCCAGATAAATGGTTCTGAAATCTCTGCCTATATGAGCACTGTGTTTTTAACCCCATTCTGGCACACTGACTCTCTCTTTACCGCCACCTTTTTTGTTTTCTCTCCCTTCCATCCTCTGCCTTAGCTGAAGAGGGATGAGTTTCTTCCTTTAACTCATATTTTCCTAGCAAGAGATCTGTTTAATAAAAGATGGTGAAGCTCTAGAAAGGTTGAAATTTCCTCTCACCAAGTAAAGGTAATTTTAAAATACTATTCAAGATATATGTAGATGGTACCCATAGAAGCTGGAGACAGGAAGGAAGGGTTATCTTGTACTATCCACAAGCACAGAAGAGGTTAGTGAAAGGTTATCTTCCTTCTGAGAGGCAGCTTCCATGTATGTTCCTTGGAGTGAAGATCAGAATGTTATCAGAGATGGACTGTAGCTCAGATTGCACAGTAAAAAGGAAGTAGGAGCTAAATTTACAATTTACATGAAACCTTTTCAAAAATAGATATACAGCTAAGAACACATAAAAGAGGCAATATGCATTTTTATCTTCCTGAAAAAGCAATGCAATTTGCTAAGCCCTTTTGAGATATATAGAGATGAATTTGGCTTGGTTTTATTTCATGACCCATGCTACATCACCAATCACTTCAGCTTTTCCATGGGTAGCTCACCAGAATTTAAGGGGAAGAGCATGTCTGGATATATAATCTCTAGTAAAATCTTCATATATATCTATTTGGTTGTCTTAAAAAGATTTTAATCAGGTTGTGGTCTTTGCATGTTTTGAAAACATGACATCGAGATGAATGCAGTATAATGAGATTGGGGCTTTCTTGAGGAGGAAAGAAAACTTCTGTGTTACTTAAAGTCAACATGCTTCTAGTTGAAAAACCATTGTAACTGTAGAATAATCACCAGTAACCCATAATTTAAGAGCTTAGAACAGCATTTCCTAAGATATAAAACTGGTAGTGCTATAAAGCATGTTGGGAAGAACCATTGAAATTATTTTATATTTTTGGAACACATTTCCAAAAGTTGAAATCCCCAAAGGAGTTGGTTCGCTGAATATAAGACAAGGGCTAGATGGGGATATTTCACCATCGTTCCCCTTGGATCTACCTGAAGTACACACTCAAGGCTGTTTCTGTTTACTGTTTTATGTATAGTATAATATTTAAGCTTTATGAAATGCTGTGGCAAAGGTATCATTTCCTCTATTTAGGACTAGCATTCTTATTACTAGCTGCACAAAAAAACCCAGGATGGATTTGATAGGCTTTCATTTTGTGTTTCCAGATTCTGCCCATGCAGTTGAACAGATTTCTCCCTTTAACACTTGGTTACATCTGAAAGATGTTCCAACTCTTTTCCAAATCCTTTGAAAAGCGTTTTTCAAAGCTTTTAAATACAGCACGTGAGCATTCACTGCTAATATGGGTAAGCTGGAACAAGGGGCACTAGGGACAGTGCTCTCCTTTCAGCCTCTAGGGGGTAGAGACAGATGTGGCGCGGCTGCCGTTCCCATCTGTTTGTTGTGATTAGCCAGGCATGCTGTGCTCGGGTCCATAGGCTGTGAGGTCCACCAAGACACCAGGCCGTCGCTGAGCAGGAGCAGCAGGAAATTGTTAGGTGCATATGGAAAATCACACTGAGCACTCTTGCCGTGGTGGTCTGAAAGCTTTGGCTTCAATGGCTTTATTGTTTATAGTTTGACATAAATCTGTTACTATTTGTTTTATTATTTGATCCTGCAGTAAATCCTTATTTTGCAGTAAATCCTTTTGTCCATAATAAGCTTTTCAAAAAAAAAAAAAATTTGATTTCAGGGAGAGGCAGGGAGAGGGAGAGAGAGATAGAAACATCAATTATGAGAGAGTCATTGATCAGCTGCCTCCTGCACGCCCCCTACTGGGGATTGAGCCCTAAACCTGGGCATGTGCCCTGACCGGGAATTGAACCGGGTTCTCTTGGATCACAGGTTGATGCTCAACCGCTGAGCCACACCGGCCGGGCCATTATAAGCTTTTTTTAAAAAAAATCCTGAAAATGCATGTTTAACAACAAATTAAATACCGAATTTTTCTTCCTCAAGAAAGTTAAAAATAATGTGTAACTTGTACAGAATTGTCCATATTTAACATTCACCATTGTGGCCATAATGATATCTTCAATCACACAAAATTCAGTGGTAAATGCTTTTGCTTCCTTAAAAATATTGAAAGTAAAAGTGTTTTGTAAGAAGATATGAATATAGTTCTTAATGATGCATGGTGTCATGATAAAGAAAGCATTTATTAAATTACGAAGCCTACGGGGCAGAAATGTACTTGGAATTGATTATGACTCACATATAAGTCATAATTGTGTCCAAACAAGCTGTGATAATCTACCAGTCATGAGTTTCATCTCCTAAAAGTATTTGTGAAAGAATAATATTATGAACTGCTAGAAAAAATAGTTCCTATGAAAATATTGAACTGAAATATTTACATATTTGCATTTGAAAAAAATAGTAGAGTTAAGAATACTTTCCGTTTAGCAGAATTTGTTCTGGGCTTCACAGGTATTTCAGCCTCTAAGAGAGGGTATTTCTGAACTAAAAATATTGAGGTCTACAGAGAAGGACCCACTTGAAAATATTAACTGTTTCAAATTTATTAACCTAAAGTGATTAATGCAATTTTAAAGAATATTGCAGCCATTTTATGAAATAGTTAAATTTATAATATGTTCATATTGAAAAGAAATGTAGTCTTCTGAAAACTGTCAGGGACAGGATATTAGGAATGGCTATGGCTAAGAACATGACTAAAATAAATGAATGGACCAAGAAAAAATTCCTCTACTCTTTTTTTTTTTTTTTTTTGTACTTTATACAGATATATGAAAGTTTTACTTTTTAGGAAGAATTCTATATTTGAGAACACAATGTAATGAACTGATTTATTAGTCAACATATATTTTAAAGATATATAACATTAACTTTTAATAATTTAATTTTAGTAACCATTTTCATACTCAAAAGTGCCATGTGTAGCCTCTAAACTGTCATCATACTCCCACTGGAAAGTTGCAGGTTTCTCAACACTGGTCCAAGTAACTTTCTGCAATTGATTCTTATCTGTAATCTTTCTGAAATTTGGGTTCTTTCTCAAAGCAACAAATTATATAACTCATTTACTCCCCCCAGTTTTTTAAATTAATTTACGAAAAACAAAATTGCCTGGTGAGATGTGAGTTTTCTTACTTCCCTCCCCTTCTTGCTCCTCGGATTCTAAATGTTTAATTACTGTTCATAGGACAACTTGGCACCATTGCCATCCTTTCTTTTTACATTCTTACTATTGGAACCGTTGCTTGCTCTCTGAGTTAAAGAGATATTTAAGTAAGTGTTCTATGAAGCTTCTTTCCTTCTGTGAGATGAGCCTTTTTCCGAATTTTTTTCATCTCCTGAACACAAGATCTGAAGCCTCAGGGGTCCGGTTTCACATCGGATGCTCCAGAAAGATTACCTTGCCTGTGCAAGACTTGGGAATCCCAGGAGCAGCTGGGCCGCCCTCCATTAAGGAGCTTGTGTGTTTTTTCCCCTCTGGCTTTGTTTGAATGTCTACCAAGCTGAACAGGGGAATCGTCTTTATCTGTTTTTCCTGTTGTCAAACAAAATAAAATCCCAAACCAGCAGCAGCACGCTCTGCTTGTTAATAAGATTGCAGGAGCACAGACATTGCAAAGGGCTAACCGATTAGGTTTTTCTGAGACGTGTCTTCTACCATCAGGAAATGAGCCACATGCAAAATGTGATCTCAGAAAGGAAGATGATGTGAGTCCACAGAGCAGGCGTTTGCCTGATGCCAGGGTGGGGAGAATCCCTTCACTCATTGTTTCGTTTCTGTAAAATCAACCCCCGGTGTGTTCTTGGGAGTCTCAGTCCCGAGTCAGTGTTTTTCAAAACATGATTTCACAAGAAGACCAGTCTCATCGACTGATTGGGGGGTAGCTGCCAGAATCAAACAAGTTTGAGAAATAAAGTGATGTCACCAACCCTACCCCGTGCTCAGGGACTCTCAGCACCGTTACCTTAGTAAAGGTCCTGCCTTTGCAGTACGACATCCACCTAACTTTGTATAGCCATCACACTCCACATTTATCTGATTTTGATTTCAGAACCCATTTTCCAGATAAGCAGTCATTAAAATCCCAAGTTACTAACATTCCTCAAATATCCTTTGAAGGCAGCCATCTAGGTATACCTAATTATTTTGAATCTTAATGAACTTGCCTATCTTTAAAAGAGTCTCCTTTTCTAATTTCTTTATCACTGTGACTTTGTATAAGTTCTTTGAAAATGAACTTTTTTGTAGTATTCACTACATATATTTACATATTATGATAGTGTCATAATCATGAGGTAATCAGTAGCATTTCAAATAGTGCAAAATTTTATATTGCATCCTAAGATTTTACGGACCCGAGGGCAAGATGCTGTGCAATGGAACCATGTAATTACATCAGCCGGCAGACTCTTTGGAACTGCTTGCCACTGCGTCAAGCATCAAGCGTCTGACCTACATGTCATTGGTACTGATCGTTATGACATGGCAGACGGTCATGAAGAAGGGAAATGATCAGCAAAGAACTAAGTAGCAGAATAGTTTACATGGGAATTTACAGTGGTAGGGCCAAGAAAGAGATTGAGTTCTTTAAAAATATATATATATATTTTAAACAGAAAAATGGAGTATTTCCTTCTCCCAAGAAGGAATCCATTGTATGTTAGAATAAGCAAGTACAGCCTATAAATAAAGCAAAGCCAAAGGGAGAAGTATGTTTTCAGCAGGTGTTCTTTGGGAAAGGCAGTGTGCCTTATAGTCATTAATTGCCTTGACGAATGCCATAATGGAGATTAAAAATAAAAATCTAACGATGGAAGAGCAAATTTAATAAGGGGATAATAAATCAATTTGTAAAATCTTAATAAACGTAGAATAATAGGTGACAGTTTGGTAAACTTTCTTATCTAATATTTTGTTATCTGGAACATTTTATTTAACATAAATTCTCTGCTTTATCAGTGTCTAGTGCATTGCCTGACACATGGTAGATAAATATTTGTTGAAATAATTAATATTTATTAATGGTAATTTTGAGATAACACAAGATTACATAATTACAATATTGTTTTAGGCATTTTACTAACATTTTAATTTTCCTAAGTGCCCTACAATACATTATTTACCCATTTTATAGATGAGGAAGCTGAGGTTCAGGAAAGTTGAGTGACCTGCGTAAAGGCACAGGGCTAGAATGTGACATAATTATGATTGAAACCTGGTCTGATCTCAAGCTATTGTTCAGTCTTCCTCTCCTCTCCTCCGGGTCTCTGGATTTCCCATTGAGAGGTCCAGTGTTCTCCTTCTGATACTGGGGTGAAGGACATGGGCACTTATTAACAAAAGAGAATCAGCAGATCCCTAGGTCTGAAGGATTCCAAACACAGGATTTATAATCTTCCTCAGGGACTCCGAAAGGCTGTGTCATGGAGTAACTTGTAATTTTGCTGAGCCATGAGTTGAATTGTAAATGTGGAGAGGCAGTTCTGTAGGAATGAATCACTTGCTGTGTGAACCCGGCCGGCTGCAGCTCAGCAGGACTTTGCTGCGCTTTGTCATTTATGCAGTAATGCTCATTAAAAAAGTGCATCAACTGTCCCTCTGTGTATAAGGCACCTTAATGGAGGTCAGTTCAAATCGTGAAGTCAGAGATGGTGAGGTGGTCTAAGGAAGCACAGTTCTTATCTAAGATTTGTGTAGGAAACTTTATGCTAAGGAATGCTTACAAATTTGAGGAGCCAGAGACCCAGTATCCAGTATGACCTCCAGAATGTTATTTGATATTTGAGCAAATTAAAGTTTGGGTGACTTGCTCAAGGTCACAGAACCTAGTAGGTGTATACACCATGGTTAATATTTTCTGTTCTATTTTGCTTTTCTTAAAATATTTTTTTATTGGATTTTAGAGAGAGAGGAAGAGGGTGGAGAGAGAGAGAGAGAGAGAAACATCGATGTGAGAGTGAAACATCAGTCACCTGCCTCCCACATGCCCCCTACTGAGGATCAAGCCCACAACCCAGGCATGTGCCCTGACAGAATTGAACCAACAACCTTCTAGTGCACAGGAAGATGCCCAACCAACTGAGCCACACTGGGGCTTTTCTTTTGCTTTTTAAATAACTAGTAGCTTTAGGTGTTAGGCTCTGCTTTTAAGCGTTGTAGTGCATTCTGTACTTGAACCCTCTAAGATAAGTGCTATTATTACCCCCATTTCACAGATTAGGAAACAGAGGCTTAGAAATGTTAAGTAGCTTACCCAAAGTCATGCTCAATTTGTACAGGTGGAGGTGGGATTACAACAGAGCGATCTGACCCATATTCAGTTGTTTTACTTTGTACTTCCTTTGAGCAGAAGACAACAAAACCAAAAAAGCCTGGGACCTCCCCCTCCCCCCAGTTTTTTTAGGGTCTGCAGTTTCTCTAGAATCAAAAACCAAAATGAAAATAAGCGCCAAGGAAAAGGAACAGGACATTGTGAGCCTCACTTCAGAGTTAAAATGGATTCCAACAGTGGTTGGGACTTTTTCTAATTTAGAGGTTCTCTGTGTGTTGGACATCTTTTCAGACAGTGCAGGCCTAATGAGCTGAATATTTGTGTCTAAGAGCTTCGACAGATGTGGAAGTTAGCATTTGCTTTTCTACTTCGGGAGTATAGGAACAGGAATAGGTGTGACATTCCAGCCTAAAGCCACCATGAGGTGTTAATGAGTTTTTGAGAATCCTTCCAAAGTGACTATAAGATCCTTTTTGTTCCCTCTGAAGGTTTGGCCTTCTGTGGGCAAAGGCCCACTATGGTGGGAACTCAGTTCTTCCCCCACTTTGCCTAAGCAACCATGGAAATATCAACACGTCTAAGATTTACCTGAATTTTATGACCACCGAATCACTAAAACAAGACGTTACCACATTGGCACAGCTTGCGGTTTCCATGCGGTCTTTCCCTAGAATTCTGCCAGAGTTTCTAAGAGTAGCTACTTAGTTCTCACAATGTTCCCTCTAAGGCTTGCCACCAGCTTGCTAAGGAGTTTGAAAGCTAGCATTCACCATTAAATATTTTCATCCAGTGTGCTCAATTCTAACAAAATGAAATAGAGTTATATTTTACATTTTGTTTATATGATTAACTCTTTCTGTTTTGCTTTTCTCTATAAAATGTTCAAAATAAAAAGGGTACTCAGTTGTAATTGACTTATTACTTATAATATTATTAGAAATCACTTCATCATAGTTTTTTTTATTAGTAATTGTTTAATTTCACATAATTACTTGTGATTTTTACTGTTGTTCACATTTGACATTTGGGCAAATAGAAAAGTGTTTAATTTATCTTCTTATTCTAGCATACTAAAAAACATTCTTTCCACATACAGAATATTTTTTTACCAAGAAAGTGAGAGGATTGAACTTCCATTGGTGTCATGCATATAGGCAATCTTAAAATTCTGTATTTTGTAAAATGCTATCATACTTTTAAACAATTAGATAACTTCAGTTGAAAACTCTTACATAAATACAAATTACAGCTGGTTATATTTGAATGTCATTTTCCAAAACAACAAGGATGGAATTAAACAACAAAGTTTAGGAGGCAGTAAAAATGACTTAGAAATTCTGACCTGGATGAAGGCCAGTTGGTGATCTGTGTGCTGTTGAGGGCGATACCCTTTCATGGATGCTGGAGGTTGACTTCTCAGAGTTATGGCTCATAGCGGATATGGTTCATATAGCTTTCACTGTGGAGGTTAATTTGAATGAATAGCACGAAACTCCTCACTAGACTGGGTTTTTTCACAGTTTAAAGGAAGTGCCATGTTTTTTTGTCCAGTGAACCTTTGTCCATCTATTCCTCCTCCTTGGAAATGTCATGCATCTTCATCTCCTCCTGCCAGACAAACCCTGTCTTCTCTTTGACACCTTGTTTGGCCTTCTTTGTCAATACTGAGTTTGCTCGCTCAGTCCACGTGCGGCATTGCTCATGTGCAGACTTAACTATGTTTTGCCCTGTACTGTTAGATACTGCTGGAAATAGTGAAGTCTCATTTTAATAAGTGATATGTGCTTCTAGAGGGACAATGTCATAACTCCTTGGTCCTCTACACATTGTAGATGTATTTATTATATATTTATAATTATACAGTTTATGGCTAGATAAGGCATATCATTTACTCCAACTGCATCACCTATGGTCAAGAAAAGTAAAGTTATAAAGAAGTAAAGTAATTTCTTCTAAGGGCTATAGCTAGTGTTGGAGGTAAACCAGGACTGGAAGTCAGATATCCTGATTTCCAATTTAGTACAATTTCCACTCTTCCTTCCTTGCATTCTTCATTCAACAGATATTTATCAAGCATCTACCAGGTGGCACGCACTCTGCTAGGCCCTGATACTGCACCGTTGAGCCTGTTTTGGAACCTATACTATGATCAGGGAGGAAGATGTTAACAAATATCACACAAGTTCTTGTACACCAGCTACTGAGAGAAGTGCTGGTAAGGATTATGTAGTGCTGTGAGAACAGGTAATGGACGGACTGTTTCCTTGAGAAACTGACTTGTAGGACATGGCATTGTATTTATATGTATATTTAAGTGCAATTAAATTAAACCAATATTTGTCTGCTTACTCTGTGTTGGGTCCCAAAAGAAATTAGTCAGTAACCTACAGCCCTGTCCCTCAACATACAGTCTACAAGAGGAATAAGGGAAAACACAGTGATTAACAAAGTAAAATGTAAAAGCTCCATGGTTCAAAGGATGCAAAGATCACATTTAGGGAGAGGAGAAAAATCAGAGAGATGGCACATGACATAGCCCGAGAACAAAAGCTAAAGAAGGTACAGAAAGGAAGATGTAAGAAAAAGTAAGCAGAGATAGACCATGATAGGAGTTTTCTGGCTACAGAAAGTAGTCTCACTTTACAGAAGCAGGCACTCAGTGGAAAGTTACAATACACTGTTGAGAATGTTGTCTTTAGTTAAATGCCTTTACAGCCAACTGAAATTAAGGCTGGAAATGTAAGAATTCCCTCTTGTTCCTACTCCCGGATCACATAATCCTGTGCTTTGTTTGGTTGCCATCTATATGAATGGTTCCCCGCCATGGGAATTATGTCTAACTCCTTGTTGCTATATTACCTAGCATCTCAATGGGGTCCAATAGACAGTTAATCATAATGGTGAAAGTGTCTGGTATGTTGAAACTGTTTTCTCTGGCAGAAGCTAACTTCTCTAGAAACAGAAACACAAATCCTTCCAAATGGCATGGCTGGCCCAGTGTAGTGAGTATCCAGTTCATTTCAAATGCTGCCCACACTAACCCATGTCACCATGTGGCTACTAGCCAGTTCAGAGAAAGTTCTCAACCATTTATCCCTATGGATAGTATAATAGTTTGTATAAATATTAGTGTAGGAAAGTTCTGAAAATTACTCATTTGTTAGCATGTGTTAACCAGTGGCCAGCTAGCTCCTGAGTTCTAGGTTCTACACAGGGACATAGTGTTATTGGTCAAGCTTATTAGGGGAGCAAATGGAGACGAATCTTTTAGAACAAATGCTACAGATGAATGTCCCCCAATCAAACTTGGGCACAGACATACTTTATTTCTTTTATAGGGTTGCCAAGGTTTAAAATTAGAGATGTTTCACATAAAAATCTATTTGGCTTCCCTTAAAAAATTGGAAGATGCCCGGCCGGGTGTGGCTCAGCAGTTGAGCGTCGACCTAGGATCCAGGCCATCCGGGTTCGATTCCCAGTCAGGGCACATGCCTGATGTGTGGGCTCGATCAATGACTCTCTAATCATTGATGTTTCTATCTCTCTCTCTCCCCCTCCTTCCCTCTCTCTGAAATCAATAAAGATATATTTTTTAAAAAATAAAAAAATTGGAAGATACCCGGCTGGTATGGCTCAGTGGTTGAGCATCAACCTATGATCCAGGAAATCGAGGCTCAATTCCTGGTCAGGGCACATGCCTGAGTTGCAGGGGGCCGTGCAGGAGGCAGCTGATTAATGACTCTCTTGTCATTGATGTTTCCCTCTCTCTCTCTCTCTCTCTCGCTGTCCTGTCCTCTCTCTCTGAAGTCAATAAAAAAATATATTTTAAAAAAATTGGAAGATCTGGCAACAATAGACCTACATTCCTAATGTCAGCAATTGGTTGGAGCTAAATAGCAACTGCCCTTTTTAATTAGTGCGTGTGCTTCCCAGTGTGCCACAGTCCCCTTCACTCCCTATTGCATATATGCAGCCTGTTTTATTTGTTTCCATGGCTTCCTAGCCCTTATTAACATCTGTTAATGACTCCTGCTTTGGAATGACTGATGCCTCTGTGGGCCTCTTCTCTTTAGTTTCCCATAGCAGTTCTATGGCTCAGCCTATTCCTAGAGTTTCTCATTCAAAAGGTTTGAGGTGGAATCAGAGGATCTGCATTTCCATCAAATTCCTAGGTGGTGTGGCTAGAGTGTAGATCACCTTTTGAGAACCATGGACCCTACAGTATTGTAACACAGTACAAAGCCACTTGAGGCTAGTGGGGCAGTATGTTCCCCACTAGGATTAACACTGGTGTCATAAGAAGAAGCAGAGTCAGATTCAAAACCCTGTCTTGAGAGTTTATCCTGAAAGAAACCATCTTGTATATCCCTGCTTCTGCCCCCAGCGGCCCTCCAGGATCCACTGAATCCTCAGAGAACCCTGGAATACAGATGTAACGATGGGTACTCTAATTTAGGGTTATAGCAAGGTAATCATTGTCATGTCTCAGGATACAACGAGTTAGAGCTTGATCATATTCAGTGAGCAAGGGCAGAAAGGCAAGGGTTGAAACTTGACGTTCTTACATACCTGTTGGGCAGGGTGGGGAGGCCCCCACACCTAGTGTTCTATGTTTGGAGGAGGTCCGATTCAGCAGGCCGAAGGCAGAGAAGTTGGATCTAGTACAGCCTTTGGTGTCCAGCACAGAAAAACAAGTCCTCCAGAGCCAAGCAGAGCACCGCATTAGGGATTCATTGGGTCACCAGTGATAACTATTTTCAAAGAGTGAATCTCATGGGGAACTATGATTGAGATAGGGGTACCTGGAGTGGGACTCAGGAACAGGACTCCAGGCTGGCAGGACCGCTGGTGGGATAACAAGGCAGACGGCCTGGGTAGGGACTAGGTACAGAAAGCAACTACAGGGACCTGTTTTCCAAGATTGAGGTCCATCGTGGAGCTAGGGCTTCTCTATTACTAGATCTGACTGTCAAGGTCAGAGCAGAACTAGCAAGAAAGGTAGTTTCTTCAGTCTTAGCATGTTGTACTTCTTAAAACCTTATTAAAGTCAAGATTAGTCTAAGGACAGGTAGCCCTTCTCACTTATGGACAGAGAAGGAAGGTAAAGGTTGGGAACCAGACAAGGCCTGAGATGGATAAAATTTATTGCAATTCTATCTGCTTAAAACTCTATGAAATGCATGACTAGGTCATCGTGTGATCATGATAGCCACTCACTAACTTAGTTCAGAGTTTTGTATTTTTGTAAAACATTAAGACTCTTTGAATAAATTATCAGCCGCCTACCTCCAGTTTTCAGGGTAATTAATTATCATATTTGCATATTTATGTATATGTATAATTTGCATATATATTACATCCATGTAACCTGTTTTAATTGTGATTGTTAAACAGTGATATATTTTGATTAATTTGGGGGTTGACCATACAATGTTTTTATTTCAATTTTATTGAAAACATTTTTTAAAATCTCCTTACTTCTTTCCTGCTAAATATTGTAGAATGAAATACCAAAGTCCTTTTTCTTTGTTGAAAACTGGAATAGGGTCCTCAACCTGGTAATGTGGAGAAGTCAGATATAAAATAAATATTTTAGGAGTTGGGGTGTGTGGGAATGGAAGGGGAATGGTTTCTGTTGTTCAAGTTAAGTCATTGCTGTTAACTGCTGTTCTGGTGGTTTTACACTCTAAACTATAGAGAGTAGTCCTGATTAGTTAAGGAGTCTGACTGAGTTTCTGCTAAGATGTAACACCTATGTGCTGGGTATATTATGTGTTTGATTATAATAAACTACAGAGGAGATAGTTATTCCTTTTTTCCCTTTAATAAAGTTAATTGCTTTATGATGTGAGTATCACCTAAAACCAGCCGTGTGTGTAGCATGACATCCTCATTGTTCTGATGGGAGCTGCACACTCTGCTTTCCTCCAGTCATCTTTAAGTAGCCTCAAGGTTTACTCTACAAGGAATGATTTGGGACTGGGCTGTATCTCAGAAAAAAAAGCACTAGCTTATTACAAACCAGTTTGAAAACCAGTATTTAAAGGAAGATCTCAATGTGCTCATTGTAACATGTGAACCAAAGGCAATGTTTAGTGATGGAAAGGAGATCAAAACTGCTATTTTTTTTCTTTAACAGGCTCATGCACAATTAGTTCGAGAAGTTGATGTGGAGAAGGTGTCTGCTTTTGAGAATCCATACGTAGATGCAATAAAGAGTTTATGGAATGATCCTGGAATCCAGGAATGCTATGATAGACGACGAGAATATCAATTATCTGACTCTACCAAATAGTGAGTATTTGCCCAGGAGGCCCTTTGGATCTTTCTCTTTACTTCCATGTGCAGGTTCTCTGCAGTGTTAACTTCTGCATTCTCTGCTTTGTGTATAGTGTCTGATTCAAACGTCAAAGTTAGGAAGTATAGATAATAAACTTACTCCAACCTCATAAGGGACTGGCATTTTGAGTTCGGGAGAGTGTTTCCTTTACTCTTTTCTGTTTAGAAAACCAACTGATGACTCCAGGAATCTGAGTTCACCAACCTATCTCTTCCTCCAAATTGCACAAACACAAACTCCATTGTGATTTGAAATCTTTGAATATTAATTTCTAATATAAATTTATAATCTTACTCATGTGCTAAAAAACACCGACACACGGCAAGAACTACAAACAAGTATGCTTGATTATGGCTTCTAAAACATCAGACGTCCTAGTTTCTAGTTTCCAGACACAGAATCTTGACTGCTTTCTTGGAGCCAAAATTATGTTGATGGATAGGTTTATCTTTGCATGAAAATTGCGCGTGAGTCTAATTTTGCTTGCATGCCAAAGTTATTTTGTGAGTTGTCAATCAAAATCTTATCCTGGGAGAGATTTGCATCCTGGAGAGATTTTTGAGTTCTCTAGATTAAATCTCGCCTAACAGGAAAAAAGTAAAGATTTGGCCATCACTGGATTAATGTAATCAATGCAGTCAGCAATCTAGATAATCAGGCGCCTGAAAAATGGATTTTTTTGTAGTATTTAGCCAAATTTCTGTCCACATTAATTATGTTAACCAGCATCCACCTCTTGTGTTGGTTCTGGGCAGACAGAAGAATGGGTGGAAAATATGCAGCTGCCTCAGGTCAGTTCATATGCTGAAATGACCCTCTGGGCAAGAGCAGCACCCTGGGGAAAATAAGGAGCCCTGTAGGCTGCCTGGCTCACTCAGTAGTGCATAGAAGATCCAAGAGCTAGTCAGTTTTGTTTTTTCTATCAAGTTGGTCATGCTTTTACCCTAGTTCCAGGCATTTGTATAAGATGTGATGCAGGCCAGCCACATAAATGTTGCCGGGTCAGAACAGTTCTGGTGTTCTTACAGGAAACTGGGATCCCGTGCATCTGGCATGTCAGTCCCCTTTGCTCTAGTGTTAACCCTCTCGTGTGCTTCTGAAAGGTGTGCTTTCCTGGCTCCTTATTTCCTGTCCCCCTCACTCTTCCTTCCTGCCCGCTCACTGCCTGCCCCCCCATCCCCGGCCCCCTGCCCCCCCTTCCCCTCCTGCTCTTTGGCTCTCTCCTGAGCTCCTACCATGTAAGTTTCTGAGCGCAGAGATGAAAAAGATGCACTCAGCCCGTGTCTGTTCCAAATTCTGCCCCCTCAACCTTTGACCAGCTGTCTTTCTTTTGCTTCCTGCCCCCTCTGTCCTTCTGTTTCCTCTGCCATTTCAGATTGCATCGCCCATGTTGCTGTGCTTTGTCCCTTGTCCCCTGTCCCCGCTCACTGCGTCTCCTATCTGGCGCTTGCCTCTCCGCCCTCCCCGCTGATGCTCCTTTACCTCCTCTTCCGTCTCACTTGCTGCTCCTTCGCCGCTCCTGGCCCTTACTAATGAATAACTCCTCCATCTGACAGGTCTACTTTTATGAATGAATGCGTCGCCCTCACCATTTCTCCCCCTACCTTCTTACTTTTGTCATAAACCCTCCCTCTGCTCTTCACCTGACCATCCTGTGCCCGGCACACCCCTGCTCTCCCTCTAGAGAGTTCCTCTGTTTGGGGCATCGGCACACCATTGTCTAAGGTGAGGTGCTCACCAGGGTGAGGGCACCCCTAGCAAACTGCTTTACCGCCTGCTCCCGGGCTAGACCCTCTGAGTAGGAGGCAAAACTCACGTCATGCACGGGTTTACCCGTCTTTGGTGAAGTCAGTGTTCACCAGAGTATCAGGACCCTGGCACCCTCCGTTATAAGGTTATGTTCTTCCTCCTGCCACCAAAAGCCATCAGTGTGGTGTCCCTGAGGGATCTTCAGTTCCCCGTCAACTCATCACCTAATAGTGTTAATTCCAAGTGATATTTCTTGTCTGATTTAGTAGTTCCATTTGGATTTGTGAAAGAAAGATTTTCTACTTTAGTCAGTTGGTCTACGTTGGCATTCTTCTGTGAATTGAAAGGTTCACTCCTCAACTGGTGCTCTTTGATTATCCTGAAATACATTTTCTCTTTGTCACAGTAGTTTGTTACATGGACTAAATAGGTGGTGACTGTGTCATTTGTCATCCAAACCAGGACACTTTGAGAAGGAACGGGTTGCTATTAATAATTATGATGAAATAGCAGGATAAATGGGGAATCTCCTGGTCAAGCAGGGACATTTGGTCCCCTCAGCTAAATGCAACCTAGGGAGGTGTTTAGTTGTTTCCTTTCTTTCTTCCCCCCCCCCCCTTCATTTTCTTTAGCAGACTCTGCTTACTTTAAGGAGAATAGAACCAATCTATTCCTGCCAGCCAGATAAGGATTGTATATGGAAACCTGAGTTGGCTGGCCCATGTTTCTAGCCTCTGCCTGGGAAGTTTCAGCACTCGTCGGTCAGCGCCCATGCAGCCTGGCTGGCCTGCCTTCAGTCACACTGTGCCAGGGGCCCTGAGTGTTAGAGTCACATTCTTCTTCCTCTTAGTCCCTGGGCACTTTTCCTTTTCCTTTTCCTGAGTCAGGAAAACCCTCCCAGCACAAAGGTAGGACAGGTGGCTTTTTGGAGTCATCCAGTTGCTGCTGTGTTCCACGTTTCTCCAGTTAGTCCCAGCAGATGCTCTGCGGACTATAGGGATAGCACTGATGGATGTAGGTCCCCTGTCTTGAGCATCACTGATTCCCAATACTGAATTCACTCGCACAGAATAACTTAGAATGATTCCTTTCTCTGATTTGAGGTAGTTATGCCTTTTCCTTCCTGACTTTTTTGTGTACATTCTGTTGGTATATCTTTAGTATTATCTTGCCTCCTTTATTTCATGTGGGGTTTTTGTGTTATTTTATCTTTATAATTAAAATAGAAAATTATTCATTGATAGACCAAATTCTCTGAGTACTGACTGTCTCTGGTTGTGGTTGTTTAGTTTAGATTTAGGGACTATAGTACATAGATATCTAGTCTCTAGCAATGTGAGAATTGGGGCGTGCCAAGCACATATGCTTAAGGTTTGCATCAAAGCAGTTATTCTCTCAAGGACCCTGCTATTTCTGAAAGTCAGTTCAGGCCACTTACTGAGAGAGCAGAGGTCAAGCATGCCTCTCTTCTATTTGATGAGCTCCTATTCAGCCTTCAAAACCCAAATCTGAAACCACACCCACTGAAAGTCTTGCCTAACACCAAAGATAGTGAGTCACTATTCCATCTATCTTAACACTTTGTACATATCTCTTTCGTGTCTGTTATTATGTTCATTTAAAGTCCCTCTCTCCTTCCCTCAGCACCTACCAGTGACTGCTTGTGTTTGACCTTCACAAATGGTTGTTCCATGAAGTAATAGATGGGTACTTTTCCACTATTTCAGTGACCATGATGTAGGCTCTATCTTTCCGTGGCTGTTATAAATGAACTATGAAGTTTAAGAGCTGAAGGCATTCAATTCAAGTCTTTTTTTTTTTCCTGCTGTTTTGGAAGGTCTGGGATCTGGAAAGCTCTGTTATCAAAAAACAACAATGGCTGCTACATGCTGAATAACTATACCTTAGATTCTGTGCTTAGTCATTTATATGCATTATTTCATTTAATCCTCAAGGCCATCCAAAGTGGTAGATATTTCTTCTCCCCATCAAGCAGAGGAAGAAAACTGGTCTCAGAGAGGTTCAGTAACTTGTTCAAGGTCACACAGTTAATAAATGATAGGAGTTGGAGTTGAATTTAGATTTGCTGCCTCTAAACCCCAAGTTTTTAACTAGTGTGAAATACAGCCTCACAGAGGATGGATAGATAAATGGAGATAGATAGATAGATAGACTAATAGATAAATATCTATGCTTAGGTAAATCATTTACCATGAAAGGTACAAATGATTTATTATTTTTTATCAATGGTGCCTATAGGCAATCTCGTAAGTATAAAGTCAGGAGGGGAAATTACATCGAATTTACTGAAGAGCCGACCCCGCATGGTTTTATCATCGAGAAAACTTAGCCATGTTTAACGGGTATCAGTTATTCATACAGCATGGAAGATGTTCTGAGTCACAGATAATTTCAAAATAGTATTTCTTTATTTTAGCCTACAAAATAGTATTTCTTTATTTTAGCCTAACCCCTCCCCTCCACACTGCACATAATAACTTTGTGCTGTAGTCAAATAAAGCCAGTAAGAAGGACACAATAAAACGATTTGAGCTTCCCTTTTTCTACTTTGATTAGCCAACTTGCTGATCATAATAAGCAATCAGATGGCTCAAAGGACAGGCAGGCAGCACTAGGAGAAACAAGGAGATGAGAAACTGGATGAGGGAGAAGCAGTTTGGGATAAGTAGGCGATTGGCTTTCATTCGGTGCCTTCTTCAGATTCTCTTTAATGCTAGAATAAAAGCATTCTAAAGTGCTCAAGAGGTTTTGCAAATTCCTTTATTTTTTCATTATTGGTAAAAAAGCCTGAGGGCTCTGAATAGCTTTAGATAAAGAGCACAGTAAACAGATGGCTGTAGGTTTACTGTTTTTTCTGGGGTTTACCACCTGCTTTAAAATACTGAGACATCAGGTCAAATGAGTTCACTGCCTACAGTACCAAAAGCTCCCTGACATTAGCCAGAGAACACATACTTCAATCACATCGGCATATAGTGAGAAAAGTCCTTATTCCGCAGGCTTTTAGCAAATGATTCCTCTGTCCGTGTACACCTTATGGGATCAAATAATCCCTAATTTCATTTTACTGAAGTCCCCTCCAAGGAGTTTAATAGATCAGACACCTTCTTTTTAAATAAAAAAATAAAATAATTCAGTTACAGTTTACATTCAGTATTATTTTGTATTAGTTTCAGATGTACAGCATAGTGGTTAGACAATCATATAATTTACAAAGTGTTCCCTCTGATATTTCCAGTACCCAACTGGCACCATACATAGATATTAGAATATTATTGATTACATTTTCTATGCTGTACTATAACATCCCCATGACTATTTTGTAACTGTCAATCTGTACTTCTCTGTCCGTTCACCTATGTCACCTAGGCCCCCCAAGCCCCCTCACCTCCGGCAACCATCAGTCTGTTCTCTGTATCTATGGGTCATATCAGACACCTTGAAATTTTCACATGCTCTGGAGCCCATAAATCCGACGTACATAAATAAATTGGCTTTTGGAGTTTACTTCTAACTTCATGCTTAGAATTTTAAGTTAATTTTTAAATGCACAAATAATATGAATGTTGAATTTAAAAATGCAAAAGGAATTTCAGAGGTAGATTAGCATATCCACCTGATTTAGGGCTGAATCCTTAAAGAGGTACCTTGCTAAAATAAAATGTTTCTGATAGATGAGCCAAATACTTGAACTCCAGGGTATGTTGGCTCTGTCTCTCACAGCCATCCTGACTTTTCTCTTGATCTGGTGATAGAAGTGTAAGCCTACTACAGGCTTTTAGAGGCAGACAAACATTGGGCCAGGATCCAGTGGTTGAATTTCCTGTCATCTTTGGGGCATTGACTAAGTAGAAACCTCATTTGCCTCAAAAATCGGTGTCTGATCTACTAAACTCCTTGGAAGGGACTTCAGTAAATCAAGATTAGAAATTTTTTTATCTCATAAGGTGTACACTGACAAAGTAGTCTTTTGCCAAAAACCTGAAATCTGAAAAATTCTTTTCTAAATTCTGAAGTTCTTTGAGTCTGTGACAGTGGGCAGCCTTCATTCAACTGAAACATTATTCTATGCAGTCAGATGAAAACCTAGCACCCCCAAATTTACCTGGAAACGTAATGGACAGAGAAATTACTCTCTACATGGTTAAATAACTAAAAATGCTATCTTACACTCAGAAGATGGCAATTATCTTGAATATGTTTGCTCTTTTCTAAAGAGTGACAATAATAGCGTGGTATATCATTTTTTTTCACTTAAGTGATATATTTATTTTATTTTTGTTTTGTTTCTTTGTCTAATGAGCCAAATAACCTTTTGCAAGAATAAATAAAACAAAAGCCACTGTATTTGTCTTCCACAGTGAACTCTGATGATTCTGAGGTCTTTATTATTCCTTTTTCAGAAGGCTTGGAGCTGTTAGAGATGATAAGATGAGGCTGAGATATGCTTAGCCACTCTCTAACCTTCATAACAGAGCCTACTAGGGAAAGGACTTGCATTGGCACCTGTGTGCCCATCCATTCTCTCTGCCTAATGGGCACAGTGGGTGTGAGACACACTTCACTTTGCCAGTTTGCTGCTTGCTCACATTTTGGCAGTTTCACCTTCAGTAGTTTGGCCTCTTCCTTACAGTCCTTTCCGTTGTCCACTCAGGATGACTTTGTACCCAGCTGAAACCCAGGGTGCTGTTACTATAGAACAGGGATTGGCAAACCAACCAGGTCAAAATCAGCCTGCTGCCGGTTTTTATAAATAAAGTTTTATTGAAACACAGCCAAGCTCGTTTGTTTATGTATTGTGTATTGTCTGTATCTGATTTTGCACCCAATAGCAGAGTTGAATAGTTGCAACATGGCCCACAAATAGTTGCTGTATGGCACACAAAGCCTAGAATATTTTCTATCTGATCTTTAAAAATTGTGAGCTCTTCTGTAGAAGATTGAATGTTGACGGACAACTAGTACTGTGCTTCTTCTTCCATCATTTAGATAGAACCTAGCTTAGGCCTCATTCTCTGAGTTAACTCAGAGATAAATTTTAGAATACTGAGAAAGTGGGTGGCCTGCTTTACTTCAGCAATACTTCATAAATATTGCTTTGCACAACAAAACTTTTGATAGGAAGTGAGTATCAGAAAGCTCTAGATTGTATTCCCTGTCAGTACCTCTAAATGTCATGCAAAGAATGTTTGGTACTAAGTATGGTATGTATAAATGACCAGAAATGTTCATTGAGTTGATTTGGCCCTAAGAGCAAGGATCACATCTCGTGTCTTGGCTTTCGACTGATTATCATGCCTGTGGCAGCTGGTTAAGGAAAATATGATAAGATTTAATCACCTGAACCAAAAGTGAGGCCTGACAGGCTTTTTGTTAAGGGGCCTAATAGAACTAGAACTGACTAGAAGACAGCCCCACCTGTGATCACAGATGAGCCCAGGAACCTTGTTATCTTCATGTAACCCTGAAGGTCATTCAGTTTCCTTTATTCTTACTCCCGGTCTACCACGCAGCCTTTGGACTCTGATTGGCCAACCCTGATGTTCTTCTTCATGATCGCTATGGCTTCTTGATTTAAAGTTATGAATGGAATGTTGACCTGTAATTAGTTTAATAAAGTTAGTTAGCATGACCAGCTCCTCAGATCTCATCATTCTTGTCAAAATGAAACTTCTGATTTTACTGAATCAGTGTCCAAGTTAAGGTCACATGACCGCGAGAGATCTGCTTTAAACAGCAACCTTTTGCTCATGGCCTATCCTGGCTACAATCACTGGAACCTCTGTTATGGCCCACATGGCATTTGCATTATAGTATGGTTATTTATAGCGTTTTATTTCTATTGAATATAAGCTTCTTGAGGACAGGATTCGTATCCTTTTTTTTAATTTTGTGGTTCCCACTCAGTTGTAAGCACAGTGCCTAGCTTTCCGTGTAGGCCTTCAGTGAAAGTTGTCAAATGAGTAAGTAGTAACAGACTAAGTAAATTTTGTCTTTGCTAAAATTTCTTCTCATCTCTCTCTTCTGTTCTTGTCTGCATGGAATAACTCATCCCCCACTTCTTCTCCACACTGTTCTCTAGTGACTACAGTTCATAATCATCTCTCCCTTCTTATTGCATTCATAGTTAGCAGCTCACAATTTGGTACTTAATTATTTCTTAATTGACTCATCTGTGCTATCTTTGTTTCCCAGGTAGCCTGATATCCCAAAGGCAAAGAATATATATAAGTATTTTGTACCAACTCCCTGTACCAACCCCCAACACACACAAGTGCTTTAGAATTTAGCTTATAACAGATTTTCAATAAATATGTGTAAATTGACTGAGTTAAGCAATATCATTACATTTCAAGACAGGCAGGCTAGAATAAAAAGCAGTCTTTGGTATTGTTTTTGATGTTTTAGAAATATAAAAATAGTATCAAAATTATTCAACAGCTTTGAAAGTTATCATAGAAAGATGAATAAATTAACTGAGCCAAATAGGCAAATTGAAAAAGCCTCTTTCCCCCTTCCTCCTTTCTCTTATCTGTCTATTTATCTATTCATTCTTCATCCATCCATCCATCCATCTATCCATTTATCTATCTTGTTCTCTCTCATGTTACTGTTGTTTATTTTGTTTTTCATTACAAAGCCAATTTATTTGTTTGAGCAACAGACCTAAGAATCTGACCTATGCCTGGTCCTGGCCCTGGTGTCCACCTGACACTTAGTTGTTCAGCCCATTCCCCATTTGATACTAGTGGTCTGTTGTAGATGTTTGGATCAACTATCCGTATATAAGATTCATAAGATATGAAACTAGTTACCAAATGCAGTGATAGGATCTTCTTATGAGATACTTAATTTAGTTTTTAAACTCTGGGTTTTCTAGATTAGCTCAGTTCTTTGGCAAAGGAAAATTAAAATTCTTGATCTCTTAGACTTCTCTTTTATCCCACAGAATATTGTCCCATGAGTAATTTTCATGAACTGTGGTATTGTCACATACCTGCTACCACTGGGCGATCTTTGTTTTAAACCTGGAGTTTTGTATTGAAAATAACTTCTTAAGAACAGAATACCTGTAACAAATGCTGCACCTCCTTGAACGCTAATCATGGTGTGCCAGACGTTAGAGAGGAAAGTTGAATTGCCCTCCACAGAATGAGCTCTTCGGGAGACGGAAGTGTTTGTGTTATGAGTAATCCTGTGCAGCTAATCAGCCTAACCAGGTTACCAGGCAGGCTCATTTCAGCAGTAGGATTTGCCAGATAAGGGAGGGACTTGGTACCAAAATCTGTACCTGATTCTTCCCTCAGGATGGCAGTTTTGCAGACCTGTTACTTTAACTCCATTTTTTCTAAAGTTCACTTTGAAAATACTACTTTTTTCCTTTGAATCCTATGTTCACATAGCAACTGTTCAATACCTGTGTGTTTCTGGTTTCTCCTTAGCTTCCACCACCACTTTTGACAGTGTCAAATAAGATCTCATAGCATGATCTATCTTTCAAATCCCCCAAGACTGTTCCTGTTACAATGAGGTCTTCTTAATTTTTTTAATGAAGTCGACCTAGTTTTTCTAACCTTCTTTTTAATAATTAAAAATGTGCAATTCTACCCAGAGTCTTTTTCTGTGCCAGAACTTCATCTTAATATCTGACTTGAACTGCATATCTGTTAAAAATATCACCTCTTGATAGGAGGCCCTTACATAGGAGTTGAAGAACCCAATAAATTCCTCATAGCAAGCTGCATGAATGCCCCAAGATGCTATTTTCATTATCTCACTATGCTTGGTTGGATTTATACTAAATGTCAGAGATTTCTATTCCATTTACCACTCACAGGTACTTTCCCCCTTTTGATACAATTGCTGAGGGTTGCCGGTCTGTAACTTTAATTTTTTCAACCCCAGCGGTAGTGTGATATAGATTATTTGGCAAATTATCTCTGACTTTTATTTATGTTGCCTTCATTAAAAAAAAAACAAAAAAAACTTGAATTTTTAATTTCTATGTTATTCTTGGTTTAGATTTCAATTACCCTTCTAGTCATAGGTGGTGGGGTTTTTCTAATTAAAATTTTAAAAAATAAGTTTTCATTACATGTCAAATTGAAGTGTAAGTTAAATTTGAAGGTTAATTAAAAAAAATGTTATTGACAAACTATTATCAAAACGAAGGAACAATTGGCATGTCTTTTAAAAACATATTCTAGGGAGAAAATGCCCCATTTAATTTGATTTGAGTATATTGTTATAGTGATGTTTAAGCTCCTCGTATATTTTTAGTCATTTAAAGTTATGGATTATATCCCATTTCTGAATTTTTAAATTTTTTCTGCAGCCAGAGATGATCTTGAAGTTAAACATATAAAGAAGTCAGCAGTTATGAGGTGTAATTATAAACGAATGTACTTGATTTCCTTAAGTCTTTCATGCAAGTCCATCACGCTACAGAAAGATGTTTTGTAGATACTCACCAAGGATTAGATGGCGATTGATTCAAACAGGTTCCCAGAAAATGACTCTGTCCAAAATATACAAATGTTCATTTCATCCCCATAAAACCCCACCATTTCTCCTCTTCATTAAACCCCTTTCTTCCCACAAGTTGGTAAACTTTTTGCAGGCAGGGATCACAGGCGGGGAATCTTTATACCCTTAGCATCTACCAGAATGTCATGGTCAAAACATGCTGTTGAGTTCCAGATGACCCTGCATTGTTCTCGTGGTCGGAAAGGAACTGCTGAAATTTTACACGAGTCTCTTTGTTGCTTTGCTTTTCACTGAAAACCATCAGAAACCTATTTCTTTCACTACAGAGATTGTGTCAGAATTGTCTGTTAATTAGGTACCACTACCTCCCTCGTTCGGCCTGGCTTAAAGTGAACCCCGGGTCTGAAAGCTTGTTAGTAAGAGGCATAAAACAGACATACAAATTAGATCATTTTGTGGCCAGGGCCTAAAGAAGAGCAGGAAGCATAGCTAGTAAATGAAGTTAAACAAAGGCTGCTTTTCCTCTCTGTGTTGTCTTTACATCCATCAGAGGCAGTTTAATTCAGAATTCAGTTCTTACGTAATACAGGCCAATAAGAGCCCAGAGAGCTGATTACGTGAGTAGCTGACAGACACCCTCCCTACCCCTTGGTTTTCTTCTGAAAGGTATAACCACCTTTCTAATGACTACAGCATTTTCCATAAAATAGTTTTAATTAGGGTCACAGGTTGAGCACCTGCAGTGTTCCAGGCCCTCGGCTAAGGGTTGGTGACCAGCATGGACAGTGGTAGTCATGGTCCCTCACCCCATGGAGCATGAGAGCCCTAACTGGGCAAACATGTAGAAAAATAATGAGTTTTTTTCCTAATCAGTTATAAAGATATCTATTATTAATGACTCAAAGCAATGGCAAGTCATTAAATCCCCATGAATGGATTAGAGTGAGTTTAATCCACTAAACCTTCCATTTTTTAGCACAGTCCTAGCTGTGTCTTGTCTCCTGGACAGTTAAATGAGCCTTATGTATACCACGGGAGCTGTCTCCCTGACAGCAGGAGAGAGCTGCGGCCAGCCACTTGTTAAACATACATTGCCTTGGAAATGTACCTTGTGCCTGTCACCATAGCAACACCCCAAGAATGACCTCAGCAGCCACTCAAACTCATTTCTACAAAACAAATTATAGCTATAATTAACTTTCTGATTTTACTCTGCACTATAAATTTGTTCAGACCTTGGTGTTTTTTTGTTAAAGGTTAAATGAACGGAATAATCCAACCTGAACCCATCCCCCCAATATTTCACCAATGTTTTCCCTCAGAATATGAGATGCTTCAATGGAAAGTACAATTCAGTTAAGAGATGATTCCATTCCCTTTTCTCACAATGTGACCAGAATCAACAAACGAGGATGCTCTGGTCTTACCGTGCCAGAACTCCGTCCCTAAGCGAATAAGTGGCTTTTCCCCCTAAGCAAATGTGACATGCAGAGAGTGCTGGGGGTCAGCCAGAGCGAGGGGCACACGGGGTTGGGACTTACGTGGGCAGAAGCTCTCCACACCGGCTCTCCTGGGCAGTGAAAAATGCTGCTCTTCTTTGCCTGCAGGTTTAACTGCTTCACAAATTATCTTCAACAACCTTCATGTAGCTTCTGAGCTGCTCAGACCTTCCTCTAGGAGAAAATAGTTCGTATCTTTTGTTCGGAGGGTTCGTTGTTTTGTTTTGTTTGTCTTGCCTTGTTTGGGGTGTTTGTTTGGTTCTAGATAGCGCATGTTGCAGCTAGCAGGGCTTGATACAGTTCCTTTCAGTTTTTGTTGTTAAACTAAATTAACCTTTTTACTCCAGGTAGAGTGAGCCTTTCCACCACCCAACTGCGGCAAAGCAAAAAGAATGTCAAGAAAGAGCTGCGGTTCATTGTCAAGTGACCTGGGAGTGTACGGAGCGTCTTTAAGGGCCCTTTCCTTGCCATAACATATGTTCAGACCCAGCAAGGAACAGACAGAACAGAGCCTGGCAGGCAGCAAGCACTCAGTAGAAGGTCATCATGTTGTGCTGCTGTTACTCTCCATGAACTGTACTGATACTGCAGAGGAGCAAAAGGTGAAGAGGAAGAAAACACTGTTGCCAGAACTAGATGTTTCTGATACTCAGCTGATGTCTCAGCAATGCCCAGTTCACAGAGAGACACCACTGACTATCTGTGGGGCAGCCGCTACCTCCTTGCAAGTAGTTTTCCAAGCACAGGTGTATGCCCTGTTTTTCTTACCTGAGCATGCTTTTCAGGGAGCTCGGTTCACTCGAAATTAGAGAGAGACTAGCCAGGATCCTGCCGAGCAGAGTGACAGGTATTTTCCCACTGCACGTGCTGGTTCTTTAAATTCTCCTGTGCAAATACATGTTTAGAAATGGAGTGGCCACGAGTAGTCTGCTTAGTTCATCTTTGAGAACAGAAGGCCAGCATCTTTCTTCACCACAGGAACATGACAGGAATTAGCCACCCTCTGTTCTGACCTCCTGTGTATTGGGTTGAGTAGAAACAGTTTATTGGGCAGCGTATTTCTGAGCAAGCTTGCCAATGTAAATTAGAAGTTCTCCGAATTAAATTTTTGTATATAGTAGTTAAATAGTGATCTTGTAGGTTTCAAAATGTACATTCATTTTAAGTTTTTCAAATCAAGGAGCTGATAAGTCAGGAAAATCTGTCTATACAGAGTAGCCAGCTGATTTTGCATTCATGTGTGGTGAGCTGGTTCATCTGTAAGATGAGGTACAGACCAACTCCTGGAACATGGACTTGTTAACCCCATCAGACAACTCCAAGACTATGCCAAGATATTGACTAAAATTTGAGGCCCAGTACATCTTTATATTTCCTTCCTGCCTCTCATGCCCATATTCTCCCTCCCTCTTTTTACCCTCCAGTGAATTTTTTTAATAATTAAAGTTTGGTTCTGATCAGTCAGTAGAGAGCTAATTGCCAGCTAGAGTGTCATTGATGTGTTTGGGATAAGGCCACTAGAATACTAATTAGTTGCTTTGGTGTAGGAATTTCTAGGCAGATACATTTTTGTCTTAAAGGATTGATAGACTTCTAAAAAGGCAGTGATTTTTTTTCTTCGTTAAAGTCAGACTTAGTTCTACTATTTTATGATCCCATGAATCTAAGAGACTTAATGTAACTTTTTTCCAACACCCAATTTCAAATTTAATAATGTCATTATTAAATGGAAATAACACTAGTGTGGATGGTATTTAAATAGTGCTAAAACTAAACCTCAGCATAGGAAACCCATCCACCCATCTAACCAACAAATATTCATTGAGTGCTATTTGCCAGGTAGGTACTAAGGCAAGAATAACAATGAACGAGACAAAGCCCTTACCTTCGGTCACATTGACGGAGTGTTTGTGCTTGATGGGTTATAACATGCTCTGCACGAGACATTTCCTGTTATACTATGTCTCAGAACTCACTGTCTCTTATTTGTGGGCATAAAGGTTGTGCAGCTCTGACCCTTTTCGGTCCTGTTAGTGGCTCCATCGCTTCCTTAAGCCTTACTCACAAGGCAAGTACTTTGCGCCTACACGTTGTAGCTGCGTCCGCGTCTGTGCTCCATGCTCCCCAGGGCCAGGGGGTCGTTGTGCCTCTTTGAATGGTGAGGGTCCCATGTAGGACAGTCACTTTCACCTGTTTGTCATCAATTATATCAAATTTTGTCATTCTCAGGGTTGCAAATTATTTTTTGCTCTTTGAGAGAATGAAAAGTGAATGGAATATAGTATTATTTAAATGCCAAAGTTATACTGATGGAGAACATGTGTTGCCAGGGGTTAGGGTTGGGATGGAGAGCACAGGGCAGTTTCTTTGTAGTAACAGAACAAATTTGTATCCTGATTGTGGTGGTAATTGCACGAATCTCTATATGTGATAACATTTCATACAACTATATGTCCTCAGTGTGTGTGTGTGTGTGTGTGTGTGTGTGTGTGTGTGTAAACTGGCGAAATCTAAATAAGGTCTGTGGTTTAGCTAATAGTACTAGATCAATGTCAGGCTCCTAGTTTTGATAATGTACCATAGTTAATAAGACATTACCATTGGGGTAACTGAGGGTATAGGGGATTTCTCTCTAATATTTTTGCAATGTCTTAGGAGTCTAAAATTATTTCAAAATAAAATGTGCGTTTTTTTTCTCCAAAGGAATAGAAAAATATAATATAAGCTGATAAATTTAAAGTTTAGGTGTGGTGACCCTAAACACTGGGAATATCTGACCTTAGACATTGTTACCTCAGTAGCTAGAAATCTCGTGGCTTCACCTCAGTCATGAATGACTTAGACTTTGGACAGAATTTAGGACATGATATTCTGTGTCCCCCCTTAGGGCATTAAGGAGATACATGCCAGGAAGAAACTGATGTTCTGCAAAAGGCCAAAAAATAAAAAAAGCATTCTGACCTTATATGTAACTCTTATCTGGTTATTTATACAAACTTTATTTGTATAAATAATTCAAAAACTATGCTTTAAACTCCTGTTTTACCCTCCAGACCTGCTAAGCAAGTAGAGAGTAAGAGACTTGTCTGATTACTTTTCTTCTCCCTCTTTTTCTCTTGTGTGGGTTCTAACTGATTTTAAGAGAACAAATGAGAAATACAGTGAGCCAGATCGTCCATAGAGGGGTCACCTTGCTCTGACCAAGGGCAGGTTGACTTGACTCTTTCGAGTTCCCAGACTTCTCTGCCACTTTCTGATCTTCCTTCCTATCCGCTTCTCTCTCGTGATCCATTTTCGCCCTTCTCTTTCCACAGGCAGGCGCAGTGCGATGGTGTCACTGACGTTCTCATTGTGTCTCCCCCCTCTAGCTATCTTAACGACTTGGACCGTGTTGCCGACCCTGCCTACCTGCCTACGCAACAAGATGTGCTTAGAGTTCGAGTCCCCACCACAGGGATCATCGAATACCCCTTTGACTTACAAAGTGTCATTTTCAGGTAGTAACTGAGTCCATACAACCCACTTCTAAACTCTTATGCCTTGAGAATATTTGATGACCTCTGTAAATATTAAAATCATGTGTAGGCTTTAAAACATTATCACCTGTGTACCAATTATTATCAGTAGATATACAAAATGAAATCATGTGTGCCTGAAAGAAGCAGCCGAGGAAAGATATATGGGCAGGTTTCTCATGTCAGATTAAATCACCAGGAAATCAATGAAATCTTAGTTTGCTGATTGGTTGAATAAAATTAGTTACTCAAACATTAGTCCTGATTATAATTTTTTGGGAATCATTTTACCTATGAAGACAATGGATATATTACTAGATTTGTATATGACCCTGTTAATAATAGAAATTATATGTTGGCAGAAGCTTTCAGGTCACTGTTTCCTCCACGCCCTCTGGTACCAATGCAGTTTTTCAGTAGCAATAAAACTATGGGATGCTTTGTATTCCTAAGATAAGTTGCTTGAAATTTTTCAAAATACATGATTTTGAATATGGGTTGAGTAATCTAAATTTACATAGGAAAATAGAGTGAAAGTATTACTTCCTCACTGCTGCTGTTCTGAGTAATACTTCAGCAGAAGTATTTTTTAAGATGTCATTTTTTTTTTAGGATGAGGAAAAAATAATACTGATTATTTTAATTTAATCTCTTACTACACCATCACTCAGTTGTCCTTTTAGTTAGAATACAAACCACAGGGTGCTTTGAGAAATGAAGACATGTGAATATGTCTTTGAGTGCAGAGTTGAGTTCCTTGGTAGAGCCCATCGCATTGAAGAAAACTACATACAATACAGGGTTGTGAAGTAGGAGGGTGTAACTCTCACTGTGTGAGTCTGCCACAAGACTCTGCTGAGCTGGCCCTCTGTCGTTCCCTGCCAAGGCACTCTGTGTTTTATTCTAATCAGCCTCTGAATCTGTGGTCACATCGAGCTGCTGTATTTTCTCTAATAGACATATCTAAAACTGTGCAACATTTTGGAAATAATTCTGCCTCAGTTTTTTTCACATGTATAACAGTTGCATTAAATGATCACCAAGGTTCCTTATAGCTTCGACATTCTGGATTACTTAAATTTTGAGTTCATAGCATTTAGAGATCTTTAATTTGAGACACCAAAATTTCATTCCTCTTATAACCATATTACAGAATATTTTCAGAAAACATATAGCATTTCATGGAGATTTTCAAATCCTTATTGTTTTATAAATAGTGACTTAGAAAAATAATTTTCTGCCATCAAAAGCATGTTGTAGAGATTAGTATGACAGGATTTCATGTAACAGAGTAGCATACTGTTCACTGAACATCAGGCAAGAGCTAGCATTTTAATTTTTCTAAAGACCTAAGAATTCCAGTTTTGATGCCCATATTTGTAAGTCTCCCTGGGTCCATTGTTTTGCCCCTCAGATACCTCTTCCATGCCTTAGAAAACGTTTAGAATCAGTCACCGGAAGAGCCTTGATTTCTTAGTTTAGATTTAAAGCTTAGAGGCAGGAGAACACCAGAAACAACTGCAGCCTTCAACAGACGCATACAGAGCCATACTCTCCAACTTTTGTACCTAAAACCCTCATTCTCTGAAAGTATTTTACCCTGCAAACATTGTGCACATTTTTGTTGAGATATGGAACAACAGTTTGAAGAAACTTGGATCCATTGCCAAGTACTGCTAGGTATTCTCATATATATATTATCACTCAAATTAATTGATGTCAGTGTTGGTTCCTGAACAGTAACTCAGCAAAGAATTGAAGTGTTAAAAACAAATCCTTGAAATAGTTTAAATGATGGCCTCTTGTAGCATATATTTATGGCAGGTTAGCAAGTTGTTTTATGCATAAGGCTAATCGCACTGTTACCCAGTATGCCTGGACCTGTCCCAAATTATTGCCAGTATTGGAAGAAAACCGCATATGCTTACCCTACTGATAAAGGTCCAGGGGAGTTGTGTTTTGATCTAATTGGAGCATTACACACACCCATATTGAAATGTATAGCATCTTCCAGTTTTTAAATGTATTTGCAGTCATTTCTAGCATCCTTGAGAAATATATGAGGATCTTCATTCTCATTTTATAGGAAGATAAACTGAAGTCAGCATTTGCCATTAGAGCTTAATATAAATAAAACTCATTTTGTTTACTCTTCAGTGTTTGAGTAAAACACCATTTTGCTTGGCTAGGCACAGGATTATTTTTACTAAGTTATAATTTTCATACACATCTGGTAGCTTTCTGATAACCACAATGATTTATTACCCAGAATATCTTGACTTTGATTGTTAGGTGACAGAAAATTATTAGATGTTCAGTAAGTATTCATTGAATTGACTTGGATGACCATCCTCTTTAGAGAGTAGTTTTCCCAAGTTTGTAAGTAAAGCTATATTTATATTGATTTTTTCTTTATATGCTATTAATATGAATATTGTTAACCTTGCAGAATGGTCGATGTAGGGGGCCAAAGGTCAGAGAGAAGAAAATGGATACACTGCTTTGAAAACGTCACCTCTATCATGTTTCTAGTAGCGCTTAGTGAATATGATCAAGTTCTCGTGGAATCGGACAACGAGGTGAGTGCCTATTGAACAGGCAGTGGGTTATCATTTTATTATCTGATACAAATAAACACTAGGAAGTAGATAGAGTGTGGGGTATGGAATAAACTGACTTCATTGCTTTCTTGACTATTTGGGATTTTTAAAATAATGGAAAGTCACCCAGTGGTACACAAGGTACACTCAGAAAGGTAAGCTCTTTTGTCAGATGTCTGAGCAGGTCTGTATGATCAGCTCTAATTAGACCCCATTTGATACTTTTCACACAATGCAGAGGCTCTGAAAATGAAAATAACACCGAAATGTTAGGCTAATCATCAGTTCATATTGTAGCCTTCTTCCTGCAGGCGGGAGTCGGGAGAGTTGGAGTGAGTCAGCCTGTTTGGTTTTGTTTTCATTTTGTCTAAATCATTGTTTGTGTGGTGGGTGTGTCCCAAAGAGAACTCAAAACTCAAAGCCTCTCTCAGCAAATGTGAGTGATGTTGCAGCTGGTCTCTAAGTCGGTCCGCTGTGGAGCCCGAAGGGTCTTGGTGATGCGGCCTTCTGCGTACAGAATTCTATAGGCTGTTGTTGCATAATTTCGTCTCTACTGGGCAGTGAGTGTCCTTGGTATGCCTGTCTGGAGAACTGATCCAGTAATGTAAGCTCCTCCCCAGTACATGAAAATTTAACAGGTATAAATATGGATTTTGAGGATAATAAAGGCTGCTGATGAGTCAGAGTTGATTATAGAGTACAATTAAAGGGCATAGAAAACTGACTTTGAGCCGGAATTCAGTGCGTGTGTTGGAGGAATGGAGGAGATGCCATTGATATACCCGGTTAGAGGCAAAGATTGCAGACTGACACGCCAATAGTGAGTATTAAATATCCTTCTAATAGGGTAGAAAATAAAGAGAAGGAAGTGAAGATATCTCCAATAGCTGATTAAAATAAGATCTGGCATATTAAAATATACTTCTAATGTACATCTGTTAGGTATACAAGAATTCTGGCTTCTTTGTCCTTTTAAGTATTTTATTTTCTGTAAGTGTTAATGTCTCCATTAATGTGCCCATCTAATCCTCCATAGCATTTCTTTTGTATGTAGGACTGATAAAGAATTCAGGAACCGTTATTTCATATAGAGCTGAGAATTACCAATTCATGCATTTCAGAATCTTTCCTGGGTGCAAGTATATGAGCTTTTGAACCAATCAAAACAACTTCTTTTTAAGAATGAGGTTTATCAGCCAGTTGCCTTCTGTAGCTGTAATGGAAATCGCCTGAAAATGTTATCAAAATTTAAGTTAATCAATTGCCACTAGAATTTTAGCTGTGATATCTCTATACAATAGTCCCCCCGTTTCCACGGTTTCACTTTCTG
Source organism: Miniopterus schreibersii (assembly GCF_964146895.1). Lineage (NCBI taxonomy): Eukaryota > Metazoa > Chordata > Mammalia > Chiroptera > Miniopteridae > Miniopterus > Miniopterus schreibersii. The sequence goes on from NC_138111.1 coordinate 34,980,154, forward strand.
TGGTTTCAGTTACTTGCAGTTAATTGAGATCCAAAGATGTCTAATGGAAAATTCCAGAAATAAACAACTCAATAAACAATGCATAAGTTTTGTTGTTTTTTTAAGGTTTTTTAAAAAAATGTTTTTATTGACTTCAGAACAAGGTAGGGAAAGGGAGAGAGAGAGAGAAACATCAGTGATGAGAGAGGCCATTGATCGAGCCCGAAACATGGGCATGTGCCCTGACCGGAAATCTCGCTGTGACCGCCTGGTTCAGAGGTCAGCGCTCAACCACTGAGCCACACATCAATTGTGCACCATTCTGAGGGCTTGATGAAATCCTGCACCGTCCCACCTGGGACATGACTCACCCCTTTGTCCCGAGTATCCACGCTGTAGATGCTCCCTGTCCCTTAATCACTAAGTAGCCAGCTACCTCAGTTATTAGGTCGACTGTCAAAGCATTGCAGTGTCTGTGTTGAAGTAACCTTTTTCTTCTTAATAATGGCCCCAGAGCACAGGAGTGGTGATGCTGGCAGTTCTTATATGCCAAAGAGAAGCAATACAGTGCTTTTTATAAGTGAAAAGGTGAAACTTTTCTACTTTATAAGGGAGTCCACATTCACATGATTTTTTTTGCAGTATTGCTATAATTTTTCTATTTTATTTTAGTTACTGTTTATCTCTTACTGTGCCTAATTTATAAATTAAACTTTGTCATAGGTATGTGTGTATAGGAAAAAGCATAGTCTGTATAGGGTTTGGTGCTATGCACAGTTTCAGGCACCCATCTTAGAACATGTTTCCTGCAGATAAGGGGGGGACTACTGTAGGCATTTCTATGTTTATCTATATCTGCGTTGGTCTGTTGTTCCATAATCCTTGGTTGTATTTTGAACATACTGCATATTTCTGATGTTGTTAAATATTGAATCAAGACAAAAAAATATTTTGAGGGCTTGTCTACTATTTGCTGGGTACCAGGGAATCTAAAGAGATACAGAAATGAAAAAAACAAAAATCAACTTTGCCCTAAGAGACCTCGTAAAAGAGATATACTTTTGTAAGATGTAAGAAACACAATCTCATTTCTTATGTCACTGTTTACATTATAGCTAGAGGAAAAATGTGTTTATCAGTACATATTGCATATGAGATAAATGCATTGTAACTATAAAGAAATATATGTTGTGGTTTAATGCTAATCATTTTACCAATTTAAAATTTTCAAAACAGAACAGAAAGTAAATTTCTTAGGCAGCTCATCAGCTAATTCTAGTTCATCCATTTCCTCACCAGATGTTGCTTATAGAGATCAGGTTTCTGTGTAAAATAGTATATTATTTTATATTAATTAGAATAAGATGACACTGTTTTGATGATCAGATATCATAATTACATTTTCCACAGTAACTTCCATGTATAGGCACTATGTACATCTAAAAAATATTTTTGTAGTTTCTTTGATTCCTGTGGTGATTTATTATGCTACAATTTAAATAATAAATCTATTATATTTTCATTAGGACTCCCTGATCACTTGTGAATATTTTAAAAGCCTAACTTATAATTCTATGAGATAAAAGTCATTTTTTAATTGATTTGAGAGAGAGAGAAAGAAACATCAATTGGTTGCCTCCTGCATGTGCCCTGACTGGGAATCGAATCCGGTCTATAGGATGACGCTCCAACCAACTGAGCCACACCAGCCAGGGCAGAGATAAAAGTCATTTCTATGTTGTTTGTTTTCAGACCTCAAAGCCTGATGGTAGTATTGCAGATAATCTTAAGCATGATAAGAAAAATACCGCTTCTTTATTAACTTCATCCATGTTAGCTATAATCATCACTGTTGGCACTGCTGGTAATTAGGAAACACTGTCAAAGTATTTTTTAATATCAGGATGTAGTCACATTATTACTTTTTTTAGTTGTACTAATATATGAAAATGTCATTGCCTCTCTACTTTCTTAAATCATTAAGGAAATTTGGAACTAAGGAATTCTACTTTCCTTAAATTTCATGTTTTTGTTAGACAAAACTGAAATAAGTTGCCCCACCCCCAATTTTGTTCTTGGTTTTAAAATCCGATGTTCATCACTTCATTGGAGAGCAGACTTTTGTTGTATCTCCCTTGGTATATAATTGTGAGAAAAAAACCTGCAAATGGATACCGACAGCTTCCTTTTCTGTGCTGGGGAACTGCAGAAAATGGATTACAGACCACTAGCCAAAGCTGCTATGGGAAGTAGTTTAGGTTATTGCTTTTGCTTTTAATATTTTTAAGTGTTTGCATCAGTTTTCAAAATGTATGTAGATCTGCTTTTGTCTGTCTAGATGCTCAGCCCTCCTCGAGTTTGGGGAATACGTTTCTTTTTGTTGTTTCTTCCTCCCAAGAAGGAAGTCCATGATTGATAGTGGGCTGGAGCAGTCGGGGTTGCAGAGCTGTGTTGACTTGCGTAGTCCCTTGGAGTCTGGTCTTCCCGGGATAACACATCGGCCCGAAGCAACTGCTTTGCTGCAATCACTCATGCATATATCATTTCAGTGGCCCTGAAAGCCCGAGCACACCGCAAGGCATTCGCATAACATATTTCAGTTTATCAGTGTGTATGCAAACTCTGTCCTCTAGTCTTGATTTTCCTGGTTTTCTCTTACGTGAATATCTGAGCATAACACAAAGATGCTTTCTTAGACATTGACCCCGGGTCTGCCTTGCGGACCAACCGCTTTATCGAATCTCAGTGACTTAGACTCTTTTCCCCTCCACTTCTTTTTTGAATGTGTGCTTCCAACTTATGTTAATACTTTTGAATTGGTCAGTGACTGGCTATGTTTTAGTTTTAGAAAATATAAAGAGAATTTTTCATACCCCAGGCCCCCCTTTCAACCAAGGTGTATTCCTTGGTGATATTGGTATTCCAAGGTGATATTTGTTCTCATAACCTTTTACGCTTCGAATCTGATTCTTGGAATTGCTCAGTATATTTTTCAAAAATAGTAAAAGAAGAGAGTAGACATTTACAATCCCTTAAGCGCTTTATGCCTATTCAAAACTTGCTTAAACCATTACTCATTTGCATCTCACCAGCTGACCTCCCTGTGAAGTTAGATCCAGGTTTGCTGGTGTGCGTTAGGGATACAATGTGGAGAGATTAAGACCCATGGTCAGGATCTCTCAGGGCTCTGTCCCCTGCCATTCTATACCAGCTTTCCCTCCCCTCCTTCACAGTGTCTCCCAGAAATTAGAGACGAACTCAGAGGAAAAACAAGAGGAGCTGTTAAAGGTAGCCGGGAGCATGGAAATAGAATGAAAATCCTGCCCTTTCAAAAAGGGATTGAGATACCTCTCCTCTACCTCTAAGCTCTGATTATTCTCATAGGTAACAGTAGACTCTACCAGTAATTCACAGTTCCTGTAGTGCTCAGTTGGTTTTGAACTATCTTAAAACAAATAGTCTAAAAGATGCATTTCCTTTGGATATTTCTCCTCTACTTCGTTTCAAAATGAAGCCATTTTGAAATTATTCAACTGCAACCAGAGCTTGAACATTTTCTTTAAAAGTGTGAAACATGTACTTTGTTCTGCTCTAAAAACTCCAAGGGAGCTCTGGGAATTTTTTTCAGATAAAATTCAGCTTTGAGCGGAAAACTGACTAAAAATTGAGGAGAAAAAAATTGAACTCCAAAAGGAAATGGCTAAAGGAAACTTTTAAGTAGTAGTTAAAAGTAAGAGCTTAGGTTAAGAAATCCGGTCTCAATTAGACTGATTCTAACCCTCCTTTGTTGACTTTTAATAAATTATGAAATCAGAAACTACATCTAGCTTCTCAGCCTTTGGTATACTTGTCTCAGATTCATGGCCTGATTAGCGAGGATATTCCTGAAAGACGCCCTACTTTTTTATATTTAACCCCTTTTCCATTTCCTTACTCCTTTGATCATTTAGCCACTTGTTCCTATTTGAAATTCCTTTCCTCACCTTTTTCATTACTCACCATTTCTGTTTCCTCCGTTATTTTACTTCTTAATTTCTTTGTTTGCATTGTTTAAAGGAAACTAGAAGGAATTTTTCTGATCACGATTTATGAGTTTGAACTAGATACCTTAATGCTGCTGGTAAGGGTGTGGGAATCAGACACACATATGGACACTTTTTGTGTGAATGTGTATCAGAAACCTTTTAAAGACTTTACATTGAACCCATATTAGTATAATCTATGCAATAGTTTTTTTAAAAAGATGAATTATGTTACATGAAAAAGATTACAAAATAGTATGATTAGTATAATCTGATTTCTGTAATCACAACTAGTAACACATATAGAATTATTATAGGGAGGGTTATTAGCTCCCACAAAGAAAATAATTTGGAAGATTTTTATATCAAGACCAAGGTGTAAACAGTGATTCTCATTATTGCCAGGTGATAGCATTACAAATAACTGAAACTATATATATATATATATATTTTTTTTTTTTTTAAAGTAAAACACAGTAAGACTTCAGATTGGGATTTTAGCTCTGCTGTTTACCAACTTTGTCTATTTTTCTTTTGGAATATCTATCTTTTTCTTACTGATTTGTAGGAGTTCCTTACATTCTTGGATGTCAGCCTTTTATCATATGTATTGCAAGCATCTTCTTCCACTTCGTAGTTTGCCAATTATTCTCTTAATGGCGTCTTTTGATCAACAGAAGTAGTAAGTTTTAATATAATAAAATCTATCAAAATTTTCCTTTATGGTTATGTTTGTGTGTGTGTGTTTGCATAACTGCACACACATAGTAGGATAAAATAAATCACCTCAAAAATTTGGATGAAAGGACAGAAGGATTGGAGGATAAGATTAAGAAGTGAAATGTAAGTCACACAGCCAGGTACCTTTCCTAGTGGTAGTCCAAAATTTAGTCAAGCATCTCTTACCAACCAGTAAAAGGAGGTAATCATGGTCTGTTACAAGAGTCACCCTGTTTTTAAAACAAATTGGCTTTTCCTGGTACTGAGCCTGAATGACTCCTGCAGCTTCATAAAGAGATGCTGTGGGAGGTAGTAAGTTATATCCATGATAATATCCCTCCAGAAACCAAATATCATAAGGGCTGTTGAAGCTTTGCTCAGTGTAAGTTGGTGCCATAATATCAAAGTTTGTGATGAGCCAATACTGTGGCCTAAACATACAACTTGATGTAAGAATAAAACTGAGAATAGCTAGGGAAGTGGATTTTGTGTACTTCTGTTTTCATAAACTATTTCAGTGAAATGAAAAAGTATAAAATTATAGGGAACTTAAAATTTTGACATATTTGCTTTAAGTCTTTATTTTTACAGAAAGAAAATGACACAGATACAATTAAAGGCCTTGTGTAGCCTTCCCTGATTCATTTCTCAGCATTGTTTTTGAGATTTTTTTTTCGGGTTGAATCATGGTTTTTTATTATAATTCAGTCTGCCAGTCTCTGCCTATTGATTGCAGTGTTTGTTCATTTACATTTAATATTACTGCTGATTTTCACAGCTGCTGTGGCTGAGGGGCTGTTGGTTTTCAAGACTAGTTGCATTATTCCAATACACCGTAAAACTCACTGTTCTCACATAAATTCAGCTCTTTTTCTTAAGGAGTTGCTCTTTAGATTGCTGAAAGCCTTTGGGTAACTTTCAAAGTTCAGAAAAAGTTGTTGTTACAATTTTTGCCAGTTATCTTATTACTTCTGAGGAAGAGTGGATTTTTGGAGGTCCTTGCTCCTCATGTGTATGTGCTTCTCTCAATCGAATTTTAAAGGCTTATCTGACCATTCCATAATCCTAGAAACACACCTGGTGTGTGGAAGTGCCCTTTACCTATCAGGATGGGAAAGATCAAATATAAAAACGATGTAGAGAAACAGAGGCTCTTATATGCTGCTGAGGGGAGGGGGGAACTGGTGTAACTGCCAGGCCTGTGGTGATGTGTGAAGTCCTTCAAGGCGCCTGTGCTCTTTAATCCAGTAATTCCCCGTACAGGGATTTATACTAATTATTTAATTGGCTAGATGTCTCAAAGACATGGAGGATCGTCTCTCATAGCACTGTATATGGTTGTGAGTAATTGAAAACAGCCAAATTATTCAACAGTAGGAGATTAGTTAAAAAAAAAATCAGTGTATATCTAAAAAATAAAATACTATTTAAATACTAAAGTAATAATATGGATGTATAATTAATATTATTTCTGAATGGTTAGATTAAGGGCAATTTTGTTTTTATGTTTCATTCATTTTACTTATTTTCTATTTTTTTCCATTAAAGAAATGATAGATATTTTAGAAATTAAGAAATATTTTTAAGTGCTTATCAATTAGAATCTAGTTAAATAAAAACAAGCTTTTTAGGTTGCTTTCTGTTTTCCTCATTGCTTTAAGAAGACTAGGATGGAGATACAAGCAATAAATCAGTAAAAAGTGACTAGTCAAGAATCCTGGCAGTATTAGAAAACAGCCATTTTCTGTCAGTTTGCTCAAAATGTCTTTAAAACTGAGACAGCCTGTAGAAATAATACAAATTAAGGAGTTATTGAAATAAGGGAAACAGTTTTATGAGGTCAGGCTTTATCTCAACCTTGTTTGTTCATCTTAGATGGAGCAAATGCAGAAGGCTTATAGCTCAAGTAGGTGACAGCTCGACATTGTGGACGATCAAATGAAAATGCTGTGGGCTCAAAGCCAGAGGAATCCGGACTTCGGTAGCCAGATTTAACTAGCTGGGGTCTTTCTTGAATACCATCTGATTCTCCCTTTTTTTTTAAAAAGAGAAGAGTTTGCCTTTTAGTGGGGAATCTGCATTTTTATAAAGCTGAAGATCATCGCCTCGGGCTTTGTTACTCTCAAAAAAATAGCACATTTGATGGGACTTCACACTCAGTGTTTTTTAATAGGAGGTCCAGATTGCATTACATTTTCTTCAGAGAGGTTAGATTAAGATTCAGGGGCATTGCCTGGCTGGCATGGCCGAGTGGTTGAGTGTCAACCTGTGAGCCAGGAGGTCACGGTTCGAATCCCAGTCATGCGTGGGTTGTGGGCTCCATCCCCCGTAGGGGGTGTGCAGGAGGCAGACAATTGATGACTCTCATCATTGATGTTTCTGTCTCTCTCTCTCTCCCTCTCCCTTCCTCTCTCTGAAGTCAATAACAACATACAGAAAGAAAAAAGATTCAGAGGCATGACTAACTGCCATTCTCTAGGTTTCTTCTGCTGCCCCAGTTAAATCTGCTACAGGAATATCTCCAACATGTTTCCATGCATGAGTCTATGAAGAAATGAATGAAAGCAATATATTTTTTGAATTGCCAGTTCATGTAATGTGAATTGTTCCTTTGAAGAGAATAAGAGAACAGGGATCTCTTTTGAAGGACTTTGGGCCACTGTGATGTACAACTTCAAGGCAGTCTCTGAAGAGGCAACAGGGAAATCAGAGAGAGTCCTGGTTTCAATCTCATCTCCACCCACTTCGAGCCGGGTAATCTTGAACAAAATATCCCTGTGCCTCCCTTTTGATGTACAAAATGACGACATTATTTGTCTCAAAGTGTTATGAGGATTATTAAACTAGATAACACACAAACTTATTGGAGCACAGAGACATTCAGTAAATGAGAGTTCATAGTACCAATAATCTTAATAATGAAAGAAACGGTGTGATAACTTTCATTTCTAAACAACATCATCTTTAAAAGAGAACTCTTTGATTTAACATTTATGCCTTCCAGCTAGAATAATAGGCTTAACTGATATTTGTTCAATAAGATAAAATGTGGGGGAAACTGTTATTTGTACAAGTGCTAAAAAACAAAGAAGCCTTAGGTTAAGAAAATTCTTTTTGGAATAACAGAAGAAAAAGGTTTTAAAATGCAGAGAAAGGAACTGAAGAAATCAGTATGGCTTTTAAATACAGCTCTCATATTCATAACATATTTGTTATCTGCTTACATGTTTTATTTATCATAGTGTTTATATTACTCATGACTTTGTGGTCGAAAAGACAAAAATTCTCACAAACCAGCTCAAGCACAGAGTGGCTCATGCAACCAGGAAGTTCTCTTAGGGGCTGCTTGAACCAGGGATTGGATTGGGCATCTCTCTTTAAACCTTGAATCACATCATCCCAGCATAGCAACCCAAGAGATAAGGGAGTTTCCACTCCAACTTCAAATTGAAAAACTTAGGGACAGGAATGTACTGTGTTGACTGTCTCCGTATAAGTTAACATTGACCTAGTAGTCAGATACAGCTTGGGTTTCCAGAAGACTGGGGGTCAGGGAGGAGAGCACACCTGGCAGAGAAAAACAGTAGCCACTGTAATGTTGTTTTCAAATCGCGGGTTTCAACCCATCAGTGAGTTGGAACCATTATTGGATTTTGAATTCCATGTGGTAGGTCATGAACAGCATCTTTAAAAAATGAAATAGAACAGATTTAAATAAAATTGAACAGAAAATATCAAAGGGAATCACAGTCAGTTGGAATTATTATTTTATGAAACTTTTGTCCCCATTATATTATGTATATGTGTGTGTACTAAATACAATCTAAAATGTATTTGTTGATGTGGATTCCAGTTTAGAAAGGTTCCAGGTTCACATTGCACAACACTCGTCACTGGTAAAGGACGGGCGTCAGGGGGCAGGTAGTCCGCCTGGAGCTGGGCTCCACCTGGGCACTGGGAGGGTCAGTGAGGATGGAGCACCACGCGCCAGCAGGTGGGAAGTGGTTGCTCCCAACCTCCCGGTTGGGTTTTGGTTTTGTTTCGGTTAGGGAGTGTGAAGGCAGGCAGTCTTTGTTTTTCTTCTTCCTTTCTGTGACTTAATTTAAGATAAAAGTAATTATCAAAATCAGCTACAGCCACAAATTCTACCCAATTTGTATGTTTTAACATGTACAGTCTTCCACTAACGGGGCCGGTTTCACAGGCATGCAATCTCATGCAGCTACACGGGCCCCACTTTTGGTTTAACTATCCTCTGATGCCGCCACCTTAATTATTTTTTAATAAGGGCTCTGCATTTTTATTTTACATAATGCCTTGTAAATTGTGTAGCTAGCCCTGTCCAGTGCACACTAAACTGAGAGATCAGTGGTTAGAATGATTTTTGCCTACAGCCAGAGAGCTGTGGACACCCTTAGTGCTCACCTGTGCTCTGGGGCACAGTACTTAAAAGGAGAATATATCTTTTATTCTCTGTCAAACATAGTGTCACCTGATGCCTCTTAGTTTGACTTCTCATTTTAAAAAATGACATTAAACACGTTCCTACTGATTAATTTGCAGCATGTTGATCATTTCCTGCCTCACTTCCACAATCGCACCAGGCTGCCATGCCCAGTGAGGTTGGTCAGAAACTAATCGCTGAAGCCGTGGCAGCCCAAACTTATGTTTAATGTGTGCCCCATTTCTCCCCATCCTCTCAGTGCCCCCACACCCCCGCCGTAGGCTGTCAACTTAGTAAACAGGAAGAGACAGAATCTAATTTAAAAGAGCTTGCGCCCAGGTTATGTGTTCATTAAACTAAGTTTCTAACATGCACTGTTCATATGCAGGTGCTTCCCTCTCATCTCATCTTAGAGCTGCCCATTGAACTGGAGTAATGGATGGACTCACTCCTCACCCCACCCCACCCCCCAAAAAACAACTATGGTTTTAAATATAAAAACTATGGGCCAACTGGGTAAAGCAGTGTTTTATTTTTCATAACCTAAGAAAGAAAAATCTTAAAAGTTCTATCTTTGCTTTGTGATTCAATTTCCAAATTAACCTTGCTCAGTAAGAGTTCCTTTGGCACAGATACCAAACATATGTACTCTTTTGTTTTAATTCATATTATCTAAAATGGCCAGAATTTCTGTGCTGTTTAGTTCCTCCCCCCCGAGTAGGGAGGTCTTGCCTGAGTCTTGCGGTGGGACTTATAGAACAAGAGAAGCTCCTGAGATGGTGGCGCTGGAGGTTAGGGTGGTCTGAGCCGCCTGGCTACATGATTCACAGGCTGGAATTTCAGATGCTTGCTCACACAGAAGTAGAGCTCTTTCCAAAGGGAAAGATGGTAATAAACACACCCGGGGAGGAAGACTTTTCTGACAAAGGCCTTTTGTTGATACTGATAATAAGCTCCCTGTCCTTTTGAGTCTGGCAGGCTCTAGTCTCTGGTTTCGATTGAGATTGTATTTTTTTGGGTCTTGGGATGGGAAGTGTTTACCTGCCTTTCCACAGATCCTCCAGGCACTGAGCACATTATAGGTGAACCAGCACCTAACTGGGTAAAAACCATTCTACTCGTTATTAGACAATGGATTTGTGTTCATTAATCGATACGGTCTTCCTTTATCTCCTCCCATCGAGAGACTGCCTTTTAAAAAATGAAAGATACATGTTAAACCTAATCTTGTGGAATGATATGTATCACTTTAAGCACTAAAGTTAACACAGAATTCTTAATATTCCAGACCATATGTTAAATTCTAACACCTGAAATGTCTCAAATTGTGCCAATCATTTTGCTAATTATTCAGTCCCATTAACCAGTCAGTATGCACATCATGAGGAGAAACTAGTGCTTGTAGCTATTCCATTAACCAAGGACGCAATCCCTATTAGGACCGGCTTATCTTTCACACCAAGAACAGATCATCCTTGTTGGAACTATTAATCTGTGTTCTTCTGTAGAGTATCATAGCCTCAGTAGATAAGAAACCCGTGCATCCCCATCAAACCTTCTGCCCGCCTGGGATATAGAGCTTTATGAACGCCGAGTGCTGTTTGCAATTCCTGTTTCTTCTCCCCAGCAGCTCGCCCCCTTTCTTTGTGGTTTGACAGATTTGTTCTTAGAGCAGTTGCTTAGCTGTTCGATATAGGGTGTCACTCCAGTGGGTTTCAAGGAACAAAGACTGAGCTCGCTCTCTGTATCTGGGACAGCACACACCCTCATTTTATCGGTGTCTGCACATCACTGGCCAGGGTTAAAAGGATTCCCTGGGATGGGTCTCTCATTCCAGTTGGCTGTCATCAGAGTGGGTTATCCAGAGTCACGAGGGACTCAGAACACCCCTCAGCATTGTTAGGCCGTAACTGATGTTACCGGAGGAGAAGCTTCATAATGCCTAATGCCAGCCCGAGGCCCCTGCTAACTGCTGCTGCCCATCGGTTTCAATCCCACCAGCTTGTGTAGACTCCTGTGTGCTTGGCCACATTAAAGTAGAACTTGGAGAGCTGATTCCTTAACAGAAAGTTGAGAGAGCGGTTTCTTCAGAAAACACTTCTTGATATAAAGGAACACTTGAAAGAAAAGTGGATCTTGCTGTTCTTGCCATGAAAGCCAATCAGTCTGTTTGAAACTGGAGAGCAGGGCCGAGTGGCTCGGTTGGTTGGAGCATGGCCCCACCCACTGAAGGGCTGCCGGTTCGAGGTCCAGTCAGGGCACTACCTGGGTTGTGGGTTCCAGCCCTGGTCGGGGTGCATACAGAAGGCAACCGACACCCCCCTCCCCCCCCCAGCATGTCCTTGGATGAAGATTAAAAACAAGAAAGAAACTGCGGAGCAGATGGGCTGCGTGCAGGGAGGGGAAGGCCTTTGAACTCAGGTCCTAAGGTCCCGAGCTCAGTGCTTGTTTCACAGCCCTGCGCCTGAAGATCGAGTTGTGGCGGGGACATTCTTGCCTCTGAGCCGAGTATCTCATGGCAGAAAATTCCAGGGCTGAATTATTATTGAACATCTGCAGGTGAGGGAATTGAGGCCTAAAGAGGTCTGAGCACCCCTCCTGGGCTGTTAACTTCCCATTAGCAGTTTTAGCAAAAAGTGCTTAGAACTCTAAAGAGGATTCAGACCCCCAGGCCTGCTGCTTTCTCACTACTTGACCTTGGGGCTCTTCAGGGCCTCAGTGTATTTAGTTGTAAAGTAGGGACAATAACAGTACTTTCTTCAACAGTGTTAGGGTTATTTGCAAGGATCCAGTGACTTCATATATGTACAGTATTTAGATGAGTTCCTGACACATAGTGAATGCTATGAAAGTGATTATTATAATTATGATGATGGTGATTCCTAATTCAGGAGCCTAAAAACATTCCCTTTGGAAATTTGCTACTTACCTGGGGCTCCTAGTATAAAAGCTACATTAAAACTCAGTAAATTCCCAACATTTGGAGGACATTTTAGGGATATTCCCTGGCAGAAGAAGCAAGCGGGCGGGGGGGAGCATCATGACTTCAAGATTTAACAGTCTTGCCTGGCCGGGCATGGCTCAGCGGTTGAGCGTCGACCTGGGATCCAGGCAATCGGGGTTCGATTCCCGGTCAGGGCACATGCCCAGGTTGTGGGCTCGATCAATGACTCTCTCATCATTGATGTTTCTATCTCTCTCTCCATCTCCTTTCCTTTCTCTGAAATCAATAAAGATATATTAAAAAAAAAGATTTAACAGTCTTGATTAAATATCTGGATGGGCTGAGGCAAGAGAAAGAAGGTGGAATGTTTTATATACGAAATCCCTTGAAAACACACCAATTTGAAATCTATATTGTTCCTCCTCTTTCAAGCAGTTTTGTCATTTAAGAAAAAGAGAGACTTCTCTTTAGATATTAATATTCTCATTTCATTTTAGCAAATTGCCCTGAAAGCTTCGTGTGGAAATCTGACAAGAGTTCCTGTCAAATTGTTTGCGCTTTCGAGCACTTATTCTTACATCCTGTCTTGTACTACTTTCTAATAGTTTCAGTATCTCTCTGAATTTCTTAGTGAGTTTATAAACTCCATGGACAGAGTAACTAGTGATGTGTACTGATAAAGCAGCTGACCACCTACATGGTATGTTTAGAACAGTGGTTCTCAACTGGGCTGGGGGAGGCTATTTTGCCCCCCAAGGAACAGCAAAGGGCCAATGACTGGAGACATTTTGGGGATCTCACAGTTGGAGGGGTGCTACTGGCATCTGGTTGGAGAGGTCAAGGATGCTGCTAAACATCCTACAACGAAGAATTATCCTGCCCCAAATAATCAGCAGTGCAGAGGTTGAAAGACCCGGCTTTAGATGGACTCAGAGGATCCATACCTTCCCCCTAGTCCTTCCCTTTGCCAGCAGACTGACACCAAGAATTTTGAAGTTAGAAGTTAATGCATTTGGCTTTTCTCGGGTCTGTTAAAATGCCAATACACATTAAGCTTCCCCTGGCATTTATATGTAAGGGAAATTTAGTTTCCTCAGTATGTCTTTCCAAAGGCAGATTTTGTAGAGATGAATTAAGTGCAGGAATGCAGAGAGTATTGCGGAAAGGAAAGTCACTGGAAAGGGTTTATCAAAACCTAAAGTTAACTTCAGTAGTTTTTGCTAAGGACAGCCATACCTTAGCTCCCCAAAGAGGCCTCATGCAGCCACCTCTTTGAAAACACTAGAAAGGGCATTCACTCAGAGTTAGTCATTCCTGATAGAGTTCCATCTCCTCCATCAAAGGCAGCTCCAGCTGTCACTAGCTTTCACCGCTCTCGGGCTATAGACTGTGGCAGCAGAGCTGCGGGGCCAGCACGCCAGGCGCCTGAATCCGTGCCAATGTCCGATTCTCCTCCCTCCCCCACCCCGTGCTGAGCCCTGGATTGGAGTGGACATTTTCACATTTAGCACCTCTCCCTCCTGGACCAAACTCAAGAAAATCAGAGATGCCCAGAAGTCTCATCAAATGTGCATTATTAGTCAAAAATCACAAGGGACAATGGTGTTTAATAGTTTCTCCCAGATTCCCCTTTGAAGGTGTTTCAACAGTTATTAAGAGCACTTCGCTCTTTCCAGTATGTATCCATTGAAGTAATGTGAACTCTAAACCGCAGAAAAGGAACTAAGGAAAGTTTTTTTTTAAATGTCCTAAGGAAACAAGAGGTTTTTTCTTGTTTCTTCTCTGAGAACCGAGGTTTTTATTTTCTACTTCACACTGATACCAGTTTTGTTACTGTAGTAAAATATACATAAAGTTTACCATTTTTAAGTGTGCAGTGTGTTAAGAATATTCGTGTTGTGCAGCCATCACCACCACCTGTTTCCAGAACGCCTTCATCTTTGTGAGCTGAAACCGAGCCCATGAAGCGTTCATGCCCACTCTCCCTTCCCCAGCTCCTGACAGACCACCATTCTACTCTCCTGTGAATTTGGCTACTTTAGGTTTCTCATCTAACCAGACTCAAACAGTATCGTACTTAGCATGATGTCTTCAAATTTTATTCATGTAGTATGTATCACAATTCCCTTCCTTTTTAAGGCTGAATAAGATTCCATCGTATGTGTATACCACATTTTGTTTATTTATTCATCCATTGATGGACCCATGGGTTGCTTCTGCATTTTGGCGGTTTAAATGATGCTGCTTTGAACGTGGGTCTATAGGTATTTGTTCAAGTTTACACTTTCAGTTCGTTAGGGTTCCTGCTTTCAATTCTTGCTTCTACTCAGAAGTTGAATAGCTGGATTATATGGTACTTCTATTTTTAACTTTTTGAGGAACTGCCTTAGTATTTTTCATACTGGCAGTACCATTTTATATTCTCACCAGCAGTGTACAAAGATTTGAGTTTCCCTGCGTGTTTGTCCAACACTTATTGTCTGGGTTTTTATTTATTTTTTTAATAACCATCCTGATGGATATGAAGTGGTATCTCATTGTGATTTTGACTTTTCTAAGTGGTGTTGAACTTCTTTTCATGTGCCTATTGGCCATTTGTATCTCTTCTATGGAGAAATGTCTTCAATTCCTTTGCCTATTTTTGAATCAGGTTTTTTGTTGCTGTTGTTGTGTTATAAGAGTTATTTATATTATACCCTTATCAGATGTATACCTTGCAAATATTATCCTTCATTCCATACCTGATATCAGTTTCTTGAAAATATTATTTTTATAGCATACCAAATAATGGAAATCAATCACTTTAGTAAATAAGTAGATTCTCATATATCAAAGATAGTTATTTTTGACCCCTCCTAAAGTCAGGGAGAAAGAGCAATATGATCTTTGGGTGTCCTTCCAATCCTTTTATTTTTATTTTTTTGGTAATAGATAAAGCTTTCTAGCCCTTATGTAAACTAAAGTTTTGACTCTCCGTTACTCAAGTGAGTCAAATGTCCACTAGGTGGTACTCTAACTACAGTATGAAGTAGTTGCATAAAGCTGAGGGTAAATTCCAGAGTTGTCCTGACAAAGACTTGTTTTCTCACAAAAATATGGTGTTTATGTTAAGTTGAACAAACTAATCACATTTATAAAATGTTAGCACTGAAGGTTTGAGTTTATCTGTGTTTCAACCTTCTCCTTATAAATGAAAAAATTGGGATTCAGTGAGGTTAAGTGACTTGCCCAAGGTCACGCACACTGTTAGTTACTGATGAAGCCAGGCTTCCGTGCAGGGCTTTTATTCCTGATCTGGTATTTAATCTAATTCCCCATGTTGCCACTGCTAACTATTAAAAAAATCATCCCAGAATGTCCTAGAGTATGCTAGAGCCCAGGATAGTATACCTTCTTCCACGAGTAAAGGAAACCATGGGTATGAAAGATCCTTGGGCTACAGATAAGGAAAACAAAATTCCATTAATTTACCTATTCGTCTTGGGAAAATCATTTAATATCCAACACTTGGCACCTTTATCATTAAATTAAGAGGTAGCATGAAATGTATGCAGATTATTCTCAAGCTCGTATTATGTAAAAATTTAGTCTAAGGCTGGTACTGTGATACTGGAACCCTGATATTTCCCTGACTTAATAATTACTTTCTTCTTTGAGAGCATAGCTTTGTATTTTTCTACCACAAAATGATGGAAATTTCTGTTTACCTTTTCTAGTGGCATTGGATGAAATCTGGACACCAGCTAACCATTTTTTCACTTTTTGCGACTTTAACTTTTTCTAGTGTTGGTGTAAACATTACCAGTAATACATAAGCCTGCAATTAAATGAGAACTACTAACAAAATACAACTATTTTATAGCAATGTATTGCAGAAAGCACACAAATAGCATTTATGTGGAACATTTATATAGGTTTCCCAGAGCAGCTTGCAATGCTCAAGGCTGCCGGTCAGTGACAGATTTTCACACGCTGTTTCTCACCTGCCCTTTCCCTAAGTAGGTTGCCCGTGGTACCCACCGTGCTTTGCTTTTCACTGCGTGTCTGTCTCTGTACAGAATCATCCCACCAGACAGGACATTTTCGACTGTATGTTTGTACAGCTCAGCCATGTTCAGAGTAACGGTCTTTATTTACCCTTGTAGTGAATGTAGATGGGATCCCTTCACATTCGATCCGTCACAGGACAGTGACTCACCGAAGTCCAAGAGGCACCTTCCTGAAAAGTACAGTTAGCACAGTCACAGGGGCGGGGGAAACAATTTGAGCGGCTTTGCACATAGAATATTATCATCATGGCACATAATAGTTCCAGAAGGCAAAAGGAGACGAAAACCCTGCCCCCTTTCCGTGGGTTACTTTATCCAGGGCCCTGTTGCCGTCTCGAGCTTTGTTTTACGTTGTTAAAGCTTTCCCGCCCGCTCCTGTGCCCTGTCACTAGTCTTCTCCTCTTTCATTCTTCAGGTATTAGCAAAATGTCGGTGTCGGTTTCTGGCCTTTTCACAAGTTACAGGGTGGGGTGGCGCTGAGGGGGGGGTTTCCTGGGCCCTGGATTGAAGGAGGGCGAGTTTGTGGGTCGGGCCTCTGCGCTGTTCCCCAACCTGCCTCACCGCGGGCCGCAGAGGGAGCAGAGCGAGTCAGTCCTGCGCGTGTTCATTCAGGGCGCTGAGCTGAACACAGGCTTTTACATATTTCACATCTAAGTAGCTAACCATGTTATCTCAGTGCTCGGATTGGCAAGGGACTATCCCATTTTTGGTTTTTGAAAAACGTCTAATGAAAAGAGTTTACTTTTGCTATGCTTGAATGTAACAGAAATATAAAAAGATTTTGGGTTCGTTATGTTCATTCAGCATCCAGATGTTTTCTCATTATTAATTGAAAAGCCCCAAATAAGGATTTGCTAAAATATTTAAAGCTTTTAGGGAGCTATGAAATTATGACTTTTCCTCTGTATGTAATGGCATTAGGTTCAGATCAATGTTGATAAAATTGGCATGATATTGTTTTGAATGCCATGTTTATTTTACTAATATTGATCTATGGAATCTGAAATATGTATTTTCGTGGGGGTCTGCAGAATTCTGCCAAAAAAGTATGTCTTTAGAGGCTTTGTACACATCCAGATTGTTTCATATTCTAAGGACACTTTGTTGAGTCCTTTTATTTATTTTTATCTGTATATTTATTTCAGTGGGCTGTTTTTAGTCTTTACAAACAAGATGATTTGTTTTTTAAATTAAACATAGAGCAGTCTCTTGAAAGCATTTTTGGATATCTTTCAAAATTTTAAATGTACATGTCCTTTGCCTCAGCAGCTTTACTTATTTGTGCACATTTGTACAAAACTTATGTGCAGAGATTGAGAAGATTGGGAAAAAAACAAGTGAACATCAACATGACTGATGCAGAAAATTATTCAAGCTCTTTAATAAACATATAAGCCAGATTTACATGAGCTGACATAGAATACTCTCAAAAACATAGTAAGTGGGGAAAAAAGAAAGCATAGGCAATACATATGATATACTTCCATTTAACTAAAAATTGTACATAATTACATATTATATGTTTGTATGTACATAAACTTTTTCTGAGATGATACAGAAGAACACAGAGAGGTAACATGAATATAGGGTGAAAGGAATTCCTGTTTTCCTTTCTATATTTTTTATGTTAAAAATTTTTTACCATATATATGTAATTTCCATTTTAAAAGCTAACAAGTTTAGAAATTAGTACTTTGATATTTAGTAATCATTAAATCACAGTTGTATCATAAAAATGTCATATATATGTGCCATTTAAATATATGCCTGCTTTTTCTTTATATAATGTTTCTTAAATGTATTCCTTGATATTGTGTCTTAGAACATTTATAATGTTGTTCAGGGCTTTTAATTTAGTTGTTGCTTTAATTCTTATATATTAATACCTGTGCTAAGTGATCTTAAGGAAAATCATGTCAAACACACATGCAACCTATATTAGAGGAAAGAGGTATTATTACAAAGGGTAATTTAAAGAAAATGGATAATTTCAGAATGGGTATAAGTAGAATTCTGAATGCAAATATAGGGCAAATGTCCTTGCAGGGCACTGCGAACAAATAATCAAAGATGGCCCCCCCTGCTGGAGAGAAATAATTCTTTGTACAAGAGGTTTCCAGATAAACTTTTCTGACTTTGAATTGGCTTTAATTTCAATAAGATCTTTAGACTCGGTGTTTAATCAAGGAATATTACAGTTGAGATGATTGATGTTTGTAGCTTTCAGAATTTTGCTTTTAGCTTTAGGGACATACCTGGATTTAGCAGGCTTAGAAATTTTCATAGCAGTTCAAATGTGCATGATATTTATATGTTGAGGAGCTATATGTTGATTGGAGGAAACTGTAAAATGATTTTCAAGTACTACTGGAGCTAGACATTGGACTACTGGAAGTTGTAAAAACAGTTGATATGCCAGTGAGTGAAATTGGAGAACATTTATCTTGCTAATGGATTAACAGAACTGGTAGAAGACAGAAATGCAGTTAGGGTTGATATTCTCCTACAAGTTGATATCCAAGACATAGTGAGGGCTCTGTGGTGATAACTGATGGCTTGGCAGCAATGGGAGAAAATATTATAGTGGGTATTTTCTACACTGGTAAGAACTGGAGACCTGAGCCAATAGTGCAGATACCGGGCTGTAAGAGATATAGATGTGAAAGTCGTATTAACGGTAGTACAAAGTATTAGGAATAATAATTAGAAGTAATAGGAAGTATTGATGAGCTGGAGAGGAGGTGGGAAGGAAGAAGAAAACGATTCAGTAGATGTGGGAGTCATTGTAGAACTATGGGGAAGAGATTTTTAACCTGTTAGAAAGTTGGTCATTATTTGCAGGTCCGGTGAAGGGTAAATATTAGGGTGGCCATGACAGAAATGATGTCATCATAGGTCCTCGAGGATGGTTCCTTCGCTGGTTTCAAAAAAATTGGGGTCTGGTTTGTAGTGCTTGTGGGGTGAGGCTCTCTCCTGTTGGAAGACAGTCGTAACAGATTGTCAGCGTGTTTATGTTTCAGTACAAGCAGAGCTCAGCCTGACAGTTCCATTTCACTGGAATCGTTTCAGGAACAGTCCTTGCCCTTCCAAAATCTCATCAACTCCAGTTGGTACCTGAGCTTTCAAATAGGAGCTCAGTCCTTGAAGTTAAGGCTTTGATCCTCTGTGGCAAAAGCGCCAAGTTGAGATAGCAGGCTGTTATCAGGGTAAGCAAAGGCTGTGGAGGAGGCTCTGACAAGGCTCAGGGAAAACAAACTCGAGGGAACGGGGTGCATAATAGGGTGGGATCGGATGGGTCTCGTGGAAATGAGAATAATGGTGAATCATAGCATTTTAGAGCCAGAAAGGATTTTAGTTACTCTTCTCATTTCACAGATAAGGGCATTTGAACCTCAGAAATGTGAAGGGGAGATGAGGGCACCATCTCCTCCTGTTTTTTTAGAGAACTTATTAGTTAGGGGAAAGCTCAGCTGCGGGACCAAAGAGTCCTGAAAATACAGTGGCTTAAAGAATACAGACATGCACTTCTCTTTTAAGGAAGCAATCCGGGTCAGCAGAGCAGCCCTGCCCCTCACGGCCAGACAGGAGCCCAGTTCCCTCCAGCCGTCACTCCACCGTTCCTTAGGGCACGGTTATCATGTGGGCAGTTGAAGCTGAGTCACTGTCACATCAGTGACAGTCAGCTGAAGGTAGAGAACAGCTGCTTTGAAGTCCCAGACACAGAGCCGCACACATCACTTGGTTCACATTCCATTTGTGAGAACTTAGTCATGTGGTCCCATAGAAATTCAGGAGATGCTTGGACATGGAGTCTCGATGGGAAGTCACTCCCCTGGGGAGGAGTCCATTTGGCTGGGTAGTGGATAGCCTCTGCCATAGGAGCACGCCAGGCTCCCGGGCAGGTGGCTGTCTGAAGTTCTGGCTTTATAGAAATCCACAGCTGTACTACGTGGTTTCCACTCAGGTTGTAATGTGCCCTTGAAGTAGGTCTCCTAATTTGAAATACTTCACAGGTCTTGGAACTTGTCTTTCCTGTTAGTGAGTCCTGTTGATCCCCAAATCCTGTGCAGGACACTTACATAGCAGAAAGCATCACTTAGCTGGTCACAGTATGCCTACTGCCCAGGACCACGTGGTGTCCTCTTCAAGGTCCTGTTCTATTCAAGGCTGGGAAAGAATAAGGGAATTCTACAGCTCAACAATGTTTTTGGTTATTTTCGCTCTTTTTACTGGGACCATTAAAATAAAATAGCTGTTATGACTTGGGAACTTGTTATGAATGTTAAATGAGATAATCCATATAAAATACCTATTTATTTTGTCAAGAAATATTTATGGAGTGTCCTAGGAACTGTGCTGGATGATTAGGATGCTCTGGTCTACAGGAAATGGAGGAGACACTCAAGTTAGAGGGAGTGAGAGGCAGTGTGGCGGTAACACATCCCCATAGCAGTTTGTCTCAGTGCTGTGGGAAAAGAAACAAAAAGCACCTAACCCTGTCTCGGAGGGACTCAGTGCTGAGGACACATGCCTAGGCTGACTCCTGACAACAGATGAGAGGTTGCCAGCAAAGAGACCCTTTTAGTTTGGCCTCTCCACACTCCTCCAATGTTATTTCTCAGTATTCCACCCATCAGGGCTTACAGGGGAAAGACAGAGATTTTGCTTTCAAGAGAAATTTTTTTCCTTGACTATGGCTTAGTGAAGTCAATCCCCACACAGAAGAAAGGAAAGTGATTTGACAAAGATACCATCATAATAGGAGAGTTCTGGGAGATTTTGCTTTACTGTTTCAAATTAGGAAACTCTTGCTGCATTTAGTAAGTACATAGAGTAATTTAACATTGTTAAATACCCTGCTGGCTCATGAACTTTTTAATTAAATCTGACATATTGGGGTTTTTTTAAAGGAGGATATCCAGTACCTGTTCTGTCATTCATATTATGCAATAATGATTTTAGGAAACATGCTAAAGAATAATAAATACGATGATCAGATAGATACCAAATTGGTATTTCTTTTTTTTTTTTAATATCTCTTTATTGATTTCAGAGAGAGGAAAGGAGAGGGAGAGAGAGATAGAAACATCAATGATGAGAGAGTCATTGATCAAGCCCTCAACCAGGCATGTGCCCTGACCGGGAATCAAACCCCGATCGCCTGGATCCTAGGTCGATGCTCAACCGCTGAGCCACGCCCGGCTGGGCCCAAATTGGTATTTCTATACCTCTCTAGAGAAAAAAGTAGTTTTACCTATATCATGAGTATCGTTTAAATTATCAGACTATACTTCCTCTCCCTATCAGCCCCAATCATATCACCACATTCCCAAGAACCCTCCCAAAACAATTTTATATTTATTATTTGAATTGGAGTCTGGCTAACTGCAGGCACCTTTTAATCTATGAAAGCTATTTCCTCTCCTATTAAAGAGACACTCTCAGTGTTAGCTGTCATCATTCTGAAGGCAAAGGTGTCCACGTACAGCCCTCTGTAGGCAAAGTGGGCATGCCTGACAGTTCCACGAAGGGACTGTTTACCATCTCAAAGCCAAGAAAACATGCCTCTGTAAAAGTGAGTGTGAAGATGTACCTTCTGCAGCTATTTTATATTGTAACCTGAAACCTTTTCCTTCGAGGGGTGTGTGTGTGTGTGTGTATGTGTGTGTGTGTGTGTGTGTGTGTGTGTGTGAAGGAATGAACATACCACCTCCCGATGGTCACATGGAAGAACGGGTGTCTCAAGTATGTGTCTGAGCAGTGGGACTTCAAAACTGGACTTAAATTCTCTACTACCCATTTATGAAACAAATCCTCAGCAGAGGCCACTAAATTTCCATCTATAAGAAAGCTAATCTTGAAATTGCCCTCAATTTAAAATCATTTGGGAGGAATTAAGACAAAGTTCACAGGGAGCGTAATTTCTATAGAAACCTGGAGAGTTTGCACAAGTAATTCAGGGTTACAAGGTTTAACAACAGAGAGAGACAGCACCGTGTAGCAAAAGGAGGAAACAGAGAGCCTTGCACTTAAGGGAGAGAAAACTGAATTCTTGTCTTGGCTTTACCAGAAAGACTTTGTGGGTTTTGGAACAAGTTCCTCTACCTCTGCAGGTTGCATTTGGATCTGTTGTAAAAGGAGGAGATTGCGCCTGGATGAACTCCACGTTCCCTTCCCACTTGTTCCTTAGCGTTTGAGTGGGAGCGTGAAACGCTTGTTCACATCAGTCCTATCAGAACCTCTCAGCCTGGCAGTTCCATTCATTTAGCAAACGTTTAACAGGGACCTACTTACTCTACCTGCCTAGGGCATCAATGAGACACTCCTTAGTAGCAAATAAGAGTCACTTCCTAATAAGGCTCATAGTGCACCTTTGGAATTCTTTCTTCATCTTAAATTTTCCCAGTTTCTACAGTCCTTTTGAAGGCTCCTGCCATTTTCACCCAGGTACATTAACTGCGGTTTTGCCTGGGGACTTCGCCACACCGTTTTATTTTGCTTTGTTGCCTGTTTGACAGTTCAGCTGCACAAAGAAATACTCGCCAGAGTGATTAACTTACAAGTGACTATGGATTTTTTAAAATGAGGTTTTCCTTCCCACTGTGTGCGTGATAAGAGTTCGAGAAAGCCGTTTTGTCTTCCCAGTCCAAGGGAAGCACTTACATGCCCTCTTTGATGTATGAGCCTCTCGCGGCCTGACATGGGCGTGCAACCAGCATATATCAAGGCAGTGGCACCTCATTTCAAATTCATTTTTACAGAACCCTTGGCAGAGCGGCTGTTCTTGTTAGAATTAACATTAATATAACTTCACTTCAGTGACCTACCTAGTTTTGTTTTTGGGGGGGTTTTTTGTTTGTTTTTTTGAGGTCTCTCTGTTCCTGCCTCATTTCCTGGTTGTCCTGGCAACAGCCATCAAATTGCAATCACAGGAAGTGAAAGGTCTTCCTTGTTTAATGCTAAGGAGAAGGGAGCGCTGTTGACTCAGATGCAGGTTCTGGCTCTTGGTGTCCAAAGGGTGGCAGCATTGCTTTGAATGAAGTCACCATTTTCTCTCCCCCTCTGTCCCCAGCCCACCCAGCCCCTATTATAAAATTTCTACCTACTTCTAGGCTAACTAACCACACTTATTCTAATGTCTTTTCTTTACGGGGCCTTCTGAAATAAACTCAGCTATATTAAAGTGCGTACACATAGATGCTGTAATCCTCACATAAGCAGTTTGTTCGTTTTACTGGTTACGTGCCAGGCTCCCCTAGAGCTGCTTCTCAGCACGAGATTGTCAGGCCTGCATATGCAATCAGGGAAGCCACTCAGACCACTCTAGGATATTGCTGTTCCTTTGGCAATACCTTCACAGAACATGTGGAATTATTGCAGACTTTAGCAAGGTAAGACCACAAAAAGCTGAACCAGCTCTTCCAAAATGAAGGCATTAAGCAGTGAATTGTGGGGAAAGGTAGGATATAACTGATTGCCATGCCTGGAATGATATTGAAAACAGATGCCTAATAGCTCTTCTCTTAATCACTTTAATTACTAAATGGGATTCCACTGACTACACATGATGCATGCTATCTGGACTGTTAAAGGGGAACAGATTTGTAAAGGAATATTCTCAAAGGGGAAAACTTAGACAGGCAAAGCAGTACCGGGTCTCCCGTTACACTCCTGAGTTGGTATGTCTTTAAACCACTTTAGCATTAAATACATGTTACTCCACCATTTTAGATATATGACATTTTTCTTCCTTGTTCAGAATGTTCACTCACCCAGTCACCCGCCGTGAGACGCTTGTGTTTGGGTGTTGGGAGAGAGAATAGAAGTAAGACACTCACGGTCTGTCAGGGCTGATGGACCATTTACATGAATAATTGTCATGAAAAGTAAAGGGGGGTTAATAACATAAGTGATACGTACAAATCGTGTTCGATTTCAGAGATTTTTTTCCACCTTGGTGACTGGGGAGGCTTCACGAAAGAGGTGGCTTCTAAGATAAAACTCAAAATAGGCAATTTTTTCAGAAGAGGAGGTAAGAATTAAAGATATTTTAATCAGAGAGAAGAGTGAAAATAAAGTCAGTAAAACCCCAAAATACAGGCATTTCCTGAGAAGATTGAGCTGCTCCATTTAGTTGGAGAAGAGAGGGCATGGGGCTAGCCTCTATATACCATCTTGGAAATGACAGAGACTCACATTATTTGTATTTCTAAGTTACATAAGGACAATTACTGATGGGATATTGTAACAAAAATCTCCTTACATTTAAAATATTCTTATTAAGGCCCCATTTCTATTTGCTAACTCAGTAAAACTGCATTAGGATTAGCACTGCTGGGGAGAGGCAGGCTGCTGGCTGTCTTACTTTTCATATTTTACATTTAAAATAAGTGTACGTGTCCAAAGATTGGGTGTCCAAAACATCCGTTCTTAATAATTCTATAACAAATACAAAGATCAGTATAATTGAACTTCTTAGTTCATGAATTAGGAATCTTTTCATGTTGTTGGAAAAGAATTGTACGATTTATTTTTTGATACTTGGCACTTATAAAATGAAAATTTATAGCTGATTTGCAGTGGAGATAATATTTTTTAAAGATGTATTAGATGTGACTAATATATTATTTTGCCAATCAGGACTTCTACCACAAGATTTCAAAACTGTATTCATTTGGCTATAGAGACTTTTTATTTTTAGTCCAATCTTGCAAAATATTTGCTATTGTAGTATGATTGAGGAGAAGACATTTTAAATTAGTGAATAAATACTGAATACCCACAATATTTTTTTTCAGCACTCAAGACCCATTACTGGGTACAGAAATCAATTTAATGGGCCTTGTTGAGCACTTATATTTAAAATGCAGGTGGCTGGAATGGCAAAGGGATGACAAAATGCAATTGAGTGAGACGGTACATTTCCTGTTATAAGGAAAAATACTGATCACGAAGCTTTAGCTTCAGCTCTGTGTGTTTATACGTGTGTATTACTGAATTGCTTTGTAAACTGTATTTCTTACTGTGGGTCGTGATCTGTAGTTTAAAAACATTGTTTTAAAGAATGCCAACTTATTTCTCAAATGTGTACACAGTAAGTGGAATCACAGGAACAGCTGTTGGCCTGGAAGACCCGTCCAAGTCCTAGTGTTAGCAATTGGAGAACAATCATCTGCACCTTGCATATCGTGTATGTACATGAATGTTCTAAAGTGCCCCGGTTCTTACCAGAAGCTTATTCCCATGTACACGCCTTCCTGAGAAATCTAGGCAATGAGAAAAGGAAGGATGAGAAGGACCTGCTAACATACTTAAAGCCTTCTGCCTGGTTTCCTTGAAAATGTTCTGTTGCCTGGTTAAGGGAGTTATAACAAGGGGTACACTGGGATGAATGCCCAGTGCCCTCACTTTGTGGAGGTCTGGTTGGCATCCGCTCATTGTTCCTGTGGGTCAGCCTCTTCCCCCATAAGGGTCTGGTGCCAGTTGCCTGTTCTGACCGAGGCAGCTGGGGAGGAGAAAATGTCAAAACGAGGGACAGCATTGAACGGCCAGGACGGAGTGGGAAGGGGGGTTATGAGGCTGAGAACAGAGAATGGAGAAGCGAGGAAGGTTGGACACAGCCAGCCACTGGAAAGTCAGAAGCCAGGTCCAAGCAGGAGACACACCTTCTCCTTAGCCTGCCCTGAGGCTGAATCACCCCATCCCTGTGCACAGCTTTTTCACACTGGTGGAATCTGACTGTAACAACAGAAATCCTGAGAGAGCACTGGCACTGTCTCTAGTACAGCATTAGAGACTGGAAAAAATCACCTGCACGTTGCATATCATTTATGTAAATGAATGTTTCTAAAGGGAGTTGTGCCTGGACCACATGGTACACTCAACTCCCACCCCAGTGAGCCAATATCCGTGTATTAAATACTTGTCATTTATATGTACTTTGTATCTTATTAAAAATTGGTCATATTGATGCTGTGCCATTAATTCCCACATGCTTTTTGACAAGAGCAATTGACATTTCCTCTCTAGAACTAGAAAATTTCAGCAAAGAAGGTTTAATTTTCCCTATTACCCAGAACTTTCAAAGATGCCCAGCCCTTGAGTGATGGATTTCACTACTTAGCCTACTGGGCTAGGCTGTTGTTGGAAACTGATCCCTCCACAGTTGTTTAATGGGAGGCAATTTATGCCCCACATTTACTGTAGTGCTTACTTAGGGCATCAGGCTCTACAAAGCTTTATGCTCATCCTTAAAAGTTAATTGGGAGTATCTGGTGAGTGCTAGGAACATCTATTTCCATTGCCCAGATGAATCCTTTGATCCTTCTAGGGTATTTTAAGAGGGCTTCAGTCATTTGCTGTCCTTCCCATTGCCTAGGCTTGACTTTTAGTGCCTTGAAATGACAGCTTTTGATAAAAATTTTAAAAAGATACCGTTTGAAGTGCAATGAGATGTAGATTTAAAAGAAACGGTGAAGATTGAAGTAATCCATTTTAAAATAGCTGAATATATTTATCATATTAGTATTGCTTCTGCAGGATTTTATTTCATATCTAGGTTAGGAAACTGAGCCTTGAGAGGTGAAAAGACTTCTCAAGGAGTGGCCTTGGGGATCAGGCTGAGAAATAAACTCTCCCAAGTACCCAGCTCTATGACATATTGTCCTGCTGGAATAAAGCATGAGGGATGTTCACCAGCATCTTAAATGTGTTGCTTTTTTTGAATGAGGATATTTTTTGAAAATTCCTCATCAATTAATATCATCTAATGGCCTAGTAAAAAAAATGGACTTTCTAGACAGGGAAATTGAAAATGAAGCTGCAGCTCTGATCATCTGTACAGTGGAAGAAATGAATACTTCATTTCACAGGTTGCATAAATTATTTGAGGTGACACTTCCACTACCTAGCACAGAACAGAAGCTCAAGACATAAGTTCCTACGCAGGAATTATAAGCTTGGGACACTTTCCTAGTAGTCAGCAAGGTTGGTCCCTAATGCCTTCTCACCCGCCCTTTTGTTTAGGAAGTGCTATTAGCTAGGTGAGTGTTGTCCTTAGAATATCTGAGGTTTTCCAAATACAGCGTGGGCAAACTTCCTCCCATGCACCATCCCACTCTGACCCTGTTCCTGACCAATATTCAGGATCTTTGGACCCATTTCTTGGTGGCTTTGCTAATCAGATAGACTAATGTTCACAAAAATGGTAATAACTAAAACTAGATTGACATGTTGCCTTAGAACGTTTTGATATCATTTAGAGCAATTAGGGTAGCCTCTTACAATCTCCTTACCAATCTTATTTTCTCCTTGATGACCTTCTGTTTATCTTTTCAATATGAAAAGTCTTCTCCTTGACGGAGTATTCAGGAACAAAGCGAGAGTTAGATTTTCTGTGTGGCATTTGTCAACTCTGCACCATGTATCACTCCCAGCAATAGGCTTGTCTTTTCCTTGTATGTCTTGCCTTTTGATTTTTATATTTTTTAATATAAAATAAATGTATTGTTAATTTCTTAAAACATATTAGCCAATTTTATCATTTTAATAACTAAGATAATACATGTTCATTATTAAAAATTCTAAATATACAGGAGACTATATAGAAGAGAGTAAAAATTTCTTCATATTCACACTCTTCCTTTTCTATTCCCAGCTGTGGGTAACTACTGCCAGCAGTTTTGTGTGCATTTTCCCAGAAATTTATTTTTTACCCATGAACAAGTACATCTTTTTTTTTTAATTTAAAAATTAATTTATATTTTTAAATCAATTAGTGGTTTACAAAGCTGAATAACTAAAAGCTATACAGTTTTTTAAATGGCAGTTCCACCCGGCCGGGCGTGGCTCAGCGGTTGAGCGTCGACCTAGGATCCAGGTGATCAGGGTTCGATTCCCGGTCAGGGCACATGCTCGGGTTGCGGGCTCGATCCCCAGTCGGGGGTGTGTGGGAGGCAGCCGATCAATGACTGTCTCATCATTGATGTTTCTATCTCTCTCTCTCCCTCTCTTTTCCTCTCTCTGAAATCAATAAAGATATATTAAAAATAAATAAAAATCTAAAATGGCAGTTCCTCATCTGCCACCCCTCCACAGTCCTGATCATCAGAGACCCTACCCTCAACTTTTATCTCTTGGTTTCTGTTATTTCCTTAATATCTCTAAACGTGTTTATCCTGATCTTTTTTGATTTATCAAATTTATCCATCTCTTACGGTGAATAAAGATCGTGTGTTTTAACCCTCTCACCCATTTCTTTTTCCCCTATCCTTTCAACATAGTTATATCACAATTTTTTTTCTGTAATTCAGTGTTTACACTGTAGGGCAGTATAAATGTTGTTCATTAATAAGCTAAGTAAATTGTGATTTCAGTCATTTTTTGGTAAACTTTTTTCTCAGGTTAATAATTGCTCGCGCCTGTGTGCATGATTGGGTGCATGTGTATATTGCTAGCTGATGCTTTTCTAATTCATCAACGGATCTGTGAAATCTTTCAAAACATGGTCAACATTTCAGATAATATAGTAATTTTTCTTTTTAGTTGGAGATCTTCCTTCTAGAATCCTTTGTCTTTTCTAATCAAGACTGATTGTTCTGTTGCATCTTATACATTTGTCATCCTGGGACCCTTGTTTCACCATTATCCTGGGAATTAAGTTCTTTCCTGTGTTAAATTCTCTGTTTCTGGATCCAGTGTTGTCTTATTTCTTGGTTTATTTTCTTATTTTCCCTAGGACATATCCTCCTGCAGGGTCCAAGGGAGAGAGTGAGTTTTAAATTTTTACTCATGTCTAAAAATTTCCATATTCTGCCTTCAAACTTAATTGATATTTGGGCTGGGTATAGAATTCTCAGACAAAAATAATTCTGAAAATGTTATTTCATTGTCTGCTAATGTTCTCTTTCGAAAATCCATGGCTCATCTGCTTCCTTATTCATATGTTACCCTATTTTCTATGGAAAGTTTTAAAAACTTATGTTTATCCCACATATTCTCAAATTTAAGGGAGGATCTATTTGGTGAAGATTTTTCCCTCCTACTACTCCCCAGGCTCTTTAACCTAGAGATTTTATTATAAGTAATTTTAATTTTGTATTCATTTGAAAAATTTATCCTCTCCATTTTCTCTTCCTATAATTTCTTTTGGCTGGAGGACTACCTTGATTGGTTGTTTTCATTTTTCTCAACTTTTCTCTACAAATTTTCATTTCTTTTTGCTACTCGAAAAATTTCTTAATCTTCCATCCATCATTTTTGTTTGTTTGTATGTTGGCTTTCATAAATTTTGTTTTTGAAACTCTTAAGAGCTCTTTTTATTCTTCAGATAGTTCCTTTTTTTTTTTTTTTTGTCAGTATCCTGTTTTTGTTTCAAGGATGTCTTTCTGAGGATTTTTGTTTTCCTTTTCAAAGTATTCTCAGTTTCTCACATTAATCTCTGTCCTGATTTGTTTGCTTAGGTTTTTTGTTTTCATGCTAGGCATTTTCTTCAAATGTTTGGGATTCTTAGGTATTATGCAGCAGTAAGACACTAAACAGCTTTCTTTCCCCTGCCCCCCTTCAGGCAGTTCCCTGGGTTAGGAGTCCGGGTTTTGGAGAGTGTAAGGATAGCATAACCCAGCTGTTCCTCTCATCAGTCTTGCTTCCTGTGCAGCCATGAGTTACGGAACTAGGTATTTAATGAGCTCTTCTCAGCCTCTCCAAGGACCAATTCACACCATTAGTCCTCTGTTTTCTGAGTGAAAGTTTATCACATGAGTGCCTGTGTATCCTGCATTTACACACACAAATCTCAGCCTGACTGAATTATGCAAAGGTGTTTAATGGCTTTCAGCAGCAATTCTGGGTCAGTGCAGATATCACATATTTGGCAGAAATTCTTCTACGTCTGTGGTTGGAGTTGTTTCCCAGTGTCTTCATTAGGTTTTATTGTTTCGTTTTGTTGGGTGTCTCAGGGAATTGAATAAATATGCTGTGCTTGGAAGTTTCTGAGAAAGTCTTTTAAATCCAATTGCTCCTGGCATTTTTTAAGGGTTTGAGTTTTTCCAGTTTTCCCTTCATTTACTTAACAATTTCTGAGCACCTACTAAGCCTAGGACCTGATGGTAATTCTTTTAGGTCCTTACATTACCTAAGTATCTTTGATTATGTGATTTTCTTCACAGCTCCTCCCTTCACCCCCATTTTGTTTTTTCAAAAGTTTCCATCATGGGAAAGCTTCCTTTGCATCCATGATGGTTTTGGAAGTTTCTTTTCACCATCATCAAAATGCATTGGCTCAAGTGGTCCAAATCAGATCTTTGAGAGTATCTAATCTTTTAGGGTCTGTGTCACTTTTAAAGACACATGCTATGGAATTACACAGTAGAGTTGCACCAAAAGTGGATTTATGAAAATGTGTTTATAAATGTTTAGCTCCTCAAAAGGGAAAAAAACAAAGAGAGAAACAGAAAATAAGTTACACAAAAGGCTCTGAGAGGATGCAGTAAAATAATGTGAGGTGGAGAAACGGGATCAGTTGTTCCCTCAGGTGGTCTCAGTTCCTGCATGCCTCACCTCCTGTGAGCAGCTCTCAGTGCAGAATGTGAGCTGGGATGCTCCAGGATACGCGGTGATGCAAAGTCTTTGTTTTCCTGCAAACCCAAACCCAAACCAAGCTTCACCTGGTGCTCACTAAAGGAACCTTCACCTTTTCTACCACTAGGGGGAACAGCAGGCTGTGATGGACATAGGCATGGCGAGATGGTCGTGAGGCCACCAGTAGAGACCTTCAAAATACACTTTAAAGAACTTAGACTCTATGATTTTCACCTTGCACCCTGGTCCTAGTTGTTATTAAGTCACATTCCTAAAGTCAACAGGAATATATATTAAGACCTGTGCTCTTTTTCTGTTATCACAGCCACTAAAGAGGTCGTGGTCACTGTCACCCAAAATTCCTTCCACTTTCAGTTTCTGAGCTTCCACTGGATAGTTCAGAGTTAGATCAGGAGCAGTAGTTTCTTAATCCTTTACTTGGCCTGAAAGGTGGAAATGTGGCATGCATGGAGAGGACAGACTGGGTATTTCACGTGCTCTTCTTAAAGTTGAATGAAACTTATAGTTTATAAATTTACAAAATCTTAGAAGTGCACTAAATATTTAACAAGTATGGCACAGCTACCAATCAATCAGAAAAGACCATCGCCACAGGGGACCTCCACCAGGAACTTAGTGTTAGCTGGTTTACAACGCGTCTGCCCCCCAGAGTTGAACTCTTGCTGCCTCACTCTGCCCGTCAGTTTTGAGATCTGTGATGTCCGTTTCCCTCATCTGTTACATTTCCGCAGAATTAGTTCTGATCCCTTCTCCTTTTACATTCATTCATATATTCTAGTCTCCAGCACATTTGTATTTGTGAGTTCATAAATTTTCCAACATATTTCTATTGTCTGGATACCCGAAGAATTACTTCACTTCAACTGTTTTAAATTGGATTTACTCTTTCAAGGCTCTGTGCACTCTCCTGCTTAATCTCCTGATAAAGTCTAATTACTGGTGTTTGCTCATGTGTTGATCCTTCCAGGTCTTGCCTCAGGTCTTTCCAAGTTGTCTGCTTTCTTCATAGTACCTGAATTATCCACATACCCCTCCCACTCCCACCGCCTTTGTTTCACTATAGAAGAAGCTGATTTGTGTGATTTTAATATTTCTATTAGTTGTCTTTAAAGGTGTTTATTTGTGTTGGACTTACCTCTGATCTCAGTGGTTATTGGCTTCTGGAAGAGATCTTTTACTTCCTGCATAACCCAGAGTACAATTTTCTGTACAGAGTGGAACACTGATATTTAAAATTTTTTTGTCTGACTATCCAACTTAGTAGTAAAGTTATATTGCAGCTGTCTTATCAAAAACATTTTATTTAAAATATTTAAAAATCATTCAGCAAACTTTTATCAGAATAAAGAGCAAAGAGAAGGAGAAAATTCTTCTCTAGGGCAAAATAATGAAACTTTCCATTTTAACACTTTATCACCAGTTTTCAGTTTTTCATTGGGGTAGTTAATAATACTTTTTTGTTGAAAAAAATAATAGTCTCTTTGTAAATTTTATGATGCCCTTGCACCTTGTGTATTAATTACCGTCATGTACACGTTATACAGAACGCTGGCATTTTTTAAAAAAGGCAAGAGGAAGCCCATTGTTTCTCAAAGCTTGTTAGTCCAGAGCATGTGTCAGCACTTCATACTTTTCCAAGGAGGGATCATTCGAATCAGCCCACAGTTAGCCGCGTGGATTTCTTGTACCTACCCATAAGTCATTCGAGATGGGGATACTGGTTTTTTATAAGCAGACAGTAAACATTGCTTTTAAAAGGTGCCAGGACTTCGTTCTAGTGTTCACAGTCAAATAAAACCACTAGTAATAGAACAAGGGTCAGATAAATCACTGAAAACTGCAGGTAATACAGACAACAGAATTTTTGCCAAGAGTTTACCCCAAAATCCTATCATCTAAGTGGTTTGATTTTTCATGTTTATTTTCCCTGCCCTCCCTTCACATTGTCAGTCGTCTATAGGAATAAAGAATAAAAGCAGGGACAGAGTAAATCCGCACAGACTATTATTAGGATCTTGTTCATTAAGAATGTTGGTAGAATTATTTTCTTAAAACTACTTAAAGTAACATGAAAGATATATCTTCATCTTCACCTGAGGACTGTTTCACAATAATCTTATTGGTTTAAAATGCCAGATGGGAGGTATTAAAACATCTGGAAAAATAGGCCTACTGCCCTGACACTAAAATGAAGCAAACGAATTAAAACATTTATTTCAATATCTTTCTGTTTCATCATCCAGGCTATAGAAAGAAGGGGGGGAATAAATTTAGAAATTCAATATGTAAGAATTACGAGGAAAAAGGTAACTAGGGAGAAAATTCAGGCTCAAAGATATTACAAAAAAGTTATAGGGGGGAGTTGTTATATTTTGCCTTTATTTCCACATACATGTGCTTCATCATACATTATAAATTATCTGAACATAATTGTAAGTAAATACACTCGAACTCTTAAATATATGTATAATGTACACATATATGTAAATTGTAATGTTGCTAAGGATTCACATAGCTATGGTAGTTACTTAACTTAATACTAGCTGTGCAACGTAACTTTTTACCAGTCTCCCCCGGTGGGAGACAGGAGTCCCAGCAGTGCCTGCCTGGGCGTGGGGGGAGCATTGAAGGCAGCAGGCCTGGCCCGGGGCAAAGCCAGCCCACCCTCTTACCGGACAGCTCCAAGCAAAGGGCGGTTTCTACATCTGCAAGTGGTTGGAAAATATCAAAATAAGAATAATATTTCATAACACATAAAAAGTATGTGAAATTCAAATTTCAGTGTCCAAAATGAAGTTGTATTGGAACCCAGGCATACACACAGTCATTTATGTATATTCTTTCCTGCGGCATCAGCAGCATTGAGTAATTGTAACAGAGATGGTGTGACCTGCAGAGCCTAAGATATTTACCAGCTGTTCCTTTACAGAAAAGCTTGCCAGCCTTTTTTACCTACTAAAGTTACTTTGAACAATCTGGTGCATATTCGCACTAAACAAATGTTAGTTGTTATCATTATTATTATATTTTATATAAAATAAATGACATTCATGTAGCTAAAAATACATCAGAGTCTGAAAAGTTTCATGACATATTGTTTCTGAAAATAAGACTAAAAAGAAAAAAACTGAGGCATCCTGAATGATAATGTGGGGGGAAAAAATAAAATAAATGAAAAAGAAAGAGAAAAAAACCTTATTAATTGTAAGTTATTGTTTAAAAATAAAAATGCCCTAGGAGTACGTACAGTACACCTAGCTCACTTAACAAGGGACTTATTTTCAGAATATTTATAAAATATATGTATTTTTTATGAGAAAACTTTCAAGTTAACAGATTACACCTCCTTCCTTCTTAATTTTCTTGTCATATGATCAATTTATGTGCTTACCGCAGTGCTTCAGTTCCAGACATAGTCTGATTCCCTATCTTAGCTCTCCATTTTTACCTACTGTCTGATCCTGCTCAGTGGAAATTCTAGCCACATGCCTGCAGTCTTTGGATGGTAGAAAGAGGAGAGAAAAGACACAGGCACCAAGAGTTAATGACAAGAACTTCAGTGTGTATATGATCAAGGCTGGGTCAGGTCAGGTGGCACCCCTTTGGACAGAGCTCTAAATACAATGCATACAAGCCCTTGAATTTATCTCTTTGGACAGAGGCAAACCAAATTCTTATCCTAAACCAATATCACCCTATTGTGTTTGCCAAAGAATTAAATAGCCACGTGTTTTCAGGCCAAATTGACCCATCCATTAAAATTTTTTTGAGGCAATTAAAGAAATACATTACTGAGTTACCTTAGTTTATTTCATCCCATCCTTATTTTCCCCAGACTTAGACTTTCCTGGCAATCACACAAGCATTTGCTCAGATTCAGTGAGATGTGCTGATGTGTACGTGATTGGTTTGTGTAGACAGATCAAATCCTCCCTTGGCCCTCTCAGGCTATGTGGGGTTTCCAAACCCACTTGTATCAAGTCTGTTTTCTTTAAACCCTACTTCTACATCCCCACAATCTATTTCTATATCTCTTTATCCAAAGTCTTCAGCAATTGGGCCAAGTCACTATTCATCAACTGTGCAATTAGAAATTGGACAACCAAAACCAAGGAAGCTGGCACTCAAACACACCCTGCTCCTTGATTACAGCTCCAGTCTGATTTGCAGAAGAGTTTTTCAGGCTGAGCACTGGCTGATGTTCACCTAGATAGCTAGTACCAGAAACCGAGTTAGCTTTAAGGAAAGTTCCCCACTGGGAAACTGACATTTGGTTTTTGTAATAAAGTAGAACTGTTTTCTAAGTTAGAAATATTGAAGCTGTTTAATTTCAAACATGCTCCAGGAAACTTATTTGAAATACCCCAAATTCAAAATGTGACAAAAAGAAAAACTAAAATAATGGTTAATAACTTCAGTATATAAAGAGTTCATACAAATCTAAATCTATAACTAAACATTAAAAGCAAAGAAACAGCCCTAGTGGGTTTTTCCCAATGGTTAGAGCATCGCTCCCGTGGACTGAAGAGTCCTGGGTTTGATTTTGGCCAAGGGCATGTATCCCTGGCCCAGAGGCAACCAGTCGATGTGTCTCTCTCACATTGATGTTTTCCTCTCTCTCTTTCTCTCTCTCCCCCTTCCACTGTCTCTGAAAAGCAATCGAAAAAATATCCTCTGATGAGGATTGAAAAATAAATAAAAATAAAAGCAAAGAAACATGCAGACAATTTTCATTTGCAAAGACACGAGCAGATCATTCACAAAAGAGAATACTACAGGTTAGCAAATCTATTGCAAAATGTTTAGCTTTACTAATATTCAAAAAATATTCAAACCAAGGCAGTGAGTTATTTTTCTTTACCCTATGTGTCATTTGATGTGTCATTTCATGCCTCATGTAATTTGATATGAAAAATATTTTTAAAAGATAGAACTCCCTTCTTGAAATGGAACAGTAAAATGAGCAAAATCACACATTATGGGGTATATGTTAGTTCAACCCCACCAGAAAGCTACTTGGTAGTCTGTTATCAAGACCCTTAGATTTTGCCATGTGCTTTGATAATGCTGTTATAAAGAAAATTTTAACTAGAAAAATCTTTATACACAAAGTTGTAAATTATAGTGCTATTTATAATAGTGCAAAAAAACCCCTGTTACGATAGGGATTTAATTAAACTCACTATAACTTAACAAAACAATTCAAAATGTTTATGAGTTATAAAACAAAAATCTTAGGATGTAATGTTGAGCAAAATACAGGATATAAAATTTTATATACAACATAATCACAGTCCTTTAAAACTGCACTGATACAGTAGCTGCAAGCCACATGTGACTCTACATTAAAAATCATTTCTCAGGTTCATTAACCTGAGCTTTTTCTACAGTGACCTCAATGTAACATATGCTTAGTCAAATGTTTCTTTGGACTCTTGACATAGTGCTGATGGGCCCATCGAGGTCCATGATTAGAGTCCACCCACTCGGGTTATCAGCCACTTCATATCGATCTGTCTAGTTGTTTCCTTGGCTTTTTTGATGGCTGGTTCAGTGCATGGCTATCTGGTTGGTTGTTGCTAAAATATTTTATATGATTGGGGACAGAAGGAGTTTATGATAGATTGGAATACTAAATAAGTTATTGTTCTGTCTAAACTCTGAAGGTAAATCTGTATCTTAATTATGTAAAAATGTGTAGGTCTTTTCCAGTTAGCTCCAGTGGGAACAAATTATAGCCATCAACTTAGATATGCTTGAAATATGGGAAGAACCGGTCCTCATGAGATTCAAGCTGGAAGAAATGTGCGATGAACCAGCTAAGGGAAATTCTCTGGTGTCTAGATATTTAGTGGAGGGAGAAGAGTTGCACTGAAAGTGACAGCACATGGGATTTAAGTTTGCAGTGTGATAGAGCAATTTAAAAGGCAGGCCTGGAGCAGGGTCGGGGGGGCAGTTGCTTTTAGCAATGAAATACCATATCACAGAGCAAGAAGGTGGCGATCTTTCTTGAGCCACTAGCGGAACTACCCCGAGATGATGACACAGAACAGTGGGAATGGAGGGGAAGGATGGGAGGAAGATCAGTGAATTGAAAAGTCAATGGTGTGAATACTCAAGGCATGATGAGTGTTATGAGCAAAGAAGGAATTTATGTATGTAAGGGTAGACTTTGGCTCACTGGCATGTAAGCATAAAATGAGTTAGGATATGGAGTGTAGGGTAATTTTAAGTAGAAAGATCAGTGTGCTCTAAAATAGTCTTTGAAAGGAGATTGCTACTTGGTTACTTGGCTAAACTGAAATACTAGAAAATATTTAAGGAAGTAGTCCTATCTTCTCGTACTTCGAGGGCCGAGGGCTTCAGGGCCGAGAGGGTTACTCCTCGGTCTGGGGGCGTGTGACCCGTAACCCTTCCCGCAGTCTCCTCCCCTTTTCTCCTCCTGCCACTCGCTGGTTTGCACTCGTTCTTTACAAGGGCCTGCTTTGTGATCTCATCTCATTGCCTAGAAACCTTGAACCTGGAGGCAATAGGCAAATATGTTCTATTTTTTGCTTCTCTAAACATCCTGTACAGGCAGAATACATTGATTCATAGGCAGGAATTATAATGTTAGAGCCTTCAGGAGCCCTCTTCAAGCCTAGAGTGTACTCCACATTTGATCGCAAATAATCACTTGCAAAGATTTGCAAAGACTAAGTAAATCATGGAGGAAATGGCATCTGCCCAGCTGAGTTTGCTGCCCTTATCGTTTCCATCCCTATTGTCTGATTTGGATAGATAAGGAGTGTCTTTATTTCTCATTTCAACTGCTTCGTTTATATATTGTATCTGTTCTCTTGGTTTGCTTTGAGGTTGAGAGCATTTTTAGAGATTTTTAAGACACTGGAAGAAACATTCAAGTATCGAATGAGTGAAATTGGCGGAAACCTGAATGATTTTCCAGTTAGATGTATATGGACTTGAAATCATGAATAGATTAACTTTGTGCAATTCCAGTAAGTAGAAAGATTTCACTGGGTTTATGGTTTGGCCAGAGATTTGAGGTAGGGGCACTGCCTAACCAAGAGGTTCTTCCATGGCCATTTTGCCATCTCTGATGGTCGCTGCCAGTGAAAGCTACTGCCAGTGTGTTGGGCTTGTAGCTAAGCTTTGCATGCACTCTTTCATTCTGTCATCCCAAACCCTGGGGATAGAAGGAAACTGAGGTTCAGTCACTTGCCCAAGGTCACAAGGAGTATTTAAGATGGAGCCTTTGTTTCAAACCAGTCTCCAGCTCATAGCCCTGACCCTTTCCTTCTCCCCGCTCCATCCAACAACAGGATCTTGGCACTGAATATGTTTTGAATTCTGGTCATGTTGACATCAGACAGGACACATAACAACGTGATCCTGATGGAGCTACAAAGTCAAATACAGCAAGCTTTTTCCTAAGTAATTGAGGGAGGAAACCCTTATTCAGAAGACCAGGCTTGCAAATTTTTTTTCATAAGGCTCTGGAGTTATTTTCCTTTTGAGTCATTGCACTTATTTACCCAGTTGACATATGTAAATGAAATAAATACCTGAGAGAGTATGTTCCTGAGTCACTAACATCCATGTTTGTTAAGGATGTATGTGAATTTTTTTTTATGGAAATAAAGTATCCAAAGTTGGATAAGCTACAAATGATAATTTTGAGTCAAATTTTACATCATCATGGGTTATTACATAAAAAAGTCAACTAGTCTTGGTCTTTTAATAATGACCTCGCCGGGCGGGGCTCAGCAGTTGAGCATCGACCTAGGATCCAGGAGATCGCAGTTCAATTCCCAGTCCGGGCACATGCCCGGGTTGCGGGCTCGATCCCCAGTTGGGGCCGTGCAGGAGGCAGCAGGTCAATGACGACTCTCCCATCATTGGTGTCTCTCCCTCCCCCTCTCCCTCTCCCTTCCTCTCTCTGAAATCAATAAAGACATATATTTTTTTTTAAATTAAGGTAATAATGACCTTTAATAAGGTAACATAAGATATTCTTCAATGAGTTATGTCTCAGAGGAAATAGTGAAGCAGAATTTTCCCAGATCTCCTTACAGATTTGTGGGTTTAAATTCTTCTCTGCTTTGCGTTTGTTCTCCTTTCTCCCTGTAATCTCTCCATCTGTCAAGATGCAACTCAGCTACATTTGCTTTTCAGTCAAGTCTTTCCTTCTTGCATGACCCCCCTCCTCTGTTGGCCATCACGTGGACCTGGAATACGCACTGGCACTCCTGTCTTTAGTCTTCCAGGACACACACCCCATCTCCAGAATGCCAGTCCCAGCTTCTAACAAACCCTTATTGTGTGTGTACTGAGTGATGGGCAAACGAGGAGCAGGACTGTGTGCTGGGGATGCAAGGAAGGAGCCAGTCTAGCGAGGGCTCAGGAGAGGATTTCTTGGGGAAGTCAGGTAGATCTGGGCCTTGAAGGATTAGGAGTGAGGACAGCATTATAAGCCACAGGTCAGGAACGTTCAGTCGTGCTTGTGTGACAGTGCTGACATTGAGTCCATTTATGGGGACGAGAGCATTTGTGTGGGGTTCAGATGGAAGGTGTGCACTGGGGTCAGGCTGTGCTCAGCTCTGAGTGCCAGACTGAGGAACTGGGGGCTTTACTCTATAGGCAGCATTAGTCAGTCTTGTGTTAGCAGGCGATGGCAATGTTTTCTGCAGATTAGAGATCTTGAGAATTAATTTGAGATGTTAGAGATTAGAGTTATGAGACCCCCTCACTGATGGCTTCAGCAGGTATTTTTCTGATGACAGTGGAAGATACTGTATGGTCCATTGAGGTTACAAACTGGGGAGTAGATAGCCTGTCCTCCATGGGCCAGGGATCAGGGTGAATGTTCCCAGTTTTGTGCTCTACCTTTCACTGGTTCCAGCCCATGGGAGGAGGGTTACTTGATCAGCATTGTCTTAGTCCATTTGGCCTATATCAAAATACCATAGACTGGGTGGGTTATAAACAGCATTTATTTCTCACAGATCTGGAGGCTGAGAAGCCCAAGATCTAGGTGCAGGCAGTTTTGGTGTCTGGGGAAGGCCTGCTTCCTGGTTCATAGATGTTTGTCTGTCTTGTTCTGTCCTCACATGGCAGAAGGGGTGAGGGAGCTCTCTGAGATCATTTCTGTAAGGGCACTAATCCCAGTCACCGCCTGATGACTCTACCTCTTAATACCATCACAATGGTATTGTTCACTTTAACGTGTGCATTTTAGAGAGGCACACATTTACCCCAGGCAAGGGGTAAATGTGGGGGCAAGGGATTTGTGACTGCATGGAGACCAGCCAAGCCAATGTGCTCTCTTGCTCACAGCCTGCCCTCAGGTTCTGTGGCCACTTTGCCCTTCCCATGTCCATCTCTGTGTGGGGACACAGACCAGGCACGCCCATCTAGTCTCTGCTTCCTCACCTGCATCCATCCAGGCCACCCTTCATTGGGAGAGACACTTGCTTTCAGTCCAGTACATGTGGTGGCTGGTGG
The DNA here is from genome assembly GCF_964146895.1 of Miniopterus schreibersii. Taxonomy (NCBI): domain Eukaryota; kingdom Metazoa; phylum Chordata; class Mammalia; order Chiroptera; family Miniopteridae; genus Miniopterus; species Miniopterus schreibersii. The sequence continues at coordinate 35,020,414 of NC_138111.1, forward strand.
CTGACAAGAAATCAGAAGCCCCCTTGGGCCTCAGGCATAGGCCAGGCCCATGCAGTTGACAGGGAGCCTGTGTTTAGCTCCCTGTAAAACCCTGATCCTCAGCCATACATGTGTCTCCTACAGGGCTGTTTTGTTTTCCTCCTTGAAACCCCATGCACTGGCAAATGACTAAACAAGTGCTATGAAGTCCCCTGGAACCTGCTGTTCCTCCTAGATTGCAATTCCTACTGAGCAAAGTGGATTATGCCTCATGCTCTGCACGTTGCACTACCTTGTGAAGTATTGTGAAAATCTCATTTAGTCCATTTAGGATGTAGTCCAGGGGCCTTGATATGGAGCATGTCGGTTTGTAAATATTCTCAGTTGGGGGTGGGGGGAACATAAAGAATTTTCACTGTGGAGTGAAAAAACTCACACAGCATAATGTCAGGATATTAACTCACCTTAATTGGGAAAAACAAAAAAGAATGAAGCTGGCAAGGTTAAATTTTCATAGCAGGGACTCAGACACTTGGCTGGATGTGTCTACTCACACTTCTATCCCAACAGTGGGGTAGAGCATTGCCTTCCACGTTGTCCTACTGGTTCATCAAGCTTTCCACACCTCCCTCTCCACATGTGATTTGTGAGTCAGCAGCATCAGCCTCACTCAAAAGAGCTTATTTGGGAGGGAGATGTATCTAGGTATACCAACCAAAAGTATTTGATATAATAAGAAACAGAAGCTACAAGTCAAAATAGCTTCAGAACTATAAAAGGTGCTTATTGGCTGATATTACTAAAAAATCTAGAGGCATAACTAAATTTAGGCATGGGGTTTTGGGAGTTCATTTATTTTTTGTTTTAATTTATTTTTCAGTTACAGTTTACACACAATAGTATCTTAGTTTCAGGTGTATAATATAGTGGTTAGACATTATATACCTTAAAAGGGATCATCAAAGTGATCTAGTACCCATCTGACACTATGCATAGTTATGAACAACATTATTGACTGTATTCCCTGTGCTGTACTTTACATCCCCATGGCTGTTTTTATAACTGGCAATTTATACTTCTTAATCCCTTTTCACCTTTTTCACCCATCCCCCCCAATCGCCCTCCTATCTGGCAACCATCAGTGTGTTCTCTGTATCTATGAGTTTGTTTCTGTTTTGTTTGTTTTTTACATTTTACATATAAGCAAAATCATATGGTATTTGTCTTTCTCTGCCTTGCTTATTTCACTGAGCATAACACCCTCTAGGTCTGTCCATGTTGTCTGAAATGGCAAGATTTCATTCTTTTTATGGCTAATACTCCATTGTATATATGTACCACAGCTTCTTTATCCAGTCATCTGTAGATGGACACTTAAGTTGCTACCATATTTTGGCTATTGTAAATAATGCTGCAGTTAACATAGAGGCAAATACATCTTTTTGAATTAGTGTTTTGGATTTCTTTGGATAAATACCCAGAAATAGAATTGCTGGGTCATATGATAATTCTATTTTTAACTTTTTTAGGAATCTGCATACTGTTTCTGATAGTGCCTGCAGCAGTTTGCAATTTCACCAACAGTGCACAAGCATTTCCTTTTCTCCACATCCTTGCCAACACTTGTTGATTATTGATGATTGCCATTCTGACAGGTGTGATATCTCATTGTGGTTTTAATTTGCATTTCCTCCCAGCCTTCAGAGTTTCTGTTGAGAAATCAAATGATAGTCTTATAGGCGCTCCCATGTATGTAACTAACTGCTTTTTTCTTGCTGATTCTAAGATTCTCTCTGTCTTTGACTTTGGAATTTTGTGTTTTATAGTTGGTTGAGCCACTGCTTTACTAAGTGTTTGCTTTTGTCAGTGAGAATTTTTTCTTTGTTATATTTTCTTATTCATATTTTCATCTTTCTTTTCTTCTAAGAGAAGTTCCTTTAACATTTCTTGTAATGCTGGTTTAGTGATGATAAACTGCTTTAGCTTTTTCTTGTCTGGCAAGCTCTTTATCTCTCCAATTCTAAATGATAGCCTTGCTGGGTAGAGTAATCTTGGTTGTAGGTCTTTGCACATTGAACATTTTGTGCTATTCCCTCTGGTCTGCCAAGCTCCTGTTAAGAAATCAGCTGACAGCCTTATGTGAGCTTCATTGTACACAACTAACTGCTTTATTCTTATTACTTTTAAGATTCTTCCTTTTCTTTAACCTTTGACATTTTAATTATGATGTGTCTTGTTGTGGGCCTTTTTGGGTTCATCTTGTTTGGGATTCTCTGCACTTCCTGAACTTGTATGTCTGTTTTCTTTGCCAGGTCAGGGAAGTTTTCAGTCACTATTTCTTCAAATAGGTTTTCAATCCCTGTTCTCTCTGTGATGTGAATGTTGATATGCTTATCCCAGAAGTCCCTTAAACTGTCCTCATTTTTTAAAATTATTTTTTCTGTTTTATATTTCAATTGTGTGTCTTCTACTACCTTGTATCCCAGATTACTGATTCAATCCTCCGCTTCATCTAATCTGCTATTGATTGCCTCTAGTGTATACTCTATTTCAGTTATTGTATTCTTCATTTCTGACTGGTTATTTTTTCATATTTTCTATCTCCTGTTTTAGGTTTTCTACCTTTATTGAAGTTCTTACTGAATTCATCTGTTCTTCCCCTAGGTTCATTGAGCATCCTTATAACCAGTATTTTGAACTCTGTATGAAGTAGGTTGCTTGACTTCATTTCATTTAGTTTCTTTTTCTGGGGTTTAGTCCTGTTCTTTCATTTGGATCATGCCCCTTTGACTCCCTATGTTTGTTTCTATGTATGAGGTAAATCTTCTGTATCCCCCAGCCTTGACAGAGTGGCCTTATATAGAAGGTGTTCTCTGGGGCCCTCTGGCTCATTCTCCCTGGTCAACTGCACCAGGTACTCCAGGGGTGTCTCCTGTGTGGATTGTGTGTGGGTTTGACACAGAATGACTGCCTGTGAGGATTGGCCATGACTACATTGGATGAGCTGTTGTGGGAGGGCTGACTCCATGGAGCAGAAGTCACTTTTGTGAGGCTCTTGTGCCAGCTGAACCTGCCCTTCAGGTGTGTGTTTGTAGAGCTGGTTGGGTGGTACTCTGATGTGGTCTAAAGTTAGCCACTAGGTATGTTGGTTCTGGAACCTCTTGAGAGGTCCCCTGGTGCAAGGCAAAGTTAGCCACTGCTGTTCCAGGCTTAGGGTAGGAGCTACAAAGTGATCTTGGTAGGAGCTACAAAGTGATCTGTGGTTGATTGTGACTTGTGTTATGCATGGAGTCGCTTGGGAGAGACTATGCTATGAACTGAATCTGGCTGGCACTTGTGTTGGGCTTGGGACCCTTTGGTGGGCACCACGATGTGAGCTGAGGCAAGCTGCCACTTTTACTGGGTCTTTGGCCACTTAATTTAAACTACATTCTAGGCCAAGATTGGCCACTGCTTAGGCCAGACTTAGGGCCACCTAATGGGAATTACAATGTAAGCTGAGACTGGTTGCCACTTGTACTAGTCTTGGAGCTACTTAGCAAGATTTAAAAGTTATGCTGAGCCTGGCTAGACATGGCTCGGTGGTTGAGCATCGACCTAGGACCCAGGAGATCGTGGTTCGATTCCCAGTCGGGGCACATGCCCAGGTTGTGGGCTGGATCCTCAGTGGGGGGCATGCAGCAGGCAGCCAATCAATGACGACTCTCTCATCACTAATGTTTCTCTCTCTCTCTTCCTCTCCTTTCCTCTCTCTGAAATCAATAAAGATATATTTTTAAAAAATAAAAGGTATGCTGAGGCCAGCCACTGCTTGTTTGGGGTTTGCGGACATTTGAGAGGTTTTGCAAAAGTCCACAGCACAAGCTGGGGCAGGCTGCTTATGTGGAGGAGTCACTGGAAGAGGCTCGGGCTGGGCAGGCGTGTCGGGGGGGGGGGCACGAGGGTGGGGTGAAGGGACTCAGCTAGGCTAATGAAGAGCAGTGACTTAGCTCCCACCTGTGCCATGCTACCTGCGTGGGAGGAGGGTTCACCAAAGGAACATAGCGCCTTCCAGTGCTTCCGTCCCAGGAGCCCGTTACCCTCACCCTGCTCCCTGGCCCTCACCTTGAAGTCGGTTTAGTTCCTCCCCATTTGTTCCTGGTGCTTTTCGAGCTGCTGCTCCTGCAGTGGAGCTTAGAGGGGGGAGTTTGTGAGTGAGTCTGCCCACTGGTTCTTTAAGATCGACTCTGCATCCTGCAGCCCTTTGTCTTTCTCGGCTGCAGTCCCCCCCCTCACTGTTGTTCACAGCCAGATATTATAGGGAATCCTCTTCTCAGCGCTGGGGAGCCGGGTGTGGGGCTGTGGCCCCTGGCTGCTCAGGGGGGACCTCTGCATCCCAGATACCCCTCCCGATTCTAACTGCCACACGGTGTGGGAGCTGCCTGTTCCATGCCTCCGCCCCTCCTACCAGTCACAACATGGCTTCTTTAGTTATAGGAATTCTTTTCAGCTTGCCTTCATGGTTCTCCATGATGGTTTTTCTGTAATTTAATTGTGCACAGGACCTGGTTTTAGATGGCTGCTAGGCGCTCCTGAAGCTACATGAGCCCTCTTCCACACTCTTCATGAAAGCAAGTTTCTCTGTTCCAGAGTTCCCAGCAAAAGTCCTGGGTTAATTAAACCAATTAAGCTGTTTAGCTGAACTGAAGATTATAAGCCAGGGAAGAGATATTCTGATTGATTGACCCAGGCCTGAACCAACCAGGGTGCCAGGGGAATGGGATGTTCTGAGCCTCCAGTTAGCAGTAGAGGTGGGCTCAGTCCCAGGCAGGCTTCTTTGTTGCCTGAAACTCAATCATAACATGTAGAACTAAATCGGGGCTGGAAAGTATCACCTGTATGTCTAGAAACGTGCCCATACACCATAGCTTATGTCCTAGGAAAGGACGACTCCCCAATTCTGCCACCTTTATTTGTGACCTGAGGGTGGGAATTTTTTGAAGTGAGTGTGGTTGTGGGAGGAACACCTGGCAAGCAGATGTGGATGAAGCTCTCTAACTTTTGGATAATGAGTGCATTTTCTAAGAGGAGTGATTTGACTCTGGAGTAGCTTTGATTAGCATCTTCATTACAGAGCAAGTTGACTAATTGCTTGAGAATTCATTAAGGTTATATGTTACCAAGGTTGGTTTGATAGTATAACTTCGGGTAAAAACTGAAGGTTAGAAATAATCACATTTCTATCTCCAGGTAATTACATAGTCTCCACATAACCTGTGCAATCCTGTATGAAAATTATAGTGAAATGTAGGGAGAAATTGTGCTCCAATAAAAGGGAAGTGTATGCTCTAAAAATATTTTTCCACTAGTTTTTTTATCAGGGGATATATATATATATATATATATATATATATATATATTAGTAATAATTCTAGAAATATAGATGCACTTTGGGCAAAGAATTATCTTTGTTTTCATTGTTTAAAATAGTTAATTCTGGTGCCCCAAATTAAACACAGCTTAGTAAACACAAAAATGAAGCCTAGTATGTAGCTGTTAATTCAGATCTTAAGGATTTGGTCATGAATAATTTTTGGTGAGAATTTATGACAGTGTGCCATGTACAACAGGATTCTCGTGGCTTTGCTTGCTTTCTCTTAAGGTCGAAGGGAAGTTATCTCAGCAGATTTATTAGTGTTCTCTTCTGCCTGTCAACCTGAGAGTTTACATCATGAGAACAGCTCGTATGTGTCCTGAACCATTTGCATGTAAATCCTGATAAAAGTTACTACAGCTCAGGCCAAGGCTACAAAATCGGATGCATACAGAAGACAGGTGGGACTTCAGAAACACAGTTCACAGATTGAGTAATCAAGTAATTCACGCCTTGTTTTTCTGATGATTTCTTTCAGAACCGAATGGAGGAAAGCAAAGCACTCTTTAGAACAATAATCACGTATCCCTGGTTCCAGAACTCCTCAGTTATTCTGTTCTTAAACAAGAAAGATCTTCTAGAGGAGAAAATTATGTATTCCCACCTAGTCGACTACTTCCCGGAATACGATGGTAAGTCAGCCCTCCAGCCAGCCCAGTACTGGGGAGATGGTTTTCCTCCCAGGACCGGCGCAGGAGCTACCACCCTGCAGAGCACCCTGCTGCCTTTGCCCTCAGAAGCATGCGTGTTGTGACTGATGAAGGATGAATATTTGTTTGCTCCATCTTTTGATGACATGAAACATTTCATTCCCTAACAATACTGAGAGATACAGCAAAAGAAAACAACTTCTTGCATGTTTTGCAATGAGTATATCAGAAGAGGGAACAATCCAGCAGTGTTAACCAATTGTGTACCAACCATTATAATTCCCTCTGTATCTCCCTTTCATTTGGTGACAGTCTGCCTCTGCCTCTCTCTGGAGAGAGAACGCCGTTTTGGGGTCAAGAGCCATGCTCTGAAGTCAGCTACCCGAGTTCAAATCTATGCTTCCTCTTTATAGAACCACGATCAAGTCACTTAGTTTCTCTGGGCTTTAGGACCAAACTCATGGGATTATTTTGTAGACTCTGATAGATAACATATGTGTGACATTTTAGCATAACGACTGGCATGTAGTGAATATTCAGGAAATATTTACTTTGGGGAGGCTTTATGGGCCGATGAAGGACCATCCTCCTTAGGAAAGTTGCCCATACTTTAAGCTCTTTCTCTAGTATTTAGAATCAATAGCAATCCAGTATTCATATGGCTTTGCATTTTTTACTTCCTTCTTATAAACAGATCTTGCCTCCCCAACTAGACTGTAAAATCCTGAACAACTGTACAGAACATCCAACCCATTCTGAGAAATACTTGATCAACTAATAATAAAATGTATCCACTGATTTGTTGTTCCACCCATTCATTCATCCATTGGTTGATTCTTGTATGTGCCCTGACTGGGACTTGAACCCTAACCTGGGCATATCAAGACGGGAGCTACCTGGCCAAGGCCTGCTCCTAGCCACTCTAAATAAAGTGAAAGAGTTACAGCTGCTGCCCCATAAGTTTTATTGAAACAGCCACATCCATTCATTTAGGCACTATGACTGCTTTCATGCTACAACAGCAGAATTAAGTAGTTATGAGAGAGATCAAGTGCCTAAAATATTTACTCTGGCCCTTTACAGAGAAAGTTTGCCAAACCCTGGTCTAGATAGAATGGTAGTTAGAGGACAAGCTTTGACTGTCAGAGTCCCAGCCCTGCTACTTGCCATGATGCCTTGGATAAGTTTATTCAACTCCTCACTTTCTTCCTAAGTAAAAAAGAATTGAATGGAGTCATAAAGTCAAGTCACTTAGCATAGTACCTACCACAGAAGAGCATAAACCCAAAGATCTATTGTAGAGGGTGCGTAACAGCAAGAGAACAGACTAGTTTTACATTAATTTCATCAACATGGTATCTGGGAAGGATATCAGTTCAACATTGTTTCTGTTTTTCTAAAAGCTCCCTCAAAGACAATTACTTCAAAAAACTACGATTCAAAAAACTATTCAATTTGGCTTCACAGCTCTCCGAATATACACACACACAGGGATGGCCTTTTACTCATCCTTTCATTCCACGCGCGTTGGTGTGCTGCCCAAGGAAGAGAGACGGTGCATGTTTAAAGAACTGAAGGTCCCTTCCCAGATTCATGATAGATTCTGAAGGCTGGCGAACTGAAAGTAACATTTGTCTGTGGTGTTATCAGCAATTAGAGATAGTGCCGTTTTTGTTAGCACTGTGTTCCCATCTCTTCTCCAAGTACATTTTCCTTTGTGTGGTGCTGTTCCTTTAAAAACAAGTACTTTCCCACCCTAAACAGTGTTTTCACTGTTACCCTTTTTAATCTGCCACTAGCCTGCCACCAAGTCATAAATGCCTGAAACTGTATTCCTTAGTCTCCCTGAGAAAACTATGGAAGGAACTAACTTCATGTGTAGTTCACTTGCTCTCCCACGGCAAGTGCGTTAAACGCAACATCTGCCCAAGTAAGACGGGCACAGAGCATCTGGCTTACACCAAAACACACGTGCTTGCCTCACCCCCCGGAAAGAGAGATTCATCATTTTTCTCAGAATTTGGTGAGAATCAGCAGATGGGAAATGACCTCTCCCCCCTCACATAGTGCCCACATGTCAACCAGCATGTTTCCATGACATGCTTGCGTTCAGGATGACAGAAGGCAGACCCAGCACAGCCTGCCCACCAAGGCTCAGGTTGCTCGGTGCAGCACACAGCCACATCACACATCGGTTGTATTTTTCTGCAACAAAGCCTTTTTCCCCCCTCTCTATACGACATCTTCCTGATCTCTTTACATATCTCCTTTGTCATATTTTCCTCAGACTCCCCATCACTGTGAGTATTTTCCGTCCAACATGTGCCCGTTGGGAATGTCTTAACATCGGAAGGTGGTGGTTACTGTTCTTCTCCCCCAGTATACACCTAACACGCATAGGACACTTGGCCCCGGCAGGAAGGCAGTTAGTCACAAAGCAAACGCAGCTGTCGTTTTAGGAGATCCGAAGCCCTTGTAAGATGAGCTAAGACTGAACAAATGCTAGGCCCACTCTGCAGTGATGTTTTTGTAATAAACATGTTTATGGTATTATAAATTTCACACTTCCACATTTCTGCACTTACAAGGTTTTAATCGTAATGAGTGCCAGTTTGGTATTTCTCTTTAGGAAGGGAAACTATCATTTCCACATGGACTTGAATTGCCAAATTGTTCAGGGGCTGTGGAATTCTGTTTCTGCTATCATGGCTATAATGATTTCTTTGTAGTTTGTGTTCATTCATATAACATAATTATACTTAAAAACATAACATACTCCAAGTGCTCTTTAATGAACTCGAGTCTAGTTCTGATATTCTTCAGAGTAAAAAGGAAAATAAAGAAAAAATAGGTAGACCCTTTTTCCCAAATAAGGTAAGTACAAAAGCATATGGAAGCTCATTCATTCACAAACTGCCCCTCTCCTCCCTTGGCCAACAGGACCCCAGAGAGATGCGCAGGCAGCCCGAGAATTCATCCTGAAGATGTTCGTGGACCTGAACCCGGACAGTGACAAAATTATCTACTCCCACTTCACGTGCGCCACAGACACCGAGAACATCCGCTTTGTCTTTGCTGCCGTCAAGGACACCATCCTCCAGTTGAACCTGAAGGAGTACAATCTGGTCTAATTGTGCCTCCTCGACACCGCCCTTCCCTTCCTTGGTGGGCTATTGAAGCTATACAGAGGGACTGTATTTCTGTGGAAAACAATTTGCATAATACTAATTTATTGCCGTCCTGGACTCTGTGTGAGTGTGTCCACAGAGTTTGTAGTAAATATTATGATTTTATTTAAACTATTCCGAGGAAAAACAGGATGCTGAATACAGTCCCAGCACATTTCCTCTCTCTCTTTTTTTTTAGGCAAAACCTCGTGATTCAATGTATTTTAAATTCTCAGTCATGCACTCACAAAGATAAGTTGTTTCTCTCTCTCTCTCTTTTCTATTGAGCAAAACGAAGCTGATTTCCTTTTCCCTAGCCCATACCTCTCTCCTGATTTCTCCCTGGTTACAATGGCCTTTATCCTGGTTCCATTCTTGGTCAGGTTTCTCTCTCGAATGAATCAGTTCAGGACAACATCATTCAAAAATTTAAGCCATCAACATCAGCTTAATGTAACAGTCTAGTTTTTGCTGAAGGATTATAAGTATTAATACTATGGTTTTAAATGTATTGCTCTGGATACACATATAGAGTTTTTTATATAAGTATATTGTCTTGCCTCACTTTGGGCTGGATGCCCGTCTAACAGTTGTCATTTCTTTTGGATTCTGCCTCCAGCCATAGCGTGGCTGCTCAGAGAAATGTGCAGAAGTCAGTAGGCGAGGGCAGAGAGGCGCAGAAGGAGTCCTTTCTTTTGAAATGCCATGTGCCATTGTCCTTCCTCCCTTCCTTACTTTTTCTTTCTTTTACCGCCTCTTCTTTAAATTGCAGATGCCAAAAAATATGCCAACAGACACTACATTACCCCAGTGGCTGCTACCCAGGGCCTTTTCATAGGTTGCTCTTAATTTTTTCCCCCCTTAGTTAAGATTTTTCCTCCCTTTTTTTCTTAGTATTTGGGCCACAATTTTTAGATGACTTTTATTATGGGTCTGTGTTGCCAAAGCTGGCTTTTTGTAAAACAGAATAAGAAGAACTTAAAAATAAAAGCCGGTATCTTAAAATTGTAAGAGAATAAGACTGTGAAGCCTAAAATGATTGGCTGAGAATGAACCTGAAACACCAGTTGCCAAACAGTTGGTAACTGTAAATTTGATTCTCATGGTCCATTCTTTTCTTTGACCTTAAATTACATTGTTTAGTCTCCACGTTCCATGTTGAGTGTCCAAATCAGCAATGTGGACAAGTGTCCCTGTGATGCAACGTGACATTCGCTTGTGTCTCTTCATTTGAAGCCAGTTTTACTCTATGTTCGAGTAGGTCTGCCAAGAACATTGATTGATAGTATTATTCTGTCACCTTTAGTTTGCAAAACTCTGAAGCTACTGCTAGTTTACCTTGGATCTTTTTGAACTGGTGACTGGTTAAGTTAAGGAAGATTTGTGGGCTTAACTCAAAAGTAACCTCTCATTGTTCCGTAGAACATGTATTTATGTAACTGAACCTACTAAGAGAGATGTTTGGAGTTCTCTATGTGCAATTTTCACATGCAAAAAATACAGCACATGCATTGATGAGCTCTCCTGTCAAGCAGCATGAGTTGAAACATGATTTAAGAAAACAAATCATGATTGTTTTAAACCTGCTGGGAAGTTAGAATTAGGCCATGACACTGGTCTCATTTTAACTATAATACTATTTGGCACAAGTCTAAACTTCCATATAAATCACTCTCCTGGAACAACAAAGGGGAGGGAGAAAATCAATGGCTTATTAGATGAGTACCAGAGTTACTAAATAGTAATGAAGTGTTCTCATTCTCTACTCTCCCAGCCTCAAAAAACACAGGTTACTTTTTTTCCTTGCTCAGAAAGCACCTGTAATTTAATTACGAAACAGACTGCCTGTAAGTATAGTGCAATTACGAATGCTCTAATCGTTGTACATACATCTCTCTTGATATTGCAGCATCCATACTGGCTTTGTGATCATTAATTGTTTTGGCAGATTGAATGTGCTGTATTGATATGTATCTATGTAATTGTATGTCTTATAGCTAATTCACATTTTGAATAATGTTATTTTATTTACTTTTTTAAGAGAGGAGAATGTAAATTTGTCAGTTTATTTCTGACTAGGGATATTTTTTTTTTCCATTTAGAAAAGAAGAAAAAAAAAATCTTACTGTCGTACAGAGCGGTACTAGCATCGTGCTGTATAAAATCATGTGCACATTCCTGAGTAGAGGTATACTGATTATAAGTCCCAAAGGTAATTTCATAGCAAAATACATCAAATCAGTTGGAGCTTTTATACAAACATGGAAACCAACTTTGTAGAACTTTTGCCATTTACCTAGGATTGGAATATGAGCTTTTATACAATTCATATTCTTATTTGGCAAATGCACAGTTTAGTATTACCTCTCAGATGGCCTTTATTAGAAAGGCAGTTTTAGAAGCTATTGTGATCCACTAAGGAAATGTTTTAACAGCTAGAGACCACTGCTTGCCTGAAAGGGCGATCTTAAATTTGGTGCAGCAAAAAAATTACAAAAAACAACAACAACAAAAAAAAGTAAACAACATTTGAAGGCCTACAGTGTGTATAGAGAAAACCTCATCACAAGATCATAAGTGTTACAGTTGTAGGGAATCAAGATATTCTATTTAATAGAGCTATAGTAGATTGTAGTTGATTAAACATGATCCTAAAGCTCAGAGGAAGCTGAGCAACACAGGGAAAGATTGTTCTGTGTGTCTTTATGAAATTGGAATGGGATTGCTATGCAGAATTGAGGTTTGTGGCCTCACTGTCCCTCTTAGGGTGCATGACAAGATCCTTTCTCTTGAGAAAGGAAAAAATTGATCACCCTAGCTGCAGTGATGCCTAGAGGCCTAATTGTAGCCACACTAGTCAGTCGAAGCTAAAGGATTTTCTTTTTCATTTCTCTGTTTGGGGTTTTATTGAAGGGGTTAGGGGCGGGAAGGGATTCTTTTCAGTTTTGTATAAAAACCAAGTTTACTCATGCTTTATATTATATTGTGATTGCAAGCGTTATCGGCGTGAGCCACTGGACTCCTGTTGATGCTCTAGGTGACGGAGGCCTGTGGCAGGTTTTATGGTGACTTGGGCATGTCTTACTCAGAAACAAAAACCCAAAAAAACCTTTCTTCAGCATACCAAGGCAAGCAGCCATTTCATGACTCACTTAACACATCGCAGTGTACCAAGTTTACAGATGATTTTTCCCTTTTTTGCGTGACATGGCAGTTCCAACCCACAGAGAATTCCTTATCTGTAAATTGGAGGTTTGTACTATGCCTTACAGAGCTTAAATTCAGAAGTTTGTGCCTCATATCTGAAACAAAGGGAAATAACACGCCCATTCAAAAGTAAATACATCCCCCGCAAAGTTTTTTTTAAAACATTTCCATATAAAGAGCTCTGTTGAATGTCATGAATAGACTGGGGGAGGGGGGCGGTCTTCTTAGGAACCTGCATATGTTGTTTACTAACAAATGACATCTACAAAAGGTATTTGAAGAACACCTGAAACTTGTATTTTTTTGTAGATTAACTAGCAGGCCTAATATTTAAAAAGGTAATTCAGCTAAAGGACAATTTACTTTTTGTACTTCAGACTATCTTGATTGTCAAGGTGTACGAACTGTAATCTTAAAATTTATACTGCCACATGATTGTAAATTTTAGTTGTCTTAAGTTAGGAATTGGTGACATGCTATTTATGCTGGATTTGGGTCAAAATGACTTATTTGCAAAAAAATAAAAAATAATGGGAAGAAAGGGCTGCATAATGAAATACTGCAAGACTCAGATATTGGTTGGAAATAACCTTCAAATTACCTTCAATTTCTCTTTGTTTTCAGTTTCTCAAAAAAGAACGAATGAAATGAAATATAGCAGAATGTTAACCCATATAAAAATAAAGTGTACCCAAATATTGTAATGTATATTGCTGCTCTTCTTAAAATTAAGTAAGGGTTGAAAACCACTTAATTGGTAATTGACAGCATCTCAATTGATACAAATAAGGTGTGCTTGGTATACGTTAACATTTTCTTCCAAAGATATATCTTTGGTTAGAAACACACAAAAATTAAAATGAGTAATACTGTATGTTTATCTATCTCTACATATTTCCAGCATATGTAGCGTTAATAGATCTGTCCTGGTAACTGTGTCTTTGGGATTTAATTTTTGGTTCCATCAAATTAGGAAAAGAAATGGCCTAGTTGTATGTGATTAGCTAGAGATTTTTGGAGCCAGACACCTGCTGTTTAGTAGCTACTTAGTACAGAGTCTCAACTTGTCATTTGTTTTTCTCACAATAAAAAACATTTCCTGCCTTCTTCCCAGCTAGCAGTGCCCTTTCGGTAACACTTGCCTCTAGAATCATCCATTCAAAGTATGCATACACACCTAGCACATAGTAGGTGCTCAGATATTAATTTTCTTCTTACCTCCCTTATCTGTCATGTACTTCCATCTCCCCACATAATTCCAACCCGATAGTAAATGACATTTACATGTTATTAAAACACCTCTTTGGTAAAATTGGATCTTAATGGATAAAGGAATTCTGATTTTCATATAAGCTATGGTAGACAGAAAAAAAATAACAGGAAGATATTCAGTAGAATATTTTTAAGTTTAGGAAGAAAGATAAAAAATGACTATGTAACTTTGTTCAAGTTACTTTGAAGGAAACATGGTGTTGGTGGGTTTCTTTTCCTCAACTCTCTAAATGCAACTTCTTGCTGGATCCCTCACCCGTCATCATGTTGGAAACCCTTACTGGACCTATGTGTTTAGGGAGTTTTGTCAGAAAACATTTTTAACTTGCAGTATTTAAAAAAATCATATTTACTGTTCTTAAAATGTCATTCAAATGCATGTATTGTCTATTGTTTGGGGATGGGAACTAGTTTTGCAAAAAACACCTAATGTTGTATAATAATGCCCCAATGATCTTGCTGGTTAAAAATACAGTATTTTTGGCCATAATTTTGTACTACAGTATTCTTCATTCTTGAGTTTTGCTTCTCTTGAAGTTGCCCAAGCTTCTCCCAGAACATTTATTATGAGCAGTATTGGAATAAATGTTTTCTTCCTGAAAACACTTCATACTGCTCATGCATTTTCCAAAGCAGACGGGTTCAGTAGCGTCGAAACCAACCAAAAAAGTATTTTCCCTTCTTTCTATAATTTCAGCCACCTCCATTAGTAGGAATATTTGAATTGATAGTATTGATAAAAGTAGCTTTTTTTAAAAAAAAAGCAAACAACTTGCCTTGATCTAGATTGCAAGAAACTGTAAAAATAAATTTATACAGCTGTTCAAGAAAGACTGACAAAGGGGCGCAATCTTCCAGCTGAGGCAGCCGCCTACTGAGGAGAAAGCACGGGCCTAAAGCAGCGATGCTTGGCTCAGCGTTTTCCAGTTCAGCAGCGTGGTGAACGGATCCGCTCTACCTGGGCAAAAGGTCCTGGCGTAGGTGTCCTTTATGTCATGACTTTTAAAGGCACTCATCTAAGCTTTTGAGATCAGCTAAAACATAGCATTTCTTTTGCTAGCAAATTTGTGAAGTTGGTGGTGATGGTAGCAAGTGTTTTTCTAGAGAATTGGTGCCTGTGGAGGGATTTAAAACCCTAACAAAAGCAAAACCTGTTTCTGCTACCTAATCAGGTCTTTCTGATTGACAGCCCAGACCTTGCTTAGAGAATTTTGTGTTTTTCAGAATACAGTTTGTCCAAATACTTTAGAGAAGAAAGTGACCTTTTTACTGAAAAGCCTTCGGTTTAAGGCTCTCCTATCCCATTCCTGCACGTTTCAGAGACCATTCCCAATATTAGATGGTGTTCGCTTCTCTCCAGATCCGACTGTTGGAACAGTGTGACTGGGGACTGTCATTTAGTACAGGTCTGGAGGGATCAGTGCCCACAGCCTCTGCTGAGAAAGCAGGGTGTTAAGCAGTCCCAGCTCGGCCTGGGCTTGACCACTGCAGGAGCCGGGTCCATCTGCATCCCCTCTGAACATTGATCCACGCTCAGATATTTTACCTGGGCCATTTTCACTCACCAAGCAAGCCTGCCTAGTCATTCTTTTCTGTCCTATTCTTTTGGAAGCAATAAAAAAGCGGTTGGTCTGAAAGCTTCCCTGTCTGGCTCTTCATCTTCCCTGTTCCTCCCATTTTTTGTAATTTGTGGTGGTCTGAGTGCTGCCTCTTTAGAAACCAGTTGAACCATCACAAGAGTGGGGGTGGAACTTGAGGCTAAGGAACAACAGTGGTGCGTTGATAGTGTGTACAGAGCAATTTCTGATGGTAAGTTAGCCAGTTGCTATTCTCTTATCTGATGTTGAGTCATCACGCTCTTCCTTACTCCACATTTGAAGCCCTTATTGAAATGTTGGTCAGGGTTGGAGAATGGAAGGCAATGGTTAACGGTGGGCTTCTAGTTGGTTTGTTTTCTTTTAAGTTATCTATGTATTACCATGGTTCCTTTGTTTTATTGCCAGGACTAATTAAAATACGGATCCAGCTATTTGCAAGGAGTAGAACAGTCTATTTTAAGGAAGCTGCCTAGGTCCCTGCAAAACAAGGCCTTGGTTATGAAATGTGGGTCTCTTTAAATCTGAGGTGCACAGGCACTTCTGAAAAGATTCGTTTTTCTTTGAATTCTTAATACCTCAGGACTTGAAATTTGATCTGTGTTGATTTTCTCTCTCAGAGAAACATCCTGTTTTCGCCAAGAATCCAAGGTATTTTTTTCTGTCCCATTAGCCTGTGGGTACAATAAGGCAACTTACCCATTTTTAATTAAGAGGGTCATTAAGCCAAATGATAACAGAGCCGCTGGCAGGAATCCCTTGGTGCAGCCTTCCCCAGCCCTGTTCAAGCACCTCTGGGCCTGGAGGAGGTGTTTTTGCAGCTTAGAGGACTGGACCTATCCTATGGTGATGGACTGCATGCAGAAGGCCCCTGCAATCTTCTCTCTGTTCAGTTCGCCCAATATACTTGCATGGTGGATATTTAAAGCGTCTTTAGAAATGAAGGGACCAGGAAAAGACAGACTGGCAAATGGGGCTTCCAAACCCTAGAAGTCTGCAGATGGGAATTCTGTGCCTTGCACCCAGGAAGCAAACACAGCAGCTGAGCAGACCGTGTCTGTCTCCTTTGGGGTGTGCCTCCCCTAGGATGCCGGGCCTGGCAGTGTGGAAGCCCACCCTGCCTGCCACTCTGACCCGTCGGGCACACTTGAGATTCAGGGCCCACATGGAAGGGCATAGCAGCAATGATTATATCCCTGGGACCACAGCAACATTAGCAAAAGGGGCCTGCTTTCTTTGAGCAATACAAAAGGGCCCACCTAGTGGTATCATGGTAAAGGGTTAACAATGGGAGGGGGTGGCGGCACAGGGTTATGGAACTAGTTTATAGGGTGCTTATTTCCACTGTGGAAACAAATACTTCCACCATGCCCAGTTTGAAGCTACTGATTGGTGATGTCACTGAACTCAGAGTTGAGAAGAGAGGCTAACAATGGGTGCTCTCAAGCTGCACCTGCCCAGCACCCACAGTCTTTTAAGATGACTTTCTATAAACCTAGGAAAATGGCAGCAGGATGGCCTAGCTGGCCCAATGCGCCCTGAGCAAATGCATGTCTGCTCCCTGTGACCTGGGACTGATTGCCAAAGATGCCTCTGAGAACTGGCAGCTTGGCCAGAAATATGAACTATTTAAACTCTCAAAAGGAATGGCAGGAATGGATAGCCAGGAAGCTGTGGGTAAGAATGCAAACTCCATTTGGATATTGGATTGATGTAACAGTTTGTGAGCTTGAGAGAGAGAGAGAGTGTGTGTGTGTATGCACATGTGAACTGTGTCTCCAAGCAGCTCAATTGTTGCTGAACACAGAAAAAGCCTATAAAAAGGTTCATGTCAGGTGAAAACATTAATCCAAAATGTTCCTTAGAAACTAATCTCTATACATATGTGGGTTACTTGTAAAATTTTTAAATGGTTTGATTTTGTTCAAGTCGTGTACACAGATACATGTGCAAATACGCATGAGTGTGTGCAGACTTGCTTATCCCTTATTAGAAGCATTTTGACACACAGAAAAGAATTCATATTGACATGATTAAGACAGAAAAGATCACAAAATCCATGGTTAATGTTTTCTTAAACATTTTTTTTCTTTTGCCAGCCTTTCCAGGTGCCACCTTTAAAGAGCTCTGCCTTGTCTATGAAAGAATGCCTAATTACAGCAAATTAACAATGTTTTCTGCAGGGCAGATGAACCTAGGCTGGGGCCTCGATGTCTCTGAATGATGGGGGGCTATACTTCCCGCAGATTGCAGGAGGGTGGGTTCCCTGGCAGGTGTGGAAACTGAATGTTGTCTTATCCAAAGCACAAGGGCCAGGCCTGTCTGATTTAGGGCACAGTCACTGTCGCATTTATCATTTCCATTCCTGAGTTAAGCTTTCCCCATGCAGACTGCTCACTTCCCATGAAGGATGATGAATTCGCAGAGCCCCAGACTCACACCACACAAATGCCTACACAGACTCAGCCCCCTGGGGTACTGGGCTGTGCTCTAGGTCACTATTTTGGACTGGCTGAGGGTGACCAGTAAGGTGCCACCTAAGTAAGTCCTTGGACTAGATTATAAAGGAATGAGTTTTGGGGTAGGGGTTACATGCCTGTAAATTTTGAGATGGTTCAAAGCTAAATAAAATTGTATTCAAAATCAAATGTGGTTATCTTTTTAGAAGGCACTGTCAGGATTCCAAATTATTTCATGAGACCAGATTTTGTTTACCCAAACACTGTTGCTGGGCATAATTCTATAAAGAGTGAAAAGATATTTCCAGAAAGAAAAACAACAAATTCCAGTGATGGCTTAGTATATTTAACAGAAAAATCATTCAAAGACATCCATATGAAAGAATAAATGCCATGTGTCTGGAACTTGGCAGAAATTTAGGTAAACTAAGGTGGGGGGTGGCATTTAGGTAAAAAGTAAACTGACTGTTTTTGAGGAATCAGGCACCAAGAGACTTATTTAATGGTTCAAAATATGAGTGATTCAGGAAAATCTCTAATAAGATTAACTTCTCCCACTCTAACCGACCACCAGAAATGTTATAATTTCTTATCCTTTTTCTCCATCATTTATAAATTTTTAAAGTATGCCTCATTTCATTTATTCTGATGGCAGTTTGAGACCTCTTCCTAGCTTCTTACCATTTGATTTTATTGTTACTTATTAGCTTTTCCAAGATAGATTCAAACAGCACACTGAGGAATGGGAAGATTGTTTTTCCTTTTGACATCCGTTGAGAGTTGATTTATTAGTTTGAATGGGACATATCTCCATGTGAATCTGCTGGTCTTAAATATGAATATTAAATTGTATCATGAGTACTTTAGATTGTATTACACATAATCTACCAAACATGGAGTAGACTAGGGAGAAAGTGATCTATTCCTATTGTTTAATCCTGGGCATTTTTGACGTGAAATCTGTTTGTGCTCTTGCTTAGTTGGGGTTGGGGGATTTAGAGGGCTAAGCAGTATGGAACGGACTGAGGGGCACACTTTTGACCATCAGAAGAAGCCAACTCATTACCATGAATTTTTATCTTTGTGCTTATGTCTGCTATGTACCATGTACACTAAGAATTTTTTGGAGACAAAAGTCTGCTAAAGTGACTTCAACAGATCGGTTTTTCCCTTCATGTATCATGAAGTCCCAAGTCAATACTGCTCATTCTTTGAGGACTCAGCTGCAACGTGGCTGATATCCCTAAGGCCTTCAGGCCATTTCCTCATGGTCACAAGGTGGCTGCTGCAGTTCCAGCCCTCATTACTACACACAGCGGAAGACTAAAGAAAGAGATGGGAGTACCTGTGTCAGGAAAGCAAGAGCTTTTCCAGACACTCCGTAGCATATTTCTGCTCACATCTCATTTGCCATATATGTATCATATGGCTAACTCAAGAAAGAGCCCAATTGAGAAAGTTCTGAATGGGAGTTGAGTCAGTCACCCAGCAGGCTCTTGCATCACGAGTCCAGGTTGTTAAAATCATTAAAACACACATGCTAAATATGCATAGGTATTTTAGTAGGAGAACACAGATGACATCACATGGTATGATTAGGCCATTTAAGAGATCACAGGGATTTATAAAGGCTTTGCAAAACTTTGATCCATGATCTAGAAAATAAACAAGCCCAGTTCCCTCCTAGTTCCTATCACCTATTAACCTCCCCTGGGTGGCTCCAGCATCTGTATAAATAACCCGTTTGGCAGCCTACACTTTGGATCCTCTACATTTTCATCCCCAGTGATCAATTCCTCTACCCCACCCTCGCCACCCATTTCCATGATCACTCTTTGAATCTGTAACTTCTCCACCTACAAAGCACTTGTGTAATACATTGTGCTCAGGCTGGCAAGTCTCAGAAACAAAACCGTATATCCCACAGGAAGGAATGCCTTCTAAAACTGCTAGTAAAACAAAAGCTCTAATGATAAAGAGGTGGTTTAGGAAATCCAACTAGGGTATCTTAACTATAAACTACTAAACTTTGGTAACACAAGCCTCCAAGGTCAGTGGGGTCATGATAGGTGTTATAATGACCCCCTCCCAAAGATGTCTACAACCTAATCTCTGGAACCTGTGAATAGGTTATGGTACATACAATGGGGAATCAAGGTTACAGATGAAATGAAGGCTGTAAATCAGATGACCTTAGGATAAGTATCTTATTCTGGATTATCTGAATGGGCCCAGTGTAATCACAAGTGATCTTAAAAGTGGAATGATGTGAGAAGAGCTCAACTGGCCATTGCTGGTTTGAAGGTGGGAGGGGACCATGAGCCAAGGGAAGCAGGCAGCCTCTAGAAGCTGAAAAGGCAAGAAGATAGATTTTCCACCAGAGGCTCCAGAAAGGAATACGACCCTGCCCAAGCCTTCATTTTAGCCCAGTGAGACCTGTGTCAGCCTTCTGACCTCCAGAACTGTAAGACATTAGATTTGCATCGTTTTAAGCTACTAAACGTGTGCTAATTTGTTACAGCAGCAACAGGAAGTTAATACAGGATCGAAAAGCCTTTTCCAATTAGCATGGTTGGTTCCAGTTTGAAAACACTGATGAGACTCCTTCCAGAGAGGACACGGTGCTAATTAATCTGAGTTGTATCACTCGACAAATTCCTCTTAGAGCCTTCCAGATAACTCCTGACTGAAAATCCTGTTATAGGAATGTTTCATTAAGGTAACCTCCAAGTTCAGGGGCATTGACACATACTTCTTAGCACTCCTTGCCTCCTACTGGGCCCCGACCTTGATATTCCTTTAGACATTCTTTCAAGCCAAAAGCCCACATACAGAGACTGCCTTGAGACTTCTCCCAAATGCTACACTGACAACGCCCTCCTTTCTCATAGTTCAATGTGCAACTGGGTGGCTGCCCCAAGAGTTAATCACTCCGTCCTTGAGGTCACTTGGCAGAGTGTCAGTCAGACCTCTGAGAGCAGGAATTGTGCCTTAGCCGGAATCTTGCAAATGGAGTCGTGGTTGCTAAATCGCTTAAGACTTTCCAAAAGCAAAGCTGGAAGCCACGAATTCTCCAAGAGATAGATGTGTTTGGGGAAAATAAGATGACGTGGAAAGCAAACTATGTGAAGCACATTCTTGAAGCACTAGCACATTTGAACGATGATGAAACAGCAGCTGGACTAAGTGTACACTTGATTTCTCCTTGTTGGCCTGATGCCTCACTGCGACACAGGCCTCACTCTTGGTTAACCTGTAGCTGCGCTTACGACTCTTTCCTTCCTGATATCAGTGAATAAAATAAAACTCGAGTGGATAGCAGAATTAATACTTTCTTTTCTTGAGCGTATTGCTTCTATACTGTTTGGCCTCTTGAAATCAGTTATCTTGAACACAAAATATTAAAGATTTTCTTCCTAGACCATTTCCTGACACAGCCCGCAATCTAGCTCTTTGAGAAGGAAATCCTAGCCTCACCAACCAATTCTATTCAAGTTACTCCTAGTCTCCTACTGAGTGTCAAGTTGGACTTTTTATTGTAAAATTTGCACTGAACATGTGTTCCACACACGCAATTCAAATACCAATCTCCCAAACTGGGCCTAGTCCAGGGGCAGATGGGGGTTAGGCATTGGTCAGAGAAGGAATCAGGAATATGTATGGCAATGGCAAGGAGCCACTCTTCATCCTAACTCTTCTTTCTAATGGAATTCAGCCACCACGAACAGAGGGCCCCATGGCATTGAGGAATTTTAGGGGCAAGAGCACAGGACTAATGAGAAATCTGGAAACAAAATGCAGATATGTTTCCTTTCTGTCCCAAACAAATCCTTCCCCATATTTGTTTCATGTAGATTATATCTTCAAAGTTATAAGCCTCTCTTCTTGTGAGTACAAAATTTAAGGAGATTAAATGAACTTGTGGTTAAAATTCCTTCCAATAACCAATTTTGCTGCCTTTAGAGAACTTGAGGGGCATTATGATCCCTTCAGTCCACACATTAAATCAAACATTCTTGTGAGTGTTGGGAATGCATCTTGTGTCATATATCACTTTTCTCTACCATCCAAGCTGGCACAAATTCTATGATAGAGGAGAGGGAGTGGACAGAGAGAGATCTCTTCCTTTTCTTTTAAGGCCACTTATACCATTATAAAGGCTTCAACGTCATGACCCAATCTAACTCTAATTACCTCCCAAAAGTCCCATCTCCATATGCCATCACATTAGGGGTTAGGGCTTCAACATGGGAATTTAGGGGTGTATATGGCACAAACATTCAATCCATAACAATTTGGATGCAAAATTCCTTAACAAAATACTAGCAGAATCCAGGAATATATAAAAAGAATCATGTACCATGACCCAATGGGGTTTATTCCAGGGCTTCACAACTAGGTTAATGTTTGAAAGTCAACCAGTCAATCTAATCCACCATATTTACAGGTTAAAAAAAGAACAGTGTTGTGGTTGCCAGGGGTTACCAAGAGAATGGCCGGGTATTGGGTGTGACGCTAGAAGTGCAAGAAGAAGGACCATTGTGATGGTGAAAATGTTCTATTTCTTGACAATATCAATACCCTGGTTGTGAGATTATTCTCTAAATTTGCATGTTTTCATTGGGAAAACTGAGTAAAGGGTACAAGGGATCTCTTTGTTTTATTTCTTAAAATGGCATGTGAATCTACAATTATTTCAAAATAAATATTTTAAATAAAAATATCGATTTAATTTCTTGGAAATGTGATCTTTCTAGTTAGCAAAATAAAATTAAAAAGGTAAAATCAATTTATAATTATGTATTTTATCTAAGCCAATATATCCAAACTATTATCTCAATATGTAATTAATTTACAGATTATTAGTCAGGTATTTTGCCTTCTGTCTCAGTCAGCTCAGGCTGACAGAGCAAAAATATCATAGACCGGGCTGCTCAAACAACAAACAAGTCTCACCATGCTGGAGCCTGGGGAGTCCCGGGGGCAGCCTGCAGAGCTGGTGTCTAGTGAGGGTCTGCGGCTGGTTCGACGACAGCGGGCCTCTCACTGTGTCTTCACATGGTGGACAGAGGGAGCTCTAGTCTCTTTCTCTTCTTAAAAACGACACTAGTTGCATCCCAGGCGCTCCACCCACAAGACTTCACGTGACCCTTATGACCCCCCAGAGGCCCACCTGTTAATACCACCCGGCTGGTGTCACATGCCCGTTAGAGCGGGGATCGAGTCACCTCCTCCCAAAGCGCCTGTGCCGAGTGGCGGGAAGGCGTTTCCCGAGGGGAGACCATGGTAGATGTGCACCAAGGTGGTGGGGACAGCTCCTCTCATGCTCCTTTGGAGTGACTATGCTGCTTCTCCGTCCACAAGCGGGGTCTGTTTCCCTCCTGTCGAAGCTGCGCTGGTCTCAAGGTTTCTGGGTTGATTCAGGTTTTCTGAGAAACAGAAGATGAAACGCGCCAGGAGTTGATTATGGGAAGCACCTGTGGGGAGGAAATTCTGGAGAGAAAGTTGAGAGCGCCGTCAAACCCATGCAAGTCCCATCCTGAGTGAAGGAGAGAGGGAGAGACAGCTGGGTAGAAGTGTCTAAGAAATATTTGGTAAAGCCACTGGGGATTCCTTGAGCCAAAGTTGACTGAAAAGGGAATCCCGTGTCTCTCAGCAATAGTACCCAGCCTGTGGCCTCTGCACAAACTCAGCGATGAGTTCCAAAGCATGGTAGCTGAGGCCCCGATCGCTGACGTTCCTTGCAGTGGGTGGTCCGCAAGATACATTCCCTGGGCCATCGCTGTGCTTGCTTTACCAGTGAAAGGCAGCAACAGTGAAGCCATGTGATTTCCACGGCTGGCCTTTAAGAGACCTTGTAGCTCCACCTTGACTCTCCCGGAATGCTGACCTGGAACTTCCTGTAAGGGACTGAGGTGCCCCCGCCAACAGCCAACACTAACTGCAGGTGTGTGAGGCTTTCTCCTGTCTGTCAGCTCAGCCAACCCTCCAGCTGAAAGCTACTATGTCACTGAACCCAAGCAAAGGCCGAAGAGGAACCACCCAGCCACCCCAAGGAATCTTGAGGGGTAATAGTCACTGCTGTTGTAAATCACTAACTTTGGGGGGGATTTCTTAGCTATCAGTAGTTCATTGGAAAAGAATATAAAGGTGGTCAGTACTTGGGTGGCCCAAACTCAGCATATGTCCAGTATGTCACTGTATTATCACTAACAAAGAACACCGGCTCTGTGAGAGGATTCTGCCTCATTTTTGATAGCAGAGGTCAGGACCTTTAGAAAGGAAAGCAGAATTCAGGAATAAACTACACCTAGCATTCCTAATGGGACCACAGGAGATTCATCTAGAGCAGCTGTTCTCAATTTTGCATATACTCTGAGCCCACCTTGAAAACACACTGCTGACTGTGGTTTGGGGTGCAGCTTGGGGATCCAGTTTCTTAAAGCTCCCTAGGTGATCCTGAAGTGCAGTCAAGGGTCAGAGCCCGACCTAAAGGCGTCCCTGCCCTTTTCATACAGGCACGCCCCTCCTTACCATGCCTCGCTTCATGTTGTTTTCTTTACTAATTTAAGGCAAGACGCTCCACCAGCAGAAAGGTTGTGACTTGCTTTACTGTGATTCTTGCTCTACTGTAGTGGTCTGGAACAGAAGCCACAGTATCTCCGAGGTACGGCTGCGTTTTCTATAATCCTATCTTTTGAGGGAGGAAGTGATGGCAGATATGTGGACTGGGGTCCAGCAGACCTTGGTGGCAGCTACCTGCCTGCTCCCTGTTCCCTCTCTGCCACTCTGGGGGCACTGCCAGGCCTTCCTCAGTTCTCCCTTTCTTAGTGTGAACATTTAACACACTTTCCTCCCTGCATTACCCAAGGCCCTGCATGGATTCGCGCACCGTTGGTTTGCGTGTTCAACTGCTTCGGGTGGCGTGAAAGACCAAGTTGCCTCCCTATGGGAATCAAGCGAGTAACCGCATGAGTGTGAGGCCCCTCCACGGACGCCCCTCCACTCTTAACCTCTGTGACCTTAGGCAAGTTGCTTTGCTTCCCTTGACTTCAGTTGCCTCATCTCTAATATCAAAGTGTCCCACCCTCCTGAAGTCCCATTGGTTCCCCTGGTCACTTTCATTTGACAATTACTCTGGTTACCAAGTTTGTTCAGCTTTATAGGAATAGCAGAGAACCCAAAGTCACTTCCATCAGAATTCTACAGGGATATTAAATATATCCCTGCTTGAATTTATCGTCAACCTCAATGAACAACTGGGAATTTAAAATGTTCACTCAGTGCCAGGAGAACAAATACAGAAAAGCAACCGTGTGGGAAGTCTCTTTGAAACACTCAGTTCTCAGATCTCTCTGCTGTCAACTTGCAAATGATTTTCACCCCTAAAGTGCAACAGGTCTGTTGTATTCTTATACTTATTTGTACACATCAAAAATAGCCTTCCTTTAACTCATCGAAACATGTAATCCCAGGGGATAAACAGCATGGTGTCTATGGGTCCACAGTGTTTTCAAGAAGTCGTGCCTGTGCAGAAGTAGGTTAGGGAGTAAGGGACAAAAAGTGTAACTAGGAATTGTCTCTCTGGAAAGGTTCATTAGGCGACATATACAGTGATGGTCAGAAAGTGGGAGAGGGGCCGATACCCAAAGACAGCAAATATATCAAACTATTCTTAGCCCCCCACCCCTTGCACACACACATACTTCTCCTCAAATCTTTGGCTTAGCAACTAGCGCTAGGATGAGTGGTTTACACTTGAAAAGTTTCCCTGCTGGTGGACACTGGCTGGGTCTCTCTCTCTAATCTGGGTCACTAACATGAACTCTATTTTTTTTTTTAATGAGTTCCTGAATTATCCCCTTTTTTGATAGCTCACCTCTCTCTTTTTTCTCACCCTCTCCAATGACATGGAAGCAGGATTACTGTCCAGCAATGAGACAATGAAAAAGATCCAAGGCCTACACAGGGAGAAAGGAGCTTCTCAGTGTCTGAACAATCTATAGACAAAGACTGGAAATGCTGGCATTGAAAGTGTCAAGTGGTGTTTCTAAACTCTGGCAAAGAATTACAGTTAGAGTTTCTGGCACATTTAGCAGTGTTTGGTGGTTGAAGTTCAAGGAAGACTGGTTTGAAACATAGCCCAAATAATCGTTCTCGAGTTTATATAACAGGGACAAAGGACAGGCTGAAATCCATCTGTGAAGTGCAATTGGAAATCTGCTGAAGGAGAGAGAGAACTTCATTGCTAAATATGGGGAGATTTAAGACGGATTTTACATTCTGCCAAACAGTACCCCTTACATCCTATAAATCCAAGTCTGTATTTTGCAGAAAGAAAAACATAACCATCACCTTTAAACATACACTATAGGGGAGCCTCGCCAGTGATTTCCAAAGCAGCTAATCTTTGAAACACAGGGAAATCCTGAGGTTTTCAATGTAGGCAGAGGCTGGACAAAGTGTCCAACTCAAAGAGACCTTGAGAGCACAATTTTATCTAAGCTAAGTGCCTGGAGCTATGAGCTCAGGCAGAGCTGAAAGTCTACAGTCTGCTTTTCAGATAAAAACCCCAGACAACTGAATTGAGTGTTTTAA
The DNA here is from genome assembly GCF_964146895.1 of Miniopterus schreibersii. NCBI lineage: Eukaryota > Metazoa > Chordata > Mammalia > Chiroptera > Miniopteridae > Miniopterus > Miniopterus schreibersii. The sequence continues at coordinate 35,046,754 of NC_138111.1, forward strand.
AAACTGGCAGGTGCAGGGGACGTTGTATCATTTTATCCCCTTAGTCTCTAGTGAAATGACCCAGCCATTCTCCCACCCACAAAGGGAGCCTTTGATAAAGCAGGTACAGTAGACATGTGTTTCAGGATATTTCAGAAACCAGGAAGCATCTGCCTGTTTTGGTAAAAAGTCTTCACCATACATACCATAACAACAAAAACAAAACAAATAATCAAAAAATAATCCAAATATTTAAGCCTAAACCTTCGGGATCAGCTAGATCTGGATTTAAGTCCCAGGGTACAACCTCCTAGGTAGCAATATAACACTGACCAAATAATATGATCTCTTGGAGCCTCAGTTTCTTCATCTGCAGAATGGGATAATAATAATGATTGCCTAATAATATTGTTGGTATAATTAAATAATGTAATGACTGGCACATTGCTGATATTAATAAAAGTTATTTGTGTTTCCTATTAATATTAGAAGGTAGAGTTATAAAACAGAAACGTAATGTTTTCTGAGTTGCTCTTTTTTTTAACAGCTTTTTTAAGATATAATTTACAAGGCATTAAATTCACTGTTTAAAGTACACATTCCATTGGTTTTTTAATTTATTTACAGAGTTGTGCAATCATCACTATAATCTCATTTTAGAACATTCTATAACCTCCAAAGAAACCCATACCTGTTAGCTGTCATGCCCCATTCTCCCTCTCCCCAGCCCCTGGCAAGCTCTAACCTACTTTCTGTCTCTTTGGATTTGCCTATTCTGGGCCTTTCATGCTAATGAAATCACACAGTAGTATGTGGTCTCTTGTAACTGGTGTTATGGTTTGTTCTTGATTTATTTTTACATGAATAGTAGCAAGTGAAAATCACAACGATTCTCTGTTCAATTATCTCATTGGTTGAATTTTAAAAGATTGACACAAGATTTGAGAAGGGAATGGTTAAATGCCATATTCTTTTTCAGCAACCATTAAGCAAATAAATCATGCAGTTTGATCACATTAGTGCCTAACAGCCTTTCCTTGTTCATTTGTTTTCTCTGGACCCAGTCCTCAGCATTTGGCTGCATCATGAAGAAACTCCTTCCAGCATTGAGAGTGCCCTTGACTTTGGCCAAGGCTGACACACTTGTTCCTACAGCAAAGCCTACACTGCACCAAACAGCTCCCTCCATGAGGCTGTGCGACATGACAGAAGGGGGCCTAGTATGGATGCAGGAGATCTGGTTCCAGCCCTGACTCGGCCACCGACCTCAGGCGCTGAGAATTAAAGAAGGTAATGAACATGAAAGTGTCTTGGGAAGTGTCCATGTACCAGTTAGGGCTCTTGGATCATAGGAGTGGACCTGCTGGGTGATAAGGAGCTTCAATGTTTAACTTTTTGAAGAACTGCCAACTTGTTTTACAATGCCAACTTGTTTTACATAGCAGCTGCACCATTTTACATTCCCACTAGCAGTGCAGGAGGCCTCCAACTTCTCCACAGCCCCACCAACACTTATTTTCCTTTTTAAAATAATTATACCTGTCTTAGTAGATGTGAAGTGGTGTCTCATTGTGGTTTTGATTTGCATTTCTGTAGTGATAATGATGTTGAGCTTCTTTCTATGTGCATATTGGTCACTCGTATATATGGTCTTTGAAGAAATGTTGATTTAAGTCCTTTGCTCATTTAATTGGGTTATTTGTCTTTCTGTTGTTGGCTTATGGTAGTTCTTTATATATTCTGGATATGAAACCCTTATCAGGTATAAGATTTGCAAATATTTTCTCCCATTTTGCCGGTTACCTTTTTATTTTCTTAATAATTTTCTTTGATGCATAAAAGTTTGGTGAAATCCAATTTATCTATTTTTTCTTTTGTTGCTCTTGCTTTTGGTGTTATATCTAAGAGACCATGGCATAAAGAGTTACACCTATATTTTCTTCAAAGAGTTTTATAGTTTTCGCTCTTACACTTAAGTCTTTGATTCATTTTGAGTTGATTTTTGTATATGGTGTGAAGTAAGGGTAGTTTTTACATTTTTAAATGGTTACATTTTACATAGTTATATGTAAGTGCCTACATAATATACTCACTTTTGCCTCTTGACTCATGAAGCCTAAAAAATTTACTATCAGGCTCTTTACAAAAAAGCTTGCCAGCCCCTGTAGCCTGTTGCAGTCCTTGCAAATAGAGTGCTTAGTAAGTGTTTAACAAATAGATTCATTAAACAAAATGTAACTCTTCTACTGAGTACAAGGGGATAGAGGAGGGGTTTCAAAGATGAGTGAGAACTCATTAAATCCAACCAGGAATTAATTATACCTGGCTGAGAAGCCAAGTACTAGACATCAAAAATTCATCTGTGCAAAGTCAGTCCTGAATGGTGATAAAAGGTGACATGTAAGAACAATCTCAAATTGTTTTTAGAACAAGATGCAATATAATTTGGAAAAATATGTGCCATAATGTGCACATACACACTCATGCACAAGCACATTTCCTCTTCTTTGGTAAAAGTCTAAAAAAATTAACAGAGATAGTGAGCCACCAATGGGACTGGGATTACTGTCATATGAGAAGGAAGAACATTTGCAACATAGGGTGAGTCTCTGTTCACCCTTTTTCATTAACAGGAAATAGTCTTCACCAATTATTGACTGTCTGTGGATCCAAGAATTTAAATGAATATGCTTTTACAGCAGGAATCCGTCTCCCTTATGACAGCCTTCTGGAGGAGGTCCAGCTGTTCCTGTTCACAAGTGTGAAAGGAATACATTTCACATTTCAGTCTCTCTTGATGGACAAAATCATAAATGAAGCAAAAAACCCCAAGATAGTGTCTGCCTCCCTTCATATTTATGCTGCTATGCCAGTGGTTCCCCCAAACTTGTCAAGAAATACTTTGAACAGTGTATCAGTTAAGGATTGAGTTTGACAGTAATAGGAAATTCAGTGACTGAAACCAGAAGCTTCGTTTCACCTGCGTAAAAGAGGTATGGAGGCAGGCAGTCCAGGGCCCTTTGGGCCTCTTGCCACACGGCCATCCGTAGTATGTGGTTTAATGCCTCAGGGTCACAGAAGTATCTTTACCTCTCGCTTCAAGTTCAGGTACCAGGGAGAAAGAAGGTGGGCAAATCGTGCGTGTCCAATGAATCTGTGCTCTTTCCTTAAATCCTCCCCTAGTGACCTTTATTTCTATCTTATTGGGCAGAACTGTGTCACACAGCAACTCATAACTCCGAGAGGGACTGAAAATGTAGCTTTCAGCTAGGTATAAAATTTTCCTGTTAGTTAGGAAAAAGAAGAAATGGATAATATGTCCCAAGAGTGTCTGCCACAAATAACCCTTTGATTTGGAAAACCCAGTATGTCAGACACCCATCCTCTAGTTAGTGTCTTGACTGTTACTTCTCAAACTTTAATGTGCATATAAGTCACTTGGGAATGTCACTAAAGATGCAGATTTTGATTCAATACATCTGGGGAGGGATTTGGATTTTGAATTTCTAAGGTCGGCCGACCATACTTTGAATAGTAAGGTCTTAAATGGCTGGATCTTCTCATCAATCAGAAAAGAAATGGACTGTTTTCTTGTTTTCGATTTGTTTTAACGTATAAATTTAAAATTTAAATCACATTCCCACTACATGCCTACTAATATAATGAAATAAGAACTATCTAAATGGCCTGTAGTATTCTTGACTATATTTTAAACTTGGAATCAAATAATGAAGATCAAACAAACAGAAACTGTGGGGGCCCTTACAAGTGACCTGACCTTGTCAAAACCTCAATAGCGTAAACCAGTGATACCAGATCTTTCTCAGTCAATTTATGGTCTCCTGTCTTGTCTTTACCCTGAATTCCAAAGGAAGGAAGAGGGTGGGGGTCAGGGAGAGGTCTGGTCTGAGGTTGTCATCTGCTCAAGCTAGCTTCCGCTATGATGTCTTCCTCTCAACCAATCTTGGGTCAAGTCGTCTCTTCTCTGTGAGATGCAGATTCCCTACCCTGCTTCATTCTGGTGTCCTCTACTAGGTCCCCACAGCCCTGACTCAGGTCCTTCCTGCTCCATTGCCTACCTCTGTACCTCTCTCAGGAAGACACACCAACTTTCAGATTCTTTCACTAGGCTCCAGGGTTAAAGGAACACAGGTTTCTTTCCCTGAGTGCTCCAAGTTGCATTCTTTTCTTTCATCTCTCTCCTCTCTCCTCTCTCTCTCTCTTCTCTCCTCTCTCCTCCCCTCCTCTCTCCTTCAATTCTGATTCTGATTCTATCCTAGCTTGTTCCATTCCATTCCATTCCATTCCATTCCATTCCATTCCATTCCATTCCATTCCATTCCATTCCATTCCATTCTTCTTATACCACAATGAATCTTTAGAGTTGCCCAGTCCAATGTGGCTAGTGGCTATAAAACATTTGAAATGTGGCTGGTCTCAATGGAGATTACTGTAAGTGTAAAATATGCACCGTAAACTGCAGCTTAATATAAATAAAACATTCATTAGAAATTGTAACATTGAAAAAACAATAACATGTTGACTATATTGGGTTAAATAAAATAATTACTGAAATTAATTTCACCCTTGAGGGGTGGATGTATTATCTTGGCTTGGTGAGTCAGAGGGTTCTGTTATTCTGGCCATTACAAATCAATTCAGGGAAGAACCATTGACTCAAGCTCAGTTAATCAGAGTTAATCTTGGAATTTTTGCTAGGATATTGGGAAGGAAAAGTTCACTTTCTATTGAGGTTGCCAATAGATAAGTAGGGAGTTTCTTGCAGTCATCTTGCCACCATGCTGGGAGAGACTTACCTGAGACTGGATAGAGTTCAGGAGCAAGTCCAGCCAAAAAGATGGAGAGAGATGGCTTCCTTATGACATCATTTGAGCATCTGGATCTAGCAGAGCCTAAAACCAAGACCATCCCTGAATTGCTTAGTCCTAATCATTAATAAAGTTCATTTCTAACTTATGTCAGTTCATATTAGGTCTCTGTTGCTTGCAATCAACATGCCATGTCCTATCTCCACAAATCAAGGGTCCTCAGGAGTGTTTTGTTTTCCTTGCCATTACATAATATAGTATAAAACAAACAAATTTCAAATCACAAATTCCATACATATATGAGGCACCACAATTTATTGGTTTTTCTAAAACTAAACTTTATTGTTGAAATGGAATTTGGACAAAGTTCGGTAATACAATTATAGGATTATGTAGCCTCCTCTTCCCCCTGCAACCCCCTTTTCCAAAAATCATTGAGAAAATAATTCTGAATATATTCTCTAGTAGATTATGTGCTCCATAAGGGTAAGTCCTGTTTCTCACAATTGTTATTACACCAGTGCTTGATACATAGCTCAAAAAGTTGGCGTATGAGTACGAAGTTTCTCTGGATTGCTGTGTGTACTGGGTCCTCCATACCTTCACTGACATGGCAGTGCCTGTATATACTCAAAAGAAAAAGGCATACTCTCCACAACGCTGAGACTGTTGTAATGATGTTCAGTTTGTTTCAAGGACCTTCCCGTGGCCAGCTTTAGTGTGCTTAATTGGTCCTGGATCAGTTCAGAAATAACCCGATTTAGCAGATTAGTAACTATTACACTATATGAAATATTACCAGAGTTCAGATCATCTGTGGTTGCTCAGTAAACTCTCAAAATTTAGTGGCTCAGTGGAAGAGTATAGGCTCAAAGAAATGGATTTCAGTCAATACGAGACTGTAATAATACATGGCAAAGACTGAACTTTAATTCATTGGGAAAAGGCTGGAATGTTCAGTAAATGAATGATGTTGGCACAACTGGCTATCCATCTGGAAGAAAATAAAATTAGTCTCCTATCTTACACATTTTACAAAAATAAACACCAGATGGGTTAAATATTATTTAATATTTAAGTGTTAAAAACAAAATAATAAAAGTGCTTGCAAGAAAATCTAAGATACTGCATGTACAATCTAGAAATGGGGAGACCATCCTGCAAAGACTGTAATTCTGGAAGCTGTACAAGAAATTAGAGATATTTGGATATGTAAAAATAGAATCTTTTCTATGGCAAAAGATTCCATTGAAATTATAAAGGACAGACAAAAAAGTGGTAATTCAGATGACAAAGTTGATATGTAACATTGAAGAGCTCTTACAGATTGTCAAGAAAAAGACAAATGACCTAATTTTTGAAAATGAGCAAAGGATGTAAATAGACAGTTCACAGGGTGGCAAATGCAAATGCTAACATGCTATGAAGAAATGAACAAATTCATGAGCTGTCAGAGAAACAGAAAGTAAAGCAATAGTTTAATATTGTTTCTATCCCTTCAGCCGGCCAAAAATTAACGAGTGATATTCAGTGCTGGTAGGGAAAGGGATATCCATATTTTTGGTGGAAATGTGAATTGTTGTAGAATTTTTGAGCAGGAATCTGGCCACATCTGTTAATATAAAAAATGTATATATCCTTCAATTAAGCAGTTTTGTTTTTTTTCCCTTGGACTCTATCCCATAGAAATAAAGGCACTAGTGCATGTGAATTCATATACAGAGATGTTATTACAGCTTTGTTTTTAGTGGTCAAAAATTGGAAATAAAAATGAATGCTCCTCAAAGGGGAAAAGTTGAATAAAATATGGTTTTTTTACATCACGGAATACATGTATAAATGTATGAAAGACTGAGTTGAATCCAAGGTAACAGTTTACTTAGATTCCCATAGTTATTGTTGGAGAAGAGAGGAAAATATAGAGTTCACGTAATATAATCTCATTTTAAAACCAATGATGACAAGCTCCATCTCTGGATGTTTATGAGCTTTTTTATGCTTATGTATCATATGAGAGCATAAAAAATAGAGAAGAAAACATACTAGGTTGTTAACATTGGTTCATTCAGGAGGAGAGCAATGTAAGTGGAGAGGGGGACTTATGTTAAAAAGGAAAACAAGTAAAATAAAAATCTCCAAACTGCTTATCAGAAAGATATTTACTCCTTAAGTTCTTGAGATACCCAATTCCCATGAAAACTCAGATTTAAAACCAAACAGTAGCTATTCCTGCCCACTCACAGTCACGTGTGTTTGCAGGCAGGCCTTGTCCATACAGTCCTGCATCTCCTAAGGACTGGGGTGTGTTCTGAGAAATGCGTCATTAGGCACTTTTGTCATGTGACCATCACAGAGGGCACTTCCACAAGCCTAGATGGTCTAGCCTGCTGCACACCTCGGCTACAGGGCACAGCCTATTGCTCCTAGGCTACAAATCTATTACTGTACTATAAATCGTAGGCAATTGTAACACAATGGTAAGTTATTTGTGTATAAACATATCTAAACATATAAAAGGTACAGTAAATTATGGTATAAAAGATAAAAAATGATACACACATATAGGGCACTTATCATGAATGGAGATTGCAGGACTAGAAGCTGCTCTGGGTGAGTGAGTGAGTGAGCGAGTGAGTGAGTGAATGTGAAGGCCTAGGACATCACTCTACATGATTAAAGACTTTATACACACTGTCCCACAAGCCCTCCCCTCTTCCTTCTGACAGGGTGAGAAATAGAACATTGAAGCTGTCAGTTCTGCTCTATGAACAGGAGTGTGGGCTGGACTGATTGAAAATATCAAGAACCTGGCTGGGTAAGGCACAGATCACCATAACAGTGGCTGTCAGGAAGGAGTGAAAGGTGGCTTGAAGATCAATGGAAATAAGAAATCAAGATGGTAAGATAAAGAAACATAAGGGATTGTCATGGCAATATGGTTTTGGCTATTGCATGTTGGAGCAGTCGCCAGATTAAGGAACTTTGTGGTATTTGTTTAAAAAAAAAAGGGGGGGGGAGTGTGTTTTAACATGAAGAGGGTGTAGTAGAACTGAGGATTCAATATTTTGACTTTGGAAATTTGTATTTGGTTTCAATGACCCTGCCTGGCACAAACACAAAACTGATGGAAGAACTAAGACTTATCTATCTTTTATATCATTACAACCTGAAAATATATCCAAAGTACAGAGACAGGCTGGCTCCACACTACCACAGAAAGCTTATACTCAAGTGGCACTTAATACTGATTAAGGTGGCTCCTGTGGGCCTGTGTCCTTTTACAGGATCTTAGGTCCTCAACAGAGGATTTACAGCAATGTCCTCTGAAGACCATCAAGCTATACCTGAGAGGGACTTAGTGCCCTCTGAGTACATAGTACTGGGGAGACAGGCTCCTCTGTGGCTGAAGCAGGTCAGTGGCTGACTGACTGGGATGTTATCTGTGCACTAAAAATTGAGGTGCTGTGAGGGACAGGGAATCTATTGCCGAGCTCCACAGATATTGCTCTCATCAGAGAAAAAAACATCCACCTGAACCACAGATCCTTCGATTTCTTACAGGAGATTCAACTCCATTATAATCTTACGGGACTACCATCTTGTATGCGGTCCACCGCCCTAAATGTTATGTGTGAATTCTAGTCTTCTCAGAAGTTATATAATAAACAATTTCTGGTGTTCGGGCAGAGAATATTTTGGAGTAACATGTTGATTGCCTTAGAAAAATAGATGTTGAGTACATCTATCCACCAAATACAATTTTTATCCATTCATCTAAACATCCATCACTACTCTGTCAATTCATCCAAAGTCCACAATAGGTGGACAATAGACAGATATCTCTAACTTACCACGCTCATGAAAAACTGGAGATGATTTGGAGGGGAGTGGGGAGCGGGCAGAAGGTCTCAAAACATTATAGAGAACACACTGGACTCAGAAAATTGAGTGGAAAATTTGGAATGTGTTGGTCTCAGAAAAATGAATTAGAAAATTGGGAATCATTTAGTTCAAAGTACCTGGCATAAGATTAAGCAAACACCCCATGATGACTGACCTGCCTAAGAGTAGATACTCATGTATACAATTGAAACAAAAGTTTCATGACACAGTAATACACTCAGCATACTTTACTATTTTCTATTACTATTCTATTCTTTCTCTCTAAAAAAAAAAAAAAAAAATTAAAATTGATTGTCAGAACCCAGGAATGGGTCACAACTGCAGTTTGAAAAACACAGCCACAGAGCAGCATGGGTGCATTTGTATTAGGGCTACTTCAGTTTTGGGAATTTCAAGGTCACATTTTTACTTTGTTACTTGTTAAAGTTCTAAGATAGTACATTTGTCAAAGAGAACAGCATCTTTCCAGCCCTCCACTTGCACATTTCCTCAGAGTTTTGAATGAGAAACAGGGCAGTCACTTCCTCTAAGGGGGGCAAATTGGGGACCTAAGTCTTCCCTAAGTCATACATCGATTTGTTGTGGACTTGGTTTTTCACTGTCTTCCACCACACAAACTTCCTTTTCTCTCTTTGAGTTTCTTTCTCTTATCTCTGGCTAATTCTTCTTGTTTTCAATTTTATTCAGTCAACTACATTTTATTAATTTAGAAACTCCAGGATGAACAAGAAAACACCCTCCACCTGTGAGTAACTAGTGGCTCCGGCGAGGAAACAAACAGGTGAAATAGAGCGAGACGTTAAAGAGAGGACCACAGAAAGTGCTCCGGCAGCAGAGAAAGATGGGTCTGCCTGACAAGGCCCACGTGGAGATGGTTTCTCAGAAGAGAGGTGTTTGGGAAAGAAAGTAACCTAACTAACTTTACCTGGGGTGAAAGATGGCATTCCTGGAAGAGGGAACAGCATGTGCCAAGACATGGAGGTGGGGAGAACATGTTAGTTACATTTATCTGGAGTCACAGCAGAGTGACATGAAATGAGGCTCAGCTGAAGGCCCCGCTGTGCACGCTCTCACTGTCTGCTCTCTGGGAGGATGCAAGAAGGGGTGGCTTCAGATTTCAGGGTCTCAGTCTTCCTTCTTTACTGCTAGACTACAGTCTACCTAAAGTCTGGAAGGTCTTACCATCTAAATCCCCAGTGCGTGGTATAGGGCCTGGTGTGGATGCAAAGGGCATTCAGAGGAATATCAATCAGTTCACCCTAGGAGCCCAGCACTTGGCAGGAATCTGAACCACATGTCCCGGCTGTGCTCTGATCTCCAAGCTGAATGACATGGAATTGCAGGGCTCTGGAAAAAACAAACATTCGCTTTCGCTAAGACCTTTTTTCAAAACTACCCCTTCCTGGTAAGATGTTGCAGATGAATTAATAACTTAAAATTATTCTCATCCTGCCCCCAGATCCTGAAGATAAGAAAATTAGAGGCATGAATAAAAAATAGTAATATAAAAATAATTGACTTGTGATATCCGAGTTTTATAGTTCTCACTAGCTACCAATGCTCAATAACAGGTTTATGGTTATTTTTAATACTCTCATGTAAATGTGAAAATCATCAAAGAAAGAATTGAATGTTACAGTTGGGGGATCCCTTAGAGCTTAATCTGGTTCATCCCTCTCATTTTACAGTTGAGGAAAGTGGGGCCTAGATGATTTTAATAGAGCTACCCCAAATAATTTTATATCAGGTAATTAAAACCAACCAAAAAGCTATGACTCAGTGCAACTTACCTTGTTAGCACATATCCCTTTAGTCTCTTGAAAATGTGTGTGTTCCCATAATAAAACTTGTATCATGCTGTTTATAATTTTTGTATCATGCCTTTTTCACTAAATATGTTTTGAGGTTTCCCCCCAAATCTTTGTTATTCACAAATTTGTCACTCGCATTTTCACATAGCTAGTGACTATATAATGTCTCATTGTATGGATATACCATAATTTATTTGACCTATTTCTTGTTATTGGGCATTTAGGTTGTTTTGCATCATAGTTGTTGTTATTAGAAATAAAACCTTTGCACCTAAATCATGGTTTCTCTCTGATTATTTCTTAAGGAGAGAAATACCAGTTTGGTCAAAAGGTGTGGACACATTTCAGGCTTCTGACACATACTACTAAGTTGATCAGTCCAGGAAAGATTTGCTGATTTACCATGAGCAATATGTTTCACATAGTTTTTGAAATCTTACCAGCTTTGGACCAGTTATTCCAAATAATGTGGAATTCAAATTTGCCCTAATTTTATTCATTTAAAAATACTAATAATTATGATGCAACTATTAGTTTGAGGAGTCAAGAGATCTTATTCTCAAATTGTAACTGAATCTGTAAGGGCTAAGGGAGAAATGTGTGACCAAGGGTCAAATGAGCAATGTCCAGGAGTTTTCCTGTAGGGGTCACTGTTGCTGTCAACTTATGCCTGCAAGGAAATGAAAATAAAGTCATGCATTTAAGAATGCACATTCATTTTTAATGCCTGCTTTGTCTACCTTCTCTAAATTGCAAAACTGCCGGATAGCATTATAATGCCAAGTTCTTTATATAATAACACACCACTCTCTCCACTCAACGTGCTCCTCCGTTTGAATTGATTAAGTATATGCTACTCATAGGAAAGGCACTGCTGCTTGCTCTTACTAGAGGAAGCATTAGCTAATTACCTAACACCATAAAGTGGTTTGAATGGCATATGCTGACCTGAAGAAGAGAAGGGGGAAAAACCCAAACATCCATGGCTGTGTACCGCAGGATCCCCTCCCTGCGCTTTCTCTTTTCTGCTTTTCCCGTGAACCTCTCTGCGCTCTGCCTCAAAATCTACACATAAGACAAAATCAGATGTCATCTACATTCTATAGTGTCATTTTAGAACAAAGAGGTGCTTTTCCATCTTTAAGTTTTTATCAATGCAGCTCAAACACGCTCGCGCCGTCCCAGGCGCCGGGCCGACCTGGCTGCGCGGACACACCTCGGCCAGGCTCCGGGGCCGGGGCAGGGGACTGCCAGGTGTGGCTGGCGACGAATCAGCTCCCTCTACAAAGCAGGAGTCTTTCTCAATATAAAATGCAAAGTACCAGCGGTTTTCCATCGCCGCAGCCCCAGCCCCCTCGTCCGGTGATGTAGTGAGGGAGGGTATTTACTGTCTGCCCTTGGATTCCTCGTATTTAACTGAGCCCAGAGGCAGCCGCTTCTCCGAGCGCAGCGCCCGCGGGCTCGGGACTAGCCGCGCCCTGCAGGCCAGCGGCCGAGCTGACCAAGGGCTTTGACCAAGCCCGCGCTGGGCTGGGGCGTCCGAGAAGCTGAGGGAGCCCGTTTAGGAATCCAGGGGGTGCGGTGCAGGGAGGCTGGTGCTCGAACCTCAACGTCGGGTGAGGGCAGAGCGCTCAGCCCGGTGCCCGGCACGCCCGTCCCGCGGCGGGGGCTTGGCTCCCCTGCGCTCCTCCGGCAGCGGGGAGGAGCTGCGGCCGGGAGTTGGTGAAACGCGCTCACCTGTCGGAACCCGGATCTGGGCAGGGCGCGGGCCCGGCGGCCAGAGCGCGCCGGTCGCGGCAGCCGCGCGGGCGGCCCTCCCCACGCCAGGACGCCGCCGGCGGGGAGGCAGGTGTAGCGGCTGCTCCCGAAGACTCTAGCCCCCCAGCCCCGCACCTCAGCTCCCTGCTCGCCCCTTTCGTCCAGAGGCGCCACCGGCTTGGTGTGTCCCAAGGCCAACTCCGGCAGACGCCAGGGTTGCAGGTTCGAGACGCTCCGCCTCCTCCTGGCGGGCACTTGCGCCAGCAGGGACCTTTGCACTTGGTGTTAGTCTGCGGTCACTGCTGAGGTTTTCAGAACTCTCCAGACCAGGGACAGCCAGGACCTTTACTTCTAACCGACGCCGTGCCTGCAGCCTTCCTGGGACACCCCCAGCCCCGGGAGAGTCCGCTCTCCCCCGGGCACCGACGCCCCACCTGTCTCTCTCCGTGCCGTCTGCGCCCCCTGACTGGTGCCCGACTCCCTGACCAAGGTGTGCGCATCTTCCGCGGGCCCGCAACGCCCGCCGCTGAGCCCCGCTCGCCTCGTCCCGCCGGAGCGAGCGCGGGCTGCGGGAGCCCGGATCCCGGGGGCACTCGGTAGGTCCCCGTGCTCGGGACCCACCCCCGCCTCGGAGCCCACCCGCGAGGAGGGATTAAACCCGAGAGGTCCAGGTTTCCCTCTGACTCGGAAACCCAAGTCGGCCCCCGCCTTTTTCCTGCAAGCCGGTGCCCGTCGCGGGTGCGCCCGGCGCGGGGACCCGGGCGCTCGGGCCGCTTCGCGCCGTCGGGGGCGCGCACCATGGCGGGCTGCTGCTGCCTGTCGGCCGAGGAGAAGGAGTCGCAGCGCATCAGCGCGGAGATCGAGCGGCAGCTCCGCCGGGACAAGAAGGACGCGCGCCGCGAGCTCAAGCTGCTGCTGCTGGGTGAGTGACCCCCGCCCTCCAGCCGCGGCCCAGCCGGGGTCCCCGCCGGGCCTGGAGCCGAGCGGGCGCCCCGCAGCTCCCTCCAGGCCCGGGGTTTGCAGATGTCTTAGACGCCAGTTCTCGGCACCTCCATTTGGACGACTCCCGACTGCCCCCCAACAGGGTCGAGACGGAACACTTGACCTCTGTGTGCCTTCCCCAGCTGCTCTGGTTAGCCTCTGTCCCTAAGCCTCGACCTCCCACCCCTCGCCCCCCGCGCACGCGGATCCCGCAGAACCCCACCTGGGATGTTCGGGCCGGAGCTGTGGCGGGGAGCTGCCTGATCCACATCTTGGGTTCACTCTAGCCCTGGCCCCTGCTCTCTCAGTTCTAAATAAGTACTGTTGCCGGAGTGCTTACCAAGTGCAGGACTGTGCTAAGTTCTTACGGGCGTCACCGCAGAGTGATGCGGGCAGGTACTATATCCCCATTTTAGAGAATTAAAAATGGAGGCCCAGAAAGTGGGCGAATTAGACTTGACCAAGAAAAGGCAAAGGAGATACCAGGTCAGTCGTGGGGGTGAAGCCCAGGTCCTGGCCACTCCTCGACCTGTGACCCCCCTCCCTCCACTTGCCAATCCTGGCTCTCTCTGGGAGGCCTCTCTGTTTGCAGCAGACCCAAAACTCCCCTCCCCAGCTGACTCAGGTTCCTAGGATTCTGGCTCTTTTTGTCTCCTTGCTCTAGGTAGGACACATTTTCAAAAACAGAAAGAAACGTTTAAGGTTGCCCCATTTATGCCTTAGGGCCCACCTTTCTGACTTTCTAGAACCCTGTTCAATCCATTTGCTCTTTGAGGAATATTTACCTTTTCTTGCTTTCAGACCAGTATATCTGCTGTCAGATCCCTCTGGAGCAGCTGCAAGTACTTCAACTTTTTTTTTTTTCATCCCTTCCAGACAGGAATTCTCTCTTATACCAGGTTTTTGTTTTTGTTTTTTTGGTCTTGTCTTTGATACAAGGAGTCTCCCTCCTAGAAAGTGTTAAGGAAAGAAAAGTTGGTCTAGTTAGAACAAAATAGAGAAGGCTTTTAGTCAGCCTTGCCTGCGACCTAGGCAAGGAAAACCCCTTACACTTATTTCCCAGCGTTTTGGTGGGCAGGGTCTGACCTTCCCCAGGCTGTGCCCCTCCCCACTGAGCTAAGTGTCTGCAGGTGAAGTAGGCTGCCCACCTAGAGCCCCCACTGACCTTCATGCCCCAGACACCCATGAAATCTTTGCCCAAAGCCCCCAAGCTTGCTTGCAGGGCCTTTGCAAGCAGAGAAGGCAGACTCCATCCCTGAGGAGTGGCCAACAGGGCAGCTGTGCAGGTTGTGGAATAGCCGGCAATGTGGGCTGAGGGTCCACAGGTATGTCCCAGAGGCCTCCCTGGATGGGGAAGGGAAGACATCTGTTATTTGGGAAGCATTGCTCTTTCAAGCCTGTCCTGGAACTTGGAGGGGTCTGAGAATTCTAAATTATACCTGGACTCCAAGTGGTTCTAAAGCTGGATTTGTCAAGGTGTGACAGTTTGCTAGCTTGATTAGCACTTTAGTGATAATTATGAGAGCCTCCATTTGTACTCTTGCCCCAGGCCCTATAGATGATAGGGGCGGGCTGGTGTTAGCTACATACTTCTTCTGGTCAAGGACAGGCTGAACCCTCTTTCATTTTGATGTATTTTGATGTGTGTTAGTGTATGAAGTACAGTGCCTGGAATACACTAGGAGCTTGGAAAATGCTGGCTCTTATATGAAAAATGAAGTGGTAAGCTGAGCTGTACTGTACTGGCACTAAGCCTATTTGTTTGAAGGAAAATGCTTGCATTTTATACTCAAACCAGGGAAGGAATGTTTGCAGATAAATCATTTGCCCTGGAAGTCAAATTTAATCCTGGTGACTAGAATCCTTCATCTCCCCAGGTCCTTGCCCCAACCCTTTTCCTGTCCCCTTCAAGCAGGACTGCTGTGACTACCTCCTTGAGTCAGTGCCAGTCACTCAGAAATGGCTAGAAATAGTTTCCAAATGAGATGGAGCTGCCCAGAAACTCCCAAAGGATGGACTTCAAAACCTCTGATTTCTTTCAGTCTTTAAGGGAGTAGTGCACACTTCTATTTTTTCTCAAAATAAAGGAGGAATCAATGACTCAGAAAATACAGGAGGCAGGGAAGGATCCATGCTGTTTTGTCTGAAGTCAGGCAGTTTGAGTGCAAAGTTCATTCACCTGAGTCTCTGTAGTGCGTGAATTAGATGATCCACTGCTCAGATGCCTCAGGTGAAAGCTCCACTTTGCAAATGGAAGCTTAGGATCGAGTGTGGAGTGTGGGCTGACCTGCAGAGTCACCAACTCTTCCACAAGGAAGCATACTTTTGCAATAACACAAGCTGAGGATGTTTCTGAAGTGCATCTGATGGTTCAGTGCATATCCTGTTTGTGCTTAATGAAAGTGTGGGCCAGTGTCCGTAGGAAAGATAAAAGCTGCTGTCTGGTTAGGGCTAGTAATCGCGAGATGTCAGTGTAATGCTCTCTCAGAGGAATGAAGTTGGAAATAAAGAAGGTTCTCCACTCCAGCAGAAAGAAAATCCTTATCAGTTCCTCAGATGAAAGTAGGACAAAAAGTAGTTCCGATAAGAACCCCGATAAGTACTCGTCAGTGTAAGGAGAGTGTGTGGGCAATAGAAATAAAATGGGGAGAAATGTGATCTCTTAATGATTTTTTTTTTTTTTTTTTAAAGTATTAAATGAGGCTTGGTGAATGTTAATTAGGTTGAATCTTAATTTTGGATGCAGACCTCCTGTTGGAACTGTCTGGAAGGAACATTTACTGGGGAATTGGAATTGAACTTTTGTTGGTATAAGAGTTAAAAATGGAGGTTCCTAGGCCATACTGTTTGTGTTCAGACCTTGGCTCTCCCCTTAGCTGTGGACTAGCTTCTCTCGGCCTTGTCTGGCAATGAGTGCTTGGTAAGCATCAGCTATCATTGGTCCATTTTTGAGCATTTTTAAGCACCAGAGAGGTGTCACTTTCCATTTTAGTTGTTCAGTTGTAGGTAGCATAGCAGTTTGTCTAAATAGTCCTGGTAGTACTTTGACCAAAATGTCTTGCTTTGAGTCTTTCTCACTGTGTTTTTGAGCCATAAGCTCTTTTTTTTTTTTTTTAAACAGCAATTTTTTAAAAAATTTGATTTTAGAGAGTGGCAGAGAGAGAGAAAGAGAATCATTGATCAGTTGCTTCCTGCACAAGACTGACCAAGACTGAACCTGCCACCTCCAACCAGCTGAGCCACCCTGGCCAGGGCCATATGCTCATTTTAAAGTCACTTTTCCTCCTTGTACCAAAGTTGGAAATCTGAGCCCAAGGAAGTTTTATTGCATTGATTACAACAGAATCCCCTTTTAGAGCTGTCATGTTTCTGGGCTGGAAGCCTGTTAGAGGAAATGGCGTAGAGAGTATGGGTTTCTCAGTAGAAGGTGACAGAATTTTCTGGTTCTGTGAAGAAGAAAAGGCACAAAATGGTCAGTGTGCCCACGTTCCTCCCTTCTCACTTAGTTTAATCCAAACACATGGTGCGCGGAGCTGAGGATCGTTTCCACGCTGAGTGGGAGCTGCTTTTCCACAGGTAGCTGCCATGAGGAAGGTGGTCGTAACCGCTGACGGGGGACGACAAGGCGTGACAGGGGCAGGGAGGGGTCCTCTGAGAAGGGGCTTAGAGATGGGGGCAGGATGCTGAGGCCATCCACATGCGGGCTGCTCCCTGCCTACTGGAGAAACTTGTGAGGACAGTAAGTGCTGTTCTCAGGATCTGGGATAATACGAAGGACCCCTCGGGGGCAGGTTTCATTGAGTTTTGGTGTTTTATCTTAGCCACTTATGTGACTATTATGTTCACTACAAAATAAATGTTAATCCAGAAATGCTTAATGTTTTGTGCCACGATGTGCTTCCGAAAGGGAGGCCATGAGACTTGATCCGTGGCCCATGTCCGTGCTGGTGCAGTAAACCCCCCTCACCAGGCGGCCTGCTCCCGCCGTGACACAGCCGTCCCTGGAGCCCCTCAGGAGGCAAAGGCAAGGCCTCCCTCTTCTTTCTGCCTTTAAACGAACACACAACCTTTCAGATAACGGACTTTTACCCTTTGTACCTTTTCAAATAAGGTGCGTGGAGGTATGACTTACATACAATAAAAGTCACCATTTTAAGTGGGCAGCTAGATGTGTTTTGACAAATGTGAATGGTTGTATGAGCATCAGCACAATCATGATATAAAACATCTCCGTCATTCCCAAAACTTCTCTGTGCCCCTCTGTAGTTAACCTCCTTTCCGCAAATCATTAAAACATTTTTTAAAATTTGGAAACAATTAGTAAGAATACAAATAATACAAAAAACCCATAGGTATACCTATTCCCCAGTCAACCCATTATTGAAATTTTACCCCATTTTCTTTCTCATTTGTTCCCTTCGGTTTTTCTGAAATGTTTGAGGGTAAATTATACGTATCAGTTCTCATATATTCTTTAAAAATGTTTTTCTTTATGTTCTTTTTTAAGTTTTTTCTAATCTGGAACATTTCCATAGGCTGGCATTGCTTTTTTGACTTTACATTTTTGGAAAATATAGTCCCCTCTTCCTGTTTCTTTCCCCCCCCTCAGTTAAACCCTCTCCCTTTTTAGTAGAACGTTCCTCATTTGGGGTTTGTCTGATGATTTTCTTATAACTAGAGATGCCAACTATACATTCTGGGCTGGAACTCCAGGTAGGTGATGTATGTCCTTCCCAGGGGGTCACCTCTACAGGCACCCCATGTCTGTCTGTCCCTCATTGGTGATATTTAGTTTGATCACCTGCTTGTTTTCTCCACTGTCTAACAATTTTGGGGGTGATAGTTCCTAAGACCATGCACATATTCTGCTCATCAAAATATCCCTCTAGATTTTGTGTCCTGATCCAATCTGTAACTTGATGGCTACTAAATGATGATTTCCCAACTCCAGCACTACCCCCACATTTACCAGTCGGCCCTGTAACAACCTTCCTTTTGCTATTTATTTGTTTGTTTATAATCCATACAAACTCATTAATCCCTACGGTGTTGTTTTTAACCAATGTTTTTTTACTTCATTACTGTTTTTAATCATTTTGTGCTCAAATATACTCTATTCGCACAATGAAATCCCCTTCAAGCTGGTCCCTTTGTCATTGTCACATGCCTCCATCATTTCTTTGAGCACTTTCTTACTTTCAGAAATAACTCCAGGCTCATCTTATATCAGCCTTCCCAGCCCAGGAATTAGCTGTTTCTCTGCAGGGCCTTGGTTCTTTTAGTAGAGAACTTCACCTTTTCTTTTACGATGCTTAAGCCACTTGAACAAAGCTATCAAGTCCACTAATTCAAATCAATGCTCAGTATCTAGTACCTGAAAAACCACATTCTGAAGCATGGAGTCAGAGGATGAAAGTTTTGAGACTGTGAGCAGAGCTGAAATGAAAAAATCTGACAGTGAGTTGGCTAAAGAGCAGTGTAAAAATACGTCTTAACATTCAAGATGTTCTTTTTCTTTTTTAAAGTGCCTTCTAGTCTAGATCACCTTTTGTTTTTTCTTTTCCCATGATACCTGAATCACAAGAGAAAAGCTTACCTTGTAAGAACCCGCACGTGTGGGGCTGCAGGGAGAGAGGTAACCAGATTGAGAAGGCAGAGAAAGAGAGAGAGGTTTTCAGTGAGTCAGTGTCAAAAAGCTATTATGTTACTAAAGACAGAGGTTGGAATTCAGACCAAAGGGGACTTTATTGGAAGGGCTCTCACCAGGGCATCTCATGAAATGAAAGGAACTGAGTAATAAAGACGAGGAAAGAGCAAATGGCAGGGCAGTTCTGGGGCACAGCCATCAGCATGACTTGGCTCCACTGTTTCCAAGCTTGAGGGCCCTCTGGGCCTTCCTTCCCCTGTGCAAGTCTAAGGCCTGCTGTGGATCAGGGTGAACTCCTGGGTCAGTCACTTCTGGCCGAGAGACATCCATCACAGACATGGCCTGGGGTGGGCTTCCCTGTGAGTCAAACACTGTCAAAGGAATGGAAGTGCATCAGTGGAAATCTAAGAGCTCTAAAGGCAGAAGTCTGTGCAGGAGCCTCTGCGGGAGCCCCAACTTCCGCTGTGAGCAGTTGGCTCTCTGCTGATGAGGAAATTAATGGGCTATCATGTTGGCCAGGGTTCTTGGTTGCAGACCATTTAAGCAGAAGAATAATTTATTGGAGCGGAAGCAGGAAGCACACAGAATCGATGGGAATTGCAGAGCAGGCTCAGCCAAAGGGCAGGATCCAAGGGAGTCTTGACACTGGTATCAGACCAGACTGCCAGCACACAGCCAGTGACTCTGCTCCCCCTGAGTCACTGAGCTGTGCTGGACGCTCACCTCCATAGCAGAGCTGCAAATACGCTGACCATCTCCTGCATCCTGGTATCACTTTTCACAATCTCAGACCATCTGATTGTGCCCAGCTGGCAGGAAGCTGGGGGAGAGCAGCATGGCATAGTGGTGAGAACATGTTCTCTGGGTTTAAAATCTAGGCGAGTAGTTAGTTCCCATTGCCCTGCCAACCCCTCATCTGGGTTCAGGACACCTACCTACTATTACACTGATAGAACTAGCACGTCGAGTTCCCAGAGGACATGTGGGCAGGAGGGTCAACAGCATGAAGTCTCTGCTGGTGACCCCTTCTCAGAGATTAGGGGCCTAGTGTGTGGCCATAACAGAATCATGAAGTGAGCAAGTGTATTAAGGCTCTCGAGACTTGAGTTTCTTTTTTTGGTGTGTGTGTGAGGCGGTGGGGGGAGCCTCTGAGTACTAGGTAAATGACAAGACATTTCCCTTGAGCCCCAGGGTCCTCACTTTTACAATGAGAGGCTTGGATTCAGTGATTTCTGAGGTCCTACCCCATTCTATCATCGGCTGTGCTATACCAGTGGTTCTCAAAGTGTGTTTCTAGGACCAGTAGCATCAGCATCTCCCAGGAACTTGTTAGAAATGCAAACTCCCCAGCCCTTTGAATCAGAAATTCTGGAATGGGGCCAGCAATCTGTATTAACAAGCCCTGCAGGTGATCCTGACACATGCTCAGGTTGAGAACACACTCCGTCTGATAACAATGGCCTGGAGCTCAGGACTGGGCAGCCTCTGATTGTCACTCTAGGCCCTCAGGCAGACATCCTTGTCTTCGAGCAGTTACCCAGGAGGCCCTGGGGACTGACCTGCCTAGGGAATGCTCTGTTTCTTAAAGTTGAAGCATTCTCCCCATGAACTTGATGAAGGGTCTTTAGAATCTGAGCTGGGTAATTTGTAGGGGTCTTTTAACCTTGACCCCAAATTGGTGGGCAAAGAGGAAGAGCAAGCACATACGTACAATTTACTGTGGCCAGAGTCCTTACAAAAGCAGAGTGGTCACGCTTGCGTGCACTCTCGCACTTTGATGCTCTACTCAAAAAGTTATGCTCCTTAAATTGCAATGGCTTTGTGGCAAATAACCATTAAGCAGTTATCTTTCTATCCTGAACTAAGTGGTGCAGAGGAAGCATATTCTAGTACGAGCTCCCGTATATCTGTCTTCTCTTGAAAAATTCACCCTCCATGAAACATTGGCTGGTATTTCCATCCAAAGGGTAATATTCCTGGTAGCCAAGTTTTTTTTTAAGTAACTGATAAATCTTCATTTTTTTTTTACCTTTTTTAAAAAAAAAAGAATAATAGAAAAAGAGAACACTTATCTTTTACTATTCTTCCTGAAGGGTGTCTTCTGTATTGTTAGTTGTCAGTGACCCACAAATGGATTAACTATGCCACTGCCCTCTCAAACCTGCCATAAATAACACCCTCCTTTTGAATAACTCGTTCCCAGAATTTTTGTTTCTCTTGCTCAGCTGCTAGGTAAATGGGAAATATAAGCTAATTGTATTACTGAACAAACTCAAATAAAAGAAGATGGAAAAATTTGCAGAATCATCATCTAATCTACAAAGCAGTCTAAATCCTAGTAGTAGTCTAAGTCAGTGCCACTCCAAATGGGCCCAGGCCAGTCTGTTCACACATGACAAGCACAGAAATTGAGAGTAAGCATCTGGAAACTTTCACAGCAATTTAACATTGCTGTGCCATTGAAGGGTATTTTTATTGTATTTTATAAATGTATCAGTCTGCAACTGAGGGGAAAGTTCTAAAAACTCATCCCTTACCAGAGACAGTTTGAGGAACACAAGTGCAAAACTGCATTTTATAGATGGGGTGGAAAAGGTCCAGAGGAGTCAAGTGACTCAGCAGATGTCACACGGCTTGGTGGTCAGGAGCCGACTGGCAGCAGAACCAAGGCTAGAAGTCCAGTCTCTAAGTTGCCAACCCATCCTTGCAATAAGTCACTCTAAATCTTCATGTTGAATTTGGTTGTTTCTAAAGCAACACTGATTGTAAGACTTGCCATTGATTTGAAAACAGCTTTTTCAGGAGAACAACCACCACCATAGTAAATGTACACTTCAATGCAAAGGCATTTCAACCTTAAAAATGTTCACTTGTGTGGTAATAAATCTTGGAATCAAGGATATAGGTAATTTATTTCTCCTTTTTCCCCCTAATTAGATAGTACAAATTTAAAATAAAGCAAAACTCTTCCAGTTATTAATATTGTATTTAATCCATGAAACCAATTTTCATGCTGCAATTAGATTAGGGAAGAAACCTCTTTGTATTGCCTTTAGCCCACAGGGCTTTATTTTGAGTTATTATATGAAATTTTGAAAAGGGTTGCTTCCTAGATTAGACTGTCATATACAAAAAAGGTTAAGAAAAAAGAGCAACCAAATGTTGTGAGAGCTCCCATGTCTGCATAACTGTGGATGGGCCACATCCAGGCAATAGATAAGTTTAGGAAGAATTTCACTTGAGACCTTGAACTCCATGAAGGCTTTGCTCACCATTGATCCCACAGTGTTGAGCACCAAGCTAAGCTCAGATACTGGCTGAATGAACATATGTGTGATTCTTTATTTAGTTTACATGAAATACTGGATGAGAAGTATGAAGAATTTCTTGGAGGAGGTGGAGATCTCTGTTGTTTGGGGGTGGTCTAGGAAAGTTCATGAAAAAGATAGGCCTAGGCTGCTTCTTTAAGAAAGACAAATTAGAGAATCCCAGGATTGATTTTTTTTAAAAATGTCGACTATCTTGGCTAAGTGCTCATTTTGAATATATATTTATTACCTAGATTAGTGGTCTCAAAATATGCAAATTGAGCCTGGGTCCCAGGACTGAAATGATATCTGGAAAATAGTCATTGTACCCCTGTAACGACTTTTCCTCATAACTGTGCAGGATAAAATTTAGATGTGTAACTGGAACTACAGTTGAGAAGCTATTATTCTTCCCTACTGCTTTATTCCAAAATAATTTGAAAACAATGATAACTCCTCCTGGTCTTTATGGAACTTTTCTCAATATGTATAGCTCTGTCTGTAAAATAAAGGCATTAGACCTCTTGACTTTAGAGGCCCATTGCACACTTAATTTTATGAATAAGAAATTTGGTAGCTCTAAAGGGGACTCAGTAATTGCAAGGACTTAACTCCCCTAAAGTTTAAGACCTACTTTGGTGTGTTAAGAGCCATACTACCTGAGTAAAATTCATATGAAATCGGCCTCTTTCTGTGCAGCTAACAGAAATAATAATCTTATCTTGCACTAAGTAGGGATATTTGAAGTGATAAGACATTATGTGCTCCACATATAATCATAGTCGTGCTTCTGTCTTCCAAAGCCCATATCTCACCAGAACCTCCCCCAGAGGCCAAATCCCTGCTGTGCCCAATTCTTGCCATCCTATTTGCCATTTTTCTTTCCTTCTATCTCTTGTCTGGATTACTCCATCATCCACCACTCCCTAGCCCTGAGTCCATTCTCCACACTACAGCCAGAGCGATAATTTAAAAATGTAAATCTGATTATTTTCCTGCTCAAAACCTTTTTATGTCTTCTCATTGCCCTTTGGTGTAAATCTAAAATCTGTGCATGGCCTGTGGGACCCTCTGTCTGTCCCCCACCACCCCCTGCCTTATTCCGTGATCACTCATTTCTGGCCACAGGGCCTTAGCCTTTTAGGACTTTCACTGGGCCAAACTTCCTCATTAGGCCCCTGCATATGCCGATCCATCTTCCCACACACGCTTCCTTGCTAGTCCTAACTAACTGCTACTCATTTGCAGAATGTATCTTAAATATTCCTGCTTCCCACACATTCCTGACTCCCCAGTTCAAAGTCTCCCCAGAATATTCTCCCATAGCCTGTTCCTACGTTGTTGTTTTTTAAATAGTGCTTATCCTAGCTTGAAACTCTCCTTCTGATACTGTATTTACTATCGGTCTTCCCTGCTGGACTCTAAATTTGATGAGCTTGGGGACTCTTAGAACCAGTGAGTCCTTAGCATCTTGTTTCTGAAACACCCAGACACTATACATTTCTGAATGAACAAATATATTGCCAGTTAGAATCAACATTATTACATAAAAGAAAGGATATTTTAACCACAAAAAAGTAGAAAGGGCTTATTCTTAATAGAGGATAACACTTTAAATTGAATAAATGTGCTTTTATGACTGTTTATTCTTTTTAAACCTTCACATTTGGACTAATGAAATATCATTACATACTGACATTGGAGTGTGGGCCGATGCTCTGGAATCTGTGATTTAATTCATGCATCTTATTTGTTTCCTAAGCTTTCAGATTTTCTTATGTACAAAAATGAATACTCTTAATATATTATTATTTTTTTACTTAAAATGTGGCATATTTGTAGCAGAGACCGCTAGCAGTCTCCTGTCTATCTGTTCTTTCCTCCTGTAATACTAGAAGTTTTTTTCTGGGCATAGGGACACCACTTAATGACTATATATTTCTCAGTTTGCCTGCTGCTAGGTGTGGCCATTTGACTAACTTACATCCCGTGGGATGTAAACCTGTAATAATACAGGCAATTTCTGAGTCTTGACCTTAAAAGGAAAGGAGGCTTTCTTTCCTTCTACAGAAGGATGTGACTTTGTTGGCAGGAGCTAGAGCAACCATCTTTTACAAAGAGATGGAAATCAGATGTTGAGGATGTAAAAGCAGCAAAGTAGGAAAGGCCTGTGACCCTGATTCCATGAAGCTCCCATATCAACCCTGAACTAGGAATGAGGGGACCCTTGTCAATAGCAGATAAACTAGAATCCTAGCTAATAAAATATTATGCATTCTGTTTTGCATTTAGCTTTTCAGTGCTCAGCAATATGTCTGGGAGTTCTTTCCAAAGCATATGCAATTCTAAGGCAGGAAAGTCAGAATGTAATAATATGGGGAGGGGAATCTAATGTGAGGATGTTACTGGCCAGCTTATGGGCAATGCTGTACCTGCGTCCCTCACCCTTGCACAGTCATCAGCATTGAGATATATGACATGCTCTCCTGTATTTTCTGTAACTGAGTTTGCAGATATTCCATAGAGGCTTTTCTGTGAGCAAAGATACATTTGAAGCTGCTTGGTTCAAGTAATATTGAATTCATTAACATTGAAAAATCTAGTTTTCCTAAGCCTTTAATGTTCATTTTAATTTTTAAAAATCTAGCAGTTTTGTATAAAAATAACCATGCATTTCACTTAATTATTTGATTACTTTTTAATTTACTACTAAATTAACTCCATTTGTTAATTCAGTGAATTAAATGATTAGATTTCCTTCAGACATTTTAAAACATATTTACACGTATTAAAGGCCTGAGTATTCTCAAATATTTCAGACCTCTGACAAAGCTGGCAAGTAAAAGCTAAGCATTTAAGAGACTCCAGTAGACCTCATAAACCTAAAGTTATAAATTAAATTAATCTTACTCTTGTACACCAAGGGTGGGGAGCATCCGGCCTGTGGGCCGTATCAGGCCTGCGAAATCATTTTGTCTGGCCCTACCAAGGCAACTACAGATGGGACTTGAAATTCAATAAATCTAGGAGCTTTCTTCATAGCTAATTTTTAAGTTGATAATTTTGTATGGCCTGCAAATGATGTTATAAATATCCAAATGGCCCTTGGCAGAAAAAAGGTTCCCCATCCCTATTTTAAATAGTCAAATACTGTCTCTAAATGTAATAAAATACTCCTTAAATTTATCACAACTCTAATAGATTATTTAATATCAGATTGAAATACCTTAAATAACAACAGTATCAAAAAAATTCAGTGCTGACTCATGATTACTATACTTCTTAAATTTAACTTAGACTCTTATTGCTACATGTATGATTTAGGTGTTCTTACTCCGTAGTGTAATGGGGCTTGCAAAGTTCCGCTCAGCGAAGAAAAGATTTACAATCTCAACCTAAGAGGACAATTTTTCAAGTCCCTACAATTTCTTGCTACCCAACGCATCACTTATTCCTTTATTCCAATTTTTACTGTTTAAAAAACCTTTTAATCGCCTCATTTGAATTGATTAGATGCAGAGCCTGCAGTGGCAGTTTCTTCATTACCTGACTTGTGTTGAAGAGATTCTGAACTTTTAAAAAAACTGTTAGCTGTCTCATGAGCATCACTTCTAATTCTTTTATTGTCACTTTAAAGAAGAAAAGCTTAGATCTCAGATTTGAGTAATGAGAGATTATGAGGTCCTTTCTTAATGCTTGTCTCTGTTCTGCTCTGGATGTCCTGTGTTTGAACACATCTTATCAGTCTAATATTGTTACCGCATTTCTTCCCTTTCAACGGAAACATAAAGCAATTTAAGAATGAGTTAAATACACGGTGAAATAGAGTGAATTAAATATAAAACCCTAATCACAAGCCTACTGAAAACTCCACCAGCTGCAAGTCCTTGAAGCATGCATTTAGGTTTAAATTTAAATACCTTTTTGTTTTTAAAATGTCTAAAAGTTGGCTGAATCACTCCCTTTGACATCTCTCTGCCTTGGTATTTGTCGCTCTGGAATTGCAGGCTGTCTATAGGTAACTCATGCATGAGGAAACTGCCTGAACTTTCCCTGGCCATTTTCAAATTACCATTCACTAGGGCAACGAGGAAGTCTTTCTCCCTTGCCTAATAATTTCGTTTGTGTCTGCATTAGGGGATGGGCAGGTGGAGGAAACGAGGAGGTGTTGGTTTATTTGACATAAGCTCATTAAGGAAAGATTGGACACTAAAGTTAGTGGCAGTCAAATAGGCATGACCCCAATGAAGCCAATTTATCCTATGTGTTTGTACGTGTGCACATACACACAAACACACACCACCATTACCATCAGATAATTTGAAATCAGTTAGCACTTACAAGGCAATTTGAATTTTCCATTAGGATAATTAAACCAATTCTATCTACAATGGAGTTATATCTTGGTGCAAACCAGAAAATGGCCAGAAAACTTACTATCTAAGAAAATTGTATTCCTTTGTTTAGTTAAATGTTCATCTTGAGCATCTGAAATTTCTGTTTAAAGTCAACTTTCTCTATAAGAAGAACTGTGTTGGCCAAAACAGAATGGGTTTTTTAATTACTATTATGATTAAGGAAACTCAAGAAATACCTTGATTTATATTATGATATCTGAAAAATTAGAAATATTTCAAATTTGCATGTTTTTTTCAGAATACTACACATTCCTTATTACACTTGCTGCATTGCCTATTTAGTGAATTGCCTTTCCTTTGAATGCTTTTAAACTTTCAACTATGTGAAGAAGGTGGATGTTGTCCAAAGCCGGGTAGACGGATTGCCAGAAATCTTTGGTACGAGTCCCAGTGTGGCTTCTAATCTGTAGTGTGACCTTGGGCAGATCACAAGATCATGGAGGCTCCTCATCAGTCAAATGAGGAGGCTGGATTCAGGGGTCTCTGAATGCTTCTGGCTCTGAGTTTCCATGTAACTCTGTGGCCATCATGAAAGCGTTGGTTACCTTGATCACTAAGGTAGAAACCACCCTGTGTGTTTTTGTATGTGTGTGGTGTGTGCCTCCAGCACAACCTAGGGCATAGTATCTGGTTGCTGTTTGCCTTTGTGACAAATGGCATAAATAGAGTTCTTCATATGCCTTTCTTTTCTAACCATGTTTGAATTTTCACGTAATACAAGACTTCACATCTGTAATGATGTCAGTGTATCGGAACAGGTTTGTCAGGGGCAGAAATGTTTTGAACTGCTAATGACTGTCGCTTCTCATTGTGGAAACATCTATTGACATGAAAATGACTCCTGAACTAACACTATTTGTCATTAGTTAAAAACCTTCTAGCTTTCAATTTACTTTAAAGCATATAAACATTTAATAATAAAATAATAATGGTAAACTTACATAACACTGATGTATGCCAGATATAATTCTAAGGGTTTTATATCTGTTAATTTATTCCATCCTTGAGGTATGTGATATACTTTTTCCATGTGATGAGGAAACTGAGGGAAAGGAAGATTAAGTGAGCCCCCCAAAGTCACATACTATTAGATGTGGAGCTGGGATTTGATTGACGAGTAGTTTGGTTCTAGGGGTTCCTTGCTCTGACTGCCCTTCTCTCCGCCCTGGTAAAAAACTACTGTTGGGCAGTGGAAAGAAGTCTGACTGGAGGGAAAGGTCTGGCGTGTTCTGTGTCTTCCATTACAGGGCAGTGGGACTTAGGGGAAGTCATTTAATCTCACCAATGGAAATAGAATGAACTGCAGATGTGAGCCACATGTGTAATTTAAAATTTTCAAGTCTCATTTTGAAATTACATAAAAAGAAATAGGTGAAATTAATTTTAATAAAAGATTTTATTTAACACAATATATCAAAATATAATCATTTAACATATAATTAATAAAATTTATCAATGAGATATCTTGTCCTTTTTCATATTAAGTCTTTGAAATCTGGTATATATTTTACCCACAGCACATTTCAATTCAGATTATCTACATTTTAAGTG
This sequence comes from Miniopterus schreibersii, assembly GCF_964146895.1. Lineage (NCBI taxonomy): Eukaryota > Metazoa > Chordata > Mammalia > Chiroptera > Miniopteridae > Miniopterus > Miniopterus schreibersii. The sequence continues at coordinate 35,074,939 of NC_138111.1, forward strand.
TTGAATGGCCCAGGCAGCTAGTGGCTATTATATCGGATGGCATGGCTCTGGAAACCCTTGAGAGCTAACAAAATAAGACCCTGGTGACAGATGATCACTAAAACCTCAGCTCTGAAATTCTAGGAATCTACAATGAGAAGCACCTGTTCTCTTCCAAGTAGTTTACCATGAGGTTACTTGTTTCTTCCCTGCTTTAGTAGCATGAAGGGTGCATTCCAAGATCAGGATTCAACAATGAGATGATCCTTTGAGAATCACAAAAGCAGTGTTATGTCAATATATGTGTGCATGCCAGAGAAGGATTTTCAGAAAGTGACCATGCTTTAGTGGGTTAAAACATTAATTATTTCTTTCATAAATATCCAAGAGCTTACTGTGGGCCAGGTCCTGTTCTAGACCCCTGGGATTCAGAAGAGAACAACTAAAAGCCCCTGCCCTCATGGTGCTTGCACCGTAATGTGATGATAAATAGATGATTTTAGGTTAGGCAAGTACTGTGAAGAAAAAGAAAGAGTGAAGGGGCTAGAGAATGGAGACTTGAGACCTGGGGGACTGGTGAGTCTGGTTTCAATAGGAAGACGTCTTTAAGGAGGTGACTGTTGAGGGGAGACTGGGATGAGAGATGAGACAGCTACATGCAGACACAGGGAAGAGCATACCAGGGTGTGACACAGTGTCCCCGACGGGGAATCAGCCTGGGGTGGAAACAGGCTCAGTGGGTTTCAGGAAGGGCTAAAGGCACTGTGTTGAGTTGAAGGAGGGAGAGGATAATAGGAGGCATGGCTGGAGAAGTAGGAGTTTGGATTTCAATTTAAGTGCTTCAGGAGGCCAAGGGAGAGCAAATGATTTGATTGTCTTTTAAAAAAGGAAACTCAGAGTGCTGGACAGGGAAGACTAGACTGTATTTTATAAGAGTGGAAGCAGAAAGACCAAGAGGCTATGGAAGTGGCTTGAGTGCCTGGGTTAATAGTAATACCATTTACCGAGATGGGTGAGAGTGAGGGGAGGGGGACAGGGAATCAACAGTTCTGTTTTAAAACATTTCCCCATCCATATGTCTGTGTAAGTGTGGACACCAGGACTGAAATTGGGGTATTTAGAGAGGGGACTTCGCTGTGACACAGGGAGCTGGAAATAGAGCTACGGCTTCATCTGGTCACTGACTCTTGAGTTTTCCCTAGGGTAAGGATGAGGCCTTTATGGTGCTTCGCTTTGAATCGTAATGTAAGTCACAGGGCCAGGCATCATAACGTAGATAAAGAAGTATTTTCCCTCTACTGCTACATGGTCTTGGTTCTGTGCTTGGGTAAAAGCTGTAACCAGGACTGGTCATCAGCTGGTGAGCGTCATCAGGCCTGTACCAGGCCTTAAGTACTGAAATATTCCTATGTCCATTGGCAAATAGCCTTTAGCCTGAGGGCCCCGTTGCTTCCAGGCTAGAATAGACCTGGAATATGTCAGCTCTCCCTCTACTCAGCAACTAGTAAGTAACGCCTCTCTCTGCATTTAGCTTCCTTGTTTCCATTCCAGCCGCTGTAAGCATCTGTTCTGATTGGTCAGTGTCCATGCCATGCCATGCCCTAAACATTGTTAAATCTGCCGTGTGAAGTTGGGAAGAATCGCCTCCACGGACCAGTCACTTACAAATAACCCAGAATGCTGAGGTCCTTGATCTCTTGCGTGAATTATGTTTCATTCTACTTACCGTTCCGTGAACGCTGCACAGCATGGTTTACAATAGCCAGTGTCTGGGTGGACAAGGCCCTGCGCGTGTTATTTGTATCGCAGCATGAACACTACAGATGGGGTGCGCCCCATCCTGCCCTGTGGCTAAGAACTATGAGATTTCAGCCAGATCTTTCATTCTTTTATTCCACAGTTATATCATAAACCATGGTATGGTTATATCATACCAAGATACGAAAAAATTGAATTACTGTTATGACACAAGAAAACATCTCACTCTCTCCCTTTGAAGCCATGTTCTCTCTTGTATTTTGGGTTCTCTCTGATTTAAAAAAATTAAAACGAAAAGAACTGATGGTTCTGTAGTCTTTTGAAGACTTGCATGCAAAGTGAAGCCTTGGGTATAGTAAAATTCTTCACTCGTTATTTAAATATACATATATATGACATGTTACATGTATCATATGCCACAATATACGTAATTCTATGTACAGCATTTTCAACCCTCAACATTGAGTTGGGATGTTCTGAGTACAGACTGTGTGACGATAAACAGGTTGGTGAAGGCCTTTTGTCACCAGCCTGTTTACCATCGTAAACAGGATGTAAGCTCCTGCTTGGTCATTCTGCTCTGACAAAGGGCCCCGTGTCCTTTGGAGAGGGGACACAAACACTGAGAGGTGATGCACAGCAGGATGAAGCACGCGCCAAATGCCTGGCGAGGGCAGAACGGGAAGTGCTATATCCTGACAGCCGGGGTTTTGACAAGTTTCCCTGGAGGTGAGAACTGGTCAGGACCTTGCCAGACTGGTGCTGCTTACTTAGGGAGAAAAAGAAGGCCCTTCTGACACTCTAGACTATAAATAAGTGTCACTGAAGATAGATTTCCCTTTAATAGCTTAAAAATGTCTCCTGACATACTGATTAATTTGGGATAATTTCTGAGAAAGGTGCGGAGAATTCATTCTCTAAAAATTTGCTGGCTAATTTGGAGACTGATGGAACCCAGTGGCTGGTGGCATTTCTTACTGTGTAAAGGTTCGATGATAGTGTTCCTGTCACATTTGTTTCAGCCACAGAACCATTTGCCTCTATTCCACGGGCAATTGAGAACTTTCTCTGTGCCAAGAACTGCGGGTACAGAGAGGAGTAAGATTGACAAACGTAAATGGAATTTCAGTTAAATAGGACTTTTAAGCCCCCTGGTCTTTCCAGGCTCATAATCCTTTAGGAGACCAGCTGGCTTCTGCTGCTTTAAATGTTCTTGGCATTTACAGTAAATTATGGTTGTGGGAGTATTTGCAATTGACCACCCCTGACTGTCTCTTTGAGGACAAGATTCTTTCCCACTGGGTCAGCGGGTAGCTCTCCCTGGGAGATCTAGGCAGTGGGTGACGCAGAGAGAATGCTGAAGAAGTGAGGGAGGCCAAGGTGATCTGAAGTATGGAAGAGGAAAGAGGGAAAAGCCATGGGGCTGAGTGGCAGGGGGCTTTTTCAGAGGGAGTGTGGAGTATTGAGAGTAGGAGAGTTTCAGGGAATGTTTTCTTTCTGTGTGGAAGATATTAAAAGAAACAGTGATCAGGGGACAACATTTTTAGGATACCTTCTGAAAATTAAGAATACACCTCTTACTTGGCATTTTGTAGACTGAGAAAGAATTGGAGAATTAAATACATGTTAGTTGCTTCAATGTGTTTATTTCAATGTGACACAATGTCATAATTGAGCTGCATGGGGCCTCAGGATTTATTGAAGAAATACACAGAAAATACTAAGATGTGGGGATTCTAATCCAGACAGCCCAAGAACTAAGGACCCAGAGTGATTTGGCTGACCCTGTGTGGCAGACAACAGGATGGGTGGGGCATGTGTCCAGTTTTGGTCATTAGAACATGGATGGAAGTGATGTGCATCATTTCCGTTTATTCAGAGACATCAGGAGAGAATGGTTTTTAAGCCGTTAAAGGGAAATCAATCTTAAGGGTCATTTACTTACAGCCTACAATATTGGAAGTGACTTCTCTCCTTTTCTATGTAGAGTAAGTGCCATCTATTTGGCAGTAATAAATCTGGCCCATAATGAATCTCCCATTCACAATCCTCTTCATCTCCTTCTGCAGGCATCTTTGAGGCCATTAGCTAGAGAGGGCAGAGCTACGAGATAAACAGTGCCTTGTGGTTTGAGTCACCACTTGGCAGAAAGGTGCCCAACCATGAACACGTGCATTGGACTTTATGTGTGTGAATGAAAAATAAATTCTCACTGTGTGTAAAATCACTGAGATATTGGGATTTATTTGTTACTACAACAGAACCTAGCCTACTCTGACTAATACACTCTATTTCCAAACAAGAAATACAGTGATAACCTCTCTGCTGCTGTCAGTGACTAGCTGCTGTTTCTTCTCTTACACTGTGGGAGAAATAGCTGCTAACCCTTAATGAATAGGTTCCTCTTACCTGCAACATGTATTCCAACAGGATTAAAACTCTTTTTTTCAAAAAATTATTTTTCAATTACAGTTTACATTCAATATTATTTTGTATTAGTTTCAGGCCTAGGACATTACTGTACACTATTGTGGACTGTATAAATACTGTACACTTAGGCTACACCAAATTTACAGAACAACAGGAGATTAAATCAAGCACAAGTGAGAATAATGCAATCAAAGACTGGGTAAACATGAGATGCATGAGGTTACTGTGCTGTAACACAACATACTGTTCAAAAGCAAACTTTTTTATAACTAGAAAGTACATACTAAAATAATGACTAAAAAGTATAGTAAATACATAAACTAGTAACACTGTCATTTATTATTATCAAGTATTATGTACCAAATATATTTGTATGTGCTATACTTTTATATGACTGGCAGAGCAGTAGGTGTGTTCACAATAGCATCACAAATGTGAGAATTGCATTGAGCTACAATGGTTACGATGTCACTAGGTGACAGGAATTTTTCAGTTCCATTTTAATCTTATGAGACCATGCTTGTGTGTGTGTGTGTGTGTGTGTCTGTGTGTATATATATATATATATAGTTTGTTGTTGGTGGAAATACGTGGCTCATTGACTGTTTTATTACTATTAGTGACAATGTTACCTGTTGTTTCCTCTTTAGTTTTTCTTAGGCTGACGTTTTTTAAGTTGTGCATTGATCCTGGGTCTTCATACTGTGCATTTTGGGGGCACCTGAAGTTTTGAAACTTCCAGATCATGAGAGAATTCTAAGTAATTTGTGCCATAAGGGCAGCTCAGTGTAGAAATCTGAAGGCTAAATGCTATTTGGATCACTGAGCATAGTCTTTTCCATTTTTAACTTTTGTGTCAGGTTGTGGTGGGTGCAAGAAGGACAAGTCACTCAAAGCCGCCAGTAGCAGAAAAATAAGTTCTCACTTTCATTGCCTTGGCTCTGCTTCCTTCTTTTTCTCTGGAGAACACATGTATGAGAGAAGGGCTGGAAAGGGGACAGCCAAGAGAGCATGATTAAAGCCAAGGCAGATTCTGAAATCTCTGCTTTCTACCTTCTTGGCCACTGTTGGGAGGTAATTTCTCATGGACCACTCATGTTCCTGCATGTCTTGCAAGTGAGACACTAACTGTCCTTTTCCTGAACTTTCTTTTCAAGGATGTTCATATAACAAACAGCCTTGAAAGACAGAGATAGTGTCCTTCTCCAGAGTAAAGGGTGGGCATGCATACAATCCACTATAAAATCCACATTTCCTAAGCGCAGAGTTCCTCTCCTGTAATGCAACCACAGAGCATCTAGGCATCTATCTGGGCTTGCCCACATAGATCCTCAGGGGAACTGAGACAAATATGCTGATGCAAAGGCTTCTTTCTGTGTTACGAGTAATAAAGTTCTTTGTCTCTGACCCTTGGAGTCTCATGTCCTCTTCCAGCATCCATGAAAACTGTGGCAGGCTAACTTGTTAGCTTTTAAGTAGGGTTAAATCTTAGGCCTTCTTAGTTCTTGACAGCACCATCTTAGTGACCAGTCTTCTGGCTGCCTTAAACCACTGGAGGGTAAGGTGGGGTGTAAAACAGATGTAACTGGACTGAAGTCATGAGGGATGTGGCCCAGTGTCAGAATGTGCCTTTACCCGCCTACTTCCCTTTCCTCCTGATCCTGCATAGTTAAAGCCCCAGTTTGACAAGAGCAAAATCATCCTTGAAGTGCAAGGGAGGGGAAAACACTTTAAGAAATGAAACCAAATCCTTTTTATCACAAGTGAGGGGGGGAAATGGGTGGCATCACACATTAGTCTTCTCTGAAGCAAGAGCTGAATCTTCTTACGTTTTACAAATATTCCTGATTAATGATTCTTGCTTTGTTCTCTGCTCTGGTCCATAGCGTTGTAACAGAAACGAGTGACAGGAGTATTTTACTTGGCTGCCTGCATTTGATCAAACTTGTATAGATATTGATATTAATGAATCAGTGGCTTTTTTAGCTTTAGCTTGTGAGTGTAGAGGAGCATGTTATGGACTGAAAGATTGTGTCCCTTCCAAATTCATAAATTGAGGCCCTCACCCCCAATGTGAGGGTATTTGAACGTAAGCCTTTGGGAGATAAGTAGGGTTAGATGAGGTCATGAGAGTGGGTCCATGGTCCAATGAGATTAGTGCCCTTATAAAGAGACACCAGAGATCTTGCTCTCAGTTTACTACATGAGGATACAGTGAGAAGGTGGCCATCTTCAAGCCAGGAAGGGTGCTCTTACTAAGAATAGAATTGGCCAGCACCTTGATCTTGGACTTCCCAGCCTCCAGTGCTGTGATAAAAAAAAAAATCCTGTTTGTTTAAATCATCTAGTTTGTTAAAATCATCTATGGTACTTTGTAATGGTAGCCCCAAGAAACTGATACAGATCAGTACGCAGGCATTGAAGAGGCCTCGTTCAGCAGTCAGAAACATTAGTGAGGATCTTGGGAGTCAGTCTTGACGGGAAATCATCTTCTGGCTTCACAGCCATTTTTTCTATCAGGTTCAGGTGTGTGAGGCGAAGATAATGTTAATCCGAATAAGACATGTCTGAACACATCTGACCCGGCGTGCCATCCCAATGCCCATCCATGCTTATTTGAATCCTCTGCCTCAAAATAGTGGTTCCATCAAGTCATTTTCCCTGGTCATTGATTTACGATGGTTTCTATTTTTGGAATTCATCAGCAATCACGTATTCTGATTTCTTAATTGTGTTTTCTCAGCATGTCACTTGATATCTCTGTCTAGATGAGACAGTGACTAACATGGAATTCTCCTACTCCTGTGGTAATCTGTCCTTTCTTTTATTATCGTAGACTGTTGAAGCTTGAATAAATATAAAATCATTTCATGCAAATACTTTATTTTCCAGATAAGAAAAGGGGGAGGTGTCTTATTTAGCTTGAGGCTATAACAAAGTATCATAGACTGGGTGACATAAACAATAGACATTTATTTCTCACAGTTCTGGAGGCTGAGAAGTCCAAGATCATGGTGCCAGCATGGTTGAGGGCCATCTTCCTGGCTTGGAGATAGCTGTTTTCTTTATGTGTGCTCATGTGGTGGAGAGAGGAAGCTCTGGTATCTCTTCCTCTTCTTAGAAGAGCACTAACCCTATCATGGGGGCGCCAGTGCATGGTCTCCCCTAAACCTAATTACCTCTAAAGACTGTACCTCCTAATATCAGTTTGGGGGTTAGGGATTCAACATATGGATTTTGTGAGGACACAGACATTCAGTGCAAAACAGAAGGCTTAGCAAGGTTGAAGCTTTTGAGCTATATAGTATTTTTCCTTTCACAACATCTACCCAGAAAATGACAACCCCATGATATCCAACTAATTAAGCCCTTTATAGCCCATTTGATGGCAGCATTCATGTACCAATTCTCACATGGATCATCCATTAATTCCTGCTACCCCAGAACCCCAGAGCATCTTTCCCACAACTTGGTTGGTTTAACATTTTCTTGAATTTTGTGAGTCCCTCTGTATGCAGGAGACACAGCATATGAAAACAGATGTCAGTTTTGATATTTATGATACTTCTTTTAGCGATAATAGCCATTCACCTCCTGAAAAGAACGGGCTATGCCCATTAATAAAGTGTCCGAGAGGCTGAGATTCTGGTTTTGTATAATTACAGGGTAATAGTCATTAACTAGTTGTTCCAGAAATAACAACCAACTTAATGGGTTTGTAGGGAGAAATGCTGATTGACTTCAAAGAGATTTGTACATACACTAGAAAGATTCAGTATAAATGAAGTTTTTTATCCTAGTAACTGAAAAATTACCTTCTCAAAATGTATTGTTTTGGTGGGAGATAGCTTTTTCAGAGAACAATAACAATTAATTGCTGGTAATTTTTTTCCAGATCAATTAGATTGCTTTCTCCTGGGCCAAGGCCTTAAAAGGAGAGAATAGTTTCTTCCTTTGGGGAAAATAATAAAGCGCTTACAATGTTTCTGTTTCATTTCACCGCTGCCCGCTTAAGAATCTAGTTCATCTTGCTCTGGCAAACATTTCCTGAATTACTTCATTGTTTGAATGGCTCCCTCCCATTAACAGGAAAGGGAGATGTCTTTCAACAGAATATATTAAACTTATCAAGAATTACTCTTTGCCAGTGGATAGTTTTTTATCTAGTTTTGTTTTGGAATGGAAAAGCAATGCTGGTTATAATAGGATCTTAGAACACAGAAGGAATTTAGGAATCTTACAGTTCAACTTCATTATTTTGAGCTGAGGTACCTGAGACCCAGAGCGGAAACTGGCTAATTAGTAAAGCATCAGAGCTAGAACCGAGGTTCCCTGGTGTCCAGGTTAGTGTGGTTTCTGACCCATAATGCTGGCCTCCTTCTCATTAGATGGAGCTTTGTCAGCCGTGTTTTACTGTTATCCATGGTGAAAGACAGAAACAAAGCGAATCTCATGGCCGCATTCGGGCAACAATTCTTTGAGCCTTCTCTGTCACTCAAAGATGTAAGAGACATGTCTCCAGAAAACAGGGATTATGGTCTCTTGAGAAGTTCCCCAAATGCTTACTGAGCATTTCTGGGTGCCAGACACTGTAGGCCCCAGAGTCAAATTGGCATTCACACAGCAGTCACTGGCTGTCGTGTAAAGTGAATATTCTGGCTTAGAATCTTCTTTTTTTAAAAAATAGGAAGAAAAGAAAATGCTGACAGTGACTCTAGTCTAGTCTAGACTCTAGTCTTAGGTCCCTGCTAGTCCAGTGGGGAAATGGTAGGAACTTATGCTTCGAAATGCAGAGATCCAGAACGTGAAAGGAGAGAAACGTGAGTCAGACTACTTGCTGGGTTGAACTTCCTCTTTGAGTTAGTTGCTCTGGGGTTTCCAGCCCTCTATCACCTCTCACCTTCCCCCATTCTTCCCCTCCCTGGGGCTCTGCAGCTGCTCTCCCGTGAGCTTGCTGCTTGCCAGTACCTGTGTGCAGGAAAGGCTCCCTTGCTGTGCATTTGCAGCTGAGTGTGAATTTACGTCCATCGTTCTTGTTTACCAGAGCTATTTATTTTTTTAAATCATTATCTCTAGAATTTGTGAAATGAAAGGCTTTTTTAATGGAAGAGCAGGGCCCTAGGCCTTTAAAACTCTGGAGTTGCTGGGATGTCCTTTCCGCATTGACGTCTTATTCTGAGCACTTAGATGTCACTGGGGAGGCCTTGTGTCCATCATTCTATCCAAGGGTTGGTAATCTCTTCGACCAGCATAGCTGAGGTGCAGGGTGGGCTGTTTCCTATAGACATTTTGGCCAGTTGGATTTTCATATTTAAATATTTTAATTAAAAAATGAATGTTGAGGTATTTAGGTAATTTTCATAGTGCTAAGAACCAATTTTCATAGGGTTAAGTTGGACTGTTGGATGATGCTAAAGTCGAAAGAAGGGTAGAAAGAATGAGGTGATCATTGTGAGCACCTTGGAGTGTACATAGTGCTTTTCTCTATTTACTCTGATCCTTATAATGATCTTGTAGGTAGTCAGGTATTGTTTCCATTTTCCCTTTGCAGAAACTCAGACACATTTAGCCAGGGGTGGAACCATGACTTCATTCTGGATTTTGGGGCTCTGGATTGTGTTTTTGCTTCATGTCATTCTGCTTCCTTGGTAAGATTTGTGAGGTAGACCAGCAGGTGGACAAGGCGGTTAGTTATGAAAGAGAAGCCAGGTGGGGTTTATTTTGCCATGTTTTCAGACGTTATCTACAGACTTGAGATAATGACGGACTTGAAAGAGCGATCAGCTGGTCCTGTTGCCCATGTGGCCAGATCCGCCTTAGTGACAGGTGTAAGGAACAGCATCCACCCTGAATCCCACCCTGCTCTGCTGACGGTGGACCTCCCCTTAGGGCTTTACCCAACCGAGAGAGGCTCAAACTCAGTCTCTACCAGATGCTTGCTTCCTCTAAATACAAAGCACAGGACTGTCACCCTGTGAGACCTTGTCATATTTGTGGTTTTTGTTATAGCAGAAAATAGCATCTTAAACTTTTTCATCCAAGATCCTTAATAGCAGAGGAGAATGAAGGAGGAATCTTTGGCATTTGAGTATCAGCTTACCCAACAGTATCTCAGCAGGAAGTATCTCTGACATCTTATATTTACAAAAATTAATGGGGAATTACGTTAGGCTGTAAGATATTTGTTCGCGTATTAAAGATAATGTTCCAGATTAATTACAATGAGTAATATCTACTTTCTGGACATTTCCTCTGTGGATTGTGCACCCAGCACACAGCCAGCTGCCCTTAGGTTTCTCTTCTGTAGTTTAAGAAGCACAGACCCAGGCTAGTACTCGAGTTCCTCCTGTTCCTGCTGGGACTGGGGAAATCTGGGGTCAGTCCTGATGGCCAATAGGTGTGGTTTGGGGTCTGCATCAATGGCTCTTAGAAAAGTCACCAGACCAAAGTGTTTCACTTTCCACTTCCACCCACGAAACCATCACAGTGGTACAGTTGTCCCCCTTATCTGCAGTTTCACTTTCCGTGAAATGAATGATTCATAAGTTTTCAATTGTGCTTTGTTCTGAGAAGCAGGATGAAATCTTGCACCATCCCACCTGGGACGTGAATCATCCCTTTGTCCAGCATGTCCGAGTTGGTCACTTTGTAGCTGTGTGATTGTCAAATCAACTGTCAAGTGAACCCAACTCTCGCGTGCAAGTAACCCATGCAGTAGCCTAATGCCGTGTCACAGTGCCCACGCCATTCGCCTCCATCTCCTCACACAAGCACCGTATCACCTCGCGCCATCATAAGAAGGGTGAGGATGGTACCCTAAAACAATGAGAGAGAGAGAGAGACCCCATTCATATAACCTTTATTACAGTATATTATCATTGTTCTGTTTTATTATTACTGTCAATCTTATTATTCCTAATTTGTAACTTAAACTTTATCATAGGTATGTGTGTAAGGGAAAACATAGTGTATATAGGGTTTGATTCTCTCTGTGGTTTCAGCATCCATTGGGGGTTTTGCAGCATAGCCCTGCAGATAAGGGGGGGCTACTCTATAGCTCAGGGAAGGACATCGCTTTTGTAATAGTAGGAAGTGATGTCTGGTTTAAATACTAATGTAATTTGTTCGTGGAAGAAGAATGTGAGCACGCCCACCTGACAGATGCCAGCGTGAGCCTGCCGACTGTGTGAAGAGCTTTTGGGCCAAACTTGGACAACCAATGATTTGTCAGGAGCCTGTGCGACCAGGTGTTTACCTTACTTTAAAGAAGGCAATAAAGAGTTGGCAACGTGGAAATATAACCCAGGACATGCAGGACATTTATGAATCGGGTGGCAGGTTAAATAGTGTTCAGGGCTGGCTGCACAGTGTGTGGGCCAGTGCCAAATGAAAACGGGGCCTCTGCGCAAACATGAAGAATTTCAAGACGGCATCAGAGAGCATTCAACCAAGCACAAGGCCCTTCTAAGCATGGGGCTCTGTGCAGTAACGCAACTCACATACCCATGTGACCGGCCCTGATAAAGTTTCTGAAACTGAGAAAGTTCTGTGGAGAATAAAGCCCTGTGGCTACAGGAATGTGTTGTTTTCCCATAAGAAAATATTGGAAATCCTAATTCCCAAGACATCGTATCGTGTGTAGGGCTGGAGAGTCTTATTACAAGGCATGTTTATTTCATCCGAATAAATGAGGGTTCTGCCTGTGAACACTGATGTTGGTGACTGACTGATCTTGAGTAAAAAAGACTCTTCCTTTGACTTCTCTTGCTAGATCTCTATAGCACTCATGCTCTGTTTCTCACACTGTGGCTTCTCCTCTTGCTCTCTGGACCACACTGAAGGGGAACTGCCTGAATGTGTTAAGCAACTCCAAGGTGCTGTGTGACAGGCGTTAGAGCATTGCACATTTGGGGCCCCTGAAGGAGTGCCTGGAGGTCACAGATTTCCCAGTTGTGTCAAGAAGAACCCTCACATGTCCCTGTGCACTCCAGGTGGTAGTTGAAGGAGAAATCAATTGCTCTCAAAATTTCCTAAGAAAAAGTTTTAAAAATCAGTTTTACTGACAAAAACTCTTTCTCAGTAAGAATGCTTAAGCTCGGTTTTCAGGATAGGGGCTCGACCATCATTACATTTTACTGCTTTGTGCGATACACAGATCTTGTAACATCGAAATCCACACCTGAAACCTGTATGATCCTATTAACCAATGTCACCCCAATAAATTTAATTAAAAAAAGAAAACTGCAAGGATGACAAGGGATGTGCTTCTTCTGCCCTCTCTTCTCTTGCTCCGTTAGGCAGATTCAGAGTTTGGACATCTTAATAAAATCTCAACCTCCAATACTTTTTAAAAAACTAGACAGCTGTGGAAAGGCCCCCAAACAAGGACCGCATGACTGTTTATAGCTGAATTTTAATTAAAACAGAAAGAGAGGTGTTGTTACCTCACTTTTAAAATTGAGATCCTTTATGATGCAACACATACCATTTTTTTGTCTGTCTAGTCTTTTAGATTTAATTTTCTTCATTTCTGTCACCAGCTACCATGTCTTAAAACTTGATGTTACTTGGTATGATAGTGGATGGAAGGGATGCCTCACCAGGGCAAATGCCTTCGACTGAAGGAGGCCTGGTGGCAGCTGGCAGCTCATGGTCCAGCACACACTTGACCAATATATCTGAACTTGACCAACCCAGGGCTGGAAATAGACCACAAGAGGCTCCTCTGGGATTAGCAGGTGCTGTGCCCTCAGGGCCAAGCTTGTCTAAATTACAAAGCTAGTGTCATCGATCCCACTCATCTGTTTCGTCACGGTGATGAAATTTTGTTTATCAGCAGAGCCACAGGTAGCCTCTCATGCACCTTTATGGGAATTTGGAGAAGGTGACCTCTCAGAGCAAATCCCTTGGGCCAGGTTTAGCCCTGGTTTTCCACCCTTGGTGTGGCCTGTGCCCTGCGCACACTTACCGGGATGTTTGTTTGCAGCACAGGGGTCTAGCCTTCCCCTACTCGAAGCTTCTCTGTTGCGTGGCTTTTTCTTCCAGGGCCTTCATTTTACCGAATGACCTAATTACGCAGTGAATAAATTCAAACCAAGATGTAAACAGCAGTGGCTGTTCTAGGCACGCATTATAATGCCAGTGCTGTTTTCATTGTCCAGAATACAGTTTCCTGACTTTGGTGAAAATTTGATTCATTTTGCAAGGCTTAACTATCGATTTCTCTGTGGAAAAACTCCTGACACTCTCAACGGTTGTTATTTCCTCCTCCGAGTAGTTGTAGTACTGGGTGTGTTCATCTATTTTTATATTTCTTACATTGTTTAATAAGTATTTACACACCAGTCTCCCCTAATGGGAGATCCCCTGGAAATCAGAGGCAGTGTTAGTCATTTTTGTATCCCTGGCTCATGGTTTATTATTTAAGCATGAATAGGTGCCTGACTAGTAAATAATGAATCATGGTGTTGAACTGGTCAATTAGACTTTGTACCCACCACGGTGCTTTTCACTTAAATAGGGGATTCCCAGAGACTTCTCCTTAAAGCAGCCCATCAAAGCGAAGACGGCCAGGGCAGAGCCCTCTTGGCTCTCTGCTGGAGCCCAGTTGGTAATTTGTATGCAGTTCATGGTTGGGTCAGGAATTAGTAAGACCTCTAGAAAGAGTGATTCCCCCCACCCGCCCCCTTTCCTTGTTTTTACCTGGGTCTCGGGAGCAGTGGGCTTTGATGGTTTTGAGGCAGATTTACCGCTTTGCTTATTCAGCAGTGTTATGACAGAAAGCACCGTCTGTGAGGTAGCATATACTCTAATTAGGGAGAGAAATATAAAGCGATGAACTGCACGAGAGGTCAGCATATACTCTAATTAGGGAGAGAAATATAAAGCGATGAACCGCACGAGAGGTCAGCAATCACCACAGTCTTTGGTGACTAGAGAATTCTCCGCGGGAGCAGATTTTGAGATGGATCTTGAATGACGAGGAGGATTTCAGTTTATTCATTCAACTGAGAAATGCTTGTCTGACGTGCCCCATCCTGCCGTAGGGTACGCGGCTACAAAGGGGACTCAGGAGAGCATGTATATCAGTTCCAAACTGCTGAGGTGGTGGAGTCCCCGAAAGGACTGACCCCATGGAACATCGCCAGGTGAACACAAAATGACTCAATGGGCGAAGCCAGCATTCAGTACACACTAAAGGAAAAAGGTTGCATATGATCAAAAAAGGCTTTTTTAATTAAAAAAAAATTTGTTGGAGAAAGTTAAAAGGGGGAATGTTATCAAGTAGCTCATTTTTCTGTATTTTCTACCGAGAAGATCACTGAGGGTGGAACCCCAAGCAAGACCAATATTTTAAAAACTTGCTGAAGAGGATGGGTTTGGAAAAGAACCTTGAACTGAGGCGGAGGCTGTTTCTCAAGTTCATCAACATGTTGGCATACGATGCTGTTGCATTTGTTTTCAAAACTCAGTTTTGTCTTTAAAGTGTACTGTGCCCGTTGAAGGCCCGTTCAGGGCCCCTTACCTACAGCCGTTTCTGCAAAATGTATCAGTCCTCCAGAGAAGTTCAGGCCGTGAGACCAAAAGGGTTTTACGTGGTACAAATGCAACCTCTTTGAACGTGGGCAAGATGTTGGGTTGTCAGGGCAGTTCGGAGGGTCTAGTTAGGCCTAAGGAATGCTGTTGGTTCAGAGTGCTGCCCACAGCTATAAAATCACCCTTCAACAGATCCAACCAGGCTTAGAATTCCAACTTGAAGTAAGGCAGTAAAATGACCACGCTGCTTTTTTCTCCCTTTTGGAATATTTTGGAGTCAGCTTAATGTCCTACCCGTATTTCTTCCCCCTGATGTTACCGCCTGAAGTATATCCCAAGGAGCGTTTCATCCAGGGCGCGTCGCTCGGCGGCACCGGCAGCTCTCGTCGCGGGACGTTGTGGGGAAGAGGCGGGCGGAGTAGAAAGCAGGAGCCTTGGTTGAAAGGGGGCCTGTGCGACTTCTCAGTCGGGTCTTTCTTTCTCATGGAGGTAAAGACAGACCGCAAATACAGTTGTGCAATACCGTGTTCTATACAACGAGTCCCTTTGGCCAGAGAGAAAGAAATGAATGGAAACAGTGTTGCCTGTTCACAGGTTCTAAAGGCAGCTTAATGAACATGGCTTAATTTCAGTCATTAAGAAAACATCTTTTCATTCATCCTGATGTTTCTGTTTGTGCTCGATGCAGTGAATGGCGCTCGTTCAGTGGCACTGGCTGTTGAGCTGGTGTGGTTGGCATTCGAAGAGCAGCAGGTCGCGGTGCAGAGGAACATGAAGTGGCTTCGCGTTTTTCTGTTCGGCTGCGTTTGCGGTGCTGTTTTCACGCAGGGCGCCTGGCCGTGCGTCCTGGACTCCCGGCCTGCAGCGGGGATGACTGCTCCCTGCCTGTAGGTCCGAGGGAGCCGCAGTGTGCTGTTCCCACTCTCCCTGTCCCGGCGGATAAACACAGCCCTGTCTTGGGCAGTCTTCCAAAGGACTCATATCTTGTCTTTGTTTAAAAAAACAAAACAAAACAACACTCAGCCCGCCCCATGAAGAGGCGTTTGTCTTTTGAAAACATCCCTAAAAGCCTCGAGGGCTTCTATCCTGTCTCTCTCTTGTCGGAATGGTTGCTGTTTGGATTTTGCCGCAGTAAAATTCATTTCCTGTCCGTCGGGCTGTCCAGATTTACTTTGTCACACTCACAGGCCTGTCAGGCGGGAGCGTGGGTTAGCTGCGCGCAGCAGGAATTGGGACGGCGGTGAGAAGCCCGGAGCCTTACACTCACACAGTGAGCGTCTCCCTGTAGGGTCAACGGGTCAGAAGGGGGCAGGTGCCTGCTCCTGGATAAAAGCAGGAGCTCTGAGGCCCCATCATCCTGCTTCCCCTTCCTTACTGTGTGATCTCAGGCTTAGGGGAGTTAAGTAGCCACTGGTTTCATCTTCTGCAGCATGAGGTGTGCCCTGGCCGGTGTGGCTCCGTTTGGGCGTTGTCCCGTGCACTAAAAGGTTGCCAGTTTGACGCCCGGTCAGGGCACATGCTTGGGTTCTGGCTCGATCCCCAGTGGGGGAGTGCAGGAGGCAGCCGACTGATGTTTCTCTTATCAATATTTCTCTTTCTCTCCCTCTTCTCCCGTCTTCTCTCTCTAAAATCAACAAAAAACATATTTTTAAAAAGATGAGGGGTGTGTGTGCTTGTGTGTGTGTCAACAGCGTGGACGTGGAAAGCCCTGGGTGGGTGGCATTATCATTAATAGGGATAAAAGCTAGGAAGAAGCACTGAAGGCATTTGTCAGCGAGAACCATCCACTGTGCTCTTGAGCTGCGATAGCCCATTTGGGGTAGAGAAGGTCCTTCCCATCTGTAATTTATTAATTGAGCTCCTCAAATCCTTGGTGAGCGAAGCCAAGGAATAAATCCAGACATTCATTTAGCAAATAGTCATCAAGCATCAGCCGTGTACTCGCGAATCTTGCCAAGTGGTGTGGAAAAGGCAAATATAAGAGATGTGGCAATAGTGGCAAACATTCCAACAGGGGCAGGAGACATGGCAAACAGCTACACCGTAGGTAGGACTGCCGCCAAGCGAGGTGTCAAGTGCTTAGCAGTTTGGAAGTAGTCAGAGAAGATTTCTTGCAAAAGGTGGCATTGGAACTGGGCAGTGATAAGCGGTGGAAATTTTGGGGATTGGCATGTCAGGCTGCAAAACAGGCTTGGTTTAACCTTTACACTTACACGAAATGCTGGTTACTTATTTTCTCTTCCCAAAGGCCTGCAGTATTTATTTTTATAACACATTGGTATCTTGCTTTAAGCAAAACCAGAGTAGTTTGCAGTGGCCACAGACTTGGGCAGTGCCTGCAGCTCTCCACTCACATGGGGGGGGCACCTTCGTTGAAACCTGAGCAAACCTGGCAGGGCCAAGGCCAAGCCCAGCGTCTTCCGTTCGGAGAAAGGGTTGCTCATTACAAACGCAGTTCTAACTCAGGAGAGGGTGTCTCATGACACTTGATAAATTCTTTAATTTCTTTCATCTTTTATGGACACCAGCCAAAGTATTACATTTTCTAAGTGTACCTGGGGCCTTTTTTAAAATTGAGAGACTAGGAAAGAAGACATTTTGCCAAGACCGACTAGTTCTGTGGCTCTGGTGTTAACTCAGTTCTTTAGAATCCAGCAGCTGACCCATAGACACCAAAACTTTGGGGGGAAGACACACTGTGATTTGTACTTGCCCTATTTAGGGCCAGCTGGAGACCAGCCCTGTAGGAGGACCCATGGAAAGTTCCCTTTTCCTCTACTAGTCCAGGCCAATGTAGGGAGGGCTGGGGACAGCTGATGCACTTGTGAATCTCTGACCTGCCTTTTTCAGTAGAGCAGACATAATCTCTATCTTGGACTAGAAGAACTGACTGTCTAGAAAAGCACACGCCTGGATTCAGGGAATGGGCCTGCCCCGGTCTCTAAACTGAGAGTTCTTACATTCTGACTGTCTCTGAGTCTGCTGTTCCAACATGTTGCTGCCGAATTATTTCCTTATCTCTGTAACTGTTTCCAGTTTATTGAGTCTTGGCAGTGATGTACTCTTCCCCTCCCCCAACTCCTAACAAATGAGGCCTTGCTGGTGAAACAGCTTTTAGATGCTGAGGCATTAGGCAAAAAGAAAGTTCCACCAACTACTTTCTGACCATTGAACAACAGTACAATATAAGGTAGTTTTAGCATTATCAGCTCTCCTCATTTGCTCACTAGGAGGAAAGAGTAAAAAAAATACTTAAAAGCAAGCTGTTTAAAACTATGCACACATTTGACCTGGATCCCACCCCCCACCCCCTGCCTTTTCTCTGCTTTGCCAATATGTAGCTGAATAACAAAGATGAAAAGGAGAATCTGTAGGCAAGAGGGTGATTGTGATTCTTTGCAGGATGTGTTGTGACAGGCCGATCAGAGCTCAGACGGTGCAGACGGACACATTGCCGGACACGTTGCTCGTAGCTCAGACATCCGAGTGCCCGCCACTCGGCCCTGCGTGAGTCTCCCCTCATTTCAGCATTCAGAAGTCAGGAGCTGTTAGCGGAGGTGTTTTGTTTATGCAAAGTACAGCTTTTCCTTTCACCTCTGTAATTGAGGGGTCATAATGCTGCCTTAAGACCTCAAGGTTCTTATGTGATTCTAGAGTAATAATGTCTGTAACAATACACAGAACAAAGTGAAGCCCTAACCAGATACAGAATCCTAACACATCTCTCATTAAAGAGTTTAAGGAATTTTTTCCTGCAAGTGAATATAGGACAAAATTTGAAATTGCACATCAGGCCTATAAATGTGACTTCCTCTCCTTTCCTAGTGGACCTTCATCTCTCTTCCTGCCATCTCCCTTCCCCCCACACCAGCTCCCTAATAATTTTTCCTAGGACGAATAATTGATCATTGAAACTAAGCCCGGCCCAGGGAGAAAAGTCTCATGCCTTGTGAGCTCTGACTTTCTTATGATGAAATACCTGGGTTTTGTTCATTGTAAATGATTAATCAAGTACCTGCTTGTGTTTGGTGCTAAGCCAGGCACAGTCAGTCATGGGTCCTGTCTCAAGGGGCTTGTACTTCAGGAAGGGTAATAAAGCAAGAACATAAAGTATTGTGACACAGTATACTACAGTGTTAGTGTTACTGTATGATACATACCTTAACAAATACAGCTATGGGAGCTGAAAAAGAGGAAGAAAAAAATTATGAATACAGATGAATTTATGAAGGGCTTAGGATGGGTAGGATGTAGATCAGGGGTTGCAAAATCAAATGCCTTTAGAGGACCAAACAGGTAACCTAATGAGTAATACTATAAGGAGTGGTGGTGACTGGGGTAAACTGGAGAAGGCTCATCTCTCCTAATGGGGTTGCAACTTCTCAGGCCAAGCCAATGGTTGCCACCGGGGAATATAGGCCCCAAATTACTAGGTCTTATATTTCATGAAAATGTAGAAATCTACTCTTTTAGGTGAAATGTTCCAATTTTTGACAACTGGAAAACAAGCTAAGATCCCATGTGAATAAACATGTGTGAGCGTGCACACACACACACACATACACACAGTTATTAGGTTACAATCTCTGAACTGCGCAGGTCCATTTATACATGGATTATTTTTTCACTGAATGTACAGTCCGCCCTCCATATCCCTGGGTTTTACATCTCAGGATTCAACCAACCACGGATCGAAAACAGTATTTTCTATCCAGATTGGGAACCCACAAATGAGGGCCAATGGTAGGCATTGTTCTATTCCATTTTATATAAGGGACTTGAGCACCATGGACTTTGGTATCTGTGGGGGTCCTGGAACCAATCCCCTGTGGATACTGAGGGACTGTAGTTAAGTTTTAGGAGAATCAAAACTTACATGTTGATTTTTGACTGTGCAAGGGGTTGGTGCCCCTAACCCTGACACTGTTCAAGGGTCAACTGGACTCTTATTTAGTGTTTTCCTGACTGTAAAAGATATGTGTTGCACAGCTTCACTGTAGAAAGTTAAGTTTTCTGTCCTGAAGGCACCAACTCTGATGGTCATCATTAAAATTCTAGAGACTGCATTCACAGGCAGCTCCAACTATCTGTGTTGCTTCAGGTAACCTAGTTTACCCAGTGTGTACCGACTAAAGGTTACAACCCAAGCAGAAAGGAAAAAGCAATATCCAGCCATCCTCAATGCTTTCTCCACCCTGCACGAACAAACACCCCCCTCCCCTTTTGACAAACACATGTCTATTAAAGGCCAAGCTGACTCATACAGTGACTTTTGAGAATGAAATACAAGTGATGCCTGAACCCCAAGATGATATGTTGAACAAAGAATGTTCTTTGCTTTTTCAGGAACCTTGACTTCCTAATAAAAACCTAGCTCGTTTCGTTTCACCTGAATAAAATTTCTAGGTCGAAGTCAAATAAATTGTCTATACTAGCAGTTTGTTTAAGGCAGAGGCAGTCAAATAGCTCTGCCCTAAAAAGGCTCAAGGAAATGAAGTGGCCTGTCCTGTCAGAGAGTGAGACTGTCCCCATGATTGATTATTTGCTTACCAGGCCAGCAGGGCTTGCAAGAAATGTACCTGTGAAAACCAATGCCAGGTTTTGGTAAACTGGTCCTAAAAGTTAGTGAACTAAATAGATTCCTCAGCCCCTCAAAAGTTCTCTGATTCCAAACTTGATTTTTTTTCAAATATATTGAAGGATCTATATAACAATGGAATAAAAATGAAGATGCCTTTAAATGCTAATGTCTAAAACAAACAGCACTCCTTTTTGGCTCTGCTGGTGCTTTTTTTTTTTCTTTCTTTCTCGTAATGAGACTAACATGCTAATCCGCCGCTGTGCTCCCGGGCACTTTGAGGCAGCGGCCAAGTGAATCCTGAAGCATGCTCCACCTTTGAAAAATTGGCCGGGACTCGAACAGTTCAGAGCAACACAGTAAACACTCTGTACATGTTTGCCGAGTGGAGAAAGCTGTTGATTCTGTCTGGGGACAGCAGAAGGACTTCCTGGGGCTGAGGTGACCTCTGACTCCGATTACGGCTTGATAGTAGGAAGGCGTCACCCCATAAAGAAGGGTGGGTAGCAACTTCCATGCCATAGATGCTAAGCAGAGCTCTAGCATAGGTTTTATATTTATTACCTTTTTCTGTTTCCTGACCCATCTCCGTGCAGACTTACCCTTCCGCAGCCTCCGATTAAATGCTTTTGTTAAACTTTCCGTAATTTGTCCTCACTGGTTTTTTCATTCAGCCCTCAGACACTTATTAAGCATCCGCTCACCTTGCCTCCGTGTTCCTGGGGAAGGCACTGCACCAAACGTAAAATTCCTGCAGATCTCCTCAGTCATTCTTGTCATGTCAAGAAATCACAGAATCCTGCCTGCTTTCATGGTCCCCATTCATTCAAAATGCTGAAAAATGTAAAGCATTTTATTGATTGAGGTTCTGTAGTTACAAACTATAGACGCTTGCTAACGTAAGCAAGAAAAGGAATTCATGGAAGGACTTGGGGGCGTGGTAGACAGAAGTGACCTCGCAAAGATGTCCACATCCTAAACCCCGAAACCTGTGAATACATTGCCTTACGTGGCAAAAGGGACTTTGCCGATGGATTAAGGCTCTTAAAATGGGGAGAATATCCTGGGTTGTCAGGTGGGCCCAGTGTAATCACGGGGTCCTTCTAAGAAGGAGGTAGGAGGGTCAGTCAGAGGAGATGCGATGAGAGAAGCAAAGGTCAGAGGGGTGGCATTGCTGGAAGGGAGGCCACAGGTCACGGAATGCAAGTAGCCTCCGGATGCTGGAAAAGGCAAGGTATAAACAAACTCTCCCCAAGAAACACAGACCCATCAACCCCTTGATTTTAGCACTTCTAACCTCTAGAACTGTGAGATGATAAATTTGTGTGCTTGCATATGCATGTTTATTAACATGAAATTCACATAACATACATAAAAGTAAACACTTGAAAGTGAACAGATCAGTGGCTCTTAGTACGTTCCCCACGCTCGGCAGCCATCTACCTAGTTCCAAAACATTTTCAGCCCCCAAAGGAAACCTGGTATTTATTAAGCAGTTTCTCATCCCTGCAGCCCTTCTCCTCCTGGTAACCACCAACCTGTCTTCTGTCCCTATGGATTTGCCTGCTCTGGGTATTTTATATAAATGGAATCATACAGTTCGTGACCTTTTGTGTCTGGCTTCTTTCACTTTGCATGTTTTTAAGGTTCATCCATGTTGTAGCATGTGTCAGTATTTCATATCTTTTTATGGCTGAATACTATTCTGTTGTTTGGATATAGGACAGTTTGTTATCTATTTATCCATTGATGGGCATTTGGGCCTTTTTGACGTTTTGGCTAATGTGTATAGTGCTGCTATGAACATGCATATGCATGTACTTATTGGAGTACCTGTTTTCAATTCTTTGGAGTATATACTTAGGAGTAAAATTGCTGGATCATGTAGTAACTCTGTGTAACTTTTTGTTGTTGTTAATCCTTACCCGAGGATATATTTTCAATGGCTTTTCAGAGAGAGTGGAAGGGAAGGAGGGGGGGAGGTGGGAAGAGAGACAGAGGAAGGAACATCAATGTCTCACAGCAACTGGTTGCCTCCCCAACATGCCCAGACCTGGGAGTGAACAGCAACCCAGTAATGTGCCCTTGACCAGGAATCAAACCCGCGACCCTTTGGTGCACAGGCTGGCGCTCTAGTATTGAGACACACCAGCCAGGGCTAGTGCAACTTTTTGATGAAATGCCACACTGTTTTCCTCAGCGCCTGAACCATTTTCTATTTGCACCAGCAAGATTCAAGGGTTTCAGTTTCTTCATATCCTTGTCAACACTTATTTTCCTTTTTATAAAAAACTATAGCTATCCTAGCAGGTATCCCACTAGTGGATTTTGGTTTGCATTTCTCTAATGACAAATAATGTTGAGCATCACTTTTTAGGTGTATATCTTACATATAGAATGCTATATTCAAGTCCTTTGCCCATTTTAAAATTGGATTTTGTATTTATGTTGACTTTATATATTCTGGATGCTAGACCCTTAATTTGTGTTGTGCTAAGCCACTGAGTTTGTGGTTATTTGTTATAGCAGTAATAAAAAACAAATACAGAGGGACTCACAGAATTCAAGGAAATGTTAAACAGCAAGTTATGGGAAAGATGCTCTGGGATTCTGAGTAGCAGGAATTAATGGATGATCCATGTGAGACATTGCTTGTAAGATGTATCTATTCTGGTTGCTTTCAATTCTTGTGTTCTTGATGTAAGAGGGCAGAGTGGCTGGTATAGCCTATTAATGTTTGGTTGCTAGTTCAGAAGGTGGCAGATGTCCTTGATTGCTAGTACCACTGAGACTGTGTGTAATTGAAATAGAAAGGCAAATGGATGCTAGAAAGGCAAAAACAATTCACTCCAGCATGCTAAGAAGGAAATAGTACAGAATAACAAGATAAACCTATTGTGATAGACTTCAGAGCTCTGACAGTCTAAGAGAGAAATCTGGAATTATAAGATGGGGAAGATGTAGCAGAAGACAAGCACCAGTAGAAAACATATGGGGCTTGTGGATAGACATCACAGATTGCATCAATAGAGGCATACCATCTGGGAAAAAGGAGGTGACGATTCTGTTTTGTTCTGCACTAGTCATGCCCCTCTTCAGATTAGGAATTCTGTATTGTGCTCCCCACCTTGAGAATCATACAGGCCAAACAGAGCATGTTCAGAAATGAGAGGCCAGAGACTGGAATCATGCCATTGGAGTAATGGTCAAGAAAATGGGCTGTTTAGATGAAGAAGGAAAGATTTGGGGCAAGAGGAGGCAGGCCGTGATAATTGTACTACTCAAAGTGGGGAGTTCTTAAGACCAAAGTAGCTGAACAAAATGGAAGTCTCTTTCTCTCTCACATCATAATGCAGAGGGGCCTGTGGTGGTGGGAGCTGAGCTCAGCCTTGTGGATTATATGGTTCCACTTTCCTCCAGACCTTTGCTTCCTTATGGAGGAAAGGACGAAGGAGAAAGTGGGCATTCCGCACGCTTGCCTGTGTGAGTGTGAGTGTGTTCATGGTCCAGGCCTGGCACTCCTGCACATCCCTTCTGCCCACATTCCATGGGTGTAAATTCAGTCACACATCCACACCTGCTGCAAGGAATGCTGGGAAAAGCAGAATGTTGCTCAGAAAAAGACAGTGACATGAACATTAGTGAGCACAAGTCACTTTCCCAAGACCATGCATAGTGGGCCCACAACTCTGGGGAAGCAAGATGGGTTAATTATCAACCCCCAGGGAAAAAAGAAGGAAGCAAACAAGAATCCCCGCCTTTGCTCTTTTGTTCTCCTTAGCTGGCCTCTTCATCTTGCTTTTCCATGCATTTCTTTCTCTTTTCCTTCCCCTTCACAGGATTTAGCTTTTTGTTGACTCTGACTTCATGACTTATGAACTTTGATCTTCATTTCCTGCCTCTCTTTGTTTTAATTATGATTATGTGGCTTCAGCTAAAGGTTTTAACTCTAAATATAGTGGTTAGAGCCGACTGATGGCTCATGGTCCAAATGTGACTTGAAGTCTTGGCAAATTCAAGTGTGTGTGTATGTGCAGTATTGTGTGATATCCAGTTAAATTCCAGATATATGTTTTCCTTGAAATACCAGAAGATCGGGCAACTCTGGGTCTGCACTGCATGCCTGTATGGGCAAAACCCAGCAAGAATAGAAGGCATGCACTCTCCATGATGCCACAACCTTTACTACTCCCTATTATATTCCCAGTGCTGAGATCTACAGGCAGTTTCCACTTATCATCACGTGTGTGCTATCATCTTTTTAAACACTCTTCTCTCTCTATACTTTTCTGATCCCTCCTTCACTGTTGTAGGCACTTGAGTTTGAAATCATTGGCTTTTCTTGCTGCCACTGCAGCTGAAACATTGGTTGGAATGGAGGGTTTGGAAGGGGGGGTGTTACAGCACTGAAGACTAAATGGGTTGGAGGTGGAGGGTTGACCAAAGGATGCCAGGTTGTTTATTTGATGGTACAAGAGAGACCAGCTGGTAGTATAGAGCAGTGGTCTCCAACCCTTGATTGTGGATCCCATCAATAAAATAATATTTGCATTTGTGCTCCTCAAAGTGGGAATTATTACTTAAAAATTACATGCATATACTGCTATTATTTACAGATGTAATATACCCTCAAGGTCATAATTAAAGATGACTATAAATCCGTATTCCATATAATCATCATTATAATTTTGGATTTCTGGACCAACTTCTTAGTTGGCAGGTTTAAGTTCTTAATGTTATGTTTAATTGGCAGCTTCTTGGCATTACTTAAACCTCTTATACATTTGTGAGAGTTCATTTAAGTGAAACTAGATAATGTGTCCCATACATTCTGTGACATACACATTTCAGCCTATTGCAGTAAACTGCATGGGGTTGAACAAATAGGTCACCTCTCTCAACCCCTCCGATTTGCAGAATTTTATTTCCACCCTTTCTCATGATTCTTTCCCACAACCTGATGGGATGCCATTTGACAGATCAAACAAGTGAAGGTACCTGTGTTTGTTTAGATTTAAAAGTTTTAGATAAAAATAATGTAAATAGAAGTTTATTTTCTTCCTATGGATCAGGGAAGTGTCTCATTTGTCCCCTGGATGACTCACATTGGGTCCAGCCATGGACCCTTGCTACTCAAGAAGTAGTTCCCAAACTAGCACTGGCATAATCTATGAGCAAGATAGAAATGCAGATTCCAGACCACACCTCAGACCTACTGAGTCAGAATCTGCATTTTAACAGGAATCCCGGGAGATCTGTATGCACAGAAAAGTTTTAGAAACACTAGTGAAAAGGCCAACCAAGGATATTTTGTGGGGAGGGGTGGTAGAGGGCAGGAGGCATGTAGGAGATCATGGAATCTCGTCATAACCTTGTAGACACTAGATGTGGCAGTTAAGATGTTCAGCATCTGCCCAGACTCACACTCAGAAATGGGTCAGTCAGAGCCAATAGAACTAATCGGAAAAGAATTTTTTAAAAAGTCCCTAACCCCTCAACCAACAAGATAAAACCAGAACACTTAAAATCCTAAACAAAAGTTTACTGGAATTTCATGAACTTACAGAGAAAGCATTTATTTTGAAATCTGCAGTCAGACTAGTCCAGATTCCTTGAATGAGGTTTTCTGTTGCCAGAGCTTTTCCACATTTCCCAGCTGCCTGCAATTTATCTGCCTTCCTAGCTGAAGCTTAATAACTTCAGGCATAAAGTTAATGTGCTCTTGCCTCCCTTGATTTCTTTCTTCCTGTTCCTCCAAATTTGAACTCAGTCTTTAAGGCCTTGCCTCCATTTCCTGAGCAGATTCACAGAATTTGCTGTCTCCTAATTTGTTTGGGAATTAGGTCTATTAGAGATGGGATGAAACTCTTGCATATCCCAAGACATCTAGGTCTTCCACCCATGAGGGCTGCTGGGGAATCTCTGTGCATCCTTCTATATGTGGTTTGGCCCAAACAAATTTCAGACGCTAGCACTGCTGAAGTCAGTGGGGAACCTGATTTAACATGGCTGATTAGAGGTGTGAAAACACAATCTGCCAGCCAGATGGAGGTGTCCATCAATGCAATGGCTCTGACACCCCCTGGGTACTGCTCCATGTCCTGAGAATCAACGATAAGCAAGACCAGGCCTCTGACTTACAGAACTCAGTGTCTTGTGGCAGATATAGATTTGTAGGCAGATATTTTGGCAACCACAGATATGTCATACAACAATTGAAATATGTAGGAGGTGTCAAGTGATAAGAGTGGAGTCAGTGATTAAATTTTGTGGCAGCCAAGATGACTGGGCAAAGGGGGCTGTGTGTGAAAGTTAAATAATATTTGTCTAGTGGACTGGAGAGAATAAAAAGAAATCCAGATAGATAGACTAGATTATGCAAAATGGACATGTGAATTGGTGTTGGTGTTGGCCACCTGCAAGGTCAAGGTGATGGACAGGATCTCAGGAGGGGCAGATGGACAGTGACTAAGGAGTCTGGGTTTTATCCTGGTAGACAATGTCTTGCAAACCAGGGTGTATGGAACTGGGGTGCAGAGTAGTAGGGGAGGGGTGAATCTGCAAACAAAGGAGGAGGCCGGAAAGTTGGTAAAGCTGTAGTGGGCAGTGGAAAAGTGGGAACTGACCAAAGTCGGGGGAAAGCACGGCACCGAGGGGCTGCTGAAATTGTAAACTAGCACTGAGCAGCAGCACCTATCTCAAGGGTTCTTCAGATTCTTTGGGGCTTTCATGGGCAGAGTAGGATCAGCAAGGGTTGGAAGCTTTGGGTGCCATGGCTGGACAAACACTGGAAGTGAAAGTAAAGTGTCATTGAAAGGGGGTTAAAATGATAGAACCATGTGTATTACTTTAAAAATGATAGAACCACCTGGTCCAGACTGCGTAAAAAAGAAAATGAAGCCAGGAAAGAAAATAATTTGAGGGAAAATGGGGGCAAAAGGAACCCAAAGTATTGATGAGCTCCAGGAAGCTGAGTTGAACGGAAGCTGTGGTCAGAGAGTGAGATGTTAGCATTTAATATTTCACACGGGGAAGGTGCCAGTGGATGTTGAGGTCTGGGGTGCCAGACTTCCCCTGCACCTCTTCCTCTGTGAATTAAGCTTGGCCTGTCCCCTGTATTTATTTAAGGTGGTGGGAGATCCACCAGCAGATGAAGTTGGATGATGGGAGAGCATGACAAGGATTCACAGTAATGTGGGATCAAGGCTGATTCTTCTGGGCGGTCAGGAGCCCTGGGGCCTAAGGAGTCTGTGACTTAGTCGAACTGTGGGAACAGGAGCTTTCTGTCACTTGAGATTCAACTTTAGTGACCTGCCTAGTTCATCTAGCATTTATTTGCTAAAAGAGAGGATCTGATTGGGTTGATTCTGTCAATACCCAAACCAAAGTCTTTAAAAATTTTTTAAATTGATTTTTAGAGAGAGAGGAAAAGAGAGGGAGAGAGAGAAACACTGATGTGAGAGTGTAACATTCATTGGCTGCCTCTTGCACACCCCCTACTGGGTTTTGAGCCTGCAACCCAGATGGGCAACCTTTCAGTGTACAGGACGATGCCCACACAACTGAGCAACACTGGCCAGGGCCAAACCAAAGTCTTTTGTATCAAATCTCTAAAAGTGGATCTCCTTATGCTTGGCCGATATGTAGCTGTGTGAGACTAGGATCTGGATGCAGGGTGAGCGTCTAGGGCAGAAAACTCTTCTAACAGTTAGTATACGCAGGCACACGGACTCATGTTATCATTACAACAACCTCATGGTGTAGGTACTATACTGTCTTCACTTCACATATGAGGAAGCAGGTGCGTAGTGGTTAAATGACTGGCCCATGTTTACACAGCTAGGAAATGTCTGGCTGTGGAGTCTGTTCTCAGTCTCTTTATGTGGCTGGCTGATTCTGAAAATAAACGATTCCAAACATGTTTCTTCAAAGGCGGCAGCAGGCTTCATGGTTTCCTTGCACAGCCGGCCACAGACTAGCAAATAAATAAGGTTCCACAAGGTCCCTATAAACGAGGGTCCTTCTCCTCCCACCCATACCCCTCCACCCCAAGCCTTTGAGAACTCCCAGTGGATCTAGTTAGCCATAAGGTGACAATATAATTTATCAGTCAAACTGGGACAGTCAGAGAGTAAAAGTGGGTGCTATTAATTATGCCAGCACCACAGGCACAAACTAGGGCTTTCTGGGCAAACCAGGGCACAGGGTTCCTTTAGCTGTATGTTCTATTTTAAGTAAGAATTGAAAGAAGCTGCAAGTGGACCTGTAATATTTCCAACCTGCCAGAAGGAGACAAAAATTCCCAAATCTCAAATTCCAAAAAACCTGGTTGAATAGATCTTGAAGGAATAAATGGCAGAGTTTCAG
Organism: Miniopterus schreibersii; assembly: GCF_964146895.1. Taxonomy (NCBI): domain Eukaryota; kingdom Metazoa; phylum Chordata; class Mammalia; order Chiroptera; family Miniopteridae; genus Miniopterus; species Miniopterus schreibersii. The sequence continues at coordinate 35,103,587 of NC_138111.1, forward strand.
TCTGTCCTAAAGAGGTGTGTGGAAGAAAATAGGAAAGAATCGCTGAGAGCAAGGAAGGGACATAGCTGGTGTCAAGTAAGAAATGCCCTAACCTGTAGAGAATTTTCATAAGAATTTATCTGAGCCAAACTGACGATTGCTGGAAAGCAAGATCTCAAATGCTCCCTAGAATGGCAGTTTGCAGCTTCTTTTATGCACTTGGAATTAAGGAGGGAATGTAAAGGTTACATGAAGGTGGGAGAAAGCAAGGTGGGAATTGGATTGCAGGATAGTTAACAAGATTATGTGCCATCATGATAGTGGCTTCTGAGGGTCTGAAAAGAGGCCTTTCAAAGGTGTTAACCTAGATTCACAGAAACAATGGACAGGCCTGGCTTTAGGCAAAGACAAAACCTTAAAAGTTAAATGCTGGGGGCATGACTACCCACCGTGACCAGCCCACTTAGAGATCAGCTCACCCTGGGAGGTTACTTTCTGCAGACCCCTTTTTTCATCCACACTGCAAAGTGCAAACAGGCCACATTTTGCAATAACTTTTGTCCAACCACTTCACAGTTGAACAAGTTAATACTTGCCATTGACTTAAAGAAATCAGTCAGCAGACCCAAAGGGAACATGAAATCCAGTTAGTTGAAATGTGTCTGGGGGAGAGCTTGGGGTCCATTCAGCATTTCTTGCAGTGGAAAGCAACCTTAAATGGCTAACGGAGAAATAATAGGTCTTTGAAAAGCCCAGGACCAGAGATTTCAGGAATCAAGATTTCCTTTGAATTTGCAATGCTAACATCACTTTACATAACTGGAGAAACTTGATTTTTGGGAAATTGTAAGAATGTGCCCCAAGGTCATCGAGCTATCATGAGACCAGAACCAGTACCAGCTTGGGCAAGTTGCTGGTCTCTGGTTCCAAATTTTTGTCTTTGTTGTTAGGGGAGGGCATGGCTTGGGGTACCCCCCATCTGGAACTTCTAATCCTGGTAGTATTTGGGTCAACAGTTGAGGGGGGTGTGTGTGTGTGTGTGTTGGCACAAAGTATTATGACCTGAGGACAATTGTCAACCCCCTTGCTCTGTTCCTTTGAATTCACTTGTACTCTCAGCCGTGGAATGATGACTCTTGATTTGTTCAGGGTGCCCGAGGGCCAGCGCACGGTCTGGTACTCCAACTTCATAGGAGTGCCGTAGGACGGGACCAGTGCCACAGATCTCAGAGTTCCTGATATGGGGGAGCGGCAATTTCCCCTTATAGTTCTGGCTGGCGTAAGAACTAAATTGACATGAGACAGATTAATAGGAGAAAATAACCGAATGTAATTATGTATGTACATTTGGGGGTTCCATAGAATAAAAGACCTGGGGACAAATTGGGCAGATTAGACTTTTATGCCATCTTGAGCTAAGGAGGAAGGAGGAGGGTATTGGTTTGTACTTCAAAGGGGAGGAAGGCAGTTGCCATGGAGATAGAAAGCAAACGTTTGGTAAACCAATGTTTGCTGCCATCTTTAACCATGGGACCCAGAGAGGACTATGCTCAAACAGGCTTTGCCAGGTTCCTCCCTGTGTGTCACGCCCAGTTCATATTAAAGTATAGTTATTTATGATGATAGCTAGAGCAGGTCTTCTATCTAAATTCTTTTAGGTTGTTAGGGGGAAGGTCAAAGGTTCTTTCTGAGTCTTTTATTTCTTAAAAATAACCAGCTTAAGCTTAAAATCATCAGAATCCCCCAAAAGGGCATATTTTGGGGTGGCAAACCCTCCTCCCCCTCACCAGGTACAGGCATCTTCATTCCATCTTCTGCATCTCACTCCCAACCTCCCAGAGCTGGATGGGCCCGAGGCAGTGACTCAGCAGCCGCCCCACACATTTTCACCAGTGTTGTCCTGTGGTCTGAAGTAAGGGCCACAGCATTCTCTACGGCCACGAGGCTGTGTTTTGGATGAGAGTCAGTTTGGAAAGATTGATTACGTGTGAAAACCATGGAGCTCTAGTTTACTGTAGTATTTTAGTGGCCTTACAGCCTCTGCCCCTCTCACTCAGCTGGGCCATTCCCTTTCCTGGTAATGAATCCTCCTTATGTTTGAAGCCTATTTCTTTATAAGGACAAACTTGTGCAGAAATGAGGTGCTTTGAGGGTTTCTACTGAACTACAATATGGGAAACTAGAGGACCAGGTTTTAAGTGAGATAAGTGTTGGAAGAACAGTCATCATTGTTTAAACTGAGGCTCTGGTTATACTTGCATAAAAATTTTTTTTTCACTCATTCAATTTTTTAAAATTTTGTGTTTTTAGTTCTGTGCTTTTTAAATTTTTCAGTTATAGTTGACATACAATATTATATTAAACATTTATATAACTTACACGGTGATCACTCTGGTAAGTCTAGTACCCACCTAATACCATACATAGTTATTACAATATTATTGACTCTAAATTTTGTGAGTTTTAAGGTAGCCCGTGCTAATCTATATCTTAAGATTGTAGTAGCATGTGACCAAACTCGTTCTTTTCGTATTATAGGTTGGTATTTTTCACCATTGTACCCATCCCAACAGTTGAGTCATATTGGAAGCACAATGCAGAACAAGTTCTAAGCAAGTTTTTCAAGTGATATAAAACTGTCATTGGCCCTAGACACAATAGAGTTTTCTAGAATTATGTGAGAGACCAAAACCGCAGAACCGCTGATGCATGATAGTCCCAAAGGTCCTCAGATAAAAGTGAGGCAGGACTTACTCTTGTTGCCATGGCCATTTATTGATTCACTCTGCCGCCCTTGGCCTAATGTTTATGGCTTCTGATGATGAGTGTCCTGACACTGCCGTGATATGAACTTAGAGTGGTGAGAGAGGAGTATTTATGATTTCTTTGTTTACTTCCATAAAAAACATGACTCCTTGGAGAACAAGGGTTTTGAAACCATTTGATGGGAAAAAAACAAGTTTACTGCAGAGCTGAGTAAGTGGCAGAGCCAGACAGTGGGGTGCTGGGATCTATCAGAGCCTGAGGAAGTTATGAGTTTACCATCAAAACAGCCCCCCAGAGCCCTAATAATGTGACCAGCAGTTCCAAAGTACCTCCTTCAAAATCTTTCTGTCTTCCTGCTTCAGATTCTAGAGAGCCCTCTTTGAAAGGGGTCAATAAATAGGCAAGGTCTCAGTGTGTTTAATTTATAGATAGGTAATAACAGAAATATAAGGAAGTTACACTAGAATGATTCCAATTGCACTGATGGTAAACTAGCTCCCTCCTGAAAGCCCTTTGGCAAAGAGAAGCCTTATCTGCCTGGTGACAGCCTTGAGGGGAGGAAGGGTGCCCCCACTATTGGAAGATGGGTGGCCTTGTGTGTGTGTTTTAAAGCACCTTGATTAGAATCCACTAAAAGGCTGTGGCTACCAGACCCACTGCCTAAATGTCTAAATAAATGAAGAATAAGCTACTGTCAAGGTCTGAGAACTACATTCTTTTACTGTTATACTAACCAAATCAGCAAAGCTCTGAACTTCCATTTAGGGGAAAATGGGACTTATCTGAAATTCTTCCTTTGAAGTGTGGATTGTTTAAAAAAATATGGGGCAGCCTGGCCGGGTGTGGCTCAGCAGTTGAGCGTCGACCTAGGATCCAGGCGATCAGGGTTCGATTCCCGGTCAGGGCACATGCCCGGGTTGTGGGCTCGATCCCCAGTCGGGGGCGTGCAGGAGGCAGCCGATCAATGACTCTCTCATCATTGATGTTTCTCTCTCTCTCTCCCTCTCCCTTCCTCTCTCTGAAATCAATAAACATATATTTTTTAAAATTAATAAATAAAAATAACAAAATATGGGGCAGATGCTCCCCTTACCCCTAAAGCAGTAAATTCAGGTGTTTAAGTTCATATAGCCCGGTAATAAGTTAAATGAGTTCTTGAGTAATTTTAACTTAAGATGAAAGAGTTTCCCTCCTATTAACACTTAAAATAGCTTATGGATACACATTAATATATCCAAGTGCTTTGGTGTCTAGCCTAAAGCCCTTATTTTATGATTTCTTGCAGAGGACTAGGAATATAACTGTTCCAAAGGATACTTCTGTGTGATTTATTAGAGTTCTGTGCATGCGCATACTACTACTAATGGAAAAGGCTAGAATTTAGCAAGGAAGAGAAATAAGTTTCTGTGTTACTGGTTTATAATTAGGGTTCAGATGTTTGACATTTTTAGGTTAACAATGAGGCTCATATTTTCATACTGTCATTTACTCTGAAAAACATTTTCTGTTCCTGAGAACAGTCATAAATTAGAGGAAGTTTAAAGTGTTCATCCAACCCTTTTGTTCCTGAGTTGTTATTAGATAGAGTTATGGAACATATATCATCTCCATAAAAGTTTAAGGGGGAAAGTATGGGTTTTTAAACAGTGGAGAATATAAGAAATTACTGACTGGAAAAGTCATTTGTAATAATAATGTAAGGAACGTGGAGAGAAAGGTGGGAAACAATACCCTTTAGGCCACATCTAATTTGGGGGGTTATAACACCATGTTAACTCATTTTTTTTATAAAGCTACACAAATATGTCAACTGGAAATCTTCAGTGGTAGTATCATTAAATAGTACAAGGTGAAGATGTTAATTTGTAAAAATAGGCTCTTTCTGAAACTGTGTCTTAAGCAGGGAAATAAAAGCTATATACATTTATGCTTTCTTTTTTTCTTTGTTTTTTTTGATATTTAAAATTGCTTTATTAACTTCACAATATATAATAAGTATCTTTCCATGCACTAGGTAAAATTCTCCTGCTAACAAAATCTCTCAGGCTGGGTCAAAAGCACAATATTCAACTAGAAGCTGGTAAAACCCATCAGAAACAAGTGACATCAAAAGATTTACAACAAAGGTACATTACAAACATGTATGTTTAGAAAGTAGGTGTCTCCCTATTAACTTAAGAGGAAACATCAGGATTCAAGGCATAAGGCAAAACTCATCATGATGGTCATGGCGAGAGGGGTCAGTGCTAACTGCCCGCAGACCATGACTTAACTGCTTTCCCCTCAGCTTTTCCATCGGCTGTCTCATCTCCTCCCCACCCCTTTCCCTGTTCTCTTGTCCCATCCTTGCCTGTGGCTCTCCAAGCCTCTGACCCCCGTCCCCTCTCTACTGCAGGATGGGCTGCTGAACACGGAACCGTCTACGATTTCCTCTTGGCACACAATATTCACCAGCTTCCAGAGGGAGGGCCAAGGGCTCTCCTTTATTAGCATTTTGTTCTTTTTCACCCTTTTCTTCATTTTCCTGTTGGGCATTTTCCATGTTGAGAGCTTTCACCACTTGTTCCTCTTTGGACGCCTTTACTCCTGCTCCGCTTTCCCTGGGCCCGATGCACAGGGCCGCGGGAAGCTGGTGCCCAGACTGGATTGACGACTGCTCTCTACACTTATACTTTCAAACTTTACATGGGAAGTAAAGTGTCTTACATTTTAAAAAAAATTCTGATAATTTAAACTTAAAAAAATATTCAGGACACTATCACCAGCTAAAAATAAGAATATGTGGATTCTAAAATGCACCAGACGTAATTATTTTAACCTATGTCTCGATCTCTGGACAAACAGCAGGCAGTCGTTCTTTCAACACCCTTCTCTCATCCCCATGCACCACTCACTATACTCCCCAGCCTCTCTCCCTTAACAAGCCATAACATAGAACTGAAAACCCACAGAACAGTAGTTCTGTGCTTAGCCAAAGATTTTTTTTTTTTTTAATATATCTTTATTGATTTCAGAGAGAGGAAGGGAGAGAGAGAAAGATAGAAACATCAATGATGAGAGAGTCATTGATCGGCTGCTTCCTGCATGCCCCCAACTGGGGATCGAGCCCGCAACCGGGGCATGTGCCCTGACCGGGAATCGAACCCCGATCACCTGGATCCTAGGTTGACGCTCAACCGCTGAGCCACGCCTGGCCGGGCTTAGCCAAAGATTTTTATCTCTCAATTTAAAAATATACAAGAGTAGAAGATTTTATGTTTTATCATCTTAACAATAAATGCTCACCACCTCACCAATAGAAAATTCATTGCAGTGACATTTCAGCACCACGGATAGCACCACCTGGGGCTGCTTCCCCCTCCCCAGTTTTACTCACGCCACCTCTGGTCTGACAAGTGGGGCTAGAGATGGCTGTGTTGCCGTAAAATGGCAGTTCTTACAAAATTCACTACATATTAAATTCACCTGAAGAACTTTAAATATCCCAAAGTCCAGCCCCCACCACCCTGACCACTTAAACCAGAATATCTGAGGTGGGTCCCAAGCATTAATACTTATTGAAGCTTCCCAGCCTTAACACCAATAGAAATTGGTAATTTCCTGATAAGGTGAGTTTCTTCTAAACTAGAGATTCCCAAACTTAATTGCCTCTTAGAATTACCCAGGTAGCTTAAAAAATAAAATCATTGCCAGGGTTTGTACCTAGCCATTGTAATTCAATTACCCTGAGAAGGGTCATAGACATCATTAGTTTTCAAAATATCTCAGGTGATTATAACTTGCAAGGGTTGATCAACAGTACTCTAAGACCTGGAGTTAATTTTTTTTTAAGTGGAAAGTTTAGGCAACTTTGATATCTCAATAGGAGCCCCACATTCTAGAAGGAAGCAACGTCTAGTTTTTATGACATTGGACTTGAAGTTGAGAAACTTGGATTTTATCCCTATTTGAAATCAAGTGGGACCCCAACAGCTACCTTCTGCTCTTATGAAGTGTAAAATCATAACCTTCTACCAACTTGTCCACAAACATTACCTTTTGTCTCCAGCTAACATTGGAGATTTCAAACTATCCTCTAGGGAAGTTAAACATTTCATTAGCAATCTCATTTACTTTACCCACAGTGAGGCATATCTCTGGCTGATTACTTGTCTTTAATAAGTTGGGAGTGTGTGGCAGACATCAGTTAGTGTCACCAAATATTTTGCGTGTTTTTACTCCTCCCTTACAGTTATATTGGAACCATGTGACTCTTAGCAGAGAGTCCCTTCTGGGACAATGTAGGTAAGAGCCCAGGTGTCTCCTATTTCTCTTCCTTTGCTGCCTCAAGGTTGGGTGGACCACATGTTGTAGATAGCATAGCTTTGTCGTGGAGGAGGGCCGCCTGCCTGCAAGAGATTGAGTGTAAATAAACACGCTATTGAGATTATATATCAGAGCTTGTCCAATGTGATGGTTACTGTTAATTATATATCACAAGACTCTCAAAGATTCATGAATATTCCTGAGAGCGCCAGCTGATTTCAATCCTTATGTTCCCACCCATTTAAAAGCAAGAGGAGAAAATGTATATATATTAATCCTTATGTTCCTACCTATCCAATCTAAGAGGAGAAATAGTATACCAGTATATGGACTCCAGATTATATCAGTGTTTTTTTCTTTCATTAGTTGTTATTAGCTGTAATGCATGTATATAACCATCTTTTCAGATTTGTGGTAACCTGAGGGAAAAACCCTTTATTTCACCTGAAATTATCAAACAACTTCTTTAATTCATAAGAAAGACACCAGAAGTCATTATTTCTGTCAACCTCACCTCTTTATACCTGAAATGCCCTTAAGGACAAGCTTGATCTTTCTGCTGCTGAGACTGGTTTTAACACCGCGCACTGGCCTATACTCAGTGGAAACTTGCTCCTCCTTGTGTCCTGCAGGGTCTCTCTCTGCTAAGCCGATTGTGTGCTGTGCTCCCCCTGCTTCCCTTCTTTCTTGAGGGGGAGCTAGTAACATGCGAACCCCAAAATTTACCCCAGCCTCGAGTCTAATAACCACAGAGAAGCAGACACGTTAAAACAAAACCAACCAAACAAACAAACAAAAACAAACAAATGGTGGTACCTAAATGGTACAAGAAGTCTAGTTGTTTTGGGCCACTGACTGTCTTTTAACTGTGATGATGGTTCTTGAGCTGATGTCAAGCATCCTGGTCTCCTAGAGGTTGTGATGAAAGACCTTCCTCATTCTACTGCTCATGCCTCGCCTTCCCTCATTCCTTCCTCACTATCAAGGAGCCTTCAGATGCCCAGGTACTGAGAAATGTACCCAGTATATTCAATTGCCTGAGCACAGGCCGATCACATCCCAGTGGAAGCTAAAACCTAGACCTTCATTATTCATGCTCCCCTTTCCTGCAACCCCAACATCCTTTATGCAAAAAAATTCATCTTACATTGTTCTCTGGAAATTTTCAACATCTGAAAAAAGTAACTTTCAAGCAGGCTATTAAAATAACCTATAACCTGATTTTAGCTGAAATAACACCACTAAGTATTTCACCCTGTGTTGTGAGATTATTATTCACGGTTTATATCTGCAATTCCTAATTGCTTAGTTCTACAGACCTGCGCTTGTCTACCTGCAATATTATCTCCATGAAGCCACCAGTGGAATATTTAGCAAATTATTGCTACAGCTCATTAAATTATGACCCCAAAGCATTTAGAAATATTCCTCTGTTCACCTTTCTAATTGGATCTGGGCTAACCTCATTTCAAAATGCTCAGAGTCCCCAGAAGACACACAAGAAGCAGGTTTTTGCAAAAATTTCAAGGCATGGGATGCCTTATTGGCTAATTATTGCTTTAAAATATTTAATTTCTTTGATAGACTCCATTACGTTGGCCAATTCAAACTAATTTGATTTTTTGTTTGTAGCGAGTTAATTTCTGTTTTTAATTACAGGTTGTGATTCTGATATAAATATTTTTAAAACTGTGGACCACAGGTTACATATTAGTTTATTTCCCATTGAAACAAAGCTGCCTCTTCTGAGATATCTTTTGGGATGAATTTGGAATTAGTCTCTCATTACATATTCTGTAGAACTAAGATATATGTGTTTTCACTTTATAAAAGAAAGAGAGTTGAAAAAAGAGAAATGCCTTAATGGAGGACTGATCCAAAATAGGGGAAAAGATGTAAGATTTGTCTGGATTTTTTTTGGATATTATTTCCCAGTCTAAATACTTTCACAGACACCTTTTATAATTTTTCCTCCCCCAAGTTTGGGTCTGTTTCTTCCCCCTGATATTTTGTTTTCTTGTGAAATATTGTTGTCAGTATTGTCCCTTTTTCAATTCTTTATCACTTGCTGGCCAGATATCACCCATTGCCAGTGAAGACCAACTGTAGTTTCCCAAATGACATGATTTTTCTGCTTATCCTAGTTTTCAGGGGCTTTCCAGGCCACACTACTCAGGTTTCCCCATTAAGTCCTTTGGTCTCAGCCCCCCTCTGCTTCTGCTGTTCCCCTGAGTTGCTGGAATTTCAACATGTCCACGGTTTAGATGTGCTTCGAGTAAAAACAGATCCCCTATCAGGTGACACCTAGCATTAAAGTCAAGCACTCTTGACTGTCTCCATTCTATCTGCAACCTTCCTCCAAGCTCCCAAGGAGAGGACCAATGACTATTTTCTTGGCTTGTCTATTAACAGAGGCCTCCAACCCACCTCATTTGAGTTCTCAGGATTAAGGTTTACTTTCAAGTTAAATAAAGTGTGCATTCTACACTTTCTTCCTCTTTCATATTCTCCATAGGCTCATCCTCCAGAGCTTGGTGTATTATAAGAACAGAAGGAAGATTAAATGAATGAGTGATGAAATTAAAAGGCAAAGGGGTTGAAGGAAAATAGTTGCTGTATTACTTTTAACATTTCGGTGTCTTTTCCCATTCATAAATTGACATAATGCTTACCATTGACCTAAATCACTGCACTGTTGAGTATAAATATAAGTGGACAAATTGGTATTTTTTCTCATTTGACTGTTAGCTGCTTGTAATATGTAAGTGGGATAGACTGGCCTTTGCGAATGAGTGTCGCCTCGTGGATGTCAGCACGCCTGGCCTTTCCAGGGCTCCGTCTGTGATCACCGGCCTCCTCTAACTGTGCTCCTTCTTTGGCCCTTCTTCTTGCCTTGATCTTTAGAATCTCTCTCCTGTCTGACCTCTTCTGAATGGCTCTTGTTGCTAAAAGGGAATTCCTTTGACCTCTCTTCAAGTGACCAGCAGCCCGTCTCTCCAACATACTTCTGAAATGTTCAGAGAAGTCCATCTTTGCCACCCCTTGCTTTCTTTTCTTCCAGCCACTGTGCTGATAGGATCTTGGAGGCCTGGGGCAGTTGCCTAATCACCAAATCAAAAGCACTGTCTCATCTTTGCTGTCCCATTTCTGCTCAGCATTTGGCACCAGGGGTCCTTCCTCCTTCTCGACACTGATGTTAATTGACCCACCAGGCAGCCCCACCTCCCAGTCTTCCTGCGTTCTCCTTTACAAGATCCTGCACGGGCTTCTCCTTTTCATAACCTCTGCTTTCCAAGCTCCTCTCCTTGCTTCTATTGGGAGGAATTTTTCTAGAGTCACTGTTATGCATGTGACTCAATTTCTCATCTGTTTATGTGCAGGGCAGTCACCTGGCTGTTATATTTGATCCATCATTTTTATTAGTTTGGCAAGTGGCGGGAGAGGTGGTTCTGGTGCTCAGGAAGCCTGTTGGGCAGGACCGTTCTGGCCCCTCAGCTCTGGAGAGGAGTTGCTAAAGCCCCAGCACCTTCCTTCCAGGCTGCATCTCTAACGTGTGTTTCTTCCTGAGTTGTGCACCTTAGACCAGGACCATGATCCCCTTGGCCTCTCTTGTTAGTTACCACCTCACGGCCAGGACGAAGGAAAGAGCATGCCTGAAGCATGTCTCAGAAGATGTTATAGCAAGAGTAAGGTCAAGCCACCTTCTTCAGGGAAGAAACATTATTTTTCTACCCCATTTTTTTAAAAAAAAGCAGCAAAAGAGATACGTTAGGTTAAGTATTCAGTTTAATATGCATCTGGGGCAGTAGAGCCCCTGCACAGAATGAGAGGGTAAACCTGTGCGACTCTGGTTTTTCATCACGGCTCAGCTAAATAGAAGGTTCTTTCTGCCTGGACAGTGGCAAACTCATTTGATTTGGAGTTTCATCTGAAATGATTAAGTAGCAGAAGGACCCTTGCTGATCTCAGGAGTGGTATGACATTTCTTTTACAAATTGAATCCCGTTAGGGTCTTCTGAAGGGTAACTTGTATGCGTCAGTTGCATCTTTGCTACCTCCACTAGGCCAGCCAAAGCAGGTTTGCTGGGGCAACCGTGTTTGCTCTGCAACCTGCTACAAAGGACGAGTGGGCACAGAACAAGACAGATTCGGAGAGACTTTACCATCCCTCCCCCACCTCCCACACCCCAGGAAGGCATGGCTGGTGCTTCTTCCTGCAACTGTCGAGGGGGGCTCTGCCCACCTCCCACCATCTGTCCAGCACGCATAACTTTGCTCTTCCTCATTTGCACCTCTGAATCAAATACGGGTCCGACCCGTATGCTTTTTTACCTGGGAACTATTTTTCTCCATCTTACACTCTTTAAACACATATTTGAATTAGACTAGATGTCCCAGGACATATGCTGGGAGCTGAGGACAGAGTGATAAACCGGAAAGACAAATCTCTTTCGGCAGGAGTTTACAGCTCAGCCTCTCCCTTTTCTTCCCCATCGTCTTTCTCTCCCCTGCACCCCCACCTTCTTTCTTTTATTATCTAGAATCTTCTAGGGTCAAAATATGAAAGTCAATAAATATTATTTTAGAGCCAGACATGTCGGCCATGATTTGAATACTTTCACTTTGGAAACTGCCCCACAAAACATATTTTTAAAGCATGTGGTGGTGGGGTGGGGAGGAATTGGTGACCAGTCACAACGAATCGTAATTGTTTCCGGCATTCATCTCATTTCTCATGCTCTTATACTGAGAATAGATTCATGATTCAAAAATCACTGCAGGAAGAAAGTTAAAGTTAGTTCTTTATTGGGAATTCACAACAGAGGAAGCTTATGAGAGTCATAATTTTCCTAAACTTTCTGACTGTGGAGCACCTTGCATTTGACTTGTCATGCAAAAAACTGGGAACATGAACCACGTTTGCTACAATTTGCATTTTTGTAAATATGAAAATTGAAAACTGGAGAAGGTAAATAATTTTGTTCCTTAAAAAAAAGACTAGGTAAAATGCAAATATGGGAGCAGTGCATTTTATATAAATTTTACCTCTGGATTTGCATAACAGATTTAGTTCTGTAATATATTTTTTCTTGCTGATTTATTTGTCAGGATCATCTCCAACTAATAAATATAGAGTATGCTTTAGAACAAACGCCTGTCGGTATGCGACTTGTATGATCAGTTACTACACTGAAGGTCATTCCAAGGGCAGCCTCTGCTGGGAAAACAGATAGTGCTTTAGGGCCCTGAGTATAAGATAAACACAAGTAATTTTTAAAAAACAATTAGCACAGCATTTGAGACTTGCAGCCCACTCTCCTAACATTCAAATACTGGCCACAGTTGAAAAACAGAGAGATACTAGTTAATTAGTCTAGTTAGTTAAAAATTAACAATGTCAGGACCCCAGATGAATTACGTTCTGAGATCAAAGAAGACAGTTTTTAAAAGGATGGGAGAGATTAAACCTCCAAACGTTACTTAAAACTCTGCAACACAGAGTTATATTGCCACTCCTGTTATTGATGGTGAGAACTCAGAGACTACATTTTGAGCCCTTTTCAACTTTTCCTGGCTGGTTTTATTTATTTGGGAGAGGAAACTGGCATGTCCACTCTGGAGGGGAGTTTGGTGGTATCTACAAAACCTTCAAGAGCTCAGGCAACTCCACGACTTAAGAGCTACCTTGAGAACTACTTCCACACATGGGCCAGGATTCGGGCATAGCTGGATGTCTCAATCTCAACACTTTGATATTTGGGGCCTGACAAGTCTTTGCTGTGGAGGCTGTGCTGTGCATTATAAGATGTTCAACAGTATCCCTTGTCTCTACCTACTAGATGCCAATTGTGTCCCCAAGTTGTGAGATCCAAAATGTGTCCAGATACTGCCAAATGTCCCCTGAGAGGGTGCAAAATTGCCCCCTGTTGAGATGTATAAGAATGTCCACTGGGGCACTTTTTTGTAATGCCAAGTGAAATCAAATATTCTAAATGCCCATCATTTAAAACAGAGCCATTCAATAGAAATATAATATATATTTTCTAACCATTGCATTATAAAAATAAACAGGTGAAACTGATTTTAATGTTAATTTTATTAAATCCAATATACCAACATATTATCATTTCAACATGTAATCAGTATGAAAAATTATTGAGATATTTTATATTCATTTTTTTTCTAGTAGTAAATATTCAAAATCTGGTGTATATTTTATGCTTATAGCATATCTCCATTCACACCAGCCTCACTAAAGTATTCAATAGCTTCATGTAGCTAGTGGCTACCACACTGGATGGAATAGATTTAGAGGAGTGGCTTTTAAAAATCACTGTGGTGCTCTTGCCAGGTAACTCAGTTGGTTAGAGCATTGTCCCAATGCGTCAGGGTTGCAAGTTCGGTCTCTGGTCAGGACACATGTAAGAATCAACCAATGACTGCATGGGCAGGTGGAGAGGCAGGTTGATCTCCCCCCCCCCCCAACTTCCTCTCTCTCTCTCGAGGTTGGTAAATAGAAATAAATAACTGTGACATGTTCATACTATGCAGCAGTTAAAAATAATGAGGCAGAGAAGTACTTCATCCAAAGAGATCAAGGCATATTATTAAGTGAAAATCTAGCAGCGGAACAACCTGTGTGGTATGACACGTTAAAAATTATTTTGAAAAATAAAACGTATTTTCACAATGTATTTGCACTGATAGATCAGTAAAAACACGTGTATATAAATAAATAGAAAAGTTTCTGGAAGAGCACCTGTCATTAAGAGAGGACCGGGGTTGTGAGTGGCAGTCGAGGTGGCTGAGGCAGAATTTAACTGTAATATTTACACTTTTTAAATAAGGATGAATGTATTCATGTAGAACTTTTATAATAATAAGTGCTTTAAAAACTGAGCTCATTAGGTCTAACCATCCTGACAGCCTCTGGATGCCAATGGTTCTCAACCTGGGCTACACCTTAGAATCACCAGGGGAGCTTCCTAAAAATATCCTGCCTGGAACCCACCTTGGACAGATTGAATCAAAATCCTGAAGATGGGGCTTCTATCTTTAGCTCTTCAGATGACTCTAAAGTGTGGCCAGAGTTGAGAACCATGAATAAGAATCTGATGAAAGGTACTTTCAGGCACTTTGTCTGCTGAGGGTTTCCTGTTGTTGAAGGGCAGATATACATTTTAAAGTTAAAACAGGTCAAAGGAGTTGAAGGATGGTTTTGACATTGTTTTGTGAAAATTGCAGTGTCTGATAAGAGTCTTCCTAACCCATGGCTGTAAAATTCATGTCAACTTTGGTGAAGAGAGTCTGTAAAAGTAGTGCTGGTCTTTCTTTAAAGCAATTCTAGATAAACTCTAACAAACAAACATAAATGGTGGCAAGACCCAGAGTTGTACTCCATAGAAAATTGTCTAATAGGTAGTTCACAAAAGAAAGGATTATAGACTTTAAAAATTATTCACTTAGATTCATGAGCTCATCATCACCGTTTGAAACCATAAGATTAACCATCCTTGGTATTTAGGAAGCACCGCTTCAATTGGACCAATAGGAAAAACTTCTTTAAAAAAACACATTTTCCTATTGCTATGTTCTGCCTGAACCCATGACAGTCCCAATGTCAGTGCCATCCTGGGTGAAGCCAGTGTAATTTCATTTGACAAGATAAGCCCCTCTGAGAATCAGGCATATTTTACGCTTGAGTCAATATTGGTTTAGGATGTGGTTTTCTTACATTTCCCCGTCATTGGCCTCGTCTGGCTTAGAAATGAGACAAATCAATGTTGGCAGGACTTATCTGTCTTTTCCTTGGCTTTGAAAATACCCAGAAATTGCCTGGTTTACTGAACACTCCATTCATTTGTCCTGGAGTTTAAAGGCATGCGTTCTTGTCACCATGGGAACACTCACACCCTGAAGAAACTGATTCAGCACCTCCCTCCTAATGGTCACGTACAGCAGGAGCTCTGGAGTGGACCAGGGATCTACATGAGGCTCCACTGCTGGGATGACGGCGTTTCCTAGCTCCATAAATCTCTTCCTTAGTTGGCTCCAGTCCCTGGGTTTCCATTTGCTAGTCAGTAGTACACGGTGAGAGGTGTGATGCTTTAATCCCTTGCCACTGAGTTGCTGCATTTATGTGAGCAACCCAAAGCCAGATTGGATTCAGACAGATTCTGAAGTTACTGGACATCTGCTAGCAGGCACCCATGTTTGCTTCCAGAAGCCGAGAAGTCTCTTATTGGGATCTAACTCTATCCAGGGCTGGAATAAGTTCATTAAGACATCTAAGAGGGCCCCTGATCTAAAGATGATAATTTAGGGACAAGGCCACTTAAAGTGAGCCCACTTTAAGGGGGGCCCAATATTTCAGAGTAAATATACTGGAGGTGGGGGTGGCCTAATTGACGTTTCCTTTTGAAAAATAAAACAAAAATTATAAACAAAGTTATTTGAGCTTGCATTTAAAAAACTTTAGGTTATACTATCAAGAATGGTTGAAAATACAGACTGAATCAGGCATGAAACAAGTACTGCATTTTTGTTACACATTTCCCAGCAGAATTAATAGCTAATGGGTGCTTTCCTGCACACAGGACTTTGCCACGCTGGCAGCCCCTTTTTAATCATTCAGGCCACCCCTTCTTCACTGTCTCATTAGGTGTCAGCCTCCCTTTTTCGTGTTTCTTTCTGCTTCCTAGACTATGTCCCTTACTCCAGCTTGCCGCCTCCCTTCTATGCCCTCCCCTACCTACCTCACACAGAGTGTTAACACTTCCATAGTCTAGAATATCCAATCTGTACTCAAATATCCTCACTTTCTTAAGAATAATTTTTAAAAATTAATTTCCTAGCAAACACCTCGGAGACTGGGAAACTGAGGCAGATTTCAGAGGGTGGGGAACTGAAGGAAAGAACAAAGTGGTACCATGTGGAAAATCTGAGATTTGGTTCTGGAGCCCTGGGTTGCGTTTCTAAACTGCGGTGAGGCCTGAGGGGAGGCATCTAGCTTTGTGAGCTCATTGGCAAAACGAGTGGGTTGCGTAAGATAATTCCAAAGGTCCCTTCTCATTTCCCTTTCAAAAATATTATAAATTGCTAATGTAAAAATATGCAAACGATACTCTGGGTTTTTGAAGGAAGTTTTTTTTGCCTCTTCATTTCTGATTAGGAATTGTCTAGTTTAGGGATGAAAGCTAAAGGTAACCTTCCCTTCTATGGTGCCATTTCCTCCCATGAGAGAATCATTTATTAACCACTGTACCCCTTGTTCCGCTGGAGGAGGGACACCGTTAAACGGAGCATACTCCTTTGTACCATTTATCTAGGCCCACTCTTGTTTTTCCATCCTATTTTTGTGTTGTGTTTTTTTTTTTAAAGATGGTTTCATCCCCTGCCAAAAACTTTCCCGAACATGGCCATTCACATTCCCTGCTGAGCAATATTTCATTCTTAATGAAGTATTGTTTGGGTAATTGTGGAGCGAGCGTGCTCAGCCCGCTGTCTGCAGTTGCCCTGGAACACAAACACTGGAGAGAGCAAGGTGGTCTCCCCTGGCTTGACTGATTTTGTTGATATGCGCCGTGTTCTGGTGATTCTCCCAGCTGGCCAGGATTGCTCTTGGGTGCAATAAATCTGGGCGATGCGGCTGGCTCTGCTAGCTCATCATGGTCCCATTGAGTCTGTTGTTTCTTTTTCTGTCTTTCTCCCTCCTCCTTTCTCTCTTATTCACTTATGCATCATTCACTTGTTCAGCATGCTCATGTATTGGGGGACTCCTTGCCCTCAGGCACAGGGTGGGCTGCTGCGGAGGGGCACCCTACTCCTTTGGTTTATATTTACGTTGGCATAGCCCACAGAATGAAGGGCGACAAGAAGGTCATTGTCTCATAGAGCCTGCTTGATGACCATAAGGAGAAAGAACCCATGGGACGTGTGTGTGGCGTATCAGTCACGTACAAGGCAGTTTTCAAGCCAGCTTCTGATTTGGGAGGCCTGGGCTTGGCTGGGAGAAAGAAGGGAGAGAGCTCAGAGCACACACTGGTGACTGGCCTGGGCTGCGAAGAAGAGGAAGCCTCGGTTCCCTGGGATTTGCTAACACACAAATGCTGGTGCAGTGTGACGCCTTGGTGGTGGCCTGGAATGATTCCGTTGTATAATGAACCCTTTTTATTCCTTTCTAAAGCATTTGACCCATTAAAAAACACAACAAAACCTTCCCCAGATGTGTTGCTTAGAATTAGACGTACAGTTATTTGTATGGCAAATAACACAAAATTAATAATACAAGAATAAACTCTATGTTTTGTGTACTCACAACTGTAAGCCTACTTTTGCCCCACTCTGTATTATCTGAAAACCTAGTCATGGCCCCTCTTTTTCCTCTGATCCCCCACCCACCGAATTAGCATCCACCTCATGTATCTACCATGACTTCTTTCAGTCCATTCTCCGTTCAGTCCTTCCATAGCTATGCAGCTATGAAACAACACCTTTGGTGCGCGCTTAAAAATGGACATTTAAGTAACGGATGGAAGACTCATTGGGCAGCCTACTTTTATTTATTTATCTTTCATTCAGCACTGTTTTATAAGATCCATCTATGTACCCATGCTCAGATTCAATGCCTGCCTTTTCATTGCTGTGAAATATTTTTGTCCAACAAATATGTATTTGTTTGGCCATTTGGGCAATTTTCAATTCTTTACAGTCACAGATGCTGGTGCAGTGGTGCATGTTGTCTTGTGCACATGAAGGGGTGACACTTTTTTCTCCAACTCTTTTGTTTTGAAAATTTTCAAGCCTATAGGACAGTTGAAAGAGCGTACAATAGTTACCTGCTTCCCATTCACCTAAATCATCCAATTACTTAATTCCATTATTTTCTCTCTCACTCCCCCATCCCCCCACCCCGACCCTTACCCTTACCCCCACCCCCCAGGTCTGTTCAGGCTGATATAACAGAATATCATAAACTGGGTGTCTTATGAACAACACATTTACTTCTCACTGTTCTGGAGGCTGGGAAGTCCAAGGTCACGGCGCCAGAAGTTGTGTGTGTGGCAAAGGCCGGCTTCCTGGTCCATAGACAGCTGTGTTTTCACTGTGTCCTCACATGGCAGGAGGGGAATTGACTTCTCTGGAGCCTCTTTTTAAGGGTGCTGCACATGACCTAAGTTTCACCCTCATGACCTAAGCACCTTTCAAAGGCTCCACCTCCTAATACTGTCACCTTGGGGATTAGGTTTCAGCATACGAATTGGGGAGGGGGGACACAAATACTCAGTTTGTATCATTCTCACTCTCTGTAGGTAGGTAGGTAAATAGATGATAAATAGACAGACATGTATATACACACACCTACATATATGTATTTAGGTGTTGGTTTTAACTGAATCTTTTAAAGTTTTAGACCTCACTCCTAAATATTCCATCATTGACCTCCTAATAACAAGGTCATTCTCTTATATAACCATAATACAGTGATCACACCTAAGAAAGTTAAATAATAATTCCATAGTATATAACACCAACCTAGAATGTGCATATTTTTCTTCTAAAAACTACTGCCAAAGTCTCTCCAAAGCATCTGTACTAATTGATTTTTCCCCACAGCAATGCATGAAAATTTCAACTTACTTGCACATTCACCAGCATTTTATTATTGTCTGACTTTAATTTTTGCTAGTCAGATGGATAAAAAGTATCACTTTTGCATTTGCATTTTTAAAAAGAAAAGTCAGCCACAAAAACATGTAATTCAAGTATGAGATTTTATCTTTACTTGTCAGAGTATAAATGAATCCCAACTTGGCTTCTAGCACAGGGTAATAAGCTCCATGTCTGTGAGCAGTTTCAAGCAGGAGGCTTATATTTTTCTGAAGATTTAGGAAGGAAAACTAATGCAGCTCAGTTCTTTATTTTATAAACGTGGACCTTTCAGCCAGAAGTCTTGCCAGAGAATGTTTTGACACAATTATCTTGGGGATCTGAAATTTTTTCAGTCAAGTATTAATAGTTAATGTCATTTTAAAATTCATATGAGATGGATAACTTTAGTATTAGAATAGCCTACATGATATGAAGCTCTAACACTGAGAATAGGGAAGAAATAGAGCAGATTGTATCCCTGCTCTTTGTAACAGTAAAACTTTAAAAAAATTTTAGCAAAAACTCTTAGTTTTAAACCTTGACAGCTAATAGATATGATATGTTCATAAACAAGTGAGCATAAAATTTTGTTTACCTACTTATGCATAAGTAATAAAAGCAAACACTCTACCCCTACTACCCAGTAATTACCACTATTAACATTTGGTGACTATAATTTTAACTTGAAAGTGTATGTGTGTGTGTATATGTGTGCGCGTGTGAGCATGCAGGCATAAAAGCAACCCAGATCACTTTCACTTAAAAGTAACACTAACACTTATTGAGCGTTTACTATGGGCTAAGCAGTGGTCTAAGTGCTAATACTATACTCATTCCCATTTTCCAGAGGAGGCCATTGAGGTTCAAGGTTAGGCAGCAAGTGACAGGCAGACCGAGAATTTGAACACAGGGAGCCCTCTTTACATTTACTATGCTCCCTCCTGGCAAGGTGGGTTTTATGCAAGACTTTCTCATGTACTCTACTAGAAACATCATTCCATATCAGTAAGGACTCATCTGCATCAACTTTCTTGGCCATACGATATTTTCGTTGTATAGAGTCAACATAACTAATTGATTTCATCTCCTATCATTATGCATTTAATTTTTTTTTATTTTTTGCTGTTGTGTATAACACAGTGATCACTGTCCCATTACATATGTCTTCAGACACCCGAAATCCAATGATTTCTTTAAGTTGCATATCCTAGAATTGGAATTTCTGGATGACATAATATCACATTTTGAATGATGCTGATCTAAGCTCTCATAGTCTCCTTCCTACTGCTGTGAACAGGTGCTGCAGGAATAAATTGGAATGGTTTTCTGTTTTCTGATATTCCCATTAATGCTGGAATTTGTCAATTTTGCTCCTGTCATGAACAAAATATAGTACCTGATTATTTTAATTTGCACTGTTTCATTATAGTGAGGTCAAATATTTTTCCTATGCCAACTTGTATTTTTTTTGTGTGAATTGTCTTTTTGTACTTACATTTTCTCTTCTATTGATCTTTTTAAAATTTATTTGCAATAGTTCTTTAAATGAAAATTATGAACTCTTTGTTAGAGTAGTTTTTACCTAGCTAGATCTTTGTCTTTTCATGTGTTTTAATGTATTTTACATCTTGTTTATATTAAAACAGTCTGAATTTCCCCAATGTAATATTGGACAAATATTCACCTTTACTTTCTTGAAGTATATCAATCATTTAGATATTTTTGCATGTAATTCTTTAACTCATTTGGGATTAATTTTGATATGCCATACAGATCTGTTTGTTTGTTTGTTCATGTATGGTTAAAATCTAGTCCCAACACTATTGAAATGCCATTTATGAGAGCGGCAGGTGTGGTCCCTGGCACAGTGTCTCGGTAAACAGTCCTCGCCTTACCCTCTCCCTGTCTCTGTCACTTGCATTGTCTTAGAGGTCCGAACTTAAGTGGTCTTGCCATATCCAAGAGTTGGTTTGGGGGAGAAGAAACAAAAAGCAGGACTAATAATTGAGATTGCCCCATTTCATTAATGATAAATGTTTATGTGGCTCCTGTGAATGATGTATGAGAATTGTTAGCTTGCATAAAGCTGCTTAGGGACTCTGATAGGCCTTTTATCTTGGGACTTGCCTCTCCAGCAGGCCACATCATCAGAGGGAAACGGGAGACTTGCTCCTCTCTCAGTCTCCAAATCCGCCACATTCCCTTCACTTTTCCCCACCAAAATAAGTCCCCCAACACAAACATGTAAATAAGTAATCCCCCCAAATCTGGATATTATAGATTTTTTTTAATTTTAGAACTTTTTGGAAATAACTGGCGGCTTTGTGGCATTTCTTTATATCTAGGCATTATTGCAAACATTGCCACTCTAAAATACTGCAGCTGTTTTCCAGCAGATAAGCCAAGAAAATGAAAATGATTGTTTTTTAAGAAAAAACAAAGAGCAGACCACCAACCCCCTTTTCTTGCTGTTTCTTGTTTTCCCAGAGGTGCTGTTGAGACCCAGGAGGAGAATAGCCCTCCCCTCCCTTTTCACTCTGCTCTCTCCTGTGGGGCTGGAGTTGACCAGGCTTTAGGAGCAGGGGGGCCAGAAAGAGGGCTCCAGTCTGGAAGGGGCTTCAGTTCCTGCTGGCCCAGCGATTTGGGGTCACCTGAAAGGGTGGGTGAGCGAGCGTGTGTGTACGTCTGTGATGAGATCCCAGTTGTTCTAGTCTCCTGAGCAATCTTGGATGGCATGGAGGAACGGGCAGGCTGGGGTGGACAGAGGGTGAGCTTGTGTCAGTTGGTGGTTGCCGGATGTCACAGTCCAGATGAAGAAAGTTAAAGACCCTGCTTATCTGCAGGACAGAGTTTGGATGTAAATATATCAACAGATGAATGCAAATGGAATCCTCCAGGAATCTGAGAAGATTCAGAATTTGAAATAGAACGAAGAAGAAAAGAACAGCTAGAGAAGGTACATCAGACTCCACGAACATGAGCCAAGGAGTCTGGATTCAGGTTCTGGTTGACGTGCAGGCACATTGAGCTCTGCGTGAGTATAATGAAATTTCTTAGCTCACCTGCCAAAGAGGTTGACTTTTTCCCCCCTTAAGTCTATAATGGAAAAAAAATCATCCACATACGCTGGAGTGGGGCAGGGGCAGGGGAAGACTAAGCAGACTGCATGGAAAGATTTATCGCCTTCATCAGGAAAATCAGAACTGAATTTTCATTTCCCTGCAGAACTTAAAGCAGGAATTAGACCCACAGTATCATAACCAGTAAGGAAAAATCGCAGATCTGATCGTGAGACCTGATGTAACGAAATTTCCAGTGTATGAATATGGAAGTGACCAAACACTTAAGCAATCTTGTTTCTCCTGTGGACAATCAGACTTCGGCAAAATCCTGCCAAGGCCGTCTCATTTCCATCTCCCATTAGATTCTGTTTGGATTTCAAAGTGTAGATAATAGTTGGATTATGTGGGAGAATATATAAAGTGTGATTTAATGGCTACTTTGACGATATTTTAAATACACTTTAAGTGGTATTATCAAATTGCTTTCACACTGTAGTGCCTAACTAAAACTCATTTTATGATAATGCATGTGTTTGGAACCTGCATGTGCTCTGTGATGATGGTTATTTCAGGGTGGGTATTGATTTAATGTGATGATGTGACATCGCCCCCCAATTGTCCTCAGGCCAGAAACACTGGCTAACTCAGAAGAATCTTGACATATTTAGCCAATAATATGTACCGCTCTTATGAGCTTTCAAAGTTTTCTTCAGTTCTTAAAGACCCTGGGTGAAAACACGTCCTTTCTGTTTTCGTCTGTCACCCTTTCAGCAAATAACTAGAAGTTAGATGTTTCTCTCCTGGGTAGATCTACACTGATATGTACCCAGGCTGGGAAGACATGTCCTGGGTGAAAGTGATAAATAAGAAAATTTTATTATTGAGGTTGATCTCTTTAACCCTGAGTGCGTATGGAGCCAGGGAGGCACTTAAAGAAAGGGCACAGGCAGGAATACAAATGGAGGCTCCTGGCTGGTGTCCCCTTGTCGTCACCACCTCCCACCCGCAATGCACTCAGGCCAGCACATCCACGCTTTGTCCACACCCCTCACAAACATCTGTGTCCTGGCTGCCCTGTAGGCCCAGGGACGTGCACACCGATGGGATGTTCACCCTCAAGAGGATGGATTGGGGAAGGGCCCGCATAGCCCCGGGAGTGGGTGTGGGGCCACTGGGCAGTGAAATTCCATGCTCTCAGGTGCCTGGAGCATAGTCTTGAAGCTGGGAGGGGACAAGCACTGCAAGTAGGAATGTCCCCTTGGCCTTGTGGCCTCGCTGCCCCACTGGGTGGAGAAAGATGAATGAGGCCAGAGAGGGTTTGAAGCTCCTTTGTCCGACTGTGATGGTGGCACTGTGTCCTGCCCTGGAAAATGGGAATAACTGCAGGATGGCGTCTCACTGGCCCTTTTGTTTTTAGCCAGCAGACACTCGCATGTCTGTTCTGTGCAGATTGTCAGGCTAGGTGTTGTGGGAGTATACAAAACACAAAGCTATTTTTAATCTAGTCGTGGGGAGACAAAAACTGAACTGAGGATAATCACAAAGGAACTGATTAATAAGGGAAAATGGGTGGCTCAGAATTGTTGGGTAAGGGGATTTGAGGTGAAATGGTCCTAGCTGGGAGGGGAGGGCTGGGTTCAGGGCCATGGGGTTCTAGAGGTCATGGAGTTCAGGGCTGGCAAAGTCATCTTTCCACGGCTTCAGCAGGTACCATAAGTATGTGACTGGACCTGGTATGAGACAGTGGGGACTAGGGAAAGAATTGGGAGGATTTGTGTGGAATTGGAGAATCAGCAGACTCCAATTAAAAATAAACCTGTTGAACAAGATATCAATCAAGTAAAATGGGAATGGGATCCCTGAGTCTGAACTTCTGGGGTCGTTGCTGATGAAATTAAGCTGATATTGCCGCAATGATGCAGAAACTTAATTGCTCACCCACATTCACTCCTAAAAAGGTAACTTTATTTTTTTTTACAAAACCTTTTAATTTTCAGTTACAGTTGATGTAACTTATTACATCAAAAGAGAGAGCTTATTTGCCTCTTTCTTTTCCCCCTTAAAACAACAGAATTTCTTTTATATGTTTAATTACTGCCTTAGAAGAGACATCGAATTGGCTTTTGGTGGAAAGTTTTCTTCCCCAGAAGTAGGTCACAGGAGATACAATTAATAGAGATAATAGCTATTTCATATACAGATTTCTTTTAGTTGAATGACCTCTTTTGAATATATTTTCCCATTGCCAGTAACAAAGCAGCTAGTTAGCTTCTGTTGTTCAGCCAGTTTTATAGCAAGGTCAAAAGGACATCCTCCCAATATAAGAAACATGTTAGCAACTCCCATAATGACAATTACTGAAAAGCTAGGTTTCTTCTTAAGGCGAAGGTTATGGATTTTCTTATCTTGGGCTGTGTATTTAAGCAGTAAATTAGAATTGTAAGGCCAGGGGAGGCTGTAAAGTCTCTCCCAACCCCAATTAGGCAGTTATACCGAGGGTGACCCATATACTTTATTGGCCAAACCAGAACACTTTTGAGAATTAAAAAAGATACTATTAATAATTACCTGAAGACAACAGGTATAAACTAAGGCTGATCCTGGACAACTGGAAGATATGGTCAGACTTGTCATTTTAATTCACCCTGTGGAGAGGCGTTCCCACAAGAGAGAGAGAGCTTTATGAGTGGGGCTGGACATTATTATTAGTCATGAATCATTAGATTGTTTCTTGAAAATTAAATATATATTTAAGGAACTCTTTTGGATATCTGTAAGAGGCACGTTGAAAAATTCTCATCCAAAGCTTTTGGTCATAGTCACTCTGGAGCTCATGGTTCTGGGGAGACTGAGGTTCAAAGGGATCTTGGCCTGGAGGAAAGGAAACCAGGGAGTTGTGTTTCCCCACTTGGGTGAAAATGCATGCCCTAGAATCAGTGCCCAACCGAGGCACTCAGTATATGCTCAATAAATAATGATTGGAATGACTAAGCACATCCTGCATTGGATTGTGAACTTAGTGATTCATAGTTGTACAACAGAAAAGAAATTTCTCTCTTTCCGTGGATGTAGCCCTAATGAAGACCATTTGATGAGAACTCAAGAGTTGCATAGGCACAAACTTGTTCGTTGATTTGGATTAAGAGGAGAATTAAGGGGGGAGAATATATTTCATTTACTTTGGGAAAGCCTCCCCGCTGAATGAAACAATAGGAAAGATTCCAAGGCTGCATGGTGATTAGATGAGAGTGTCAAGAAGAGTGGTATCAGGTGATTCTTCCAATATTCAGACGTTTATTGAGCACCTGCTCTGTGGCAGGTGTTGCCCAAGGTGCTGAGGTTCAAGGTAGAGAAGAGGGTTCCTGTTCTAGGGGAAATCACAGACTGGTGAGAAGACATATAAACATAAAGACATCATGACAAAATGTAATAATAACGATATGTAAAGATACAGTAGTGACAGGAAGAAAAGAAAAAGTCTTCTACCTGGGAATTCAGGAGCATCCATGGAAAAAGTGATACTGGAGCTGTGTGATGTGTTGACCTGGGAGTCAGCAGGCCTACTGGGTAGAGAAAGGAAAGCAAAAATCACGTGGCCTGCATTTTAAGTGGTTGTTGTAACCTTGCTAATAGCCTGTTTTATTTAAACTGGACCTTTCAAGGGTAAAGTCACATATTTTGATTACAGTGGTGGGCTGAAAAACACCATATACCTATTTGTAGGTCTACTTAAACCTGAATAAAGCTCATTTCATATTCTGTCAGAATCATACGAAGGACTTCTTGGGAGAACAATTTTTTAGCTACCCGAGGGGGATGGAGGGCAGTGCCTTGTATTTTCAAACCTCGTAGTTTGGAATTCCATTCTTAAGCCGATCCTACATTTAATTGCACTAGTAGCTACTTTTGTTTAACATTTCTTTTCATTTCAATTTATCTTTGGGGATGAGAGAGGACAGATAGAAGAGTGGGTCAGATACTCTGTAGTTGCTGGTGTTTGAGCAAAACGCTTCACTGTTTCAAGTGGTCTCCTACACCTATTGAGACTCAAGGATTTTAAGTCCATTGTCTCTTTTAGAGCTGCTTTCTTTTCCTTTGAGGAATTTTTATCTGTTTACTAGTCTTTCTTCTGTTTTTTTTTCAACATGAGCAACATCAAACTGTTGGACACTCGTAGCTAGAGCAAGAACAAGTTCTGATTTTACACTCATTCTCGTGTTAACTATTCTAGGATTATATTACTCAGATTCTTTCAAAGTTTGAGAGCCCTGTCTTCACCCTGTCTTCAGTTGTTTACAGTCCTGTGCTGCCTGGGACGGTGCCTCTTCTCCTTTTGCGGTGAAAAACATAGCACCTCCTCTCTTTGCAAGCACAGAATCTGGGGAAGGTGACATGGTTGTGATGTGACATGGGGGCTCAGAGAAGCAGGGATGACTTGAATAAATAAATCTTTATGGCACTTTAGAAATGTTTTTCCTCTGGAAATTGAAAAACAGAGCTCATACAGGGATATTTTATTTCATGCAGAAATGAAATTGGAACTTGGTATAAAAACCCGTCTTCTAAACTGAATGTGATGTAAAAACTTGAGCATTCCGGTCCCTCGTAGATTACATTAGCAGAAGTTCCCTTAGAAAGAGCCCTGGAGAAGTGCTCCTGACCAGTGCTCTGGTTACAGCAAAGTCCCTAGAGCGCTGGTTAAAATTGCATATTCCCAGGCTCCTGCAAGGGCCAGTCAGGCTTTAACTGAGGAGGATCCCAGAGTCTGCATTTCTACTGAGCATCCCTCCCTCCACTGGATTGCGCTTGTGTAGGTGCCTTAGTCCATCTTAGTTGATCCGGCTGCTATAACAAAATACCACAGACTGGTATTCATCAGAACCCAACCTTGATGGCACCTGACCTCCACTTCCAGCCTACAGAATGTGGGAAATAAAATGAACTGCAGAAATTGCTCACATTCTGGAGGCTGCAAGTTGGAGGTTTAGATGCCATCGAGGCTGGGTTCTGATGAGTGCTCTCTTCTAGATTGCAGACTTCTTCTTTTATCGTCACATGGTGGAAGGTGCAAGGGAACTCCCTAGGTTCTCTTTTATAAGGGCACTAATTCCACTCGTGAGGGTTCCACCCTTATGACCTAATCCCCTCCCAAAGGCCCTTACTACCATCACATTAAGGATTAGGTTTTCAGTTCATTAGGTTGAATTGGGGTGGGGGTGGGGAACACAAACTTCAGACTATGGCTATAGAGAATCACTTGGAATTTTCCCCAGTGTTAGCCAGATTTTCTCATAAATCAGTATGTTTAGGATAACAAGTTCCAGGATTGCAGCACTCACAGTTGCAGAAACTCCCACTGTGTGGGGTGGCTGCTGCCCAGAGTCAGCTGGATGTTAGAGGGAGCTGAGCAGAGTGCCCCAAAATCTCATCACTCTCTGCTCTCCATGCTGCTGAGAATGCTCCAGCTTAAAGATTCCAAAAGAAATTTTCTTAACTCTTCTATCTCCACTCCCAGGAAACACTGATCCAGAACCTGAGCCTGCTTCCCTGGGTGGCTGGCACTGGGTCTTAAGTGTCCTCATGAGAAAGGGCAAGTGGCAGGGTGCCTGCTTCTGGATGAGATAGCTCTGTATACTCAGGTTTATCCAATCCATGCAGAGCCTTCCCTTAGCTAGGAAGGCCCACTTCCTATTGCTTTCCAAAACAGTGACCATCCTGGTCTTCGTCAACAAATACTTATTCATGAATATGTATTAGGCTCCTACTGTGTGCTCTGTTTTAGGCTCCAAAGATTCCAGGGAACAAGAGAAATAGGCCCTGTGCTTATAGAGCAAACTTGTGGGTCATATCAGTGTGTCTAGACCCTCTTCTAAGCCCACTGGTCTCACAGATCATTTAGACCATGCGACCAATGTCCTGTTGTGTTCTCATTTTTATTGTGATTTTTATTCTGTAACACTGAGCTAAGAAACAATGACTTCTCACAGAGGGTTTTAGAAAACATCCCTACTGCTGAAGATGGCTCTGCCCATTGCAGAAGCTTTATCGGCTCCTGGCCTTGGCTCTCAGGGAGGCCGTCTTTACTAAAGACAGCAGGTCAACTTTAGAACAATTGGCTTTCTGTTTGGATGTCCTTGGTCTGTCACTCGGAAAGTAAGTATTTTGCTTTGGCCTGTAACCTTGTGGTTCCGCAAAAGCAACCATTTTTTCGCTTCATGAGCTTTCTGTGTATTTAAAATCCATCTGAAACTTGAACCTCGTATTGCTTTCTCAAATCTCAAAAAGAGTTTAGAATTTTTGTGCAAAAACATTTTGTTGGCGCTTTTTCAATTATACATGAGTTTCAACCCTCAGCTTTTCTGTATCTGGGTGCAGTTCATGGGTGGGTTCGAGATACCTCTAGACAGAAAGGGGGAAAGTTCCTTCAAGGATGGGACGTAGAAGGGTAAATTCCATGTAAAGAGGACAATAATTTGTGTGCATTGTTTTTCAAAATATGATGCCCAGATCACTGGTGCTAGACAAGATGTTATTAGTTGGAATGTCACTGAAATCTTAGTTTCTTTTTTATTGTTAAAAGTATTTCAGATGTCCCCTTCCCCCTCATTGATCCCCTCCACCTGGCTTCCACCCCCTTAT
Organism: Miniopterus schreibersii; assembly: GCF_964146895.1. NCBI lineage: Eukaryota > Metazoa > Chordata > Mammalia > Chiroptera > Miniopteridae > Miniopterus > Miniopterus schreibersii. The sequence goes on from NC_138111.1 coordinate 35,131,990, forward strand.
TTAGTTTCTTATAATTTAATTTGATTAATCATGGCCAATGATATCAGTTTTTCATTTATGACATTCATGTTTCCTTTCATAACAAGCTTATCTACATAAAAGAATGCAAAAATATTAAATAACTATCCAGGTGGTACATGAATATGATAAAAACCACAAGGTAGGTACACAAATGGCGCAGTCTGGGGAGACACTGAAGCCAGGAGCAAGCGTCTTGTAAGGAAGCCCCGAGTCCTGCCAGGTCAAAGGTGCATGCCCGGCACCCGCAGAGAAGCAGCCTCGGTCACTGCCCCTGCCCCGTACAGGCCGTGGGGAGCCCTCAGGCGTCGGGCTTTCTCATGCAGTTGCCAGTTTCCTTGAGGACTTCGGTTAAGGGATGCAGGGGAGCAGTTCCCTGGGGCCTAAACCGTGTTAGTCATAAGAACTGACGTTTAGGATTGCTCCAAGTGACACAGACACTCAGGTGTCCTTAATGAATTTGTGTGTGTGTGTGTGCGTGTGTGTGTGTGTGTGTGTGTAAGAGTGAGAGAGGCTGATTGATTGATTGATTGATTGATTGATATGAGGCCTTCAAAAGCGGTGTCCAGGGTAAAGACCGCTCTGCCCAGGATTTAGGATGAAACTACTCTGCACCAACACTCGACAGGCCTTTTCCGAGTTCACCACATTGACCTGTTAATCGTGATACGGACGATGCTGCCAGGAGGTCCTGTCTTTCTCAGTGTGTTCCCTTTGAAGACTGCTGACTGCATTTCTCACTTGTTTTGTCTCGTTAGGAACTGGTGAAAGTGGCAAAAGCACCTTTATCAAGCAAATGAGAATCATCCATGGGTCTGGTTACAGCGACGAAGACAGAAAGGGGTTCACGAAGCTGGTTTACCAAAACATACTCACGGCCGTGCAAGCCATGATCAGAGCCATGGACACGCTGCGGATACAGTACGTGTGTGAGCAGAATAAGGTAAGTGCTCGCGGGCCGGGGCCCTGTTGGTGATCGCATGCTTCCCTGCTCTGGCTGGCAGATGCTCCTGAACAGAAGATTTACCGAGTGCTTTGGTCAGAGACCAGAAGACGCGCTTGAGCTCCAGCTCAGAGAAGTGTGATGCGCGGAGTCAGCCGTGCGCTCCTGTTTATGCCCGAGCTCTGGCACGCTGTGGCGGGGCTCCCCCATGCAGGACCCAGAAACGCGGGCGCTGTGGAGTCTGCTTATTTCAGGCACTGAGGAAAGGGAGGCGTATACATTTCTCTTTCTGCTGAGATACCCAGTTAGTTTTTCAGTGGAGCAACGGAGACCTTGGGTTTATAATGGCCAACTGTTAAGAATTCCCAGTCATAGGAGGTATTTTTACAAATGCCCTGTAGACTACTTGGAGAAAGCAGTGGGTTTTGTTTGTTTATTTTGGGAGCTAGCCCTTCTGGGGAGTTAAGTGAGAGCTTATGAGAGTGATGCTTATATCCCAGCTAGCAGTGCACTCTGATAAAGTAACGGTAGTGAGCTGGCATTGGCTTTCCTATCACCATGGGTTATTTAAAACACAAATCCGGGTAAGACCGGGAATAATGAGGCAGGATGGTGGGAGGACGAGGCAAATAAATGTTATAGGGGATATCGGAATGCAAAGCCATTGGAAAGACTATGTCTGAGTTCATTAGGAATCTGGATTAGAAATAGAGTTTATTTAAAGCAATACAACGTGACATGATGATAAAGAGAAATATTCCGTCTAAGGTGAGTCTTCTGTGGATCTATTAAAAAGGAATATAGCTGCTAAAAAGCCAGAATTGCATGGGCTTTACTGCAGACCCCAAGGACAACTCTATCATGAACTGGTGGCACCTGTATTCATGTAATTATATACATACATGTATATGTATGTATATATGCACACATATATATACACATATGTATGTGTGTGTGTGTGTGTATAATATACAAAGACTTTCAAAGCAATCAACCTAAACTTTTTATTTCTCAGTGATTGGATTGCCCAGAAAAACACAGCACATACCAAATCTTAGGCTTACTTTTACATCGTGTCTGCAGATTCGTGTCTACCACCATTTCCTTACCATCTTGAAGAAATAAAGGAATGTATTTTGCCTTTAGCTTCAACTGTTAACAGTGTTATACTGAAAAGTGTGTGTGTTGAGGCAGGATTGCCCTTCAATATATCTGGTGCCAAGTAATGTGAGAGGTTCATAGGGAGCCATTGGGAGATTCTAGAAGTGACTCTGTTGATTCTTTTGCACATGGGTTTTGAGTACACGCTTTGCATCTTTTGAACCTGTGCCATTCTTTGTGTGTGTGTTTGTGTGTGCCAGTCTTTAATCACCCTGTATAAGGTATTTTTAAAAATAGGCCATCTGTGAAATTTTAGGATTAGAAGAGGTATGTCAGGAACCTTGTGGTTTAATCTATTTTTTTCTATTCTAAAATGCATTCGGTTTCTCACAGCAAGGAGACCAGGGAAAGCTTGGAATTTAGGGATGGATTTGTGAACAGACCTATTGGGAAGAAAATGCTTAAGTGTAAGTCCGTCCTGCTTACCTTGGAGACGTGTCCGTAAAACCCAATCAGGTTTAGTAATCAAGGCCTCTGGGTTTTTGTTTTGTTTTGTTTTGTTTTCCCTCAAGGTCTTCTAGGGCTGCTCTGAGTTTGTATTTGGAACAGAAAGGTTTTGTGGGGCTTGACACCTACCACTTCCTTCTTTTCCCTCTATCTTCATTCCTTTTCATCAGGCCATGTCCACTTGCCCACCAGTCCATGTTAGTTTCCTACAGCTGCTGTGACAAAGAACCTCACACTGGATGGCTTAGAAGATAAATTTGTGTGGCTAGAAGTCCAGAATTAAGGTTGATTAGTTCCAACGGGAGGCTCTGAGGGAAACTGTTGCGTGCTTCTCTCCTCGCTTCTGGCTGTTGCTGGCAACCTTTGATGTCCTTTCCAGACTCTGCCTCTGTCTTCACATCAAGTCCCCCCCCCCCCCGTGTCTCTGTGCTCACATGGCATTCTCCTCTCTGTGCCAAATTTTCTTCATCTTATAAAAATGCCAGTCATTGGATATAACTTGATTACATCTACAAAGACCCCATTTCCAAATATAGTTACTTTCTGAGGTTGGGATTTGCATGGATTTCAGAGGGAATGCTGTTCAGCTCAGTGGAGTTGGCTCCCCACTTCATGTCCATCCCACCTGCAAAATACATTCACCCCATCCCAATATTCCCCAAAGTCTTAATCTATTCCAGCATCAACTCTGTCTCATATCTAATCTAAATATCAGCTCAAAAGGCACTAAATCTCAGCATTTAAATAATCTAAATTTGTCATGGGTGAGAGTCAGGATTTGGTCCATCCTGGAGCAGGATTTCTCTCCTCCTGCAGACCTGTGAAACTAGGACCAAGTCAGTTGTACCTCCTGTCTCCTCCTCACTTGATATATCTGGCTCCATTCTCAATGCCGTCTTTCTTTCTACTTTAAATACCTAATCATGCTTCCTCTTACCCTCATATATGCCTAGGATGGACCACATGCTGAAATGGCGTAAGGAAAGGCACAACGTGGAGTGGAAAGAACACTGGATTGGTCCTTAAAAACCTGGATTCTGCTCATGTCTCCCCTGTGGGTCTTGGGCAGGAGTCAGCAAACTTTTTCTGTGAAGGGCCAGAGAGGAAATATTTTTGGCATTGAGGGCTGTACAGTCTCTGTGGCGAGTGTTCAGCTCTGCCATTGTAGTGCAAAAGCAGCCATAGGCCCTGCATAGGCACGTGAGTGGGACTCACTTGTAAACTCCATTGGCAGAATGTAGGAGCTACTCTTTAACCCATGGCCCACACAAAGACAGACCACAAGTGGATTCAGCCCACGGGCTGTAGTTGCCCCCCTGGTTCTAGGGGAAGCCATATAACCTCTCTGGTCTTGCATTTCTCCATGTAGCCCACACATGCCTTGTCTACTTTATGAGGCAACAGGAGCAAAGGAAAGTGCTTTACAAATTAAACGACTCTCAAGAAATACAAGGTTATTACTAGGGCAGGTTCAAAAACCAAAAAAGGACTCACTGTTTCTTCTGTTACTTGTTTAGGTCATTGTCATCCATTCCTTCTCTGTTGTTTTCTGAATAATTTTCTCTGTGGGCTAACACTGATTTCTAAACATGAAACTGTAACAAAGTACCATACTCACTTAAGTCATATAATGATAAGATGATTAATGTTCCGATAGTATTAAGTAATTAAAGAAGCATGATACATACTCTAGTACCTTCTTTACAAAGTATGGCATCACTTGAAACAATTGACTAGTAAGATAAGAATGAACAAAGCTTCCTTAGCTTTTATTTCCATGGAGGTGCATTCCTTCCCTCAGTTCTTCTTTGCTGAGGATTTGATTTGATTATCTGATTTTTTTCAGAGCCCGGACACTTTCTTAAAAGTATGTGTAACAAAATGAAAAGTGACTTTAGAGGTTTTTTAATTTTAAATGTTAGCAAGATTATTGCTCAGGGAAGTTGCTGAAAACCTTTGCCTATTTACAGACAGGCTGCTTATCAAAGAAAAAGGATCAGAAGTTTAGTTCAGCATTTGGTTTTTAACCAACATGTGTGTGTGTTTTTTTTCAATTAAGATACAGCCTTGAAGAATAGTTTCTCCTACCTTGCCTGCTTTTATTTGTAAAGAAATGATTCCTATGCATTTGCTCACTCTGTTAAGCCTCACTATTTATGAATGTGTCTCAGGAGTCCTGTGTGAGAATTTATAACTTCTTGAATAAATTTTACAGAGGCATGCTCAGTGGCAGGCCTCCTAAATTTGAGTTAGCTTATAACTCATGCTTACTAGTGATGATTTCATTGCAGCCTGGAGAGCTTCATATTTTTTGCTGTTTGTAGTATCTCCCAACTTGGAAAAATCTCATTCTAGAAGGAAATCTTTCTGATCCCCTTAAAGGTTCTGCGAATCTGCTTGGATGATTTAGGTACAGAATTTCCCAAAGGCACAGGTCAGCCTGCCTGACTTCTCAAAAGCCTTCCAGTTCCATGTTCAGTGGTCCCTGGAAAAAAGAATTAGGTCTATAGGTTCTCTGGGCAGCAGCCCCAGCTTCTTCCCTGACCCCTTGCTTTTAGGAGCCCTTGAGGACACTAGAGACATCATATTTGCATAAGTTACACAGATTTAATTGCAAGGACTCATTACAAAAACAACATTTTTAAAAGGAAAGTTAATAATTAAAAAATTATTTGTCTGCCATTCCACTTCAAGTAGCTAATTTAGAATTCAGTGTTTCTAGAAATGAGGTCTGAAATTCCCCCAAAGAGCATCTTACTCCATTGGAAGCTTTTGCTGATTCCCAGTCACAGCTGAGATGGGGGGGGGCATCTAGCTGACCACACAGCTCAGGCTGAATGTTGGGGGTTGCATGGACTCACAGGGCCTCTGCTAGGTGGGTTTGCAGTTTGGCAGGTTCTGCATTTGGGTAAACAGATGCCTTTGTCATCAGGTCCCTGTAGTGTCCTGAGTGTCAGCCCCTTGGAGTGCCCCTTCCCAACTCCTGAGTCAGTCAGGCAATAGGACATCGGAAAGTGGTTGGTTTGCAGTCTTGGCTGTGAGTTGGAATCACCAGGGGCCTTTGCTGCTGCTGCCCAGGGTACCACCCCCAAGAGTCAGACTAAATATTCTTGGAAAGCAGCCTGAGCTCTCGCCTTGACTTTGAGAGGCCTCCCGGGTGATTCTGATTAGGAGGCAAAGGTTGAGACCACTGGTGCAGCTTCTCGGTCTTCTTTGGAGGTGTGCAGTTTGTATCCGACTTTCCTCTCAGTCTTCCCACAGTGGGAGGGAGACTTCTGGGAACCTGTCCCCTGGAGTGGCCCAGCTAGGCTCCCCCCCCTCCCCCCCCCCCCAGTAACTGAGTGACTGCAGGGAGGATGCTTGTTCTGTTCGGCTGCGCTGGCTGCCTTGGTTAGGTTAGGTGCCGGTAGTCTCGACAGCCTCTCCAGGGGACATGCTTGATTCGGGTCAGGTTCTGTGTTTGTTTCCTTTGAGTCTCTCAGGGGCCCAGCGGTGTGAAGCCCAGAGCTCTAGGGATGGGCGGGGCAGGGCGAGGACAGGCCCCGTCTCATTCCAGAGGCCGGTCCGTGGCACCTTCTCGCTCTCCCTTTCCTACTGTTGCTCTGTGGAAATTACAATTTCTTTTTGATCAGTAAAAAAGCAAGGATACAGTTTATGTTGATAATATGTCCAAGATGTAGATTCTGTTTATCCTAAAAGTAGCTTACAGTGTGAGTAGAGACATGGCCAGTCAGGAAAGTAAGTAATTATATATTTTCACACATCTTTAAAAGGTATTTTAATCTCTTGAGATGATAGCTTACTGAGTATAAAACTTACACATCAAATATACAACTTTACATTTAAGCAATAAAGTGTAATATTCATGGAGCAGGATCACAGAAGATGACTTTTTTTTTTTAACGCCAAAATGAGCTTTGATAATGTCCCATCTGTGTATATATAACTTTTCCAGCTTGCCTTTCATTCTCAGGAAGCAAGAGGCTGGAGTTCCAGAAGGGTCTGTAAAGACTCATGTGAGGAAATCAGGCCCAGTTAAGTGAAAAGAGTCAATGGGTGTCACTTTCTGTAGAAGAGTTTCTCAGGGCTGGAAGTATTTTAAGACACTCTTATTGTCTAATTTTTTAAACATCTGTTTAAATATGTTTTTCAGTCCTCCTTCCTCTTCCAATTTGAAGAGTCCGGTTCTGTGTGAGCCCCTGGGAATGGGGAGGCCCCTGTTCAGACGCTGGCTGGAGCCCAGGGTCGCTGGCTCTCTGGCAGATGTTCAGCTCAGGCTCTTTCTTCCCGGGTCCTTTTGGATAGTGAAGTCGTGTGGCACATTTTTCTTCTTACTAAGAACTTAGAGTTCTAGCTAGAGTCACAACAACAAATTCTCCACCAAAATCCTAGGCGGGAGCTTTTCTATTTATGCCAATAGTTCTCTGATTAATCAGCCTTCACTGTCATGTAAAAGTTGCTATAATCAGAGCTTGAAATGTAAGATTTTTGGAAAAGGGCAAAGAATGTACTGGAGAAAGAACTGTTTTTTTCCTTAATCACGCTCAGAAGTAAATCTGACCACCCATTCCCACTGAGCCTGATGAGAGGAGAGGAAGTTATTTGACCATTGAAATATTAATTTCTTCCCCTACCTCAAGGTTAGCACATCCTAACACATCCAAAGAGATGCTTTTAAAAATCTGGTGAAAGGGGGAAATTTCAGTTACAAACAATCCAGAAACCAGCGTGACCATCAGTCTATTTGAACATCCGTCCATCTGTCCAACATATGTGAAATGTTTGCCTCGAGTCTTAATACTTTCAACAATAAAGATAAATTTTAAAATTACACTCTATTTTGCTGCTATCTTAAAATATAATGGGAAACACCCTCATGATTCAAACTCTTCAGTAAAAGCTAGAATCATAATTAGTGATGCTACGAAAGTTATTCTGAGATCTAAGCCCTTCACAATTTGCTGTCTCCTGGCAAGGCTGGACTCACTCTCTGCTGGTAGAGAGGTAACAGGTGTGTCATTTCCTAGCCCCGCCCCCAGCCCCACCTTCCCCGAATACCTCGTTACCTCCCTGATGAATGAATGCCGTAAACTGTGCCAAGAGGTAAATTACCCTCTGGATTTGTTTTGGAGCCCTGCCAAGGGAATCATGTATTCATCTAGTATTATTGAATTTAGAGGTAGATTTTCTTATTAATTGGTTAGCTCTGCAATATTATCCTAGGCAAAACATCCTCTCTGTATCAGAAGATTTTTTTTTAAGGTGGGGGCTCAAATGGGATAACATACTAATCCAACAGAAACAAATTGTCAAAAGTGTGTGTGTGTACACACCTGCCTCTGCACACACTGTGGGTGTGTTTATCAGCAGATCTACCTTTAGAGTAAAAACCATATTCATTAGTAACCAGAACAGTAAGCTTTTGCTTTTTTTTTTTTTTCCATTGACACTTCTTTTCCGAAGCGCAAATGTTTTCAGGGGGCGTTGAGACATTGTGTCTCATGTACTTCATCTCGATTTCTGACACTTAAAACTCTGTCAGGTTTAAATAAGAATGATCTAAATTAATTGAAATAGCTTTCACGTTGGTACTATTGCTTTGTATTTTCCCTAAATTAAATTTAAAAATATTTTGGCACTTTCTATCTGTAACTGAAGTAAAGATTTGTTTAAGTTGACCATTTACAAGATCTGGTTAGGAAATTGTTTGGTTTTGTGTCCACCGCTCTACTGCTGGCTCATGCACCTCCAGCCGTGGTGACCTCCTCTCTTTCGCCCTGAGTGTTCCTGACGCTCCTTCATGCCCAGGACTCTGCACGCGCTCTTCTCTCTGCTCTCCCCTTCCCTCTTTGCCTAGCCAAGTCTTTCTTGGCCTCGACTAGAATGAAAGATCCATGAAGGCCAAGGACATCTCTGCTTTTACCCACTTTTGTAACTCCAGGGCCTGACATGGATGCAGGCTATTTTGCCAAAAGCCTAACCACTGAAGAACCAATTTCTGGGACAAAAGAATTTTGATTTTTTTCAGTGAACCCAAATAGGTGAGCTTTGGGTCACATGTGGCCTTTCCTGAACTTGTCTCTCACAAGCTATCCAGTCTCATCTGCTCTCCCTATTGGATGTGGCTCTGGCACATCCCATGCCGCTCTGTTTGCTCATGTTTTTCATCTGTTAGAATATCCTGACGCCTTTTCCCTCTGCACTCATAAATAGTAACTTCATTTATTTATCTTGAATAAGGCATCCAATACTATAGCAGGCTCCTTTGACAACCTCCCTCTTCCATGCTTTGTGGGGTTAGGTGCTCTTTCCAGTGTACCTGTAATACCTTGCATTGAGCATATTACACTATAGTTCTCTATGCGTCACCCCCACTTCAGACTCGGAGTTCTTTGCGATTGGAAGTCATGTCCTGTTCATCTCTGTATTCCTTTGGACTCAATAATGGTTAGTGACGTAACATTAATACCTTGTGTGAACATAACGTCCTTAATTCAAAGCTGTCTGAGGGCTTTGTCCTGGGGTGAGATCCACAATCTTGGAGGATGACGGAGCTGTTCTTTCACATGATATGTTTTTGTTCCCTTACCTTTGGGATTGTGACATCAGGCAAAAAGGAACAGAGAGTTTACATGCCCATGTGTGTGTTTTTTCCAAAGAAATATTTGGCAATTTGAAGTACTGCTTTTGGGCTGCAGGATAACCAGGAAGCCTTGCATAGTCATGAGGTTCAAAAGCCAGTGGAGGAAGCTTGGGGTTGGCCTCATCAGTTCTTGGGATGTGTTTGGTGAGCAATAAATGTCCTGTGCAAGTTAAGTCAGCGGTGATGACTCTTCTTAAGCTGAGTCACCAGGCAGCTGCTTTGGAATCCCATGGGGCAAAAAAAACACAACACAAACAAAATACGGTGCCATAGGGAAGCATGGCTGGCTTATTAGTTAGAAGAGAGAGTCAGTGAATTACTTTACAACTCAGCAACCCAGCTGTAAAGTAATGGAGAAATAAGACAAAGAAATAAGGCACATGGTGACCTAAATAGCATTTGTTTGTCTAAAGCTACGGGCAGAGAATGTGCTTTATAACTAAGTCATGCGACCTTTCTAATGAATACTTACTCAGGATGGGACTGACTTACCCATAAGGTCCTCCTCGGGTCTGGAAGACCCCAGGCCTCACCCACAGGGGCAGTGGTCAGGAGCGTTACTCAGCAGACATGCCTCCACATGGAGAGTGTTGTGTATCACCTGGTCATAGCACTTATCACGGGCCATCCCTGCCTATGCTTAGTTAGCTCCCTAAGGGTGGGCACTAAAACGTGTGATTCTGTGCCAGGCTTTATGGAAGAGATATCATTTATCCTCAGTTCTTCAGTGTGGACACTGTCCGAACATAGAAACCAATATGGAAACTGAGGTTTATTGGGGTTAAATAGCTTCCCCACGATCAGACAGGTTTATATATCAGAGCTGGAAACTGAACCCAGGTGCCTGACTTCCCAGGCCCCGCTGTTAACACCTGTGCTTCGTGTTCCTCTGTGGCAGGGGTGGGGAACCTTTTTTCTGCCAAGGGCCATTTGGATATTTATAACATCATTCCAGGGCCATACAAAATTATCAACTTAAAAATTAGCTACGAAAAAAGCTCCTAGATTTATGAGATTTCAAGTCTTGCCTACAGTTGCCTTGGCAGGGCCAGACCAAATGATTTCGCACGCTGCTGTAGGCCAGATGTCCCTCACTCCTGCTCTATGGGTAAGATAAGGCATATACACTGGGAGGTCTTGGATCTTCCTTTAAAGGTTTGATTTTAAAAACAGTAAATTCTATGAAAGGAGGGCTCTCTCTCTCTCAAAATCTCTGTTCCTGGCCACTTTCAAATAATTACTTTCTCCTTGACTGGGCTCCAACCTGCTCACACAATTGTCAGTGTTATCTCTATCAATATTTACACATACGAGTCATGCAATTAAAAACCCCCAGAAATATCAGGATTGTGCATCTGTTGGATGAAGTTTGAGGATTGAAGAGCTTTCTTTTAAGTGGATTTGACACAGTTGCATGAAGAATATTTTTAATTTTTTTCTATTTCCCTAGAGGAGATAAATAAACAAGCCAGAGATGATTTTAAATTTATTTTGCAAATTGAAACAAACAAAACATGACAATGACCTTCGAACCAGCCATAGTCGGGAAAGATCAAATAAAACCTGGAGAGTATGTTCTGATGACGGAGTAAGTGGGACTCATTTACTTCGATATTCTGCCTGGATCGTGTCTCCAGGGTGGTTCTGTTTTAACTCGTTTCACCCCCAATTTATTCAGACTTCCAGACCTGCTCACGAGTTTGGTCTAATTCAGTTGGTAAAAGCATAGGAGGAGAAAGAGGAGTGATGTGAACATGATGTCTCCTACTGCAGGCACGTGGAACCTCCAAGTTCTCTGTCTCAGTGAGGGATGGTCCCTGGTTCCCAGTGCCTGCCAGTGAGCTGGTACATGGGACCCCTTCACCCATGGAGAGTGGGGTGTCTTCTGTTTTTTATGCAGCCTTAGACACACTTTGGCTGGCACTCTTGGGGTCTAAGAATAAGGTCTGTTCTGATGAGCAAAGCAGGGATTGGAACAGTGCCTTGGTGGCTAGTGAGCTGGGTAACTTGGGCAAGTTACTTGTCCTCTCTGAACCTTCTTCCTTATTTGTAAAATGAGGGCACTGGACTAAATGGCTTTTAAATTTCCGAACTATAGAGAAATGAAGGACCTATCTTAGAATTAGAGAATCATAAAGTGAGGACATTCTGGAATTTCATAAGATTATGGTCATCTTGGGAAGGTTTTTTGTTGTTGTTTTTTTTAAACCTCTATTCCCTCCTGACTTAAAAAAAATAGAGTTTTTTTGAGATGAGAAAATGTCTGGTGCCCTGGGATCTTGGGGCCTGAGATTCAAATCTACTAGGCAATTCTAATATGGAGACACTTTGGCCCTTCCTGACTTTGGCTAGTTCTGAGAGGATCTGCCCTTCCCCCAAGGGCTGGCTGGGCTGCTTCATCATTTATCAGATAATCTTAGAATCCTAGAACACCTCCAGACAAGATGCCTCCTTTCTCTTCTCCCCCTTCTCTCCCTGGACACTTTCAACATAACTCCCTACACATCTGTTGAGGGCTGCCTCCTAATTATATCCTAGGGGCCCGATATAGAAAGGGCCAAAGGGAACATTCCAGCTCTGTCTCCTTGGCTGTCCCAGGGGCATCTCGGGGTCATGGGTGGAGGCTTGCTCCTTGGTGAGATGCCTAGATGCCACTGACTGGGAACCAAACCTCAGTGTGCAGCAGGACCCATCTGAGGGCAATGTGTGTTGGCATAAGGACTGTGGGATATTTCTACCATGTTCAGGCTCATCTGTTTAAATGTGATTAAAGATTTTTAGTTAGTTAGAAATAAATTACTCATTCCATCGAAAGTTCTGTGAAGCAAAAGCCCTAAGTGGCACCTCAGTAAGAATATATTTAGAGATTTATCCTGAATCCCACTCAAAAATTGGATTATAGAGTCAGAATTTCAGAGCTTGCAGGAACCCTCAAGTCTCTTGTAGGTCAACCCAGATCTCTCCATGGTTTGGATAGCTGCAGTCCAAAGTGGTCCAAAGATGTGCCCAAGGCAAGCTAGGAGGACGGGAAAGAATCTCAGTAGGGTCTGTTTCATGTCAATCCAGCGTGGACATAAACGTGAGTCTTAAAGTGAGGCTCTTAGTTTTTTTTAACATCACCCTGTCAGAAGTTGAAATCATAAATTGAGGTAGCATCTGAAAAATCCTCTCCCCATTTTAATTCAGACTTTCTATAGGTTAGCAATTGTTTTGTTTCGGTGCTCTTCAAATAACTTTCCCTCTCAATCTTTTAAAAGAAAAATTTCACAACTAGAAAAAAAACTTGCAAGACTAGCACAATGAACACTCATATACCCTCAGCCAACTGGTAATATTTTGTGATATTTTCTCTCCTTATCTCCCCTTTTTGCACATGTGAGCTCGCATGTGCACACACACACACACTTTTTCTTTATGTGAATAGAAGTCTGCTGCAGGCATCATGATGTCACCCTTAAGTACTTCAAGGAGTGTCTTCTCAGAACCAGCGCATTCTCCGATAGTATCATCAGCACCCCCATACTTTGTAGCTATAATATTATACAATATAAAATGCAGGTTCAAATGTCTCCATGTGCCCTCAATATGTCTTTTAAGGCTTTTTTAAAAATCCAGGAACAAATCAAGTACCTTGCATTATATTTAGTTTTTATTCCCTTTACCTTGAATTATACCATCCCCCCTTGCCTTTGTATTTTTTCTCTAGTGACACTGACATTTTTGAAGGGACCAGGCCAGCTGTATCATAGAATGCCCCACAAAGAGGATTTCTCATTTTGTTTTCTCATTAAAATGAAAGCTGCGGCGAGAATAGTTTACAGAGGAAACCTCCTACTCTTCACTCAGGATGCAAATGGTGCAGCCACTTTGCAGAAGAGTTAGGAAGCTGCTCAAAAGGTTAAAACAGAGTTTCAGCGGACACAACAATTCCTCTCCTAGGTGTATGCCCGAGAGAAGTGGAAACATGTCTACAAGAAACATGTAAATAAATGTTCACAGCAGCATTATTCATAATAGAGGCAAAGTGGAGATGACACAAATGTCCATTGGTTGATGAATGGCACATCCAGGTGATGGAATAGTGTTTGGCAATAAAAAGGAATGAAGCGTTGATACATGCTACAACATGAAAGAAAACATTACGCTCAAAGACAGAAGCCTGTTGCAAAAGGCCAAATATTTTATAATTCCATTTATATGAAATTTCCAGAAATAGGCAAATCCAGAGAAAGAGAGAGATGGGTGGTTGTCTGGGGATGGTGGAATTACGGAGTAACTGCTAATGGGTATATAGTTTCTTTGAGGGGACAGGTAAAAATGTTCTAAAAATTGTAGTGATGGCTGCGCAGTTCTGTGAATATACTAAAAAACCATTGAATTGTGCACTTTGAGTGGTAAATGTATGTGTCCGGCATGTGAATTATATCTCAATGAAACTGTTATTAGAAAATAAAGAATAGTATGTGGTGATGTGTCCTCCCCACTTAATGCCAGTTTGTCCCACTATTGTTGATGCTGAGTTTTAACCACTTGGATAACGTGGTTCCTGCCAGATCTCACCATTATAAAAGTACCTTTCTCTGTGATTAATAAGTAATCTGAGGGGTGATGCTTGCCACGGTGAGAACATCCTGTTCTCCACCCATTAGCATCCACTGATGATTGTTGCCAGTAAGATATATTGCACACGTGGGGGAAATGGTGATTTTTATTGGTCATATTTTTTATATTTATTAACCAGTAAATTTCTATAGAGAAAGTATTTCTTTTCCCTCTTTTTAAAAACTCACTAGTCCTCAAAAGATTAAACATAAAATTATCATTTGACTCAGCCATTCCATTTCTTGGTATGTACCCAAAACAGCTGGAAGCAGAAGCTCAAACAGATATTTGTACACACATGTTCATAGCAGCATTATCCACGATAGCCAAAGGGGGGAGCAAGCCACATGCCCATTGACAGATGAGTGGATGAAACAAAATGCAGGAAATACAATGGAATATTACTCAGCCTTAAAAAGGAATAAATTCCTACACATACTACAACATGGATGAACCTTGAATGTTGAGATCTATGCTGAGTGAAATAAATGAGACACAACAGGTCAAATATAGTGTGATTCCCCTTGTACGAGGTACCTAGAGTAGTGAGATTCATAGACAGGAAAGAGCATGCGGTTGGCAGGGGCTGGGGGAGCTGGGAATGGGAAGTTATTGTTTCATAGGCACAGAATTTCAGTTTGCAGATGAAAAAGGTCTGGAGATGGGTGAAGGTGAGGGTCACACAACATGAGTATCCCTAATGCCACTGAATTGTACACTTAAAAATGGTTAAGATGATACATTTTATGCTATTTATATTTTACCACCAAGAAAAAGACCTCATTAGATTCTAATTTGTTCCTTCTTATTTCAGTATATTATCCTAATTACTCTCTTTGATTCTGGAAACTGGCCACCAGAAGGCCCTTCAAGCTGCTTCTGTGTCCCTCTTTCCCCGTTGAGTGTCCCTTACTTCCTGGCCTACGTTCGCAGGCCTGCTTTTACTCCCCCGTCCCAGTCTTAGACACGGCCACTTCTCCAAGGACATGTGGTTCCACTTATAGGGGAATTGTCAGAAACCAGGGTCTGGATGCCAGGCGAGCTCATTGCTACCTGCTTGTCATATGCTTCTTACCCTTTCAGTGGACAGTATGTACACTCACATACACACATATACATACACACACAATACATATACACATACAGGCACATATACACACACACACAAATGACATACAGACATGGTAATCATTAGTCTTCAATTTAAATTCAACACCACATTTTCCCCACCTCACCTCAATCTATACTTATCTCTCTTCTCCCATAAAACAACTCTGGTTCCAAAGAATACCAACATATTTACTTATCTGCTCTACCCTTCAGCAAACAAAATAATTTCAGATTTATCACAGCAATAGCACTAATCATTTTAAAAACTAAAGAATAAAATTCACAACTTCTGATTCTTAGCTATGCTAAATGCATTTTATGGACCTATTTTTCTTTTTAGTGGGTGGGGAAGATGAGGTTGAGGTAATGGTGGTTTTGGAAAAGTTGGGGGGGGGGAGGGAGAGAGAGATTGATTTTCTAACATTAAAAACTTTCAAATGACTAAACAAGAGTGAGGTATAAAAGAGGTTAGAATTGGGAAGAGAGGAGCCAAAGGAAAAAAAATATTTTTTGAAGAAGAATCTGGTTTTCTGACTTTTGGAGTAAATGCTTTTTTTATATTGCCTTAAACAAGAAATAGTGCATGAGTGAAAATAGAGAGAAAGACAGCTGTTTTTTATGAATTTCGATAAGATGTTATCCCGCTTGGGGGCTTGGTTGCTGTACTTGGCTTTGATGGTGACATTTTCTCAGACGTGACATTTGATCCAGCATGCATGTTCTACATGGCTGTTCTTAAAATGAGGAATTGATTTATTTTTAAAGGTTCTCCTGCCTTTGGAACAGAACCAAGTATGTCTTTCAAGTTGGGAAAATAACTTCTTTTTGAGACCTAACCTCATTGTCACCCCAGAGAACCATTTGGCCTTTTGTGTAGGAGTTGGGTAAGCATATTGAAACAAGAGGTTCTTTTGCTTCATTACTCAACTCCGAAAAAAGCTGTTTTCCCTGATAGAAAGTCCTCTGGTTTCTAAGAGCTGGTGAGATGAAAGCAGAGTGACGCAGGACCTAGGTTTTAGTTATGGCCTGAGACTTAACTAGCCATGTGCCTATAGATACCTCACAACTTTAACCCTTTAGCTGTGAAATGGGGATAAAACCTGCTTTGTTTTTCTTGTCATTTAGAATTTATGCCCTGCATACTTGCCAAAAATATTTTTAAGAAATGTGACCTCTCTAACCACTTTGACAATGGCAGGATAAATAATTGAGAGTCATGGGATGGGGCAGGGGGGAGGGAGGAAATTTAATGACACTGGAAACCCACACAAGAAGTAGTTGCTGAAGATGAATGCAAAGTATGTTTCTAACCTTTTGCTGTCCAATACGGCAGCCACTGGCCCCGCGTGGCTATTGAGTCCTTGAAATGTGGCTAGTTTGAATCAAGATGTGCTGTGACTATAAAATACACACTGAATTTTAAAGACTTGCAATAGCTCAATAATATTTTACATTGATTATATGTTGAAATGATTTGGATATATTGAGTTTGAAAAGTTTTATTGAAATTATTTTCTCTTCTTTTTTTATTTTTAATGACTACTGGAAAATTTTAAATTTTGTAAGTGATATTAACATATGTTTCCTAAACATCGCCTTATATATCTAACAGTGCTGGTCTAACCTATTTTTTTTTTTTAATATATCTTTATTGATTTCAGAGAGAGGAAAGGAGAGGGAGAGAGAGAGATAGAAACATCAATGATGAGAGAGTCATTGATCGAGCCTGCCACCCGGGCACGTGCCCTGACTGGGAATCGAACCCCGATCACCTGGATCCTAGGTTGATGCTCAACCGCTGAGCCACGCCCGGCCGGGCTGGTCTAACCTATTTTCATCTGAGACTCCCCACAAAAAAACCAGGAAGGATGTTGTTTTGTCAGTATGCCGCACATTCACATAGGGCTGGGGACATGAAAGTTTTATATAAAAATAAGACAGACGGTGGTGCCTTGCTACAATGGTAGTCTTCCTCCCTGATGGAAAACCAGCTGAATCTCAGTTTGTGTCCCTCTCTGTCATATATGAGAATTTCTAACTAGCAAATAGCATGTGACTCAAAATCTGCTAATTTATTTTTTATTGGATCACTCATTCGTTCAAGCATCCATTTATTTATTTCATGAGTTTTATTCAGACACTATAGTGTGTCCTCATAGTACAAAGATGAATTACAACTCAGCCCTGCCTTTCAGAATTCCCAGTCTTTCGAGAGACGGAAGAGGAGGAGAGAGGCAGCCATGAGGTCTAGTAATTTCCAATCTAGCCCTGCAAACACTGGTCTGGAGCTCTATGCAAATGTGACCAGAAAGGGAGGAAGGCAACCAAAACCTGACTTGGCTTTGGGGTGATTTATGATTTGATTATTTATGCTGTTATTTAAAGAAGCTTTGCCAAGTTTATTTAAAGAGATTGAAGGATAGCAAATACAAATATTAAAATAGTTTCTTATTTAGCCGGCACTTTCAAGAGATTCTTATTTTATATATTTTCTTTACTCATCAGGCTGGGTCTGCTTATGCTCTCAAATTTAGTCTGTCCACTAAACTATATCCTTGGCTAGACTTATTCTTGGTAAAAAGCATTCATGGGTGAACAATTTGTCAAAAGACTACTTATCAGGGGGAGGTTCTCTCTTGAGATTCCCATTTGGACCCATATCTCTAATTCTACATTCCCTCAGGAAAGAATAAATACAAATGATCAGAGACTTTTAACTTGAGAGGTCCCAGTGAACTTGAATTTTAAGTTGACCAGATGGCCAAACTCTATAGCCCAACAGAGGACATAGTCAGTGGGGCTGTATATGGACTTCTTTCTCTCTCCTCTCTCTCTCTCTCTCTCTCTCTCTCTCTCTCTCTCCCTCTCTCCCTCTCTCTCTCTCTCCCCCTCTCCCCCTCTCCCCCCCCTCCCCCTTTTTTAAAGGAGATCATAGTTTTGGAGGCTGAAAACTTGGCGTGGTAATGAGTCTTCTGAGGAGCTTTCTCCTTTTTAAACATTTCTGACTTTTGGCCTCCAGAAGAGAGCTCTGTGTGGTCTCAACAGTGTTGCCCTACAGGCTGAAGAGGGGAAGCAGGTTCCGCGTGAGAGGCAGCCTTGTGAATTGAAGATCTCATTTGTTTACTCTTGAACAAGTGATCAAATATTTAAGGCTTTAAAAAAAAATGACAGTGTTTATAAGGGCCCTTGAAAAGAATTTCTGATGGAAAATGGCAAAAAATATTTGTTTCCATTACTCATAGCTTAAATGGGCTATGAGGGACGTTGTTTAAACTCTCACTTCTCAGGTGGAAACTTCACAGAAGAGGGTGATGAAGGCCGTTGGGATGGGTAGTGAGGGGCCAGAATCCAGAAGGAGGTGATAGGTCTCCCTGGAGGGGCCTGCGGGCGGTTTGCTGCCTTCTGCAGTGGAATCCTGGTGGTCTGGCCTACACAGGATGGAAATATCTGTGTACTTCCTCAGTCAAGTTAGGTATTTGCTACTTTTCTGTAGAGCATTTTTAGAAATTAATCCAAGCACATAGCTCATATGCAGAGGAGTGGGGAAACAGGGATGAACATCAACGATGCATATTTCCTAAAGCCATTTTTCATCTAGCAGCCTCCTTTATATTTCTGTGAGAAGTTCAGTTGCAACTTTTTGAACTCACCCGTACAGTATAAACGCATTTATCGGGTGCCTCCCAGGTAGGCTCCTTACCTTTTACATCATGAGTTATGAATGAGTTTGGGACAAGTTAGAAGTAGTTGTGGCTATAAAAGCACAACATAAGGGATCTTTGAGATGGAGGAATGTTCTGTATCTTCGCTGTATTGGTGTTCATAGAACCTGGTTGTTGGCAGAAACTGGATAAAGGTTATGCAGGATCTCTGTATATTATTTTTTGACAACTGCATGAAAATCTATCATTATATCAAAATAAAAAGTTTAAATTAAAAAATCGTTATATATCCTTTGCCTCAGTAGTTCATCACCAGATTTCATCTTTGTAAAGAAATAATCAGAGAATTCAACATTAAACAACAGATAAATCCTTTTAGTGTCTGCAGGGTCTATGTGGTGAATCTATTTATTGTATTACTGGCATTGGTGATTTGTGTCTTTTCTCTCTACTTTTTGGTTTGGTCAGTGTTAGTAACAACATCAGTGTACTTTAGATACTTTCATATTTCCTACAATATTATAATTGTAAATGCCATTTAAAAAATAATCAGAGGTGTGCTCAGAGATCCTAGGTCCTAAGTACTTCACAGGATAAACATTGAATTATGTCACCTCCATGTGATTAAATACTATGTAGTAGCAAGAACCATATTCCAGGGTGTTCGTTCTGGTTTTTTTTTATTCTTATATTTAAATGTCTATATATGGTGTACATTCCTTTCTGTATGGATGCCTTACTTTATAATAGACTAAAATATTAAAAAATTAAGTCTATTTCATAACATGGTAAGATGTAAACAGTCTAGATGGAAAAAAACACTGTCCTTAGTTCTTTGAAACATGGTCATGAGTTGTTTATTTAAAGTAGTATATCAACTATAAAATACTGAAGGAGATTTACCAAAATGCTAACAGTGGTTATCACTGGTGGTAGTGAAGGTTTCCGTATTTTATAATCATTCTTCTGGTATTTTCCAGAATTT
This sequence comes from Miniopterus schreibersii, assembly GCF_964146895.1. NCBI lineage: Eukaryota > Metazoa > Chordata > Mammalia > Chiroptera > Miniopteridae > Miniopterus > Miniopterus schreibersii. The sequence goes on from NC_138111.1 coordinate 35,151,561, forward strand.
TACAAGGAACTTTTATAATTACGAAAAACCTAATGAGCTTTTGAAATCAGGAAAATATACAAATGTTACTTAAGGAATCAATGGTCTGAATTGATGCTTAAAGGTAGCAAGGCTAAAGGGCCTGGGGTAACCACTGGCTAATTACTTACCCTTTCATTAATACCCTCTTATGTTTCCAATATGTTTGTGGAATTCCCCACATAGTTGCATTTTGCCTGTTTTTCTCCCCAGTCTAGAACATGTTTGACATTCGCTCCCCTCACATCAGGCCAAAGTGTCAGAAAATTCCATTCACATAATTCCTCACAGCTGTTAGCATTTCTCCACCAGTGTGTGGATTTTTGTAGACAGAATGGGGAGGAGAGTGGAGGTGAGGGAGTGTGAGGACAGACCCCACTCGCCGCCAGTGGTCTGTCTGTCATCATGGGACCCTAGGAATGGCACCACACAAAGTCACGAGGACCAAAGACACCCGTGAGTGCCCCTGACATGGGTCGTTAGGCTGTGGGAAAAACTAAGCCCATGGCATCCCTCAGTGTGGGGAAGTCTGAGGGCTATGAGACCAAGATCAAGACTCATCCCCTCAGAGCCATGAACTATCTATCAAAACCATTATTTGAAAGAGTTGCAAGTATATTCTGTGCTCACTATGTGTGCTGAGCACTTCCAGGCAGCCCATTTAATCACATGATCCCGATGATGACCCTAGGAGGTGGGTCCTAGGATCCGTTTCATCAAGAACTACATTATAATTGGACTTCCTACTATGGGCCCAGTCCTATTGAAAGTATGTTGTTAGATTCATGAATAAAATAGATCCAAATCCTTGCCCTGGTGCAGACTGTTTTGATTTGGGTTAATTTACAGATGAGAAATTGAGAAGCAAAGAGGTTAAGTAATTTGCCATGACGAGTAAGTGGCAGTGCCTGGATTTGACCCTCGACAGCCTAGCTACTGAGGCTGAGGCCTCAGTCATCATCCCAGGAGCTTTTCCAGGTATCAACGCTCAGGTGGGATGGTACCGGCTCCCAGTATCATTTAGGCTGATTTGTGTTGCCAAAAGAGAATTACACCTGCTAGTTGTTTGTATGCTTTATAGATCATAAATATATGTGTATAAGTGTGTTAGATTGTAAATATGTTTGCTTGGTCAGTTTAATTCATCCGGTATTTATTGATCACCTATTGTATGTCAGGCACATGGTCCTTACTCTCAGAAGTTCACAATTCAGTGGAGAAGGCAAGAGTCAATAATTATTATGCAGTTATGAGATGTTCCAATAGAGGTAAGTTCAAGGTCAGACCCAGCCCTGGTAGGCTTGCAGCTCAGGCAAGTGGTGTCTTTGTTTTGTAGGTAAAGAAATGGACTCAGTAAACCTAAGTGTCCTGCCCATGGTGACATTTCTAGGGGCAGGAGGAGCTATGGTCTGAAACCAGGATCTCCGACTGTTGGTCTGGTGTGGTCTTTGTCTCCCCAGATGAACAGTTTCTGGAGTGTGCACTTAAGGCCCAGGTGAGATTCTGGCCCAGGTGAGAAGCCAAAGGGCAGATCAGACCCACCCCTTAGGTTCTAAGCCTTCTGGAAAGAGCTGGAGTTAGAGGCAAGGCCAGTAGGTTTTATCATTCATGACAACTCAGTCAGTGGGGCCGGGGGTGGAGAACTCTTCTAAGGTTCATGGGGAAGGATTAAATAGTCTGTTGGTAGCATCTGCCATGGAGAAGCAGAGGGTACAGAGTCCAAGTTAGAAAAAACGGGGATTCCCTCTGGAGAGAAAGAGAAGACTATAAAATGGAGGGCTCCCTAGGAAGCTTCTATGCGATATTAAGACCTAAAGCAAATACCATACAATGTTACGATTTGACTAAGAAGGACAGCAGTGCAAAAACATTTCTTATATTAGTCTTTATTCCTTTCTGTTCGCTCAAAATAGTCCATTAAAAAACAACAACAGCATACCATGAGTGGGGCATAAAATGTGGATTAATCCCACAGTAAGCACTTTACTGATTTTCAATAAACTTGACCTTTCCTGGAGGAGTGTTGTTCCTCTAAGGTCTAGTTCAAATGTCACTACCTCCATGAAAATATCTCCGATTCCCCTTGTGGCTGAAAGAATGTGCCCATGAATTCCTGCCATACAGTTAGTGCTTCTTTCTTGGCAGATCCAGGTCATATCTTTCCTACTACACTGTCTTGTTTAACTCGGTGCTCCTCGCGACCCACAGGCCCGGGCATGGCTCAGAGAGCTCTTTGTCAGCGTCAGCAGCAAGCCTCTGATGCCCCAGGTGGAAGCCAGTCATTCGGTAGTTTTAGCTCTGAGTTTCAAATTTTACTTCCTTCGATGGGTCGTTGGTGCAGAGTGTTGTCAATATAAAATGTGAAAACATGGGAGGAAGATATACTAAGAACACACCCCAGCAAGAGCGACAAGGTCAAAGAAACTGGTGTAGTCAAGGGCACTGATGTGCTTTCAGATGTGTTTTTAGTGGAATATTTCGATCAAACTACCCTTCTTTCACAGCCGTTGCTATTCCTGGGCCACAGAGGGTGCTTAGGAACATCCCAGGAGGTTTGCATGGACCTGAGCTCTGTATGAGGGCAGTCTAGGGCAAAGCTCTCCTTAAAAGGGCTTTATGACAAGTAGTTAAAGAACTGCAGTGTTATGTCCTGGGAGAAGTTGACTTTGTACCTGAGGCTTAGATGAATCAGTGAAGGGGAAAGTAACCTAGTCAGTGTTCGTGCAAACAGATTACTCAAAAGTTTCCTAAAAGTCTACTGTTTCAAAAATGGTACTTTTCCACTATCATGATTTGAAATGTCATTATTTGCCAAAGGAAGGAAAAAACAATGAATTCCTTCCCTATTTACTCATCTTCAGAGGGTGCAATAAAAGATTCCAAGAACAATGGAGATATGCTCCCTGCCCCACAGCCCTTCCCTGAGCAGGGCCTTCCCTCTGCTGGCCTGGGGAGCCAGTCCTCGCAGAGCACGTCCAGGGCCTCCTGGTATCATGCACCTTCTGTATGCCTTTCACGAAGCATCATCCTCTCTGGGAAGAATGCTGACTCATTAAGTAATAGGATTTTAACTGCATAATAGAGCAAGTAGCCTTTCTTTGTTTGACTGCGTCACCTCAAAGCAACTTGTCTTTAAAGAAATAGAGCATTAAAACAAAGTTGAAGCCCCTTATATATACGTTCTCCCTTCCTATGTGCTTCCTTTTTTCTAGCTATGACCTGCAGTGAATTTCTCAGTGTCTAAAGGTGTGGAGCATCCTGGCTTCTCCATTACTACGAAATATTCTAAGCATGTAGCAAACTGTAGAGAGCATAATTAATACCTCTGTGCTCACCACTCAGCATTGTCAAAATCTGTTAGCCATATTTGTTATGTAATCAGGGTGAGTGTTACGAGCTGATATAACAAACAACTCCCAGACTTCAGCACTTCAACACAGTAGAGGTTTATTTCTTGTTCATAAACTGTCCATATACCCGGTGAGACAACTTTCTGCCATGCAGTGACTCAGGGTTTCAGGATGCTTCACACTGTGCTTCTGTCTGCCATCTTCAACTTGGTGTCTCCAAGTCTCTGTGGCACAGAGGGCTTTTTAGCCCAAAAGTGGTTTCCCTGCAACAACTCTTTACTGTGGTGGGAAAGAAGAATTTATTTTTGGCTAAATAGCTACCTTTGCCATATTTCGGGGATTTCTTTGAAAAGGAGTCTTTTTAATCCTCTACTCACTGTGTAGCAACTTGAGATCTTTCATAGTTCTTCCTTGGTGTAACCTAGATCTCTACTGAGGGAGTCCCATTTCCTTGTGCTCTGTCGTCCAGCAGTGCAAGAGTTTCCAGTGTGTATACAACAACTCTGCAAATTTGAAGCTTCCTTCTTCTCTCTTTGGTTCTCACCTTTAAAGGTAAATACTTCCAGTTCAGTATTTCCTTGTAGATATGGATTTCCAATTCTTTTAAATTGGAATTTCCCAAAATGTCTTCCTCAACGGGGATTTAAATAAATGGTAAATCTCAAATGATCCCCAACATATTTGAGAAATACTGTGTAGATCAAATAAAACCATCTCTTCTCTGAGACAATCTCCATACACTAACGTGCATTGTGAGTTTCTGGAAATAAACTCTGCCATATTTCCCAAGAAGTTGTGATTGTGGAATTTTCCTCAGAGAAACAGGACTGGGAGAGGGTCTGGGGGAATGCATTTTAAGGTACAGTGCTTTAAGTCTCTGCCTTGTTTTTCCTAAACCTCCAAGTCATCCATGCCCTTTTTCTGTAGTGGTCCTGGTATCAAACGTGATGTCAGCTAGGTTTTGTAGCTTTGTGTTAACCAGCTCCAGGGTCCAGCTTGGTGTGATGAGCACACTGATGTTCATAATTATAACTCTTTGAGATGGTGAGACCCAGAGGTGCCTTTTGAAACTCCAGAGATAGGTTAGGTCATCCTATTGTGCCCTTATAAGTCATCACAAATGCTACCTTCTCTTTGAATTTCTCCTGATCACTCCAGTTAGTAGTAATCTCTTGTGCTTTCTGAACCCCTGTTGCACTTTAACTGTAGGTTTGGTAGGTATTTTTCAATTTCTGTCTTATTAATTAATTATATTTGTGTATGTGTGAATATCTTAATCTCCTATAGGCTGTTGGCAAGGAAATGGACATTGACTGAATCCATCACAGAGTATTTTACAGCCACCATGGTTGACATTGACACTCGATGGGATCAGACCCTGATCATTTCCCACCTGTGCTTTATCCTCATGTTTATGGATCTTTCAGCTGCTCATTCATCTCTTTCCACTTTCTTCTAATTGAAAATACTATCCAGACTCATCTGATCAGGCACTTCCCTTCCTAATATGATTTGATGCTACCCTATGCCCTCAGGACTCACTCTAGGCTCCTTACCCCTCCCAACCTCAGTCTCCCCATCCTCTCCCTTATACACACACTCACTCACTCTCTCTCTCTTTCTCTCTCTCTCTTTCCCTCTCTCAGGATATCCTGAACATGCCATGTCCATTCTGAGCATTCTCCACTTCCCACAGTGTCTGGAGGTCCTGGTAACTCCTTGCTGTCCCTCAAAATATAAATATTACTCCTTTAACCTACTCTGTATTCTTCGTTTTTCCTGCCATCACGACGAGTCCTAATAAACCAACATCCTCTGCATAGCTTGCAGAGCCTCCTGAACATACCAAGGCACAGTTTTGTTTGTTTATACAATTATGTATGGACATGTCTGTCTCCCCCCAAAGGTGTGAACTCTCTGAAGAGACTTTCTTTTCATCTTTATATCATCAGCATCCAGTCATTTGTCATTTAATAAATGCTTGAATGAATGAAAACAAAAATCCAGGAATGCTTTTTAATTCTAAAGAGGAAACTGATGACTGAACCACAACCAATCAAGCCAACACTGTCTCTTTGTAGCCTCCTGAGAAAGAAAAAATGTCAAACTAGGTCTGCAGCACAACTTTCTGTGTGATGTAATTCCCAACATCCTTCTGGGAAGTAATTTGCATTCCTAATTAAATGCTTGAGCAATTTTCTGATACTTCTAAATGATTAAGAATGTCTGGGAAGTTAGGGTTGTCCACCCAACTGACTGACTAACTGAATAATCTTTAACCAGACTTTTATTTTTCTTGTTGTCAGTCTTTTCTTGCCAAGAGCTTGAAATAAAACTTTGACACAAGCTTGTAAGCAATTATTCTGCAAAGCTCTTTTTTTCTTTAAAGAAAAAAAATACAGTTCATCTTAAGACTGTTTCTGGGCCCTCCCATTTTCACAGCAATTTATATGCAAATGCAGTATTATTCATTCTCTCTCTTCACCCCGCCTTCCCTTCCAGCCCTCCCTGTCTGCAGAAGGTGACACGTACTGAGTCTGGAAGGATGGATGGTGGTACCATGTGAAGGAAGGGGGGAGAAACAGGTAGTATGCTTGGGGTGTGAGCCTTATGCAGTTACATACAAAAGAGGAAGAGGCAGGTAGAGCTTCCTTGGAGAGCTGAGACCAACAGATTGGCAGGGCACAGACATAGACCTCCTTGTGGACTTGCTAAGGAGCTAGGATTTTATACATACACCAAGCGATGAAATTGACCTTAACCAATATCTTCTGAAATTCAGAAAAATGTACTGCATATGATAGAAGTTTTAAAAACAATATTCTTATCAGTCAGGATAGGCTAGGATATGCTGCAGAAGCAAACAGTTCCCAAATCTCAGTGGCTTAGAACATCCAAGATTTATTTCTTCCTCACACATGTCCAACCAGAAGAGTGAAGGCTCTACTTTACCCAGTTACCACTCAGGATCCAGGATAACAGAGGCTTCTCCATTTTATGATGCTGTCATCACAAAGCTCCAGGGTTTGTTGCAGCAGAGGAGAAAAGATAGAGAAGCATACAGGGGCAATCAAGCAACTAATTCCAAGCAAATGATTCTTGTTGGAAATGACAGACTTCTCACATTTCATTGGCCAAGGAAGATAGGAGTCACACCCAACTTCAGTGAGGACAGGAAAAGATAATCTTTCTATATTCCTGGAAAGAGAGAAGCACCTAAAATATTCCTGATATTAGAAATGTCTATACCACATAGCGAACATGGTACAAAGACAGAATAGTGACTTAAGATCTAGGAGGGTGTTTTAGATTGCGGTGGAAAGGAGAACTTGATTGACCTCTGTACATCTGAATATAAGAGAGGATTTCAGATCTTCAAAATGATGGTGTGAGAAGATTGGTAGACCCTTTCTCCAGTGAAACCATTTAATTGGTGAAAATTATAAAAACCATTTAAAGTTTCTGGAAATTGTTCTAAGAGCATACAGCAAATGGAGAAACAATCATTCAAGAAAATCTATAGCTCAGTAGAAACATCAATAATTAGTAGCATTTGAGCCATGACCTATTCTCACATGCCTTCCTCCAGTTCCATGTGATGGAAGCTGTAATCCAGGAGGATGTGACTGAGAAGATGGGACCAGTTACTAGTTTTCTCCCCAACTTCTAGTCCAGGGCTATGGTTTCACTCTGAGAGGGGCATCTCATTGTCTCCAATCCTGTGTGTGGAAGCGTTATCTTAGGCAAGTCTGATTGAGAAGTCTGGGCTCCCTTTCCCCACTCAGCTCTTACTCATAGGGCATAAGCTCTGTCCCAGACATGATAGGCCGAGCATACTGGGGCCTCAGTTGCCCCCAGCAAAGCCTACTTATAGGGTGGCAATTCCATGTCAGGAGGGCCAAGAAAAGAAGACCAAGGATTATCAACTTCCTCTCCCCAGCACACAGTACCCACTTGTAGAGCAGAAGTTTAACTCCAGGGGAAGTGAAGTCCTCACCTCCAGCTTTGGCACAGGGATTCTATCCCAGGAAAGAGGCAGGATGTAAAAGTGGTTTTTCCACCAGGAGGACTGACTTTACTTGGAATATAGCATGAAAACACTCATGCCCAAGGTCAGTGTCAAAACCAAAGGAAATCTTGGTGGTGAGCAGTTAAAAAGGTGCTGGTAGCTTGATGATAGTAGTAGCAACAAGCAAAATGGCAGATTGAAGACAGCCAAGAGTAACTGTCCTGAGATCACACTCACTCCAAGGGGCCCAGAAGGCTGTATGTATCCAACATGCTCAAAGGGAAAAAAACTGTCAACTAAAAATCCTGTATCCAGTAAAGCTATCTTTCAAAAATGAAGGCAACCCTCATACATTGCTGGTGGGATTTTTTTTTTTTAATGGGGCAGCTGCTTTGGAAAACAGACAGTTTCTAAAAAGTTAAACATAGAGCTACCCAGCAATTCAACTTCTAGGTGTATACTCACGAGAAATGAAAACACATGGCCACACAAAAACTTGCACACAAATGCTCATAGCAGCATTATTCATAATAGCCCCAAAGTGTAAAAGATCCAAATGCCCATCAACTGATGAATGGTTGAATATAATATATTCATATAATACAGTATTATCAGGCAATAAAAAGAAATGAAGTATTGAAACATGCTCCAACATAGATGAACCTTGAAAACATGCTAATGTCAGTCACAAAGGACTACTGTACATTATGTGGTTCCACTTGTATAAAATTTCCAGAACAGGCAATCCCATAGAGATGGAGAGTGTACTGTTGGATGCCTAGAGCTGGGTCAGTGTGAAGGGAATGGGGAGTGACTGTGTATATTTTCCCAGGGCTGCCATATCAAAGTACAACAAATTGGATGGCATAAAACAACAAATTTATTCTCTCACAGTTCTGGAGGCTAGATGTCCAAAATCAAGGGATTGGTAAGGCCGTGCTCCCTCCAAAGTCTCTGGGAGAGGATCCTCCCTTGCCTCTTCCAGCTTCTGGTGGTCCCAGGCACTCTTTCACTTGTGGCAGCGTCACTCCAAATTTCAACTTCCATCTTCGCTTTGTGTCCATGTCTGGCTTCCCGTGGCATTCTCCTCTGTGCTTGTGTCTGCGTCCAATTTTTCCTCTCCTTATGAGGATACTAGTCAAAGGTATTAATGGCTTCACCTTAACTTGATTACTTCTGCAGAGATCTTATTTCTAAATAAAGTCACCGGGACTTTAACCCCGGGAACCAGGGGTTAATACTTCAACGTATTGTTTTGGAGGACAGAATTCATCCCATAGTTAACTGTTAATGGGTACAGGGCTTCTTTTGGGGTGATAGAAATGTTCTAAAAGTGATTATGGTGATGGCTGTACAGCTCCTTTTAGACTATATATCCAGTGAATTTTACACTTTCAGTGGGTGAATTGTATGGTATGTGAATTATATCTGAATGAAGTTGGCTTAAAAATGAAAGAGGAATATAGACATTCCCAAATTTAAAAATAAAAAACAAAGAACAAACAAAAACATGGAGAATTCGTGGCTAGCAGGCCTTCCTTAAAAGCAATACTAAAGGAAGTTATTCAAGCTGAAAGGTGGGGACACAGACAATAATTCAAATACACATGAGAAAATAGAGTTCCAGGAAATGTAATTATGTGGACAGTGATAAAAAACAATTTCATTACATATTTATTTTTCTTTCATCTCTTTGCTGATTAAAAAAAAAAAAAAAAGCAATTGTATAAAAGAAAGGAATCCACACATGAACTTTCACCGACATGAAGCCAGAATGACCCTGGAATTTCTCCTAAATTTTAGCCGTTCATTTAGACTGGTTGTGTCCAGCTTCTAAGATCTTATCCTAAGATCTCCTGGCCTTGTTCAGGGCTCATAGAGTCCTGGCCTGTTGACTTTGGCATTGTCCTACCACCACCCACTCCTGAAATGGGGGCCAAATAATCATTTTTGAGATATTTCTAGTTGCTTTTGATACTCATTAAGAAACTATGTATATTCTCTGCTGAAGGAAAAAAGACTTATCTAAAAGCTAATCACACTTTCTAAATGACAGAAATGTTTGGCTGGAGTTAAAAACGAAAGGTTAAGGGTAAATGTCCATTTTCTCCCATTTAATCCCCTCGGCCATGATCCTGCCCTGTGCCACACAGGGAGATTTTCTAAAGCAAAGGTCAGCATTTGTCTTAGAACTGACCATCCCACGCCTATAATGCAACCTTTTCTTTTTTTTCAGTGGCCTCTGTTTCAGGTGCACTGTTGCTGTGTCTGGCTGTGATGGGGACCCACAGTATCTTTTCTCATCCAGACAGCAAACGAGTCTGCGTATTGGCGTGAGACTTTTATGATTCAGAGTTACTGCCATTCGCTCTCAAATCTAGAGGAGAGCCGGTCTAACTCTGTATCCTGAAATGTCTTGGTAGCTGCAGAGGATCAAGCTAAGAGCTTGGTCTTTCAAACTCCTCTCTTTTATCCTGTTTAATACCCTTGAGTTTTACCACCAGAGGGCCATGGGGTGGTGATGAGGCTGAAGTCCCCATAGAGTGACCTCAGGAGGAAACTCAAGCCGAGTTCCCCCACCGTGAGAGGAGCCATCTACTGGGGAGACCACTGGAGCCTGGTAGGGAGGCCCACGGATAGCAGATGTGGTGGAGGAAGTTGGTGTTTGGAGATCTGGGGCTGCTGGCTGCAGTTTGAAGCTCCCCGTTCCCCCTGAATCCTGCAAGGCGGAGAGAGCTGCAGAGTGAGTGGGGGCTGAGTCTTTCCTATCCAAGCTGGGAGAGTGGAGGGGAGGCTGGGGAGCCGCTAGAGAATTTCATCCGGCTATTTCATGGGGGAGCTGACAGCAAGAGTCAGAGGACCCCTCCACTGCTGGTATTCCAGTGACCAGGCCCGAGCACAGGTGACCTCACAGAGAAGACTAACCGCCCGTCTAAGAGGCGCGGCTGCCTGGCCAACGCGGCTGGGCACACGCGCAGGGAGAGCGCCAGCCGTCGGAGGTCGGGCGTCGGTAGGGTTGGCTCCTCTGGAGGCTCTGAGGGAGAGTCTGCTCCATGCGCCCTTCCTAGCTCCTGTCCTTCCTTGGCCTGCGGACTCATCACTCCAGTCTCTGTCCCCATCTTCACTTCGCCTTCTTCCCTGTGTCTCGGTGTGTCCTTTCCTGTCTCTTATAAGGACTTCCCGTTGGATTTGGGGCCACACTAATCCCGTATGATCTTATCTTGCTCCTTACCTTAGGTACATCACCAACAACACTATTTCCAAGTAAGGCCACATTCTGAGGTGGACAGAATTTGGTGGAGACGCTGTTCAACTCACTAGAATCTGGAAGAGCTTTCTGCCAGGGTTGTAGAGTAGGGAACCCAAAGCGGAGAAGGAAATGAACTGGTCCAGGAGAACAGGAGAGGTACCGGGGGCGCCCCGGCTCAGCGATGTGGGTGCTATAGGAGGTTCTCCTTGTGACTCAGAGGTGGCCTCCCAGGACAGCTCGGTGGGCAGGTCTCCTCAGCCCAGGCCACTGTGAGGTTGGGGACAGGGTAGAGAATGGAGACACCTGGCAGCGGGCAGCCGTGAGATGCCAGGAGGCTAAAAAGGCACTTTGTGGGCCCCATGGGTTGTGAGAAAGCTTTGTACCTGTCAGTCAGGGGGGTGTGGGGTTGAATAAGGACATGTTGTTACGCTTGGCTACCAAGTAGCTGATTTGACATTTGGAAAAAATAAAACTGTTGATATTGCTAATATTCCATAAATAGCAGGAGGAATCAGGGGCCCAGCCTCTCCTGCAAGTCGGACTGATGGGAGAGCTTAGGAAAGACTTTGCAGGGGGATCTTGGAGATGGGGGGCTGAGAGCTGTGAGGTTTCCTCTGGCAGGAGGGGGTGGGTGGGGCCATCTGTGGGAGAGAGAGCCATGTGGAGACAGATCACGGTAGCAAGAAAGGCCATGGATTTGCGGTGGGTGAAGTAAAGAGCACACACTGGAGGCAAATAGCAGGCCGTGAGGTGAGACATCGCTGCGCCCGAATTCTGTAGGAGGCGGGTGCCCAGGGCGTGCCAGGCTTGGGCTGCACTGCAGGCATCTCATAGCAAGACAAGCCCCGCTTCTTTTTCTTTTCTTAAATTGTTGTAAAATATACATTACAGTAAATTTATCATTATAACCAATTTTAAGTGCACAGCTCAGTGGAGTTAAAGTACATCCATAGTAATGTGCACGTTCCTTACTTTATAGCGTGTGAGAGGGATGGCAGGCAGTGGGGCGTTACTTAATGTTGGTGGCAGAAAGAGACCTGTGAGGAGGTGGGCCTGGAGTCTTGGGTCAAGGGCAAAGTTGGTCCTCCTGTTTGGGATCAAAAAAAGCTTTGGTCCTACAGTTAAGTGGACTTCCTGGGACACTGGGGAGCAGAGCAGAGAGATGCCACTCAGAGATGAATGGGCACTGATTTCTGTTTTCTCCCCTCAAGGGGAATATAGTCAATAATACTGTGATAAGTTTACAGAGTAACAGATAATTAATAGACTTAGTGAGGTGATACATTGTGAGGTATAAAAATGTCGAATCACTGAAACTAATATAACTAACATACAATTGTATACCAACTATACTTAAATAAAAAACCTAAAAAGTGAAAAGAGAAGATACTTTAGCACAACTTCTTTTCAAAAGCATGGGGCATCCTTATATTAAAAGCGAATTTGTTGTGTATATGAAAACCAATCCTAACCGGTTGTCCTCTGTTTTTATTTAGTAATCATATTCTGATTAAATCCAGGACTTAGTTGTAGTGGGGTCTCTTTCCACCAGTTCCTGGCCCACTGGGAACGCCGCAGGCTTGTGCACACGTGGTGGGCCCATCCCTGACCCCAACTCTGCTCCAAAACAAAGCACTACAGCTCCCGCATACCCCTCAGGCCACATGGAATTCCCAGGAGACCCCCCTTTCCCTTTCAGAGCTGTGCACTTGGACCTGCTGTCACTGACAGTGGGTAACGACTGAGACACAACAATATGTACCAGCCTGGTGCCCCCCTAAAGGCAGTAGTTTCTCCTCTATTATCCCTTCTAGAGAGAGCCCAGGACGGATGCTCTGAAGATGGCAGGATGGGTCTGATTTATTTCACTTTGCATAACACTCTCTAGGTCCATCCATGCTGTCACCAATGACAAGATCTTATTCTTTTTATGGCTGAGTAATATTCCATTGTATATATCACATCTTTTTTCATTTACCCATTGACGGACACTTAGATTGCTTCCATATCTTGGCTATTTTAAATAATGCCATGATGAACATAGGGGTGCATATTTCTTTTCAAATTGGCGTTTTGAGTTTCTTTAAATATAGTCAATAATACTGTAATAACTATGTACGGTGTCAGATGGGTACTAGATTTATCGGGTTGATTGCTTCGTAAGTTATGTAATATCTAATCACTAGGTTGTACACCTGAAACTAATACCATATTGTATGTCAACTGTAATTGAAAAATTAAAAATATTTTTTAAAGCACTATAGGGTGGGGGTACTAGAATGGCCTCCCTCAGAATCAAGGACGAGGGAGACTTTGGGAAGCTGGGGTGCCCTGCTTTCCTAAGGCTGCTCCCTGGCAGACATGCCTGTGGGTTCTCATTGCTGAAGGAAAACAGCAACCAAATATGCATCCAGAATTGAAACCACCATTTCGAAAGCACATCATTAAAGCAAGCTGTGACCCAAATATTTGTTGTGGTGTGCTGAAGTTTTTCAAGCTATTGAAAAGCATGGAAAAAGTGAAACACCAAAAAACAAAACAAAACAAAACCAAAAAAAAGAAAAGAAAAAAAACCCACCCAGAGCAAGGAATGCTGTTGGATGATTCTCTGGAATTGTGTAGCAATTATTTTGTTCTCAGAAATACAAGCTTCAGTGTGGAAGGGGAACTATAGCATCTTTGGGGCATGATTTTGAAAGTTTAAAAGGTGTGAGGTGGGGGTGAGGGTGTCTCGAGCCCAGATGAACATGCATGTGAAATGAAAGGTGCACCAATGGAAACATGCGCCCCTGGAACATGATGTTAAATCCGGTGCAAACAGTAGCACAGCCTCACGCAGCACCTTGGCTGCGAGGGAGACTGGCTGTCTGCCTGGGGGCCTTTCACACCCTGGCAGGGCCTTGCCTGTCCGTGTACAAAGCTGGCTATGAGAGCACCGAGGAAGCAGTATGGACAGCTTAGGGGACAGTCGGGCTCAGTCCCCTTCCCACTCATTTGCCTTATGACTAGTGGAAGCGACTTAACCCTTCTTGTCAACTTTTATACACTTCAAAGGACATGCCCGTGAAGTTTGAATTTATAGGTCACTGTCCTCCAAGTGGTTGATATTGTACTAGCCTCAGACATAGCAGGAAAAAGCAAGGATACACCTCCCACTAATCTCTGACTCTCAATCACTTTCTCCCTCCCCCCCCTCAGAGTGAGAATGTCTCAGCCATTACCCAGGCATTATAAACTCTGAGATGGACTTCAAGATAAAATCCAGACCATGTGATTCTGGCTAAAGCTTTATTGGAGGGTGTAAAGCAAGGACCGTGAAGAGTCTTGCCACTGTCAGTGGACTTGCAATCAGAGAAGCTGTCACTAGGTGACATGCCACGAGTCATAGAGGCCTGAACCAAATGGCCAGGCTTTCCCCCGTCAGGGCTATTCATTGGCCTAGATAAGTATGTGAACGCATTAGTGTTGCTTACTTATCTGTAAACATCATACTGATATTGATACTTATATGAACAACAATTAACTGATTTTAAGAAGTGTTAAGTATATAAATGACAACCTTTAGAGTAAGGATTAAAGAATACAATTACTGGCATCAATGGTGAGCCTTCCAAATGGGTATTTCTAACTCTGGTTTTCATATTTTATTTTAAGAAGAACACATTTTACTCCCAGTTGTGTGACGTATGTCTGAACGTCTTCTCTATGGAAACAGTCATGTCATGCTTGGGGCTTGGTGTCAGATGTTCTCTTGTACCTGACTGCAATCCACTGTGGGAAAAGCTTGCTTGCTCCCAGACCCTTCTTTTCTCTCTGGAGGCCCCTTCCCCCTTTCTTTTGAGAAGAGCTTCGCTATTGAATTCTGTATTCCAAAGAACTTCATTTTAGGGTGTTGAAGAGCAGTTGGCAGGCAAGGTTTGCAGAAAACAACTCTTTTGGGGGGTTTCACAGGCAACCACGACCCCCACTCCGTCCGCCCTTTACAATGGAAACGTTTTAACATCCGCTGAGCATGACAGTTAACTGCACAGGCTGGGTCCCGGACACACCTGGGCTTGAATGCCGCCCCGCCTCCACCCCCCTCCTCTCTCAGCCTCAGCTTCCTCATCTGTTAAATCGGGACATTCAGAGTATCTAATTTCATAAGGTTCTTGTAAATGAGATAACATAATAATGACTCAGTTTATTCTAGCTATTTTTATTATTGTGTTCATTTGTATTAGACTCCAGGGACTTGGAAGAAACCATGTCCAGTTCTTTACACAAATACCCAGTACCCGCCACCCAGATGTGCTCAGCTGGCTGCTTGGTCAGGATTTTTTGACAGGAAGTATGAAGCTTGGGTAAAGGTTTGTACAACTCTGAGATGCTTGAGGGGAGACTCACTTTGCGCCAATCCCAGCAGGTTTCCTCACTCACCAGGTTACCCCAGAGAACCTCATGCTATGGGAAGAGGCTGAGTGCCTCTGGGGCATATCGATTGGCAGGTTCCGAGATGGGATAACCCGAGGTCCAGAGCCCTCAGGGTTACTGGTGAATTGTGATGAGAAAGGGAAAAGAGTTGGGGTCATATCATCTTTGGGGGGCGTGGTAACTGGCTGTGATGCTGTCTCCCAGTTATTTAGAGGTTAGATAAGACACAGGAGAGAGATGGGCTGATACACTGGTCAAGCTAATGATTTTTAGGGCCAGCCCAGAAGAGCCTTAACCCTGGGTCCCAGGAGCAGAAACAGCCCCTTGTCCTTTGTGGTTCTGTCTGTTCCTTGGACTTTAATGGGGACAGTCTCTCACATCCACAGTTCATTATAATTTACTCACCCTCCCTCAGCAATGATGATGATTGCTTTGGGTTTTCCAGAAAGAGCGATTATGGTGGGTGTGTTTTCCTTTATATTTTGAAAGAAGGGTGTACATTCTTTAGCACTATAGAATGCTAATGCAGGAAAGATCACCCCACCTCATTTTACCAACGAGGAAACGGCCCGAGGGCCCGACACCTTTATTCAAAGCTCAGTATTGAGGGATGAGCTGGAATGGTGTCCTGAGGTCCGCATGCCGAGGAAGCTTCCTAACAGTGTCCTCTCTCCGTAAGGCTCCCGGCCTTCTGTGCTTAGCATCCCAGGCAGCGCTTCAGCACTGCACTGGGGGAGCATTTCAAATAGCAAAATCAAGGAAAAGCACAGACATGTCAAACCATGGCACTAAATTGACCTTGAAGAGGACACGTGCTTAGAGTATGAGAGCTTAAACCAGAGGCAGAGCCTCACCAAGTGCCACCTCCGGGAGCCTGGGCATCAGTCATCTCCAGCTTTTTACTGCTCTCTGCGTGCCCGTAAATGGCCACGGCAGGGCTGTGAATTTTGATCTGGGGGGTTACAAATTTGAGCAAGTAGGCGAATTTGCAATCATGGGATCTGTGTCACTTATTTCAAGGTGACACGTAAACACCAGGCCTGTAGGAAGGCCTGGGGAAGTGGATGAGGGCTGCCCTCTGTGGGGAGCTGACCGGGCGGCGGACACCGCGCTGAGCACTTCATATCTGCTGGGCTGACCATAGCCCCGTGCGCTGAACTGTTGAGAGGAGAGCACCTCATCTTGCCTGCGTCCCATCTTGTAAACCAAGACTCAAGAGTAATGAGCATGAGGAATCCTGGGTGGAGACAGAAAGGGCAAGTCACTTAGTTTGACCAGCTGCAGCCAGAAATCCAGAGTCCCGGAATCCTGCCCTCCCTGGGACAAATGCCCCAAGGATGCCAGGGGCCACGGAGTGCAAATGTCCCTCTGCCAGTCCAGCTCACAGTGCCCAGGACCACCCGCTCCTACTGATTTCCCACGTTCTTTGCTCTTTCTGACCTTCATGGTGGGTAGGGAGATTTCTGAATGACAATGAGGCAGGGATTTCTAGAATGATGGTTGGGACGCCCTTTAATGAGAGACGTCAAGATAAGGCCTTGGCTCGGCACCCCTGAGATAACTTTTGTTTGTTTTGTGTGTTTTTGTTGTTAATCCTCATATGAGGATATTTTTCCTTTGATTTTGAGACAGTGGAAGAGAGTGAGAGAGAGAGAGAGAGAGAGAAACATCCATGTGAGAAAGACACATCGGTTCGTTGCCTCCTGCTTGTACCATGACTGGGGCCTGGGATTGAACCTGCAACCCAGGTATGTGCCCTCGACCGGGAATTGACACTTTGACCCTCTGGTACTCGGGCCAATGCTGCAACCACTGAGCCACACTGGCTTGGGCAGAAGAACTTTATTTCTTAATGTCTGTCCTTCAGCTCACCCTTGGATGTGTCTGCCTGGTCGGTGCTCCTGAACTGAGTCTTGGATCTCGTGTTTCCTTCACATTGTGCTGTGTGACTAGAATACCTGTGCTACAGGAGTAGATGGGAGGATCTTTTTGGAGTTGCCTTAAAGAGTCTTCCTCTATTCCAGTGGCTTCTGCTGTCAGGCGTGCCCAGGAAGAACATGGGACCTTTCCCCGACTCCAGGGCCAGCCTGGGGTTCTGGATTTCAGGGTGCCTGGAAACATCTGGTCTTGGTCCCCGGCTGGTCACATAGCACAGACTTGACAGAAACAAACAGTGTAATGTTACACGTTAGGAAGCAAGGACGTAATAAAACGACCTGCCTAGGGAAGTAATGGAGAAAAGGAAATGGGAACAGTCTCGGAATTTTGTGAAAAGGAGCCTGGATCAGAAACAAGTCCAGCTTCCTCCACTGGGTGGTGGTTTGTTTCATTCTACTCTATGCTTCCAGTCACCGGGCAGGTCCACACACAAAAAAATCCGGGCCAGTTCTGGGCACTGCCCTTTGAAAATTCTGAAGAGCTGGGGAGATTTACTTAGGTAGAATTCTCTTGCTTTTTACACTAGTTGGATATGTTTTTTAGAGGATTCTTTTTCTATGCCTTTTACCATCATTCCCATGAAGACAAAGTTCTTTCATAGCTATAGTCTTGTACTTAATGTTGTGCCAGGCAAAGAGCAGGTGCTTCGTAGTTACGCGCCCACTGATTCAGTGAATGGAGCTCCGGTTACAGCAGTTTCTACTTGGGCACAACTGATTAGAAATCATTCATCTACACCAGGGCTCGGCGTACACTTCTTGTCAACAAGGGTCAGAGGGGTATTGTAGGCTTTGCGGACCTTACAGGCCCCGTGGCAGCAGCTGGCTGCCGTCATAGCTGTGAACTCAGCCAGCAGTGTGGCAGGGTCAGCCTGCGTCCCAGTAGAACTTAACTTACACGGACGGGCAGTGAGCTGCATGTGGCCGCTGCTATAGTTTACCCCGATCTTTACAGAAGCTCGCACAGGCACTGGACCCTGTGGTGAAAAGGTCCCTGTGGTGAAAAGAAGAGACTGAGGATCTGTGAGTGGCAGAGACGAGGCCAGGTGTTCACCAGATCCCATTCCACTTTCCACCTGAGCGCAGGAGAACCCCATTTCCAGCTTCCTGTGCAGGCAGGGGGCCTCTTGTGACTAGTTCTGGTCCATGAACTGTGTCCAGAGGTGAAGTCCACTCTGTTGAGACCTAGCCTGTAGGTGTGCAGCCCACTGCTCCATGCTCTCCTCTGTCACCTGCCAGCTGGTGAAAATAGTCCAGTGCAGGACCCCAGGGCCCTGGGAGGTGGTGGGACACTGGAGGGGGGGGGGCGGTGCCTGGGTCTCTGGATATGGAGCAGAGTCCTCTCCACCCCCGCCCTTGACTCATGTTGGACTGAGAAAGATGTAAAGTGTATGTGTGTGTGTTGTTGAGGCACTGAAATTTTGGGGTCATTAGCTTCTCCTCTCTAATAATACCGAGTTTCCGCTCAGATATGGATAAAGGAAAGTAAAGACTAAGAGGAGCTCAGAGCCGTTCCCTCCTGCCTGGCACACCTCTGATTTTGGGGGAGCAGGGGGTGAGGAGATGTGGGTGCAGGAAGTGGTACTGCAGTTTGGGTCTGAGAAACCGGGGCCTGGAGAGAGAGCCACTGGGAGGCAGGCATGGGGAGGCGGGGGGTGCCAGAAATGAAACCAGACCTAAGTGGCTTTTTAAAAACTTGTATATGAACCGCACTAACCCTGTACCCTAGTCAGTGAGAAAGCCGGCCTCGGAGCGGCAGCTCTGGGCCCCGCAGTCCCGGGCAGTGGATGGTTCAGGGGCTTTCCCAGGGAGGACCCGGTGGGGAACTGGGCTGCCTGCTGGGCTCTGGGTCCAGCCAGAGGGGCTCGCTGGGCTTGAGAGGCTCTGTCACCCAGGCAGCCGACCGTGTGTGAAACCAGCAAGGCACCCCTTTCGTGAGCAGCTCCTTTCACTGTCACCCTGGGAATTTCCAAGCCAAACACACATGTATTTCATCTGTTTTCCATGTCCCTCCTCCCGGGCAGTGGAACTGGTGGCTCTGTTTGGAAAAGAAGAGAGGAAGCCAGAGATGAGCTCAGTGTTTGAGAAACTGGCCATGTTTCTGTTGCATCCGCTGAATTTGCTCCCGTAATATTTACCTCTTTGTGATTTTTCTTTCATGAAATGAATGTGTGAGGCAATTTCAACTCAATATGCTCCCCTAGCCTGGGAATGTCCTGTGAACTACAAACCATTTTAACCACCCGCACCCTGGGCATCTCCACCTAGATGTTGGTGACGGCAGATTCAGCATGTCCCCTTCCCCAGCCACAACATTTCCCTAAACCCGACCCTCTTCCAGCTCTTCTCCCCCTCTTCCCAGGAGATGAAGCCAGTCTTAAATGGCACAAACTGTTCCCACATTTATAAGGGGCCCCTGCGCATAGAGGCTGTGCCCTGTCGAGGTGGTTTGAACAGACCCATCAAAACGCCCCTGCTCCTGTGTGTGAAATCGCCTAGCCCGGCCAGAGGGAAAGGCCACACATCCCCTCTCTTCCCAACACACAGGCATCGTTAACAGTGGACAGTAAGCCCTCACTTAACCTTGGTGATGGGCTCTGGGGCTTTAAGCGAAACTACACACACCAAAACCAGTTTTACAGGCTGATAAAAACGTCCTGCCCGAGCATCCTTGTGCTATTTCCTTGTGATTTTCTGTCTGTTAGATACATTTTTATGAATGCCACAAATGTTCACTGGACGCCTGCGTCAACAGAGGGCACCTGTCCTTTGCCAGACACTGGCCTGGGTTCTGGGAGGTAAGGACTCTGCCTTGTGGCATTGCCTGACTTGTGGGGAAGACAAAGAAGAAAACAGATACTTTAAGTCTAGAGGGTGAGAAGAGATCATGTGATCCTTCTGGGAAGAGGGAGGGTGAGAGCAGAGAGAAGGAGGTGGGAGACAGCCCTGTGTCCCGTACAAACACTGTCCAGGTCTCCACTTATTCCCTCTGGCTGAGAATAGGGCAGGTAATGCCAAACGTGCCAGCGGGTGGGGTTAGAAGTCGTGGTTTAAGGGCCATCAATGTGTCCTGCTTTGCAAACAAGAAATATTAGGCATCTGCTATAACAATAATGCTAATTCTACTTACATTTGGGTGTGATACTTTATAAATCAGGTTCCCCTGAAAATCACTGGCTCCTTTTACAAACGAGGGCCCTGAGGCATGTGACTTGTTGGGGTCCTTAAAAGTGCCAGCTGCACAACTTAGAACCCAGGGTCCTGATTCCCGGCCCAGGGCACTTCCCACTAGTCCATCCCCGTGCGGCCTTGTTGGAGACTGCCTGCCGGAGGGTCCCAGCCTAGCGGAAGAGTTTATGTCCGATCTTGTGACGGATGTGGTGCGAAGTTCTGCTGATTTCATCACAGCCTCGGGCGTGCTCGAGCCAGGTGAATCTGAACTCCCTGTTCTCTGGCTTCCTGCTGAGAATGAGTAATGCAAGAGCAACTTTTCCGGGGGTACCGTATAGGCTCGAGATCACAGCTGCCAAAGAGACGCTTTGCTGACTCACAGCTGCCAGCGCACAGCCAGCTCTCCATGATGTAACTGCTCTGGGACTGCAGGATGGGAGAGCGAGGGAGGGCCGGGTCCTGCCTCTCTCGGCAGCATTCTCTCATCTGTTGCAACTTGCAGCCAAGGATGGGATGCTGAGTCTCCGGGACCGGCACGTGGACGTGCTGTGGATGCAGGCCAACCTTACCATTTTCATTTGCTAAGGTCTGGAAAGATTTCTGGGTCTTGTGCGATAATGTATGTACAACCCTTGGCACATAGTAAGTGGGCAATAAATGGTAGCTGCTGTAATAGTAATAATTACAGTAATAATGTTCTTAATTACTGAAGTAGGGTAATAGTATTAGAGTGATAATTATTTAATAATGATGGTGATAATAATATACATAATAACAGAACAGCAATCAATGGCACAGGGATGGGGGGTTGCTATGGGACTGATTCTCCCAGCGGGAGTTTTATCAGTGACACGTGACCATAAAAAGCAGACTCACCCTGGCTGGGTGGCTCAGTCAATTGGAGCATTGTCCTGAACACCAAAAGGCTGTGGGTTCGATCTCTCATCAGGGAGCATACAGGAGGCAACGGATCGATGTTTCTCTCTCACACTGATATTTCTCTCTCTCAAATCAATGAAAACATATCCTCAGGTGAGGATTAAAAGAAAAAAGGCCAACTCCATGAGAACGCTCTGTACTTTCTGCCCAGTTTTGCTGTAACCCTAAAACTGCTCTATAAGGTCAATTAAAAAAAATATTTAAAAGAGGAAAGAGAGTAGACTGGCCTTCGTTGGTGTTACTATTGTTTTTCAATTCTCTGAAGACAATGCACTCCTTTGCTGTTTCCACCCACTTCTGCCACCCTGCCCTTGGTTTGCCACTGACAATGGTTATTTTTAAATTGCTCCATTGGCTGTGCAGATATTCAAATAAGTAGCATATTGAAGAGGTAGTCAAGTTTGTTAGCACCATGATGCTCAATCGGTCAGTGTTTCTTAACGACTGGGTGTTGCATGCTGGTGAAACTGGCCTCCGAGGACTGCTGGGACCAAAAGCGACAGGTGCTGGGTTCTGTGGTTCTCGCCACTGAGTGAGGCGCCACATCAGCTCCACTCCATGTGGCTGCAGCTGAGTGGAGTGGCTGTGAGAAGCCCCTCCCGAGGGCACCTGCCACACACACCCCAGCACCTGTGGCTTCCCTGATCCGGGAGCCAGGGCAAGTCCAGTGCCCAACTCACCGGTGGGTTGGCTGCCTTGCTTTCGCTTAATAAAAGGTTCTCTTTCTTTCGAGTAGGAAAATGCCCAGCTAATCAGAGAAGTGGAAGTAGACAGGGTCTCCACGCTCTCCAGGGACCAGGTGCAGGCCATCAAGCAGCTCTGGCTGGACCCAGGAATCCAGGAGTGTTACGACAGGAGGAGGGAATACCAGCTGTCAGACTCTGCCAAATAGTGAGTACAGAGCCTCGGGCGGGCTGCCCCAGGGGCTTGCAGGCCAGCGAGCTGCTTGTGCTTCAAAGAAGCTTCTCACGGGGAGAAAGGAGCTGCTTCTAGCTCAGTGGCAACACTCCCTCCCTCCCGCTTGTCTGCATTCCCCCTTTACTTCATGGTGAGGCTCTTCCCACCTCCTAAAACCTTCAGTTCCCCCATGGATCCAGATTTCTCCCCTTGCCCATGCCCTCCTTTCCTCACCATGTCCTGAGCTTCTGTGCTCTTCAATGAGGCCCAATAAAATGTGGAGTTCCCTTGGTGGATCTGATCTCATTTGGGGTGCTGAAAGATCTAAGTGAGAACTGCACCTGCCTTTGGCCTCTACTTTCCTCCTCTCCATGTCCCTTTGCCTTCTGGTTTCCTGATCAGTAGACCCAAGTTCCAATTACCCCAAAATCTAAAATCAGAATTTAGATCGCAGTGCTAAGGGCCCCATCAGTGGCTGGTCTTGTGCTGCCCTCTAGTGGACAAGATAGGCTCTGCGTGCCCAGCACAGGGAGGAAGCTCAGCCCAGGAGCTCTCTTTATTATCAACTTGCAATAGGCCTACACCCTGTGTTTTTGATCCATAAAGCTCTAGTTTTGTTATCCTTAGGGTCACAAAAAAATAGATGGTCCTGCATGCAAAGTATCCCAGGGAGATCAGAGAATTTCATTTTCTTAGGAATTTCCTGAGGCAAGGCCTGGGTCAGACAGATCACTGGGCAAGTAGTTGAATCATGGTCCTTCTTCAAGAGAGGATTCCTGCTTCTGCAGCTCTTTCCCCCTTGGCCCAAGTCATCTTCCATCTTCTGAGGGCCCCAAAGTCCTTTCCCGAGGTGTCGCCTTCCCTTCAGGTGCTGCCATCGCCCTCTGAGCTGGCGTGGGTGGGTGACTCGCTTCCGTCACCTGGATGAGGCAGTGAGCAGGAGAGGGAACTGGAGTCTTACCTCTGGCATTGGTCCCTGGCTGAATATTTAATCCATTAATCCAGGTTGGCACAACCTATCTGAGTTCAGGAATATTTAGGTGCAAAGCAGGAAAAGGAAGTAAAAGAAGTCCCACTAAGGTGTCGGATGGGCACAGAAAACTGCTGGAAGGAAGGAGGCAGTGTCCCGTAGAGGAGAGCAGACTGCCTGTGAGAGCTGGGGAGCAGGGACAGCCCCCGGCCGGGCCAAGGCATCCGGCCCTTCCTTGAGAGCCCAGCATCATTTGCTCTGTGAAGGCCCTGGGGAGGGGCTAGGGCTCTTGATGTAGATCCATTTGGAAAAGACCCACTGGAGCTGCTATAAAGTTCCATGGAGCCCTGAAAATGGGGACAAGTAGGAGAGGAATGATGAAAGTGACTAGGTTGGTGGGCAGAGCTGCAGCAGAGGAAATAAACTCGGCGAGTTGCCCCACCATTGAAACCAGTGAGACGCCTGTGCATTTCCTTGGTCCAGGTCGGTGATTGTGAGTCATGTCTGCTTATTTGGACATTCACGGCACAAAAAATGTGATATGTGCCTACTATGGACCAAGTACCATGGTGAGGGTACAGCAAGTGCTCTCTAACGTCAAGGAACATACAGTCTGGTGGAGCAAGACTGGCGTAGGTAACCAAAGAAAAACCACACATATGGAAGCCAATGACGATTAGCCTTAGGGTCACGTATGGGGCACGGGGCGGGTTGCAGAAGGCCGCCGGGCTTGGAATCACAACTCCATCATTGGCCAGGACGTGAGTTATTTTATTTAAAAAATGCCTTAAGTGCCTCTGGTTTTACCACAGAGAAGTGATATGTTTTAAGCTCAGGGTTTTACTATATGGCAAACATAATCCAAGACAAGTTTTGGTTTGTGTTAGATGTTTAATTTCCCCGTGTAGCAGGAAAACCTTCTCTTGTTATTTTGAAAGGATTTCCTGTCGGCCTGACTTATGCTTTTGTATGCTTTCTTAGAAACTAATTCCCTGAGCAAAGCGCTGCCGAACAGCACGTGCAGTCCACAGCGCTCGTGGCCGCGGGCGAGTGTGGGAGGAAGGGCCGCTGGAAGGCGGGGGGCAGGTGCCAACATCCTGCGGTCCCCCTCTCACCGGCCAGTGATGGAGCTGGAACCGGGAGGGGGGCAGGGAGGGAGCTGCAGGCTTCCCAGAGGCTCCTGAGGCCCGATCCAATTCTCTCTGGAACATCTGTAGGACGGCTGGCTCTCAGGGTCACTGACGGAAGCCAGGCATCTGAGTGGGGGTTGCTCTGAGCCGTGGCAACTTCCCTGGATTGGGATCGACATGTCTCCTTTCTCTGAAATCACAGTTACCTGACTGACATTGACCGAATCGCCTTGCCCTCGTATGTGCCGACGCAGCAAGACGTGCTTCGTGTCCGAGTGCCCACGACTGGCATCATCGAGTATCCATTTGACCTGGAAAACATCATCTTTCGGTAGGAATGCCTTCCTGGCACGGCCCGTTAAGAATCTGTGCGTGCACGCTTGGGAGGCCCCCAAAGGGTCTTAAATATGTTATTCCTAAAAGGGGTTGGACCTTTCAGGGCAGTGTGCCCTCTCCATCCCAGGGTATTTAGGACTGTGGTAGGTCTCACGTGCTAGAATAGAGGGGAACCCACCTTTCTATTATTTCTGTTCCCCTTGGAGATGAGGAGTCTGGGATGACTCTTCTGTGTGCCCCCCCCAAACACACACACACACTGACTATACTGACGTCTTTTCCATAACGTTGAAAATATTTCTCTTCCCTTTTGTTCCCTTCTCCAAGATTTATCCTTAAAGACACTGAGAATCAATAGAAAGATGTGTATTAAAAATTACATAAGATAATAAACTATTTTACAGCTGTATAAGAATTTCCATGTATAAATATAGGAAGTAGTTTTAGGATGATTTAAGTAGATCTTCATTGCATTTAATTATGGCAAAAATGAGTAACAACATGGTACTTATGCATACATAGCGCTGCAAATTGCAAAGCACTTTTACATCCATTAGTTCCCTCATTCCTCCTAATAGTCATTATATGCGCCACATCCGGGTCCTGTCTGTAAACCCCACATATCTCAGTGCTCTGGGGCATTGGGGAGCCCTGTGTGAGCATCTCCTGTGCTGTGTGCGCCCATGAATTTTCAGCATCAGTGCTGCTCGCAACTTCCAAAACCTGTATCAGGTCCACAGATGTATTTCCTTTGGCCTACTTGGTGTTTTAAAGAACTTTTGAGCCAACATTTTAAAAACTGGGCTGTTTCACTTAAAACATGTTATCTGATCGTAGTGAGTGTGCACTTTTGTCCACAGTGGAGAGCCAGGATTCAGCTGTTTAGCAGCCACCCCGCAGAGGGCCCCTGGCCCTCTCGAAGCCCCCGCTCTTCTACTTTGCAGAGGCTGCCTGACCCTGGTGGCACTCAAGCCTGGGACCGAGCCTTTGGCAGTGAGTCCCTGCCATCTTTCCCATAGGCACTTTCGCATCTTTCTAGGGAAGAAGGGGCAGCCTCCACCTAATGTAGGACGGATGCGTGGGTAAATGAGAGGACCATGGAAACAGGAAGGGGCAGAGGCCTGGAGAGAGCCGAGTGGACCTGGCAGGCGGCTGTCTTTCTGCCCCTTTTGTGGCCGGTGCCCCAGCACCCCAGTGGGGAGAGTGGTGCCCAAGGGGAGGCTTATACTTCCCACCTGGACGATTGCAGCTTCCTCAGCAGTGTCTCCGAGCAGGCTCCACCGGAATGACCTCTGCACCTGTTTTCAGCAACTTCACTTACATTCTGTCCCCCTTTGCTAGGAAACTTCGGTGGCTCCTCAGTGCCCAAAGCAGTCGTGCTCAAACAGCTCAGTTGTGGGTCCCCTTTCAGTCGTAGATCACCAAGGAGCCTCAGAAGCACTGGTTCCCACGGCAGAATGATCCTGCCCTTTTCCAGAGCCGTGTGTTCCAGCCTCTGAGAGACCTGTGTTTCTGTAAAACAGGATGGTGGATGTTGGGGGCCAACGATCGGAAAGGCGGAAATGGATCCACTGCTTCGAGAGCGTCACCTCCATCATTTTTTTGGTTGCTCTGAGTGAATATGACCAGGTCCTGGCTGAGTGTGACAACGAGGTACGCCGGGTGGGGACTGTGGTGAGCTGTGGAAGACAGAGACCTATTTTCACAGTTTGCAAAAAGCCAGCCAGCTCTGCCATCAGACTGTATTCCTGGGGTTACACTGTCTTACTATTCAGAGTAGTGAGTAGACTAGCAGCACAGACATCACCTGGATGCTCTAGGAAATGTAGACCTACTAAGTCAACCTAGACCGAATAAGTCAGAATCTGCATTTTGGCAAGATCCCAGGTAATACCCATAAACATGTAAGTTTCAGAATCACTGACCCAGAAACCTGGCTCTCAAACTTGGGTGCCCACTGGAATTCCATGGGTACCTGATAGAGAAACCTGGTGGGGAGGGGGTGCAGCCGGGGTGTGGGGTCTAATCTAATGTGCTGCCAGGGCTGGGGCCACTCAAACGCACTGGCTCTCAGCCCTGGCTGCACATTGAAATCCCTTGGGGAGTTTTGAGAAAATACCATCTTTTGGATCCCATAGTAGAGGTTCCTGCTACTGGATTGGAGTATCTTTTCCAAGTCCCCTAGGGATGCTGATGTACACAGCCACAGTTGAACAACACTATTTCTAATAAACTTTACCTGAGAACAGGCTTCCCGACCTGCAGGGCCCTCCCGCATCGGGTCCCTAGCTGAGCTGGCAGGGGGAGTGGTGCCAGATGCCGGGAGCTGTTTAGGGGCCTCCTGGAAGGGACCAGCTCGGACAGCTGGGGCTGACCCACCCTGACAGGCTTTCAGTGTCCGCCCGAAAGTGACACTGGCCGTTGTCAGTCACTTCTCTGTGAGGATGGGGCAGTTTCTGTGGGATACCACTGCCCCCTCCCCCTTCACAAGACCTCTTGACCTTGTAGGAAAATGTGTCCTGCTTCTAGGGTGTGAAAGTAAGTCAATCGAGAACCCTGTCCAGGATTAGGTAATAACTGAACAAATCATATCCTGAGGAGCAGTTACATCAGCTGATTGTGGAGGATTAACCCATTTACTTGTGCCAGTGTGCGAAGAATGGAAATCTTGGCCGCAGCCCAGCTCTTCCGGTGCAGATATTTTTTTGAAAAGGAAAGTCCTTGAGTTATCAATATGAAAAATTAGCTCCAAATTTGCCTCGGGAACTACTTTCAATGTTTCTCAGGAAACTCAAAAGATTAGTCAGGTGTGCAAGGGACAAGAACTTCAGCCCGATGTGCTGAAAAACGGGACATTTTCTCTTCTCCTAAAAAAAAATCAGTGTTTGGAGAAAACTAAGTGGTTGCCCCTCTAGACTCTTCCCTTCTGGCTGCAGACATGCTGCACCCTCTCATTGTGTGTATAGGAATTGTTTTTTTCATATGTATTTCCTTAGAGCTTATTATTGATAAGATTATAATAAATTTTATTTTTTTAATTTTATTTACTTATTTATTTTTTTAAATATATCTTTATTGATTTCAGAGAGAGGAAAGGAGAGGGAGAGAGAGATAGAAACATCAATGATGAGAGAGTCATTGATCGAGCCCACAACCCGGGCATGTGCCCTGACTGGGAATCGAACCCCGATCGCCTGGATCCTAGGTCGATGCTCAACCGCTGAGCCACGCCCGGCCAGGCAGATTATAATAAATTTTAAAGAAGTTTTAAAAGCAAGAGGGGTTCCCTCTCTGGCAATAAATTCCATATCTTAATGCCCCAAAATATATTGAGCAGGAGCCCATGTGTCTGGGAGTCGTGGAGAAAGAGAGACTTTCGGCGTGTTCCTCTGGGCTTGATGTTCTTCAGAACTCCTGAAAGGGAAGTTCTTGTGTTTCCTCTTAGCACTCTGCTCTCTTTCTCGAGTATGTCTATCTGGAACAACTGTTGTCCCCATATAAGATTTGTACATGCCTAGTCTGCTCTCCATAAATCAGGAACAGTTAATATTTTCTATTGTCCTGCATAATTTCCACCAGATAGAGGCTTGGGAAAGTATTTACATTTTGTGAACAACAGTATCCCCACCCATAAAATAGGGGCCCTGTTCCCCTTGTCGAGCACACCGGTATTACCTGTGTGGGAAGTGTAGCACAGGGTCCGAGCTCAGCAGCCTTGGTTCCCTTCTCTCCAGTGTCCGGCGTTTCTAAGGGCCGTGGCCCCCCGCGAGTCTTCCTCTCATAGTCCCACGACTCCTGACACACAGTCTGCAGGCCACAGGCCACACCCAATAAAATGGGTGTCTCAGGGCGGAAGCTGTGAACTTCTCCACCTGGAAGTCCCAATAATGACACACAGAACTTTTGTCAAATATGGGCAAAAACTTTCTTTTTCCATATTGCACAAAAGCCCTTCTTATATCCTTACATGTTAACTTGGGGTGGTTAGTGAGGGGGGCCCTACGTGCTCACCAGCTTCAGCAGGGACAGTGACCCCCAGGCTGCAGCTGGTGAGAGGACAGAGGGATGGAACCAGTGACTTGACATGTGGTTTCCCAAGCTCCCCTTTTCTCCCTTAGAACCGCATGGAAGAGAGCAAAGCCTTATTCAAAACCATTATCACCTACCCCTGGTTTCTCAACTCGTCCGTGATTTTGTTCTTAAACAAGAAGGATCTTTTGGAAGAGAAAATCATGTACTCTCATCTAATTAGCTACTTTCCAGAATACACAGGTAAGTGTCCACCTTGTGGACCTTGCTGACATCGGTCCCGAGTCCTTGCACGGCTCCCAGGGGCCTCCCTGATCTGCCTCTGACAGCCTTTCTCACCTTCCAACAAAGCTCCTGTTGCATCATTGTGTGTTTTCACCTCCACACAGGCCTCTCCCAGGCCTGGAATACACTTGTCAGCTCCCTTTGCTAATTCCAATTTGTTCCCCAAGACCCAGCTCAGGCAGCTCCTCCTTTCGGCTGTCCCCCAACCCTCGCCCCACCCCGAGCAGGTGCACCTCCCTTGGCAGCCTGGGTTCACCTTGCTCTCTTCCCAGTGGGCTCCTGAGGGCAGGGACTGTGCCTGACTTATCTGTGCAGCCCCAGTGTTGGTCAGAGCACCTGGCACGTCTTATGTGTCGGTTACAGTGTGGCAGTCCTTTTATTGACACAGGGTCGACACTGAGGTTCTTTGTATACATGACCCATCCAAGGCAGGCCAGTTTGTGGCCTGTTGCTAATCATTTCTGGTACCGGAGGTCTCAAGTGTTACTAGGTTTGGCCCTGATATTTAGAGGAGGGCTGTTTTAGCACTTTTTCCCTATATTAACTGTGCTGGCCACGGAGTACAGGGCCCATAAACTTTAAAATCAGACTTGGGTGCCTAGCAACGTTAGTTCCCACTTTCTTCCTTCCGCCCCTCCCAGCCCACGTCTGCCCGCCTGAGTTAGTAAGAATGACCGCTCTTCGAAAGTGGCCCGTGTCAGAGAGGTCAGTCGGGTCACGTCACTGTTCTTCAACACGTTGCCTTAGAGTGCAATGCTCAGATACCGGGAGACACTTTAACACCCTCTTGTACAGGTTCATGAGCTATAACTATTCTCCAGACATAAGATAGCTTCAAGAAAGAGCCCAAATGAGAACAAGCGTGCCCGGAGTTCAGGGGGGGCCTACCTGCTGGTGAGTGTGTCTCTTGTCTCACCCTCACTGTGACCAGGGCCGAAGCAGGATGTCAAAGCGGCCAGAGACTTTATCCTGAAGCTCTATCAAGACCAGAATCCCGACAAGGAGAAGGTCATCTACTCCCACTTCACGTGTGCCACCGACACGGAGAACATCCGCTTCGTGTTCGCTGCCGTGAAAGACACGATCCTGCAGCTGAACCTGAAGGAGTTCAACCTCGTGTAGCAGCTGTGCCCGCGCCGCGGGGGACACGGGACACGGGACTCGGCCCCTCGGCCCGCTGGGCAGCACCGCGCTGTCCCCCGGCCACGGCCACGGACCATGGAGCTTGTAAGACATTTCAGTTCAGCGACACTTTAAAAAAACCTTGAATCCCAAATTGTTTTTATATTTCTTTTCTTGACTTCTGGCTGTAAGATTTTGTGTAATTATTGAATTTGAGGTTTTATAGAGTTTTAAAAAGTCACTGTGATTTGCTGTTTTGTTTTTTTTAAAAAAATAAATTTGTGTGTTTAACAGCCATTAAAAAAATCACGTAACGGGGGTGGGCTGTTAATTTAGAGATTGTGCCTTGGGACCTCTAGGATTAATTTGCGTGACTTTTCTGTTTTTTAAAATAAGTTAAGCTTTTTATTAAATCTACTAATTTGAGGCATTTTTGTTTTTCTCTCTCTATGCTGAAAAGTATGATGCCTTTAACATGCCACCAAAGATTTTTTTTAAATGGTTCTTTTTTTGTGTTAACTTTCTAAGTCAAATTAATGACTGTGTTGGTACGTCTAATTTGGTTTTCCACACTTGGGTC
Organism: Miniopterus schreibersii; assembly: GCF_964146895.1. Classification (NCBI taxonomy): domain Eukaryota; kingdom Metazoa; phylum Chordata; class Mammalia; order Chiroptera; family Miniopteridae; genus Miniopterus; species Miniopterus schreibersii. Next base: position 35,181,997 of record NC_138111.1, read on the forward strand.
ACCAAGAAGCCAAAGCTGACATAAGGTAAATGGGCTCTAGATCACACGTGTTATACTGGTGAAAAGCATGTGTGTATATATATCCCAGTGTATGTGACCAGGCCTTATAAACATATGAAATAGCTAAAAGCCCCCACTGTTTAACGAATGTGATGTAACCCTGCCAGAGTTCTGGCGGCCACCAGAGCTGTGCTGTGCTGTTTGAACCACGTGCGCTGTGCCTTTCGAGGAGGCCAAGAATACACCATTCTGCCATTAGCACTGGACGCTGTGTTTCTTTGAGCTCATGGTTGTGTTATGGTTCTGCTGCTAGACAGAAAAATGCTGTAACTTTACAGTTAACTGCTCAGAAATGTTCCCAATGTCCTTCTAGGAGAGGAAAAGTGATTTTACCTCTACCTTCTCGGTTTGGGGCTGAGATCTGTTCCTGTAATAATGAGAGAGCTTAACAGGAGAAAAACACAAGTCTAGCATGCATTCCTCCTGTGCACATGGGAGATACCCAGGAAAACAGTCACTCCACGGAAGTCACCGCCCTCTGGTGGGGGGGGGGCGGCCCGTTAAGGGAGGTTACCAGGAAAAGCACAGTAAACAAGGGTAAGGTGGTTTCGCAGATTAAAGTTGGCACCTTCCCCATTGATGAGTTTCTTGGAATTTAGAGTCATTCTTCTGCAGGTATAGAGAGGGAGACACCCTTACAAATGGATATTTCTCTCATAAATGTTAATTTCCCCCACGAAAGGGTCACTACTTCTACATTTCAGAGCTTTTCCTGTGTCTGCTGTTTCTAAACAATGATCAGCTGAAAAAAATCCTTATGCCAAAGCGGCATATTCTGGGGTGGTGTGTTCTGCCCCCTTTCAGTCTTACCTTTGAAACTTTAAAGGAGTTTCACAGTCCAGCAGCTGAGTCGATAGCTGAATTATTTCCTTGAACCAGTCTCTTGCTCTTGAGAATAGGTCAGTTCAATGGCTGTGTCTCATTTTAGGAAGTGGTGTTGCAGGTGGGCTCCCAAAGTTAGGCCTATATGGTGGGAGCAGTGAGATATTTAATAAGAGGCATTTCTATGGAAACCAAAGAAAACCAAGGTTAATGGTTGGAGCAAATTATAAACTCAGAGTCCCAAGGGCAGCCAGTCAGAAGACTTCTAGATGAAGCATATTTGCAGTTTGAATGTCTCTGATGTCACCGGGAATTCTGTAAACTTTCTGAATGGCCCACACAACAGGCACGAGGAGTGTCTGAACAGGAGCTACTGGGACCAATTAGCTGAAGCTGATGTCAGGTTACCCACATTCAGTTTGCAGGGCTTTGGGAAACTCTTTTACAAGAACACAGTAACTTCTATGAATGACAAAGACTAAAAAGGGGCTATGGTTAAAGACTTGCTGGGAGTTCATTATAATCCCACTGACAAGCAAATATGATTATTTAAGATGAGAACTACAAGTGATAAACATACCAGGGCATATCAGGTTTCTAGGAATTTCATAAAATTTGTTTGTAGTGATTCTGAATCAAAAGAATGGGGGGAAAATTGGAAACTTTAGTTTGAAGAGTTGTAGTCAGATTGTTTGAAAAAACTAGAAGAATTCAAGATCCAGTTGGATTTCAGGCAGAAAAGGAAACCGCAGACAGTTAACAGGGCTAGAATCAGACACCCTCAAGGAGCATTACAGTTCTACTGAAGCATCATTTTTATCCCCATTTTTACTGAAGAAAATTATAGTAAAACTAATTTGTTTGCAAAATAAATCTAGTCTCAATAAACTTGACCTGATTATTTACATAAGTGCAGCAAGAATAGTCATTGACCAGATAGAGGCATTTAAAAATCTGCTTTGCTGGAACTTTCCATAGGAATCTCAGGTTGGACTTTTTAAAAGCCTCTCAAGCCTAGGAAGCCAAGGGAAGGTCTTGCCCTCACACTTTGCCTGCAATACCTATGCATCTGGGTTATTTCCTCCCTCTCTTCTCGAGGTCCCCAATATATCCTGAGGTTCCTGCACCTTCCAGAAAGTGACCTTCCTTACTTACCTGGTAAGGCTGCCAGCAAACCTACAAGCAAGGTACCAGGTGGCTTTTCCAAGGGGCTTTATTAAAAGTCCGTAAAACTGGTCACACATGATTCTTTGCATATTCTCAAACGTGACTTTCCAAAGTCTTGGTAATAAAACCAGTGTTTCTAATTGTGTCCTGTTACAAGGAAAACAGATTCTTATTGAACTTACGCAAATAACTGTGTTGTCATGAAAACAAGAATACTCAGAATTTCCAAATTCTGGAGGAATCAGGCAGGGAGAAGAGTCACTGTTTCATCTTGTTCACAAAGGTGAACTTGCCAAATTGCTATAAGTCATAGATAGTTTAGGAGAAAAGAAAAAAGTTTCCTTAAATCTGGAAAAACAAAATATTAAAAAGTTTTAAAAATTATAACCATCCTTGTTATTTCATTCAGTTCCAGATCATAAAGTCTTGACCTTTTGTTAGCGGTTTTATGAATCCACTTTTTCCTTAGAATTTTCTTGGTCAATTCTTATTTAGTTCAATGGTGTGCTCTGCAAGTTACCAGGAACCTGTCCTTTCAGAGTCCTTCCCATGAATCTCCGTGAAGATGAAGCACTTTGCAAAAGCAAAACAATAATTTCTATAAATGACAAAAGACTAAAATGGTCATGGTTTGCCCGGCCAGGCGTGGCTCAGCGGTTGAGCATCAACCTAGGATCCAGGCAATCGGGGTTCGATTCCCGGTCAGGGCACATGCCCGCGTTGCGGGCTGCAGCCAATCAATGACTCTCTCATCATTGATGTTTCTCTCTCTCTCTCTCCCTCTCCTTTCCTCTCTCTGAAATCAATAAAGATATATTTAAAATAAAATAAAATAAAAAATAAAATAAAATGGTCATGGTTAGCCCTAGCTGGTTTTGCTCAGTGGCTAGAGCAACGGCCTGCGGACTGAAGGGTTACGGGTTCGATTCCTAGTCAAGGGCGTGCACCTCCATTGCAGGCTCTAGCCCTGGCCCTGGTCCAGGTGCATGCTGGAGGCAACCAATCAATGTGTGTCTATCACAGTGATGTTTCTCTCTCTGTGTCTCTCCCCCTTCCTCTCACTCTCTCTAAAAATCAAGGGAAAAATATCCCCAGGTAAGGATTAACAACAACAAAAAGTGGTCATGGTTAAAGATCTGATGATAGTTTATCATAATGCAATCAACAAGGACATTTGGTTGTTTCTGTGACATTTTAAGATACCTCGAGTTACAGTGATAACTATTATACTAGGACATATCAGATTTCCAGGAACTTTCATACAATTTCCAAAACACATATTAATAACACGTTTTCCTACAAATATCTAAAAATTTTTTTGCATTGCTTATTTGCAATTCCTTCCCATGTAATATAACAAAAGCCTAGTTAGTTTAATACCTTTTTTACAGGAGAGAGAAATCTTAAGATGCCCTGGGGGGGGGGGTCTCTGAAAAATTACAAGTTAGTTCAAGGTCAAAAGGACTTATTTTCAGAAGTTTTCCCAAAATATCAAAAGTTTTGGACACTTGACAAAATAGGATCACAGGTCATTATGAAACAATACTTAATTACCTTTTTAACCAAAGTGAAAGAAAAGATTTTAAAGGCGGATCCAGGAAGTTACACAGTTGTGAGCAAAACTTAGCTCTTAATCGTGAGAAGACTTGGTTTTCTTAAGTAATCAAAGATCTGGTGATAAAGATGACAGGAAGCGCACGATTATTTTAGTAAAACAAAATCCTTGCTTTCTCAGGCAGATTAAAAAACCTGTCACAATCTTTTATCAGGAAGAGCCCACGGAAACCCTGTTCGCAGATGAAAGAAAATTAAGTTTCAGTTTTATCTAAGTACACTATGGATATTAAAGCTTATCTTTAAATCCTTATAATAAATTCAGTCCACTTTAGCTGCCTTAGGTACACAGGTTCTCTCTCTCACGCCCCAGCTTTCTATGTCCATTATTTTGTACTTTTTCTCCTCTTTGCAGTTTTGAAACAACTGGTTGTACTTCAGGACAAAGTCACTCTCTTTCCCGTAACAAACTCGTCTCCCTACCTCATGCCTTTTCTTAACCAAAAACACATCTTACTTTCCGTGCACATAGAACTGTTTCCCTTACGATTTCTACAGTTTTAATTACATGTAATAATTAGAATTCCCAACCTTTGAAACCTTAATTTCTATTGAAAACTAAGAAGTAGGCAATTTGGAACTGCTACACACCAACATTAAGTAGACTGGCAAATTTCTTAATACTTTTCTAGAAGCATATGCTTCTTCGTAGTACAGCTTTGCAATGTAGCACAAGACGTTCAGTAACAGCCCCAAATATGTTTAGTTTCTTTGTAATAAAAAGCCAAGAGCAGATAAAACTATATTCAGTAATGAACGTTTCAGTACTTTATCTTATTTGAAAATGGTCTAAATAGTGAATGAATTTCTATTATTTAACTTAGCAAAATTTTAAGGTTTCAAGTTATCAAAAAGATTTGGAAGCTGTTTTAAAGAGGACATGTTATAAAACCCCGTAATTGTTTAAAAGTTCATTGCACTTACACCTATTTAATTCACTTGTTCTTAAAAACCATATTTAGATTACTCCTGAAAATTTCATGAGCCATTAAACAAAGTGATCCATCATCCTGTTTTCTTTTTTTTTTAGTGTTTCTTTATCTTTATTGTTGAGAATATTACAGATGTCCCCTTTTTATCCCCACTGATCCCCTGCACCCTACATCCATCCCACCCCCAGGCTTTCCCCAACAAATGTCTGTGTCCGTGGGTTATGCTTATAAACATATGTTGTTTGATTCTGTTATTTTTCTTGCTGATGAATTTTGTAACAGGTAACACAAACCTCCTTAATGAATAAACCCTGGTTGTGTGTCTGCATTATATCCAATTCTGACAAATTTGAACACTTGTCTATTTTAATTAAACCAACTTAAACTATTATTTACTGAATGTTTCCCCAGATCATGTAGACTTAGAAAACATTTGAGTTAGTTTCCATATTTCTGAGAGTCTAGAAATACTTATTTCATGTAAGTGCACATTTTTAAGCCAATGAATACAGCTCTTTTCCAAATGTTGCCATACCATCTGGAGGTAAAACAATCTCACATATCTACAGCATGCATATACAGACATATATATACGTACAAACAGAGACCTTGTGGCTACTGTTACAAAATTTTAGCCATGAATCAGGTATAATAATACATAACTCAATAGTTTATAAAAGAATGGTTAGATCCAAATTGTGTTAAGTGAATGGACTAAGTTAAGTTTACCTACTCTGATGGCTAAAACTTTTTTCCACCAATATTTTTAGAGTAGACAACAAATGTTGTATGTTTTTTTCTTTTGCCCAATTTCTAAATAGCTTTTTCCTTCTGATGAGAATCATCTTTTTAAAGTTTGCACTTCAAAGAGATGGCTCTCAGGTCCTAAAGAAGATGGGGGTAGAAAATTTGCATCTCAAAGAGAGGAAGTATCCAAGTTTTCTCCAAGGGGTATTGGTGTCTTTCCATTTATCAGATATCTAGTGTCATTACTCTTTAATTTTTTCCTCCTAAGTGCAGGACAATTGTTAGCAATGACCCAATCTTTTACAATGTCTACAAGCATTTTGAGATGAAGAGAGGAGTTTGGGGGATTGGTAAGGACAGGTGGACGTTGTATTGCCTGTAGAACTGCATTTCTGGTTTGGTAAAGATTTGTAAGACAAATACAGTTGTTTCCAATTCCACAAACAATTGGGTGGGCATGAATAACATCATGGGGCTGACCTGCCCATCCAAATACATTATTTTCAATTCGCTTCTTTATATCAGGGAGATGTCCCCTCTAAGATGGAAATCAGAAGATTCCTATGTTCTGAAATGTCAGGGTCTAATGCAGTATGCCTTTGTAGAGTCTGTATAAAGCCTTCAAGAAAAGCCTTCAAATGCGCTTTTTGAGTGTATAAATTCAACCTTGGACCAACTCTCTTTAGGAGGGAAAGCCTCTATTATTGTCCAGCTGACCCATTTCCCGATTATTTGCAGGAGGATCTGGGAGATACTCTGGTCACCTGCTTCCTCTGTGAGGACGTTTCCCTAGAAGCTATCTGCTTATCTGATAACTACAGTACAATCGTGGGGGGGGATCAACACCCCTGAGCGGCCAATCACAGCTCCTGTGAGTGGGGTTGTGAATGGCCACCCATCTTTCTCTTTTCTAAATCTCCTAGGATCTTCTGAAAGTGTAGGTAAAAAGAGCTTTGTAATTTCATCTTGTTGAGCGAGTCCCTAAGGCTGGATGCCACACTCTTTCATATGTCCTCTTTCCAATTTGATCATTCCATAGGTACCAGGAAGACAAATGTTTAGAATGTGATCTCTCTCAAAAGTTTTTTTAACTATAAAAGATTTTCCAATGTAAAGGATCCATCATTGGCCATTGATAAGTAGGATCTTCAATGGTGTATTACTTTCAATATCAACTCAAACCAATAAGCCTTTTTATGACTTAACCATGGGCATGAGACATCCCCAAAGAGAGTGCAGAAGATGCAGTCCTCACAAGATCTGAAAGTTCACTCCCAGAGACAGGAAGGCCCCTCACAGACCGGGACCCCATAAGACAAACTGTCCTGCGAGCTGGCGCTATGGGACAAAGAGAATGCTGCTTAGCACGCTGTCTCTCAGATTCCCAGCCTATTCACTTGGCTGACAGAGATGAGCCTATACTTGCATCTTCTGGCTGGCGGAGACCAGAGAGTATTCTTGAGCTGGTCAGAACGCCAAGCTCTTAAGACACAGGCAAAGACAAAAGGAAAATTTCATCTGGCCTATGGTTTTCCTCCTCAGGACAAACGACACAAAAGACAGAGACAAAAGAAAACGTCTCAGGGAGGAAAGGGGTCAACAGAAAACAAGAATACAATAAAATCCTTTCCAGTTCTGTACCCGAGGAACTAGTTCATACAGGTATTTACTCCTGCTTGTCTAAGTTATGGAAAGGAACAGACAAGTGAACTTTCCGTCCTCTCTCCACTGGGCTCTATAAAGACGGGGGAGAGCTGACTTTGGTAAGAATTCTTACCCTCAGTGCTCCAGGATCCTGTCGCCAGGCTCCAGAGCAAGAACAGAATCGCAGCAGGTCCCATCAGGAGCTGCCAAACTGTATGTGAGGAAAAAGGTTTTTTCTCTTCCCTTCCAGGTTCTTGACTGAGAGCCCACCCCTGTGTAATAAAAGATAGGTTAACAGGAGAAAAACAAGTTTAATAACATGTATCCCTGTGTTATGTACAGATATATGTACCCATACCTCCTGCATATGCGAGAGAGACCCAGGAAAATTGGGTAACTCCCCAAAAGGGCCCAAGCCATCCCCTTAAATACATTCTTTAGCTAAAGACACAAGAAAGATGTTGGGGGCGGGAAAGGCCAGTTAAAGGAGGTTACCAGGAAAAGCACAGCAAACGAGGGGAGGGTTATTCCTCAGATTTATTGGAAGCTTCTCCACTGATGAGAGTTTCCTGTGACTTAGAGTCACCCTCTTCCAGGTACGGAGAGGCAGACACCTTTACACATGCGGTTTCTCTTAAAATGTAAATTTCCCCTATGAAAGGTTAACTTCTACTGGATTTTCAGGGCTTTTCCTGTGCTTGCTGTTTCTTAATCAGCTCAAGATATGCCTCTGCCAAAGAGGCATATCTTAGGGGGGTGTATTCTGCCCCCCTGCACTTTCCTTTTCAGGGCAGGTCTGTGCTCGTTCATCACGTTACCTTGGAATTCCCTGAACAGCTGGCTCAGAAAAGCAGAAGCAGAAGCAAAATCGCCTGGAAAGTGCTTCAAGCTCAAGGCCCAAGATGGTTTCGTTGCTGCTTTTTACTTGAAGGTGTGCACACATATACAGACACACACACGCGCGCATCACGTAGGGATTTAAGGTATGACACGTCTTACCTCCAGCCCGCCTACAAGCTGTCCCAGGTTGGCTGGGCGCGCTGGGCAACAGTGGGCCGGCGCCCGGGAGCTGTGCTCAGCCTCCTGCCAGCCTGTTGGACAGGCGGCCCCCATCCTGCTGGAACACTGCCGAGTGCAAAGCGGTTCAAGACAAGCCTCAGTGACAATAGAGACAGGGGTTCTGCTGACAGCTAGAGATTCTACCACAGCGACATTAAGCTTTATAAACTTACACTCAAGAAATGCATGCAAAAGCAACAGTTTTTGTGGAACCTGAGAAACTGATGTTACAATTTTATCTGGAATAGTAAAGGTCCAGAAATAGCCAGAAAAATTTGCACAAGAGGACAAAGAGACAGGGAAGGAGCTCTTAAGAATATCGAGAAACATAACAAATGAGAAGCGAGACCACCTTGGGAAGGGGGGCACCATGCACTAACCATCACGAACTGCTTCTGATCTTCCAATCAACAGGAAAAGGGCTCAAGATAATCAGTAATGAGGGCAATTAAAAAATGTGGGATTTAAAAAAATGTAAAGCACTTTCTAGCATTAAGTTATTGTTATTTTTAACTTAGCTTTGGCTGACAAAGCATACGAGATGATGGCCTTTAACCACTTCTAGTTGCAGGAGGGCTGTGGGATAAATCATAACAAAAGTTAGTGAAGTATTTTCTGAAGTAAGGAAAAGGCTGACATCTCCAATCAGAGGTGAATTCATGATTTCTGTTAATATTAATTCTGCAAGTAGGAAATTCTCTCCTAGCCCTTCTTTCAAAAGATATTCATTACTTACTACAGAAATGAGCCATCTGAAGTCTTCTGAGACTGAGAGGCAGTCTTGATGCTTAAGAATTTAGCAAGTTTTCCCACTCAAGCTCTTAGTCAGCAACAATCATGATGGCCTGGAATGCTGTGGGCTGGCTTTGACTGAAAAATCAGGAGCTTGGCAATCTGTTAGTTATCCACACTTACTCGGGCCCCAAAGAGGGTGGAGTTCAGAGAAGCGAGAAAAGGCTTATTGGTAATGTTTCTAGTTCAACCAGTTAACAAAAAACAGAGATGAACTGAAAATCAGAAATCTTTATTTGACTTAATTTATTTGAAAAAGATATACATAATTAAACTGGGCAATCATATGACCAAGCAATTTAATTCTACCAATAAATAGCAAGAAATAATTATTGTTTAGAAAAGTTATCAGTGAGCACAGCCAACCAATTTTCAGGGCGGGGAAAAGACTAAAGTGAATTTCAGGAGGAAGAACTTCACTCTAAACATTTGTGTTTATAAATTATCTTATCAGAATACACAAAAGCAATGCAGAGGCTATGCAACAGGCAGCTGGGCCAGGAGCCCACATTAAAGAGATAAGGAACACAAAGGTGGAGAAATATTGCAGTGATACAGAAATAGATATTTAAAAAACTAATTATCATCAAAGACCATATTTTTACCAAAGAATAAGCATTCCAAAGAAGCACTATTTGGTCAATACAAAAACCAGTAAGAAAGTATTTTTAAAGTGCACATTCCCTGAAAAATTCATTTTTATATGTACTATACATATTCACATACAGAGACGATCATTTTTAAAAGTCTGTGACAATCTATCTGACCTTGCAACAAGCCCCAGACACAATTTCTAGCAGTTTGTGAGGGTGGCTATGAAATGATTATCATTGAGAACATTTCAATGTAATCTGCACTTTCACTTGATGGTTTTCAGTCCCTAAGTCGGTAACTTTTGGGTAGCCAATGGCATGCTGGTGGTATGAGAACATAATAAAAAATGTTGGGGTTTTCCAACATGTTCTATTTTAAGTACAGTTCTGATTATTAGACATTATACCACTCTCACAGGGGTTCTTGTTACAAGGACACCACAGGAGAAACGCATTACTAAGGTATCGGCAATACTAAATGAATGGTGTTCAGCGACAGGGATGTTCAGGTTAGAAGATGTCTATCATAGCAGGCATTAAACTATACTGCAAATCAGTGTGTATTTGTATATAGTAAAAAAATTTTAAGTATACTCATATAGACTATAAAAGTGGAAGTTACACTTCTCACGTAGCTCTTTGGGTAACCAAAATTATCTTTTTTTTTTTTTTAAATGAAATACTTTTAAAAAAGAACTAATCTGTAATTCTAAAGTAAGACTTTAAAATACGATAATTTTTTTTTTTTTTTTTACAAAAGGAGAAAATAAAGTAAAAAAGGTTTCAAGTAAAGAAACATGAAGGAGGTTGGTAGTACAGTAAGACTGTCCTCCTTTGGGCACATCACGAGAAGGCAGGGTTCTTTGGAAAGATGATGCTGGGGAAAGAAAAGGCACAGGAAATGAGGAGCAGATGGGAGGTGGGCTGACTCCTACAGGAAGCCCCCGGCGGGAGCCTTCCCGAGCTGAGCAGGGCTGCTGAGGACAGGACACTGTGGCCATCACTCATTCACAGAGTCACCGGGAGTCAGAGCGGACTCAAGAGCAAGCAACACGCACGTAAGATCCAGCACCTTCTCAGCACACGGGCTGACCTGCTTTCAGCATGGCCCTGAAGCCTGTCCTACTTTACACCAGCAGTGGCAGAAAGGAAAGTGTGGGGGGAAGTCTGCGCCCATAGCTGTATTGGCCAATTATAAAAAATATAAACAAGAATCGTAAAAAGTTTAACTAATTAATTTGATTAGGTTACCATTAGCGGGAAGGGATCATTTCAAAGGCTTGAGCAGGAGGGTGAACAGTTCCCTTGAGAGTATGTAAGGGAGCTATCAGTGATAACAGGGTAGCACCGAAGAAAATCAGATTTAGTATCTTTCGTTTTGAACGTTGCATAAGGAATGCAAGTTATCTACATTTCTACTTGAATCCTACAGAAATGAGGAAATAAAATTATCTTCAGCTAAACTGCATTGGCATTTTTATAGCACCCTCCAGTGAATCAATGTTTTGGCCCCACAAGAATATACCCTGTGCATAAGCTCCCCATTTTTAAGAGCCTCAGCTACCTGTGTGATGACTCAGACAGAAGGCAGATGAAGCAAACTCAGCTTGCTTATAAGAACTTCTGTCCCCAATCCTAGTAAAATGCTTAGTGGGAAAGAGGTTGAAACACATCAAGTTAAATGCTATCCTGTGGCCTTTTTTGGGTGCTGTCTGTGAACTGAACTTTTCTATGCCTTTTCTGGTCCCACTGATGCCTGATTTTAGTGGGTCCTGATACACGCTGTGAAGGAAAACACTTTATAAACCATAACAACAGCTATCCTGTCTTCTCACTCTCGCGAAAAAGATGTGCTCACACCCGCAGACTCCCTGGGCGGTGGGTCTCCCGCCCCATCTAAGGTCAGACGCTACACAATCCGAATGTTCCAACGATCACTGGCGGGCCCACGCCTCCTACAGCAATGGCTTCCAAGGTTTTCAGTTTTGCTTTTTTCTAAACTGCAATTCACAATAGGAAATACGATTTTATATTGTGACCCAGTACACACAGTATAGAGTATTTAACTGAAACAATATTTCAGGAAACAATGTTTGGTCTTGATACTGCACTGCTCTTATTTTCTTTTCTATCCCATTTTTAAAATATACTAGGTCTTGAACTGTTAAACTGATTTCATGGACTACTAATGGATTCAGACTTACAGTTTGAAGCACAGTCTTTTAACCAGATAGAAATAGAATACTATTTATAGGATATTTCCATAGATACATACATATTCATGGAGATAATATTACTGCTACTTCCATTAGAAAAAAAGAGAAACAATTATAATAGAAAAAGTTAAGAAAATTTTCTTACTTGAGGCCACAGGATAGTTGGAATGGACTAGGACTGTGGGGGAGAGAGGGACAGGGAGGGACTGCATGCAGCTGGTAATGATTATTTAGGGACCAGAAAATAACTCAGTTGTACTAAACTTAGGATGAGAAAAACCCCACAGTCTTGCTGACGCTCAGGAAGCAGCAACTGATACACACAATGAAATGGGGGAGCCTTTGGAGAAGGGCACATGTTCTTTGGTTCGGAGAGTATTTTGCAAAGGTGAGGAAATCACAAGCTTCTTTTTATACCAGAAATCCAAGTTGCTGTTACTAATGACCATAGCTTTCTGGAGGAGAGCTGGCAAGAAACAGACACACTGCCTTGGGTTTCGCACAACACTCATGAGCCAGAATATATAGCTAACAAGTAATACAAAGAAAGAAATGACGTAATACTCAGGACCTCGTTCCATAGCAACTACCAAACAAGCTTAAAGTTCTCAAACAGAAAGCCATTAAATGTAGTAAAACAGAATTCAGGGCAGACTGCTTTCAAATTAAGAAGATTACGGCCTCGATAATATTTAAGAAGAAAGAACACAGAATCGAATACATAATTGCAAAGTGTTCAAAACCCTAAAAAGACTGATGCGTCTGATCTACTGTCTCGAAGACAATCTTCTAAGACAACTGAAAAACTACTGCTCCTGACATTCTGGGTCTTTCTACTTAAGAAACAGAAGAAGTGGCAAGAGGTACTGACAGGTAGATGAATGGTAGAGAAAAAATAAGAATAGACATTTCTAGGTTCTTATTGGTGAGGGAAGAGGAAGGAGAGGCACAGGAGCTCTGCATGCGTAGCAGTTAAAACACCCACTGCTGCTGGCTCCAGGGGGCACCAGAACAATCTCTCTGCCATCCTTCAGGCTTTTGCCCTTTGCCAGGGGACACCCACGGAGTCACGGGCCTGTATTTTTTTCTGAGAATAAAATGAAACTGGAGTAGGTAATGAGGTCCTTAACGGCCAATGGTACTGAATGGGACTCCAGTAAAGCAACATTTTGGACAAGGGCACCCTGCTGAGTTGTCTGTCTACCTCTGCTTCTAGGTTTCACTCCAATGCAGGTAACGCTGGAAGTGCTCAGCAACAGAGAGAATGTGTTCCTCTGAGCAAAGGTCACGAAGGGAGCACACAGGATCATGTGATTTGGAATCTGTCTTCTTTCGATTCAATATATGTTCAGCAAAAAAACACAACATTTTGGGGGAAACGACTGATAATAAACAATGTGTTTTTATAATCAAAGGACAATCAATAGTATTGAGTAGCAGGATTTGGTCAGGAAGAAACATAATTACAGTCTGGCATGCTGTTTATTTTAGCTTTTACAACAAAGCAAGGGTTTGAGGAACCCTTTCACAACCATTTATTATACAGCCTCCAATCCCAAAAAGAGTTTATAACAATTTCATGGCACATACAACATGCATCAAATACTCTGTATTATTTAATACCTAAGACACTGCTTCATTCCCTTCACGGTTCTCAGTCATACACTCGTCTCCTTTCACTTGAGAAAGCCCATGAATATTAAGGTTTCTGAACAAAAAACCAAGGAAAAAAACCCATGGTCTTATTTTTACTAATGATTTCTGTTCTGATGCACTTTACATTTAAGAGAACGATTCTCATTTGAATAACTGTAGAAAAAGCAAACTGGAAATTCTCAATCTGTTACCAACAGGACAGGTTACTGGGTTAGACTTCGGGGTAGAGACACTGGCTGTGAGAGGGGCTCTCTGCTCTGAAGCATAACTCCTATTGAAGAAGGTGGAGGTTTTGTTTATTTCATATTACCAGTGAGTGGAAAGTTGGTATTGCTAAGGCTTCAGGAATTTCCCTTTAAAGTTGGCAATCTATTAAAAACATGAGCTGGTTAAGCCAAGTAGATGCCATGGAGACGGCCTGAGGAGCTATTGCTAAGGCTTCAGAGTTCTGAGACGGGCTCTCTCCTTTGGGGTACAACACTCACTCTTCAAGACTTTCTTACGATGAGGCTTGCAAGGGTATTGTTCAATCTCTATTATATTATATATAAAAAGATTGTTTTTTATATTCATGCTGTGCATTTGAAGTATAGTTCAAACCTATCCTTTATAAAAATAAGGAAAATAATATCAAAATATTTCTGTAAAAAGAACTTCATGTTTCTAAAGAAATCACCACTAAAATTCTCTTGATACCACGGAGGCAATGTTTGATTTGACCACTGATTGATCACTCCCATCACTTATTCAGGGAGTTGGAAGTGAGCACGAGAGAAGTTCAAAGTGTAAACTAGGAACATTAAACCTCGCTCCATATGAAAGCTAAACATGGGCAATATCTCCACCACTGCAGAAATCACCTGGAGCAAATATTTAAGATTTATAAAAGAAACGTTTCTCTTTTAAAATCATTAGAATTTTAACCCGATGCATGATTCAAGTTAGAAAACCAGATGGAGCCCCAAAGAGTTGAAATATTTTAATCAATAGCTGTTTTACCTGATTCTAACTGATACATATATACATATATTTGCACTTGAAATTACTTCCGTACTATTCTTCCCCAACGGGTTCTGGAAGGTCCGAGGTGGAAGCTGCGATGATTAATCACTGTGTCTTCCGGCAGTGTTCCCTCCATCAGAGGCTCGGGGAAGGTTCTCTGGCTTCTTCTAGCTTTGTGAGGATCCACTGTTGTGAGGAAATAAACCAATATTTGCTTACATCTATGGACTTGCAATGAAACTCAAAATGCAATGAATGGAAATGTAGACGTAGGCCTTCCAGTTTAGTCAGGTGCCCAATCACAGGCAACCATCCAATTCATCCTGGTAACAGATCACTCACTCACTTAAAAGGCCCAGGCGGTCAGGTCAATGGTACTGAGTTTTATCTAACAGTGAGAATGATGTTTTTCTAAGGTCACTGAACTTGAATGTTCACCTTCAGAATAAGAAAATTAAAATGAACCATCCTGAGAGGAAGGGTAATTTGGCAGCTGGACTGAATATTATATATAAATTCAGTGTGAAAATTACCTACACAAAATTCCTTCCAATCTATGCCAATTCTATATCACAAACCTTCATGACTCCATATACAGGGTTCTACTGACTGGGTAGGAATAATTATATATTCTACAGTGGGTAGGAGTAGCATAGCAACATTCATGAGCATTTTAGGTGTTCTCATAATATAGTATTTTCTATTTTGAAAAGATCTGAAGTCACAAACATAAAATGCAAATCTTTCTATCAATAATGTCTATTGTCGTTGGGCTTGTGTGACAGATAAAAGCCTTAGAGGTGACCCTGGGGTTATCCCATTGTGAAACACGTGGGCAGAGATATCTGTGCTTCTTTAGCTTCAGCAGCAGCTAGGGGAATAGCTCTACGGGAAGGAGAGAGAGAATAGAGCTCAGTAGCCCTCTCTGGGTGCTTCTGGCAGAGCAAGAGGATTAAGAACAAACCTGGGATAAAATAACATTGTATGGAGATTACATGGAAGGTTTATTACAGAGAAGCTGAAATAGGCTGCGGTGTCCTTCAGCAGCACAAAAGGAGATGGCCTGAAAGTCACGCTATTATCTTGCTCCAGGCTGCCCCCTGCTCCAGGCAACAAGCATGCCGAGGCTCTAGTCACTTCCTTCCTTTTTCTTTGCAACTTGTCTCCCTTTCAGTTCTCTGCTCTTAGGATGCCAGTGTTGCCTTATAGCACGACATCTGGGTAGAACATCGCACAGCATGTGGGCAATGGTTCGAGGTTCCTGGTTTGGGGTCCACATGTGACAAGTGAACTGGTAAGTAGTCATATCCAGCGAGGACAGATACAGCATGAAGGCGGGAGGCCCAGGGAGTCAGTAAAAGAGCCTTGTGTTCTTATGACAAGTTTTATGACACAGCGAGTACAATTCAGCATCAGAAGCAGCGTCCTAGCTGTGATTAACCGGGTAATCAGTTGTAACTCTTCCCTTTCTTGACAGCACACATCACTGTAGCTGCCATAACCTCTAAAGTATGCATAGTGCTTTTCAGTTCACATCATTCATATTTTAAGGCAACTGAGGTTAAATGACTTCCCCAAGGTCCTATGGTCAAGAAGGAACAGAATCTATATTCAAACCCAGATTTTTCTTACTATAGGCTTGGCTCCTTCTCTTATGTGCCAGCCTATAGTAACTTTTTAAAAATCACCAGAGCTACACAGCAGAGAAGTCTACAATGTGAGGCCATCCTTTCCCTGCTAGAGATGATAGGTTAGCATTAGAATGAAATAGTTTTTGTCTGACTTTTTAAAAAAGCATTTAAAATCAGATGGAGCCATTTGATATGAAAAACAATCTAATGTGTTGAATTCAATCTAATGAAAAGTAGTTTTGGGGAAATATTATCTAGTTACATATATTAAAACTGTCAAAACACAAGAACATAATTAAAAACAAAACAAAACTTGTCTACCTTAAAAAACAGTCCAACTTTCAAGACTCTGAAAAGCAAAGCTGTATCTGTTGATGTGAAAGATTCATTATATTTACCTTAGCATCCTCTGGGGTCTTGAAGTTAATTATTTTTCCAAACTCTTTGGCATGGAATACAGACTTCACCCGTTCCTATAAACAGAATAAGTGACTTCATTAAAATGAAAATCCAGTTGTAGAAATATGATAAAGAAGTGGCGGATATCGGTGCTTCAATCGTCCATTTTACACAAATCATACACCTTAAAAAAGCCAAGGATGAGAAACCAAGAAGAACCAAATACAAATGGAAAAGAAAAAAAAGACTGAACACTAACACATCTGTTATCACTACATCTAAGTTAAAAAATTTTAGGTGAGATTTCCTAGCTAAAGCCATAAAGGGTTTACACAGGGGACAGGAAGGAGGTAAACTTGGGAGAAGTGCCACTGCTTTTCCCTCCAAAAAACTGCTCAGGCAGTTCTTGATATCCGGCCATGGAATGATGGTCTCAGCTCAAAAATACGCACATGTGTGCACATACATACACACACACGTGTTTATGGGGCTGATACACACACACATACATCTATATATAAAACTTCTAACATTTTAAACCACTGAACAAGAATGTAGCTTCAGGATCAAAGAAATCAGGGTGGGCCCTGTCTTCCACTTTTGATACTTCTTCAGTGTCCTGTTCAGTGTTTGTGGGGAGAACTGTCTAAAGTGGATACCAAACAGAGAGACAACAGGAAGGCTGCAATTCCTGAGGAGGAGGGCGGTGTTCACTGCTGTTAACTATGGGCAGGGTTGCAGAAGCAGCAACGTGGAGGGTTTTACTAGTCTAACAATTCCTGTGATTGCAATATCCATGCAAAAACAGACTCCAGGAGAAATCAGATTCTTGAATTTTTTATGAAGGATGGCTGCTAATACAATGTCCCAAGAATAGGTAGAAGGGGAAGAAATCAAGGAGATAAGAAGTGTATCCTTGGAGAGAGAAAAAATATGAAGGAAAAAAAAGGCAGGAAAGCAGTATAGGCTAGACCAGAAGCTAATAGCCACTATCCCTTATTTCATAGGTTGGGCACAGGGCCTTTCATTTTCTGATTGAATTAGAGAAATTCTCAATGGGAAAAGTTGCTCCAACATCCCCAGGAACTGATATCCAGCCCTCTCCCCATGTCTCTGGACTGAGTGTTAAGGTTGGAGGAATGCTACTCACTGGTTAGCACGGGTCTGTGGCAGTTTTATTCTGGAGGCCAGCCCAGAAGACACCTACCTGCTGTCTGTCTGCCTGCGTCCAATGCCTCTTACTCCAGTGACAACTTTGTGCTCTCCTCTGGGTAACTATTTCTCACCTTCTCTCACTCCAATACTTCAGATAGAGCTGACCCTTCCTTCTTGGTAGCACCACGGTGACCCCTGCCCCCCAGACCAAAGAGATTGATTCAGGGATAAGCAAGTGACCAAAGGTGGCCCAGTGAGCAACTTTCATTCTGCTGAGCCACCAGGATGTAAACCTGGGACTCCTGCTGGCCATCCTGTCACCAAAGGACAGCCTGCTTGAGAATGAAGCCAACACTGGAGAAAGCAGAACCTGGAGATGGGGGGGGGAGGTGAAATGGAGAAGGGAGGAGAGGAAGGGGGGAGGGGAATAATTGCTGATGCCATCATTTGAGCATACCTAAGTTACAAGATGTGGACTTACAGACTTTTCAGTTACATGAGTCAATTAAATCCTTCATAGATAACAAAGAAAAAACATACTTGGGTTAAGTCTCAATATTTCCTAATACAGTCAGTGCCCAAGTGGCCCTACACATAGGTATCTGGTCAAATACCTTGAGGCCAAATACATTATCTTTTATCACATATACCTACTGTATTGCTGTACCTGGAATACCCAGTGCAATCTGCAATCGATACAACTAAGGTTGGACAGTGAGTCCCTACTGATTCACCAAATGACTAGAACTTCACTGTATTTTGTATCAACATCCAAGTAGCAGGCACTGTGCTAGCTGCTGGTAATCAAAACAGAGAACCTGTCTCTGCCTTCAAGATTATACCTGAGCTGGGAAGATAAGAGCATCTATACAAAGAGAAGGAACTACCAACCGTCAGCTGTTATTTTCAAGTGTCCTGTTGTGAGATTTTCCAGGAAAAACATTCCATAGGGCGCTGCTAGAGATTCTGAGGTATACAAGAGGCTTTCTCATTTAGCCCCGGGACAGCAGTGAGGTCAAGTTCTCTTACTGTATATAAAATAAGGACCCGGGAATGCTGCTGTCGAGGTAAAAGCACATAAAGGAGCATATTTTTTCTTGGCCTCCCTCTTTTTTCTTTAAACCTGCGTAAGACAGCAGGTATAAAGGCAAATGATAGGAAGATAAAGCAACATCTATAAAAGAGAGGAAACTTACAAAAGTAAAGTTTTTCAACGTGTTATTTTCAGTGGCCAGTTAAAAAAAAATCTATTCAACGTACCTTTGCTTCAATGCGCAATCTTCTCCCATGAACAATGAATGGCTCTTTGGTAAATTCATCAAAATTGTACTGCCACTCACATGTAAGCTGTCCAAATGTTCCTTTTGTTACAAACAATACACCACTGCAAAAAAAAAAAAAAAATCCAGGCACTTATATCCAACAATAGAATAATATCAGGAACACATTCTTTGCAAGAGCACACAGAACATTCACCAAGACTATATTCTGGGTCATAAAAACCTTAATGAATGTAAAAGAACTGAAATCTTACAAAGTCTGTTCTCAGATCATAATAAAATTAAGTTAGAAACCAATAATAGAAAAATAAGAATATTTTTAAATGCTTGAGAATTAGCATACGTCTAAATAATCCACAGGTCAAAGAATCTCAAAAGAAATTAGAAAACATTCTGGACTGAATGAAAATGAAAATAGATCATAACCAAATTTATGGGCTGCAGCTTAAGCAATGTTAGTGGGAAATTTTTAGCACAACATACTTATATTAGAAAAAATAAAGTAGATGTAAAGTAAAATATATAAGGTACTTTACAAGAAATAAGAAAAAATTGCAGAACCTATTACTGACCAGTATTTTGGGAAACTTTTGTGCCATTAATACTTTAGAATAAATGCTTTCATTACTAAGGCTCCACATAATATGTATACCAACCTACAACAGAAACAGGCTTTTAAAATTAATTCTTGTTTTCCCCCATTTTGAGGGGAAAATAACACGATGCAAATACACTCTATAATAATTCTATTTAATTCTCCCTTCAAAGGCCTTTCTTCCCCAATTCTTCCTTCTGGTTGAGACATCAACTGTAGGTACAACAGAGGTTTTTTTAAGATATATGTTAAGGAATTGAGTTAAAGAAAAGGCAGGCTCCTGGCTGGATGGAAGAGAAAACTAATGAGGACTTACAGGCCTCTCCTCAGTCTTCTGCCTCTGATCCGCTTTCACCAGCCCTGGATCACAGGGGCTGTGGAACAAACCCACTGGTCCCCTAGTACGTCTCAAGCACGTGGACATTCAAAGTCAGGCTAATCTTATAGCAGGTACCTAGAATCCCTCTCCTGATTCAAAGATGCTTTTATGCTCAAATATGAAACTTGGGAAGAAAGGAAATCCTGAGAATATTACCTTCCAATCAATTGCAACTAACTCCCTTCCTTTACTCTGTCAATATTTATGTGACCTCATTGAAAAAGTTCTATATCAGAAAGAAGGTAATTTTTTAAATGTTGCAAGATTTGTAAACTAATACATTGCAGCTGACTCTTGTTTAACACTGATGCATCCCTATGCAGTGGCAATGAGGGAGAGAAAGGGTTCATAAAAACAGGATTGAAAATTGCTGTGAACAAAGTAACTGCTGAAGTATTGTTTTAGAAACAATTTCGATGAAAATTACAGGAAGAGGACCAGAGTTAGCAGAGTTAACAACTGCTTCACTTCCTGAGTGGCTGTCAGTTAACCCCTTATCAAATTACATCAGAGAAAGAAACTTACCTTTTGGTTATCATTAACATATCTGTTTTATTGATCATGACATGGGTGAAATATTTGCATTTTGCAAATCTTCCATTTTCCATGACCTAAAAAAAATGAGAGAGAAAATCAGTAATTATTCCAATTGTAATGTAAGTAATCCCTTATGATCTTCTAAAGCTATTTCTCAATGGGGTTAAGTCATTAACATATTTACATAGTAAATACATCATCAGAAAACTGAATGTTCACAAAGTAATTGCTGCTTCCTTTTTAAAAGCACCTATCTGCACTGCTTTACTCAAGATTATTCAATTGCAAGCTATACCAATCTAATGCTGGATTTTTATAAGATATTGTTTCCACCTTACCGAATCTACATTGAGGCAGTAAGTTTAATATTAAACCATCATATTCATTTTATCTTGGGAAATATATCAGTATTTGATCACATCTGTACAAAAACACATGTAAACACATTAAACATGTATCACATAAATTACTATTAGCCTCTTCCCTGGAATTTCCATATTTGCCTTACAAATATGCTTTTCTTTGTCAATCTCACAACTCATTCAAAAATAAGGAACAAAGTGTTTCTGGACAAAGAGGGAACCCCAGGACCTAATTAACCTACGCAGTGGCCTTTAAGTATATTTTCAAGAATACACTTGAAACACTGTATATTCACAACATTGTCAGCAATCCTCTGTCCCAGGATATATAAAGATAACTATATAAACAAAAGAGACTTAATCATTTTTAATTCTGCTTCTAAACACCACTATTTTCTCTGAGGATGAAGTTACTTTGGCTATTTAAAATATATAGTAGGCCAGACTACTATTTTTTAAAGACTAGCAATGTAATTGTGACTAAGAGCCCTCAAAAAGAGGTATGTTGAGAATTTGGCTGAAATGTTAGATCTCTTGAAGAAATCCCAAAAGAGGATATAAAGATTTTAGAAAATTATGTTCCATGAAGCCCTCTCTCTCTCTATATATAATTATTTAGCCTAGAAGAAAGGTAATGAGTGACTTCTTAATAATCTTGGTAGAGAAGCTGGATAGAATAGTCTTCATTTCTATTGGAGACAAGTTAAAACAACAAAAAACCAACACCAACAGCAGGGGGAGGTGTACAAATTAATTGCATGGGAGAATTTTCTAACTTCAAAGATTATAATATTGAGGAAAGAGAATCTTTACTATTTCCTGCAGTAGGTAGGACAAGTAAACACAAATTTCTTGAATTACAAATGAAAAAGGGACATAACCACAGAGTTAGAAGAAATAAGAATTATTAGATTGCAAATTATGTAAATAAATTTGAAAACAGCTCGGTGTTGGTAGACTTTATATACAGACATATCATAGAAGGAATACAGATTTCAGAAACTGACCAAAATGCACATAGGACTTTATAAAATTCTATATATACAAATATAGGAATTTATGAAATCAAAACAGCATTTCAAATTCCTGAACAAAAGCGTGTATTATCCAAAGCTGGTGTTTCAGGCAGCCAGCTGGCTAAAATCCCTACCTCTCTCTATACCAAATTAATTCCACATGGATCACTTACTTAAGTATGTAAATAATACTACAGGGGTACTAAAAAGTAACATTTTAATAATCTTAAAGTGGGAAAGGCTTAAATATAAAATACAAAGTCCATAAAATTTAATGTAAAAAATTTCCTAAATACATGAAAATTAAATACTATTAAATGGCAAAATAATAAGCAAATAAACAGAAATAAAATAACACAAAAACCAAAGAATGTCTGGGAAACGTTTGTCAATACAGAGTTACAGAGCTAATTTCATAACAGGGAATTCTAGGAATATGAATAAACCAATATAAAAAAATGAGTAATAGGAGAATGTCTAAAATTTATGAACAGGTAGTTGAGCAAAACACAAACAAAATCTGACCCATAAATATATGAGAAAATCTTCAAGTTAATTCAAAATCAAGAAAATGCAAATCAATTAAATGTACCCTTTGAGTCTACAATTCCACTGCCAGGATTTATCTTATGTAAAAGTATCTCAAGACATACATATAAAAATCTTCATGATAATATTGTGTTAAAAGCAAAAAATGTAAATTAATAAGGGACTATTTGAGTAAATTATAGTACAGCCATATAATGGGACAGGAGAAAGAAAAAGGTAGGAATGTATACAGACACAGAAAAATACGTTCTCTTGTGAAATTACTGAGAATGAATGGGGTAACATGTATACTCACTTATATATGCACAGAAAATTTCTGGAGGGTTGGTAGTAACACACCAATCTGCTCATTGCACTTATCTCTGGGAGGTGGAAGTGAAGCTTTATTTTCAACTTTACATTCTTTTGTTTCAGTTTTGTGGTATTTGAAAAGAAGTTAGCTTAAAAGTACTTACTTTCTTTTGTTTTCTATGGCCAAGTTTTAAAATCAAGACTACAAATGATCTCCAGAATATCAACTGCTACTGGAGTCAAGAGTCCCTATACCCCATTAATAGATCAAAACCTTTAAATAACTTAAAAGCTATGGTTGAACTCTAACCTCAGTATCCAGCTTCTATTTCAACATTGTTAAGTTTGGGCATTGCAGTTGAGCCTGTCTCTCATCGCTTTCCACTCTTCAGACCCAACTTAAATAAAATTTATCCTGTGTATATAAGCAATTAAACCAATTTCAATAGTCAGAATAGCATCTAGTATAAATAAAAGCTAAAAAAAAAACACACACCAAAAAAGTCACTCATGCAATGTTTTTTGGAGTTCATAAAAAAACATTAGCTACTACACTTGAAAAATGAATGGACATTGTAATCCAGTCTACTCTGAAAGATAAAACGAACTATACTCTGTTATCAGAATGAATATACAGGGTGTTCCCCCCCAAAAATGTATACATACTGTAAGAGCTTATAGCTCAATTTTGAAAATGAAATATATTTTAATAAACACTGCCTTTATAATTATTCAAAGTATGTGTATATATTTTGGGGGGACACCTTATATTTGAATAAATGTCAAAGATAACTCCTTATACAGGAAAATTTTGCTGGTCAGTCTCCATTACAAATGTGAATATGGAAGAACAGCACTATAAGCAGAAGCTAAAACTTGGGAACTAGATAGATCCCAGAGAAGCCTGGGAGAGAATGGGAGAGAACGTGATACATCAGCCATCAGCTCCCGCCCTGCTGCAGAGTCTACAAACACCGGGCTTTGGTAACAATCTCCTAAGTTCCTCGCATACGGAGCTTTGTACTGCTTAGAATGTCATTATATATTATTTTATGGGAAACAAAACAATAGAATTTTCCACCTGAAGGAATGTTATTGTACATCCAAACCAGTCTCTTACTTTCACCCCTGCAGAAATCGAGGATTGTGGTTTTGTTTGTTTTCATATATCTTTATTGATTTCAGAGGGAGAAGGGGAGAGAGACAGAAACATCAGTGATGAGAGAGTCGTCAGTGATCGGCTGCCTCCTGCACGCCCCCTGACCGGGAATCGAACGGCAATCTCCTGGATCCTAGGCTGAGGCCCAACCCGAGCCACGCCGGCCAGGCCAGGTGAGAGCTTTATCCATCTAATCTTCACAACAACCTTGTGCAGTTCAGTTATATTACAGTTAACTGACTTGCTCGGGGTCATACTGTCAGTTGCAAAAGTGGGCTCAGAAAAGTGGTTTATTTCTAATTCCAGTGCTTTTCCCTATACCATGAAGTCTCCTCTTATGATGTCAGTCATATGTTTCCCACGGTATCCCCAAAATACCTTCAATATTCCTGGATGCCGGATTTGCTGAGGCAGTCTGCTAAAGCAGCTCAGGCTGGCTGTTTGTTTGTTTGAGGTTAAAAGAATCCAAATAGTTCAGTGTTAATATGCTACCTTTCTTCATCCCCAACACATGTTACGTATGAATGTCTCTACTAAAACAATTTGTGATGCCCTTTAAAATAAATGAACTAGCAAAACCAGGGCTAGGAATCACTATGTAGAGCCTTTGCATAAAGACCAAGATTTGGCTGAACTATCAAATGATTTGACTGAAGTATTTAGTACTAGCCAGTACTTTAGATATGTTAGCCTCATTTAACATGCTGTAATGTTAAAGAAAAAACAACCTTTTATTTATAAAAAGTATATATGAATTACCTATCATTGTTTAAGAATGTTCTTAAAAAAATAAACAGAGAAACACAAAGGTAAATGCATTCATTACATATAGCTGCCAGAATCGGTAGATAACAATGAAAATGTATGGTTGATGCTAAAAGAGTCCCTTTTGCATTAGAAAAGATGAGTATGCGAACCTTAGTTTATTAGATATAAGTAAATCCAAACCAAACTGATCACAAACTTAGAAACACACAGAAAGTAGAAACCTGAAAGACAGTGGTGTCAGGGTTACCCTCGGCTAATATCTGTATTTCCTGTCAAATATGTCCCAATACCTTAGAAGCAGAACACAAGCTAGAAAGTACCGTGCAGAAAACATAGCTAACTCTCAAATCATACAAATGCTATGAAGTAACAGGGTTCTGTAACAAAAATATTTCTGGGGGGGAAAAAGTAAAATATGAATAGGTACATATTAGGAACAAATCACTAACACGAAAGGCATGAAACCCCCCAAATTATCCAGTTGTCCCTCGGTATCCACAAGGGATTGGCTCTGGGGCTCCCCACCCCCACACACATCAATACCAAAATCTGGCAATGCTCAAATCCCTTAGTTGGGCCTCCATATCTGTGGGTTCCACATCCTCAGATTCAATTTGATATGTGGTCAGTGGAACCAGCAGATATGAAGGGCTCACTCTAAAGTGCTAATATTAGTGGGAAATATATTTAATAAAATTGGATAAAGAAGAACACATAGTTTTGCTAAAAACAAAAACAAAATTTGATTACTATTTAAATTTTTTAAAGGTCATGGGAGCTAGAAGAAAAATGAAATTCATCTAGATGAAAGATAAAGAATGCTATCAAGCAAGAAAAACTGCTAGACAACAAATAAATGGTTTTATAGATTGGCTAATTTGAATATTCAGGAGATGATGGAAAAAGAGAAAAGGTTTAGGAACAGATTATACCAAAAAATTAAACTTACTTTTTAAAAACAACAAAATTTATATGCATATATGCATAACCCATGGACATAGACAATAGTGTGGTAAAGGACTAGGTCAGGGGGTAGAAAAGGTCAATGGGGAGGGGGAAGGGACATCTGTAATACTTTCAATAATAAAGATAAATTTAAAAAAATAAAAACAACAAAGTTCAGGCAAGTAATTGTAAATCAAAATAGTAAATGCTACCATTTCTTAATTATTTAAAAAGGAGATAATTTGCTCAAAACAATTTTATCTTTAGAGGAAAACGTAATCAATAAGTATATCTTCCTTAGAATTATGTTATTAAAGATTATGGATAAAAAACGATTTACAAATTCACTTCAAATGTGAAAGACTTTGAGGGCCACGGCCAGGAAAAACAGGCATTCAACCAAGCTTCGTGATCAACTATAGTAGACATTCATTACCTCAAAGCTCTATGACTTCATATATATATAATAGAATAAATGTAAAAAGGAGTGAAAAAGTTATATTTAGCTTACTCCATGAGGCAAGTTGGTTAAGAAAACAAACAAACAAATCTCATTGGCTGTCATCAAATCTGAAGAGGAATCAGCCCTTAATTAATCCCCCACACCTTTGTCTCTTCCCATGCTAATGAGCTATTTCATTTGTCAACCAAACTATAAATTATGCTGACAGCTTAGACAGTGTAGGAAAGCTGAGCACAACTCTGTGACATCAAATCAAATCAAATAACTATTCCTTAAGAAATGTGAACTGTCATCAACTGGTTCAACTAAAACAGTCTGGAGAAAGGGCAGAATTATGTTCATGACATTATTATGTACATTGACAACTACAAACCATTAAATCACCTACCTAGTACATTATACGAAAAGGGCCAAAAAGATAGGTTAGAAATAATAAGTTACAAGAGTCTCTGTAATGAACCTCTATGAGCAACATTTATGACCCATGATACTACATATACTTGAAAACAACAACATTTCTCATAAAATACTATAGAATTCAGAGCAGTCCAAATAACTAAGGTTTTATTGCTTCTATTGCTCACCAATTAGTGTGTGAAAATTGTCCTGGTATTTTACCTATTCTATTAATCTTGAAAGGAGAAAGAAGGATGAAATGATGCTTTATCTTGGTGGAGAGGAGACAGTGAGGAATAACAATTATACAGCGATGACCAAGAATTAGCATCGACTGCTACTCATCTGGAATTAGACACTGTGTTACTATTCATACACATTACTTCACTTGTTCTAATTCAGCACCACCACCAAGGCACCTTTATCTCAACATCAAGGGACTGTTAAGTACTATAATTATCTCTATTTTATAGTCTGGAAACTGAGGTCAGATAAGCATAACAGAAGATTATAATGCTAATAACAGGAAAGGTTGGAACTGAACTCAAGTTTACCTAGTTCCAGAATCCAGGCCCTGAGCCACAGGGTATTGCTGCATCTCAGATAATTTTATTCTCAAGATGTGCACAGAACTGTATATATTCCAGTAGATGCAGTGGGATTCCATTGTTTCAGATGACAAAAAAAACACACACCTTTTTCACAGGATATTTGGCCAATAAAAAAAATACTTTTCATACTTAAACTAAAGTCTAACAACACTATGGTAGTATTGCTAGAAAAAAATCTCAATTAGCAGTTCTAACCTCAACTTATGCTGAAAATCTCTGTACTGTCCAAAGCAAGCAGGGAAAGTCGTAAGGCAGAGCTCTAACACATCAGCAGCAAAGTCATGGGTTGAGTCCCACGTTACAATTTAGCACCTTTAGCTAAATAAAGACTAAAGAGCTTCAAAACTAATACTTACTGCAGAGTTTTAGCTCTATTTGCACATCCTCAGTATGAAGAAAGCAAGACTCAAGTTGAATCTACTTGAACTTAACATTTCAGGATTTCTTTTAAAGTTAAATGTACCAACTTTTAATTTTAATAGTACTTATCTTTCCTTAATATATTGAAGAAATGCAATGATGACAAACTTTTGAAAAAGACCAGACAGTTTCAGTCCAGTTACTGGATTAAAAAAGAGAATTAAAAAATTCATTTTATACTTGAGACAGACAGAAAACTGGAACCGCCCATAAGTGGAACTATTGCCTCTGGAAAAAGACATAATTTCAAAGTCTCATTCAAAAAGTATTTTAATGTAACACTGGAAGGTTCTAAGTGGGGTGAATTACTCTACTGGTCCAAAATAAAGTTTGTGGGATTTAGTACTAAATATTCAAAAGTGTGGGCCTTCGAAAATGCTGTGCCAAAGACTCTCCAAGAGATTTCTGCTAAACTAATAAATGAGGTCTGAGAATTGCGTCCAAGTTGGACAGGCAGTCTCCATTTCCATGTGCTCTGCGGTATCAGAGACGCTAAGAACTTGAACGTGCCTGCGTAACAGAATTGGGCTCTCCTCAGTGTTCTCCTCCCATTCAGAAGTAGGCTTCTGGGGAGGAAGAGTTCCAGAATGAAGAGTGAAACCAATAAGCCTTGATCTCCTAATTCTTGTGCACTTACTCAAAATTTCAGATGAAGCCAGGAAGGTAATCTGGTGATCTGACTGCCTACGGGAAGCCCTTTTTTCCAGATCAGTTGTAATTCTCCTCCCGAGTAAAGGGAAAGGCCGCGTCAGCTGAAGGCAGTTACGGTCCAACTGCTATTAAGGCAGTGTCTGAAGCTAATTATAAACCTCTGTCATTTCTGAAAGAAAAGAAATATACAACAAACACAAACAGCCTCCCTTCTATAACAACTTACATCATGACAACTATGATATCTTTGTAAGAGATGTAAAAGGCTTAAAGACAGCACAGATAAAGTTTAAAAATATCTGAAATGCTTGAGAATATACTACCCCCATGGGAAAACCCGGTTGTCAATACTCATACACAATGAAAGAACAACACAACGGTCCTGTGTGTACACACACACACACACACACACACACTCTTAAGGGGTAGAGTATTTTTTTTAAAAGCAGACTCAAAAGGTAGAACTATGTCCAATCAAAAAATAAAAATAAAAAAAAGCTTCCACATCAGCTATGAAAATAAAGGTTTGCTGGCTATTTATGTATTCCAGAAATAAAAACCAGGCTTTCCATATTAGAGATGATTCTATAAATGGGTCACTTTTAAAACCTTTATAAGTTAATAAATGTTTATAAAAATTTACAGTAATAAGTATATAACAGACATATATTTGGATCATAATCACATGAATAAATAATTTAAAAATGAAATGTCATCAATGGTGAGGATACAGGATAACTTTTTTCTTTTCTGAACATATATTTCTGAACATATTATATTAGAAAATAATCTACTTTAATTTTTGAAAATTTTTGATGTCTCCTGTAAAATACTAAAATTATAGATTGAGAATATTAGCTAACTGATTCATAAGAGCAATTTAGCTTTATCATGGAAGTAACGGTCTCTAAATTTTTAATTTAACAGAAACCCCAAGTTGTATTGAACATACTCAGGATATTTTTGCAGACATGTAGTTAACAGGTTATTGATAAATGATAATTTATGGTAGAAAAATGATAATTTATGGTAGGAAAACAGTAAGAAGAATATACTTAGCTAAATCTCTGACTCTGTGTTTTTAAATACAAATAATGATTATAATATTTTGAATGCTCAAATATTTAAGCATCTCTAAGATCCAGAGGAATGGCACAATGCAATTTAGATGTCTGTTACCATTTCACTGCTTAGAATATGTATATGCAATGAAGAAGGTTACATTAAAAAACAATTTTATGAAATTATTAAATATTTATTTTAAAACTGATATTTAGAGGTATACTGTTGCTATATATATGGGTGGATATGAAATAACTGCTAAATAAATTTATCACACTAATTGAGAAATAATTATGGAAATGAAAATTGTCTACCACCTTAAAACAAAACAAACCATAAACACCTTTATATGATAATCATGTTATCCTAATTACCTCCTTGACACAGATCTATTTGAAATCATGTATTTTATTTTTCTTTATTATTCAAGACTTTCTGTAATGTTCTGTGTAGTGCTGCTTACACTTACTGTACCTCATAAACTCAAACATATGTCCACTGAAATTAAAGATTAACGAGCTAAATATTTTTAATTGATCTCCATGTATCCCAAAGGTGCAGGGGTAGAATAATAAATAAAAATGATATTCTTTTATATATGCATCCCTATATTCATTGCAGCATTATTTACAATAGTTAAGATATGGAAGGAACTCAAGTCCATCAATAGACAAATGCATACATATATACAATGAACAATTACTTGGCTATAAAAAAGAATGAAATCTTACCATTTGCAACAGTATAGATGAACCTATAGGGTATTATGCTAAGTAAAATAAGTCAGTCAGAGAAAGGCAAATACTATATGATTTCACTTATATGTGGAATCTAAAGAATGAAATAAACAAACAAAATAGAAACAGACTCATAAAGAGAACAGAGCGATGGCTGCCAAAGGGGTGGGGGTTGGGAGGCTGGGTGAAAAAGGTGAAGGGATTGAGAAGTACAAATTGCAGTTAAAAAACAGCCACAGGGATGTAAAGTACAGCATAGAAAATATAGTCAATATTATAGTAACTATGATGGTGCCAGGTGGGTACTGGAAATATCGAAGGGAACACTTTGTGAAGTGTAAGATTGCCTAACCGTTACACTGTATGCCAGAAACTAATACAAAATAATACTGAATGTAAACTGTAATTGACAAATGAAATTAAATTGACATTCTTTTCATATATTCATCATAAGTATTACTTGATCTAAATGAATAACTGAGTATCTTATTCTGACCCCATAGGACCTTTAAGATTTTTAGACTATTATAATCTATTATAAAAACTTGTAAGTAAATATATAAAATGAAAAACAGAGGCTTGAAGGGGCAGTAGAAAAAGGCATTCAAATAACATTTGGGATGGTTGTTCCTAGTCTCCTTCCCACCAATACAGGAAAGCATAATGCAAAATTTCACCGCAGGGCTTAACTCAGACAAACTAGTACCGCAGCTGCTGCAGCAGCCACCCGCCTCACCCGCCCCAGTGTGCACGGCCTTCAGATGTACCCACAGCAGCCCCCATACACGTCACGTTGAACACTGATGTCCTAGTCACAGAGCAACAGGGGCTCCTTTTGTAAATGTTAACAACACGACTTTAAAATCACTCAACATTGCATCGATGATAGGTGTTTTGAACTATTTCAAAAAGTAAAATTTGTAAAATCCTGATTTTAAATATAGGAACAAACAGAAATTTATTCTGACTTCCTTTTCTAGAAGGAATATTGAAAGTTGGCAATACTGTTCTGGACTTACATTTGTTTTATCTATGTGCAATGTGAGCACTAATGAATTTTATTTACAGGCTCATTTTATACACTTATCCATGGGGACAGGTATCCACAATTTCAGGTAAATTCTTCTTCCTGTCAGTTTTCAGTGTCACTCAAGTGTGAAGCAGACACAAACAAAACAAAGAAGAGGCGATCATTCCCTTAGAAAAGAGAGAACCCTGCTCCTTTTCTACATGTAAGCCATGATCACATAGAAATTTGAAATATAAATAAAGTTAAAGGACATGGAAAGGAATGGTATTACATATTCTTTCAAACATAGCTTTCTCTCTAGACTTTCTTATTAGATGGATTCTTCCATTTTAAAGTTCTAATTATTTACAGAGCCACTAATAAACAAACAAAAGACATGTTCATCTCATTAGAGCCCCAAAGTTGAGCTCTTTCCTATACATTTGATAAGGAATAAGATGATATTTTTGTCCAGGCCCTATTTCATCATCAATAAAATACTGGTGTAAAACAAAAAAACTCATTTTCTATATATTTGATAAGGAGCAAAAGAGATTTTTTGTCCAGGTTCTAAATCTCCATCAAGAACACATTGGTGTAAAACAATAAAGCTAGCCTTAGTCTTAAACATTTCCCCAACAAAAGAAATATAATTTTTTTTTTAAGAAACTGAAAAAATAATACCTGTGGTCAAAGAAGCTTAGGAAGATTTCTCTGTGATAGGTAAACAGAAAGAACAAAGGCAATTACACTATCAGAGAACATATTTCACTTCTAAGGGCTAAAAACACCTTGCTGACTGGCTATTTCAAGCCAGAACTCGCCCGTGCGGCCAGCTATTTTGGTCAGCAAGGTGTTTAGAATTACTTAATGTAAATGCATCACGAGTTATTTCAAGACTGGTCAGCAACGTTCATTCGGACACGTAAATATATGTACACTTGTGACCAGTCAGCAATGATGAATCCTTAAGACCACAAGAACAAAGTTGCTACGATATTGTTTTAAATATTTTTATTGTTCAAGACATTTTAAATAAATGTAATCCTACTTCCAATTTCCTTTTCATTAAAATGGTAAGTCACTGCCGAAATATCCAGAACTTTTTCCAGATAAATTCTTAAGGATGTTTTACAAAACCTGTACCATAGAATTAAGTGTGACACACCAACCACAGGAAACTCCCCTTTAGAAAGGCCTTGCACCTAGCAAAGTTGGGAAGAATGCAATAAAGACCTTCCTCAGGCATACATGATACATAACAATAGGCTGTATTCTCTATAGCTCCTAGTAGAACCAGCAGGCTTTGATTTTGAACAGGGGTGACAGAGCAGTGGGGGATGACAAATACAAATTGTCTCTGATACCAGTAGTGACTATTTTAATGGACACTGTTTTCATTTATTCACTTATTCCAAAAAAGGTAAGGAAATTACTTTGATGAGAATAATAATTAAATTCTTTGTCATTCACATATTTCTTAGTCCTAGTACACATGACCTTGGTTTCTATTTAATTTGAACGAAAGCTAGGGAGGTCGTAATTTCGAAAGAGCTGATAATTTTCAGCTTCCTTTTCTGCAAGCTCAATATTAAAAATTTTAAGTAGTCATTTTCTAAGAAATGGAAAACAGTGATTTACAGAAATAAAATCCTGATAAGCTTAAGAATTAGGAGAAATTCAGGCATCATAGGCTTAATCAAGCCAAAAGTTGAACAATTAAGGTAATTTTTTACTGTAATTTAATGTAAGTCCATTATGAACAAAGTGCTTGATATAACCCAAAAGCATTGCAGTCATAAGGGATGAAACATTATACTACTAATAGTCATCCACTTTTTATAGTTTTTTAAATAATACATCTGATATACTAGGGAAACAAGACAAGACAGTTTCACTAAGTTGACATTACAAAAAAAAAAAGCCAAATCCTTCAACACAAAACATAAAACATGTGCTTATAAAGACATAGATAACATTTTCCCAATATTATCAAGTAAAATTATGCTTACTATAAACATTCTTCTATGTCCTGAATTTGTATCATTTTATAATAGGGATATATAGTATATAGATATGTAAGTTAATAAGTAAATATAATGACTATAAAACTTTGTTCATTGTTTCACTATATATATAATATGTACAAAATGAAATAAAGTAAATCAAAGAACACTTTTTTCATTCTGACTAAATCATCGCTTCCATGACAAATCATAAATGTTCCTTATAATAGTAGTCCAAACTATATGATTTTGGAACAGAACAACAAATTCGTATTGCTTCAAGTTACATAAGTTTATTATTTAAAAATTTTTGACAAAAATACTTTTAAAATGCTAAATATAAAATATTGACCATTAGTATTCTTCCTTTCCCTTCCTTTCTTTCTTTCTTCCTTTCTTTCTTTCCTCTTCCTTTATTTCTTTTTTTTCACAATGGCATTACATTACAGCCCAAAACATGTACAAAGAACATTAAAAATGGCCTTTTGCTAACAAATAGATACTTCAAAATAAGATAAAGCTAGTTAACATTAACAAAAAATTTAAGTCTAACTAAATCTTAAAGACAAACTATTACAAAACTACAAAATATACACAAGCAAATTCTATAATACATAGTATGCCCTACTTTAGGTGTATAATACATTTTTCTGTGATTAAATAATGCAATTATTTTGCATTTTGAAATTGTGTAGAAAAACATTTTTAAAAGAAAAGGTACTTTAACTCACTAAAAATGAGCATATGGGTGTTATGGTAGCAGTCATGCAAAACATGTTAATGAAACATTTCAAATAAAATGACAAAGGACATATTAACTTTAACATCTGAGATCTGACTAGTAATCATCGTCATCATCATCATCATCATTTCTACTGCTACTGTGAGTCATAATCCATTCCCTGTAGGCCTGAATTTTCTGTGAGCATGGTAAAGGAAAAAAGAAGCACAGTGGTTAGTTAAGTGTGACAGGTTCTTTGGAAAGCATGTAAAGTCATGACATGTTCGAGGAGTCAAAATAATTTGGAAGCAGACACTTCAGCTCTGAGTAGGATAGTCATTATGGGTATAATGTCCCCGATCTTAATAGGCTAAGACTAAACTATTGGTTGTTACATGTAATGTATAAAATAGTTTGGTGATACCAATAGGTATCCTGGGGATAAATTAGAATTACTCCATTTCTCTAGTAGGCAACTTCAATTTACGACCAGGAAGCATTACGATGACGCGCTACTACCTTTTAGATAGAATGGTATACAACAAAAGTGTGTTTTACATTTAATTATTATATAGGGGCAGACAGAATTTAGTGAACACAGAGCATGATTTTTAGAAAATTAGAAAATAAAAGGAGAAACATTTGAAAGTACTAAACATTTTTTCAGGGTACCATTGTTATATCACTTAGATTAAATCTAAGCTGATGAGGTTTTGAATCCTGTTTCTATGTGATCTAGTTCTTTACCAGAGTACTCATATGTTTTAAAGTGTTTGCTAGGAATACAGTAGAGTTCTGACTCAAAGCAGCACTGTTACGACCAAGGCCACAACCCAGTTCTTGTATCTGTAAGAAAATAATGCTAACTGCAGACATCCTAAGGCATCTGCTGAATCCCTATAGGTATTCCAGCTAATACTCGGTTTAATGCTCTTGTTGAAAAACAAGTAATGGCTGACAAGAATTGTGTGTGTATAGTCATTTAAATAATTCTTTTAGCAATTAATGCAAAGAATGGCCTACTAAAAATAATGTACGTATTTAAAAAATATATAGTCAAAAGTCATGACCTTTAAATCCCAAAGTACAAAGCTTCAGAAAACAATTAATGAAGGTGTAGAATAAGTTGACTTGCCAATGAAATCAAGTTACCAACCATGAGAAATGTTTGGTATCTCATGGCTTTCTTATGCATTATAATCTGTTTTCTAATAATGACAATGTATTTCTAAACTCTCCTTACTATTAATCCTTACTTCCTAATAAGTCTATTAAAATGTTAGTAACTTCTTCACTGTGTTCTCAAGAGGGAAGGCAGGTACTAAGTAGAAATATATGTTTCATATGTATGAACCACAAGTTAGTTCTGCAACATTTCCACCTTCCAAAGAATGATATACTGGCATTGTAGAGAGTGTACAAAATGCCCTTGAGAGCACAGTCTCTCATTTGATTGCCAGTTCCATCCCCATATGGTATTATTTTGATGCTTTAAAAACATTTTAAACACAGTGTAAAATCACTTTACTAAATATCCCACATTAACTCAATGGTTATGTTTTACTACATTAATGAAAACACATTTTATATAAAATTATATACTCTGCGTGCAGTGAGCAAAATATCAAAGTTTCAAATCTTTGCCCTAACCACCTTAAACTTGACAATATTAAAAATTTCTAGGCTATAGAGGGTCATATTCCCACAGTTCATTATCACCTTGAATATTATCAAGTCTATACAAAATAATGATTCTTTGTTTTCAAAATATAATTTAATTTAATATTCCACACCTAAAGCACACAGACTACTTTAAATTGGTATAACCTATCATGGTGAGTATTCCTTGCACCATGACTCAGTTTTTTAGGAAGAAAGTTAACTAAACAGATAAAATACTCTACCTCCAAACTATTGTTCCAAAAGCTAACTTTCCTTACTAAAAAATAGTTGGCTTTCTTGTGAACTACTTATCAAATGCCAAAAGGTTTTTTTAAATTTATCTTTTATTGTTGACAGTATTGCAGACGTCCCCATTTTTTCCCCATTGACCCCCTCCATCCCACCCCCACCACCCCTTTCCAAGGCCTTCCCCACACTATTGTCTGTGTCCATGGGTTATGCATATATGCATATAAATTCTTTGGTTAATCTCTTCCCACCTACCCACCCCTGCCTTCCCTCTGAGATTTGTCAGTATGTTCCATGTTTCTATGTCTCTGGATCTATTTTGTTCATCAGTTTATTTTGTTTTTAAATGGACTGCACAAGCAGAAAGCAGAGAGGGTTTTGGCAACTTGAGCATCTTCAAAAGAAAAACATAAGAACCCAGAAGTTCAAATAGCAATGGTCCTGATTATTTCCTTATCCATGTCTAATTGGATGTGAGAATTATATCCAATATAAAAGCACCTATTGGTTTGATAAAGAGAAGGATGTACCCTAAACAGAAATGGTCTAATTGGCTAAAAAGTACCATCAACTATGAGGGTATATAGGCACAATGGCTTTCGATAAATCTAGCAAATCCAGCAGAGAACTAAGAATACCCTATAAAAAGATCAGATTCACTAAAAATCCTCTACAAAAGTTACCAATACAAAAGCTTTTCTTTGTATTCAAAACAGTGAAACAGCTGTATGTAGTTTGTAAATTTTAAGACTAAAATCTATTGTTGGCTTTCAGTTGCAAAGTCATGCATTAACTGTTTTCATATCAAACTTTTTGATGCCTGTAAAAAAGAAAAAAAAAATCTTATAGTAAATAAATGTACATTAAAACCTAAGTAAATATAAGAAACTTATAAATGGAATCAAGCAAAACATATAGAAGTCCAAATAACCTCATATATATTTAAAGCATTACATAGCTACTTTTGACAAAGCTAAATTAATCTTAACTTATAAAATACTTCTTTACCCACCTGTAACATTTGATTTCCAGTACCATCCCTCAACCTGTAAGGTCTGATAACTCCATCTTCATTAAAGAACCGAGGGGGTCGCAGGCTCTCCACTTCATCAGAAGACTCTGTGGCCCTAGAGGAAAAAAATATAACTTGATTTTTTAAAGTATTAAAAATTCATAGTATTTAAAATACATTTACTAAAAAGAATCTTCTTTTGGATACAATAAGACTATTCTATCCCTTCTCTTAAAATTTGTCTTTATGACACTAATACATGTAAGTTCTCTACAGAAATGTAGAACTGTGAAGAAGTTTGTTTATAACGTCTCTTGGACTTTCTTTGTAGATCATAGAAACAGCAAGTGATAAGTATCGCTGTTTCTCTTCCGATTTAAAAACCTTTAAATTCTTTTTCTTTTCCTATGATACTATCTAGCTCCTCCAGTACTATGCTAAATATAAGAGAGGATTTCAGGCATCCTTACTCATTCCTAAAAGGGAAAGCTTCTAAGAGTTCTCCATGAAATACTGGTATTAGCAGTGGTGTTTTTTTTAAGGCATCTTTTGTCAAGCCAAGAAATTTCATTTCTGCTCTTAGTTGTTTATAGTCCTTTTTTGGTTATTGTTACTATTTTTAAAAATCTTGAATGGGCAATAAATTTTAAATAAGGATTTTTTTCCTGATCATTGCTGTGATCATATGGTTTATTTCTATCAATCTAAATGCTATAAATCACATTGCATGGTTTTCTAATGTTCAAATACGCTCACATCCCTCACATTTCTACTTGGGATTATATGTATTATTTGAAATACATATATGCATTGTTAAATTTCATACTGTAATATTTTATTTAACATTTTCAACTATATGAACCTACATGAGAATGTCCCTTTGTTTGTTCATTCATTCAACAAACATTCACACAGTGAATAAATATTTATTATATAAACATACCTTACCACATAATTTATCTACCTGTATAGACACATATACAGGGATAGTATCTCCAATTAAAAGCAGAGATTGGCAAAATGGACAAAAAATATGATTCAACTATATGAACACTATTCATGAGAGACTCACTTTAGAGTCAAAGACACAAATAAATTGAAAGTAAAAGGATGTAAAAAGATATGCCATGAAAACAGTAACCAAAAGAGAGCTGGAATGGTTATACTAAGATAAAAAAATTAGACTTGAAACAAAAAATTCTTATTAGACACAAAGGACATTTTACAACAAGAAAAGGGCCAATACATCAAAAAGATACAAAAAGTAGAAAGATACAAGTATTTAACAAAAGAGCCCCTAAATACACAAAGCAAAAACTGACAGAACTGAAAAGAGAAGAAGATAATTCAATAATAACACTGATTTTAATACCCAACTTTCAATAATGGATACCAAAAAGACAGAAGATCAGCAAGGAAAAAGAAGACTTGAACAAGCACTATAACCCACTAGACCTAACAGACATCTATAGAACACTAAATCCAATAACAGCAAACTACATATTCTTCTTAAGTGCACATGAAACACTCCCGAGGAATGACTATATATTACACCATAAAACACGTCTCAATAAATATAAAAGTACTGAAACATACAAAGTATTTTATCTGACCACACAGAATAAAATTAGAAATCTATTAAGAGAAGACAATTTGGGAAATTCACAAATTTGTGGAAATTAAGCAGCAGAAGCCTAAATAACTAAAGGTCACAGAAGGAAATCACAAAGGAAAGTAACTACTTTGAGACAAATTAAAACAAAAATACAACAAACCAAAACTTAGTGGGATGCAGTAAAGACAGTGCTGAGGGAAATTTATAGCTGTGAAAACAAACACTTAATGGATAATCTAACTTAACACTTGAGATACTAGAAAAAGAAAAGCAAACTAAGCCTGAAGCTAGCAAGAAGAAAGAAAATAATAAAGATTAGAGTATAAATAATGAAATAGGAAATAGAAAAACAATGGAGGGAATAGATGAAGCCAAAAATTGGTTTATTGATAAAGTCAACAAAAATGACAAAGCATTAGCTGGACTGACAAAGAAAAAAAAGAAAGAGGATTTAAATTGACTGAAGAAATAGATAATCTGGTTAGACCTACATCAAATAAAGAGATTGAATTAGTAATCAAAAAACTTACCAGAAATAAAAGTCAAATCCATATGGCTTCACTGGTGAATTTTATCAAATGTTTAAAGAAAAATGAACACAAATCCTCCACAAACTCTTCCCCCAAAAATGAGGAAGAGAAAACACTTCCTAAACCATTCTATGAGGACAGTATTACTCTAATATCAAAACCAGACAAAGACATCACAAGAAAACTACAGACCAATGTCTCTTATAAATATATAATGCAAAAATCCTCAAAAACCATTAGCGAACTAAATTCAGCAGCACATAAAAAGGGTTATACATCATGACCAAATGGGATTTATCCCAGATATGCAATGTTGGTTTAACATATGAAAATCAACTAATGTAATATGCTATATTAATAGAACAAAGGAAAAAACAAACAATATCAATTTAATTGATACAGAAAAAGCATTTGACAAAATTCAACATATTTTCATAAGGCACTTGACAAATTCAGAATAGAAGGGCACTTTCTCCACCTGACAAAAGACTTTACAAAAATCCATAGCTTACATCAGAGTTGTGAAAGAAAAAAATCTTTTCCCCTAAAATTAGGAGCAAGACAGAGATGTCTGCTCTTGGGACTTCTATTCAACATTGTACTAGAGGTTTTAGCAAAGGCAATTAGGCAAGAAAAGGAAACAAAAGGCATCCAGATCTGAAAGAAAAAAGTAAAACTACCTTTATATTCAGATGATATGATCTTATGTATATAGGAAACCCTAATGAAACCACAAAATGACTATTACAGATAATAAGTTTGGTAAGGCTGCATAATATAAGGTCAATACACAAAAACTAGTTGTATTTTTATGTACCAGCAATACACAATTTAAAAATGAAATTAAAACATTTATAACACCCAAAATAATAAACTGCTTAGAAATAAAATTAAGAAGACGCATACTAAAAACCACAAAATATCACTGAAAGAAACTAAAGACCTAAATAAATGGAAAGATATTCATTTTCATAGGCTGAAAACAATGTTGTTAATATGGCGTTAATCTCCAAATTGATCTATGTATTCAATACAATCTCTATCAAAGTCCCAGCTGTCTTTTCTGCAGAAATTGACAAACTGATCCTAAAATTCATATGGAAATTCAAGTGACTCAGAAAATACCTAAACAATCTTGAAAAAGAAGAACAAAGAGGACTCACACTTTCTGATTTCAAAACTTACTACAAAGCTACGATAATCCAAACTGTGTTATTGGCATAAGGATGGATGTCTAGAATACTGGAATAAAACTGAGAGTCCAGAAATAAACTCAAATGTATGGTCAATTGATTTTAGAAAATGGTACGTACATTCAATAGGGAAAATATAGTCTTTTCCACAAATGATAATGGGACTAGACATGCACATGCAAAAGAATAAATTTGGATCCAACCTCATTTCATATACAAAAATTAATTAAAATGGATCAAAGACTTGACTTTAGAAGGTAAAACTATAACTCAGCTAGAAGAAAATATAGGTGTAAATCTTCATGACCTTTGACTAGGTAATGCTTTCTTAGGTGTCACCAAAGCACAAGGAACCAACAAAAATACAGATAAATTAGACCTGATCAAAAAACACTATCAGGAAAGCTAAGACAATACACAACTCTTACAACTCAACAATCAAGAAACAACCAGCCCAATTAAAAAAATGTAAAAGTGTCTGAGCAGACATTTCTCCAGGGCAGATACAAATGGAAGTTCCCAAAGATATCAGGCTTGGTGCTCGCTTCGGCAGCACATATACCAAAGATATCAGGCTTGAATCCCTGGAACCTTTGAATGTTATTTTATATGGTAAAGTCTGTGCAGATGTTATTAATTTAAGGATTTTGAGATGAGGTAATAATCTGGGATTATCTGGGTGGGCTCTAAATGTCACAAGTGTCTCATGAGAGAAGCAGAGGGAGATGAGACATACAGAGGAGAAGGTGACGTAAAGATGAAGGCAGAGATAGAAATGATACAACCATAAACCAAGAAATGCCGCTGCAGCGACCAGCAGATGGTGTGAGAGGCAAGGCACAAATTCTTCCTTCCAGAGGGAGCGCAGTCCTGCTGAAGCCTTGATCTCTGACTTCCAGACTCCAGAGCAGTGAGAATAAACTTCTATTGTTTAAGCCATCAAGTTTGTAATAATTTGTTACAGCAGCCATTAGGCAACATGATATAGTTTACGAAGAATCTCTGCATTATTTCCTG
This sequence comes from Miniopterus schreibersii, assembly GCF_964146895.1. Lineage (NCBI taxonomy): Eukaryota > Metazoa > Chordata > Mammalia > Chiroptera > Miniopteridae > Miniopterus > Miniopterus schreibersii. The sequence continues at coordinate 35,222,721 of NC_138111.1, forward strand.
CAACTGCATGTGACTGTAAAATATCTCAATTTAAAAGAAAACAACTACCATATTTCAAGCAATATTCTAAGTGCTGTGTAAACACAAAAGCCAGTGCATTCACAGAACTTACATACTAGCAGGAGAGACAAAAAAACAAGGGAAAATGTAGAGTGTATTAAACAGTGGTAAGAGCTAAAGAGAAAAAAAATAAAGGAGGGAAGAGAGATATGAAGTATCTGAGGTGGGGGTAGAGGATAAACTGAAATTTTAGGGTTGCCATGGAAGGCCTCACTGGGAGGACTTCTGAATAAAGAAGGGGACCAAGCTGAAACAGAGGGAAGTGTTCTAAAGGAGGGGAATAATTCCTCTGTTGTAAGTTCCATGACTGATTTTCAAATCAATGCTCTCACATAAGATGAATGGTGTGTGTGTGGCGGGGTGGGGGGGGCGGTTAGGAAGATGTTTGAGAACTGAGGTTTGACCGTACCAAAGGATTAGGAAGATATCCATCCACATAGTTTTCTGAATTAGGTCTCATTAAAAGGAATAAAACACAGAACAATAATAAATAAATAATACATACATACATAAATTAGGTCTCATTAGCATGAATTTAATCAATTGTGGTATGTGTTGCAAATTTCTAGAATAGAGGTAACAATAATGCAAATACTAAATTTCAGTTTTAAGCTACATTTAATTTGGAAGAAGAGAGGGCATATTTTAAAATTTATGCAAATAAAGAGAAATAGAGAAAATGGATGTAATAATCTTTAACAAAATAATATCATAAAGGAAGGGCGAACACAAGTGAGTTTGAACCCAGAATAGAAAATGCCATTCTCTGTTCTCCCCAAAAGGCAACAATATTACATTTCCTAATTTTATAGCTGACAAATAGCATTACATTCTTGTAATGTATTTTGATCAAGATAATGAAAAAGCTTGCTTGCCATACCTTTCCTGCCAAGGCTGCTGGGAATAAATGAGGAGTAAAGTAACTGATAGTTATCAAGTTGAAAGAACTTGACAACAACTTGAAAAAAATACCAAAAGGAATTAGGAAGATCACATGCAACTTGCTGTATTATAGATTTTATAACTAAGTGCCTCAAGCCAAACGGCAGGTTTATTTCATTCTCGTGGCTTAAGCATTTGACTCATACCCAGCGTGAAAGTAAGTTTACCTTTTTATCCCCTGAAACGTGCTGCTAGCCATGTCTATGATGCCTCCAGTTGGTCTTGCCACTGCTCCAACTAAGCCTTTCCCGACACCTTTAAAGAAACCGCTTGCTCCTTCTTTTTGAGCTCCTACAAATAAAAAAGACAAAGTCTTACACAATTAGATTAAGAATGAAAATGGAATCAACTTGTGAAAGACTTGGTAATATATATCACCCAAAGAAACTATTATACTTGCCTTTGATTGGTTTTGTAACAATTCCTGTTATGCCACTTACAAAACCCTAAAAGGAAAGCACAATTGAAAATTTATAATACTTTTACACGATGCCTTGACAGACCAAGTCCGGTTTATAAAAAAAAATTACAAAAAAATACAGAGTTGTGCTCTCTAGATACCATAAGAATTAACATATTTCCTAAGCATTTTATTTAAACAAAATACTTTTGGAGGTTCCTGACATATTTCATATAGGCCACAAACCACTGCTCCTCCAACATCCAAATAATACTTGAAGGAGTGAAAGTTATATATCTATTTCCTTATTCACAGAACGTGGCTTTAAAAGATATTTCCTATGATGTTCACAACACTGGGAAACATCTTACAGAAACTAAGCCTTTTCCTCCACGAGTGATGCCTTCTCTGAGGCCAGCTGGTTGCTTATTCATGGCCTCTCTCCTCTTCTGCTGGTAGTCTTCATCCATAGTTATAGCTGCCACACCTTTAGCCATAGCACTGGTGATTCTGGAGGCAGCACCAGCTAATCCACCTAGCAGAAACGATCCTATCTTTAGTAAAAGCAAATATATCACTTACTTTCTAGCATAATCATACTTGGGAGGCATTCTGTTTCTTACCAACAGCTCCTCCAACTAATGCCTTCAGTCCTAGTGCCATTCCCTCCACAAACTCTTCAGGACCCTGAATGGCTCCCTAAAAGGTCAAAAATAATAACAACAAATAAGGTTATGTTTACTTTTAAAGGTGAACTAACTGGTATGAGGAAAACAGTAGCGACAAAAAGAATAAAGATGTCCCCAAGAAAGCGACACCAGCAGAAAACTTCACATTAACAGAACTCCCAGAGGTGTTTTGACATTGCAAGTCAAAAGGATTAAATGTTGCAAGTTAATCCAAACTTAGAAAGGTAACTGACTATATTCATCAAAGAGTACAAAAGATGTTTGCTCTGTACTGTAAGCTATATGATGAGAAGGTGAACACAGACTACTCAATATTTTTTAACAAAATAAATAAAAACACTCTAATTCTTAATATATCTAATCTTTTAAATTACATTGTACAAAATAAATATGAGTTTTGCTATATTTTTCATTATCACTTATTCTTATAAATGTGAAAGTAGGAGAGTTTTGAACATTCTGACAGCAATTTTTAAAGGACATGGAAAAAAAATCATAATTTTTGCCATTAATGAGGATTGCTTTGCACAGGTGCCAACTTGCAGGGTTATTTTTACTGTCCCATACTACTGTGCATAGCAGGACTGCCTGTCCATGAAACTCTTCCTTCTACTATAGTGCAAAGTTTATCCACCTTTAATATTCTAACACTTAAAATTCAGTGTATTTTTTGTAAAGTCTTAAGTTTAAAATTTGAGAGAAAAGGTAAAAATTTCCTCTCAAATTTCTCAAAAGCTCTTACCATTGTTTGCTGCAAAATAATGTCCCTTTGCAGTGCCTCCCAAAATCTATTTACACCTACAACTCCAGTTAACAATCAGAATGCATTATTCTTTCAAAAGCATTAGTGTGATACATTGTACAATGCAAAAATAACTATTTTACCTGGTAAGGTTCATAGAAAAATGCTTCTACACCTTCAGAAAATTCTCTAATCAAGCCAAAGGGATTTCCCAAAACTTCAAGTCCAAGAATGAGTACATACATCTGCTTAATGGCCTAAAAATATGAACATTAATCAATGTGGATAATAAGACTTAGTATTTTTTCTTGTATTTAGTGCACATATCCAATTTTTCAGGCTAACACCCTTATCATCAATTTCATCACTTAAACCATCTATCATCTTATTCATAACTAGTCATAGTTTTTAAAAAGCAATTCAGTGATAAGAGTACTAGAAATAATATGAAATATTTACATAATGCTTTAGAATATTCAAAATACTTTTAGTACTATGTGTGACAGTTGTTAATCACTTTATAGACACTAAAGAAACATACAGGCCAAATGATGTCAGGGCGATGCAGGGGTTAAATGCCAAAACTAGTATCCAAACCCAGACCTCTTGAGTCATGCTCAGTGATATGTCCACTATTCAACAGCTGTCTCAGATGCTCTATAAGTCATGTCAAAATACTGAAGTCTTTCCAAAGGCAGAAAAAAATCCACTGAAATAATATATCTAGCAGCCTCAACAATTCAATTACATAAAAATGCCCTGTGTTCATCAGTTAGCTACTAATAGTTTCCCTTGAACCTATTTTTTTAAGTAAGTGTGGTGAATTACTTAATATTTTATTTAAAGGTTTATGTCTAGTCCATGCTGATCCAGAAAAGATTTTGGTACCTGGCTGAAAATTAGAAGGACAGAAAATTGAAATAGTCATTAGTCTCAATGTCTTTCTACAATTCTTTTTTATTTTTACTTATTGATCTGAGAGAAAGGCAGAGGCACAGAGAGAGAGAGAAACATCAATTTGTTGTTCCACTTATTTATGCATTCATTGGTTGATTCTTATAGGTGCCCTGACTGGGGATCAAACCCACAACCTTGGTGTATTGGGATGAAGCTCTAATCAACTGAACAACCCAGCCAGAGCCTCTTTCTACAATTCTGAAAATAAAACACATGTTTTAAAATTTTGAAAATGGCTATTAACTTCCTTGCCAAATCTACATCATATTATGTACAGACACACGCAGTTTCAATATTTTATATCACTCTGCCCCTTTGTAAAATAATCTCAGACAAACCTGTTTTGAATAGTGTCTTACTACTTCAGACTGCAGTTCGGATGTTGTATGAAACTGATAGTTGAGTTCAAAAAATGCAAGCCTGGAAAAAAAAAACATATAAATGTACAAATGTGTGTGTATGTGTGTGTGTGTGTGTGTGTATGTGAAGGAAGGGAGAGAGGGAAGGAGGGAGGGAGGAAGGAAGGGGGGGGGAGGGAAGGGGGGAGGGAATTTTTAATTTTAAGGTTTTATTTTCTTTAGAATTTTTCTCCAAATCTTTCCTTCTAGTACATTTCCCCATAAAATTAGAAAAGCTCTTTTATATACATCTCTGCACACTGTGGTCAAAGAAAGCTCTAAAATATCTGATAAAAGCTATGGATCTTATCCTCAGAAAAGCCACCAATGTACACATATTTACAACTTAGAGGATTCAGAGACCCTTGGATCCCACTCATGTACATGAACTTGTATTTGTCAATTATGTCCTATCATGGCCCACACAGACAATATTTGACACACTGAGATAAATGTCTTCAAACCTATGTTCTTTAATTTGACTATTATCTAACTTTATCCAGACTTAGAGTTATCTCTTATTGGATTCATTGATTCTTACTAGTATTCTTAGTAACAGTTTCAGGTGCTGAAAAGGGCATTCTCATCTAAAGTCTCCGCTCAGACTCTGAGTCTCTGGTCAGATACTCTAATAGCTTCCATTAAGACTCATAATAAAATGTAAATTCCTGACTATAACATTTAAACTAATCCCTTCATTTCCCCTATCATGACATTCATTTTTTTCTAGTCACATATGCTTTGAAGAGTCTTGATCCCATAGGCCTTGAAGTCACATCTTTTAAGCACCACACCTTTGGGCACACACAGCTCCTTAGGAATTCTTCCCTAGGCCCGAGAGGCCTTATATAATGCACAAACATGCATGATCCCTGGCCCTGTTTCTTAAGGGTTACCTACATTATATTCCATTTAACAGCAAAAACCATATTGTGCCTTAAGATCTTCAATGTACTTTACACATTTTTCACTTATAAATTTTTAGATAAATGTAAAATGGACTTGATTTCATCAGTTTATAGATTTGAAAATTAAACATACTTAAAAACTACATCTTGTACATCTGTAAGGGTGGCACCAATACTCTTCAGCAAAAGATTTAAAGAATGAATTGCAATCAATCCTTCATGATGTTCTGAATCTTTAGCTGCTTCTTTACCCGAACTCAGTGAAACGCTTAAATGCAACTAATGAGATAAAGAGATAAACATGTAAATCAGTATCTTCATAATGAAAATATTAACTTTTAATATTCAATTTTATTTTAAATTCACTACACCATAAATAAAATTTCGAAGTTATCAGGACTATGCCAAAATTAATAAGTAAAAAGTTAAAAAAGATTTAGAAGCTAATATAGCCCTTTTTAAAATTTAAATTCAGCAATGTGAGATGATATGATATTTAATTCAATCTAATTCTTTTGGGAAATCTAGGAAAATATTAATTTTTATACATTTTTAAATGATAATAATCTAGAAGTTAAAGTTGTTGAAAATAAGTATCTCCACAAGTGAATGTTTCAACTATTAGAACTAAGCTAGCAGGATGAAGCCAGTTAAAAAGTATTTTTGTGCTATGTGCATATACATTCTGTATGCATAGTTGTACAATAACTTTCTTCAAGTATTCTGTAAGCAACTCATAGAAACTTTGAGTAAAGAACTTACACTTAGTTCCATTCAATGTTCAAATAATAAATCAAGATTATTTTATAAATTAAAACTTACACACTATAGTTAATACTGTATTGCATATTTGAAAGTTGCTAAGAAAATAAATCTTAAAAGTTCTCATCACACAATAAATAAATAAATTACAATACTATAGAGTGACAGATGGTAACATATTATGATGATCATTTCACAGTGTATACAAATATCAAATCATTACACTGTACACCTGAAATGAATTTAATGTTATGTGTCAATTAAAAGAAAAACTTATACACACATCATATACAAAATTTAGAAAACTGTTATTAAACACCTTAACACTAAGGTAATATAATGTCAGGTCAAGACATAAACATATAAACACATGCTGTGGGTGGTGCCACTATTGTTTCCACATGATAAAAATTTAAAAGAATTATTGCTTTGTTATTTATTTATATTTGCAATTGTGAAGCTACAGAATTTATAAACTATCAAAGAACATACTTTTAATACTATGTCTACCCAACAGACCCAGTAAATTTGCTCTTACCTGGATTATAATGGATAATAAAAATAACTTATTTTTCCCCTACCTTGATAGGAGATATATGAAAGTACTCATAGAGGCTGACTTGTGATGAGTCTACTAATGACTCTCTTTTATATTCTTCTTGGAAAACTTCTATATCTTTTTGAAAAAGTTCAACCTATAAAGGAACATAAAATATTAAAAACTTAAGGGACCTATTTTCATGAAGTATTTAAGCCAATAGCTCACACACTGCAGAACACTCCCCTATAGTATCCAGATTCAACATTATTCATAATTAGAAAGTTACTGCCTCAGTAGAGAAACTAATATTTTTATTGCTCACAAAGTTCTGCCTGTTACTCACAAACTGATAAGCATTTCTTCTATGTTTCCATCCAATCCATGAAAAGACGCTAAGCTTTTCCTCATGTGACTAGATTTTATTCTAAAAGGTCACTAATCCAATCCATCAACACTCTTAGAACTATTTACTTTTTAAAATACATTATCCACTTGTAGCTTTTTGCTTAATGTCTTACTGATATCTACAGAGTCCATTAATATAATCAAAAAGGGGGAAGGCACTGAAAATAATTTTGCACAGATTAATTAGTTTCATTCTTGATAATCAACACTACTTCTCTTCCAAACACAAACCTAAGTTACTTCTGTGTTGAGAAATGGCCCAACGTTCACATTTTAACCTATTAAGAAAAACATCAAAATGACTGACTTCTAGGATAACAATATAAGGAACTCTTTAGAACAGTTCCCCAGCGAAACTGGTGAAATTTATTTAAAAAAGCAAAAACCCAAACATTTAAGGCTTTGATGAATGGCCCTAAGGGTATACACAAATGAAACGTCTATTCAAGAAAATCTACAAAAATTTGGTTAGAAAAGTGAGTCTGTGGTCTCAATTTCCCCACCCAGCTCAATAAGCTAGAATTCCACTCTAGACTGGTACACCCAAGAACCCAGAGCTATCTCTCTCCCCAGACTCCAACTGGAGGGCTTTCTTCCAGGGAGGCACAGGATGTCAGCATTTCTCATCCTGCCCCCAGCTACCAGCTGCTAAATAATGGGGGAGGGAAGAGCTTCCTTCTTCTGCCCAGCCTCCATTCATGGAGCAAAGGTTCTACTTTGGTGTGACACCAATACTGGAATTCTGCTCACCCTTGCTCCACCCCAAGCTCTGGTTCAGAAGTTTTACCTGGAGAGAAATACAATTTAAAGCAGACAGTTCCTAATCTCTCCTCAAAGAAACTGACTTCATTTACAATAGTGTAAAGAAATTCAAGCCTAAGAAGTGCTCTAGAATAGCGATTTTCAATCTTTTTCATCTCCTGGCACACATAAACTAATTACTAAAATTCTGCAGCACACCAAAAAATATATTTTTTGCCCATCTGACAAAAAAATAGGTATAATTTTGATTCATTTATACTGGAGCACTGTTGTTGTATTGGCTGTTGTCATTTTTTATTTGAAAATCTAAGGGAAAAGAGGTCAGTGCCCCTGACTAAACAGTCAGGTATTGTATGTTTTAAAAATTCTTGTAGCTATTGTAAATTGTGCTGCTATGAACACAGGGGTGCATATGTTCTTTCTGATCGGTGTTTGGGTTTCTTAGGATATATTCCTAGAAGTGGGATCACTGGGTCAAACGGCAGTTCCATATTTAACTTCTTGATGAAGCTCCATACTGCTTTCCGTAGTGGCTGCCCCAGCCTGCATTCCCACGAGCAGTGTGCTAGAGTGCCCTTTCTCCACATCCTTGACAGTACTTGTCGTTTGTTGATGGCAGTCATTCTGACAGGTGTGAAGCGATACCTCATTGTGGTTTTAATTTGCATCTCTCTGATGATTAGTGACTTTGAACATTTTTTCATGTCTCTTGGCCATCTGTATGTCTACTTAGATCTTTTGCCCATTTTTTAATTGGATTGCTTGTCTTCCCTTTGTCAAGGTGTATAGCCCTAAGAGCCCATCAGTAGATGAGTGGATAAAAAAGCTGTGGGACATTCACACCATGGACTATGATGCAGCTATAAAAAAGAAGAATCTATTACTCTTTGGCACAGCATGGATGGAAATGGAGAGTATTATGCTAAGCGAAATAAGCCAGTCAGAGAAAGACAAGTCCCACATGATCTCACTCATATGTGGAATCTAATGAACAAAACAAACTGATGAACAAAATAGATCCAGAGACATAGAAGCATGGAACAGACTGAGGGATCTCAGAGGGAAGGCGGGAGAGGGTGGGGAGAGATTAACCAAAGAACCTAAATGCATGTATGCATAACCCATGGACACAGACAGCAGTGTGGGGAAGGCCTGAGGGGGAGTGAATGCAGGGTGGACGGGATCAGTGGGAGGAAGGAGGGGGGCATCTGCAACACTTTCAACAGTAAAGATAAATTAAAAAAAAAAAATTCTTGCAGCACACCGGTTGAAACTCGCTGTTCTAAATTATTAATCTAAACAAAAGTAACCCAGAAAAGTAAAACAGGGAAAACAGTGCTGTGAACATGACTGATTATCCTCTGCCTCCGCCTGACTTAAAAGCTTTCTCCTACTTGCTCTCAGTTTAAAAAGAACACTTTAACTCGTCTTGCTCCTGTATAGTCTTGCTTAAGACTATTCTTAACTTGTCTTCTATAATCTGAAAATGTGATTTCTACCAATGCACTCACCACAGCAGCATAATAAACATTATATTTTAAAAGTGAAACAAAACCATTTTAACACTTGTAAGAATTTATAAGAATATAATTTCTCTCAGTCCTCTTTCCCTAACCCTGCCCATCAGTGCTGTTACTGTTAAATCTTACCTCTGTTTTTTCAGTTACTTCAGCTTCTGTCATAAGTTCTGCTAAAGCATAGACAAACCCAAGATCTAACCTGAGATCCATTTCTTGGATCAACACTTTGAAGTACCTATATTACAAAGTAGAAAACATTAAAGAGACCATCAATTTACTGTATTAAGAAAATTAGATGAGAAAAAAAGTATTAAATATTAGAATGTTAAAACTTAGGACTTTCTAGAGGAATGTCATGGAAACAGTGTTCATAATAGCAACAAACTCAAGTATGAAAATGCCTATAGAGAAGAAATCGATAAGTAAACTGTGGTATACAGTCACATAACATTATTTATGTTTATGAATAAACTCTAGCAACATACCACTAAATGAATACATTTTAGTAAAAAGTTTAATAAAAAAAAAGCAAGTCCCAGAAGTATATGTACAGCTTCAAAAATTATTTTTTTAATGGGGAGGGGTAAAAAGGAAAACTAAGAAGCTTAATGTTTACATACTCATAATACAATAAGACTATAATTTAAAAAGCATGGGAATAGTCCTGGCTGGTGTGGCTCAGTTGGTTGGAGGGCTGTCCTGTGCACCGAAAGGTGGCAGGTTCGATTCTTGGTCAGGTCACATACCCAGGTTGTGTGTTCAATCCCTGGTTGGAGCATGAGCCCCAACAGATGTTTCTCTCTCTCTCCCTTCCTCTCTCTCTAATAAAAATAAAAAATAAAAAAAATCAATGAAATAGCATACACTCGGGTGAGGATCTAAAGAAAAAAAAAAAGCAAGGGAATAAAGACAGTTTGTCTTGGTGATAGGGTAGAGAACAAGACTGGATGATGACTGAATTTGAAAATACTGTTTTCTTTCTTGTTTCTAACAATATGCAATAATCATAGAGAACTTAAGAGAGAAAACAAATAATCAAAAAAGAAAATAATAAAATGCCCATAATTTAGAAATGACTGTTGTTAATACCTAGGCGTATTTCATTCAGAGCCTTCAGATTCTCCACAATTATAAAATAATTAATAGACTTTTTCGATGACCTTTATAATTTACTATTTTACACTTAAATCTTTGACTCACTTGAAATTTACTTTTTTAAAAGAGTACAAATAACTCACATATTTAAATCAAAACATTAAATAAACACACAAGAAATGTATTAATACACTTACTTAATACGTGATATCTGGGAATGCCCTGCAGATCTCATGACAATACTGACATCTGTAAAAGGCTTTGGTGCTGTAAAGGTTAATAAATATGATTAATGGCCATGATCCTTTAAACAAAAGAAAAGAATCATTTTCTTGCAATGTAATACACATCACAATGGCCAACTAAATTATTTATTAAATTGTGAGTACCAATTAAAATTACTAATACTTGCATGATCCATTACGATCTTAATGTCACACTCCAGGATTGTTTTTGTAAATTATTTATATTTACTCTAAGGATTACTAATCCTTTAAATTAGTCAGTTTAAACTCGAAGCAAGTATTAGAATCAACAGGGAAACTCTGTGAAAACACAGATTTCAGGATCTTGCCCTGGACTTCTAGGTGGAAGGCCTTGGGCATATACACTGGTCAAAAGGCTTCCAAGTAGCTCTGGCCTGTGTTGCTCAATGGTTAGAGCATTGGCCCGCTCACCTAAGGGTTGTGGGTTTGGTTACTGGTAAAGGGCACACTGGTCAAGGGCATGCAACTCAACTGCAGGTTCATTTCCCGGCCCCATTCAGGACATGTGCGGGAGGTAACCAATCAATGTGTCTCTCTCACATTGATGTTTCTCTCTCTCTCTCTCTCTCTCCCCCCTCCCCATCCCTTCCATTCTCTCTAAAAATCAACGGAAGGAAAAAAAAAAGCTTCCATGCAGATTATGAATACTCCCTTAGAGTCAGTGATATAGAGGTGGGTGTGGAAACAAAAGGAGAGGAAAGGGAAGCAGGATAGTGGGAAGTTAAGAGAAAGTGAGGGGAAGAGGAGGGTGGAAGAAAGGACTTATCAGTCTTTCTAATCTGCAGAGGACGGGATAGTTTCCGTGGTTAGAAAACAGTCTGAATTTGAACTTCCTCACAATTTAGTCAAAGGTTCCAGTGGCTTTTAAATCAGAGGTTTAAAATTTGTAATTTTTTAAAATTAACATTTCTAAAAATGTAAATATATATTTCTAATTAATCTTTTCTTCAGCATTCAATCAGAATTTTGTTGAAGTTAGCTGAGTAAAATGGTTTAATTTCATATTTTTATAGTAAAACAAACCAAACAGCTAATACAACCATTTTTATAGCAATCTAAAGATATAAACAAACCTGAATCCATGGTGACTGACTTGGGAGGTTTAACAGGATAAAATACAAATGGAAATACAGCACCATGTATCTGGTTTTGGATCTAAAACAAGAACAAAAACTGGTCAGTATACTCATATGTTAATTACAGAACCTGACTGGAATAACAAGATTTAAGTAGAAGGAATCAAAAAGTCTAGTCCCACAGTGAAATGGAAGTGCTAAAACAGATCATGGGAATACATTAGTTTACTGCTATGTCTGTTTAGAATATAATTTGACTATCTTTTCAGACTCACCTGTATTCTGTAAATTTGAATTCTAACTGATGATTGATGTGCAGATGTGTTATATTCCACTTTTAATGCTGGCAGATAATTCCTTCGTATAGCTATTACATGTGGTTGCAGAATTTTCATGTTAGTGCCACTAGGTGTAAAGCAAACCTGAAAAATACGCCAGCCCCCAAAACACACAGAATTTCTCTTTACTCATAATTGTTAAAATTAGAAATTTGTACCAAAATTTTTAAAATATTAATGAAAATACTAGGCTAAATATTTGATTAGGTTTAGATTGAGATTTTTATAGCCCATATCCACACAATTCCCAAAAACATTCAGAAATTCCTTACAGCTTGGTTATATTGCTTTTTATGTAATTTTACTAAAATTTACCCAAAAAGTAATAAAAGATAAAATAATCTTAGAAATAAAATAAATAAAAAATTAAAAGTTACTGGTTTGTTAACCAAGTAATAGATCATTAGTATTGCAAGAGAAAGTCTGAGTCTTTACTACAGGTAATCATTCCTTTAAAATATTTTATATAAAGTATGTATGACAGAATTTATTGTTTTGTAAGGAAATACAAAAAATTTACCAGTGATTAATCTAATTACAACAGTAAAAATTAAAACTTCATATTAGTACTTAAAAACATTACCGGAATGTTAGTGTCCAACTCGATAACCTTATCTTCTGCAGGTGAAGATTCAGTATATTCTTTAAATTCTTTCTCTAACTTCTCGGTGTGCTTTACACTCATTGGCTTCCATCTTGCCTTCTTCTTGGGCTTTGTCTCCCAAACCACATCAGAACTTAAATATGAAAGCAAAAATCATGGTACTAATTTATACACATTTTCATTTTAACTGGTTTATTACATGAATTACAAAACCTTAAATAAAAATTTTGCAATGGTCTCAATTATAAGCAAGCACATTACAAGTTTAAAAACATAAATTCATTCAACCAATCCTATTAAAATCCTACTTAGGCACCACTGTGGGTAGTAGTGAACATCTCAAATGTTCTTCAGCTTCATTTTAGATGAAGAGTGATAGACAAAACATCATGAACACTGTAAATTAGCATATCTTAACATATTAGGAGATGAAATGCTTTTGAAAGAAGACAAAGTAGGAAAGGCAAGGTGGATATGGAGTATTGGGATATGCAATGTGGTGGGGTTGCAGTAGTGAAATGGAGCGGTCAACAGGGGTGTCACAGAAGTGAGATTTCAGTAACTTGAAAGGAGATTAGGGAGGTTATCCAGAAGACAAAGGGAAAGATTTCAGGTAGAAGAGCCAGTCAGAGCAAGGGCTCCAAAGCAGAGCCCACGTGGAGTGTAGGAAGAGGGGCAAGGAGGCTGCACGCCTGGGACACGTTAAGAGTAGAAGGTGAGGTAGACGGCGAGAGGCCCATAATGGGAAAGCCTTGTAGGATACTGTCAAGGCTCTGAGTTTTATTCTGAGATGAAGAACCACTGAAAGGTTATGAGATGATCAGCGACACGATCTGACTTAAGCTTTGTTAGGAATACAGGGCTGGGATGGGGGGGAGAGAGGCGGGAATAATGGCTAGACGCAGAGAAACCTGTTAGGCATTTAAGGTAGTAAGCGGGGAGAGAATGGTGATGGTTCTGCCTTAGGAGGTAGTGAAAAGTCAGATCCTACGTGTCTTGAAGGTAGAGCCAGCACAGAACTTCTAGATGGATGAGATGTGGGGTGTGAGATAAAGACATGAATGAAGATGGTTCCAAAGTCTTTGGCCTGAGCAGCTAGGATGTATTTGTCATTAACTTCAATGGGGAGGCAGGTCTTGGCAGAAGATCAGGAATTGGGTTTTAAACATATAAAGTATAAGAAGTCTCTTAGGTATCTGAGTAGAAATTTTGTGTAGGCAACTGGATATACAAGCCTGGAGTTCGGGGGGTGGAAATCTGGCTGAAGATGTATTTCTAGAAAATGCTGGCAAATATGTGATATCTGAAATCATAAAACTGAAACAGAGAAGAGGAGAGGACTAAGGTCTGAGAGCCTTGGGACACCTAATATTAAGCAGTGGAGAAGACAAGGAACCAACAAATGCGACCCAGAATGTGGGCATGGAAAGAAAAATCAAGATGGTGAGGAATCGTGGAGGTCAAGTCAAAGAAGGGATCTGTGTTAAATGTTCTGAACTTAAGCAACGGGGGTGCTGGTAATTGCGCACTGGACCTGGCAACACACAGGTCTCTAGGGTGATCTTGACAACACCAGTTTCATGGTATATTGAGAATGGTTTAAAAAAAAATGGGTAAAAAAGAATGGACACAGTGAATATATTTAACTCCTTTGTGACGGACAACACTTTTGGGCAGTTTGGCTATAAAGGGAAGCAACAAAACAGACAGTAGATAGCAGGGAAAGTAGGCCCAAGAGAATTTCTTTTTTAAGTTGAGAGAAATAACAATTCAAAAGAGATTCAGAAATTGTTGATATAGGGGAAAGAAAGGGGGGGGGGAGAGGGAAAGAGAAAGAAGGGAGGGAGGGAAGGGAGGGGAGGGGAGGGGAGGAAGGAAGGAAGGAAGGAAGGAAGGATTGATTGCTGGATCAGGGTCTCAAGAGGTAAGAGGGAACAGAATACAATGCAAAAGCAGAAGAATTTGTTTAAATATGTGAACATGCCCAGCTGGGCGTGGCTCAGCAGTTGAGCGTCGACCTGGGATCCAGGCGATCGGGGTTCGATTCCCGGTCAGGGCACATGCCCGGGTTGCAGGCTCTATCAGTGACTCTCTCATCATTGATGCTTCTATCTCTCTCTCTCCCTCTCCTTTCCTTTCTCTGAAATCAATACAGATATATTTAAAAAAATAACTAACTAACTAACTAAATAAATATGTGAACATGATGTAGCTATGATAACTGCAAGGAAGTATGTCAGCACAGCACGCCGGTAATGAATGCTGGGGAGTAGGAAGCTGATACTGGGGGTGGGTCTTTGAAAGTTCCTTTTTGATTGCTTCAGTTTTCTCGGTGAAATGGGATGCAAGGCAATGAATGGAGAGAGGGGTTTAAAAAGAGACAGCATGTGAAACAATCTAGGAGAATGAGAGAGTGAATGGAACAAATCTAATTCACCGAAAAATTGCTAAAATAATTAAATATAGAATTTAAAAATCTATCCACATTCTAAAGTTACTTTACACTTTCTATTTTAGTATGTCAGTTATTTAATTTTACTTAAGTCCTCTATTTGTTTATTCCTTCCAAAATTTATATTCACTTAATTTTAAAAAAGGTAGGAACTATGTATTATTTCCACCTGCATTCATACCATAGCATAGGACATAGCCCATAACAGATTTAACAGGCTTAAAATCTGTTGTCTATTTGACATTTTTGTTTAAATAATAAACACATTTTTAAAGAACAATAAATATTTTTAAGAAACTAGTTTTTAATATTCCTTTTAAAATGGATCCCTTTCAATGAAGAGTCAGGAACGTTTCTAGAAGCATTTACAGAAAAAAACAAATTTAAATCTGTATTATATATCATATATATACACACACATACAGACATACATTTATTTATTTAAGAGTTTAAGTTAAAGGACTGAAACTACATTATCCTGGTTATATCGACTGGAATCCAGAAATGTTCTCAAATCAGGCACTAATAGGCATAAATTAATTTTACTTTAAGTGTTTATGAATAGGAATATTAAGGGCATAGAGAAAGAAAAGAGTTTTACTAGTGGTGACTTATATGGGGAATAATATAGTATTACCTTATTAGATCTTAAAGTGCAAAGGTCAAATTAGAATGTAATTATCTTTATTCCTTGAACAACTATTTAAGGAGCATCTACAATGTACCCTGCATTGTGGTAGGATGACCTTATAACATGTTAAATAAAGTATACTTTTGATAAGTTGAATAAATATAACTTTTTAGAGAGATGAGAGAATGAACATAAAGAGGGATTTATAAATTAGATTTTTTATATATCTTTATCTCAAAGGGAAAAGAACTTTCACAAGCATTTTTAAATCAGCATTACCTTAGTATCAATGGCTAATCCAAAGAAGTTACAAACTAAATTATTTTAGATTGTACAATCACCATTCTTGATGATAAAAAACTCATCATTTATATTTATCCAAATTTTAATGCGTCTAACCTTGTAATGCCAATATAGGCTACTTCTTGCTTTGTGTAATTGTTGACGAGAGAAAGTCCAACATCTTGTAATGCCAACACAATTTCTTGCTCTGCTAATTCTGCTTTCTCATTTTCATATGTCACTTTAAATACCTTTGGATCTTCAGTGAATAAAATAATGCGTTGTAAGCCTTCAAAGAATGAAACTAAATAAACAGTCTTTTTCCCCAAATTTATAGCTGTCATCATATCCTAAAATAAAACCACCAAAAAATAAAAAATTAAGAGTTTGGTACCAACCAGCATGAAATCTAGAATTCACATTTAAAAAATGAGAAGAATAATGGCACTTCCTTCATAGGGTCGAATAAGCTAAATGAATTAAAGTATGTGTAACATTGGAAATTTACATAATTCGAATCATTTTATATTAGCTTCTGCTATGATTATTATAAAGTTATTAGTTAGGAAGACACATCAATTATTCTTTTATTTACTATCTTGATACAATCTAATTAAATAGTCTTCCTGTGTAGGCTTATCAATAACACAGAGTATTGTTTTCTCGCTCCTTTATTCTAAGACTAACCAATGTGTTGTGTTACGTTTTCAGTCAAAAATTCATATTTCCTTACAGAGATGAATTAAGTAGGATAAAGCATATCTGACATCTCAATTCATGCTCTACAAAACACGGATATTCACCATAGGTGAATAATTCTGCAGGAAGTCCTTATAGATAAGCATTGTGCTGATATCAGGGTCTTGAGGTTCAATGGCAAGATAAATATAGCAAATTCTAATAATTAACAGTCATCCATGGATTTCTAGTTAAGTAAATATTCTGATTAAGAAGAAATTTTAATATACAGTACACATTCATGTTATAATCCACTGAAATTAAATACTGGAGTTATTACCATAAAATCAATATCTAGGAACAGTTATGTTACCTATAATTCTTTCTAATATAAGATTACAGCAGTAAAACTACACTGAGAAATAAGAATAATTTATTTTCAAGTATTTCTAAAGTCTTTCTAATATTTTGTAGTGGATTTCAGATTTAGCTTTATAAAATTCAACTATCATTATGACATAAATATGCAAAAGTACTAACCAACAGATCAAATAAAAAAGACATTGGAACTGGGGTCAAATTAAGACGTATCTTAAAAGACAAATAAAATTTTAACGAAACAATTTCTGAAAGCCATTGAAAATGTTACTGGAAAATATTTATGTGTAACTTTATCATTGTGAAAAAAATCAGTAATAGCTTGCTTTAGTTAGAAGATCCCTAGATGTACCTCACAGAAGTGAAAATGACCCAAGACGACCATCAATGAAGAGTGTATCTGTTTGAGGTCAAGGCTGAAAGCACCTCCCTAAGCACAATTTACCTTTATAACATAATGGAAGCAAATAATGATGTAGACGAAATAAGACTACTTCTAGTTTTAAACATTTTTGGTTAAGTTACAGTTTGAATACGGCTTTTAAATTCTTTGGCAGTTTCTTTTAGAAGTGTACACATAAGACAAGACTTAAAACTAGCAAGGCTGAAAAAGAATACTGTTAAAAACAACAAAGCAAGCTGCTGAGAACACCATGGTAATCAGTCCAATACATACATCCTTCTGCGTCACTTCCCCCTGGTTCTTTCCACAGCTCCACTTCAGCTTCCGAGAGCCCACTGGATCGGCCCAGGTATAAAGTACTGCTTTTCCAGGAGGGAGAGAATCTTCTATTTCACTGAGAGAACTGACACAAACAGTAAAAACATTAACAGCATTAAATTAAGTGCAAGTATAACAATAAAGAACCCAAAATAATACTTCATTCATTCTAAGTCCATTAATTTAGAGATTTATAATAGCTCTGATTAAAATTAGACTGGCCCGGCCGGGCGTGGCTCAGCGGTTGAGCATTGACCGAGGATCAGGCGATCGTGGGTTCGATTCCCCAGCAGGGCACATGCCCGGGTTGTGGGCTCGATCCCCAGTCGGGGGTGTGCAGGAGGCAGCCGATCAATGACTCTCTCATCACTGATGTTTCTCTCTCTCTCTCTCCCTTTCCTTTCCTCTCTCTCAAATCAATAAAGATACAATAAATAAATAATATAATAAAATAAAAGTAGACTGGAAGTTTTTCCTTATACAACGGAAAAGAGGTTTTCTAAGAAAATAATGTCCTGCATAGGAAATAAAGGTCTTCAAGTCTTTCAAACTACTTTTTCAACTTTTGTGTTAATACAAATTAGTTATGAAAGAAAATTATTTCAATTACTTTATTTTTGTCTATCTTACTGAATCTGACATAATTTAACTTAGTTGGTAACCCTTTCCTAAGTATTGGTTTGGTCTGGCTAAACAATACAGCTCAATGAATTTTTAAAGTAATAAGATACAGAATTATAAGAAATTATAAGAAATTCAGTCAACTCACAAAATGATTCCCAGGATAAAAAAAAAAAAAAATTGGAGAAGTTACAAAGAAATAATAAAATATAACTTTCGCGAACTGAAAAAGTTGATCTTCCAGATTAAAAGACTTCATTGGGTGTCAGACAAAACTTGTAACAACAGAATACCATCCTAGACATATCTTTGTAAAATATTTAAATTTTAAGAAAACAGTCTATAAACATCTAGGAAAATTAAAGTTACCCACAAAGTAACTAAAATAAGATGGGTTTCACACTTTTCTATAATACTGAATGCCAGAAAACAATGGAGCAATTTTAAGGAAAAAGGTTAAAACTTAAAATGTTATGTCAAATTGTCATTAATTTGCAGAATGAGATAGTTTCAAATAGCAATAGCATAACATATTATCCACAAAGCCTTACTGAAAAACTAACTCAAAGACTTTTTTCCAACCAAGCCAGAGATGATTCAAAACAAAAATTTGGGAACTGAGATGTAGAAATAGTAAGCAACTATACCAGTCAAAAAATCAACTTGTTAATATGTTATAAATCAATACAAATGCCCCCCAAAACCTTGGATAAACATATATTTGAAAAACTAACCATTTTATATTAACCTGGGTCAAAATCCCAAATTACATCTATAAGAAACCAGACGTTTGTAAAAAAAATAACAAAAACCAAAAAAACCCAAAATGTTCCAAATTTTTCATGGGTAAGTTAGCACTCTCAAAATTTAAAAGGCATCAAAATCTTCAAGAACAAAAAAGTAATTATCTAGAACAGAAACACAATGTGTATTTTCCAAACATCACTGGAAGAAAATAACCCATATTACAAAAAAAATATGGCAATGAATCATATATTAGTTGTTATAGGGATTACAAATGGGTTAAAGATCTTTATTAAAAAATAAACAGTGTCTAAGTTTATAAATTTATAAATAGAATTCTGAATAATAGTATTCAGTTGATAGCGACTCTAAATAATGGAATATCATGCAGTCATTAAAAATTGTTTCAGAAACAAATTTACATCCTCACAATAACTGTTAAAAACAAGAGATTCAGAAAGATAGGCAGAGAGAAGTAAAATGCTGTGAAAAGAAATGCATCATATGTCGGCAATGTTGGCATTCCAGAAATTATAGTTTTCTCACAGTTTTTCTATAGAATTAAAAAAATTTGGCAGCTAATATTTTTATATGCAGGAAACAATTAACAACCATATTAACAACAAAAATGCTAAGGGAAGGAAAACCAGAGGAGATAAAACACCTACATTTCTTATATTTTTCATGAAAAAATACCAATGTAAATATGTTGAGATGATAAAATAAAAACTAATCATAATCCTCAGAATGTTATCTTTGTGTATGTACAAGTCCCAGACTCACAAGAAAATGGTAATACAATGTGCCAAGTGCCTTAATTTACACATACCAAGGTGCAATAGGTGTTTTAGAAAAGGTGGCGATGGAAGGGCTCAGATGGAAGTGCAGTTTTTCTAGAAGAAATCAACACCTTATAAGGTAAAAACACATGGAAGGACCCAGAGCATTCAGGAAACAAAGACTTCAGTTGGTCTTAAGTACAGGTTAAGAGTTATGCAACAGAAAGAGAAATATTTAGTAAGGTAGGCTGGAAACATACTATTTTATTTTAAAAGAAATGAAGTCACTGAACTTTAAACAGGAAAGAGAGATGATTATACTTAGTATTTTTGAAAACCTACCTCTAGTGGCAAACAGAGGATTTACTAGAGATAAGGCCAGAGATAAAAATCAAAAATCTACTCAAATAGGTAAGAACTGCTAGGAGCCTGAAACAACAGGAGATTAAAGGAGATGATGTGAAAAAAAATAAAGAGTTTAACCCGTTGGTGTGTGAGGCAGGACAAACCTAGGATGACAGGAGTAACTGACACTGCCATTCACGAAGGGTATGGAAGAGATTTTGCAGCACAAATGAGATCAGCTTTGAATCACTTGAGGTTCTTGTGTGCTACTTAGGAGTAGGTGGCAGCCTGAAACTCAAGAGAAGTCTATGCTGAAGTAAAGACTTGGAGAGCACTGATACCTAGGACTCAATTCAATCAGATCCTTGATTTAATAACTACTTTAAATAATTCTAAATCCAAATCCAGTGTTCATGCTTGCAGATTATAATAAACTGCTAATTTTATAAATTTCCATTAAGACTGTAATTTTTTTGTTTCAGAATTTCAACACAAGATCATATTCTAGTTACTCCCTTATCCCTTACTTTTACAATTACAACAATCTAAAAACTTCTAAAAACTTTATATATGAATTGTACTATTAAAAAATTGCTGCCCTAGCCGGTTTGGCTCAGTGGTTAGAGAGTCGACCAGGGGACTGAGGGGTCCTGGGTTAATTCCGGCCAATGGCATGTATCTCAGTTGCAGGCTCGATCTCCTGCCCTGCTCAGGGCGCGTGCAGTAGACAACCAATCTATGTGTCTCTCTCACATCAACGTTTCTCTCCCCCCTCCCACTCTCTCTGAAAAGCAATGGAAAAAATATCCTCAGGTGAGAATTTAAAAAAAAAAAAAAAAGCAAGGTCAAGGCCAAGAAAAGACTGAGCTGCCTGACCCTCAGCTAGGCTCAACCACATGTCAGAAATTAAGCTATGACATACTACATCATCAGTAGTATATAAAGAATTAATTTAGCTCCTATGTATTTATGATGTTACCAGCTATGCATCACCTTTGAGAGAACTGAGAAAATAATCACTTAAGTCATTTTTTGACAGTCTTATTCTGTGAATGCTATTTGGGAACGATTATTCGAGGTACATGGATTGAAGGGCAATTGAGAAATCACTTCTATTTGTTTCTGTCAGTTTTAATCAACCAATTTATTATTTTTATAATATAGATTATCATAAAAAATAGGCTTTCCTCTCCCTCAGCATCTTCCAGATGAGAGAACTGATGGACAAATAGGAGTTCTAGGTATTTGCCAGCCTTGAGGGCCTCACTCAATGTCCATTTAATCAATGATTAGAAGTGTCATTTAGCGGTGGAAGGAAAGCATCAGTGCACTGATAAATGTGGGCCCACTAATAAGTGACAGATGAAAGCAAACTAAAAAGAGCAGACAAAATAATTTCAAGACAGCCCAGGACCCATAAGTACAGGAATATAAAGTTACATAAACTGTAGAGTTTCTACAAAGATATGACATCACAGTAAATGAAACAAATGATGTTAGTAGTAGTCCTGAAATATCAAGATAAAAATATAGTCTTTAGGGAAGTTTAAAAATGTAGCAGTCCTTTCCCACACACCTCAGCAAGATGGTATGTATTGTTTGGAAAAACAAAAACAAAAAAACTAAAGTTTCAATATTTATGTTATCTTCATTAAATATATAAAAAATTTGAAAAACAGACAAAATTCTTATGATAAACTCTGACATTTTTCTCACAGGATCCCACAACAATCAAGCTTCTGCTATACTTGTTTCAGTTCTTGCATTTTTCTTTTTCTGAGGATTTTAAAGTAAATTAAAAGAAGACACATACATGTCCAACAGACATATGAAAGATGATCATTATCACTAATCATCAGGAAAATGAAAATAAAAATCACAATATCACTTTACACCTGTTAGAATGGCTATTATAAATAAATCAAAACAAAACAAAACAAAAAACAAGAAAATAAATAATTATTGACAAGGCTGTGGAGAGAAAAATATACCCTGTGTACTGCTCAGTGGGAATGTAACTTGGTATAGACACTATAGAAAACAGTATGGACGTTCTCAAAAAATTAAAAATGAAACTACTACCATATGATTCAGCAATTCCAGTTCTAGGTATTTATAAAAATAAAAATAAAGTGAAAACACTAACTCAAAAAGATATATGTGACCCTATGTTCACTGCCACATTATATACAATTGCCTAGATCTGGAAACAATCTAAGTGCCCAATGATGAAGAATGGATAAACAAAATGTTGGTATATGGATACAATGAAATATTATTCAGTCATAAAACAAAAGAAAATCTTGTCATATGAGACAACATGGATGGACCTCAAGGGCATTATGATAAGTGAAGTAAGTCAAAGAAAGACAAATGCCATATGATCTCACTTATATGTGAAATCTAAAAACAAAACAAAACACAAAACAAAACAGAAAACAAACAAACAAAACCCAAACTTATAGATACAGAGAACAGATGGGTGGCTCTCGGAGGCAGGGTTGGGGGGTAGACAAAATGGGTGAAGGTGGTCAAAAAGTACAAGCTTCCAATTATAAAATAAATAAGTCACGGGGATGTAATGTACAGTATGGTGACTATAGTTAGTAATACTGTATTTTCTTTCACTGCTGAGAGAGTAAATCTTAAAAGTTTTCATCACAAGAAAAAAAAATTGTAACTTTGTATGGTGATGGATGTTAACAAGATTTGTGGTGATCTTCTGCCATATATACAAGTATCAAATCATTATGTTGTATACCTGAAACTGATACATTACATATCAATTTAATAAAAGTATAGATATGAAGTCAGTTTTACCCCTACATACTTCAGTATACATTTTGTTAAAAAAGAGAACACTGTCTTATATAGCCCAAATGCCACTGTCAGTGTCTTAAGAAATCATAAAGTCAGTGTCTCATCACTTAGACTTTGCTCAAATCAGGGGACACTGTATTTGTGATAATCTTACCTTTGCTTATATTCAATAATGTCATTCTTGGTATGATTTATTAACAGGAATGTAGCTGCTCCATCATGATAATCTGAAAATGTAATAACTGTAGAATGCTCTGCCAAATTAACTTCTGCTATAATACCTCCCAGCTAGAAAAAAGGAAAAGAAAATATTCTCTAATGTGATCATTTCCCAAAGAATATTAACTAACAACATTTAATAATAAAACTATTTGTAACATATTTTTTTTAATTTTATACAGCATGTCTGGGAAACAATGCTCTCAATTATTATGTATAGATGAGTCAAATTCCAGGTGTATATTCTAGGCACTTCAACTAACTTTCTGTATAATGATTAAATTGTTTCATGACTGTTTCCCTTCACAAAAAGAAATCTTTGTTCATTTTTGGTGGAAGGAAAAAAATCATGAGAAGATTATTTGATACAAAAAGAATTAAATACTAGTAACATTAGCTTCTCTAATCTCTCTCTCTCTCTCTCTCTCTCTCTCACACACACACACACACACACACACACACACACACACACAAATTACCTCATTATCCAGACGCAATAAAATACAATTTTCTTGCTTGTTCAAATGTATCTTTTTGGGAGGGCCTTCACTTCTTTCAACTTGAATAAGAAGTTTGTTTGAAGCATCCTGAGGCCAAAAGGGGATACACTAAAACATAGATTACATACATTTATTTTTTTGAAGCAGGTTGCATCATAAAGACCTTTATCATTTTAATTAACCCATTAGAGTAGACTTAAAATAAAATTACAAAAAATCTCTTTCAACAATGCTCTGGTTATTGGGTTGTTCACCTAAACAGCTAAAATTATCTAAGTATTAGAGATGGGTTGCCAGTTGTGAGCAACAGGAATACAAGCAGTAATGGGTAGTAAGTTGAAAAGCTTTAATAAGCAGAGATATTAATATGGTCCAGATCTACAGCAGAATTACAAAATCAGCAAGTAAGCTGTGCAGAGAGCTGGGAAGCAAGTGACTGGTTTAAAACAAGGGTACATTCAGTGACTAAAAATCACAGTCAGGTTGTGGGCATCACTTGGTAATTAAGCAGTAATCAAAGTACACACAAATGCTGACTCCAGACACGTGCTAAATCCAGAGTCAGGGAAGTCAAATAAGGGTAAAAAAGTAAAAGATATATTCAGAGGAGGAAATAGGCTCAAAAACTTAAAAACAACCTGGACATCAGTGATCTGGAAACCAAACTAAAAGAACAGGAGACAGTCGGTGTGCCCAGAGAGAAGACAACAAAGGGCTCTGGGCAGAAAAGAGCTAAAAGAACAGGATGGAGAAGCAAACCTGTCTGTAGGCCCTGGTCGGGCTGGAGACTTCACGTATCTCAGCGAGACTGTTCATGTGT
This sequence comes from Miniopterus schreibersii, assembly GCF_964146895.1. NCBI lineage: Eukaryota > Metazoa > Chordata > Mammalia > Chiroptera > Miniopteridae > Miniopterus > Miniopterus schreibersii. The sequence goes on from NC_138111.1 coordinate 35,247,176, forward strand.
GATGCCTGATTACCACATGGCCCGGGACAATGTAGCAGAGCTGACATGTTAGAGTCAGTTTTATTCAACCATAAAAGGTGATAAACAGAACTAGACATGGAACATAGTTAAGGCTGCAAGAGGCTTAAGAAGGTTCCCCTCGGAGTTTCTTGCAACCTCGCAGAAACTTACCTGGATGTGTCAAAAGAGCAGCAATACTAAGCCAAGTGTACTTCCCACGAGTAACTGATGTGCTCTCTGAACATCCCCTAGCCTGCTATCTTCTGGTAGCCTTGCCTTAACAATATATGTTTTTATGTTCAGTAAGATACACTGTATATCTTTTTAAAATATTATGTGTTTCATCCCTTGAACTAGAGAAAGTAGGAAAGTACTTGTCTTTTGTACTGGGAAAATAGAGATACAGATAAGTTTAACAAATCTACATAGGTAATAATCATGAATATAAATCTTAAGGTAAGGCTGGCCACAATAAGCCAAAATTAAAATGCAGAACTTTTAAACTAGCAAAGAGAAGATATCATGGGGATGTAAAGTACAGTATAGGGAATATAGTCAATAATATTCTAATAACTAGGTATGGTGCTGGATGGGTGTGGGACTTACTGGGGTGATTACTTACTAAGTTATGTAATGTCTGGTCACTGGGGTGTACATCTGAAACTAATATAATGATGTGTGTCAACTGTAATTGAAAATAAAAGATGATTTTAAAAGAACCAACCAAACAAAAAAGAAAAGATATCTTAAGAAAGATTGAAATTGAAAATAAAATAGAGAGTAAGATAAAAAATAAGTTGTTATGCAGTTGTAATTGCAATTAATGGAAATATAAACTACCTGCTGAAGGACAGAGGCTATAGGTTAGGTTTTTAAAAAGATAAGGCCCAATAATGTTATTAGCAATAGACACATAAATCAAGGCATAGAAATGTTGTAAATAAAAGTATGGGAAAAGATATACTTAGAAAATCTATAAAGCTAAGCAAAGCTGCAGTTGTAATCTTAGCAACTAGATATATAGAGAGCTCTACATCCAACAAACCAAGAATACATAGGCTTAGAGCACATATGGAACATTTGCAAAAATAAATGTTCATTCAACGAATATTTATTGAGAGCATATTATGTTTAATCACCATTCAAAACCCTCCAACAGCTCTCCATTTCACTCAAAGCAAAAACTAAAATCCTTGCAGTGGCTCAGAAAGTTCTGCATGATTACCCTTCATCATTATACCTTCTTCTCGGTTACTTTTCCTCCTTCCATTAATACTGGCCACTTCGGCTATCCCTCAAACATGCCAAATATTCTCCTACCGTAGGGCACCTACCCTGGCTGTTGTTTCTGTCTCTAATGCTCTTTGCCAGATATCCACATTGCTGAGGTGCCCAGCTTCTGGCTAAAAAGCTGTGTGTCATTTTTCAGGTTAGAGCACAGTCAATTACGAAGGCTACTTTACCTGGCAGGCCTCACAGGGAAAAGCTGTCCTCCCCATACCAGCCTAGGTGTGCACCCAGCACAGTGCATTGTCAAGGGCTCAGCCCTACCTCCAGCCAGGCTCTTACAGGTATCTGCATTCCTGCCCCAGGCACCTTTATTCAGAGACCTTTTATAGGGCCTTCCTCAGGAACCTCTGCAAAGCCTCTTTATCAAGGTGAGAGGGGAAACCTTGAAGACACTTACTCTCTACTCTGACTCAGTGCTTCTCCACTCCTAGCCTTTTCCTCATGTTTCCCCATCCCCCAGGCCCATGAAACTGTAAGAGCCTTTTGTTCAGGCTCCCCCGACACAACCCCGTCTGTGCTGATCCACCTGACCGCTGACCAATGCTGTTCCATAGGAAAAATGGAACAGGGGGAGTTGGGGCTTTCTCCAGTTTAGCTTCTTGCTTATACTATCTCAGTAAAGTGATTAAAGGCTTGATTGTTATATTCATTTTGGTTTGTTGTCTTTATGAACTACTCCAATACCAGGCAGCTAAGCTTCAGCTCAGCTGAGCTCCTGACAATTGCCACCTCTCACATTTCCTCCAAGTCTGTTCAAATGTGACCTCAACGAGTCCTATCCTTGACCATCTTATGTAATTTATAGCTCACCCCTTGCTTGTTATAACTCTTAATACTCCTTTACCTGTCTTATTTCCTTTCCCCCAATATATCTGTCATCTGTAAACATATTATATATTTTACTAATTGATCATGGTATTATTAATTTAATGTTTCCCTACATCTCCACTGAAATATAAAATACATGAGGCCAGAGACTTGTGGTTTTGTTAACAGATGTAACTATGGCAAAGCACACAGAAGTACACAGTAAGTATATGCTGAAAGAATGAATTAACAGGCAGACTTGAAAAAAGTGGAGCTTCTGGAAATGAGAAATATAATTATTCAAATAAAAAACTGAGTTGAAGGCTTAAATAGTAGTTTAGACACAGTAAAAGTAAAAAATTATGGAAAATATATATGTAGAATGTATCCAGATTGCAGCACAGAGTTATACATTTGGAAAATATGAAAAAGATATTAAGAGAGATAGAGTATAGAATATACAAGTCTAGAATATGTCTGATTAAAGGCTCAGAAGGAGAAAATGGAAGAACAGGGGAGAGACAATATTAAAGAGACAATAGTTGCAAATTTTACAGAAAGTATGAAAAATCACTAACCCACATATCTAGCAGTAAGGCATCTCGAGCAGGATATATAAAAGGAACCTACATGTAGATAAGCAGTAGCATGACTGTAGAACAGCAAACATGAAGAGAAGACTGAAGGCAGCTAAGGAAGAAGAAAGATGACCTCCAAAGAAATGACAGAACCACGGCCAAATTTTCAACAAAAATGGAAGCCAAACACCAGTGGAGTAAAATATACAATATGCTGAGAAAAACAGAATTCATTATCAAGAAAAAGTATCATAAAAGAAAGATGATGGTAAAAGTGTATGGATAAACATACACTGATGGAATTTTCCTCCAAAACCAGAACTAAAGGAAATTCTCAAGGATATAGGTCAAGAAGAGTGATTCCAGAAGGATGGCTTAAAAGCAAGAACAGTGAATAAAAACAGGAAACATTTCTCTTATAATCCTAACATATCTACAATAAAATTTCTTTAAAAGTAAAATATTCTATCAACCTCAGGCAGTCCTTCAGAAAGCTCTTATCTAGAGGTTTAATAGCTAAAGGTGCCCAGCCAGGTGTGGCTCAGCGGTTGAGCATCGACCTGGATCCAGGCAATTGGGGTTGAATTCCTGGTTAGGGCACATGCCCGGGTTGCGGGATCAACCAATGACTCTCTCATCATTGATGTTTCTCTCTCTCGCTCTCCCTCTCCCTTCCTCTCTCTGAAATTAATAAAGATCTATTTAAAAAAAAAAATAGCTAAAGATGGAGTAAAAGAAATATTTTACTCCTAAGTCACTACCATCTTCTTAAAATAATGGCTTAGTCTATTATTTAAAGGCATTCCTAATAGCTTCCTGAAGAGAATAAATAATTTCCTTTGCTTTCCTGCATTTATACCTTATCTAGTCTTCTACTGCTCTATTTGACCCCATTTGGTTAATAACTGCTAAATGTTTACCTCCCTTATCAAGAAATGTATCCCTCAATGGCAAGGTTTGGATTTTAATAAAGTATCTAGTGCTTGGTACAAATAATAAATGTTCATGGAACTGAAACAAAATTAGGGGGATGGAAAGTTAAAACATTACATAGTAATTTCAGTTACCTAGCTTCAAGGGAAAATAAAAATCCAAAGAGCTACTTTACTGAAATTCATCTACCCACCTGCTCCAAATCAAGAGAGAGCCATTTATCATTTCCCTCTTCAGCCACTAAAATACGACACTTGCTTTTGTTTTCGATCACATAAAAAGGGGTAAATGTCACAATTCTGGTAATGTTAAAACTGCTGAGGTCTATAGTGACACCAACCTAAGGAAAAAACATTAATATTTCAAAAACTGTTACATTATCATAGCATCCTTTAAAATTAAGTAGTCAATAGACACAGTTTAAGTAAAAGTTTCTTGATGAGCACAGAATGAACTCACTTGATATTCCATTTTCAGGCCTTTACATTTAACAGCTCCATGACTACCAACAGTATCAATTGAAAACTGATCTGACAATTCACTATCAGTTACCATAAGCTGAACCTAGGAAAAAATATTTCAAAGATATTACAATTGAAGTATCTTTCAAAATTCCAACTTAAATTGATACATTTTTAATGCACTAAACCTTTCCCAATATGAAATTCTAATCTTTATAACATCCAATAGTTCACAAATGTTATTTCTACCTGTTTCATAATATTTTATTCTTCAAGATTCTAAAATATAAAAAGGAGTGATAGCTAAAAAAATGAAAGTTAAAAAACTTTACATACCTTATTGTTATTAAAAAAGTGCTTTGGCTGAAAAGAAAAGAGAACTGGCATTTTATAATTAGGTGGATGCTTTCGATGAATTCCATCAGCTTTATATTGTAACATTCGACCAGTTTTATTGACCATCCAATAAGGACTATGAAATGCCACAACTGTCTGGCCAGGATTATAAGTCACATGGATAGCAATATCTAACTCAGTCTTTTCTATTTCCGTTACACAGGTAAAACTGATGAAACTAATATCTTGTTGATTAGGTTTTATATGATATTCACTTTTCCAATCATGATTAAGATAGTCAAGTAATTTTAAATGTAGCTTGGCTTTATCCAATTTTACAGTACAAATATGGGCCGAAGATCCTTCATTTAGAGTGAAAACTCTATATTCATCCCCCTGAAATAAAAAAATATATAGTAAATTTTTTAATGTTTCAGAATAATATGCCAAAAAATTCTGTTTAATGATTCCAAATGCTATACAAAATGCTTCTGAAATATACTTCTGTCTGAACAAGTTGGAAGACTTATATAGTCAAGTTCTAACTCTGACAACTATACGAACTTCTGTAAATTACTTGAGATACGAGTTATCGTATTTGTAAAATGGTCTAAATGATTGACTTCAAAGGACTATTATTAGGATAAAACTAAATGATGTAATTTGAAACTCTGCTGGAACTAATAAACATTATAATACACTATAACTAGTAAAACACTTTAAAAATCTTATCCATTAGAGATTTTCGTTTTGAAAACTAAAAAATAATGAAAAATGCATGAGAACACTGATGGTAATCCAAAATAAGCAATCCCTACTAACTCCCATTCCTGATTTTTCACAATTCCTCATCACGCATTTCCAATTATTGTTTATAATACTGCATCTTATATATCTCTCAAAACTATTCATTTCTCTCTACCCACACTTCTATTACCTTAGCTCATATCACTGTGACCTCTCACTTTGTCTCCTAACTGCTCTTGTCTCCTTTAATCCCTTCTCCATACCGCAGCTAAATTGTCTTTCTAAAAATTGGTCGTACCCTTTGGAAACTAGCAAACAGAATGTGATCCCCAAAAGCATCAAACTAAAAGTTCTATGAAAATGGAACACAGTACGTCTGAGTAATTCACTAGTTTTTCCCACATCTCTAACCTGGTTCCTTCCTGTTGTTTTAATATAGAAATCTCTTCATCTTAAGATTTTAAATTAGTTAAAGCAAAAGTAATTTAAGTTATTGGCACCTGACATGTTAATATCCACAAAACAGAACAGTGGTGGTGGTGGTGGTGTTAGGTAAATAAATGGCAATCGTGTGTCTTCAGGCACGGTGCTAAATCCTTTACATACATCATCTAATTTGACCTTCCCCATATCCCAATCATGCAAGTTTTATTATTATCCCCATTTCATTAACTAGGATACATGATTTAGAAAGACAATATAACTTGCCTAAAGACATATAGTGGGGATAGAGGTAGGTTTAAATCTCAAATCTACAGCAAAGTGCAAATTCTTAGGATATCTGCCAACCATAAGGAAAAACAGATATTCTTAAATCATAGATATGTTAACTTCACGCCCCCCCACAATTATCAAAAAGTGTATACATATAGTAAATCCCAACAGGCTACAACAAAAACAATAATTAATAGATTACAATAAAGACCTTTCTTATATTTGATAAGATTGGCAAATATATTATTAAAATCCTAATTTGTTAAAACAGTATTTAAAAGAAAAAGCATCTTTATAGGGCATAAAATCCATTTAGAGAACTACCATGAGAACAATATAATATAATGTAGCAGGGTTTTTCCATTTCAGTCTAGTACTTGAATATTATTTAATACTAATTCTCAAACTTGTTTCAAAAGTTAGAATCTGCCTTTTTAATGTAGGATATAGGAAATGTACATGCACAGAAAATATAGAAAAATGTATATTCTAAAACTAAAATATTTTCATCTGAAGTGCTACCTTCAGATGATGTGATTACTGGCAATTGTTATTATTTCTATTTTCTAAATGACATATCACATTTGTGTATGTAATTTATATTCAACTTAGTAGCCAAATTTCAAAGGTAAATCAATGGAAAATATTTTTAATCTATTTTATATACAATATGATTGAAACATTTCCTTTCCATTTAAATTACTATCACTAGTATCATAATTTTTATTAGAACTGTAAAACATTTATTGTTCATAATTTTAAATAACTAAAGCTACAAAATCAAAGACACAAAGACATTTAATAAAATTCCAGTGTACCTCTATATAATAAGCCATTTTGTAAGGAAGAAGATTTCGGAGTAGGATAGGTGGCCACAAATGTATTATGTATGGTAAGTCCCAACCATCTTCTGAGTATACTGACAGGGATGTCAAATTATCTTTTTCTGGGACAATATTAATAATAAATGGTTTCATAGAAGGGTTTATAGGGTTACATTTCTTCTTTAGAAAAGTGCCTTCATTTTTTATAATCTCTTCGAAGTCAATTGCTTCACACATTTGATATTCCTCGTCTTCTGGCTTCAGAGAAAGGAGTGATCTGTACAAAAGGTTAAAAAATATACACGGAAATGACTGAAAAGAAAACATATGAAGTTATATGATTACAGCTTTAGAACAATGAAATGACCTCCCTCCATACTATTGTAATACGTTTTTATACTTTCACATTCTTTGAGATAGGTAAGACAGACAATAGATACCTTCATCTTAACTTCCAGGAAACTAATGAAGTTATTTAGCTTTTAAGAGAATATTTTTCTTACAAACTTACTGTCTTAAATGTGTGTTTACAATGAACTATGTACGGTGTCATGTGAGTACTAGACTTATTGGAGTGATACTTCGTAAGGTATATAAGTGTCTAATCACTATTTTGTACACCAGAGACTAATATATGTCAACAGTAACTGAAAAATAAATTGAAATAAGTATGCTTACAATAAGTGATTTCTTACAGAAAATACATGATCATATAGGTCATATATGAAAAGCAAACATATACAGCTATCTGTGTGTGACTTGTTCGTTTAACTTAAAGAAGTTGGCTTTCCTGGATATGTAGTCCTAATAGAAGTACATGTCACGAATGAGTTCCTAAATGAAAAAGTATTTCTATGGAAAAAATTAACCACCAGCTTTTCAAGATTAATGAAATGAAAGCTATCAACAGATACTTAACTTCATTAAAATGTTGGGCAAGTGATTACAAGAAGATAGTGACAAAATCACTAGGCATAACATATGATTAATCTACGAATTTAAATATCACAGTCTTTGTTTAAATTTCAACTATATTTTAGCTTTAACAACTTTTTAAACCTAAGTTGTGTCCAATTAAGAAATATTTTTATACTTGTAAAACTAATCAATAATTATGACACTATTCCTTACAGATGAACAGCTGTCAATACTATCTCCAGCCCTAATTATTTTCCTAAGCTCTAGCCCTAAAGTTTTGAGTATCTACACATATTTCTGTAATGATGTCTGATGGTGCCTTAAACTTGCTAGAATGAACTCTGAACCCTCCAAATCTACTGCTCTGTGTGTCCTTTACCAGGAACTTCCAGCTACTGGTACTCTGGACTCTAAGATAATATTAGACTCTTCCTTCTCCCGACACACACATAACTCTTTCTATAGTGGCTGCAGTGTTCTGCAGAAGTGACAATTGTCCCAAAAAGCTTTGTTCTGCAGGGAAGACTTGAAGTAGGGAAATATGAAAAGTGAAAGAAAAGTTTAAGAAATAAATGAAGAGAAAACATGAGAGAATACTGATCAATAACAAAAGGTTCTAGATGAGAAGAGCTGATGGAGTGAATGGTTTTAAAATGGAAGAACACCAAATGTTCTGAGGGAGAGGAAGAAACAGATGACATTAAAGATGAAGATAAAATTTATATAAATGGGTGCAAGAAAATGAGGGAGCAACTACCTCAATGTGAACTTAAAACTATCTTTCAAATTTAATCTTCCAACATGCACACTACACTCCAACCCAATCCCAACTATTCTTTGTAGACCTATACAAACCCTTTGTTTTTATGTTTCCTTATCTTTGGTTCATGTAATTTCTCGTACTTAAGATTGCCCTTCTTGGCTAATTTCCACATTACTACATTTTACCTACAATTCATGCAGGTAATCTCTTCTTCGTTTTCCACAGTTTTCTGCAACAACTCTTTCTGTAACTCTCTGCAACCTATCACTTTCTACCTTCTGTATTTGCATAATATATCAATCTCCCAAGGGGAATAGCCAGGCCAATTCATCTTGTTATCCCACAGCAGTGCCTTACACTCAACAAAAACACTTGATAAATGTCTGTTAAATGAATTAAATTGAAGAATCAGTATATGTAAATTCTACAATTAAAGACAGCTATTTGTTAATAAAACCTCATTTCTTAAATGTTACTATACCTACATCTAAGCATTGGATTAAGAGAGTACCTAATGTGAAATCCAAGCTGGTTAGTTACTAATAATTCTAATAAAGACTGATTAACTTCCATGTAACAAATTAACATTTAGCCTTGAACAAAAAGTGTAAAGATACTCTAATGGCCTAATTTTTCTATGAATAGTCACAAAATATATAGCAATAATTTATTAAAAATAAAACATAATGCCATTAACATTTATTATCCAAAGACAAAATGAACTTAAAGTTTTTCACAGAAATTTTTAAACATATCTTATATGCTATCTTTAGTCTTTATAACCCACCCATAATCCTCTCTAGAACGAGGTCAGGTACTGTAAATAACAATTTTATTGTTGTTCTCTGAATAATATATAATACTTTCCCTCAGCAAGTTCATATTAAGCAATAAAATACAGCAAGTTCAAATTAAGCAATAAAATACTCATCACAGTCAAGAGGTCAAAACAATAGAATATTTACTAGGGTGAGCAAGTCTAATAGCTGAAAATATGTGCCTCGAACTGCTAGATTGTCTTCTAAACATTAGTGATCCAGTCTTGAACTCTTAGGCATGGGTCAGGATGAACAGAGGATATTTAAACACTGCTTGTAATTTTGCCTCCATCCTTCTGTAACAGAGGTCTAAGTGTCCATGTCTAGTATGTGCTCTGAATGGTGCCTCAGACAACTATGATACTCATTCTGAGGAAGGTATTATACTCCAAAATCTCCATTTTCCCTTGTTTTAAAATTTCAATTCCAAATTAACTATCCTGAACAATAATACTTATTTGTTATGATATTAAACCGGTAATTATGAAAGTAGCCCATCATTAGTATTTTGTTAGAATTTTAATATATCCTTTCTTAATTTAAGATTTTATATCAAGTTTAATCAAATTACTTTGAATATTTAAGATTGATTAAAATTCTAAAATAACCAACAGATAAATGTGTAATAAGAGAAAATATTTTGTATTCTAAAAAAATTCCAAAATAGTCTATTACAAAACCTTTGAAAAGTAAATATCACTTCATAATAGTATATATAAATCCAGAAACTACCAATCATGCACAATTAGATATTTTATAAAAACTGTGAATATATAGGGTGGGGCAAAAGTAGGTTTATAGTTGTTTGTATGGAAACTAATACAGTAATTAATAAATAATAATACAAGAATAAACTCTGTATTTTGCATACTCACAACTGTAAACCTCTTTTGCCCTACCCTGTATCTGATTATGGTTATGGTGGCTATATTGCAAGCATGTAATAACTGTATTTACTGGTAAAGCATAAGTAATCTATATGGTATAAAATAAATACATTAAATTAAATATTTCTTTTTTAAAAACTTCTAGGATGCGATATTAACAGGAAAGATTTGATCAAAGCTTGGTAATTTAAAGACAGATATCCTTACCAAATCAGAAACTAAAAATTCTATAAGAGGCATAGAGCAAACAAATAGATAAAGAAGAATCACCGGTAAGATGCTAATGGTATGTTAAATTCATTTCCAGGTGAAGCCATTCCCAATAACGTATACCCTTCATAAACATAAAGTGGGATTGAAAAATGATTTCTAATCTAGGAAAGAAAAACAAATAGTATTTAGTATCATTAATCTAATAAACTAAAGACATTTAAAATATATTCCATAAAAATATCCCAACAGAACTACTACGCAATATTTACCTTGCTTATATAAATTAGAAAAGAAATAAACATGCAATTATTTATCCTAAAAATATAAGAAAAGTTTCCATACTTTTATAGACCAGAAATATCAAAAATAAAACTTTAAAAATCCTAGAATGAAATAAGGTAGTATCATCTTGACTTCGAGATAAGGAATAACTTCTTCCTTAGACAAGAATAGTAAAAAAGTTCATAGGAAAAAATTTTACATCAAAATTTTAAATGTCTATGATGGAGTAAGAAACAAGCCTCAGGCTGGGAAATGCCCACCTTTTATATTGCTGTTGTATGCTTTTCATTGGATGAGATACGGTGCATGGAGTTTATCTCATCCAATGAGTGGCATACAGCAGCGATATAAAGGTAACAAACACAGTGTTGATTATCACATATTATTTGATACACCTACAAACAAATATACTTGTCTTTGAATGGATAAAAACAAACTGGTTAGTAAGACTACTTTCTTTCTATATCTCACTAATATCCTTTTAATTAAAAAATATCATACTGAAATATAAAACATGCTGAGAACTAAGATTAAGCAGATAGTCTTAACTTCACTCTATTTTATTATTAGATATACTATTTGCTCCACCTACTTAAAGCCTTAAGAATACATTTTGATTTCTCTAAATACCTATAAGATCTTAAAATTAATGTTTACTTAATGAAATTTTAAAAATCAACAATAACGAGAAAAGCCTGTCATCTTTTAAAACAGTTAATTATAAATCATGAAAGAAAGAAAAGGAATTTCTGCTTTCAGCCATAATGGAATTATAGGGACCAGATATACCTTCCTAACCTAAACAACTAAACACAGGGGGGGAAATACACATTAAACAATGATTTTCAGACACTGGGTAATAAGCAGCAGAGAAAAGAACAAAATAAAAACAAAGTCCAGCAAGAAAAGCCCTAAAACTGCTCCAGTTTGCTGCCTGGATAGTTTCCAGGCTACTGTACAGAAAACGAGAAGTCAAACAGAGCCAAGTCTGCCTGAGTGAAAGAGAGAGATGAAAATTTTAGAAAATCAGTGTGGTTTTAAACGCATACGACACTGCACGAGAGAGGAGAGCACTGCGCAGAGAGGTGCGAGTTCCTGAGGTTTAAGAGTGTGCCCTACTCCAGACTTCAGTTCACTACTGAGCAGCATATACACAAGTAAACTATCTAAGGCTTAGGAAAGATCTACCTAAAAGGGGCAGGCAGAACAATCTCTGGTACTGACACATAGTTCCTTTTCTCACCAGCCAAAGTGGTAAAACCTCATTTAGTACAGAAGGTGTTAGTTGTAGTGCCTTACTAGTGGTGCAAAATTAGCCCTGGACTAAAGGCTGCTTGAGTCCCACCTAAAAAGTTTAAAAATAAGGAATGAGAGGATCACTTTCCAACTAACATAACTATATTAGAGAATAAAGTTCAAGAACACAAATAGAAATACAAATATATATAAAAAATCCAGCAAGGTAAAATTCACAATTTTAGGGATCCAATAAAAAAATTACTGCTCATATTAGAGTAGTACAATTACTGGTAATGATTCTTCTTTTTGTTATTAGCTGTATTCCTACTATAATTTGTATTTTTGGGGGGAGCAATTTGCTTTAGTCTAGTTTTGTTTTTTATTAGCACACAAATATACATATAACCCCCCAAAAAACTGTATCATTTCATACCTGCACTGGGGAGCGAACTGTTACCTTCTTATTTCCTTCCACTGCATCAATTTGACAAACAATAGATCTTTCAACTCCAGATTCTCTGTGTCTTACAGTGTACAGTCGTCGTCCCACTTTTGTTAAAGGAATTTTATCAGCAGCAGAGTGGTTATCAGGTGCTAAATGGAATATATATGTTTGAAAATTTTTATTATAAATCATCATATATTAACTTTAAATAGATGTTAAATATCAGAGACATCAGATGATTTCTTAAAGTTATGAACAGTCACTCAAGTCTTTGGATTTAAAACTATATAAAGGGATTATACAAAGGGTATTTTTTTGTATAGATACGATGTATACAAAGGGATATTGTAAGAAACCACAATGCATTTCCACCATATTCATCCAAAACCTTCAAAATCTTTTACGGAGAAAATATTTAATTGAAAAAAAATTTCATTCAGCAGTTTGACCTAAGACAACAACACATATGAACAAAAAAGTTTCATAAGCCTTTTCAAAATAACTAATGAGAAGAATTATTATAAAATACAAGAAAACTGATCTTTGATTTGCTGTTGTAATAACCAGAGCTTAATACCTTCTGACAGTCATTGGCAATTACCAAGGTAGCTACAATTTTTCCATTTTTAATTTTTTCAGCAAACAAAATTTTATACAAATGTATGTAATGTACACACATACACTGTATTGAGGGATGAATTATTTACATTATTTACATTACCCCCCCCCAACTCCATTCCATGAAAATGTTAGTTCAAAAACAAACAGAGGTAAAACTGACAAGAAGAATTCACTGCCAATGCTTGGACAACACCTGAAACCTAGCCACTGATGAGCATCATTTCCTGACTAGAAGACAGCGCTAGCTGTCAGTTTTGGTGCTCCTACCCAATATCTCATTAACCTTTCAAATGTGCTCCACCTTAACTAATTAAACGTTGAAGTTATCAAAAAGTGGTGTGGGTATGGCTTTGGGACTATTTAACTTACAGTGAGTAGACATAATGATAATTTAAGAATTTATTTACTTTCACTTCTTATGAAAATGAAAAACTTCTGGGAATCAGAAAGGCCCCCAAAAATGTCCACTTCAATAAGCATAACATAAAACCATTTACAAACCCTTAATCATTCAAATATGTCATTTCCATAAATTCAAACCTTATTTTGAATTCACTCAACTGCACTGGTGGAATACTACCTAGTTATACCAAAGGTAGTTAAAAAAACAACAATCACCAATAGCTATAGTCTGTAAAAGCTGAGTAAGAATGAGATCTAGTATTTTTTCCTCCCAAAAATATAAAGCAGGGCGTTACCATGCTCTAAGAAAGCAGTGAATAAAGAAAGTTAGAATTTGGCATACAAAAATATAGTGACAATAGTAATGAAAGCCCTGCAAAGGAAGAAACAAATCCCCAATCTATTAGGAAGGGGATAAAAAAACTTGTAAGATATCATAAATGAGTAAAATGGAACATAAAATATAACTTAAAAGAAATTAAAGCCCCAGGAAGGTAATTTATCACTTACTAAGGAGAATGAAGAAAAGTTTGCTGCTTAGGCTGGTCATTGCATTGAAATGATCATTGTCTTTTGTTCGGACATAATCCATACTTAAACTTTCCTCATTTTTCAACACATATGATTTTGCTATAGGAACATTGAGCACACTGAAAGAATCACTTGGTGAGACAGAGATGGTAAGTCCAAGAGAATTCAAAATCATAAATGGCGCTAGATCCCTTATGAAGACAGCTGAAGATCCAGTGGCAGCTTCTGTAAATGCCTAATAAGGAAGTTATAATAAAATAAAGTGAAATGTGGACAACTACATGTCAAGCAGAACACTAATGAACAAATGACAAATAACTAACTTAATAAAAAACGTTTTATTCAAGAAAAGGGTTAACTCAGACTAGTACAGCCACATTTATAGTTTCAAATGTCTTTTCTTACCTTGGCTAAATTATTTAACATTACAAGACCACATTTGGATAATGTAATGTTTAGTTGGTCTTTTGAATAGAAACTGATGACAGTTTTATATTCTGGCACTCTGTAATCTTCTTCAGTATCTGACTCAACAATGGCCTGTTTTGCTTTCTTTTTCATCTAAAATGACATGTAAATTATAGAAATATAAGGAAAATTTGTTCCTAAGAGCACAACATAACTCATTTTGCAAAGGAAAAACAAACTTTAGAAAAATCCCAGTAACATTAGAGAGAGTAAACATTTTTATCAGTTCCACTGCCTTATTGGAATTACTTGGACATCAGCCAACTAAGGTCACATAACACCAGAGCAGTATTAAGGGAAGAATTCTTCTCATCCTCAGTGATACTAAAATGACAGGCACATTTTAGTACAAAAAAACACTACGCCATAATTATTAAATGCAAGTGGCATCAGAATGAAAATGAAAAGTGCATACTTCATAGCAAGTGAAAATTCAGAGCAAAAAAAGCCATTTACTCTATTGGTCATGGTAGAAATAAAGAACAGAAGATCAGGGACTTAAGAAGTCCAACAACAGTTGTAGAACAGTGCCATGAGAACCCAGAACTCATGAGAAACAGTACCATCTACCTCTTTTTAGGATTCACAGATCCAGTGCCCATGTATGTTTCGACCTAAAAACCACCAAATAAGTTCCTTTATCCAAATCCTTCGTCTGAAATATGTGGAAAATCAAGTGTAGTGATCTAATACAAAAAGCTGGTGATGCCAATCTAGTCACTTTTGTTGTTACTTTAATTGGCTTTAAAAACCACTGAAAATCTGTCTGCAGGTTGACTGAATGGCCATTAGGGAGGAAACATGCCAGTTATTCCATAGTCTTCTGCTTCACAAGCACAATTTCATCATCTAAAGGTCCTGATTCTTACAATTACATAAATATTCACAACATATTTCAAATTAATAATAATATATTTTCTTCCATATACACATCTTTCAGTAGACAAAGGAAACACAGGATAAACAACAACTTATAAGATGCTAGCAGCATTTTAATATGAGTGGGGCCTCTGCAGCCAGAATTGCAACCCACCTCCTCCACTTTCAAGGTATTTTTACTTTAATGAAGCCCCTCTCTTGTCTGTCCTCTCACATGTTATAATGACATTAATAACTGTATATTCTTCAGATAGGTATTACAAGGGTGAAAGTAAAAGTACGTCATTTAGATAGTGTTTAGTACATAATAAATGTTATATAATTATTTGTATTTGAAAAAGCATAGGAGGGCATTGGCTTTGGGTTTGAAAATTTACATCCACCAGATCAAACAGGGAAGCATGCAACAAGACTAATAATGAGAAAGTTGAGCTTTGTTGTGATTAAAATTAACATGTCTTACGTGGTGTAGATATCCTCAATTTTTAAATAATATTTAGACTTCAAATATACCTTGATCCCAAGATTCCATGGTCTAAATTCCTCAGTCTGATCAATTTCTAAGGGTTCAAGCAAAGGTTCCCATACACCAAACATTTCATTGTAATAATGCACCTATGGAGAGAATTTTTAATTTTTTAAATAAGGCATTCTGGTATTTGCTAAAATGTTCTTCCATGTTATTTCCCACTACCATTCCTTTTGGCATGGTGCTATTTCTCCTATATGAAAACCATACTACATGCCACTCAGTTTCCTACACACACGCCCTCAGCACTTTCTTTACCTAGTTACTTTCATAGTTTAGTCTTCATAATTTAATCCAGATTAAACTCTCTTTCAATCATGATTCCTTGACTTCCAGGCCAGGTTAAACATAAGAGACTGTGTTTGTCTATCATATATTATTGCCATTTTTTAACATGTCTGTCTACCTCCACTGACTTTTAAAAAGACTTTGAAAGCAAGTAACATAGGATTCAATGAGTGTTTATTTATTTGAATTATCTGAAATTACTGGACAACCTAGATTAAATCCTTTGGAAAATACACAAAATTCTAGCCAAAATTTGAACAGTTGTAATCTAGTCAGTCATTTCCATATTAATATATAACTGTATCAATACAAATAATAGAGCAGCTTATAAATCTCAATTTTTTTAAATAAAAGATAGATCATCAGATTAGTTTCCACTGAACTCAATTAATAGTTTAAACCAAAGTATCTCTGGGGAATGATTATATATAAATTCTGAAGCAAAATATACACTGGTTCAAAGTAAATATTTCTTGTATAAAGCACTCTCACAAAAATTTTAAAGATCTTAGTGGATTCTCACGCGAGTATAAAGACTCTGCGTTATATAGAAGTATAAGACATATCCTTCTAATTCTTTATATTACTCTTTTAGAAGAGATTCAGAAATAGTTTATTTTTCTTTTAAAGGAAGGTATTCAATTTAATTCTTAAAAATAAGAATTCTGAATCTAATCAATAACTGTCTATTAATATATCACATTTAAGTTGATAAAATCAACTGAAATATAAACTTAGTGTGGATATGTAGTCTAAAAGTAATATACAGCAGATCTTCAATAACATTGTTTTGTTCACCGCTGTTTTATTATAACACTGATGAGATGTAGGAATTTAACTCTTGTTCATATCAATTAGCTACAGTAAAACTGGTTTTATGTCATGTCCTTTTGCTTAAAGTGAAGAGCCTATCAATGACACTAAGTGAGGTCGTACTGTACACATAAAACTATACCAAAGGCATAGATTTGTAAACTTCCTTCCACAAGTTTTGCGAGCCAACATCATATTTATAATATGCTTAATTTAAATATTTAAATAAGATTTTCAAAATATTCCATGTGTAGCATTATTTGTTATAAAACCTAGAAAAAAATACTACATATACTTACTTCTAACTCAAGCTGACAGTGGAGATTTATGAGGGAACTCCAGTTTTTGCCTTCCCCTGAAAAACGTGATTTTGCCAAAAGCATAGGCACTGTTCTATGACCAACTCCAGCCTCAAGAACTACAAAAATAGAATCGATGTTCATTTTTATTCTCTCTCCTTGGGGTACCAATTCAGTTGTGGGAGCTATGTTTTTAACTTCATCTGGTTCTTCAAGAAACCACATTTTTAAAGTCTTCGTATCCTTCTTTTCCCATAAATGTGCTGTAGAAGAAGCAGTTTCTTGTGGGATGGTTTCCTTAGTTGCATAAAGTGCTGCAGTTATGGTAATCACAGTATTTATGATAACTGGTGAAACCTAAGGAAAAAAATGTAAACTAATAAAAAATCTACTGATTCAACCTTTAAAAATACATACTTCAAAGAAAATTAAATTTATTTGCTGAAGGATCATGAGTAATTAATGTGAAGTAATAATATTACTACCATGAAATAGCAAGTACAATTCACTGCCCACAAAAATTTTTTGATTATCACTAATTTCAATTAAGATATTTACATGAATCTTACAGATATTAAAATATTTTTAAAACACAGCTGTTTTTGTTTATATAACAATTAAAAATTTTGCTATAATAATTATTTATTTCTAGCTTTAATTTTTTAAAAAGTTCACTAAATATCTAAATGACTGACTACATTTTAACTTACCTTTAGTGTCAGAGATTTTACTGATATATCAATCACCTGTGGATCTCCACCTATCTGAGTAGCTTGATAGAACAAGTCACAGGGCTGTAAAACCTATAAGAAAAATCAATAACACTAAATTACCATTGTTCTTAAAATACTTTTATTTAAAGAACTTCCTAATAATAGGTAACAATATTAAATAAACAAGTTAGTCAAAACTGTTGAAAAATAACTGACTCAATAACCCACTTCTTAATTATCCTCTTTACTTATAATAGCAAGTATTAATATTAGCAGTATTAATAAAACAATATGTAGGATTTCTTAAATATGCTTAAGCATAGAAATATATAAAACTTGTATTACATATTTTATTTTACTTACTAAAATAAAAACTTCAGCATGGTATATTTTCCATTATAAAATTAGAATGAAATAAATTAATCTATATAGATAAAGCTACAAAAGATGAGACAAAAAATTATAAATACATTAGATTTACTAAATAATCCTTAATGTAATTATAAATTAACTGAGTTTTCTCTAACTGTGGTAAGCAGGGTTCTGTCCTCTAGCACCCAGTGACTGATATTCCTCACAAACACAAAATATATTCACCTCCTCCTAAGGTTCCTAACAGTCTTATTCCATTAGAGCCCAAAGTCCAAAATCATATTATCTAAGTCTGTATCTCATTGTACATCTATCTCATCTATTTCTCTCATTGATTCAAAAATCCAAAATCTCATCTATTTCTTACTAACTCAAAGTCTGAAACTAAATCAGCTCCAGGTGCTGATGAAATTCTTGGGTGTAATCTATTAAGCACAGCTGCCAGGGCACAATTTCTCTCCCTTTATGGAACTGTGAAACTTAGATGAGTTACCTGCTCCCACCATTCCCAACACAGAATGGTGCGACAGACAGACACAGGATAACAATTACAGATATTCCCGTTCAAGAGGGGGAAATGGAAGGCGAAAAGGAGTCATTTGTCCAAAATGTTCTGAAATCCAGCCAAGTAAATTCGTTTCTTGATTAGGTTTCAAAGCCTAATAACAATTCTCCGTGGTTCTCATCTCCACCCTGAGTCATCCTTCCTTCTTTATAACAGGTTTCTTTTTCTTTTTTTTCTTGGTTGGTTGTTTTTCTGAAACGGAATAGTTTTATCGTCCTGCTTCCTGCCAGTAGAATATTACGGGTCCAAGAGTCTCTTCTTTTGTACTCCCCGCCGTCTCAGTCTGTGCTGGCAGTGTTTCTGCTAAAATAATTTTCTCAAGAACCTTAAGGGTCTTCTGCAGATTTCATGAGGTTTTACTCCATTAGGTTGGTTTTACTCCAAAAGCCACAATTACAGATCTTTTTTAGGTAATCATTGCCTCCTGCTAAGACAGCTGAGGGGTGACACCCTTATGATTCCTACAGTTTCTCAGGTTTGATTCAGAAAATACATAAAAGAAACACACAATAATCTCTTGAAAGGGCCCTTTGTTGTGACTGAACACTATACTTTTTTTTTTTTTTTATCTGAGATTTAGTAAAGCCTTTAGGCTTTCTCTATCATTCTCCTCAAAATTCCTCCAGCTTCTGTGTACTACCCAGTTCCAAAGCTGCTCTCACATTTTAAATAATTGCTACATCTTACTTCTGGTACAAAAATCTGTGTTTGTCTCCCATTGCTGTATAACAAAGTACCATAAACTTAGAAGCTTAAAACAACACACATTTATTGTTTCCTCATTTTCATGGGTCAAGCATCTTGCTGAAATCAGGTATCAGCTGGTTGTGTCTTTATCCTGAGACTTGCCTGGGAAAGATCTGCTCCCAAGCTCATTCAGGTTGTTAGTACAATTCATTTCTTTGTGGCCCTGAAACCGAGATCTCCATTTGCTTGTGCTGTCAGCCAGTGACTGATTTTGACTCCTATCGGTCGCTCACGGGCTCTTGCCATGCAGCCTTCTCTACAACAGGGCAGCTTGCTTCTTCAATGCCGGCATTTTAAAAATTAGGTTAGGCCCACCCAGAATCTCTCTCTTTAGTTAGCTCAAAGTTAAGTGATTAGTAATCTAATTATATTCATTGGTCCTGTCCACACTCAATGGGAGAGGACTATACTGGGCACATGTAACAGGGGTTAGAAATCTTCAGGACCATTTCAGAAATCTGCCTACATTAAAAATGAAAAATAAATCAGGGAAAAAAATATGGCAACCAAACCCATTCTCCAAAAAAAAAATCACATTAAAATCTACCATTATTCTAATAAATCAGCAAATTAACTAGTATGTGACTTAAATATTCAATATATTATTTCTTGAAACTTCAGGGATAGGAAATTATAGCCACATTACAATACATAATTCAAGATTTTCAACACAAAATTTGTGTTATATCTTCATCTTATGGAAGGCAAAAAACAAAAACAAAAAATACTATTATAAATACAGATAAAGGTTTCTAACTTGGTGTGGTGAGGGACTGGGTGGAAGGAGAAAAAGGGACATCTGTAATATTTTGAACAATAAAAAAAAAAAGAAAAAAAAAGTTTCTAACTTGAATATTTTTAATTGGCTTTTTCTTTTTCGGTCTCTTCCCAAAATAAATATGAGCGTATGCTGTGCTCCTTATTCAGCTCCTATATTTTCAAGTCTAGTTAAGTCACCTAGGATTAAAAATGCAGCTGATCCAACGTGCTAGGGCAAAACTACATTACAGTCCAAGCTGTCCATGACACAGTCCACACAGGTAAATTTAAAGATGTAGAAACGTATCTTTAAAAATGGAATTATTTTCCTATTAGTATTATTTTATTGTCTCCAACTACATCCATTGTAATTTTAGTGCTATTTTAATTTTTTCTTACTACTCTAATTCTCACCATACTGCTCCCGTTTTATGTGATTTTAGATATTGATGCATTCTTTTCCTGCTGCTATTGCTTCCCCTTCAAATAAACAATCTTAGGCTATCCAACTATCCAAGCCTACAAGAGCTTACCATAAATTCCCTACTTTACAAACACTATCTTGGTGGTGGGAAGACTGCCTCAAGTTGAGAACCACAGAACAACATGAAAAAAGTCAGCATATATAAGTATAGATGTTGGTACATGGGTAGACGTAGGGTGGGAACTTGTGCTCTCTGGAGCCCAGGTTCTCTGCATATGCTATACCTTCATCCTGAAACACACTCCCATGACTCCCCTGCTTCTGTTCAGTTGGCTAATACCTACTCATCCTTCAGACATCAGCATAAATGTCATTTCCCAAGACACCTCCTCTATTTACATTCATCCAGACCAAGAGAAGTCACATATAGACTCAACAAAGAAAACTACCACCTAAAGATCCTGGATTTTGAGCTGAGACCATATCCCTTGAGGTGGAGGTAAGAAAAGTCAAACATGGATTATCAGTGTGGGCAAAGGACGAAACCACTGAGTGGATTGCGAGAAGAACCTCCAGTGTCCTGGTATCTATTCTTTTCTTCCACAGTAATTAATACAAGATTTATCTGAGCACAAGGTAACTGAAAAAATAAGACCACATTCTCCAACCATTTTTGCAGATAGGTATGGTCACATAGCTACGATGATGCTGAATGATATAAATAGAAGAAATATGTATAAAATTTCAGTCATCAACTAAAAGAGAATCATAAGTATGCCCTCAGCTTTCTATACCCTCTCTGTTCTTGAAGAGCCATCAGCCTTATAAACTATGGAATTATAGCTTATATTTCTATGTTGATAATTTTTAGAACATTTATGCTTCTATTATTCCTGTACAAGACTAAACATTTTTATAAGTGTTTTATAAGACTAGGAGTCAGATAGTTAACTTGAAAAGATGTCTTTGAAGAAATAAATTTTAATCGGTTATGAAGAGGAGGAAGGCCAAGCGGTTGCTAGAGTAAAATACAAATGTGAAGTATGTCAAAGCAAATGGCTGAGGTTCAAATACATCCCATGGAGAAAAGCAAACACAAACCTCTGAGCAAAATGTCCAGATGGGAGAAAAATATGAAAAAAATAAAATTGCAACAACATCTCAAACAAGTGGTAGACAGTCTTCAAGGCCTAAGAGCAGTGTGGAACTGACATGGATAGAAAGTCCGAGTAAGGTGTCAAGAAGTGTGAAGATGAAAGCGGCTTCTTAGTGACACTATTCCCACAAATACATAAGACAATGAGGAACAATTGGAAGAATGAAAAAGACTTTCAAAGTGGTGTAATAATAATCCAGATTAGGCTCTCCAAGGAAAAAGAAAGTACTTTATAGGAAAAGGCTGGAAAGTCTGGAGGTAGATTCCTAAAGTGGTACATACTAAATCCAGAACAGTTTACAATTAAGCAGATAATTAAATAGTAAACTCACAGTAGTGATTCTGTCTTTTCTCTTGACTGGAAGAAATGGGCATGCTCTCAGTTCGAGATCTTTAATAGCAGCAGTCATTGTATTGTGTTCAAGGTCACCCTTCCAACAAATTTCACATTGTGTTGTAATGACTAAGGCAGGCGCATCATTTCTCGTCATATCAGCCACAAAAACAATTTCAGGATTTTTAATAAGAATATTAATTTCCCACTTTTCTTGTACCTGTGTAGGTACTAAAATAGAAATAAAAATAAATGAATAATTTAAAATATTTATAAATCTTTGCCATACATATTTAAGAAAAATTTATTATTTATGGGAAAATTATTTTCATTCTAAGTAGGAATGAAATAAAGGAATTTGAGATCCCAAAGGTATCTATAGCAACTCTCTTAGTGTAAGATTTGAAGAAGCTATAATCATATAAGTACATTTAAAAATGTGGGAGGGGGAAATTTTAAAATTAAAAAATTAAAATGTGGGGGAAATTTTCCACTATGTAATGGCAAAACTGAAAACTAATCCAGTTTCTAACTTTCAACTTGACACTCTTTCCACTATACCACCATAAATGAAACATGTAAAAGATAGTGGAAAACTATAAATAAAACAAAAATAAAAGTAAGAGTATTTCAAGTTAAAATACTATCTTTAATAATGAAAAGGAGTGGTTGGTTCATTATTTCTCTCTGCTGGTTTTCCTCCAAAAAATTCTTTCAAATTACTGTCTGCAGAGAAGTACAAGTACTTATTCTAATATAGATCTCATTAATTTTTGAACCCAATATATAGTCACACCTTGAAAAAGATGCAAACTGCACATCCCAACACAAAGTACATGTTTTCCTCATACCTCTGAAAAATAAAGATTTTAATTTATTAATTCACTTAATCTCACCAACTAGAACAGCTATTTTCAACCTTTTTCATCTCGTGGTACACATATACTAATTACTAAAATTCTGCAGCACACCAAAAAATATATTTTTTGCCAATCTGACAAAAAAAAAGGAATAATTTTGATTCATTCATACTGAATACAGACTGTTGTGTTGGCTATTGTCATTTTTTTTATTTGACAATCTAAGGGAAAAGAGGTCAGTGCCCCTGACTAGTCAGCTACTACATGTTTTAAAAATTCTTGTAGCACACAGGTTGAAAATTGCTGATCTAGAAAGCTAATGAAAGTAAGTGCTATTGTAGCACTTCAGTAATACAGATATTAAATATTTTAGTTAATCACTAACCTTCTTCCTTAGTAGTCCATGCTTGAACATTGGTTTCTACAGCAGTGCCTGTGGTGTAGGCCTCAAGAAAGACATTTACAACTGTCAGTAGAAATTCCACACTTGCACAGATATATGTTTCCTGAACGACTAAATCAGTCACCCAACCATCTCTGACTTTCTTATACTTTACATCCATCATGTCCTTTTGGTCAAATCCAACTGTCAGTCCTATCATTCTGAAAAACACAATAGCAATTCCTATGAGTATCTTAAAAATAACTAAACACACCAATAAAGCTCAAAGACCTCATCTCTTTCACTGACAGCCAACCATCTTCTGAAGTCATTTTTCATAGGAAGACCTCAAAGTACTCCAAATAATAGACTTACAGACTAGAGCATAACTGTTTTACAAATTAGGAAGTATATGTGTCTTTAAGAAATTATCAGAATTTTAAATCTCAGCATATTTTTCCTCTCAATTTTTCATGTATTTCCCATTAAAATTTGAATGAATTGATAATAATTTTGAGAATATAAATTTAAAAAATCAAAATAATTACACTGATTATTTCTATTTAACTAATCTATCAACCATCCAGAAAGAGCAGCACATAACTGAACCAAGGCATTTTATGTCTTTATCTATTTATTTACTTTAGAGAGAGGGGAGACAGAAACATGGATCAGTTGCCTCCCATATGCACACCTAACCAGGAACTGAACCAGCCACCTTCTGGTATATGGGACAATGCTCCAACCAACTGAGCCACATCAGCCAGGGCATGAACCAAGACATTTTATTTTATTTTATTATTTTATTATTTTAATTTTTTAAAAAATATATCTTTATTGATTTCAGAGAGAGGAAAGGAGAGGAGAGGAGAGAGAGAGACAGAAACATCAATGATGAGAGAGTCACTGATCGAGCCCACAACCAGGGCATGTGCCCTGACCAGGAATCGAACCCCGATCACCTGGATCCCAGGTCGATGCTCAACCGCTGAGCCACGCCCGGCCGGGCGAACCAAGACATTTTAAATGTTGACTGAGAACCATGACTCAACTGAATTGAAGCTCTGAAGATCTTAAGGGTGAACCCAAAAATGAACATGCAACTTTGGGAATTAAGTTTTATAAAATATATCAACCATTTCTCAAGTAAAAACTCAGAACACTATTACCTAGGAGTTGCCTTCTTGACATGAGGCCTTTTATCATCTAAAATGCAGTTTTTTAATGAAAAGGAAGAAAATGTTGAGTCATCTGTATACATTTTTAAAGTACTTATTATATTCTCCAACTTAAATTCAGCAAGTGCCAGAGAAGGATCTCGGATGTCTTTAAAGGAAGTCTGTGGAAGAGAAAATCAGTACAAGTTTTACACTAAAACATAAATACAAAGCATTTTTAAAGATATGAGCTGCCACATTCTCTGTCTCCAAAGGGCTCACTAAGAAAGGCCAAAAAATATATTGACTTTAATTTAAAATTTTATTTTTCACATCACTGGCTATAGCGGAAATGGTTAAAATTATTTTATTATTAAAGTGAAAAAAGATCCATAATTTTTCTCACAGAAACAGATACTCCAAAATATACATGAAATATTAATAACTATTATTTTGATAAACATTCGCTATATAATTTTCATCAAGTGAAAAATATATTTTTCTCCTCAACTTACCTGTTCAGGACTTGGACTATATAGTACCATGGTGAGATAATCAGTTCTGAAACTCATATTTAGTGTTGTCTTAACTTGAGAGGCACGTGAATATATTTCTACCACAGCAGCTGTCACTACAGTTGTTCCTTGAAAAAATTAAAGTTATTAGATAAAAAAGTCAGAATTATTAATTAAATGGGTACAGAAAAGGAGGAAAGTTACAGTAGCAAAAAAAGCAGCCACGTTATATTAATTGTTGAAACTCGGTAATGGGTACATATGGGTCCACTAACTTACTCCTATCTACTTTGGTGTCTGTACAAAAATTTCTAGAAGAGAATGAATAAAATAATAATATATTTAAATGTCTATCTTTCATTCTGTCCATTTTAGACATTATCTTTGCACTCCCTACTATTTTAAGTCCTTACCACTTATTTCCTCCATCAGCCCCATCTTCCTGTTTCCAGCTTTGGTCAGTTATGTCTTTACTACTATGTTAATATGACTAATAACATTTACATTCTTATTTACAGAGTAAGTCGTCCATGTCTGGGTTAATTACAGCTATGTAATAATTTTAAATGAAGATACTAATAGTTCATTATAATACTTCCTCTGCTACTACATTACAACTAGTGCATCTCTCAAAAAAGAGGGAATCTCTTCTCACATTCTAACAATGGCTCAAAATCATGCAAAATTTACTCCACTTCTGCACCAGACTATACAGTATAGATTTCTCCCTTCTTAGGAACACAAAGCATGTCCTCCTCTCCATGTTACTTATGTAAGGTAGTTATTGTCACTCCCCCTTATCCCCAGTTTCACTTTCTGTGGTTTCAGTGACCTGAGTCAACAAAGGTCTGAAAGTATTAAGTGGATAATTCCAGAAATAAATCCTAAGTTTTAAACTGCACACCATTCTGAGTAGCATAATTAAATCTTATGTCATCCCCACTCCATCCCGCCCAAGACACGAAATCACCCCTTTGTCCAGCATACCCATTCTGTATATACTACTTGCCTGTTGGTCAATTCATAGCCCTGTTGGCTATCAAACAGACTGTCATGGTATCGCAGACTTGTGGTTCAAACAACCCTTATTTTACTTAATAATGGCCTCAAAGCCATTCACATAACTTTTTCTACAGTATATTGTTACAATTGTGCTATATTATTATTGTGCCTAATTTACAAATTAAATTTTACCACAGGTATGTATATATAGGAAAAATCATAATATACATAGCATTTAGTACTACTCAGTTTCAGGCATCCACTGGGGGTTTTGAAAAGTATCCCCCATGGATAAAGGGAAAATTACTAAAATTAATTCCTCTTCTACATATATTATAGAATTTATACCATTTTTTTTAAGACAGTCTTCCACTTTTTTTCTTCAAGTATTCTGAATTCCTCTTTAATGAAAATGAAGTACTTTTTACTACAGATTCCAGTAACAGAAAGTTTTGAGATTCCTTTTCAGTGTACTCCTGGGTAGGCCCACTGTTTCTGTATTTCACGTTTTCCTCTTTCCTGAATTCCTTGTTTTGCTAAAATATACTTTGAAACTAATTTATTGAGGAATGGGTATAAAATAAGTAAACTTTGTGGGACTAAATATCTAAGAATTATTGTTTTCACATTTGGATGATGGTTTGGCCTTATATAGAAGCCTACGTTCAAAATCCTTAGAAATTTGACCATATGACTCCATTGTCTTTTATCATCCATCCATTCCATCCATCCAGTTTTGTTGATAAATCTGATTCCAATTACCTATTCTGTTTATGTTGGTTACTTTCATACTCAGGTTCTTGTGATTTTCTTCACATCTCCCCATTTATATTTGACAGTAAAGGACTGAGTTGGTCATTCTAGCAGGGAAGGGTGGCGTTTCCTGCAATGTTATAAATGTAGGGCTGTTTGTGTGTGAGGATTCTCCTTGACTAAAAAAGCTGTGTAAAAATCTCAGGGCAAGAGTGGGTCTTATGAGCTAGTAGGTTGCACTTTAAGATAGGTAGGTTTGGGGATCTCCCAAAATGCCAGAATGAGAACTTTGTTCTTGTGAAGCAAAATCATCCCAGCAGCCCAAACTGATCTAATTCTCTGTCTGTACTGGTGCTAAACTTAGAACCCAATCAGGTTCCACGTAGCACACTATAGCCAACATTGGATGCACAGACTTTCTGAGTTATGGTTCCTTCTATTCTGTTCCTTCCATCTAGCCTTCATATATTTGTTGAAATCCATAATTTATTCATGTTTGTCCTCTCCGGACACCTCTAGTATTTTAATACGCCTATTATCAATATAAAATAGCCCATCTGGGATAGATGCTGCACTAAAAATAAGGGAGAAAAGGAGGTAAGGGAAGAAAAACTGAAAAAAGGGACCTACAGGGAATTTGGGATAACAAGAATAAATATCAAGGCTTTTTGTCACAACAGGACTCAGGATTCTGAATCAAAGTAAAAATCAACAGAATGACTAATGATGAATGACTTAGAGATACCTGAATGGGATTAGATAATTCAAAAAGATTTATAAATCTTATTTTACCCAAAACTAGAAATAGAGAATGGAAGGAAAGAAGAGAAGTGGGGGTTATGGGGGGAGAAAGAATTTAAGATCAAGAACATACCTCCTGAATGATGTGAAGCATTATTAACACCACTACTCTGATCTTTCGGTCCTGCTAGTGAGGCACTATCACCTCTTTCATTCCATATATTACCATATAATGTTTTGAAGATAGTTGTTATATCTTCTTGACTAAGAATGAACTGTTTAAAAAAAAAGATTTGCTTATTTTAATATTACTACTTCATATAGTAATAAATTCATATACAACAAAAATAATTTTCATTTCAATCCTCTACAAAACCAATTTTTACACATGAGATATTTCCACTAACTGAATATTTAGTTTTAAATGACCACATGATTTTTACTACCTTGTGAAATACAGAATGAAATTAAATGCCAATATCCACGAAGCTATGAATGATGAACTATTTTTGTTACAACTTACCAACTGCCTTCTTTTGGTTAGTAAGCAGCTCAATTTATAAATATAGGATAATAAAAAATACATTTGTATAATGAAAAATAGTTCACAATGTGTTTTACACGAATTACTTTATTTGAACCTCACAAGCCCTAGGTGTAAAGAATATAATCCTCATTTTATAAGAAGTTGAGACTTAAATGGTTTAATATCATACTTTAGTCCACTTAACAAACTTAACACAAAAACTAAAAACCCCATGTGCTTGGAATTTAGCCTAAAATCACCAGCACAGGACCTGTCCTGAAAGCTGTGATGGTTAATTTTATGTCAATTTGGCTGGCTCACAGTATCCAAATATTTGGTCAAATATATTCTTAGATGTTTTACACACACACCATATATATGATGCTACAGACCATCTACAAATGCCCAGCTGCCTTCTGGAGCAGACCCACTAGAATGAAATTGGGTCTATCCCTACCATGACCCACTTAGTAGTTAGTAGCTGTTGTAGCCCACGTTGGTGAACCACTTATATCACCCCTCCTGGATCTTTACCTCAGCATCAAGGAGAGGCTAAAACCAAGTCTTCAAGAAGTCAGTCTAATGCACCAAGGCCAAATATACACACAAATACATACATCACACTTGTTTTATTTCTCCGGAGAACTCTAATACAAAATGTATTTCTTAAATAATAAGACTTGAAAGTCAAAATTACGCCTTGATCCATGGGCTGGAGAATGCATGTTGTAGTAGCAGGCATGAAAACAACATTTTGTTGTACCTCTCTGTCAGAGCCCTTGGGTGACCACATGCAGTGTCAATGAGCAGTAATATGTTGAAAAGATTTTTTTTTTTTTTCCTGAGCCATAGGTCTCAACAGTGGGCTTAAAATATTTAGTAAACCATGTTGTAAACAGATGTGCTGTCACCAGATTTTGATGTTTCATTTATAGAGCACAGGCAGAGTAGACCTAGCATAATTCTTAAAGGTCCTAGGATTTTCAGAATGGCACATAAGCATTGGCTTCAACTTAAACTCAGCAGCTGCATTAGACCCTAAAAAAGAGTCAGCCTGTTCTTTGAAGCTTTAAAGCCAAGTGCTGACTCCTCCTCTCCAACTATGAAAGTCCTAGATGGTATCTTCTTCCAATATTAGACTATATCCTTTACACTGAGTTGTTTAGGGTAACCACAGTCATTCATTATCTTAATTAGATCTTCTGGATAACTTGCTGCAGCTTCTACATCAGCATTTGCTGCTTTACCTTGTACTTTTATGTTATGGAGACAGTTTTTTTCCTTAACTTCAAGTTTAAAACTTTTCTTCTGCAGCTTCCTCACCTATTTCAGCCTTCAGGGAATTGAAGAGAGTTAGGGTCTTGCTCTGGATTAGACTTTAATTTAAGAGACTGTTGTACCTGGTTTCATCTTCTATCCAGACCCTTAAAGCTTTCTCCATATCTGAAATTGGGCTGTTTTGCTTTTTTATCATTTGTGCATTCACTTTTAATTTCTTTCAAGAACTTTTCCTCTGCATTCACAACTTGACTGTTTGTTGCACTAGGTCTAGCTTTCAGCCTGTCCTGGCTTTTGACACGCCTTTCTCACTAAGCTTTATCATTTCTAGCTTTTGATTTAAAGTGAGAGGGGTAGAACTTTTCCTTTCACTTGAACACTTGGAGGCTACTGTAGGGTCATAAATTCACCTAGCTGCAATATTACTGTGTCTCAGGGAATAGGGAGGCCCAAAGAGAGGAGAGATGGGGGAACCAGTCTGACCAGGGCCAGTTGGCAGAGGAGTCAGAACACATGTAACATTTATCTATTAAGTTTGCAGTCTCGTACTGGTGTGGTTCGTAGTGCCCCAAAACAATAGTAACATCAAAGATCACTGACCACAGATCACCATGACAAATATAATGATAATAGACAAGTTTGAAATATTGCAAGAATTACTAAAATGTGACAGAAGCGAAAAGTGAGCAAACGTTGTTGGGGAAGTGGTGCCAACTGCTGCTAAAAGCAGGTGAGCCATTTGACTTGTTTAAAAAAAATGCAACATATGTGAAGCACAATAAAGCAAAGCACAATAAAACAAGATATGCCTCTATACTAATCTAGTATTTTAAGATTAAGTTCATTTGTACCTTATTCATGCTACTTACATTGTTTTATTATGCATACCTACTACTTAGGTTTTTTAAAAAATTTTATTTACCGATGACATTTATTTTGGAATTATTATGCAGCAGGCATTGCAAAAACAGTCTGTTCATGTAAGTTTATAAACTGAAATATTACAATTTCTAAACCAACATCTTTCAATTAGTACATGTATATTGAATGCCTGCCAAATCTTGATATTAATCATCACTCTTCACTCTTGCCAACAGCTTGGTGCAGGAAGCTGAAAGAACTATAACGATCCCCATAATGTTGTTCTATGGCTCCCACAGCTCAGTACAGGCTGTGTGTGCTATCCCTAAAATCTGGTAAGTCAGAAATCACAAGCTGCAGCACTTAGTCTAAATGCATTAGACTAGATGATTTCAGCTTCTCTCTGATGCAGAGCATGATGTCCAAGAGGGGTCAGAAACGTCCACCAAGGGGTTGGCTACAACTGCTAACTATTCATGTGTATCAGGATTTCATCTGCCCCAAAGGCAGCCAGGCATTTGCAGGTGATCTGCAATATCACTGGAACATTCTCATGGATTCTCCCTGGGGAAGAGGGAAGGAAAATGCTGTCCTGCCACCCCACATAAATCTGCCTAGTGACTGTGCCCAGTCGGAAGAGTATTTGCTCAGCATGCTACTTATCTTTTATAAGTTTCTATCTGTTGTCTTATCAATATAAAGAAACTTAAATTATTGATCTTAAGAGGATACTCTCCATCTGTAAGTTAAGAAGTCCATATGATCTTATATACTAAGAATTTAAAATTTTTCTTTTGGTTGACATGTTTTAAATTCTAAATGCATTTTAAGTTAAAAATCTTAAATCTTTAAAATAACTTTTTTCTCTTGTTCAATACAATTTTATAGGAAGAAATAGGGAAATTAGGGGTGGGGGGTGGGAAGAGAAACCTTCCAGACACAACATACGTTGCTGTCACTTCAGCAAAATGTGAAATAGTTTTGACTTCCATCCAATCAAGAGGGAAAAATATGAATTTGTGGATAGTTACATTAGAGATCTGTGAAGCAATATCAACCAATAGGGAGGTAAAGTATGCCTAAGGTCCTGACCCATTTGCAATTTTCATCTTTAACCTCTCCATTCTTCTAGGATTTTCTCTAGGTTACTTTATATTCCTATGGCTGATGACTTCCAAATTACTATTCTAGCCTAGACCCTCCACTAAGTTCTATATTAATATATCCAACTGACTACTTATGGCATCCTGTCTAATATTTGTTTCCTTCATGAAATTTGCCACAATTTAAAACTATTTTAATAATGTGCCTGTGTACTTTATTATCTATCACACCTCTGGACTGCCATCACCATCAACCCCTGCATCAGACTGGTAGGTCCACAAAGCCATAGACAATGTAATAGCTTCTCTGCCACTATATCTCCAATATCTAGCACAGGGCCCAACACAGTAGGCACTCAAATACTTGTTGAATGACTGGAGAACAGTTAATGAATTTTAGGTTTATTAATCACAAAGGTGATTAATAAAGATATAACTTCTACACCCAAAATGTCTTATGTCCCCAAGCAACATTTTTTAACCAAAGAAAGAGGAATCAATATGTATCTAAAAAGTTACCTCCATGGGCTTTAGTTGAGCATTTATATTTAAAAAAGGAACTTCCTGGTACCACTCCCAGGCTAAATTTCGCTCAACAATCACCTCGAGATTTAATGGCAGTAGTATATCCAGTACTTCCCGGTATGCATCATTAATATATTGAGACCTATAAGGAGAAATAAAATTGTTGTGAATGGTTTCATATATACTCAGATAGTAACAAAAAATTTATATACTAATAGAAGTCAATAATTTTTTGTGTGTGAAGAAAAAAATAAAATCCATTAAGCTTTCCATGTCAAAATGAGACATGTTCCTCCATCACCCCAGAAACCTAGGTGACTTTCTCTTGAGTTGAAGTGTTCTACGACCTTTTAAATTAGAAGTATGCAATATGTTTAGAAGTGCAAACATATACAAGTTGGATAGTAAATCCTTAAAATGAGAATTATCCCTATATGATCTATAAACATATATAAGACCTCCCATAAAAACATTTCAATTCACTGATGTAGATATGTAGCAGAATACCACATATCCCCTGTATAGGAAACAAAGTTGCACCATATGAATTTTTTTTTTCCTATGGATCAAAAATAGTTGAATATGGAAGCTGAACCATATTTGCCTTAGAAGGGAGGGACTGATGGTAAAAAACGATGGAAAGTGTAGAAGGTTACTGAACCCCTTTCAAGTGACAATGTGACCACAGAAGCCTCCCACTGTACCTTTGAATTACAATCTCAAAGTGGTACTCCTCGATAACATACTTATATTTTAATTGGCAGCAAATCTCAAATCCTTCAACCAGGGTTTAAAGCAAAGACTGTAGAGTATCAGATATCACCTACTCAACTGGAGAGAAATGTGGGCGTCCTCCAGGATCTCTCAGAATGCCTAGTATATCATTATCATTTTATGAGTTACTATAGAGTGACACTTATACTTACCATTCATGCATGTTTGCAGCAATCTCCACTTAATAGTAATAAGGAATCTAAAAGCCCCATAAGTCACTTAATAAATCGTCTATTGTTAAAGTGTTATGCTGTTTCTAATTCTTCATTGTAATAAGCACTTAGATTATCTTTGTAAATATCTCTGAGTAAGTTTCTTCCTCTGTATAAATTGCAAGAAACATTAATTGCTGTGTCAAAAGATAAATTTCTCTGGAAAATTTTTCCTTATCAGTACTGCCCAAGTCAATAAAACTGATAAACCTCTAGCCAAAGTTATTAGTAAAAATGCATAAACTATAAATATCAAGAATCAGAGAAGCAAAATCACTGTAGATATTAATAAATAAGAAGGAAACACTATACACAACTTTATGCCATAAAATTCTACAATGTGGATGAAATGGACAATTTCTTGAAAAAAATTTACAAAGATCACTCAAAAAAAAATAACTTGAATAGTCCTAAATTTATTAAAGAAATGAAAATTGTAGTTAAAAATCTCCCACAACTAAACTCTAAGACCAGATAGTTTCACTGGTGAATTCTACCAAATATTTAAGGAAAAAATATTACAGTGTACACAAATTGTCACAAGTGTATACACGTCAAAACTTATCAAATTGTATACTTTAAAGATATGCAATTGTTTATACGCCAATAATATCTCAATAAAGCTGCATTAAAAGTACTCAATTGATGGAAAAAAGACAGACTGAGCAAGACAGATCAGCCAGAAGCCAGTCAAGAGAAGTAGCAAAAATAAAGGGAAAGAGACAAACAGAAGAAGGCTGAAGAAAAATGACAGGAAGAAAGAGGTAAGTGAGAGGTATAAACAGAGATGGATCCAAGCTGAAAAAGGATAGGGCACTAAACCCAGAACAGCTGGTCAAAAACAGCACAGAAACACAGTAAAAAGTTCTGGAAATATCTGGATATTCACTTATTCCTTCAACTCATACTCCTATGCCCAATGATTACATAAAGTTGTTCTCTGTGTGTATTTTGTTTTGTTTTGTTTGTTTTATCTCGAACATCAGATCCACAGCACAAAACTGATAGAGTAGTTTGGATAATGCTGTATTTGTGAAGTAAATAAATGTATGATATCAGGAATTCCTCCAATTCTTCCATAACCTTATAATTTATAAAGAATTACAAATAAACAAAAATATACTTCCTCAGATAGTTAATTTTACAGTGTTCCTAATTATTTAAGAAGTAATTTTCAAATACTTTCTAAGTTTTCAAAAACCAGAAGGCTAAATTTATCTTGCCAAAAATACTTGGAGGAGAGCACTTCACAAAATTAAGTATAGTTGTAATGAAATATCACTGTAAACAGAAGACTCAGGATACCAAAGCCTTTAATGTAAAAAGTTAGAAAAAGTTGCATTCTACACAAATATATTTGTGGAAAGCTTACCTGTATAGTCTCATTTCACTCAGCTTTATGGTAATCAAATCAATAACGGGTGGGGGATTGCTCTGGCTCTCTGTTATCATATGGAATGTATTGGTCATTGTAATTAGCCCAAAATCAGCAACAAAAACATTTTCAGAAACTGGAGACTGTGGGACGACCAAAACTGGGGCTTTGATGTTAACATCTAATGCCAATCTAGAACTCCTTTGTGCCAGTTCTTTTACACCAGTAGCAGCCATTCCTGCTGCCTGAACAGTTGCTTCAGCCAAGGCTTCTTTAACTGCTTGAAAATTACCTATAAAAGCCTATAAAGATAACAATTATATTCACGAGGTTACCACTGATGAATAAGACTTATTAAATGTGTATGGCAGTTTATGATTTTACCTTCATAAGAAAAAATTTTTCTTGGTACGACCAAGTGTTATTTATTCAAAGTCTGGCTCCCTATATTAAATCCTAATTTTCTGCAATAAAAATTGAGAAACACAAAGATAGGGTAAAACAATAAAAATCCCTGGAAAAAAGTAACATTCGTGGACATTTCAATCTTTCACTGATATCCAGTTCCCTCATTATCTCACTTTCGCTAATTGCTAAATAATTACATTGTATTTCCCTGTACAAACTCAATGTACAGAGAGCTTATTTATGATAAAAAATTAAAATATGTTTCCTTAAGAAACTTTTCTAATTTCTGAATTCTGGAAATATACCTCAATTATATAAAATATACCTAGAATTATACTTAATTTTCATATTTAGAAAAAATATTTTATTTTCAATAATTTTTTAGTATAAGGCTATCATATTGGATCCAGTGACATAATTCTTTTGAGTTCTAAAAGAAATTAGGCAAGAAATACTTGTTCATCTTTACTTTTTGGTATACAAAAAAAAAAAAAAAAGTATGGGTATAAGAAAAACTGCATGGTAACCTCCATTAAAAAGATAAAAAAAACAGCAACATTATTTACTTAAAATCAACCAATCATCTAGTTCACATTACCAAAACTAAGAAACAGCATTTTAAAAGAATGACTAGTGAAGCCATAGAGATAGGTATGACACTCACAGGAGAAAACCCCTTCATCAGGTGA
Source organism: Miniopterus schreibersii (assembly GCF_964146895.1). Classification (NCBI taxonomy): domain Eukaryota; kingdom Metazoa; phylum Chordata; class Mammalia; order Chiroptera; family Miniopteridae; genus Miniopterus; species Miniopterus schreibersii. Next base: position 35,282,492 of record NC_138111.1, read on the forward strand.
CAGAATGGAAAAACAACAGGAAAAAAAAAACCCTGTGCAAAGCAGCACTAAAACTCAACCACCTAGAGTATCATAGAGATTAAATTTAAACCTCCAAAGCCCCAGTCACAGAATTATAACACAATAGAAAATATAATTTTTAAATAATAATCTCAGACAAAAACAAACTTCAATTACATATTTATTATTTTTAATTAGAGCTGAAACTCAGGTAAAGCAAAAATGTAAACCAATGATGTATAAAATAAAAAAATCAATATATATGACATATAATGTACATATATTTAATATGTTAATATCTAAAATATATATTTCAATTAACTGGATAGTCCCATGTGAAAATAATACTACATAAATAAAGTATTATATATTTCAGTCATAATAAATAGTACCCAATTATGAAAAATTAGAAGAAAAAAATCAAGCAAGAAATTATTATTCTTCATCTATGTTTGATGCATAGCAATTTCCAACTAGCAGGAAAGAATAAATTAAAGCCCTGGCTGGTTTTGCTCAGTGGTTAGAGCTTTGGACCAAAGGGTCCTGGTTCGATTCCGGCCAAGGGCACATACCTCAGTTGCAGGCTCAATCCCTGGCCCTGATCAGGGAGCGTCCGGGAGGCAACCAATCGATGTCTCTCTCTCACATCGATGTTTCTTTTTTTCTCTCTCTCTCTCTCCCCCTCACACACACTCTGAAAAGCAATGAAAAAAGTATTCTCGAGTGAGGATTAAAAAAACAAAGAATAAATTAAAAAATTGATTAACATACTTACCAATATAGAATATAAAAATTTTGTGACTAAAACTACTTCAATGCAACCAACAGTTAAATTCACTTGAATGTCAACCACACTCATATTTGTGTACGCAGGACCAGCCGTCGCATTCATATAAGAAATGATTTTGAAGCTGAAAACTTCTTTTCCAGTGATATAAACAGCCTTAATGAGACAAAATTCAAATGTCAAAATCCATTTTTGGAATGATGGGTCTTCAGTACAAAAACAAAGCAATACACACAAATTTAGAAAATTTTCCATGTATTCAAGCCAAGTAGAAATAAGGCAACAATCCTAACTCCTTTATTAGCACCTACATTGCAGATTTTTCAAATTGGTGGTGGCAGCTCCCTTTGTGGACCATGAAATCAATTTAGTAGGTGTGGCCCAACATTTTTATAAATGGGGAGAACAAAAGAAAAATTATCAGAATACACATTCTCATTTAGTGTGTTTACAAGGTTCACAGTATTTGAAGAGAGAGAAAAAGAAAAATAGTGAAAGAGGCTTTTACTAGTTCCCCATCCCTCCACAGTCTCCTCATTCCCCTGCAACAATGTTCCCGAAGTGATTACCAATATTTATCTCATTTATAAAATACTTAATCCTCATTTTACATATAATAAAACAGAATCCAAGATTAGGTCACACAACTACTAAGGAGCAGAGATAAGAACCCAATTATGCTAACTCCAAAACCAAAGGACATAATAAGCCACACAGCTAACATCCAACAACTGTCTAATTTATACCTATGTCTAATCTTAAAGGAAATTAAATTTTAAAATGTTCTCTTAGTTAATAGAAATCAATTTATACCTTTTTGTATACAGCTGTTATATCAGAATCCAAAACAATTATATTCCTTAGTTTTGCATTTATTTCAGTTACTGTAGTCCTCATAATTATCTCAGAATCAAGCCCTATGGAAATAAAAGAATGGTTAAATGACTTTTCTTTCATGTAATAGTTCTGGATTTATTTTTCTGAAATTTTATTACCTTCAATCTTAATTTCAGCAATGTTATGTTTCTGATCTTGGATAAAGATCTGTAAACATGATAATTCTGCTAAAATCTGCAAGGTAATAATATCTTCTTTCCTGGATCGCTTTGAAGCTGCAAAAAAAAAGTCATACAGTAAAACATAAGGAAAAACTTGTAGCTACCTCGCTACATTTGTTAAGTAAATAAAATATCACAACAAAATAATGGTAAAACTAGAGAAAAACCTAATTTGCAATTCAATTGAAAACAAGCAAGATATTCCTTAATAAATTAGGAATTCTAAAAAACAATCAAATCTAATGAAAACTAAAAGCCAAACAAAATCAAATGAATAGATGAGACAAAAAATGGTTGCTATGTGAGGTTAACATTTGAAACTAAGACATTGCTAGTGGTAAAATCATAAATCTTGAGTCAATAATTACTAGGCGATACCTGTCATTATTGAACTTGCAACTTTTTGCAGCTTAAAAAGTACTCTAATTAAAAAATTTACTCAAATTCTATTAGTTCTATTTTTCTAATCTGAAGTAATGATATTAAATTCATAACTGTTAATCTAAATCAAAACCTTCTCTAGTATCATCTTCAACTTAAAAGGAGAAGATAAATAGAAGACGCACTTTCTTCAGCAGTAATCATTTTCCTTATACTACTATTTCCTTTAACTAACTTGGTATATAACGAATCTTTCTAGATTTTAAGCTAGGCAATAAAGTTCTGAAGACAATATTGTAGGTTAACAGAACCAAAGCCAACACATATTAATCTACTTGGTGAAAAAAAATTGAAGATGAATTTTTAAAGAAACATACATATTTTCTTAATGACCTCTCCTTTGTCTTCAGTCTCCGCAACATAAATTGAGGCTGATTTTTCCTCCAATTGTGGAAGGAAATTGTTAAAATAGTTTATTGTATTCAGAAGTGCTTCAGTATGCAAATGAATATCCAAAGAGGAAAAATTCACCTAGAGAACAAAGTTGATTTTAGTAATAGGTCAATAAGTATTTATTTGCCTGCTCTGTTATAAGGCACTAGGCTTTGTGGTACAAAGGATCCAATTTATAATAGTTCATGTTTATCCTCAAGGATATTAGAGTTCTAGTTATAAAATAATTTTCATAATATACTATTTACTTAGAAATACTACATCTAATTAAAAAACATATTATTATTCACTTATACCTTAATCAGCTGTGCGACATTGTTATAGGCACTTTTCAAGTTGGGTACACTCTTTTCAGCCTACCCAGAGAGAATAAAACAGATCTGTTAGGAAACCTTTAAAAACATACGCAAATACAATTACATAATGGTCCTAATAAACATGAATAGAAAACTTCCAGCTATTTATACGTATAATTACCTAAACAAACAAATACTTCCACAGAACAAAAGAAATTTGGCACATAGCAAGTATTCAATAAATTATCAAGGGTGGAAAATTAAACATTATTAAGTGTGGAGAACAATCGCTATCATCAACAGCCACGGAAGGTCCTTCCCTAATTCTTCCAGTATGTGAAACAAAATCTGTGACAGAATCGTCCACAAAGTATCTAAATATTCCATGTTCATTACTCTTCCAGCATTATCTTACCATAAAGTAATTATTAAAATAATGCAGCACTTACGTAAAAATAGGTCAATGAAATCATGGACTAAATCTTAAGTATACCATAACATATATAAAAACATACTAAATGATGAAATGGGTATCATAAATCAATAGGGAAGAGGTGACACCAGGAGTCACTGACACCAGGAAAATTAGGTAACTTCAGACAATTGTAGAAAATCAAGTGAAAGCTTCATCTCGCATCATATGTCACAATAAATAGGATCAAGATTAAAGAGTTTCTTTTTCTGGTACCCTGATGGGGGGAAAAACTGCAGGTTACTGCTACTTAGAACATAGACTTCTTATTTTGCTATACGAAGTCTTCTATTTAGCAGAGGACAAAACTAAAAATATCTTAAAGTTTTAGGAGTTAGAGATGTCAACAGACTCGAGATTAAACTGAGTATTACTAACCTTACAAAACTTGCTAACATTTCGGCCGTCACTGACCACAGCAAGCAGACATAAGTGGTACTGCTTACCTTCACATACTCCAGTGTTAACAAGTCTTCCATTACGTTGTCCAGGGTTGTAATCAAATAAACTGGCTTTTCATTTGCATCTAAAAATAATTTTAAAAATTATTCTTTCATAGTAAAACTAAGTGAAAATAAATGCAGGCAATGCTATTAAATATAAACTTGGAAAAGCAGAGTTTCCTATATCAGCTCCAAGTCTTCTCTTACCCAGGTTGGGCCCATCGTCCTTCACTGTAAACTCTAAAAATGGAATTTCTCCTCACTACCCCTTTCCCTTCTCTTATGCAAAATGCTAAAAACTCTTACTCTGCCAAACTTAGGAGGTAAGGTTTAAAAAAAAAAAGTAGCAATCAGTTAAAGAAAAAACATAATGGCTAATAGAAATAATGAAAAGGCATGAAGAGAATTCTAGCCCTGAGCCATAGAAGTTGCTACAAAATAAATTTTTTTAAATAATTGTCAGACTCCCTAAAAACCTGACTGTTGAGAAGAAATCAGTTAGATATGTGATGAGAAACTAAGTTTTCCTGTATATTAATATATATTAAAATAAGTCCTACTATCATATAATCAGACATTACTGGTTATATTATTACTTCTGTTCAAAACCTAGGAAAATAAGTGGGAAACTGCTGTAGAAGAGTACTTTATATAAAGCTATCACCAAATTACTTATGCTGCTAGAAATTAACATCTAGATACTGGAAGAAAGGACTAAACCAATCATACTACTCTAGAGGAAAAAAATGCCCCATATTCCACAGAATTCTCCACATTTAAATAGATAAAATGACAAACCTTTAGCTGGATTCACCCGGAAGAAAAGAGAGGACTCAAATAAAATGAGAAGTGAAAGAGGAGACATTCTAACAGATAGCTCATAAATACACAGGATCATGAGGCTCCTATGAAAAATTATACTCTACAGAATTGGACACCTAGAAGAAATGGATAAATTCCCAGAAACAAACAACTTTCAAAAACTGAATCATCAAGAAACAAAAGACCTGAGTAAACAAACTACTAAGAAGGAGATTCAATCAACAGTCAAAAACCTCTGAAAACCAAAGGTTGAGGACCAGACTTCACTGGTGATTCTACCAAACATCAGAGAAGAATTAGCACCAAATACTTCTCAAGCTCTTTGAAAAAACAGAAGATGAGAAAACACTTTCAAACTCGTTTTAAGAGGTCAGCTTTCCCCTGACAGCAAACCACAAAAAGATGCTACAGAAATAAAAATTACAGGCAGTATCCTTGGTGAACATTGATGCAAAAACCCTCACCAAAATATTAGCAAAGTGAATTCAACAATACATTAAGAGGATCATACGCACGATCAAGTAGCATTCATTCCAAGGATGTAAAGATGGTTTCATTACCTACAAATCAGTCAATCAATGTGATCTGCCACATTAACAAAATAAAAGATAAAAATAAAAGATAAAAATCATATGAGCATCTCAACAGAAGCAGAAAAAGCATATGACAAAATTCAACATCCATTTATGGTAAAACTCTCAACAAAGTGAGTACAGAGAAAACATACATCAACATAATAAATGCTATATATAAATGACCACAGGTAACATCACACATACTCAAAGGTGAAAAGCTAAAAACTTTTCCTCTAAGATCAGGAACAAGACAAGAATCCCCACTCTCACCACTTTTATTGAACATGGTATTGGAAGTCCTCACCAGACTCATTAGTCAAGAAAAAGAAGTAAAAGGCATCCAAATTGGAAATAAATAGTTCGTCTTGATCATTCCATCAACCATTCAGAATTATCTTTTAAGGAAAAACCAAAAATTGTAAGGAGGAAATATGCATAATATCCTCCTAAATGCCTAACACAGCAAATGGAAATGTTTTCTAAGGTATCATATAATTTATCCATTATGATTAGGGGACATCAAGTGTTTGTAGTAGCCACAATAATGCCATGCTCCCCCTTCCAAGGATGTCTGTGCTCTAATACCTCAAAACCTGAAAACATTTCATATGACAAAATGGACTTTGCCCAACCTAATCACCTTAGTTTTTAAGAGTGGAATCAAAAGACAAAAAAAAAGGTTACAGAGATACAGGGGACTATGTGCAAGAATCCAGAGATTCTACTGGGGGCTAAGGACAGCCCTTGCCTAATAGTCAGCAGGGAAACACATTAAAACCACATGGAACTGAATTCTGGTCAGCGCCTGAGTGAGAAAGGAAATGAATCTTTCCCTAGAGGCTCCAAAAAGAAACTCCTGTTAATACCTTGATTTATGCCTGTTGAAATTTATGTCAGGCTTCTGATCTAAAGAAATTTAAGATAATAAATTTGTATTGTTTTAATACACTAAGTTTGTGGTAAATTGTTACAGTATCAATAGGAAACAAATTCAGTGTTGAAAAATTCAGTTAAATAGATTTAAAATTAAATCATAACTATTTTATTGTCCATAATATAAAAAAGTATCTTCAATTTCTATCTGGTCTACTTAGATTCCCAAGCATAAGATAAAAATTATAATTCATAATATAATATTTTTCTAAGAATGTTTTAGCAAATATATTTATTTAATGCCCAGAGAATTAAAAACTCTACAGTAGGTAGTCAAATAATAAAATTATTTCATTTAAAACACAGAAATTCTTACCCAAGTATTCTGGGCATTTTAAGCAGAATTCTTTCAAAAAGGCATTGGCTTTCAAATCATATGTTCTAAGCTCTACTTCTGTGCCCAATCCTAAGACAAGAACTTCTACCACAGGTAGTTCACAATTTTCAATGAGGTGATAAAACTGAATAGATACCTGGAAAAGAAAATAGAAACCATCATTATCTAAATCGCACAACTGCTTACGTAGATGATGATTATATATGGATAAATGAGGTACACATATGATATAAATGTATTTAAAATTTAGGAAAGATTTCATAAGCACACAAACATACAATACACACACAAAAAAGGAGGGAAGAGCACCACAGTAACATCTGGATTCAGCTTAAATAGAATGAAAGCAACAGTGCCTATTAGTAATGACACTATATAAGTAAGTTATGAATAGTACAAATAAGAAACAAGTATCAATTTTACAATGGTCCATACCTCTGGCACTTCAAATCTTATTTTATACTGAATGATATTTTTTGTACAATCCGGCTTGTTAATCTTTTGTTGTTGATAACTTTTAACTCTAGTTAACTGAAAAGGTTCTTCCAAAGGACTAGACGGTGCATCATAAAACTCCTCCTCTGAATCTAAATATCAGAGAACACTGTTTAAGTCAATAACCAAAATGATTTACTTAATAACATATTTATAATTTTTAAAGTAATATGAACACTAAAACACTAAGGGTCTATTTCAAATATTTAAAGTAAGCATAAGAAAATAAATTATAAAAAATATAGAGATTATATCTGAACAAATAACATTCTTGATGACAAGAAAGTACTGAAAATTACAAAATGCAATCTTTACCTTAATGAACATCACCTTTTAAAATCACTGGTCTATCTAAAACTGATTAAGGAAAATTTTATAGCAAATGACAATGCCAATGATTATTATATCATGAATATGCAAAGGAACACACTAATAAGCTCACTCTAACTGGAGATCGAAAAAGGGCTTAGTTATAAACTCTGCAATATTAAAAGCAGAAGGCAGATCCTGAAGCTTGAATGAAGAAACTGAGACGGAATACTACTTCATGTATATATACACACACATATGTAAATATATATAATAAATTTCTAGAATTTGTTATTTAAAAAAGAACTCAAAAAACTAGTAAGACCATTAAAAGAAAGTTTAAAAGAAACTAAAACCAGCTGAAGTATATGCCCAATAACCTAAGATTAAATTTAGGGTAGATGATCTCACAAACATCTCCTCCCTCCACTCCTCTCCCCTTCCTGGTCACCACACACAAAGGAAAACACTGTCTAGAAAACTGAGAGAATCAACATGGCAATCTCTATTTAACATTTAATAATTTTTAAAGTCTTAAAAACTGAAAAATACATTTATTTTTCTTTCCAATGGGGCTAAGAAAAAGCAGCTATTCGATGTCAAAATATTTATCAGTTTTCATGTGTAAGTACATATTAAGGCTTGATTTTACTCCTTTAATAACAAAAAAGGAAAATATAAAAAGTAAAAATAAACTTACAAAACTAACAAAAGTCTCCAAATAACTAAGTAACACGTTATGACTTAGACATCTGCAAAGTTTCATGGGATCTCTTAGCTCACAGTAGAATTAAGACAACTGAATTACCAGTGGTCCTTGTGATTGAGTTCAACTTTTATGTACCAAAAATCCCACTGCAAAAGTAACTTTAAGGAACATCCAAATTATACTATTTTAAGGGAATTTTAATAAAATTTCTGGAAAACAGAATTATCTGCTACTGTCTGAAATTTTTACATGGTTTCAAAAAGAAAATTATTTTCGTAAGATATTTATAAGAAAAATTTCCTAAAGCAGTTTCATTTTACCATCTTCAAGATATGTACGTTCCAAGAAAGGAATCACTTTCTGTGAAATCTGTGTTGCTCCCAAAGAAGAGGACCTTTGAATCTGCAAAAAAAGTAATTCACCATTAATTAGTACAAACACTTTTTATTCAAAATTCTAAGACGATTCTGACACCCCAAAAAAAGAAACTGAAAAATCCAGTCTGACTTAGACAAGTAAATTATAAAATGTATATTTAAAACAATGATTTTACAATTTCAGGGCTAAATATAAATTGTAGAACTATTTTAATAATTTCTTTGTTGACAGGGTTTGGTTTGAAAGAGATCTTAGATATATCTAAACTCAATGTCTAACAAAATAAGGAAGCCACCTTCATGTCCATGAGAAACAATCAAAAAGTCTCAATATTTAAAGCCTTTACAGTTGAGTTTGCAGTTTTAATTTTTTAAAGATATTTCAGTAAATTTACTTGTTTACTGTTCTGGGAAATATAACATACAGTAACATGCAGTGCAGTTTAGAAACCATAATAAAAGATACCCATGAGCCTGGCTGGCAGGGCTTACTGGTTGAGCATCGACCCATGGACCAGGAGGTCACCATTCGATTCCTGGTCAGGGCGCATGCCCAGGTTGCGGGCGCGATACCCAGCACGGGGCATGCAGTCGATCATTGACTCTGTCTCTCTCTCTCTCATCACTGATGTTTCTTACCCTCTCTCCTCCCTCTCCCATCCTCTCTCTGAAATAAATTTAAAATATATATATTTTATTTTTTTTAAAAAAAAAAAAAAAAGAAAGAAACCCCTGAATCTTGCACCCAGGCCAAGAAACAAAGCGGCACCATGCCTTACCTAGAAGCACCTTGTGTTTCCTCCTTGATCACATTCCCTACCACTAATCATGATCTTGCTTTCACTTAGTTGTTTTTTTTATACCTATGAATCATTCTCTAAATAATGCATTTTACCTCTGCAACTTTCTATACTATAGAAAAAGAAATTACTGCATATATTTTCCGGTGACATTATTCCACAAAATAATCTTTAAATTTTATCGATACTGATAGTTTACTCATTCTTACTGCTATACTGTATTCCATTACTGAATAAAACACTACTTCTTTGTCCAGTACACTGTTGATAAATACCTGGATTGTTCACCTATTTTTGCTTTTACTCACTGTGGCACTATAAGCATCCTTGAACCTTGCCCCAGGTGCTCATATGCAATACTTTCCATGGTGTATATAACCAAGAGTGGAAATGCACATGTGCACCTTACTAAGTACTAACAAACCTTTTCACAAGTGATTGCCACAGATTACACTAACCTCAGCAGATTAGAATTTGTATGGCTCCAAAGCATCACAAATGCTTAATGTTTTCAGACATTTTAAATTTTGCCAGTGTCACTGCCAATTTCATCCTAGTTTTAATTAGTTTCACAAATGTGTAGTAGTTACACATACTATAGGTTCATGGGTTATTTGTGTTTGTTCTTTGAATTATGTTCATTTTTGTAAAATGAACCTAAATATAATTAAAATATAACCTACTACATAGGAGTATATAACTGTATAAAAGTATATAACTGTATACTCCTATGTATATTCCTATGTATACTCCTAAGTATAAAGTTCAATAATTTTTCAAAAAGTAAACATTCTCATGTACCCAAATTCCAGATCCTGGAAGAGAACACTGCCAGAAATTCAGAAACCTCCCTTATGATCTTCAGAATCATTATGCATACTCCCAAAAGGTAATGACCACGCTGCCCTAATTTTAATTTTTAACATACTAACATTTTTTACATCTAAAGCCATAAAAGAATAGTTTCGTTATGCATTTTCCTGCTGAGTAATACATATCTAATTTCTTATTTGGATGTCGACTTCCTTATATATATTAGATAAGTCTTTTAAGTTATATTTGTTGCAAATATTTTCCCTAATTGATCAGCTTGCTGTTTCATTTTTAAGTGTCTTTCAAAAATAAGAAAATTTTAATTTTCATGAAATATAATTTATTTTTCTTCTATACTTGCATTTTTTATAACCCAAGATATCTTTACTTACCACAAGGACTCAAAGATTTTCTGTCTTTTGTTAAAGAGTCTTTACACCGTTGGGCATTTACATTTAGGTCTATGTTTCATTTCAAGTTAAATTCCCTTTATGGTTTAAGGTAAGTGTTGATATTTATTTCCACATAATAATCTAGTTATTTCAGAACCATTTGTTGTAAGGACTATTCTTCCCCCACTTAGTTGGATTGACAACTTTGTAAGAAATCAAATATATGTTAACCATATATTACATTGTAGATTTGTTTCTGGACTCTATTTTACTTTATTGACTTATATGTCTATTCTTATGCCACTACAGCATTTTCTTGAATAAAGTACCTATAAAATAAACCTTGAAATCAAGTACTAGATATCCTCCAACATTATTCTCATCCAAAATTATTTTGGCTAATATGTATCCTTTGCATTACCATATGTACTTTATAATAAGCTTGTTCCTTTCCAGGAGAAAAGTCTTTTGGTATGTGGACAGTAAGAAACCTACAAAGTTTTGATGAGAACTGCCATCTTAATCAAACCAGCCTTCCAACCTGGATTATGTAAATCATTCTACTTATTTAAGTCTTCTTTAATTTTTTTCAGAAATGTTTTGCAGTTTTATATATATAGGATTTGTACCTCTTTTGTTATTTTTCTCCTATGTATTTAACCCTTTTAATGCTACTATAAATGGAATTTTTTCTTAATATCATTTTTAGAAAAAACTAATTATTTACATTGATAATGTATCCTGAAATCTTGCTAAACTTGCTTACTTTTCTAGCGGTGCTTCTCCCCATTCCTTAGAACTTCCTGCATAAATGATCATGTAATCTGCAAATACAGTTTTACTTTTCTGTTGCCACCCTGTCTTTATTCTTCTTGACTACGGCAAGGCGAGAACTACAGTTCAGTACAAGTCTAAATAGAAGCGGAGAGAAAAGGTATTCTTGCACTATTCTTGATCTTACAAGGAAAGCATTTAGTGTGTTTCAAATTAAGAATGATATCAGCTATAGGCTTTTTTCCTAGATGTCCTTTACCAAGTTGAGGAAGCTACTCTTTATTCCCAGTTAACAGTTTTTATCATGAATGGCTGCTGGACTTCGTCAGCGCTGTCTCCTCTTCTAATGAGATGATTATATGCTTTTTCTCCTTTACTCCACTAATGTGGTTTATTACAGACTGGTGAACCTTTTTTGCTTCTTAAGAGTAAATGCATTTGGTCATAGAGTATTATACTTTTTACACATCATACTATTTGGCTGTACTATTTGTTAAGGACTTTTACATCTGTGTTAATGAACACAGTGGTCTGTAGTTTCCTTTTCTCACAATTCCTTTGTTGGGTTACAATAGAATAATGCATGCAGAGAAATAGGAGAGTATGGCCCATGCACAGAAAAGAGAGAAAAAAAAAAAGCAGGAACAGTACAAGAGAAAGCACAGGTACTGAATTTAACTGCAAAAACGTTAAGCTGTCTTAAATTCTCTCAGAGAACTAGAAAGAACTGTGAAGAGCTGAAGAAAAAGAAAATAATGAGGTCACAACAAGTAGACAATATCAAGATAGAAATTATAAAAAGAAAGAAAAAATTCTAGACTTAAAAAATATAATAACTAAAAAAAAAAATCATTAGAGAATTTCAATAAGAGATTTAAGCTAGCAGAAGAATCAGTGAAAATTAAGATAGCTCAATCAAAATTGACAAGAAAAAGAAATAAAGAAAAGTGAACAAAACCTAAGGGACTGGTGGGACACCACTGAGGGAGTCAATACATGCATTATGAAAATCCTAGCAGAAGAACAGAAAGGAAAAGGGGCAGAAAAAAAAAAATCTCAAAAAATAACAGCCAAAAATGTCCCCAAATCTGATAAAACATATGAATCTAAAAAAACCAACAAGTTCACTAAAATCAAAGTAACATACACTCAAATAGACCCATATCAAAATATAATTAGTTAAACACACTCAAAGAAAGAAGAAGCCACTCTCCACATACTAGGTATCCTCATTAAATTAACAACCCATTTCTCATCAGAAGCCATGAAAGACAAAAAGTAATAGAATGACAATGAAAGGGCTTTCTGACCATGTGATAGGCAAAGATTTCAGTTGAGATAAAAAGTTTTCATCCATTAAAAAAAAATACTGTAGGGGAAAACAAAAGGTACGTCTGTAATATTATCAACAATAAAGATAGATTTTTAAAAATATGGTATAAATTAAATTTCATCAAAATTTAAAACTCCTGCTCTTAAAAAGAGACTGTTAAAAAAATAGCCTCAGGCCAGGCAAGGGTGGCTCAGTGGTTGAACATCTACCCATGAACCAGGAGGTTACAGTTTGATTCTGGATCAGGGCACATGGCCAGGTTGCAGGCTTGATCCCCAGTAGGGGGTGTGCAGGTGGCAGCCCATTGATGATTCTTTCTCATCACTGATGTTTCTAACTCTGTCTCCCTCTCCCTTCCTCTCTGAAATCAGTAAAAACATTAAAAAAAAAGAAAAGAAAAAAAAGCTCAGCAACAGACTGAAAAAATGTTACAAAACACTAAAGTGTTCAGGGTAATGGTACATTACCCAGAAACTTACTCTCAAATAGTTTGAGGAAAAAACATCTTTACACTATTTTTACAACACTTTTATAAGTTTGAAATTATTTCAAAAGAAAAAGGTTAAACATTAAAAAATCAACTTTTTTAAAAAGAGAAAAATGGGAATGGATATTTTCTTTGTGACAGTCACTTGTAAGAAGGGGAAAGGCACATAATAATACAAAACCCAGAAATCATGAAGGAAAATCTAATAACTGACTACGTAAAAAAATAAAAAGTTTGGTATGGCAAAAATTAATGTATCCAAATAAAAACAAATAAATACATTTTTTTTAAATGCTTATAAATGAAAAATAGCAATAACTTCCTTAACTGGAAAATCATAACCCAACAAAAGACATAAACAGCTGTTTTTAAATATATAAATTCAAATATCCAATAAACTTATGAAAATAGGTTCCATCTTAGTCATAAAGAAATGCAAATCAAAACCACAAGATAACATTTTTTTCATTTAATAGATAAAATCTTAACATTTGTTAATACTCAAGATTAATGAGAACAGAGAAACACTCATTTTACTATATAGGTGGGATTATAAATTAGTAGTTAATTTCTAAAAGAAATTTGACAAAGTTCATTAAATTATAAAATTTACAGTTTTTTACTCAACAATTCTACTTCTAGGAATTTATCTAATGGTTAAAAATATACCCAAATACATGCAGAAGTTCAAAGCCATATTTTTATAACTATAAACACTCATAACAATATGAATGCCCATCAAAAGGGGATTATGTTAGTTCAAGGATGGTATACTCACATAATTCAATACTACAGGGTGAAGCAAAAGAGGTTTGTATGGAAACTAATACAATAATAAACTCTGTGTTTAGCACTAATACAATAATAAACTCTGTGTTTAGCGTACTCACAACTGTAAAACTACTTCTGCCCCACCCTGTATATCACCATAAAAAAGAATAAGGTAGATCTGTGCTAACATGAAAATATCTCTAAGGTGTGCAACACAGATAATAATGGCTAAAGAATACAGATTCAGAACGTAAGTATAACCTCACTATGTAAATTTTAAGAACACAAGAATATATATAATGTACATACACAGGCACACAGGAGCATATGTTTGTATGTGTGTATACTAGCATATGCCATAAACATATCAGAAAACTAGAGATGCAGTGGTTAATAGTGTTATCATCTAGAAGAAAAATTAAAGGCTGGAAAAGTGAAGAAAGGTAAACTTATCATTTTACACTTTTCTTTACTATATGCACCTTTTACTACTTCATTATTTGGTCTTTTAAAATGTAATTTTTAAAGGTCTATTCAAAATGAATTAAATGTTCTTACCCAAAATCTCTGTGGTTGTTAAAATACTATCTGTGAATTATTTTCAATTTTTGCTTTTATTAATTTTATAAATAACATTACCTGAAATGGTTTGACGGGGGCATGAATTTCAGTTGCAGGTGTGGGTTTTGGGATGCTTTCAATCAATTCCAAAATCCCTTGCAGTTTTTTATCTGAGATTCGCAAAGAAATCAGTGGTAACTTTCCAAAAATCTTGAATCTGTTTCAAAAAAAGAGGAACCATTATAAAGCAATTTTCACTCTAACTTAAGTGCATTTATTAAAAAGAGGACTGTTCCCCTTAAGTTATCTAAAAATAATCAAATGTGATTTTAGCACTAAAAATTACCCATAGTCCATGGATAAATTATCCCATAATCTCCACTCAAAGTTACATCTGACCTTACAGATCAGTCTCATTAGATATAATAATCTCATTACTTTTCAGAGGCATATTTTCTAATGTTATTGTGTTTATTCTCTCTCTGCTATTTGCCAAGGACAGTTAACAATTACTATTTATCAAGTGTTAATTACATGATAGGCATTAAGGAAAGCACTTGATACGCATTATGTTAAATAGTCCTCACAACCTAAGAGGCAGACAACTTATTTCTGTTCCCTGTTTCTTATAAGTTCCCATATTTACATAGTTCCTATCAGGAAACTAAGGCTTTAGCAAGTTCAAATAACTTGTCCAAAAGATTATACATCTAATACCTTGTTTAAAAATCTGATCTAACTAAAAAGGAAAAAAAATCACATGATCATATAAATAGGTGTATATGACAAAATCCAACATACATTCATAATAAAAATTAAAGAAAGAATTCTCAGTAAACTAGAATACAGGAGAACTTCCTCAACTTGAAAAATCTACAGCTTAATAGGGAAGAAACTCAAAGTTTTCCAACTAAGATTAGATACAAAGCAAAGATATCCCTCTCACCGCTCCTTTTCAAGATGGTACTGAAAGTCCCAGCCAATACAATAAGGCAAGAAAGGAAATAACTGTCATACAGATTGGAAAAGAAAACATAAAACTGTCTTTGTTTGCTGATGAAATGATGGTCAATGTAGGAAACTCAGATAATAAAACAAAACAAAACAAAACCACCTCCTGGAACTAATAAGCCAGTATTGTAAGGTTGCAGGATACAAAGTTAATATACAATAGTCAATCCCTTTCCTGTATACCAACAACAGAAAAGTGGAATTTAAAATTAAAAACACAATACTATTTATTAGCACCCCCTAAAAGAAATACTTAGGTATAAATTCAACAAAATATACACAAGATCTGCATGAGAAAAACTGCAAAACTCTGAAGAATGAAATTTAAAATCTACATAGACATATTCCATTTTCATGAATAGGAAGATTCAATATTGTCGAAATGTCAGTTCTTCCCAAACTGATCTACAGATTCAACGCAAACACAAACAAAATCCCAGCAACTTATTTAATGAATATTAACAAAATAATTCAAATTTTATACAAAGAGGCAAAAGACCGTAATAGCCAACACAATATTAGAGAAGAACAAAGTTGGAGGATAGACACTCCATGACTTCAAGACTTACCATAGAGCTACAGTAAGAAAGACACTGATACTGGTGAAAGAATAAACAAATAGATCAATCAGCCAGAATAAAGAGTCCAGGAATAGACCTCCATAAATACAGTCAACCGATCTTGGACAAAGGAACAAAGGCAATACAATGGAGCAAAGACATTCTCTTCAACAAATGGTGCTGGAACACCTGGACATCTATATGGAAGAAAAATGAATCTAGACAGCACCTTAACCCTTCAAAAAAATTCAAAATGGATCACAGATCTAAATGTAAAATGCAAAACTACAGAACTCCAAAAGGTAAATTCAAGAAAACCTAGATGACCTTAGGTATGGCCATGACTTTTTTAGATATAAAGGCACAATTCATCAAAAAAAAAATTTGATAAACTGGAGATCATTAAAATTAAAATGTCCTCTCTACAAAAGACAATGTTAAGAGAATTAGAAGACAAGCCACAGATGGGGAGAAAATATTTGAAAAAGACACATCTCATAAAGAATTGTTATCCAAAAATATACAAAGAACTCTTAAAACTCAGTAAGACAAACAATCCAATTGAGAAATGGGATAAAAATCCAAACAGATACCTCATCAAAAAAGATACCAAATAATGGCAATGGTCTGGAACATCAGGAACTCTCATTCAGTTTAAGAAAATGACAAGTACTAGAGATAGATAGTGGTGACAGTTGCATAACAATATGAGTTACTTAATGCCAATGAATTATAACAGGTAAACATGGTAAATTTCATGTTATGTATGTTTTGCCACACACAGAAAGCATCAATGAAATATGGTATTTCCTTAGCTACAGAATTACTGAGAAAGTCAATTATCACTTGAAACAGACGATACATACTTAGGCATCCTTATATCCATGAAAACCAAGGCCTTAGAGAATTCCATACTGAAGTGCAAAGGTATCAAAATATGCTGTGTAGATACACTGAGTTTTCGTGCTTCTTTCCAATTATCACCTAATTACAGAAAACAGTAGGTTTAACACATGTATAATTTGAAAGACACTAAACCTAAAATTATTTTTAATACTTCATAAGCACACACTGCATGATACAGGGAAATCTTCCCACATCTAGATAATCTTTAATACCACATGCTCAGGTACACACAATTGGCAGGTAAATTATTTTCACAAGCATCTCAATATATGAAATATAAGTTGATGGGCTTCAAAAACTAATGACCAAGATGTATCAAACATACCAAAATATAGTAATTTATTTCCTGAAAAAAAATTATGAATTTTCTATAAACAATTTACATGTGCCACCCACTATACTTCTGGGCTCCTCCTACAGAAACTGGAATATGATAAAGACAAAAACAATTTAATTGGCCTAAAGCAAATATAGTTAAAGAAATAAAATTAAAATACCCTATATAAACTAACATTTTTAATAACCAGTACTTGGGGTCCTCCACTGCTTCTCCTTTCAATAACTAGTTAGCGCAGTTAATGTATGTAATTTGACCATATACATACATAGAGATCTCTAAAACAGTCACTAATCCACCTGTGTTGAATTATCTGAATGTTCACTAACACTCCAGGGATTCAAAAGCAATATGACACAGGGGAAAGAGGGCTCCGGTACTTAGGGCTCTCTCACTATCCATTAGTGGCTCCTGACAAGTGAATTTCTGACTGTTGACTAGATCTGGATCAGAGATTCCCGATTAGTACAACAAAATATATGGGGTCAAGTTATGCCTAAGACAAGGATCCCCCTCCACCTCTGCATGGCTATTTATGGACGGGGCTGTCAGGGCCCCTATCTAGGCTGGTTGTATCTGCCCTTGAGCAGTCTCTTCTGGTGATCGTACTGTGTAATACAAATATTTCAAAAATGTGTCAAGGTTTACCAACCGTGTCCAAATGTTAAACAACACTGGTCTAGATCAGGATTTGTCAATCTCAGCACTACTGGCATCTGGGCAAAGTCGGTCTTTGTTGACATTCTATATTTTATGCTTAGTAGCATCCCTGACCTCCATTCACTAAATACTAGTGGTGCCCCCACTGTCCATGTGTTACAATCAAAAATCTCTCCAGACATTGACAATGTCTCTTGTGAGGTAAAACTGCTCCCAGTTGACATATTGCTCTTATCTACTATATACTTCTAATTAAAAAAATATGAAAGTTGCCCGGCTGGGCGTGGCTCAGCAGCTGAGCATCGACCTAGGACCCAGCTGATCAGGGTTCGATTCCCGGTCAGGGCACATGCCCGGGTTGCGGGCTCCATCCCCAGTCGGGGGCATGCAGGAGGCAGCTGATCAATGACTCTCTCATCATTGGTGTTTCTATCTCTCTCTCCCTCTCCCTTCCTCTCTCTGAAATCAATAAAAGATATATTTAAAAAATATATATATATATTATATATATATATATATAATATATATATATATGAAAGTTCTGCCTATCTTGTGTCTAAGTGGTTGAGCACCAACCAATGAACCCGGAGGTCAGGATTTAATTCCCGGTCAGGGCACATGCCCAGGATGCAGGCTCAATCCCCA
Organism: Miniopterus schreibersii; assembly: GCF_964146895.1. Taxonomy (NCBI): domain Eukaryota; kingdom Metazoa; phylum Chordata; class Mammalia; order Chiroptera; family Miniopteridae; genus Miniopterus; species Miniopterus schreibersii. The sequence continues at coordinate 35,300,989 of NC_138111.1, forward strand.
GTAGGGGGCATGCAGGAGGCAGCCAATCTATGATTCTCATCATTGATGGTTCTATCTCTCTCACATTCTCTCTCTGAAGTCAAATATTAAAAAAAGAAAGTTCTAACATATTTTAAATGAAGGTTTTCAGAGAAACTGTCTAAAAACCTAATGAATCACTTCAGCAAAATGAACAATAAATAATGCACTGTATACTTACCAACACTGCTGTAAAGCAGCTGTATGCTTGTAAGGTGAATATCAAAGGAATCATAAGCTCTATGCATTATCTCTTCAAGTCTGGCTTCACCTTGTTTCATATCTGTTAATTCTGTACGACTTTTACTTGTCACCTTGAAGTTAATTTTAATAGTTTAGACTATGTAAAATACTTCAAAATGAAAAGCTAAGGTTTTTATCTTTCAGAATATCACATAAAAAGTTAATAGGAGAGTATAAACTCACAAGCTGACATAATGCTATTAGAAATGTCTTTAGCTCTGGTCGGTGTTCTCAGTGGTTAGAGCGTTGGTCTACCCACACCTAAGGCTCGAGTTCAATTCCCGGTCAAGGGAATGAAGCCTGGATCGCAGGTATGATCCCCTGCCCCAGTCAGGATGAGCACTGGAGACAACCAATCGGTGTGTCATCTCTCTCACATCGATGTTTCTTTCCTTTTCTCTCTCTATCCCTCCCTGCTACCTCTCTTCTACTCTCTAAAAATCAATGGAAAAAAAATCCTCAGGTGAAGATTAACAAACAAAAAAGAGAAATGTCTTTATCCATGACATGTATAATGAGAAGGTTAAATATAAGGTGTGAATTTTTATATATTAAGTTATATTTCCTAATTATTTATATTAAAAGAATGGAACAAAGCCAATAAGAATGCTACATCTAAATTATTTAAAAATCTGATAAGAAGTCTTATTAAAAATGAGACAAATACAGCTTATAAAACATTTTTTTGACATGATGACAGGTATTTAGATAGTTTTATAATAAGAACTAAAAGTCCAGGATTAAATATTAGGATAGCTGAATTTTAGTCCCAACTCTGTCATTTATGTGACCCTAAGCAAGTTATATTTGTATTTCCCCTTTATTGATGTACTTTGCACACGACTTCTGTTCACTTAAATATCATGGAGATCACTCCACAGCAGTATATAAAGATCTTATTTACTCATATGTACATGTGTATAGATTTTTAACATATCCCCTCTAGTTTATGTAGCTCAAGTGTACACAATCAAAACTGATTCTCTCTCTTTGAAAGGTAATGAATTTTAAGCAAAAGATTAAGCAAACTAAGATCACAAAACTAGATTGGTACCTTACTCCTGACACGTTATACTCTTTCCACTATATCAGACTGCCTTGAACCAATTCCATAACCAAATTAAAATATGAATAATTAACTCTATAAATATTATAACTGTAAATCCAGCAGCTGTCTTTATAATTACCAACTGAAGAGTAAAACATAGAACAAAGGGGAATGCCAATGTCAAGGAAAGGCACATATTTATTAGGTAGCCAGAAAGAGCATTCAAATATTATCCATCCCTCTTGGGTCTTTAAACTGTTATTATAGCTACTCCTCTACATTTAATGATATACAACAATGCTATCCAATAGAACTGGCTACAATGATAAACTTGTTCTCCATCTGTGCTGTCTGATACAGTAGCCACTAGCCACTTGTGACTATTAAACATTTGAATGTGGCTAATGTGACTAAGGAAATGAATTTTTACCTTACTTTATTTTAATCAACTTAATCAACTGTACATAGTCAGTGGGTGACATGTGAACAGTGCAGATATGGAAATACAAAAGAATTATTCTCTACTCAAAACTAAGGAAGAAAAATGTACATAACTGGATAGAATTATGTAAATTAGACAAATGCAAAATGACCATCTCTTAATTTAGGATTATTTAACAGAAATATTAAAACATGAGTATCTAAAGTTATATACACAAAAAAATTTCAGAAGGACGAAGATGGATTTGATTACTTCCAGAACTCCCTCACATTCTATATATTGTAATTAATTCAGGAATAATCTTAAATTGAAAATAAAATAAACTCCTTAAGCATTACTCTCAAATTTTACATATAAATGTTAAATCTTAGGTTTACCCCTGACCTGCAAAGTTCAATTGTTCATTTTGCTACTAGAAATGTAGGAAAACTACCTAATTAAATGAAACTTCACTTTATTCACCAGAAAAGACTTCTCAAATCCTAGTATTTACCGTAGGTCTACAAAACTAATATACCAAATCAAACTGTCTAAAAAACAAAATACATTTTAAACAAAAATATACCCTAAATGCTATGTTTCAAGATAAATATTAGTATATACCTGTAAATGACCAAGATCCAAAAGAAGCAGATTTGATGTGGGGCTAAAAATTCCATCTTGTGGGATAATAACATATGAAGCTTTCAAATTAATTCTGAGATCAAGAACTTTCTGTGTTTCAATAATATACAGTAGACCTGCAGAAAATTTAAATCTTCACAATAAATTTTTTCACAAAATACCCAAATAGAGAATTATTAAATGTATGAATTGGTAGCACAATCTTAAAGTAATGTGAAATTAGAATTCATTTTAAAATGACCTTGAGCAAATTATTTTCAATATCAAGTAAAAATATTTGTTAGTCAATGTGTACACTCCTAATTAAATATAACTGAATACAAAATTAGAATAATTCCTCAAATAAATGTTTTTAACCCATAAAATCAATGTAGGTAAAACTCAGGAGATAACAGATCTAAAAAAATTAAGTTTTATGAAACATTTATTCTTAACTCCTATATTAGAATCTGTATAATTCTTTCCAAATCATGAACTTAATACAGCTACATCTACCATACTGAACAATGATTTTTTGATCCTTATGATATTACTGAAACAAGGAAAATTCCTTGATTATTAAATCATCTTCAATAAAACCATATGTAAAGGAGAAAAGGCAACAAACCAGAGTTCTCCATTCCTCAGGTATTTCATTCACTTAAGGTGTTTTATTCTAATAAATTTAATCCCTTCACTTTCATGTGATTTATATACCAAATTAATCTATTTTATTATCTCAAATCTATTTTTGGCTTTTAAGTCTAAAATTATTATCAAATATCAAGTTATAATGACTCCATGAGATGGGAACTACTCTTAGCGATGAAACTCTGTAAGCAGCCACTGAATCAGTTTGAATGAATAAACGGTGTTAATTTATAAAGTTTAGGGCATCTGATATTCAAACAGAAAGGTACCTTAGTTCACAAAAGACAACAACAAAACCCATACAAGAACTATCATGAGGACCAGATTTTTTAATGTGAATTGTGAGAAAATAAAAATGACAATAACAAACTAATATGTAAAATTCTGAATAGCTAAATTGAAAAAATTTAAATGATGTAGTTTACTTAATGTGAATAATCTCATACTGCAGTCAAAAGCATGTGCAGTAGCCCTAGCTGGGTCGCTCAATGGTTAGAGAGCCGGCCCTCGGACTGAAGGGTCCCTGGTTCCATGTGTCTCTCTCACATTCATGTTTCTTTCTCTCTCTCCCTTCCACTCTCTCTGCAAAGCAATGGAAAAAATGTCCTCGGGTGAGGATGAAAACGAAAAAATTAGCAGCATGTGCAGTTCATCAATCATTTAGAGTTCAGAACAGGGAGAAGTTAGGAAACATCACAAGAGAGCTGAATCGCAAAAGAGCAGTAATTAAACCAAAAAGACAACTGCAAGAGACCCTATGATTTTATAAAAGAATTCAAAGACCAGTTTCTGTCATAAGCAGAATTTCAAAAATCCTAACAAAATTTTGTAATTAACTTGAATGTGGTTAATAGGTTTCACCTAAGTGTAAGAAATAATTATTGTTACATCTGAATTTAAATATAAAAGTACAAAATTAGTTTCAATTAAATTGTATCTAGTCTAGATAGAAATTTAAGCAATACATTACTAAAATCATCTTTAAATGCCTAAAAGTTTAGTATAGAATTCAGTATTTAATTGACCAAAATTAATACTGGCATTTTTACCTGTTGCTGTTTTATCACGAAATTCTTCAAGTTTTGTCAAAGTTGCTGAAGTGAGCTGTGCTAGATTTACCTCTTTTGGAGGTCTGAAGAATTCCACTATACTATTCACTGTTCTCTGGTAAAACAAGTATCATTAAAATTAGGCACAAAATCAAACCAAATTGAAATATTTAGTTAAAATTTAGAAATTTAAAAAATGCTTACTGCATCATATATCATTTCTAAAGGTTCAGCTTCTATGATACACCTCTGAGCAACAGTTTCATCTAATGGATTTGTCTCAAATGTAATCTGGAAAAGTGATGTAGCATTATCCAATGAAGACAAGAGGCGGGGTTTTGTTGAATTGTCTGGTAGGCCAGTAACATGAAACGAATCAATTATGGTTTCAAATCTGCATGAAAAAAGAAGAAATAAATATTAGCAATCGATATAATTTTAGAGTATTTTTCAAATTGAAAATAAAAAATTAATGAAAACAATTTCACTTTGCATTTCCTACTACTCCAGTCCACTCACATCAAAGAAAATATACAACTATTAGATCTGACTTGAAATAGATTAATTCACTAAAAATCCTATTCACATGTTGATTTCCATATTAAAAAAATCTATGAAGTGTTAGGGGTTTCTGGTTCCCCAAGAAAGGAATTTGGCTAACAACAAGTAAAAAGCTGAACTGAAAACTCAGCAACTGTTCTTGGATATGTAAAAGAGGGCAGCAGGACACAGAGCGAACCGCTGCCCACAAGATTGGGAAGACAGACACGTGAATACAGGGAGTCACAGCTTACCAGAGGAGAGAACTGGGAAAGGAAAAATACTGTGCACACCAGTGCCAAGGTTGGAAAACCTGAACTGCAGTTGATGAATTGCTGGAGACTCAGTATGGAGAACTCAAAGAATTAAAAAACTCTAGGTGGAACCAGTCACAGGGAGCCTCCAAAGTATTTTGAGACGTATTTCCAGAAATTTGACCAGGTTCCCACAGTAAATATTGCAGAAAAAAAATCTCTTCATGCTTCAGGTAAGGGGGAAGGAAAAAGAAGTCACTTAAAAATATGCCAGAGTACTAGGTCCTTAACAAGGACTGCCCTCTACAGAAACTAGTTAATCAGAGCCTAACCTAATGGGGTATTATCAGAGCCAAAATGACCTAGAGCAGGGGTGGGAAACATCTAGCCTTCAGGCTGTGTATGGCCCATGAAATCATTTGGTCTGGTCCTGCCAAGGCACCCACAGGCGGGACTCAAAAGTCAATAAATCTAGGAGCTTTTTTCATAGCTAATTTTTAAGGTGCTAATTTTGGATGGCCCGAAAATGATGTTATAAATATCCAAATGGCCCTTGGCAGAAAAAGTTTCCCCACCCCTGACTAGAGAAAGGAAAAGATGCTTTACATCATATATCATTCAGGGGAATACTAATTAAAACAATGAAATACCACTGCACACCTATTAGAATGGCCAAAATCTGGAATACTGACCAACACCAAATAACAGCAAGGATGTGGAACAACAGAAACTCTCATACACTGCTACTAGTATGCAAAACAGTAGTTACTCTGGAAAACAGCAGGGCAGTTTCTTACAAAACTGAATACACTCTTACCGTATAATCCAGCAATCATGCTCCTTAGTGTTTACCCAAAGAAGCTGAAAACTTGTCTATACAAAAACCTGCACATGGATGTTTATAGCAGCTTTCTTTATAATTGACAAAACTTGGCAGCAACTAAGCTATCTTTCCTTCAGTGGGTGAATGAATAAACTAGTACATCAAGACAATGGAATGTTAGTAAGTGCTAAAAGAAAATGAGCTGTCAAGACATGAAAAGACATAGAGAAAGCTTAAGTGCATATTACAGTTAAAGAAGCCAATCAGAGAAGGCTACGTACTGTAGGATTCCAACAATGAGATTCCAGAAAAGGCAAAACCATGGACACAGTTAAGATCATTGGTTGGGGGTGGGGGAATGAATAGGCAGAAAAGAGGATTTTGGGGGGGGCGAAGGAGGGCATTTTATTTTATTTTATTTATTTTTTAAATATATCTTTATTGTTGAAAGTATTACAGATGTCCCCTTTTTCCCTCCATTGATGCCCTCCATCCTGTATCTGCCCCACCCCCAGGTCTTCCCCATATTACTGTCTGTGTCCATGGGTTATGCATTTATGAATATGAGTTCTTTGACTAATCTCTCCCCACCCACTCTCCCACCCACCCCCACCTTCCCTCCGAGGTTCCTCAGTAGAACAGAGGATTTTCAGAGCAATGAAAATACTCTGTATGAAACCATAAGAATGAATAGATACTATATGTTTGTCCAAACCCATGAAATGTACAATACCAAGAGCAAATCACAATGTAAACTATGGACTTTGGGTGATCATGATATGTGAAAGAGATTCAACCTTGGTTTAAAAAAAAAAGGTAACAAACTGTGAGAGATACTGATAATGGGGGAAACTATGCGTGTGTATACAGGAGGAGCTACATGGGAAATGTATACACCTCCCTCCCAATTTTATTGTAAACCTAAAACTGCTCTAAAAAAATAGTCCTAAAAAAAGTTGCCTGGCCGGGTGTGGCTCAGCGGTTGAGCGTCGACCTAGGATCCAGGCGATTGGGGTTCGATTCCCAATCAGGGCACATGCCCAGGTTGCGGGCTTGATCCCCAGTCAGAGGCCTGCAGGAGGCAGCCGATCAATGACTCTCTCATCATTGATATTTCTCTCTCTCTCTCTCCCTCTCCTTTCCTCTCTCTGAAATCAATAAAGATATATATTTTTTAAAAAGTTAATGGAGTATTGTCATTTAAAATGGCAGAGTAAGGTGCTCAAAGAATCACTCTCTCCATTGAAACAATCATTAAGCTAGCAAAAACTGTCAGAATCAACTCTTTTGCAAGTCTGAAATTTAATCAAAAGCTTAAAGTAACCAGGAAAACGCTAAATCAAGAAAAAGATGATTTTCAGAAAGAAAGCACTTTGACATTTTTGTTTAAATGCCTATGAACCTATTCCCCACCAGAGCAGTGACTGGGGGCAATGGACAGTATTCTGGGCCTGGCCTGCTGAAGCCAAAAGACCAATACAGGCTACTATGGTCCAAATGTTTGTGTCCCTCCAAATTCATTTGTGAAGTCCTAATGCCCAATGTGATCATACTGGGGATTTGGAAGGTAATATGATCATGAGGGCAGAGTTCCTCATGACTGGAATTAATGGTCTTATAAAACAGACTCTAGAGAGATCCTTGGCCCCTTCCACCATGTGGGAACACAGCAAGAAGTCAGTGGTCTAAAATCTGGAAGAGGGCTCTCACTAGAAATCGAAAAGGCTGGCACCCTGATCTTGCTTCCAAGCTTTAAGAACTGTGAGAAATAAATTTCTGTTGTTTATAATACTAGTCTGTGATCTCCATGCAAGCAGGAGGCGAAGGCTAAAGCAAAGATATAGGTAGCCTGACAAAGCACTGAAGAAGTGCCAGAGCTCACAGCCAAGTGCAAAGACAGAAAGTATTTCTTTGCTTTGTTTTGGATCCAGAAATTTAAGGAAATATCTGTCAGTTCACCGGCTAACCACTGAAAGAATGAAATAGAGTCATCAGTGACCTCACAGGACCAAAAATACTCTTTTCAAAAATAGTTTGGAAAATTTACTGTATTAGTTTGCTAAGTCTGTAACAACAAATTATCACAAACTGGATGGCTTAAAACAAGAATTTATTCTTTTATCGATCTGGAGGCCAGAATTCTGAAATCAAGCTGTCAGCAAATTATTTCCTTCTGGAGGCTCTGAGGAACATCATGTTCCAAGTTTTTCTCCAAGATTCTGATGGCTGCTGACAACCCTCAATATGACTTGGCTTGTATATGCATTATGCAAACCTCTACCTGTCATTTCATGGCATTATTTTCTATGTCTGTCTTCAAATTGCCTTCTCCAGTTTCCCTAATTCCTTCTGCGTTTGTGTTCAAATTTCCTTCTTCTTCTAAGGACACAAGTCATTGAATTAGGGCCTACTCTAATCTAGTATGAACTCACATTAACCTTTTTATATTTGGAAACACCATATCTCAAAATAAGGTTACATTCACACATAGTAGGGGGTTAAAATTTCACATTTCATTTGGAAGAAAACAATTCTACCCACCATAGTCAGTAATCATATGAAAGACTACAGCCCTCAACAGCGAACAGCAACAAATCATTTATCTGATCAGAATCTGATATCTAGAATATATATTCTTACAACTCAATGACAAAAGAATAACCAATTAACAAATTTAACGAAAGAGGTGTAAAACCTGTACTCTGAAAGCTATAAAACATTGCTGAAATTAATGAAGATCCTAAACAAAGGGAAAGACATCCAATATCCATGGATTGGAAGACTTAATATTGTTTAGATGTCATACCCCTCAAAGCAATCTACAGATCCAATCAAATCCAAGCTGGGGTGGGGATTTTTTTGCACAAATGGACAAGGTAATACTAAAATTTACACAGAAATTCAAGAGACTCAGAATAAGTAAAATAATATTGAAATAGAAAAACTAAGCTGGTGAGATCATACTTTCTGATTTCAATTTTACTACAAAGGTATAGTAATCAAGACAGTGTATACTGGCAAAGAGGTTAGTGATATAAATCAATGGGAACAGAATTAAGAGTCCAGAAATAAATCCTTTTGACAAGGAGGTAAACTCATTTTGAGAAGGGTGACAAGGTCATTCAACAGGGAAAGAATGAGCAATTTTCTCAACAAATGGTGTGCTGGGACAACTGAATAATCTCATGCAAAAGAATGAAGTTGGACCCCTATCTCACACCATATGCAAATATTAACTAAAATGGATCATAAACCTAAATATAAGAGGTAAAAGTAAAAATTCTTACAAGAATATACAGGAATACATCTTTATATCTTTGAGTTAGGAAAAGACTTGAGTCTTTAATGCAACAAAATAAATAAATAAAATGGACTTCATCAAAATTGAAAACATTTGTACTTCAAAGGCTACCATTAAAAATGAAAAAAAAACAATGAATGGGAAAAATTAATTGGAAATATTTTATCTGATACAAGGCTTATATAAATAATATATAAAGAACTCTTACAACTCAATAATAAAGACAATCCAATTTAAAAATGGGCAAAAGAATTTAATGGACATGTCTCTAAAAAAATATAGCCACTAAGCAAATGAAAAGAGGCTCAATCAACCTCATTAGCAATCAGGGAAATGTAAATCAAAACCAATGAGATACCAGTTTATACCCATTAAGATGGCTATAATCAAAAGGACAGATTAGTGTTGCCGATGATACAGATAAATTGGAAACCTAATACACTACTGGTAGAAGTGGACAATGGAAAAGTCTGGCAATTTCTCAAAAGGTTAAGCAGTTACCATATGAGACAATTCCACTCCTAGATATACATACAAGATAATTTAAAACTTATTGCCCACACAAAATACTGTCCAAGAATATTCATAGCAGCATTATGCATAATAGCCAATAAGTGAAAACAACCCATTATCAATCATCTGCTAAATGGATAAACAAAATGTGGTGTATCCATATATTAAAATATAAGGCAATAAAAATGAATGAAGCACTAATTGATGCTATACCATGAATGAACTTGAAAATATCATGCTAAGTGAAAGAAGCCAGATAGAAAAGGCCATATATTGTATGATTCTGTACATATTAAATGCCCAAAACAAATTCTTAGAAATAAAGTAAATTAGTTGTTGCCAAACACAAGGGAGGGGGACAATGAGGAGTGACAGCTAATGGGTATTAGGGTTTCTTTCTTAGGCTGTAAAAATGTTCTGGAATTAGCTAGGGGTAATTGAGGCAGAACCTGGTAACATACCAATGTAACTTGATATACTATAAAGTGTCACAAACAAATGAACCATATACTTTAAATGGATGAACTGTATATGTGAATTATATCTCAGTAAAGCTATTTTTAAAAACAAAGGTAAGATACATTTCCAGATAAACACTAAATTGTTAATGCTATTCCTTTTTTGTATAGTATGACTACTGAGATTTCTGTATTATCCTTTAGGGTCCTTCTATGTTTCCTGAGCATGCACAGTTCTCTACTGAATATTATTTTAATAATTATAAAAAATATATATTACTGAAGAAAACTCTAAGTTCCTAAAAATACAAAAGGATACATTAAATCATAGTACTCTTTTTTTTCTTATAGATAAAAGGAAATGAATTAATACTTACTTAATTGCTTGTGCTCCTGGTCTTTGTACAACCCAAGTGCTAAATTCTTCTACTACAATATTTAACAGCTCATGTTTTCGTTGTTCTTCTCTTAGAACAATAGACATACTTTTCAAGTGCATGTAAAACTTCATGGCTTCAAACTAGAATACATTCAGAGGAACAACATTAATTATTTATATATACACATTTACATATATGCATATTTATATATTTACATATATACACTTACATATATACATATACACATGTACATAATTATATATATTTATATATTATACTTATGTATTATATATATATGTATATATACACACACCGACCACTCTTATTCATGTAATTTATTCTTCCCAAAAACCAGAAAATAGCTTAAAAGCAACCCTTTAAGTCTTAAAGAATCACCTCATTACACTACAAAGTATGGAACAATATTTATCCCTACCTTGGTAATTAAAGTAAAAACAATATTTACAGACCCAGAAAAAAAATCACAGACCAAGTCAGTCACATATAATTCCTAAAGGATTCAAAATATCATTCAACTGTGATATATAAGACATGAAAACCTCTTACTGATTTTGGCAAGGTTGGGTCAACTGCTGTTTCACTATAGCCAATTGCTTCATAGAGTAAAGATTTTTCTTCAGGTGTCAAGATTTCTTCAAGACCTACAAATTATAAACAAAATGTTTTATGTTTTTAACTGGTAATAAGAGAAAACTAACCCGTAATTTAGTTATCTTTAATAAATTAAATGTAAATTTTACTTTCATTTTATAATACTTTTAAGAAATTATAATCACAATGTTAGAATGGTATTGGCAATTTTAGAAGGATTACTCTCCAAAAATATAAATTTCTAAGTATATAAATTTAATAATATAAATTTCTAAATATTAGTATTAACCAAGAGCTTACAAAATGGCTGTCTTAGCACTTAATGGCACTGTGCTAGGCAACACACTTAGCACACAAAGTAAATGGTATTAATATAATAATTTCCCCCAATTTAAAAAATGATAAAATTGAAATTCAAAGAACTTAAATAACTTACCAGGGCCACAGTGCTAATAAGTGGTAGATCCAAGTATGTAAACCTAAGACCCTAATACTACAAAGTTTTAATCTTAAGCATTTGGTTAGGAAACAAAAATCTTTCCAAGAATCAACTTCAATAAAAATTTACAATGGTTTATACACTTTTGGAATTTTTATTTATCCATTATTGTGCTATGTGCATTTACTAAATCCCCTGGGCATAAAGCTCTTTTGTAAACACCAGTAAAATAAAATTATTTTATTTAATTTTTACTTGGCATATATTTACAATGTTTTAACAGTAATTTTATTGATAACAAGGATAATGTATCATATGCGTATATACTTACATTGTCTATTTAATTAGAGAGAGAATTTTCTGCAAAATAATTTTCATACCTGATGATTAGCTACATTACCATCCCTGATGATAAACTGTACTACTATGAAATAAAATGAACATACTTCCAGTTCTAACATCTGGCTGCAGTTCATTAGTTTTTGGTTCTGACCAAGTCCATAACCAGCTAAACCATCCTTTATTTTCCTCTGAATCTTTTGTTCCTTCTCTGTATATCTTGTATCCAGCTTTCTTTACCTAAAATATATAAATTTTCAATTAAATGACAAATTATCCTTTATTTAACAATCTAAATAAAAGCCTGACATTTCCAAAACTTGTTTACTTGAGTACATAAATGCAAATATTATACAAACTGACAATAGAAAGAAGTAACTGCAATATTAGCCAAACATAAGAATTTAGGATTACCAGGTAGTTAACCCCACTGTCTTACAAGGACAAGTAATTTTTTTAAAAATCACACTGGCTTTTCATTTTCACATGAACTCTGAGTATAAAACCAATAATTTAGAAAGAATATTTTTCCAGAAGAACCTTATTTAAATGGATGTGGAAAATATTAAATCAAACTTTCTTATAACAAACACAAAAAGGCAAATTTGAACTCCTTTCAGGAAACAGTATATTACAGTACAATACTAATAATATCACAGCACCTGTCAAATCTATATGGAATCTAGATTTGTTTTTACTAACTGAAAGATAATCTGGAATTACCTCAACTTCTGCCTGTTGTCTTGCTATAGTTATATTAAATACATCCAGGGTCCTTTCCAACTCCTAAAAATATAAAGGAAAATGTGTTTACATAAATAACTATATAAGTAACTTTAGTATATATAATCTGTCACAATGCTGCACTAAAGATATGATAGGAAGCAGAAAACATCCATCAACATAATATTCCTGTTAAATTCTGAGAAGCAATGGTTATATATATGTCAGCTCAGAAATTAGTAATGATGAAAACTTTCTGAACAAAGAAATCTTACATGTCATGCATAATAAGAGTTATAACTCTAGAAGATTTACAGATACATATTATAAGATACTATACATGCAGTTTTTAAAATAACTTACTTGGGTTTTAACTATAGCGAAGGGTAAATATAGTGTCATTTTCAACTAAAATTACAATTATAAAACCTACATATTATGTGCACAGTTCGTAAGTCATCATTAAGATACTCCAAGTAGATCTAGATACACTTAAAACTTGTTTTTAAATTTTATACTTTTCAAAGTTGTTACGGCTATTGAAATAAATTGAGACAAGCTAAATCTTTCATCACATCTCTATACATTATGTCCATGATTACTTTTGGGAGTTGCATGTGCAAACCATTTTTTCTCCCAAAGACAAGCAACCATGACCTACTATTATCTAGAAAACAACTTAAGGTTCTAATGTCCAGCAGACCTGGAGGATTTAGGTTAAGATCCAAGCTAAGTATGGAAATCTCCAACCAGCCCAAAAGGTCTCAAAAATTTAAGCATTTATATTAGCCTAGGTCTTCAGAAAGTCTCCTACCTCGATCAAAAGTAAAAATAAAACTCAGTCTTTAGGAGTTCTAATTGGAAACTGGCCTAGATTCAGAACAGTTACATTCATTTCAAGAGATTAACTCCTTTAGTGTACCTAAGCTATGTTTAGTCCATCTGTAAAATACTCCCTTCTTGAATATACCATCATAATGCTGAAAGATAAGATGATTAATATTTAGAGAACTCTCTGGATAAATAATTAAATGTAAAGTTGCCCTTAAAGGCTATAAAAGTCACAGGAATTAAAAGAAAAAGAGCTCTATCTGGGCAGAAAATTCAAGGAAGTTCGTACAAGAGATGGGACTTATACAGAACATGAGGGATGAGTAAAACCGGGCTAGGCAGGGAGATAAGGAACGGCAGGTGGAATACGTGAGTGCAGATCTGGCTATAAGCATAAGCTGTATAGAAGACCAGAAATTTTATTTGATTAATGCACTGCTAGATGGTAACACGGGAAATGCAGCGGTGACATAACGTAAGGCTTCAAAACCAACACAGAATTGGAATCAATGTCGAAAAACATTTTACGCTCTTGAGGTTAAAAACGTCTTAATAATTTAAGGCTTCAAGTTACTATTTGCATAAACACAAATCTGTCCAGACTGAGAATAATCTCAAATTCCAAGAGCTCCCAGGAGAATAACACCAATGCTTATATCACCCAACTGAGTTTAGTCAGAAGTAAGGAAAAAATCTAAGTCAAAGAGAGACAGAATGCTCAATCGATATTAGAACAAATAATTAGAAGTGGTTGTCACTAAAGACTGAGGAGTTATATCGCACAAAATATAAATAATTTTTAATATGCTAACCTCCAAAAAGCTGAGAAGTTCACCAGGTGGCTTCTTGCTTGTTAGTTTTTTTTTATATAGTTCTTTGTATTGCTTCATTTGTTGCCTATGAGTGCAAATATGCTTCCATGACCACATCCGTAAGCGGGGACAAACATTTACTTCAAGAATACCATGTATAGCATAAGCCCACCTAGTTAAAAAAACAAAACAAAAACCCTACACTTAATGCTCTCAAACCAACAGTATGCCATATAATTGATATTGCTTCTACTTTAACATATATATAAAGATGGTATATTATCTAAACACCTGCTTTTTCCCATCATATTTGTTTTTACAATAATTAATATTATCTCTTTCCTAAGTAAAAATAAGCAAAATCCTTGAATTTTGTTATAATAAATATAGGTCTACAGAAAAACTATTAAAGTATTAATTGGCAAACAGCACTTTAGTCCCAGGAATAGTAATTAAAATAGTCAACTGAAAGAGTAATTACAACTTCTAGAAACTCTGCAAGAGCTTAATAACTGGAATAACAAGACTTTTGAATTTCAAAAAGGGATAGTACTTTATATATGACCATAACCTTTTCAGGTTTAATAATATGTTTAATGTGTATAATACAGAAATTTGAAAATTTTAAAAATGACACTGCTAGAAAACTGAAATATAGTTTAATAATTTCAAAAATACAATAAATAAATGTTATTCTAGTATCTCCAGTTGTAAATTCCATTATAAAGAATCCCTTAAGTAATTTCTATTTGTAAACCAAACTATAGTTTGTATCAGCCTTTAAAGAGAGTGTCTTAAAAAAATTATTCTTAAAAAAGTCAAGAAATTCACTTTTATGCCATATTTTTTAAATCTTAAAAAAAGTTTTAACTCAAGCAATCCCACTTATGGGTATTTACCTAAAGAAAATGAAAAGACTAAATAAAAAAGATATATGCACCTCCATGTTCAGTGCCACATTATCTACAATAGCCAAGACATGGAGACAACCTAAGTGTCCAGCAATAGAAGAATGAATAAAAAAAACATGGTAATATATACACAATGGAATATTATTTAGCTATAAAAAAATAAAATCTTGCCACGTATGACAACATGAATGGACCTTGAAGGCATTATGCTAAGTGAAGTAAGTCAGAGAAAGACAAATACTATATGATCTCACTTATACATAGAATCTTTAAAAACAAAAAAACAAAATTGAGCTCATAGATACAGAAAATAGATTGGTGGTTGCCAGAGGCAGGAGTTTGGGGTGGGCAAAATGGGTGAAGGGAATCCAAGTTACAAACTTTTAGTTATAAAATAAATAAGTCATAGGGATGTAATGTACAGCATGATGAATAAACTTAATAATATTGCATTGCATATTTAAAAGTTGCTAAAAGAGTAAATCTTACAAGTTCTTATCACAAGAAAAAGAATCATTACGTTGTACACCTGAAACTAATACAATGTTGTATGTCAATTATACATCAATGAAAAAAATTTAAGACATTTTACCATTCTCTGGCATGGCTGCAAACAGGTACATCAGGTCTGAATTTTCTATATGGCAGATTTTGCCTCATCATATCAACTGACTCAAGAAGCTCCATAAGACTGAAATACTGAAGAATGAAAAAATTAAATCTTATATGTTTCAGACTGTTTCCGATTATTGAAGATAAAAGTTAAATTATTAACTTTTTAAAGGAAATTTTACCATGTAACATTAAAAATTTTTGAAAAACATGAACAAAATAAGTTGATGAACAAAATGGAACCAGAAGCATGAATACATGTAATATACTGGCCAGTGCGCAAGGGGAGGGGGGGTGGTAGTGACTAGACAAAGAAGGTGAAGGAAATAGCTAAAGAACATATATGCATACCCCATGGACACAGACAATAATTTGGTAAAGGCCAAGGAAGGAGTAGGCGGGGGAGGGTGGAGGTGGGCGAAGGGTGGGGAGGGGAGCTCCTGCAATGTCAACATTTAAAAAAATTTTAATAAAAAAATTTTTTAAAAAAGAAAAACATTTAAAATCTTAATCCTATTTTTATCAAACTATAACTCACAATTTAAAATACCATTAAAAAAAAAATCACCTGTGGTTTATTAAATTCAATCGCTATGTCATGTAACTCAACATCCAGTTTTATCTTGGGGGCAGAAAAGTCAAAATCAGATCGGCGATTCATTTGAAGTTTGGCACTAGCAGATATGGGGCGAAATACTGGAAAATAATACAAATTTTAATAAATTAAACTGACTTATATTTCAAGAGTTTCACAGTACTAAAAGGATCAAGTTGATAATACTGATTTTCATTTCTTATACATCCTTTCTACAGTTCCACAATGCCATTACTTGGTCAGATGAACTATCATTTAATTGGTGAAAAAGTTTCTTCTATCTTTTTTCTACCTACAATTCATATTGTCATTTGTAAGTACAATAAAGGCTAACTAAACTCCCCCTCAAGATACTAATATAACCCTTAAAAACAGGAATACTCTCTAAAAGGTAAAACAGTCCAATAACGTAGTTTTAAAAACAATACACAGTTTTAAAGAATAAAGGTACATTAGAAATGCAGGAAGAGAATATACAGGGGTGGACAAAAGTAGGGTAATAATAATAACAAAAAATAATACAATTAATTAAAAATAATAGTGTTTTGTGTACTCACAACTATAAACATACTCTTGTCTATCCCTGTATTTCATCACTGACTTCCATTATATAATTATAATTTCTGAATTTCTGATCAGTTTCTCTGTAGCCATCAGTTCCCCCTTTTAACTTGTAAAAGAAGACAGAAGATGAGTGAGAGTTTGCTCAGGATAACCTCCTTGGCTCAACTCATAATCTAAGACAGATTACTCTCAACCCTTTGTATTGAGTGCCCAAAAGAATAAGAATAATGCAGAGGGAGACCAGTAATAGTAGAATCTAGACAAAGATAAACTATTCAATTATAAGCTAATTTGTGTACAAAGATATATCATTTCTTTTGTTTTGATCATCCCTGAGGCCTAGCGCTTAATTTTTTACACATTAAGTATCCAAACATACTTTTTTTTAAAAATCCTCATCCGAGGATATGTTTTTCATTGATTTTAGAGAGAGAGGGAGGGAGAGAGCGAGAGAAACATCAAAGTGAGAGAGAAATATCGAGATTGGCTGCCTCCCTGCACCCTGACTGGGGATCAAACACAAAACCTGAGTATGTGCCCCAACTGGGAATCGAAACCTGGACCCTTTGGTGCACAGGAGGACACTCCAACCAACTGAGCCAGGGCCAAACAAACTTTCAATATAAATGAAACAAGAAGATATTCATTAATAGATCATTGGTTAAATTCATTATGGTACATCTATACAATAAAATACTATACAGCTTAAAATGAGAAATGTTTATATGTATATATACAGCAAGTCTAAAAAAATATATGTATAAAGTAATATATGTATAAAGTAATATCAGTATTTAAAAATTAGCCCGGCCGGGTGTGGCTCAGCGGTTGAGCATCAACCTACGATCCAGGCGATCGAGGTTCAATTCTAGGTCAGGGCACACGCCTGGGCTGCGGGCCTGATCCCCAGTCAGGGGCGTGCTCAATGACTCTCTCATTATTGATGTTTCTATCTCTCTCTCTCTCCCTCTCCTTTCCTCTCTCTGAAATCAATAAGGATATATTTTTAAAAATTAATTAAATAAAAAATAAAATTATTCTTCTCCCCCAGCTTTAATTCTTGTGTTACATAAAAGATACACCATTCACTATACCATTCCTAGTTGCAATCACCTACCCATCACTGCTATACCTACTCCTACTTCTCTCAGACTTTAGTTCCTGGCAACTCTAATTTCTGATTTCAATATACAAATGATCTTCCCAAAACTATGGCCTCTCTCAGTTCCTTGGACTCCTCCACCCTTACCTCATCTACTAAACCTTATTACACCGATATCCTCGACCTCTTTATAAACTTGGTCTTAAGCATCAAACTCTCCTACCACCACCACCACCTCTCTCTCCAGTATTCTAATACCAAAACTTCAAGTCCTGGGGGACCTACCATTCATTGATCCTTTCTCTGTCCTTAATCTCTGCTACATGTTCTCAGTTCCCTCCCTACTCTACTGAAATTCCATGATCAGTTATTTCAATCATTCCAACCAGAGCCATGGCTATGCCTTTTCCAACAAGTTCTAGATCTCAATGCTGAGGAAGACAGACTCTCCTCTTTGGACACTCCGTCTTAGTCATAGTTCTTAGAAACTGTTCCTTCTACCTACTATTCCTAGATTCTTCAGACTTCTCTTTACTTTTCAACAGACATTCCCTTTATTATTCCAATCCCCTGTTATAGTTGTAATTCTTTAACCTGTCCCTACTCAAAGTACTGTGTGGTTTCTCTCTCTCCTCATTGGGCCCTGACTGACATGAAATTACAGTAAATTAAAGGAAAAATAAGTCAAACCTAAAGTGACAGATTTGAGAATCATCAACACATGATAGACAATCCCATTTGTTTTAATGTTTCCTTTGAGGAGAGAATCAAGAAAATGAAACCAATACAAAACTATGAAAATGAGTGAGCACAAGAAGAGCCACTTCCAAAAATTAATAAAGAATATTTATAAAGGTAGAAGTATACAGAAAAGTATCAATGAAGCCAAAAATAAGTAAATACATACATACATACATACATACATACATACATAAATAAATACTTTCAGGAAGGATAATCTATGGTTAACAACATTGTCGGCCAATCCAAGAACTAAGTTATCCATTGCCAATCAACATTTATTGAGTGCCTTGAGGGTAGAAGAAAAAGCACTCCTTTTCTCTGCGTATTTTAATAACGTATTTCTGATTATTAAAGTACTACATGTTCATTTCAGAAAGTATAAAACCAGAAAAATATACAAAGAAAAATTCAAGTACATATTTTTAAAACAGTAAGATCATACTATATAGACTATAGCATCTAGCCTTATTAAATTGTATTTGCCACGTCAAAATATCTTTAAAAATTATCATAATTATTATTAGTCATTAGCAACTTAACAATTTATTAACAACCTCTCTTATTAGACATTTTTCTCTCCTGGTTTTGATATATAGCTAAAAACTCCCAACAATGAATGATATATAAGTGTTTGCTTTTGCATATATATATCATAAATACATTTAATTACATGAGAAATTAACATGAAATACCACAGTGACATCAACAATGTTCATTTAAAATTTATGCTGATCAATAAAAATTGCAATTTTTATGTTATGAAATGTACTTACCAAAATCATAACCATCTGGAACAGTATTTTCATCAACAACGCCATTCTTCAAGCTGCCCTATTAAAAGACAAAATTTTTTATATCAATGCCAATATACCTTTATCTGACAAAATCCCATTATATGCAAAAGAAAAAAGTTTAAAAGCAATTAAAAAAAAATTCAAACTTAGGAGGACTTTGATATAAAAAAATATTAAAGTGGTTAAATAATAGTTCATTAAAGACAATATCTCATAAAAGAATACCTTAGAAATATTAAGATATATGTGTATGTTTAAACATGTTTATATATAGACACATATACAAAATATAACAAAATTCAATACCCATTTATGATTAAAACACTTTATACCAAAATGGGTACAGAGGTACAATTACACTTGAACATAGTAAAGGGAATATATGACAAACCCACAGCTAATATAATACTCAACAGTGAGAAGTTGAAAGCTTTTCCTCTAAAACCAGTAACAAGACAAGGATGTCCACTGTTACTACTTTTATTTAACATAGTACTGAAAGCCCTACCCAGAGCAATTAGGCAAGAAAAAGAAATAAAAGCCATCCAAATTGGAAAGGAAGAAATAAAACTGTCACTATTTATATATGACATATTATGTATAGCAAACCCTAAGGACTCCACCCAAAAAAAACCCTGTTATAACTAATAAACTCAGTAACGATGCAGGATACAAAAATCAATATACAGAAATCTGTTGCATTCCTTATACACTAGTAACAAACTATCAGAAAGCAAAATTAAGGAAACAATCCCATTTTAACTGAATCAGAAAGAATAAAATACCTGGGAATAAATTTAACTAAGGAAGTGAATGACTGATACACTGAAAACTATAAGAATTTAATGAAACTGCAGACACAAATAAATGGAAAGATATTACACACTCAAGACTGAGAGAATGGTGTTAAAATAGCCATACTACCCAAAGCAATCTACAGATTCAATGCAATCCCTATTCAATTTCCAATGGCATTTTTCACAGAAAGAAAACAATCATAAAATTTCTATGAAATCACAAAAGACCCCAAATAGCCAAAGCAATCCTGAGAAACAAGAACAAAGCTAGAGGCATCACACTCCCTAATTTCAAACTCTATCACAAAGCTAATCAAAACAGTACAGTACTAGAATACAAAAGGACACATAGATCAGTGGAACAGAATAGGGTGCCCAGAAATAAGCCCATACACATTATAGTCAACTACTTTATGACAAAGAATTAAATTTGGGAAAACTGGACAGACATGTGCGAAAGAATAAAACTGTACCACTATCTTACACCATAAACAAAAATTAACTCAAAACAGATTAAAAATTTGAATGTAAAACCTGAAACCATAAAAATTCTGTAGGGAAATAAACATGGTAAGCTCTATGACATCAGTCTTAGTGATAACTTTTGGGATGTAACACCAAGAACAAATGCAACAAAAGCAAAAACAAGTGAGACTACACCAAACTAAAAAGCCTCTGCACAGCAAAGGAAACCATCAATAAAATAAAAAGGCAACCTACTGAATAGGAGAAAATATATACTATTCATACGTCTGATAAGGGGTCAGTATCCAAAATATATAAAGAATTCATACAACGCTTAAGTAAAAAGAATAAACACTCTGATTAAAAAATGAGAAGTTCTGAATAATCGTTCTTTAAAAAAAACAACATACAGATGGCCAACAGGTATGTAACAAAATGTTCAACCTCACTAATTATCAGGGTAGTGAAAATCAGATGACAATATAACATCATCTAATGCCTGTTAGAATGAGTATTATCAAAAAGATAAAACTTAACAAGTGTTAGAAAGGATATGGAGAAAAGGAAACCCTTGTGCAATTTCGATAGGAATGTAAATTGGTGCAACCACTATGGAAAACAGTACGGAGATTCCTCATAAAATTAAGAATAGAACTACCTTATGATCCAGCAACTCCACGTCTGGATACTTATCCAGTAAGTACCAATAAAACACATTCCAATAAAACAAAAACACTAACTCTAAAAGATATGTGCATCCATGTTCACTGTAGCATTATTTACAATAGTCAAGATATGGAAACAACCTAAACATCCATCAACAGATGAATGAATAAAGAAAATGTGACATACATATGTAATGAAATATAATCCAGCCATAAAAAAAGAAGGAAATCTTGCTATTTGAGGCAATACAGGTGGACCTTGAGGGCAGTACACTAAGTAAAATATATCATCAGACAGAGAAAGACAAATATTGAATGACCTCACTCATATGTGGAAACTAAAACACAAACTCATAAACACAGAGAACAGACTGATAGTTGCCAGAGGCAGGGGGTGGGTGGTGGCAAAATGGATGATAGTCAAAAGGTACAATCTTCTAGTTATAAAATAAGCATGTCATTGGGATTTAACATATAACATGGTGACTATAGGTAATAATACTGTATCACATATTTAAAAGTTACTAAGGGAATATTAAAAGTTTTCCTCTCATGAAAAAACACTTCGTAACTGTGTATGGTGACAGATGTTAATTAGAATTATTGTGATTATTCTGCAATATATACAAATATTGAATCATTGTTATATACCTGAAACTAATATAATGTTTTATGCCAATTATTAAAAACAAGGTGTGTATTTATACATGTTTGTATACAAGTACATATATATTCACCTATTTCTGTAAATTCTGCTCACTGATTTTGCCGCCTTAAAAAAAATGACCACTGACTACAATACATTAGATAAATGACAATGAATAAAATGTTATGAAAAATATACCAACAAATGTGTATATACACATATATAAAAAAAAAAATTTAATGGAGCTGCCTTTTGACCCAGTGATTCTACTCCTAGGAATGTATCCTAAGAATCCTGAAACATTAATAAGAAAGAATATTATGTACCCCAATGTTCATAGCAGCACAGTTTACAATAGCTAAGATCTGGAAACAGCCCAAGTGCCCATCAGTAGATGAGTGGATAAAAAAGCTGTGGGACATATACATCATGGAATACTACGCAGCTGTAAAGAAGAAGAATCTCATACCCTTTGGGACAGTATGGATAGACCTGGAGAAAATTATGCTAAGTGAAATAAGCCAGGCAGAGAAAGACAAACATCACATGATCTCGCTTATACGTGGAATCTAAAGAACTTAATAAACTGAAGAACAGAATAGATTCAATGACATGGAAGCATAGATCAGACTGAGGAATGTCAGAGGGATGGAGGAGGGCGGGTGGGTGGAGGGGGAGAGAGTAACCAAAGAATTTATGTGCATATATGTACAACCCAAGGACATGGACAATGGTGGGGAGAGGGACTGTGGAGGGGGATGGGACGGGGTGGAATGGGTCACTGGGGAGAAAAAGGGACATCTGTAATATTTTAAACAAAAATAAAATTAAAAATTTAAAAAATAAATAAAAATTTACTTACCAATGAATCATCATAACTAGTAAGATAAAACATCCGAGACTTCACATTCCAATAAGCAAAAAGGTTATCCAATCGGATTAACTGAAAATAAACAGTTCATTATATGTCTCACTTTCTTTGAAGGGTCTTTAACATATGCTATTTTCAGAAGGCTCAAATAACTGAGTGATATAACAGAGTTAAGCAAGTAAACACAATTTGAATAAATCTATATTATATATTACATCAGCTTTTCTAAAACTCTCTTGTCAACCCTAAGGGTTGACAAAATATAATATTTGATAATTTTACCTTACGAAATAGTTTCTCAGTTTCATCATGTCGACATGGAACCCAGTTTGAATCAGTTGTCTGAAAAGGAAAAATGGCAGTAAAAGTGTAATTTTCATATGCTATATGGCAGAGTGACAAATCGTATCAATCATTCCCTGGATCAATTTCCCATGAAAATGCTCTTGAAAACATAACATTCAAAGAATATTAACTGACCACAAGAAAGTCTCTGCTTTCAAGGAGCTCATTAATTGGTTGAAAAAGCAAGTAAGTAAAGAAGCAATTACAAACAAGTGCGTGCCACTCTAGAAGTTAAATATACAATACTGGGAGAACAGCGTAGCAACCTCAAACCCAAAGGTGTGATGAAGAAAGTGATGTCTAACCTAATATATAACATATGAATAGAAATTATTGATTCTAAGGATGGTAGGGAATATGATTCATTCTAGGAAGATATACAAATATATAACACATTCAGAGAATTAAAGTGGACCAGTATGGCCAGAAAACAAAATGCAAAACAAAAAAAGAGTTGAAACCAGATATGTTACCTGGGATCAGATTATAAAAGGATTATAAAGGACGACTAAACTATGGACTTTATTCTAAGAGCAATAAAAAGCCACTGAGGAGAACAGTGATCAGATGCTTATTTAAGAAGATTGTTTTCATTTTTTGTAGAGAACAGAATGGATTAGAATAGTGGTTCTCAGACTTTACTATGCAATAGGATCACATAGAGGGCTTTTTAATACATGACTGCTGGGCCCATATCTGAGTTTCTAATTGAATAGGTCTGGGCTGGGGGACAAGTTTCCAAGGATCTCCAAAGGTGATGGTCAAAACCAATGCTGTCACAGTCACCATGACCTTCACAATGCCAAATCCAACAGCTAATTCTCCATCCTTATTTTTCAAGTAACAGCAGCATTTGACATTTTACCTTACCCAACATTATTGAATAACTTTTTATTTGCCTTTTCCTTTTTCTTTTTTTTTTGCTTAGAGTAGACCCACATTTTAAAATAATGTCATACACAAAAACCCAATGGATATAGCAAATAAAAGCATGTAACGAAAATACTATACAGCAGTTAAACTGAATGAATTGAATTACATGTGGCAAGACAGATGTCAAAAACATTGTGAAGAGGAAATGGGAACTTATAGAAGAATCTCATAAAATATTTATGTAAATTTTAAAAACCTACCCTATACTATATACAATTTTAATGGCTATATTACATAGAAGTTTAAAAATTTAGGATGTTTATCTCTGGGGGAGGAAAGGGTAAGGTAGAGGACAAAGGGATTTAAACTTTATTCATTACAGTTTACTCTTTTAAAGTAATTTAAAACTTAAACCAAATGACAAATTGAATAATGGTTCATTCTGGTTGCCGGCAAATGTTTCATACTCCTCTGTGTGCTCCTATATTGTAAAACTCCTCAACTTGAAAAATTAGACAAAAAGAAAGTATGCCATATTAACAGTGGTGGTAAGGACACAGTAGTTTGTTTCTTTGTACTTTTCATGACTTATCAAAGTTTCTAAAATGAACATTTATTACCTTTATTTTACACGTACTCAGGAATGGATTATTTTAAGTAAAAAAGTATCAAATATCAAAATTAGCAAATGGTAACAGGCCCTTGTATTTTAACTTCAGTTTATCAACCATTTTTTTCCAATGTGAAATTACGTATCCTCAGTTCCAATCCAATCTATGCACTTTTGTATCAATTCTATATAGACACCTATTTCTGATGCTGACATAAATGAATAGCAATTAGTAGTCTGATTAATTATACTACACAATATGATTAAATTTATTTTTAAACAAAGTACCTGCATGCTGAGGTTTTGAAGGGAAATACCAAATGACAGAGGGTTGTCTCGATTTGTGATCTAAAGAGGAAACAGTAAATTTTACTCAGATTTTAGTAGCTGGACAAAATTCACATTATAGAAAATGTTCACTTTCTGGGCAGTAGGCAATTTCAAACATTCAAAAACATTTAATACTACAGAACAACTTTTATTCCTATATTTTTTCCTGATACAATACTAATTAAAACATTAAGTATTAATGCATTAGTGCTGTACAATACTACATCTACATAAATGTTTTACAGTTTACAAAAAAGAAGCTTATAACAAATGACTGACCCTCAGAACAGTACCATGAGAAGCTAATTATGATGTGTTTTAGAGAGAATATATGACCTACCTGAGATCAATTAGTTAAGTCTTGCTTAGCTAGACCAGTGCTCTCTCCAGGAGATAAATATCATATAGTTTAAAGTACCTTAAAACTACATAATAGCTAACTTCATAACTTCCACCTACCAAAGGTGATAAGAAAGGCATTTTCTTTCATTATCTAATGTTTGAACATTTTAGGAAAGTGTAATCAAGGCAGTAAGGACTGAAAATTACAACTATAGTTATAGAAAAGAAAGATCATGTCATCTCTAGTCCTATCTCTCCACTTCCTAGCATCTAATTGGTGGGCTACTGTAGAATATATATAAACACAAGTTTCATCTGTTAAAATACTTACATCATCTTCATAACGAATATGGATGCTGGAAATTTTCACTTGAAGATTTTTTATGATCTGAGTAATTAATTTTTCTGTAAAAGTGTCTTGTTTCTCCGCCAGGATTTTTTCTAGAATTAAAAATATTCCTTTTTAAACTTGAATGAAAAATAAATTCTATAAATATCCACATATTAAGGCAACATAAATGTTATCTTGTTAAAGAAAAAAAATATATTTGTAGATTTCCTTTCCAAAAGTCTTCTGTACCAAAAGACTTTCAAAAGCAACTAAATAGTTTCCAAAAACTAGTTTTTTGTTCAGTGAAACTAAAGCCAGCCTTGCAGAATTTATTGGCATTAAATTTTATAACTTCTGTTAATTACACCTACGTACATAAAGATATGGAAAACAATGAAGATTATTAGGTAAGAATTATAATAGGCTTAAATGAGAAAAGCAGAGAAATCAGCAAAGACGGAATCTCCCTTAAAATTAGAGACAACATCGTAAGTTGTCTGTGGTTAGATGTATAAAATAGTTGAATATGGCCCTCCTCCTGATGAATACAAAGTAGGAAGATGTAAGATCATTTCCCTCTCTCCTTTACAGCAAGGATGAAGGAAGTTCATCATCTGTTTCTTTTTCTAAAATCTATTTAATATCTCCAGTTTCAATACCTTTTAGGTGAACAGAAAGAATAAAAAATTGAGGTTCCTAGTTTTTTTTAACATGCCTTTGATAACCACTAGTTCCAACTCCTATTTCCTCCACTTAAAAACGCCAATGGAAGCTATCTCCTTTCCTCTTTCTAGTCCTGCTCCACCTGCATATATAAATGATCTTTTCCTCTAATGACCTACTACTCCCTAATTCAGCTGGCCCAGGAGGCCTTAAAGGAAAAACTGATGATGTCATATGTACATCAAAATCAAGTGTGAGTGAATGAGAGGTTAGTGAAAATATCTGAATATACAGGGACTTTAGAATTAATAAGTAGACAAAAAAAAAAAAAACCACCAGAAAATAATAAAGCAAAAGATTTTACTAGGTAGTGATGTGATTCAAAGATTAAAAACTGTCTTCAAAGAGCATATATGTGTAAAAATGATTAAGATGATAAAATTTTATGTGTATGCCACAATAAAAAAGTATTTTTTTAAAAAAGGATTGAGGGTAGGTATGAATGACTACACTGGATATGAAAGAACTGTGACAGAGAAGAAAAAATAATTACAGAAAATGTTGCCAGGAATTGCATTAAATCTCCTTTAGTATTTTTTACCTGTTTGTCTTACTGGGTCTTATTTTTTATTTTAAAAAAGTAATGTATGGCAAGGATAGTGAAATCAGTATATATCTTCTTTTAAGAC
The DNA here is from genome assembly GCF_964146895.1 of Miniopterus schreibersii. Lineage (NCBI taxonomy): Eukaryota > Metazoa > Chordata > Mammalia > Chiroptera > Miniopteridae > Miniopterus > Miniopterus schreibersii. Next base: position 35,328,017 of record NC_138111.1, read on the forward strand.
ACTTAACTTTTAAATAAAGGACAGAGGAGAAGATAAACACATGACTAGGTTAGGAAGAGACGACTTTATGTTAGAAGATAAGAATGGCTACAGTATATTTACATTCTAAGAAGAAAGAATCAGTAGAGGGAGAATTTAGAGTCTGCGTACAAAAAAACAGCTGCTGATGCTGCATGCAGCACAAGTAGAAAGGGATTAGATTTCTGCAGGACATCTCTTCCACCAACAAAAGAAGGAGTTGAAGTAATGGACCATTTGGTCTAGGCTGAACAGGAAAGGATGTGAAGCTGGGAGGTAAATAAACAGATTTGGGAAAATATAAATATACAAAGGGACTAAGTATATCCAAAAGGTGAACTGATATAAGAAGAATAAAAAAGGCTAGAAATGTAAAAAAACAAACTTGATTAAATTAATTACTATAGTTAAACACTAACCTTACCCTTATAAGCTGGGTATATTATTTGCCCTAAGTCAAATGTCTACAAGATAAAATTTCTACAAACATGATAAAACACACATTAAAATGCCCCATGTAATAAGATTCTCTCATATTTGTTAAGTAATCTCAGTGCTTCCAGAAAAAAATAATATTCAAATATGATCAATATTTGGGTATTTTCCCCATTTCTTATTACCATTCTTCGTTTTCTTTACCTTGATCAGCTACTTTTTGTTTGGCTTCTTCTATTCTTTTTAGTTCCTGCTGCTTTATTTCCAAGAGCTGCTTTTCTTCTTTTAAAGGATCATATCTTATTACTATAGGAAGCATAAAAAGGAAGAATCTTAATTACCTTAAATTTAAGTATACTCATTCCAAAACATATACAAGAAAATAAACACTAATTCCAAGTCTGCAAAAATTTAGCATAAAAACCAATTTAATTCAATGACCTCATATCAAATTTAAATATTTTTAAAAATCACAAAAAATTCCCCAAAAATATACAAAGACTTTCCATCCACAAAAAAAGAGTAATTTAAATTATAATGTCTAAAATTTGACTTACTAGAAGAAGGCACTATGAGTAAATAAATGTCTTCCAATACAGCCACAACTGGTTGAGTATAAAGGTTTTTCCATGGAATTGTAAGATTAAGATTACCTACATAAAAAACAAAAATATTCATTTAACATGCATTTACTGTCAACCTATTTTCTGTCAGTCATTAGAAGACATAAAGTGGCCTCTGACATTACAACAAGCTCAGTCACTTTATAGAAAGCTATTTTACAATGAAAAGTAAGTCTCTGTTGTGAAATTTTGAAATTATTTGTATTAGTATTGTTGGAAAACCTACTAAATGATATCCTAAATATTTACAAGTTTCTATTTATGTCAAGCTGTTCTATTTATGACAAACGTACTAATATTTATTCTTCTTCCATTTACCAACAATACTTGATATTACAACTTAGAATCTCCCCATTCATACTCTAAATCTCCATAAGAAATACTTTCCTTATGCTTTAAAAAAGTAGATTATATACTTTATGTAAGTGTTTATTTTTCACACACAGGGATTATATATACAGTCATGTGCAGCTTAACAACAGGGATACATCCTGAGAAATTCATTGTTAGGTGGCCTTTGACATTGTGTAAACATCATACAGTGTGCTTACTACACAAACCTAAATGGTCTAGCTTACTATGCACCTAGGCTACGTAGTATAGCTTATTGCTCCTAGGCTACATGCTTGCACAGAAAGTTACTGTACAAAAAAACATGAAATCAAATCAAGCACAAGAGAAAATGATGCAATCAGGAGACTGAGTAAGCACAAGATGTATGAGGCTCCTGCTGGAGTAACACTGCATACCGATTTACAGCAAACTTTTTTTTTTTAAGTAGAAACAGTACAGTCTAAAATAATAATAAAAAGTATAAAGTGTAGCCCTGCTGGGGTGGCTCAGTTGGTTGGAGTGTCATCCCGAACCCACAGGTTGTGGGTTCGAATGCAGTCAGGGCACATACCTAGGTTTCAGGTTCAATTCCCAGTCAGGGCCATTACAGGTGGCAACTGAATAATGTTTCTCTCTCTCTCTCTTCCCCCCTTCCTCTCTCTAAAATCAATAAAAAAGTCCTCTCTCTAAAAAAAAATCAATAAAAATATATATTTTTAAAAAACACAAAAACCCTCAAGTGAGGATTAAAAAAAAATTTTTTAAGTATAAAGTATACTTTAGTAAATAAATACATAAAACAGTAACAGTCCTTTATTGTCTTTATGAAGTATTCTGCACTGTACATAAGTGTATGTGCTATACTTTTATACTGGCAGTGCAGGTTCACTTACCCCAGCACCACCACAATCACGAGTAATGCGTTGAGTTCCAACAGCTATGAAATCACTAGGCAGTAGGAATTTTTCAGCTCCATATAATCTTATGGAACCATATCATATAATTGGTCTGTTGTTGACCAAACCATCGTTACGCAGTGCATGAACGTATGTACAATAACATTCATGTGTATGGTTGTCACCATAAGAGTATATACACACAAATATCTCTGGTATCATGGGAAATATTTGAAAATTATTCAAACTAATGAAAATATTTTACAATCCAATAGCAAAAAACCATTAGAGTCCTCGAATAAAAAAATACCATGTAAGGGGTTGTTTATACTATTGATTCTAGCTTTGTGTATTTAGAAATTTCCATAATAAAGAGTTTAAAATATTTTTAAATTCTTTAGAAAGCATGAGTCTTTAGATTTGGAAATAGCTGTCATAATTGGGAAAGGGAAAGATAACCAACTACACTATTATCACATTAACTGGTTAGTAATTTGGGAAGCAAAAAATCTTCTTAGATCAATCTCTTTCCATAACCCACATTTAAAAAACCCAAATCAAGCCCTGGCTGGTGTGACTCAGTTGGTTGAAGCATTGACTCATACACCAAGGGGAGGTGGGTTTGATTTCCCGTCAGGGCACATTCCTAGGTTGTGGGTTCAATCCCCAGTCGGGTGCGTGCAGGAGACAACCGATTGATGTTTCTCTCTCACAGCAATGTTTCTCTCTCTCTCTCTCTCTCTCTCTCTCTCTCTCCCTTCCTCTATCTAAAAATCAATAAACATATCCTTGGGTCAGGATTTTTTTTAAAATTCTGTACAGTACAAAATGTAACCAAAATGAAATGAGTTGTGACAGATTTGACAGTTTATAACTATATCAAGCAGACTGGTCACACACATATACACACATACATTAATCAAAAAAAGTAAATGAATTTAAGCACAGAGAACAGTGACGAAATAACATTAAGTAATCAAAGAAAAACATATAAAATTAATAATGTAACATTTTCACACCTAAATCTTTTTTTAACCAAACCTTTTTTCTCTCATTATAAGGTACTGACTTCTTATAGAAAATTTGGAAACTTCATAAAAATATAAATGAAGGTAATCCCAAAAACCTCCTACATGAAGACAACTAATTTTAAAATACATATGTATATATGAATATTTATATTTGATGTATGTGGAATTTTGCATTCCAAATGAGGAAAATTTTGAAAGATCAGTAAGATTAACAATACCCAATAATAGCAAGGGAACAATATGTTCCTATAAAACTGGTTGTACTACTGTACCACTCATTTGGGAACATACTCTTTCATTCAACAAATTATGTTCCCACTATATGCTAGGTATTGTGCTAAGCGGTGTGAATACAATATAAAATCCACTTTTTCTCAAGAAACTTATTGTCTAGCAGAAGAAAAAAAATGTTGATATTGAAGAATGACAGGTGCTATGATAGAGGTATGGAAACACCACCTTAGAATCTCAAAATTACCTTGTGTATTAGGTACTTAATACAGTGTACTTTCCACTATCTTATATTAACACTGAAAATTACCTGATTATCATTGTTAAATATGGTCATGCAAGAAAACAGAGGAAGAAAATAAGGCAGGCTCTAAATGAAATCAGATCTATCTACTCTCCTTGGACTTTTTTTTTCTTGAATTGATGTTAAATTTATAAACAATGAAGTACGATGATCATAATTATGAAGTTCAATTACTTTTGGAAAAATTTTTAAAGCTACATGAAAGTATTTACTGTAATACTTTTATACCTTTGGAAACACAGGATTACTCTACAATGTCCAAATATGTATTCATTGGAGTATAACACTACCATAAAAGAGGTCAAATCAACATGGATTATGAGAAATCTTTATTAAAAGTTAACTGAAAAAATAGACTATGAAATCATATATATACCATGATTACAAGTAATTAAAATGTACACGTAAAAAATCATACAAAAATATGCAAAAATAAATGTTAAGTGGAAAGGTAATAGGTGACATTTATACTAAAGCGTCTTTAAATTGAGGGGGAAAGAGAGATCAAGTCTCAGCAATGTAAGATGAAAACTTTCTTGGGCAAATGGCCTAACACCAACTATAAGTACACAAAATTATGGAGATATTAATCACTTAACTTAGATGAGCTTTCAAAATACTCTGTTCCCCCACTGACACCAATATGTTGCAACAACATTACATAAATCCTACTACACAAACTATACAACAAAGTGTATCTATATACTTTCAAGTCTCAAGTAATGATACTATCATCATCTTTGCGTGATATTGAAAGCAATAAAGTTCAAACAGTAATTTAAACAATAAAGTTAAAACAATAAGCCAACATAATTTAAGAAACCAAACATACATGTTTTTATTAAACATTTTAAACATTGTATTCCAATCAGTTTTGCTCAAGCAATACATATAAAATGTGAAGTGTGACTTAGGGTGTTGAACACACAATAGAGTATACAGATGATGTGTTGTGGAATTGTGCACCTGAAACCTTTATAATTTTGTTAACCAGTGTCACCCTAATAAATTCAATTTTTTTAAAAAGGAAAAAATGTCAAGTATGAACACCAGGAAAATAGTGCAGAACAAGAACTAGCTCAATAATCATGGCAACCTAGAAAAGTTCCAGAGCAGAAATTCAGTTTCTTATAGGTCACTAGCCACACTGTGCAGTTGATACAGGCCCTAGTCCTTACACCACATATCCACGGCCAATCAGAATACAGAAAAGATAACTAGTCAGAAACCTAAGGCACTGAGTGAGTTATGCTCTCTATTAACGGTTTGGCTCTCAACTCATTTTTAACATCTAATAAGACATATAATTTCATACATATTGGGCAAGGAATATATGGACCACACACTATTTCTATAATACAATTAAGCTCCACCTAGATAAAAACATATGATTATTTCTGACTAATGCTCAAAAACATTAAAAATATCACATTCTAGATATACTAAGCATATTATTCTGGTTGCATGTTAAGCGAAGAGAACATTCAAATAAACACTGCTTACCTATATGTCCAACTTTAATTTTAAATGGTACATCCAGTTGACTCTACAAAAAATACACAGATGTGAAATATTAGTACACATACAGTTCAACAAAACAGATGATTACATTTTTCTTCATAAAATTACTTAAAGGGTTTAAGTTAACTTACACCTTTCCTTTACCTTCAACACTTATTTAAATTTATAAAGAAAGAACTGGATTATTGTTCTCAAATCCATAAAATTCAAGAAGACTGACCTTTTAAAAATAAATAGGGAAAGGGTTCTAGAGTAATGCTGACCACCTAAATTACCTATACCAGAATCACTACCACCTATACCTTGTCTGGGTAAAAAAAAGGGGGAGGGGAATCCACTGTCAGCGAGTATTTATAAAGGGATTAAAATTCCATTTTGGGAAAGAAATCAAAAAAATGTCTCCACATTCAATGGGGAAAAGGGCAGCCTTTTCGACAAATGGTATTAGGATAACCGGATACCCATTTGCAAAATGCAATATACACAAATTAACTCAAAATGGACCAAAGACCTAAACATAAGAACTAAAACTGTAAAACACTTTGAAGAAAACATAAGGTAAAATTTGGCAATAATTTCTTCGATATCACACCAAAGGCAAAGGCAACAAAAGAAAAAAGAGATAAAATTCAGTTTCATCAAAATTAAAAACTTTTGCACATCAAAGGACACTATCAACAGAGACATAAGACGACACATGGAATGAGAATATATTTGCAAATCATAAATCTGAAAAGGGTAAATATCCAGAATATATAAAAAACTATATAAATTGACCCCCCCAAAAAAAACCCAATTAAAATATTGATAACAGTGGAACAACAAATCAATGTTTCTCTTTCTCTCTCTTCCCCCACCCCAAAAAAGCAATCAATACATTTTTTAAAATATTGATAATGGTTTTCAGTAGTCATTTCTCTAAAGAACATAAACAAATGGCTAATGAACACATGAAAAGATGCTCAACCTTACTAGTCATAAGAGAATTGCTAAGAAAAACCAAAATGAGATACCACTTTACACCCATTAATTAGGATGGGTATTATAAAAAAACAGGGGGGAAAATGTTGTCAAGGATGTGAAGAAACTGAAACCCTCCTGCATTTCCAGTGGGGATATAAAGTGATTCAACTGCTATAGAAAACAGCGTGGCAGTTCCTGAAATGACTAAAAATAAAATTACCATATAATCCAGCAATTCAACTCCTAGACATTTACCCACATGAATTGAAAGCAGGGACTCGAACAGTGTGTGTATGCCAATATTTATAGCAGGACTATTCATAAGAGCCAAAAGACAGAAACAATCCAAGTGTCCATAAAAAGGAAAGATGTTCTGAAACATGCTACAACATGGATGAACCTTGAAGGAATTACAATGAGTGAAACAAGCCACATACAAAATGACAAAAATAGCATGATTCCACTTATTTGAGGGACCTGGAACAGGTAAATTAGTAGAAAATAGATTAGAGGTTACCAGGGTCTACAGGGAGAAGGAATGGGGAGTTTTGGGTTTTTTTTATGGTTACAGGGTTCCCTCTGGCATAATGAAAAACTTTTGGAAACAGATACTGGTGATGATTGCATAACATTGTAAATGTAATTAATGCCACTCAATTCTACAGTAAAAAATGGTTAAAATGGTATAAAATATTGAGGATGACTAAGGAAATAAGTTAAAAAACATATAGAAACAAATATAACATTGTATATCAATTATACTTTAATGAATGTTTTTAAAAATAAGGCCATAAAGAAAGAATTAGAAGTATTTTTAAATGGAGAAAATTTCAGAGTCAGTTTGTGCTTTTAAGGAAATTAAGAATCCATTTTGCAAAATTCACATTTTACAAAATTTATTTTTCACAAAATATTCTCAAAATAAAATGATTTAAGGTGACAAAGTAAATCACGAAAAAGTCTCTATAAATGCACTAACAAAATTTCTTACAGTCAAAACCTACCAGGGCATTTTCTTTAATTACAAGGTTCTTCAGGACCACAGCTCCTAAAAAACATTATTAAAAAATAAAGTTAAAATATTCAAATATTTTTCATTTTAAAAGTTAGGTATACTTCATTCCTAAAATGTCGTATTAAGAAAAAATAATTACAAATAATGTACATAACAGAAAACAGAATCCAACTACAATCTTATTAGCTCACCTTCATTCTTCAACTTGTCTAATACTGTATGTTTGACCAAAACGTCATTTGTTGTGAGTTATGACCTCTGAAGTTATAGCTCCATGCTTTTACACTTTAATCAGACTTATACAAATAATATGAATCTAGCAAGGTAGCACGATATATGAAATATACAAAAGATGAATTGTATTTAAATGTATTCGCAATGAACTAGAAAGAAATATTTTAAATCCAAAATCAGCAAGATGTATAAACATAAACTTCCCAAACTGAAATGCAAAGAAAAAAAAGAAAAGAAAATATAATGAAAGAGAATGTCCAACAACAGTAAGGCAACTGTAATATTTGTAACATATGCATAATAGAAATGCCACAATGAAAAAAAATGGAGTAATAATGACTGAGAAATTTCCAAAATAAATGATAAAGACACCAAGCTCAGAAAACACCAAGCAGAAAAATACAGGGGGGAAAAAATCTACACTTAGGCATATCATAATCAAACTGAAGAAAACCAAAGTCTAAGAAAAATCCTGAACGTGATGCAGAAATCCCACTTCGGTATATACCAAAGATATCTGCACTTCCACGTTTATTTCAGCATTATTCACAACCACCAAGATATGTTACCAACCTAAGTGTGTACCTCAGCAGATGAACTGAATAAGGAAGATGTGATACACACACACACACACACACACACTCTCTCTCTGAAATATTCAACCACGAGAAAAAAGAAAATCCTGCCATTTGTTATAACATGGATAGACTATGGAGGGCATTATATTTAGTAAGATAAGCCAGACATAGAAAGACAAATATCATATGTGGGATATAAAAAAGCTGACTCATAGAAACAGAGAGTAGAATGGTTGTTACCAGGGGCTGTGATGTGGGGGAATTGGGGAGATATTAAAGTGCACAAACTTGCAACTAGGAAGTGAATAAGTTCTGGAGATTTAATGTACATCATAGTGATTATAGTCAACGATATTGTATTAGATACTTCAAAATTGCTAAGAGACTACATCTTAAATGTTCTCACCACAAAATAAATAAATAAATAAATAGCATGGTAAAGGTGTTACCTAAAGCTACAATGGTGATCATACTGCATGCATTAGAGGGTGAGGTAAAAATAGGTTTACAGTTGCGAGTACACAAAATTATGTGAATGATTTCATGTGAGTACGTGATTTCATGTACTCAAAATGTAAACCTACTTTTGTCACACTCTGTATATATAAATATGTCAAATCAACATGCTGCACACCTTAAACTTATACAATGTTATATGTAAGTTAGATCAACAAAAATTGAAAAATCTTCAGTGAAAGCAGAGAACACAAAGACACATACCAATAGAGGTACAAGGAACAAATTAATTGAAAAACTCACTAGAGAAAGTCAAAAGCTAACTCAAACACAAAATAATGAGTTGGCAAATTTGAAGACAAGTTACTTGAAAATACAGAGGAGCAAAAATTTTAAATGAAGAAAAGTGAACAGAGCCTAAGGGACCCATGGGACATTATCAAATATATGCATTATGGAAGTCAAAAAGGAGGAAAAATAAAGAGAGGGGAAGAGAACTTATTTGAAGAAATACTGGCCAAAACTCTCATATTTAAGGAAAGACACGGATTTATAAATCCAAGAATCTCAATCAAGAAACATGATAATCAAGGACAAAGAAAAAGACAGGAAGAAAAAAGTGACTTGACATATACACAAATTCCTCAGTAAGATTATCATCAGTACATTTTTCCGTAGAAACCTTGCAAGCCAGAACACAGGGATGATATATCTAAAGTGCTGAAAGACCAAAAATATCCACTGAGAACATTATACCCAGCAAAATATATCTACTTTAAAAATTAGTAAACAATTAAGATATTCTTGGATTTTAAAAAAATGCTGACAAAGCTCATTGCCAGTAGAGTTGCCTTACAAGAATTTTAAAGGGAGTCCAAGTTGAGGAGATCCAAGATGGTGGTGGATTGAGTGGAAGCTACACTGACACTTTCCCAGGACCAAACTAGAGTTACAACTAAAATACAGAAAAAACACCCTGAATAATCAGCTGCAACTGAAGACTAGCTGGGGAGCATCCACATAACCAAGGAGGAAAAGTGGAAACCGCATAAAGACTGGTAGGAAGTGCAGAACTGTGAGAGGGCTGGCTGGGCTCCCACAGGCAGCAGCTGAAAGTCTGGAGGGATATCTCAGCTGTCCTCAGGTTCCCACTGAGGACTCTGGGGCCTAAATCCCAGGCTGGGCTTCCCAGCCAAGAGCACCAGAACTGAGAAAGGTGCCCACATAACATCTGGCTATGAAAAGCAGCAGGGTTTCTGTCTGCCAAGGAGAGACGGCTGGAAATGCAGGCCCCTCCTAAAGGGCCAAAAAACAAAGTTTTGTGTGCAGCCACTCACCCTGGGCTCCGGAGGAAGGAAAGTGGACTAGAGCAGTGTGAGGAGAATCCAGGGGGGCCGGCTGGGGAATAGATCTCACTCAGAAGGCACCCATGGACCTCAGTGCTGAGTCATTCCCCCATACTGCAGAGGACATCTTTCTCAGGCAGACATTTACCTTCCAAGCAGCTTTTGGCCTGAGGGGGAAGCAATTGCCCCACCCTGCTGGAAAACCTCTGGTCCCTCCCCAAAGAGTTTCTAGAGCCTGAGGCTCGTTAAGAGACTGAATAACATCCTCTGAGTATTTTTGAGTCTTTGCTTGATTTGCTTCTGAATCCAGGGGTTGGAAAAGCAGACCTTTGTGCACATCTTGGTCCTCTCCAAACACACCGAGCCCCAGGAGAGGAAACCAGAAGCCGTGGAGTGTGAAAAACTTCAAACAGGGTACTCAAAGCCAGTCACAAACAGATACTGACATTGGCCTGCACCAGAGACATCCAAAAGACTGTGAGTCCTAGCAAATTTACCTAAGACATAGAAACAAATCCAAACAGGCAGCCAAAATGGTGAGACCAAAAAACAAGCCCCAAATGAAAGAACAAAAGAATTCTGCAGAAGAGCTAACTGAAATGGAGATAAGCAATTTATTAGATATAGAGTTTAGAATATTGATTATAAAGATGCTGACGAGTATGAAAAAAGATATAGAAACCATGAAGGAAATTAAGAATGACATAGCAGAAATTTAAAAAAAAAAAAACATTGGAAGGAATGAACAGCAGATTAGGGGAAGCTGAGGATCAGGTCAGCAAATCAGAAGACAGGGTAGAAAAAAAATCACTCAATCAGAGAACCAAAAAGAAAAAAACAAAAAACAGAAGTTTAAGGGAGCTGTGGGACACCATGAAATGTAACAATATTTGCATCATAGGAATGCCAGAAGAGGTCGAAAGTAGGCAAGGGTGAGAGAACCTGTTTGAAGAAATGATGACAGAAAACTTCCCTAACCTGGTCAAGGAAAAAGTCACACAAGTTCAGGAGACACAGAGAGTCCCAAGCAAGAAGAATCCAAAGAATCCCACGCCCAGACACATCATCATTAAAATGCCAAAAATTCAAGACAAAGAGAGAATCTTAAAGGCAGCAAGAGAAAAGCAAGCTGTTACCTACAAAAGTGCTCCCATAAGGCTGTCAGGTGATTTCTCATCAAAACTCTACAGGCCAGAAGGGAATGGCATGAAGTATTCAAGGTAATGCAAAACAAGGATCTGAAACCAAGACTACTCTATCAGGCAAGGCTATCATTCAAAATAGATGGTGAAATAAAGAGCTTTCCAGACAAAAAAGGGCTAAAAGAATTTATTACCACCAAATCAGCATTGCAAGAAATGTTAAAGGGATTGCTATAATAAGAAGTTGAAATAGAGAGAATGAGAAACATAGACATAAATAAAATGGCAATAGATAAGTACCTATCAATAATAACCTTAAATATAAATGTCCCAATCAAAAGACATAAGGTAGGTGAATGGGTAAGAAAACAAGACCAATGCTATCTAGAAGAGATCAACCTCAGAACAATAGACTCACACAGGCTTGGGGGGGGGGGGGCGGGGACAAAAAAATCAACCTTCTGGAGGACTTTAAAGGAGAGATTGACAGCAATACAGTCATAGTAGGGGACTTTAACACCCCACTGACTTTACTGGAGAGATCTTCCAAACAAAAAAATCAATAAGGAAACACTGACTCTAAATGACACACTAGATCAGGTGGATTTAATTGACATTTACAGAACATTCCCCTCCAAAGCTGCAGAATATGCATTCTCCTCAAATGCACATGGGACATTCTCAAAGATAGATCACATGTTAGGAAACAAAACAAGTCTTTATAAGTTCAAGAAGATTGAAACCATATGAAGCATCTTCTGGGACATTTACACAATGGAATACTATGCAGCTGTAAAACCGAAGGATCCCTTACCCTTTGAGACAGCATGGTGGGATGTGGAGAGTATTATACTAAGCAAAATAAGCCAGTCAGAGAAAGACAAGTGTCACATGATCTTATTCATATGTGGAATCTAGTGAACAAAATAAACCGATGAACAAAATAGATCCACAAACATAGAAGCACGGAACAGACTGATGAATCTCAGATGGAAGGCCAGGGTGGGTGGGAGAGAGTAACATAAGAATTTATATGCATATATGCATAACCCATGGACACAGACAATAGTGGGATGAAGGCCTGGGGGTAGGAGTACAGGGTAGAGGGGTTCAATAGGGAAAAAAGGAGGACATTTGTAATACTTTCAAAAAAGATAAATTTAAAATAATGGGAGTCCAAGTTGAAAAATGCTAGGCAGCAAAGCCATATGAAAATATGTATATAAAATTCTACAGTAAAGGTAAATATATGGACAAATATAAAAAACCAGTATTATTATAATTTTACTTTTTAACTCCGCTTTTTGTCCTCTTTCAGAAATTAAGACAAAGGAATAAAAGATATAAATCAATGTTAATAGGTACATAACAACAAAGTTGGGGGACGAGCTGTAAAGGACTAAAGTTACTGATGTGATTAAAGTTAAGTTGGTATCAGTTTAAAATACATTATTATAAAATTAAAATATTGTATTTCATCCCTGATATCGATAGAATATATACAAAAGCAAATAAGGGAATCAAAACAAACATGTCATTATGAAAAAATTGATGGAACATAAAGGGAGTAAGGGGGGAAAAAATGACACAAAAAGTTAAAAGGCATACAGAAAATAATTAGCAAAATGGCAATAGTAAGTCCTTCCCTATCAGTAATTACTTTAAATGTAAATAAACTCCACAATCAAAAGTCAAAGATAGGCAGAATGGATTTAAAAAAAATTTTTTAAATGGGATCCCACTATATCCTGTTCACAAGAGACTCACTTTAGCTCTAACAACACACACAGGTTGAAAATAAAATAAAAAAAGATTTCTCATGCAAGCAAACAATAACCAAAAGAGGGCACAGATGTGTGTGTGTGTGTGTGTGTGTGTGTGTGTGTGTGTGTTACATGCCAATGAGTCAGCTCCAACTCCTGGTGACCACATGAATGAGTGATAACCACAAAGTCCCATCCTCAACAGCACTGCTCAGCTCCTGAACACTCATGCCTATGGCTTCTTTTAAGGAGTCAATCCATCTCTTCTCCTGCTGCTTTCTATTTTTTCCAGAATTACTGTCTTTTCCAAAGAACCCTGTCTTCTCATGATATGACGAAAATAGAACAGCTTCAGCTTTTCTATTTTTGCCTCCAGCAATGTTTCAGGCTTAATTTGTTCAAGTACCTACTTGTTCATCTTTCTGGTGGATCAGGATATCCACAGAGCTCACCCCCAACACTGTATTTCAAATGAATCCTTATTTCCCCTCTATCAGTGTTCTTCATTGTACAGCTTTTTCATCCACACATAGTAATTGGGAATGTGAGGGTGTGGATGATCTTAGCCCTTATCTCTAATGACACATCTTTGCTCTTGGTGATCTTTCCTAATTTCTTCCATTGCTGCCCTTCTGAGTCTCGGCCTTCTCTTGATTTCTTGGGTGCAGTCTCCATTTGAATTGATGATTGAACCAAGGTAAGCAAAATCTTTAACAATTTCAACATCTTCATAGTCTATCTTAAAGTTGTGTATTTCTTCTGTAATCATGATTTTGGTCTTCTCGATATTCAAATGCAGTCCTGCTTTGGCACTTTCTCCTTTCACTTTCATCAGAAGTCATTTCAAACCACTCACTGCTACTCTCAGCCAGTAAAATGTTCATCTGCCTATCTTAAGTTATTGGTATTTCTTCCACCAATTTTCACTCACTTCCTCCAATTTTCACTTCTTTGAGTCTAGCCCAGTTTTTCATGTGATATGTTCTGGTACAGATTTATAAAATAGGGAGATAAAATGTACCCTTGTCTGACACCTTTGCTTATATGGGAAACCATTCTGTCTCTCCATATTGTCCTGACAGCGGCTTCCTGCCCATGACATAGGTTATGCATCAGAACAACCAAGTGCTGAGGCACACCCATTTCTTTCAGAGAAACCCGCAGCTTTTCATGATCCACACAAAAGCTTTTACTGTAGTCTGTAAAGCATACAGTAACTTTCATCTGGTATTTCTTGTTCTACATAAGGTAGAAGCCTTTGCTGCATCACCTTGAGCATCATTTTATTTGTGTGGGAAATCAGGGTAACAGTTCTATAGTTAATGTACTCCTAGGAATCTCCTTTCTTAAAAATTGGGATGTATATTGACCATTTCCAGTCTGTAGGTCATTGTTTTATTTTCCATATTTAATGACATATCCTTGTTAGGATTTTGACAGATTCAGTCTCTGTGGCTTGAAATAATTCTCCTGGTATTCCACCTAACTGGTGATTTATTTCTTCTCAATACTTTCAGGGCAGTGTTCACTTCACTTTCTATAGGTTCTTCCTCATAAGAATCTTCTTCAAAAATATCTGTCATACTTCTGTCTTTTCTGTATAGGTTTTTCAATGAACTATCTGCACCTTCCCTTCATTTTCTCCTGGTCAGATAATAACGTGCTTCGTTGGTGGTTGTTCAGCCTTCCTATTCTAGGTTTGAATTTTGTTTTATTTCTTGAATCTTCTGGTAGAGATCACTTGTTTTTCCTTTTATATTGTTCTCTTCTATCTTCTTACATTGCCTATTGTAATAGTTCTCTTTATCTCTACATGGTAGTGGTTAAAAAACTGCATTCAGGGTTCTCACCCTGCTTTTGTGTCCTTCTGACTTTTGCCTCTTTGTCTCTCTAACAATTTTTAGTGCTGCCTCCTTCAACTGCCTTGATTTTTCCTTCTGGCATTGTTTTTTCTCATTATTTCCTAATATTCCCAATTTCAGTCCATAGTTCTTCTGGTTCTCTGTCAATCAAGTTTAACAGTTTGTTATTTACGTGGACTTCAAATCCATCAGGAATGTTACTTACATTATATTTTGGCACTAGAATTCTTTTAGTGCTCTTCTTAAGCTTTATTCTAATGTTTGATATTAACAGTTGGTGGTCAGTGCCACAATAATCTCTTCCTGTTCTTGTTTTGGCAGAGAGAATACAACTTCTCCATCTCCTGCATCCAATTACACAGTCTTTTTTATTTCTGTATTAACCATCTGGTGATATCCATGTATAGTCCTCTGTTCAGCTGTCTGAACCATGTGTTTGCAATGGACAAGTTGCTGGGTTCACAGAAATCCACAAGTCAATCTCCTGCTTCATTTCTGACCCCTAATTTCCTACTTTTGCATTCCAATCACCTATAATTGTCAGCATGTTTTATTTTGAAGTGTTCAAATTCTTCTTGGAGATTGGCATGAGCTTTCAATTTCATCTTCAGACTCATAATTGGGAGCACAGACTTGAGTGAGGGTTATATTAATAGGTTTTCCTAGAATTCTCATCAATATTATCAATATTATTTGGTCAGACTTTGCACTGTAGCGCCTAAATGCCTGTGCTCCATCTCGCCTCAGTAGTGAAGCCACTTCATTTCTTCTGAGTTTGTCATGTCCAGAGTGAGTAGAACACTTTGTAGTTGCCTGACTGTAAATGTTTCATTCTAGTCCACTTTAACTAACACCAAGCACTGCAATGTTTAGATGTTCCATTTCTTGCTTTACAATTTCCAGTTTACCTTTCATGCCATGTTCTAATTACATTCCATGTTCTAGTTGCATGTGTTGTGTAGCATTGTACTTTCCTTTTGCCTCTGTGCACATCAGATGCTAGATGTCCTTCTGGCTTTGGTCTGGTAATGTCATTAGCAACAATGCTATTCATACGTGTTCTCTGCTCTTCCCCAGTAACCGTTTGAGTGCTCTCTGACCTGGGACTCTCACCTTTCAGCACCATCTTATATTTTATTTTGGACTGTCTCATCATAGGGTTTTCAAGGTAAAATAAAATGAAAAAAATAATAAGTAAACAAAATGCAGCAATGGTTTACCACTGTCTTCTGCAGTGCAGTGTATGGGTCCAAACCACATGTGTTTGGGTTCATGGTGTCGCAATAACCAGATGTGTACAAAATGTAGATGCCCCTGTGGGTAGCAGAGATAGCTATACTAATATTAGATAAAATGTGCTGTAAGTCAACGTCATTACGACAGGCAAAGAAGGACATTATATGATGACAAAAAGGTCAATTCTCTAAAAAGACATAATAATTGTAAACATATATACACCAAACATCAGAGCTCAAAAACGTATGATGCAAACACTGACAGAATTGAAAAGAGAAATAGATAGCTCTACAGTAATACTAGGAGGCTTCAATATTATCAAGGACAAATATTGTATGATACTCAACTTTAATAATGGATAGAAAAAACAGAATATTAACAAGGAAATAGACTAATTGAATGTAACAAACATATACAAAACATTCTACCCAACAACAGCAGAATACACAATTTTCTCAAGTGCACATGGAACATTCTCTAGGATAGGTCACATGTTAGGCAACAAAACAAATCTGAATAAATTTTAAAAGACTGAAATCATATAAGGTATCTTTTCTGATAACAATGGAATGAATCTAGAATTCAATAGAAGGAAAACTAAAATTCCCCCCAAAATGAACACACTTTTAAACAAGAAATGAGTCAAAGAAGAAATCAAAAGAAAAATTTAAAAACAATTCAAAAAATTAAAGTGACAACACAACATATCAAAATTTATGGGATGCAGCAAAAGCAGTCCTGCGAAAGAAATTCACGGCTATAAATGTTTACATTTAAGAAAGAATGCATATCCCAAATCAACAATCTAAATCTGCACATTAAAGAAATAGAAAAAAGATTAACTAAACCAAAGCTACTAGAGACCGAAATAATAAAGATTAGAACAGAGATAAGCAAAATAGAGAAGAGAAAACCAACAGAGAAAATTGAAGAAATCAAAGGTTGGGTCTTCAAATAAATCAAACAAAATTGACAAACCTTTAACTAGGCTGGCTAAAAAAGGAAGGAAGAGTCAAATAACTAAGATCAAAAATGGAATGGACAATACTACCAATTTTACAGATACAAAAAGGGTTACAAGAGACTACTATGAACAACTGTCTGTCAACAAATTGGGTAACCTAGATGAAATGGATACAACCCTAGAAACATAACTCTAACACTAATGAATCTTGAAAATATTGATAATCTGAACAGATTTATAATTAGTAAGGAGACTTCACCAGTAATCAAGAACCTCCCAACAACAACAAAAAGCCCAGGAACAGATGGATTCAATGTGAATTCTACCAAACATTTAAAAGAAAACAACAATCTTCCTCAAACCCCTCCAAAAAATTGAAGTGAAAGAAATGCTTCCAAACTCAGTCTAACAAGTCAGCATTAATTTAATACCAAAGTAATATAATACATCTAAAAATTAACTCAAAATGGATCAAAGATTTAAATGTCAGACCTTAAAACTATAAAACTCTTTGAAAAAAGCATAGGTAAAAAGTTCCATGGATCTGGCAATCATTTCTTGGATATGACAATAAAGGACAAGAAACAACAGCAAAAAAAAGAGATGATTTGGACTTCATCAAAATTAAAAACTTTTGTGCATCATAGGACACTATCAACAGTGCAAAGGCAACACATGAAATGGGAGGAATATTTGCAAGTCATATATCCAGAATATATAAGGAACTCCTACAATTCAACAACAAAAAAAAACAATTAAAGGATGGCCAAAGGTCTTGAATAAACATTTGTCCAAAGATGATGTACAAATGGCCAATAAGCACAGGAAAAGATGTTCAACATCACTAATCATTAGGGAAATGCAAACCAAAATGACAATGAGATATCACCTCACACTCATCAGGATGGCTTCTATCAACAAAAAAGAAAATAACAAACATTTCTGAGCATGTGAAGAAATTACAACCCTTGTGCACTGTTGGTAGGAATGTAAAATGGTGCAGCTTCTATGGAAAGTAGTATGCAGTTCCTCAAAAATAAAAAATAGAATTACCATATGTCCCAGTAATTCCACTGGTAGGTATATACCCAAAATATTTGAAAGCAGGGACTCAAAGAGATATTTGTACACTTACGTCTGTAGCAGCATTATTCACAACAGCCAAACAATGGAAGCAACCCATGTGTCCAATGACAGATGGATTGATAAATAAAACATGGTGTATACATACAATGGAATATTATTCATCCTTAAAAATAAATGAAATTCTGACATATGCAACAAAACAGATGAACCTTGAAGACATTATGCTAAGTAAAATAAGCCAAACACAAAAGGACAAATATTATATGATACACTTACATGAAATATCTATCATATAAGTACCTCATATTATTTGACTATCATACAGTCAAATTCATAGAGACAGATAATAGAATGGTAGTTACTAGGGGCTGAAGGGAAGGGAAATAGGTGGTTATTGTTTAATGGGCACAATACTTCAGTTTTGTAAAATAAAGCGTACTAAAGACGGATGGCGGTGATGGTTGCACTACAATGTGAATATTCTTAATATTCTGAACTGTAGACCTAAAAAGTTAATTAAGATGACAAATTTTATGTGGTATCTTACCACATATTTTAAAAGGGGAAGGGGGTGAAAAAGAAATACTTTCTCAGGCAAACAAAAACTGATGGAATCTGTAGCTAGTAGACCTCCCTTGCAAGAAGTGTTAAAAGTTGTCAGCTAAAAGAAATGATATAGGTCAGAAACTCAGATCTATAAGAGCATGAGAAAAGGAATAAATAGAATTAAGTCTTTTATTTTCTTTTTTCTGAATAATCTAGTGAAACAATAACAGCAACAGTGCATTGAGTACAGCTTATGAATAAGTGAAATAAATGACAGCAACATTGTAACAGGCATAAAAACTATATTAGAATAGTCTGTTATAAGGTACCTCCACTATTTGTGAAGCAGTATAGTATTATTAAAAGTGGAATTAGATTAAATATATACTGCAATTCTAGGGCAACCATTAAGAAAATTTAAAGAAGCATAACTGATATGCTAAGACATAAAAAAATTAAATCATAAAAAATGCTCAATTAAAACCAGAGAAGGCAGAAAAAAGGGGCAGATTTTAAAAGCAAAGACATGCAACAAACAGAAAAGAGCTACAGATATGAAAGCTATAAATCCATTAACCTATCAATAATCACTTTAGATAAAATGTTAATGATCTGAATATAATAATTAAGAAACAGAGATTTGACAGAGTGGATAAGAAAACAAAACCCAACTACAGCCCTGGCCAGGTAGCTCAGTTGGTTAAAGCATCATCCCCATTACGCCAGGGTTGCAGGTTCAATCTCTGGTCAGGGCACATACACAAATCAACCAATGAATACATAAATAAGTGGAACAACAAATCAATTAATCCATCCTTCTCTCTCTTTTCCCCCTTCCTCTCTAAAATCAATAAAATTTTTAAACGATTTTTAAAAACCAACTATAAGGTGTCTACAAGAAACCCACTCTAAATATAAACACACAATTAAAAATAAAGGGATCTAACTGAAACTTATAGAGCACTTCATCCAACAGCAGCAGAATACATATCCTTCTCAAGCTCACATGGAGCATTCAACCAAGATAGACCACATTCTGGGCCATAAAACATACCTTAACAATTTAAATGAACAGAAGTCACACAAAGTTTACTTTCAGACCACAATAAAATTAAACTAGAAATCGGTAACAGGAAAAAAAAAGCTGAAAAATCCTGAAATATATGAAGATTATTAAACAAACACTAGTTTTAAATAACACATAGGTCAAAGAAGACATCTCAAAAGCAATTTAAAATATTTTGAGTCAAAAATACAACTTATCAAAATTTGTGATATGCAGCAAAAGCAGGGCTCAGAGAAAGATTTGTGTCATTGAATTCATGTATTAGAAAAGAAGATCTAAAATCAGTAATTGAAGCTTCCACCTTAAGATTTCAAATCCTTAGTAAACAGAAGAAAAGAAATAATAAATACACCACAAGTCAATGAAATGCAATTCAGAATATCAACGGGAAAAAAAAAATCAATGAAACCAAAGTCTGGTTCTTTGAAAAGATCAATAAAATCGATAACTCTCTAACCAGGTTAACTAAGGAAAAAAGAGAAGAGACACAAATTATCAGAAATTAAAGGGAAGGCCATTCAAAAACCAATTAATGTAATCCATTATTACCAATGGCTGAAGAAGAAAAATCTTATGATCGTATCAATAGATGCAGAAAAATCATTTCACAAAATTCGACAAACAATTTTGAAAAAGAACTCTCAGCAAACCAGGAATAGAGATTTGTATGGTAGAAAAAGAATCAGAATATTGAATGCCTCCGGGGATGGGGGCAAAGAAACTTTTGGGTGTGATGGATATGTCTGTTATCTTGATCATGAGGACAGTTTCCTAGGTGCATATATATGTCAAAATTTATCAAACTATAGACTCTAAATATGTACATTTTTCTATATGTGAATTTTAACTAAATAAAGCTGTTAATATATAATTAATGGTAGAATCTGATTGTGGGTATAGGACTATGGGCTGTAAAATCTTACAACACTGATGTATGTTCGAACACTTTTCATAATGTTCCTTTTCAGCTCTAAAATTCTATGAGATTATCTTAGAACATAAAGGTAAAAATAATATTTTAAAAAATTAGAATTGGTAACTACCACTGGACTATAACAATCACTTGTGTGATTCCACAGTATATTTCTCTCACAGAATGAGACCTTGAAATCAGAAATTGTGCCCTGAGTATACCTTGATTTTTCTACAGTGTCACTGGTATACTGGGAGTGTGTAGTAAGTAGCCACTGAACATAACACTGTATTATAAAAAGAACACTGAAAGATTACCATTTCAAAAACAGAATGTGCAAATTAGTTAAAAACAAATCTGAGCGTCTAATGTTACATAAATGTCAGGCATAATAAAAAATTTACAAATTTGTCCATGTATTTTAATTTTAGAGAAAACAAGAGAAAGAGGGAGAAGGAATTCTCCCTTATCCTAGGTTTCACTTTCCTGAATTTCATTTACCTATTGTCCCAGTTACCAGTGTTCAACCATGATTTGAAAATAATCAGTGGAAAATTCCAGAAATAAGCAATTCATAAGTTATAAATTGTGCACCGTCCTGAGTAGCATGATGAAATCGCATGCCGTCCTGCTCGAACTCTCCTGGAACCACCCCTTCATTCAGCGTATCCATGCTGTATACACTCCTGGATCATTATTGACTCTTAGTAGTCAGCTAGGTTATTAAACTGACTGTCTTGGGATCACAGTGTTTGTGTTCAAGTAACTTATTTTACTTAATGACAGCCCCAAAGTACAAGAATAGTGATACCGGCAGTTCGGCTTTGCCAAAAAGAAGCCGTAAAGAGCTTCCTTTAAGTGAAAAGGTATGTACATATGTGTAGAAAAAAACATAGTATATATAAGATCAGTACTATCTGTGGTTTCCAGCATCCACTGGGGGTCTTGGAATATATAACCTTGTGGATAAGGGGAAACTACTGTAATAAGTAGAGGCTATGTCCAGCCAGCCTGGCTCACCGGTTGAGTGTGGACCCATGAACCAGGAGGTCACTGTTGGATTCCAGTCAGGGCACGTGCCCGGGTTGCAGGCTCCATCCCCAGTAAGGGGCGTGTAGGAGGCAGCTGATCAATGACACTCTCTTATCACTGTTTCTCTCTCTCTCCTTCTCCCTTCTTCCTCTCTCTGAAATCAATAAAAATATGTTTTTAAAAAATAATAAGAGGAGGCTATAAAGTACAGGTCTCCCTGTTACAAATGACAATTCTATCACACTAGCCACCCTTACTACTGCTTCTGCCTCTGAATTTCTAATACTTTTGCCCTAAAGTACTTTAAAAGGCACCTAGTGGTGCATCACAATCCCATGCTATTTGTCAAGCAAAAAAGGAAGAAAAGATTTTGGTGTCCTATCCACATAAGTGAATTATATGTAATCTCTGGAAAATGGTTCAAAAATCTGTATTTATAACAAGCACCTATGGCTGATTCTGCTGCAGCCTAAACCTTGAAAGAAATATGAAATGCTAAGATTGCTTTGGAAAGTTGGAAGATGACTCTCAGATGACTCTATGAAGCACTACCACCTCCCTAAGTAGTTGATATATAAGTAGAGTGGAGATTTGTAAATATTAGTGTAGAAAAAGTATACTTTATCAACATCAAAATTTGCCAAGAGTTGAGAAAAAGCTCAATTTCTCTTTCCCCTCTCACAAAATAGATGCTTCCAGCACTTAACATATGTACTCTATAGGACTGTTCTGCTGCATTATAATTAAATAGGTTTTTGGAAACTCTTCACTCATATATAACAATGTTTCTAAGGGAAAAAATGGGTTCAAATTTCCTAAGAACCATCTCAAAAACAAATTTTCAGAGCAGTACCTACCCATTATTAAGTTCTGAATCATCCATGTAACTCCTGAATACTAATTAATACTATTAATATGCTAACAGTGAAATTAGCTGAATTATTACACAGAAGCCCACTAAAACATACATTTTCAACTAATAGGTCTTTCTGACATTAGACTCTAAAATATTAAGTCCATAACCTTAACATTTTTCCTATGCAGCATCTAGTTTCTATTATTGAAATTTTCAAAGAACATTTTTTTAAATCCTCTAATAATTACTTTTAAATTCTCAAAAGATTTTTTCAATTTCCAGCTATTACTTAAAGCTTCTATACTTAAAACACTGACATGTTATTTTAAAACCTGAAAAACACCAAAGTTATAGGAATCACACTACCTGATTTCAAGATTTACTACAAAGCCATAGTAAATAACTTTATCAAGACAAGTGTGCTATTGGTAAAAAGATGGAAACACAGATCACTGAAGCAGATTACAATCCAAAAATAAACCCACACAATAGAAAGTCTACTGACATTCACAAAAGTGCAAAGATATTCAATGGACAAAGGATATTCTTTTCAGTAAATGATGCTAGAACAACTGGACATATTCATCCACATGCAAACAAATGAATCTCAACCTTCAATCTTTACCACACCTTATGTAAAAATATATCAGAAAATCTAAATGTAAAATATGAAATGATAAACTTCTAGAAGAAAACAGAGAAAATCTTTGTGACCTCAGACACAGAAGATTTAGTGACTTACGTAAAGATTTTGTAGATATAACATCAAAAGCATGACTCAAAATTTTTAATGAACTGGACTTGATCAAAATTTAAAACTTTTGCTTTGCAAAGACAAATTTAGAAAAGAGTGGGAGAACATATTTTCAAATCACATATCTGACAAAGAATTTGTATCCATAATATCTAAAGAACTCTCAACATTGTACAAGAAGAAAATAAACACTTTGGAAACGAGTTTGGCAGTTCCTTAAAAAGTCATACAACTGTAATTCCACTTCTAGGTATACACCCAAGAGAATTTAAAACATATACCCACAAAAAAAACTTGTATATGAATGTTCATAGCAGCGTTACTCATAAAAGCCAAAAAGTAGGAATAACTTAAATGCCTGTCAATTGAATAAAGGATAAACAAATGTGATGTATTCATAAAATGGAATATTATTCAGTCATAAAGAGGAATGATACATGCTACAACAAGGATGAACCTCAAAAATATTTTAAGTGAAAGAAACCAGAAACTGAAAGGCTTTGTATACTACATGACACCATTTAAATGAAATGTCCAAAACTGACAAACCCATAGAAGGGAAGATTAGTGGTTGCTAGAGGTGGGTGGAGAGAGATTAAGAGAGAATTTGTAGTGACTGTTAATGGATATGAGGTTTATTCTGGGGGTGTTGAAAATGTCCTAGAATTAGATAGTGTTCATAGTTGCACAATGCTGTAACTATGCTAAACAACGTTTTGCATATTAAAAGGGTGAATTTAATGTGAATTAAATATCAAAAAGAAAAAAATTTAAATAAGCAAAACATTTGAACAGTCACTTCAACGGAAATATACAAACAACAAAGAACAATAAGTTCAACAACTTTAATTACTAAGGAAATAAAAATTAAAATCGTATGTCACTATGTACCTATTAGAATGGCCAAAAGCAAAGTTCTTTTAAGTGACCCTACTAAGTGCTAGTAACGATGCAGACATCTAAGCACTCATGCAATGCTGGTGAGATTGCAAAATGGTAGAGCCACTCTGAAAAGCAGTTCCATCACTTCACATAAATTAAATATCCACTTACCACAAGACCTTGAAATCTCACTCTTAGGTATTTATCCAATGAAATAAAAGTTTATGTTCACACAAAAACCAGTACATGAATGTTTACAGCAGCTCTTCATAATTGCCAAAAACTGAAATGTCCTTCAACCACTGAACAGAATTCATTTCTAGTACAACCATACAACGAAAATGCTACTAAACAATATAATGAAATACTGATGCATGCAACAGGAGTGACTCTCAAATTCATTTTACATAAGGAGTCAAACTAAAAGAAACCAGACCCTCAAAGCCATGTACCATATAATTCCACTTACATGGCACTCTAGAAAAGGCAAAACCATAGGGACAGAAACAGAACAGTGGTTCCCAGGAGGAGGGGTGGGGGCTGGATGGGATGGATTGCAAAGGGGCAGCAGAAGGAATCTGGGGGTCTTCCTGGAACTCTCCAGTATCATGACTGTGATGAAGCATGTATCCATCACAAGAGTGAATTTTACTGCATGTAAATTTTAAATAAATCCTGGGATAAATCACACTCCACACAAACCTCCACCTGTATGTAGAAGCAAACTCCAACTATAAAACAAAGTACACCACAAAATGCTCTCACGGCTTCCTTCTGAGGAAGGTGGAGACACGTTTTATTCTTTTATCCTTGCAAATGAGCAGCAGCACAGATTAAACAATATGCAAGCTTCTGATACTAGTTGGAGATGCTGACCTAGCACTTATGTCCCTAGTTCTTGTAGTCCCACTATCATGGTACTAGGTACCAAGATTAGGAAGTAACAAGAGGTCTTCCTTATCAAACTAAATTACCTATTTACATTATGTCATAAAAGAGACAAATCAAGATAAGCGAGTATTTCAGAAGAAGCCTGAAAGTGTGCGCATATTCAAGAATAGTTAAATTATTAAATACACACACACATTAACCCTAACTTTGGCCTGGGAGATTCATTTCACAAAGAAAAGGAATCTAATTTCTAATGGTTGCTTAAAATAAAAAAGGGTATAATACAAAAATAGATAGAAGCACTATAAATAAGGCTCCAAATAGGTAGAGCACCAGAGTAAACAGGTACAAAGCAAAGCGTCCTCCTTCGCTATCTAAGCCACGTTAAGCGCATGTTCATCCCTGTCTTTTGCAGGTCTGAGATGTTGCACAGCTGCACCTCGTTTCTTTAAAATTCAGTAATTCCCTCTGACCCACAACCCCAAAGCCTCACAAATGCAACCTATTCCTGGGTCAGGCTGTGAACTGAAAGCACACAACCAACCGTTTAAGCACATGAGTTTCGCTTTTTGTTATCAGCCGAATCCAGGCGAGCAACCCGAGCGCGGGCGGCGTGGTCCGAGCAAACACCAGTTTAGCCACGGACAGGGGCTGGGGCAGGAAGGAAGAGGGCGTCTCTGGTCACAGCGATGCCTTCACGTGCGAGGCAGCGTGCGACACTCCGTGGGCCCTCCTTCATACCCCAAGGGGGGGGAATAACTGAGGATGAGATCCAGCTCAGGTGCGTCTGGTGGCCGCCCTTCGCCCCGCGCGGCACAAGCCGCACCGAGGGAGGAGGCATTTGAACTCCAGACCCTTGGAGTCCACGACGGGACCCTTGGCCGCTCGGCTCGGAAAAAGGGGACATTTTCATCCAGGACCCACGACCTCATCCCCTCCTGCCAAAAAATAAGCAACTCGCGGGCCAAGGCCCGGAACTGCTGCGGGCTTTACGTAATTTGACCCCGAGGAGGGTGGTGGCAGGTGGCGGCGCCGGCCAGCCAGGGGCCCGAGGCCCCGAGAAGGTAGGGCCCGGCTCCGGCAATGAAGGGCCGGGAGAGACGCAAGACTGAGGGACAGCGGCGGTCTCGTTACCTCCCCAGATGCCCAGAGTGAGCTGGGACGTGTCCAGGTTCACCACATAGTCCCCCAAGAACCGGTTCAACACATCCACGACCACCGACTCGAACACCATTTTCCTCCGTCGTGGCAGACACGGAGGGCGCCCCAAGCGCGCCTTCTTCTTGCGAGGGCCCTCCCGCACCCCTCCCGAGGCCGCTCGGTTCACCGGCTCCCAGGCGGATCCGACCGCAGCGCAACCCGTGCGGGACGCGCAGCCCCGCTTCCAGCCGGGCAAGGGGCGGAGGCGGCCGCTCGAGCGGCGCGTGCGCAGCCCCGCCCCAGCTCGGGCAGGAGGGAGGGGCGAAGCGAGGCGCCGACTCGGGCGCGGCCGCCCGACGGGGAGCCAGGGCGCCTGCGCCGCCGCCTCTCAAACACGCGCCCCGAGACGCGTGCGGGGTGCGCTCTTTGCCTCCGTGGGCCCCGCCTCCTTCCCCGTCGCCTGGCAACGGGGCCAGTGTCCCGAGCGGCGGGATTTTTCCCGACCCCGCCCCAACTTGGAGACAAGTGTCAAGGCCGGCGCGGGGGGCGGGGACGGGGCGGGGACGGGGCGGGGACGCGCGGCGAGGAAAGGCCGACCCCCTATCTGGGAGAAGAAACCCCTCCCCCGGCTCTGGGTCCGAGAGTCAAGCACTTAAAAATAAGGCGGGGGTGGATTCTAGCCCTTTCGCTCTGAGGCCGGAGGTATCGCGAAGGCTGTTCTGGGAGCACCCCTGCCATTGTTAGAGGGTCGGAGGCAGGGCCCCCGGCTTTGCGGGCTCCCCGGGTTCCAGCAGCCTGGACGCGTGCACGTTTGTAACTGCCTCCCCGCCCTCCGGGGGCCTGCGGTGCTTAACTTCCAGGGCTGCAAGTCGGGAATAAGCTCGAGGTTGCAATTCCAACACCCCCGTCCCTGCACCTCAGACGACACTCTTTTCTGATCAAAAACGCGAAGCCGCCTTTCATCAAATTCAGAGTTGGAGAAATCAGCAAAGAATTAGAGCTCACTGAAGTTTTTGAGCAAGGTCCCAACCTTGGTGGAAAATTGATACAGAGATGCGTGTGAACTTTCAAAAGTTTGCGAAAAGACATAAACAGACATTTCCTGAAAAGGATATGCACATGGCACATAAGCACATGAAAATATGTTCAATATTATTAGTCATTGAGGAAATGAAAAAACCACATACCTATCAAAATGGCTAAAAAAGAAAAAGTGATAATACGAAATGCTGGTGAAGATGCAGAGAAACTGGCTCAGTCATGCATTAGTAGGAATGTGAATGGTACAGCCACTCTGGAAAAGTTTGGCTGTTTCTTTTTTAAAAATTTAATAAATTAATAAACATGCGTCTGCCATACAAGTAATTGTGTTCCTGAACATAATCCCAGAGAAATGAAAACCTGTGTACACACAAAACTAGCACATGAATGTTAATAGTGGCTTTATTCATAATAGACAAAAACTGGAAACAACCCAAATGTTTTTGAACAGATGAATATTTAAGCTATATGTAGTACATCCATACCATGGAATACTACTCAGGAATAAAAACAAATGAATTATCAACACACAAAACTACTTAGGTGGATTGCAGGGCATTATGCTGAGTAACAACTGTATGATTCCATTTATAAAACACTTAAAATAACAATTTATTGAGATAGAAAACAGATTAGCAGTTGCCAATGGTTAGGTATGGGGAGGAGGAATGGGTGTAGCTACAGATGGATAACAGGGAGGAGCCTTGTGTTTATGGAAAATTTCTGTATCTTGATTGTGGTAATAGTTACATAAAATTGCATAACATTATACACACACACATACACAAATGAGTGCATATAAAATTGGTGAAATCCGAAAAAGCTCCATGGATGATACCCATGTCTTTATTTCCTGGTTTTGATACCGCACTATAGTTACGCAAGGTGTTATCATTGGGGGAAACCGGGTTAAAGATACATAGGACCTCCCTGTAAATTTTTTTGCAAATTTCTATGAATCTATAGTTATTTTGAAATAAGTTTTTAAAGGGTCTGCTAACTTGGGGCCTAGTAGGGGGTGCCCTGGAGCATGAGATGAGCCTGAGAATTAAGAGATTCTACATGATGCTTTAATATCCCTGCACATGGTACTTGGTAAAATATTCAAGAAGGAAAAGCATCTGTATGTGATACCCTATCAAAATAGATTAAAATATCAATTACTCTGTGGTCCCTGGTAAAATATTAGAGAGAGATAATAAGGGATTTTCAAGCACCTTCCTCTGGCTCTAAGTATTGAAAATGACCGAGCACTTCGGCACCTGAAGAGGAGTCCCACATGCCATGTCCGTCAGTGTTTGCTGAGCCCAGATTTTCACTTGACTGATTCTTGTCATTCAGGTTTCTATCCAAATATCACCTAACCATAAAGGTCTTTCCTGACCACTCAGTCTCAAGCAGCCAGCAGTCACACTGTTATCAGACATACCACCAGAGAAGTAGATTAATATACCAGGAATGACTCAAGGAGAGACTATTCAGCAGGTACCAAACAAAAAACAAACAAATGACAAAACCAGAGGCTGTGGGGCAAAGTTGCAGCCCCAGGAGCAGAGGCAGAGGAACCTTGGCTGGGTACTACTGCAGTGCTGTGAGGGAAATGATGCATATGGAAGGCAAGACCCTAGATCCAGAATTAAGGTCCTGTGGGCAGGACTGAGGCGAATCCAGGAGGCCAATAAAATCTCAAAAGAGCACCTCTGAAGGATCCTTCAAAATATAAGTCAGATCGTGTCACTTCAGTGCTCCAAAGTTGCCCACATCACCATAGTAACAGCCACAGCCCTTGCAATGGTAGATAAGGCCCTACCTAATCGGCCTTCCCCTCTACCCTGCCCTTATCTAGAATGCTCTTTCCTCAAATATTTGCATGACTCACTCCCTGTGTCTTTGCTCCACTGTCTTTTTTCGGCCTTTCGCTGAACAGCCTGGTTAAAATTGATACCTGCTCTCTCCCCACCCCTCAGCCCTACTATCACCCCTGCTTTATCGTTCCTGAGAGCACTTACCACCTAACGTGCTGTTTTTTACTTATTTATTTCTTGTCCATCCATCTATCCTTACTGTAAGGTATATAATGTAAGCTACTCAAGGAGAAATTAATTTCTTACATTATATACATTATATACATGTAGCTTACATTATATACATGTTTTAATAATATTAAAACAATAATATTGTTTTACTCATGGTTCTATCCTGTGTGCCTAGAACAGGTTAAGCACTCACATATTTGTGGAATGCAGGAAAAGCATACCTCCCAGGTATTGGATTATTGTCAATCAGTGCCAAACCGAACCTTCTATATTCTGCTCTATCATGCTGGGCAAACTACATTCATCTTCCACAGCTAGCTCCTAGTTGGTCTCTGCCAAGGTGGGGGAGTTAGAGGGGCTGGAAGAAAAAGAAGGGACTTGCTTATTTCTGCTTGTTCCTTATGGGGCTTCCTTCTACTTTCTTTTCTTGTGAGCATCACCCCAGCAACCTTCTTCACCCAGACATCAGCAGTTTTTTAGCAGCACCTGAATCTGACTTACATTTCCCCCAACTTGCACAATTAGCAACATTGCACCATCTCAGAGACAGCAGAACCAACCTCATCATCTGCCCTGATAGAGATACTCAACCAAGCAGCCCCCTCCTTAGAGGTCTGAGTTTCAGCCCCCGGGCTCCTCTTCTAAGTTTCCAAGTCTGTCTCTTTGCTCATTCAACCCTTAGAGTTATATTCACTTCCTGCAATAACTACCTGGGCGAAGCATTAGAGCTCTCTTTTTCACTCTTTCACTACCTGGCAACTTTATACCTTGTTAAACAGTTCTCTCATACATACCTCTTCCTATGGAACTGTTAAACAGTTCTCTCTTTCTCTTTCAAGATCTACAATTGAGTATGAGCAGTATGAGTGAGGGGAGATGATGGGCTGAGAGAGGAAAGCAGCAACGTCAACAAGAGTAAATGCAAATTGTGGGTGAAGATGGAAGCCAGACTCAGGGCCAGAGATCAAGTTAAATGTCAGGACTGGCAGCAACTGCCAGTCTATAAATAGGTAATGAGTCCAAGGATCAAGGGCTGGGATAATCAAGAACAGGTCTGGCAGTGAAGTGTGAGGTGGACACAATGAAGGATTCGGGAGATAGGCTACCCAGATGAAGTGCTGGGGGCCTGTCTTCATGGTCCTATGGTGCGGGCACAGTGGGGTTGGGCTGCTCATTACAAGCTGAATCCACTGATACCAGCCCCCTCCTTGTTTCTTCAGTCCACCTCCCAATTCCTTAGCCGCTCTTGATTTAGACGGAATTTGAAAGTCCTCCCAAATATGAATTCTCTGCCTATCTTAACTTTTGAGTATTGACCACCATCTCAATTTCCTGCTTCTATTCTCTTTCCTCCTTTGGTGAGCCATTGACTGAACTGGAGGCTGTATGGCTGTGTGTGTGTGTGTGTGTGTGTGTGTGTGTGTGTGTGTCTGCTTCTGTGAGGCTTTCCACTGAGGCTGGGCATCTCAGTGGGTACTTCTAAGGCCAACCCCATCTGTTAATGCAAATAATCTGAAACATGTAGACAGGAGGCACTGACCAGTGTGAAAGTTGACATAAGTGTAGTCAGTGTAAAATGAAGCCAGAGCCACCATTCCAGAGCAACTCTCTTGTATGTCTTGCTCCTTGAATCTATGGACTGTTTGAATTGGGCCAGTTCTTGGGAATGGGCCAAACCAACATTGTCTTATGACAGTTGTTTATAAAACCAGCAGGAAAGCAGATAGCCTGATCGTAAGGACTGATGATTATGGATTCTCTATCTGAAGGCAGAAACAGTAACCAACCATGTGTAGCTAAAGAGGAACGCAGCTTATTAGCACTAATAGGAATTTCATTCTTCTATTCATGTAATTAGTCCTTTCCTTTTCTCATAAAAACCCTTGGCCTTCACCCTTGGGACTCTATTTGGGTTTCTGCCAGAATCTGTGCTTCCAGAATTGAAATTCTTTGATCCCAAATAAATGCTTATTGCCTCTCATTTTGCCTTTTTTATTTTAGGTTAACACCAGGATGGAGTGAGGTGGGAAGGTTCAGAGTTAGAGAGCAGCGAGGAGATGTAAGCAGGAGGTAATTGTAGATCTCAACTAGGTGTGGCAATTTAAGTGAATAGAAAAGCATAAATGAAATAGAGGTCATAAACGTAGAATTTGTGAGCC
This sequence comes from Miniopterus schreibersii, assembly GCF_964146895.1. NCBI lineage: Eukaryota > Metazoa > Chordata > Mammalia > Chiroptera > Miniopteridae > Miniopterus > Miniopterus schreibersii. The sequence continues at coordinate 35,359,370 of NC_138111.1, forward strand.
TTGGAAACTGATTAAGTTAAATAAAATAATCCCAAGAGTGTGTCATTCATAGTAACTGGAATGTAAAAACCAGGCATTGGTTTTATAGGAGATGAAGAGGACTTCAGATTTTGGTTGGTGCCATGAGATTTGAAATCTAGGGGAAACTACCCAGGACACAGTGTAATTTTTCTGGTGATAGAAATTAAGAAATGAGATCCCTGTAAGAGTCCAGAACAAGAGATAGACTCTTGAGAGCTCCCTACAAAGAAGCAATTATCCATACTCAATGTGTGGATGACACTTGGGAGTAAAGGAATGTAGAGAAAGAAAAGTAGACCAAGGACTGAACAGTGAGGAAACATTCTCATGTACAGGAGGGTCCAATGGATTCGAGAGGAGAGGCCTACTACAGCAGTCAGTGTACTTGGCGTGGGATGACACAGAAATCCAAGAAGAATTTGTTGGAGGAAGGGATGGTTACAACATCAAAACTGTAGAGATGTCAAGAAAGGTAAAAACAGAAAACTCAACCAAATTTAGCTACTAGTAAGTACATGCAAGGTCTTTTGATTCGCCAACTAAGAGATGTCTAATCAAAGTTATTTTAAAAGACTAGATTTTAATATCAAAATGTTACTAGCAAATTTGAACCTTATGTTTACCAGTAGTGTATGCTTTTTATTAAGAAAATTAAATTCATGTTGACACTTACCAAGTACTTACATACACACAGTTCCTTTGACATTAAAATACTCATTGTCAGTGAGGGTTCATTAATTCAATAAATGCACACATTATTTTTTGTATTTTTGCAGAATTTAAGCTCTTCTTATTCTAGTATATGTTTTTATCATGACAATATAACATCGTAACTGGTAAGAATCTTAACTGATCCAGAAATAAACCAAACAGTCACCTCCACATATCTTATTCTTGGCTGCTTTAATCACAGTTTGCCTCTGAGTTCTTTATTTAACAACTACTTGCCCAGAAATATGCTAATCTATAAATAGATATTGAAGAAACTGTATGTAAAATTGTGTTCTAACTTTATGTACTTCTATAAATCTCTACAAAATATACTATTACTAATACCATAAGAATGTATGTAGGGTTATGAGAAAACAAATCTCTTGCTCTCCAGTCTATACACATGTGCACACATAGATGTGATGTAGAAGTTGTGATATGCTCTAATATTTTAATAATTTTGTCCATGTAATATATAGCTTATGTACTTTATATAATTCACATATATTATATTATATACATATATATAAAATTCACATGTAGTATCTCTTCTTGGAAAGTAATCATGGTATTTTCCCACTGCTATAAAAGTAGCCTCCATCAATTAGTTATCACATTTTTTTAGTGTTCTTAGAGTACATATATATTATAATATATACTGTGATTTTTATAGCCAAAGAAATTCTGAGTCAGATGCACTAATTTGGTTTGGTTAACATTAAATTAGCTGAGTCAGATACCTCCTAATTCAAACTTCTTCAGTTTTCCCTCAGAGGAAGTTATAACAGCACCATCTAGTGGAATTTTTGACATAAAACCCTTCCAGATTAGTCTTGAAATTGAAGTAATCAATTTTAAACAAATTTTCTTTTTAAATGATAGTGATTATAAATTAATTCTTATATATTTTCTAAAATATATCCTAAATATATTTTCAACTAAACTTTGGATTAAAAAATCAAAATTAATAATTCATTTATGACATTTTAACCACTTATTTTAACTACTGAATTGGCTTTTCTCCCATGTGAGTGTTAATTATGGCATGCTAAGGATTTTATTGCTTTTCCTGCAGATTCATGCTTTTAAAAAGATTGAACCTATTGCAGTTTCATGTTATTGATTATAAACTTGGCTTCCCTCTCCCCCAACATTTATTGTTAATGGATCAGTTCCTAAACAAAGGTTTAATTCTGCTCCCTGGCTATGTCAAGCATTCGAGCTGCTCTTTGAGGAGGTTCAGAAAGATTTAGGTATAGAATTATAATTCATCTTTTAGTCGCAATGCCCAATACAAACTATTTGCCCTTTTCCTTAGGTGCATGAAGTTCATCATTACATTTGGTATGAAAAGACAAACACGGTGACTGCCTCGGCTTGAAATACTGATTTCATTATCAGACTAGAGGTCCTGTAAACAATGGGAGCAGCAAATGAAGTTCATATGTCTTTTCAGCCCGGGAAGCGCATTAAATGCATAGAAAGTGGTCATGCAACCATGTGGGCTGATGGGAATACAACTTTATAGCTTCCAGCTGAGTTTTCTTTTCACTTCTGTTTTATTCCCCTAGTTCATCAATTTTTTTTGTTCCCATAGTCTCTATTCCTCAAATTCCCTAAATGATTCCTTCTCACATTAAGGTCCCTCTTCAGCCCTGGCCTGTACTTCTCAGTGGTTAGAGCGTTGGCCTGCGCATGAAAGGCTTGCAGGTTTGATTCTTAGTCAACGGCACCTACCTGGAGCATTTGGGAGGCAACCAATCAATGTGTCTCTCTTGCATCAATGTTTCTCCCTCCCTCCCTCCCTCCCTCCCTCCCTCCCTCCCTCCCTCCCTCCCTCCCTCCCTCCCTCCCTCCCTCCCTCCCTCCCTCCCATTCTCTCTCTAAAAAAAAAAAAAATCAATGGAAAAAATATCCTACAGTGAGGATTAACCAGAAAAGAAAAAAGGTCTCTCTTCAAATATCTCCTAATCAAAGAGGCTTTCCTTGACCACTCTATCAAAAATAGCACCAACCATCCCTCCACCCACACCTCACCCCTTCTCATGATCTCCATGCTCTGCTTTCTTTATTTTTTTACAGTACTTATTACTACCTCTCATAATACACATCTGCTTATTTTCGGTCTCCCTCTGTAATAATTTCAACATGGGCTCCATTATTTTACCCATCTCCAGCTTGCCACTAAACTTTGTGCTAAGGATGGTGCATCCAGCCCAAACCTTTGACTCCATGTTCAGTTATGTTGCTTAGGCCAATGAGATATTAGCAGATACGATGCAGGGAGAGCTTGAAAAGCACGTGCACAGTCGGGCCTGCTCTCTCCTCGTGGCCATTGTAATGAGCCGCACACGGACTAGGCTACTAGCGGATGAGCAATACATGGGCGGTGCCAAGTCACCAGAGTGCCCCAGCAGCCCCAACATGGTCCAGTTGGGCTACCTCTCAGCCTTGTGTTTGGAAAACCCTAATAATAATACTTGTTTTATTAAAGACACTGTGTTTAGGGGTGGTTTGTCATACAGCAATAACTAATTGGTACTCCCTCTCCTGGAATGCAAACTCCCCAAGTACAGGAAACTCCTTTGTTTTGGTCATTGCCACATCCCTAGCATCCAGCACTGTGTCTGGCAAGTGAATATTTGTTGAATAAATGAATGGGGTGGGATAGGTAAGCCGTATATTATCAGCTTAAGTAATAACTTTTATGATGGCCTATTTTTGTTTTATATAGGGATAGATTCAATAACATGGAAAGAAATAGGTAGGTTAGTTATCTTACAGGCAATTCTCAAAATTATTATTTCTCTCAATCAAGCTTTTGATAAGAATTAAGGAGTAGTGAGTTCAAGGTTATGTATCTTACCAAGCATTTTAAATGTAACTATTTTAAGTGCACAGTAAAATTCTATTTCTCTAATGAAGTAGTGTTGTGACTGGCTTCATTTTGTGATCATCGAATAACCTAACAACAAAATGTAAGAAAGCTATCCCACCTCCACATAGAAGTGGGCTCAGGGTAAACCTTCTGATCAGGAATCATTTTGAGCTAGCTTTAAAACAAAGATTATTGCATAATCAAGATACCCAAGTTCTGTGTCAAAGAGCATGGCTGTAATATTCTAGCCTGAAATGTGTTTTTTAAGAGGTATTACCAAACTGTCACCAAAGCTGTTTTTTAACAATGTAATAATTAAATGTCTAATTTTAAGAATTGTTACCCCTAATCCAAGTTAAATAAAATCTACTGCCTTGCATTACAAAATTATTAGCTCTAAGCCAAGGTTTTATCTAATATTACTATTAACATTTTAGGCTGGATAATTCTTTGTTACATGGGATTTCCAGTGCATTATCGGACATTTAGCATCATCCCTGGTATCTATCTACTCAGTGTCTTAAAACATTGCTAAATGTCCCAGGAGGAGCAAAATCACTCCTGGTTGAGAACCACTTCTCTAAACTAATAATTGTTGGTGGAATAACTACCATAAATGATGTTTCATTTTTAAATGATTTTTTAAAAGTCTTTTTATTTTGAGATAATTATAGTTATAATACAGAAAATCCTGAAATAATACCGAGAATTTCACCAATTGTAACATCTTGCATTACTATAGCACAATATCACGACCAGGAAATTGACATCATCACAAGGATCATTCATGTTGCCCTTTTATAGCCACATGTACTTTCCCTCCTACACAATTTTTAAAACACTGGCAAACATTAATTTGTCTTCCACTTTTCTAATTTTGTCATTTATAGAATGTTACATAAATGGAATAATACAGTATGTAACCCTTTGGAGTTAGCTTTTTTCCATTCAGCATAATTCTCTAGAGGTTCATTAATGTTGCTGTATGTATCAGTGCTTTGTTTCTCTTTATTACTGAGTAAGTAGTATTCCATGACATGGATATACCACAATTTGTTTAGCCATTCATACATGGAAGGATATATCAGTTGTTTCCCATTTGGGGCTATTATGAATAAAGTTGCTATAAACAGTTTTTTGTGTGAACATAAATTTTATTTCTCTGCTACAAATGCCCAGGAGTGCAATTGCTCGGTGGTGTAGTAGTCTCATGTTTAGTTTTTTAAGAAACAAAGTGTTTTCCAGAGTGGCTGTCCAATTGCTCCAACACCATTTGTTGAAAAGTCTAACTTTCTTCCTTTGAATTGCTTTTGCACTTTTGTCAAAAGCATTTGCACATATTCGTGTGGGTCTATTTCTGAGTTCTCTGTCTAATTATCCTTAAAAGAATACAGAAAACAATAACAAACTAAAATACAGCAATATGACATCACAATGTCCAGCATCCAATTCAAAATTACCAAGCATGTAAAAAATCAGCAAAATGTCAGTGTTAAAAGAGAAATGATCTAAATAATAGTAGATACACAGTTAGTCTCATAATGTACCTGGATATATATGATTCGAATCACAATTCTTTATACCTCTGTCTCCTTAATTGTGAAATGAGGATAATTATAGCACCTGTCTCTCAGGGTTTTACTGAGGACTAAGTGACTTAATATATAAAGCACTTGGCAGAGTGCCTAACACCTAGAAAACTTTATGGAAACAAGAGTTGTTATTAATATCATTATAGTAAACTGCTATTTACAATATTGTTTCTAAGAAAAAATAAATTCTGTTATACCTCTCTTGATGCCAGAAACACTGCATTGAATATGAAAGATGTTTCTTAGTTTCTGTAGAATAGCTATGTAATGTGAAGAAAGAGAGGGTCAAATACATTTTAAAAAGCTTTAAGTATCCATTAGTAAAATAAATAAGAGAAAAAGACTATATATCTATTAGTTACACTGTAGAAAAATCAAAAGCGAAAAAACTCAAATATTTAATATATCAAAGGAAATAGGATGTTTAAAGAATAAAACATACCAAGCCAAAATAACAAGACTAAAAACAACATATCAGTCATTATAGTGTGAGTGGGTTAATTCCTCTTTATTAGGCTCAGATTGAGTCAAAGAACAAAATAGTTATATAGCACTATAAGATATACCTCTAAAAGAAAAAAAGACACCAAAAGATTATTAAGGGATAGGCAAAGTTCCAATAAGAAAGTTCAGGTGTAGAAATTCAAGATGTTAATATTAATGTAAAATAAACTAGAGTTCAGGTCAAAAAGAATTAATAGGCAAACAGAAATTTTTTATATTGATTTAAAAGTACACTCTACAGAGAAGTGGGAGCTTGCCTGATGGTGTCGCTCAGTGGTTGAGTGTCGACCTATGAACCAAGAGGTCACGTTTGATTCCTGGTCAGGGCACGTGCCTGGTTTGCAGGCTCGGTCCCCAATTGCAGGCATGCAGGAGGCAGCCGATTGGTATAGCTGATGCTGCTGGTAGTAATATGTGAGTGGATGAAATGGCGAGAAGAGATTTGATCCCTACCAAAGGAAACACAAAAGGACTTTGCTGGGATCCCAGCAGTGCTATCCTGCCCAGATAGGGGGAAACCTGAATTCAATGTTAAAAGTTATTTAGATGTGAAAGTCAAGTCCTTAAAAATAAAAGCCAGCTCTGTCTTAAGGATTGGATTAATTGAACGGACTCAAGCATCTCTACAGTAAATGACTTATTTTATCTTGTTTGGTGAATATGTCTCCCTCTGAGACATATTTAAGGAGCATTCCTTTGGGGTCAAGACTTTCTATCCTCAAAAAAGAAAACCTTCCCTATGCCTTGAGCCTTCCTGGTGCTCTTTTCAGTTCCCTGCACTTTTGTCTTAATTGGCCATCTCATGAGCCATCCTGGCTTCAAGCTTTCACTGGCATTCCTATGATCTAAGCCCCAAGAGATATTTCAAAGTGTTTTGGTCCCCATGTAGCTGATTTCACCATCCATCCATTATTCATTCAACAAACATGTATTGCTACCTACATCTATGTGCCAGAAACTGTTCTGGTTGCAGAGTTATACAAATCAAAATCCCTGTTCTCAGGGAGCATTTTCACTCAATTCTATGAGGTTTATTACCCTGATTTCACTTAGTCAGAGGAGACATCAACTGTCCTTGCACATTTAACTGTCAGACATTCCTCTGTGCTTTCCACAATACCTAAAAGGAACCAATACAAATAAAACATACTGTCAGAATTATGATGATTTTAATATATCTTAACCCATCTGGATATTTTCTCCCTCAAGAATTTCATTCAACTCCATGTGAATCTGAGAAAGTGTTTGCACCTGGTTGGTATAAAGGAACTCTATTAACGGAGTGTATTTTTCAGTCTCACTAGAGCCCAATCTTTATAAAGGATTAAATTATGTATATACCTATATATATACACACACACATTTTAATAAGTGAATAATTTTGAAATTTTCTGTTTCAGTATGATTTAAGAAACTGGTACTTAATCACTGTGAACTAAACCATAATTTCCCCCTCAATCTTTAAATTTCTATTTTTCCAGGTGACCTACTTTAAAGGTTTATTTTCAGGATTACAGAAGCCAGTAAACAGGTCTAAGCAAGCAATTAAAGAACATTGCATGGGATCAGCAGACAGCATAGATATATCCAACTGCCCTGGTTTTAAATCAGTGAACTAACACAGATCTGTGATTATCACCCTTACGGTAGACAGGCTCACCTTGATTAAAAAACAAGCTACTTCTGTTAGCTCTGATCTCAAAACCAATGGAAGTCAATAGTGATTTTTATCTTGATACCAGAATCATTAGGGCAGCAGGACTGCAGAGCAGCTGAGAGCATTGCAGGGGAGCCAGGGGGCACTGTCATCATTGATGGGAGGTAAGGAGCGTGTCAAGGGTTAGGAAGGACTTTTGAAAACTGCAGGGAGGCACCAGCCTTGAGAAAAGACCTGCCCGCTCGCCCCTGATTGTTTCCTGTTACTGATATCCGTGTGCCCGGCACCTGCCCCTCCAATACAGTACTTAGAATGATCTTTGTTTGCTCACTCCTACAGTCATCATTCTCTTCACCTAAACGAACAGGACACATTGAGCTTATTACTCAGCTTGGCTGTTCACAGCCAAAAATCTTAGTAATGCTGTAAACCTGCTTTATCTGTGATCCAAGAGCACACAGCGAAGGGCCAAGAATAATTTTAGTTCTGACTCACTGAGTAATGAAAATAATCAGAGTAATATGTAAAGCTTAAAATACATGAATTACACCCTGATGTGTATATAGGAGGCTGTAGGGCACCTTCCTGCCTCCCTTCAGAACCACGGCTCATTCCCTCAACTTCTGACAGCTGCTGATGGTTCATAACTTGGCCCCTCTCTGAGAATTGCCCTGGGCAGGAGAATGCTCCCTCCCGCAAGCTTATGTCTCCTCCTCAGGGGCAGCCCACCTCCAGTGACTGGGTCATGCAGGGATACAAAGACTCAGTCCCCTTGTGTTGACAGAGGACATCTGCTAAAAGGCTGTATCAGCTCCAGACATTTCTACAGGATTGGCTGAGCCTCTGCTGCAACGGCTCTGCAGCTCAGCTTCTCTGTGCCCAGCCCTGTTCCCTTTACTTCCCAAGAGCCTCCCTGTGAACTTCCTGCACACAAATCTCCACCTCAAACTCTGTTTTCCAGGAGAACTGGCCTAAGACAGCATCTGTCCAAAATGAGCAAACGGCATTCACTGAGGAGAATTTTATTGAACTAATTTTCATACTCCTGTTAATAGTATAGGAAACCCTACTGATCAGAAAACTGGGACACCAAGTATGAACAGATTTGATGGGAATGAAGTCCAGTGTGGTCTTATGTTCCAATTTTCCAAGCGAAACTGAAAATCCAGATTTTTTATGTGAACTCACCCCTTTTAAAGTCAACATTTTTATAAAATTCAATGTTTAAATTTTGTAATTTGTAATTAGCCTCCAGTTTGCAATCTCTGGCCAAGAAGAGCCATTTTTTTCCCCCGGGGGTGGAGGGCAACATTTTAGGAAATATTTTGCCATGCAATAAGAAATGGGCTCCATTGCTTTGCAATCAAAGTTGAGGGAGGAGGAGCTTGAAATGAAGGCTTAGATGACCAGATCCATAGACCAGGACTCATACTTATACCCTGTGGGCAGGCAGCCCATCAGCTACTTGGCCCTCCCCTCCCCTGTGCCATTCAGAAGGGGTAAACTCTGAAGCCAGGATACACAGTATTTTCGCAAATACAAACCTGATCAAATTCCCTCTACTCATTTGTCTGTTGTGCTCGGCTGTTCTTGCATCTTTCTCTTTTGACCAGTAGATGGCAGCAAATATTGACCAGACTTAGGCACTAATTTACACCTGAAGACTTTTTCTTTTTGATGCCTTTTCCTTGACTTGTGTCAACAAAAACAATGAAAGTGATTTACACTTACATTACTTCTCACTTTGAGAAGCAAGAAGGTTACTCCATTTTAGACCTAGCTTATCATTTGAAAAGGTTGTAATAAAAGTTTGATCATATGAATTAGTGGAGCACAGGTCTTAATTTATTCCTTGATAACACAAGGATATAAAATTTAATATATATTACCAAATAAGGATTATTTATTTAATTTTAGCTCTGAGGGCTGCTCTTATTAAAAGGCTACAAGTATTTTTTGTGTGTATAAATAGAATATAAGGGCTTCAGGTCATGAACAAAATGGTAAACATTTACTATTATTATTTTATGAATGATTTTCACATTTATGCAGACCCATCTCTTTTTAAATGTACGGTATCCTTTTAATCACCTGGAGATGAAAATAATGAGACTTATGTCAGGAAAAGTTACTAGGAAAATCTCCTATATGTTATTAAATTAAACTCTTGTCATATTTTTGGTGGAGAGTAGCAATGTAAATATTTTTGAGAGGTTTTGCTCTGACATCAGTGATCATGGAATAAATAAATGTCTTTGAGGAGGAAAGAAACCCATACTCAATAAAATAATTCAAGTATTGGAGGGGATTAGGCCTACAGAACAATTACTTCCACACTTTATGCTCAATGTTTTATACAATGTAAACTAATATTTCAATAACTTAGGAAGTGAAAATATGACAAATGAGCAATCACGCTACACAACAAGTTAGAAGATCAGACATGAGAAGTAGGAATTATCAATGCTTGCAGATGTCAACAGAATTTACATATAAGTTGTTGGGTTTATTAAGAAATGTAGCCTTGGCCAGTGTTGCTCAGTGGCTAGAGTGGTGGCCTGCGCAGGATTCCTGGGTCGAGGTCATATACCTGGTTATAGGTTCAATCCCCAGCCCAGGTGGGGACGTGTAGGGGAGGCAACCAATCGATGCGTGCCTCTCTCTCCCCCGTCCACTCTCTCTAAAAAATCAATGGAAAAATATCCTTGGGTGAAGATAAACAGAAAAAAAAAAAGTAAAGAAGTCTAAAGATGATTGTTAAAGATAAGTAAGTACAAGAAAAGGTAACAGACTGAGAAACATGCTGCGATCTCTCTGAAAGAATCAAAAATCTTTGTAAAGTAAAAAGAAAAAAGAAGAAAGAAAAGACAAATCTGTTATGGATTGCATCTTGGAAGTTCAGAATCAGAGGCTGAAGAGTGTGGAAATTTTTCTAGGGTAGTCTTTATATATATATCTGTATTGATTTCAGAGAGAGGAAGGGAGAGGAAGAGAGAGAAATAGAAACACCAGTGATGAGAGAGTCATTGATTGGCAGCCTCCTGCACACCCCTGAGCCCGCAACCCTGGGCATGTGCCCTGATTGGGAATCGAACCCCAGTCCTCTGGATCATAGGCCGACGCTCAACCGCTGAGCCATTCCCGGGCCAGGCTCTAGGGTAGTTTTCAGCCACCAAAATTCTATTTTCTGTATCTTTTTGGACCTGTTAATCTGGCCTCTGCTTGATTGCTTCCACTGATCCTGAGCTTCTGACATTTTGCTGTAAAGATTTTATTTTCAAACAGCTCTCCTTGTTATAAATTTCCTCTTTGCAGAGATCTGAAACTGATCTCTGTGTAACATCTGCTCATTAGTTCTCCTCTGGAGAAATAGTTCTAAACATTATTATTGTGGATTACAGATGGTTTTGTGAGATTTATGAAAGTTATGGACCCTCATGCTAGAAAAATGCATTCCCTAAGCTCAGTCATGGAGCATCCCTACTACAGGGTGGACAAAGCCTTTTCCACATGACAGTTTTTCAGACATTTTAAGAAGGCATCATGTTATTTTAAAAACAACCTCACCAGTTTCTTAAATTCCCATTTCCTTCCCTTCTTCCTGTCTCTGTCCCTTCATCCACTTTTTAGAAACAAACATATATTAAGCACCTATTCTGTGCCAGACACAGTGCTAGACACTGGGGACACAAAAATGAATCAGACACCGTTCCTGTCCTTGTGGAGTTCACAGCTTATGTGGGGAGATAGATCTGTAAATGGATGGACTAGGTCAGGGAGGTGACATTCAAACTGAGCATGGGCTTCAGGGCTGGAGTCTGTCTAGACTGAAATCCCAGCTTTGCCCCTTGTGAATTTTGTCGCCTCTTGGAGCCTCATTTTGCTCATACTATATAAAATAGACACTCGATATATGATATTGCAGTTATTATTGTCATTCACCAAATAAGAAATCTGGCTATCAGTCCTTTAAGTAGGGGAGTAGCAGACATGATTTTATTTTATTTTTTGCCACTTTTATTTTACGGCAAACCACTCTATATGGGATATGATGAATAGACTAGACCAGGGAAAGATGGAAGGGAGGGAGACTGGATAGGACACTTGCAGTTTGGAGGTAAGACTGCTGAGGACTTGAACTGGGCAGTGGTCGTTGAGATGGAAAGTTGTCAAAAGACAGTTTTGAGGTATAAATTGATAGGACTTGGTGGTCACCTGTCAGGGAGAAGGCAGTTAAGTATGACTCTCGAATTTCTACCTTGGGAGCCAGGTTGGATGGTGATTTCATTAGCTTAGGTTGTAATTATAGTAGAAGAATTAGTGAGAAATGATAATTAGTATAGTAAGTGTAAGGTTTCTTTCAAATCCCTTAAGCACTGGAAATGTGGGTCTGGAATTCGGGACAGAAACCTCCACTGAAAAAAGTAGATATGGAGCTTCTTTTCGTCCTTGGTAGCCTAAATCATGAGAATGGATGAGATAGCCTAGGAGGCACAATGGGTGTGAAGGAAATGGAAGGCAACCAAGGAAAGAACTCGGGGAAACACTAGCATTTAAAGGTAGCTGGGGAGGAATAAAAGGAACAGCTAAGGACGGCGATTGACAGTTAGGGAAGCAGGGGATAAAAACTATGACTTAAAAAAAAGTCCAAATGCCCAGTAAGCCACAGGCATTCTGCTAATTGTTAACCTTAATTTTTTTCTTATGTAGATAGCACACTGCTCAATGCCATCCTTGTCCATTGATCTGTGACAGCCCCTACAAGCCAAGGCCCCACCTATGCTTGGATGTGTTTCTGTGATCTTTGCTATGCTCCGTTGGTCTGGATGTCCAATTCTGCACTAATGTCACACCATTTTACTCACAAAACTTTTCAAACAGCTCCCCTTTTTTTATTCCACTGTAAATATAAATTGTTGTCATTTCAGGTGGACAAAGTTATTGGCACATTTTCAGTAATACAGGTATGTACTGAATTAAATCTATGGATTATTTAGAGACCCTTTCTCTGTGAAGTCCCTTCTAAAATGAAATTAAAGGAAGAGTTAACATACCATATGGTGTACTTTCTTTCCTCTTTTGATCTACATAAATCACATTCCCTTAGACAGTGATTCCCAAACCTGGCTGGATATCAGAATTACTTGGGGAGCTTTTAAAAAATGTAAATTCCAGAGCCCCGTCCCAGATTACTGAACTGGGTAGCACGGCGCATGTGGGGCCAGGAAAAAGTGATTGTGATGTGTTCAGTTCGTGGACTGGCACTTGGGACTCCATGATTAGGAAATTCTGAGAACATGCATTAAAGACATTTTCAGTGATTTTTAGAGTGCTATTTTGTAATTAACCTTCATAAAGCAAACAATTTATTAATCTGTTGGTCTTATTATTACAAAACTCTAAGTGTTATTAAAAACTACAAACATTGTAGAAATAAAAAGAATGTAATGTAACCTCACAGTTTATTCCTCAGTTGATAAAGGATATAAATAATTTACTGAATATTCTTTGTGTGTTTTTTCTTATAATTTACTAGGTTATTTTTTTCTAGGGGGGAAAAATTGGGTCATACTATACTTTGGGAGTTTAGACTAAGAGCCTGCACTTGGAAGCCAGGTTTTTTGGGTTTGAAACCCAGCTCTGACCCTCACTAGCATCCTTGGCCAACGATTTAACCTCTCTGAGTCTTGGGTCTTATTCATTAAATGCAGGTGAAAATACTACCTACATCATAAGGTTCTTGTGAGAATTATGAGGCTTAGTACAGCATATGAAATAAGTTCTCAATATCAACAACTTCTCCTTTTCCTCCTTATTACTGCTATTAAAACTGCTAATACTATAGGCATTTCCACCTAATATACATTGAACAATCTATTAATGAAAAGATTGTCTCAGTTCTTTTACATTTCTATATAGTATTTCACTATGTGAATATACAGTACTTTATTTAACCAAAGCTCTACTCACACACATTTAGTTTCCCCCGTTTTTCATGATCATAAACAGTCCTGCAGAGGATATCTTTGTACATACACCCTTTCACACTTGTATAAGTTTCTCTCTAATAAAGGGAATTGTTGAGTCAAAGCATATGAATATTTTAATAAAGGTTTTCCCTTTAGCTCCATACAGTTTATGTATTTATAAACAAATAAAACAATAAATCAACCAACAGTGGTAGTTGTAATAGTAAAGACAATTTTGGATACGCTGTAGAGACTGAGGACCAAGAAAGTGTTTATTGTCCCAACCATTAGATCAAATCTTGCCTTAAGCATTTTGTCACCAAAAAAACAATATCATCCTAAAACCCCCACAACTTAAGAATTATTTGAGTCGCTTACAAGTCTCATTTATTATCTTTTATATCATCTAGGGGCTCTTCTGATAAGAATTATTTCATTTTCCCAGCATTGAAGCAATATGGCATTATAGACAGACACCTGTTGTATCACCCACCTTAGTACAAATACACATTCAGTTCTTATTTCCATGTGTTCTTTAAAATGTACCAACTTATTTATACACATTCACACATGTCATAATACTACAATTATAATCATACGTATAATCTGAAATTACTCTTTTTTTCAAGCAAATGATTGAAATGCTGGCATGGACAAGGTGCTCTCGGTGTCTTCCCTCTTCAGGGGTTTATGTCTGGCAGTGAATAGATGAGCACTGCCCATATCAAAAAATAGCGTACATATAAACACACACACACAACACAACATCATAACTGCATCTTCCTATCTGTTCTTGTAGATATTTTCATCTTCTAGGCTCTAAATAATTGATATTTTCTTATGACATCAGATCTCTGCTCTCTGCTATCTTTCATGGTCCCCAAATCAGGAACCACTTACTTTCCCTTCTTTTCCTGCACTTACTCTTAGTTGTAGTTAAACCAATTTCCTTAATGTTAAAAAACCCACAAAATCCAGTCCTCCTGTCCTCTTTACTTTTACTCCACAAACCTTTTAGTTATAAGTCACATGATATTAAATAATTGCTAAAGGACCTCGCCTGATTGTGAAATGCTGTTTTACCCCATGTAGCCTCTTAACCTTGGGAGCCTGTCCGGGAGCACCATGTAAAACTGGGGTTCCTACACCTTCAGATTGTCATGGCCTCCTTTCCAACTTTTTATCTTAAGTAGACTTGCCATTTCACAAAATATTATGCTAATTCCTTTGCATTCTCTTTTTTAAACTTTATTTTATTGTTGACAGTATTACAGATGTCTCCCATTTTCTCCCTTTTTGCCCCCCTCCGCCCAACCCCCGCCTTGCCCCAGGCCTTCCCCAGGCTATTGTCTGTGTCCAGGAGTTATGCATATGTGCATATATGTTCTTTGGTTAATCTCTTCCTGTACCTTCCCCCCAAATCCAGCCCCTCCCCACTGAGGTCTGTTATTCTATTCCATGCATCCATACCTCTGGACCTATTTTGTCCGTCAGTTTATTTTATGCTTTAGATCCCACTTATAAGTGAGATCATGTGATATTTGTCTTTCTCTGCCTGGCTTATTTCACTTAGCATAATAGTCTCTAGGTTTCTCCATACTCTCCCAAAGGGTACGAGATCCTTCTTCACAGCTGCATAGTATTCCATGGTGTAAATGTCCCACAGCTTTTTTATCCACTCATCTACTCATGGGCACTTGGGCTGTTTCCAGATCTTAGCTATTGTAAATAGCGCTGCTATGAACATAGGGCTGCATATATTCTTTCTGATTAGTGTTTCAGGATTCTTAGGATATATTCCCAGAAGTGGGATCGCTTCTTTTGCATTCTTTATGGCTTGTTTTATTTATGGCTTTGCCTCGTCTCTCAGTCCAGCTGCTTTTCTAGCTCTAACTCTGGTCTCCCTCCAAATGATCCCTCACCCTCCTAATCCTTTGCCGTGGCCTCTATGACTAAGAACTTTGTCTTCACCACTCATCTGGTCTTGGACCTTGCACCTTTGGCAGAAGCGCTTGGGGCTGGTGCCCACGCTAGCTTCACCTCATCACAAGTGGGAACTTGGCATTATGATTCTGTGTTTCTCTTTCCTACACATTTTCTGCTTCTTATACAAATGCTGTTCATCCTTCTAGGCTCAGCTCAAGTCCTAACAATTCTGTGAAAATTCCCATCCTTATTATATCAGCTCTCATTGATCTTTTTATTTTGGACTTTTGCAGTTTCCATCTGTATCACATCTGGCACTAAAAATCACAAAATAATATTTTTAGAAAAGTAATCTTAGAGGTCATTTAGTCAAATTATACCATCAAAATCCCTCTCTCCCATATTCCTCACCAAGCCTTAGTTGGGATGATTCTGCCTATGGAATAACCAAAATATTTCTTCACTGGACATATTGGATCTAGGATATAACCAGTGAGTGTGTATCAACTCATTTTGAGAAAATGTAAAATAACTTCTCCGGAGAGATAAAAATCCTGCTGTTTAGAACATACCAGACTGTCAGCTTTAGGTAAAGGACATGGCATGGTGGATTCAGAATAAGAGAGAGGTCGTATGTCCAATAGGTGGATGGCAGGAATCTTTGGTCTGAGGTCTTCCAGTAGAGGAGGGTAGAAGTGAAAATGCCTGCTTTTTTACTGTTCAGAAAATGAAGCTTCTACATGGACAGATCTCTTTTTTTCCCCCCTACTAAAGACTTGATAATGATGATATGATGTTACATTAAAGGTTTAAAGATGGCCCCAATATATTGGTCCCTATATTGTTTACTTCTTAATAAGCTAGGACTGTTACCTCAAGCCTGCTGATGCCAAACTCAAATTTTTGCATATCTAATTGCTTTAAATATAGCCCAAATAAGCAGATTTTTAGCCATTTAGAATCTGTTTGCTTTGCATACTCCACGAAGCTGCACCCAACATCTGCTAGCCCTAGTGTAGACAAAGTCTGTAGCTCAAAACCACTGTGGTTGTCCAGAGCTCTCTGATCCTGCGGCTCCCCCGCCCCCCCCAGACACGTGAATCCCTCCTCAGTTCACTGCTTCCCCAGAATGCCCTCTGGTTAGGGCCCCCCGGTCTTCGGTAGGTGTGCAAGCCTCTGTCCCAGCTCCGCCCAATAAAGCTTGTTGCGCTGTACTGCCACCTTGTGGTCCTGGCTTTTTCTTGATTATCCCTAAAATCAAATGACACAGATGTAAAACAAAAGTTCCAGCAGTACAAGTCAGTCTCCTTTCCACCTCAGGCCTCTAGCCCCCCTCTCCAAAGATAAATACTATCAACTGTTTCTTGGGTGTACATCCAGAAATGTCCCATGTACATGCATACGTACACATGTTGTATTAGTCAGCTAAGGCTGATGTAACAACACACCGTAGACTGGGTGGCTTAAACAACAGAAATTTATTTTCTAACAGTTCTAGAGGCTAGAAGTCCAAGATTAAGGTGTCATCAGGTTTGGTTTCTCTTGAGGTCTCTCTCCATGGCTTGCAGATAGCCACCCTCTCTCTATTTTTCTCACATGGTCTTCCCTCTGTGCCTGCACATCCCTGGTGTCTCTTTGTATGTCCGAATGTCTTCTTATAAGGACATTAGACAGATTGGACGAGGGCCCACCCTAATAACCTAATTTTAACTTAATTACTTCTTTAAAGGCTCTATCTCCAAATACAGCCACATTCTGAGGTACTGGAGTGTGAGGTTTCAACATATGAATTTTGGGGTACACATTTCAGCCCATAACACATATGTGTATATACCTTTAGAAAATTACTAGTGAATCTTAGTTACTATGCACACTGTCCTTTGCTTTTTTCATTTACTATATGTTGATGTCCCTTTCATATCAGCAAACAGGGATACATCTGCCTCATTCTTTTAATGACTGCACAGTAAATCGTTACCTGGATAGATAGAATATGCTTTTTATCTCAAATCCAATCGTTGAACAATTTGGCTGCCTCTACTTTTACTTTCTTTTACAAACAATGATACCATATCTTCAGAATCATGTTTTCTTTTACAAGTGGAGAGGTAGCTATAAGACAAATTTTTTGAGTGAAGATTGTTCAGTCAAGAGGAATGGGAAGCCCAGGAGGTGTGGCTCCGTGGTTGAGCATAAACCCCTGAACCAGGAGATGACTGGTTCGATTCCCTGTCAGGGCACATGCCTGGGTTTCAGGCTTGATCCCCAGTAGGGGTTGTGTAGGAGGCAGCCGATCAATGACTCTCTCATCATTGATGTTTCTGTCTCTCATTCCCTCTCCCTTCCTCTCTCTGAAGTCAATAAAAACATATTTTTTAAAAATTAATAACTTAAAAAAAAAAAAAGAGGAATGGGAAGTTTTGTTTGAATAGTGCTGATTGTTCCACAAATAGAGAGTACCAGTTTACACTGCCATCAACAGTGTATGTCAGAATCCCCCACGCTTGCCATGATTCTACATTATAAAACGGTTTCATCTTTGTTAGTGAGACATTGAAAATGATATCTCAATGTATTTTAACTTGAATTTCTTTCACTGAGAGTGGGGGCTGAACATCTTTTCATGTCCAAGGCTGTTTGCACTTCTTGTAAACTGCCTGTTTACATTCTTTATCCGCTGTTTCCTGTGAGATTGTGGGCCTTTTCCTTAGTGATTCATCCATCGTGCTCTACATATAAGAAAGGAGTGAATCTCTTGCCTTGTGTAGTTTTATAGGAGATGGGTTGCAACATTGCCCAGGAACTCTGTCTGTGCAACTTTCTGGGCCAGTGGTTTCTAGAACCAAAGCGTCTTAGTCATGGTAATACAGGTACAGATGGGAAGCAAAGTTCCATCTCCATACCTGACCATCTCTTGTTAGAACTAGGATACTACAGAAAAGCTGAGAAAATTCGGATAATGAACTATTTGCTGATTCCATGTCAGGCACTTTCCACAACTTTAATTTTTCTACTAACCGCATGATTTAGTAAACCAAGTACACAACTACGGATTAAATAATTTAGCTCATAGCACAGCTCTTCTCTGAGAATTAAACTCTCAATTTCAATCAGTACATCCCCCCGGAAAGTGGAATCATCTTGTTTTTCACATTGATGGGAGAAAAATTTATGGAATCGATCTCTGACCCTTAGAGACCTGTTCCCTCCCTTGAAAGGACCGCATGCCTTCACACTATTGCCATTTGGTCACGGAACACTTTTCCTGCCTGGCTTCTCGCCCTTCTCATCCCAGTGTAGATGCCTTGTCCTCAGAGACAACCTCGTCTGACACTTACTCATCCCCTGGACGAACGCGGGCCATTCCCATTAGCTCCTAAGTGCTCTGTCCCTGCTGGTGGCAGCACTGAACACGATCGGGAGTCATATGTGTACTTGTTTAAGACGATGTCTGAAACATACCAGTCAATAAAGGGACAAATACAGAGTGGGGCAAAAGTAGGTGTACACTCATTAGTATGGAAAATAATACAATAATTAATAAATCATAGTACAAGAATAAACTCTATATTTCACATACTCAAAACTGTAAACTTACTTTTGCCCCACCTTGTATATGGGGAAGTAGGGTGGGGGAAATGAATGAAGGGGGTGAAAAGGTATAAATTTGCAGTTATAAAATAAATAAGTGATGGGGATATAATGCACAGCATGGTGAGAATAGTTAATAATACTCTAGTGCACATTTGAAAGTTGCTAAGAGTATACATCTTAAAGTTCTCATGACAAGAAAAAGCTTTGTAACTATGTATGGTGACCGGTGTTTAGGCTTATTGTGGTGGTCATTTTGCAATATATACAAATATCGAATCATTACATTGAACACCTGAAACTAACATAATGTTATATGTCAATTATACCTTGATATAAAAGAGATGGGT
Organism: Miniopterus schreibersii; assembly: GCF_964146895.1. Lineage (NCBI taxonomy): Eukaryota > Metazoa > Chordata > Mammalia > Chiroptera > Miniopteridae > Miniopterus > Miniopterus schreibersii. Next base: position 35,378,569 of record NC_138111.1, read on the forward strand.
ATAGAAAATATAAATTCCTTTGGAGTACTAGCATTGTACAATTTTATGAAATGTGAAATTCAAAAGAAGCTATAGATATTCCTATATCTTATCATTCTTGATGTTACGATAAACACTTTACAACAAAAGCATTCATGTCTGGACAAAACTCGGCTTTCCCTATTCATTTCCACCCATATTCTTGGGGGGACAATTTATGATACATCCCAGACTCCTGTCTTGTTCACTTCCCAGCAACCCCCCTTCACTCTGAGCTCTCCACAAGTCTTACCTTATAACTTGGAAGTGAAGAAAGTGTGAGAGAAGGCAATTAATACGTCCAGCGCTGTGCTCCAGTGTGTAGGTACAGGTTTAATGTCTTTTATTTTTATCATTACAACAGACTTTATGACTGCAATAAAGATGTGAGTGGTTTCTTCAAAGATAAACATCTGAAACAGAGAGGCGGGTTACATTCTAATAGCCTGTGGCTGCTGTCAGAGATAATTTAATGCTCAGTGCTTTGTTGGCTGACCCGCGTCCTTTTGAAGAAGTGAAGCATGCTACTGACACCCTCCTGGCTGCCCAGAATCCACTCATTTATGTGAGGTGCTCTGTAGTGCTGCTCAATGAAGGCAAGAAGCCTGAACTTGGTAATTGAGAATGAATGTCAAGTAGTATCAAGACGGCTCAATTCATAAGGCTGATAACTCCTTCTGTGATTGCATTTCCATTTTTACAGCTGCTTCAGTGGCCAAGATTGCCAGCCTTGTTTGGGAAAGTATATATATTACAAGATGCTTGGCACCGCCCGAGGAGAAGCTAAGCCTTTTTTAAAAATTATTTCTGAGGGTTGTGGAATTTCCAGCTCTCATAAAGATAAATTTTATGCAATTGATAAAGAGATAGAAAGAAAGAAGAGAAGAATTCTTATGAGACACTGATCTTTGTGCTACTATTCTAACAATCACAAATTTAAAAATTTTTTTACATTGGCAATACACTTCTTTGAGGAAAAAAACTTCCTTAAATGAAATGAAAATATACAAATGATTAAACAATGATGAAGGATGAATTCAATTCCTAAAATGTTTTGGAGCTATAGTTGTTTAAATGGAATAATATATGCATTACCCCTAGCACAGAGTCTAGCCCCTCTTTCTGTAAAGAGCTAGAGAGTAAATATTTTAGGCTTTGCAAGCCAGATGGTGTCTGTAACAACTACCCTACTCTGGCATCTTGCTAAAGCAGCCATAGACTGTGTGTAAATGAGTGAGCATGGCTGTTTCCTGATAAAACATTATTTATGGACATTAAAATTAAAATCTTATATTATTTTGTGTCATAAACATTTTTTATTCTTTTTAACTATTTAAAAATGTAAAAATCGCTCCTAGCTCATGTGATATATAATAGATGGCATGCTGAATTCAGCCTATAGGCCATAGTTTGCTGATCCCAAGTATAATACATGGTAGATGCTTTATAGCTGTGCCTGAGTCCCTTAAAAAAGTTATATGTCACCCTAGCCCAGTAGCTCAGTTGGGTAGAGTGACGTCCCAATACACCAAGGTTGTGGTTCGATCTCCAGTCAGGGCACATACAAGAATCAAACAACGAATGCATCAATAAGTGGAACAACAAATTGATGTTTCTCTCACTTTCTTCCTCTTCCCCCCAAATTAAAAAACAAAATTAAAAAACACACAACAGTTATAGGATAAGCCACCTATATTGACAGGGTCTTTAACCAGCGCTTCATGCCCTTGTCTCTGGGTTTGTTCTACCTATAGTGATGTCTGTTTTTATCAACAATTTCTCCACACACAGAATACTATTAGGGTGAAGTTAATAGAAAAAGGGAAGCATAAATTGTTTCAAGGACATCTCCCATTACTTTCCACCCCACCTTTCAAAAAAATCCCCACAGAACAAACCACATTTTGGATTTCTTGGCCTAATCTGGAAGTCAGAGTGAAGCGAAAACCACTATGATATAATAAATATTATAGCTGAATAAAGATGTTTCCAGTTACCCTGAGGTCAGGGTACCTTCTTAAAGAGAGCAAATGGTGAAGATTAGAGAGAATTTCATAAATCTGTAAAACTAAACATTTAGTTGAACATCATATGGTTTGTTAGACTTAAATGGTGAGTCTACCTACTACCCTTTTTTCTCCTTAATTATATATAACTGATTATTAGAGCTTTTCTTACATTGGAAGTTGTTGTTTTTTAAAATCTATCTTTATTGTTGAAAGTATTACAGGTGTACCCCCCAAATTGACCCCCTCCACCTCGCTCCCACCCCCTCCCCAGGCCTTCACCCCATCATTGTCTGTGTCCATGGGTTATGCATATATGCATATAATTTCTTTGGTTAATCTCTTCCCACCCTCCACCGCCCTTCCCTCTTTTCTCTGAAATATGATCATCTGTTACATGCGTCAGTGCCTCTGGATCTATTTAGTTCATCAGATTCTTTTGTTCATTAGCTTCTTCTTAAAGAAGACCCTTCAACATTTCCTGTAGTGCTGGTTTGGTGGTGATGAACTCTTTAGCTTTTCCTTGTCTGAGAAATTCTTTATCTGACCTTCAATTTTAAATGATAGCTTTGCTGGGTAGAGCAATCTTGGTTGTAGTTCCATGTTTTTCATCACTTTGAATATTTCTTGCCACTCCCTTCTGGCCTGCAAATTTTCTGTTGAGAAATCAGCTGAAAATCATATGTGTGCTCCCTTGTATGTAACTAACTGCTTTTCTCTTGCTGCTTTTAAGATTCTCTCTTTGTCTTTAACTTTTGGCATTTTAATTATGATGTGTCTTGGTGTGGACATCTTTGGGTTCCTCTTGTTTGGGACCCTCTGTGCTTCCTGGACTTGAAAGTCGATTTCTTTCCCCAGGTAGGGGAAGTTTTCTGTAATTATTTTTTCAAATAGGTTTTTAATTTCTTGCTCTCTTTCCTCTCCTTCTGTTACCCCAATAATATGAATGTTGCACCTCTTGAAGTTGTCCCAGAGGCTCCTTATACTATCTTCATATTTCTGGATTCTTTTTTCTTTTTGCTCTTCTGGTTGGGTGTTTTTTGTTTCCTCATGTTCCAAATTGCTGATTTGATTCTCAGCATCCTCTACTCTAATGTTGATTCCCTGTAAATTATTCTTTACTTCAGTTCGTGTAGCCGTCATTTCAAATTGGTCCTTTATTATGTCATCAATTTTCTCAATTATTTTCGTCATACTCCTACCATTATTCTGAATTCTGTATCTGTTAGCTTGCTTGGATCTATTTCATTTAGTTCCTCTTCTAGAGATTTCTTCTGTTCTTTCCTTTGTGACATGTTTCTTTGCCTCCACATTTTGACTGCTTCCTGGTGTTTGTTTCTATGTATTAGGTAGAGCTGCTATGTCTCCTGGAATATGTAGAGTGGCTTTGTGTAGTAAGTGTCCTGAAGGGTGGAGTGGCTCAGCCTCCCCAGTCACCTGAGCTGGGCCTTCTAGGTGCTCCCCTGTGTGGGCTGTGTGCACTGTCCTGTTGTAGTTGAGCCTTGGTTGCTGTTGGCATCACTGGGAGGAATTGACCCCCTGGCCAGTCAGCTATGAGGACCAGCTGCAACTACAGCCGAAGAGCTGCTGTGCTGGAGACACCTCTATGGAGCAGGATTTACTTCAGTGGGGTTTTGGGGTTCACCAAGTGCACCCCTTGAGTGTGTCACTCGTGGATGTGGTAGGGTTGTAATCCAGTGTGGTCAAGTCTGACCACCAGGTGCACTGTCTCTGGGGCCTCCCGGGAGGTGCAAAGTCAGCCTCTGCCAGTGCCTTGCCCAGGGCCACCCAGCATGAGCTACACAGCAAACCTAGTTGGCTGCTCCTTGTGCTGGGCTTGGAGGTGTCCAGGAGAGGCCAAGCTATGAGCCAATGCAGCTGCCACTAGCGCCAGGCCCGGGGCCGCTTATCAAGCCGTATGGGACCCGCTGCTGCTTGTTGGAGAGATTTTAGGAAAGTCCTAAGCATGAGGCTCAAGAGGCCACTTGCACAGAAAAGCCCCTGGAAATGGCCTGGATGAGCTGCAGGTGGGGAGGGGCGGGGCCTCCGGGAATCATGGGGCGGGGCCGAAGATGTGAGTCAGGTGCTGGCGACTCAAATATGGCGCCTGCCTGCGGCTGTGTGCGGGGAGGATTCGCCAAAGGAGCCATGGCCTCCGCCAGCTCTTCTGTCTGTGAGGAAGCCGCCCCTCCACCTCTCGCCCGGATTCCAGGCAGGTTAGTTCCTCCCCGAGTGTCCCGGGTCCTTTCAGGCTGCTGCCCGGCGCTGGGCTCAGAGGGAGCGTCCGAGTGAGTCCGTGCCGGGCCCTTTAAGAGGAGCTGCTGGGGCTCCCGCAGCCTCTGCGACCCTCAGAGACAGTCCCCGCTGGTTTCACAGCCCTGAGTTGTGGGGCTGTCTCTTCCTGGCCCTGGAGCCCTGGGCTGGGGTCTGCTGTGGGGCTGGGATCCCTCCCTCCTCTGGGAAACCTCCGCCACCGAGATGTCCTCCCAGGTTTAACCCGCTGCCCTGGGTATGGGCCTGAGGCGGGGTCTCCGTGATTCAGCCCCAATCCGCCCGTGTCTCCGCCCCTCCTCCCGGTCTCGGTGCTCCCTGGTTGTGGGGCGTCTGTGCAGCCAGATCTCAGGAGGCTCTGAGTGCTGGTGGTTCTGTGTTTTAGTTGTGATTTTGATGTGGTTGCAGGAGGCGGCGGGTGCAGCTGTTACCTATTCGCCATCTTGTTTTTTTCCTCAGAAGTTTTAAAAAAGACATTTTGGGTATAAATGATACATTTGGGAGATTCTGGTTTTTTTCTTATTACCATATAAATTGTCTTGGTTGGCTGACAATATGGAAATCAGCTGAAAAAAATATATTGACTAATTGTTTATCTTTTCCCTGAGAGTAGAAACCTGAGACAACTCTAGCAGGGATGAAATTAAAAACAGGACCAAAAGCAAGACGAAACTTTGGAGCTCCTTTCACAATTTGGGTGCCCGCCTGTGGCACGGGGCTGCTGGAGTGGTGTCCCGTTTTAAACCTTTCGCGTCGCGCTGACAGCACAGCCAAGGGTGGCGGTGATGAGAATCACATCCGCTGAACGGCAAGGTTGACTGTCCAGTTTGTGGAAGGAAGGGACTTAACATATAAGGCAAATGCTGAAGTGGATCCGACATTCAAGGGCCACTTTTACATATGGAATTCTGATAGTTCAAGGAAGCAGCTTTAGATTTGGGATGTTTAATAATTCGGAAAATAATTTTGACAAGCAGTAGAGAGCTCTTACAGCTCTGTTGTGCCACCATTCTTACATCTTAGAAAGCAAGTGACAAGAGCCGTATTTGCTTTCATGGTATTTAATGTGCTTTCGGAGGTCCAGATAAACCTACGCCAAGGCTTTGGATAAAAGTTTCAGGCGTTTATTTACATATCTCCCAATCACAGAGTCCGCTTATTATCTGGACTTTTCCCAGTAACAAATATCCCGATAACTGAGGAGGTCTTTGGTGTTTACTCGGACGTCAGGCATTGTCCAGGTGTCTGAGCCTACTTAGCATTTCTATGCCACTTTAGAGATGCTTTCAGACTTTGGGTGGCTAATGAGCTGTGTTTTGTACAACACTAAGGATCTTAATCTGATCGGATGGTGGCACTGAAAAGCTCCCTTGGATTTTAATATGATGATCTAATGCTAGGAAATTGCAGTCCCTTGTTATCATACGTAGATCAAGACATTCCATTCTGGACATGGACTGTCACCTCTGCAGACCTTGTTCCCTTGCTGAAGATCAGAGACTCTCGAGGCCACGGGAGCGAGCTTAAATGTCTTTATTTTGTCTACAAGTACTCTTTCCTCCCACTCCCATCCTGAACACATTTTAGTCCACAGCATTGCCCATGTAGTAAAACGGATGGCTCATGTAGTTTTAATCACAAAGCACATTGTCCTTGGGTAACTAAATAATTCCTTATAAATGACGAGGTGGATTTATTTTTAAACGCTGTTTTCTTTATAAGCTTTCGACCTCAGCCTTTTTATATTCTTTACCTTTAGATGTTGGAACCAGTACAAACTGATTACAGTGGGCCTTCATAGTGCTGATGAGAAAATATCCCCGAGTCCTCTGCATCTCACATAACTGAGGTCAAATAGTTAACATCTGATAAGTCCCTGAAGTGTTTCCTTAGCTTCCCTTCCTTTTCGCTATTTTTAGTGTTGTCGTCATCAGGTATCTTTAGTTTCAAGTAGGAGCCCTGCTTCTGTTTTACTTTACCCATCATCTCATTGATAAACCCAATACCATACTTTATTTCACCATAATAGCTTTAGGTCAGTTAGATTCAAGAGAGTCCAATTCAGTTAGCTGCGGATCATAAATAACATCAACCTACCTGAAAACCAACTTAACTGAGCAGCTAATTATGTCCTAATTGAAGCAATCAAATGCTGAAGTTTTTACCTGATTAAGCTAATAAGCTGTTTCCTCCCTTTCTTCAAAGCTTCTTTTCTCTTTCCATGTTGCAATAGATTTTTTGGTGATTTTAAAAAACTTTCTTGGTTTGTCATGTACAAAAGGGAATTTTTCTTAAAATAGAGCTTAAACCTAGTATCTATAAGAAATTCAATTTTTCCCCCTTTTCATTAATCATTTAGATGGTTTGGGATTATTTTTTAAACCCTCATACTCTTCGTATTTGAATGTAAACTTTCTCTTTGGCATGCAAAATATTACGTTATAACACTGATACAGTTAATGTGAAACAAATAAACTCAATTTTGCAATGGGTTCAATCATGTAGGTAGGTCTTGGGCATCAAAGACAGGGTTTCTTTCTTTTCCTTTTCTTAGAGAGTTTTTTCCTCTATTACAAAGAGAACCAGAACTTAAATAAAAATTGGAGGTTGCTGCAGCTGTTAAAAGCTCTCTGAAGCCCATTGAGTAGGAACAGAGCTGTTGAATAATGCAGACGGATAATGAACAGCAGACAAATGATCCCAGGAGGCTCCCCGCTGGGTAAAGGGAGTATATACTTAGAAGCTAGATTTATTATCCTAACATCTTTTCTGGTGGCCTCCAATTTATTGGAAATACCTGAGACATTTATAAATTCTGGGCTCTTCCCCTTCAACCAAAGCCCAACTTGCTCATCATGTCTACCTGTTTCTTGACGTCCCTGATAAGCCAAGCTGTAAAACCCAAAACTCCCGCTTTGAAAGAAGAAACTGAGATTTAACTAATCATGTAAATTAAAAGGGCCAGAGTGCTTCTCTGTGGTCGATTTGTTGACTAAAGTACAAATGTGTTTCCCTGGACTAAAGGAAAGCATTCTAGGTAGAAGGCTTTCTTATTTACTAGAAATTGCCAAAGAAGTTAAAACCCTAAGTAGCTAGATTTAATAACGCAGCACTTTAGAGGTATAATCTATGCCCAGCCAGTTTAGGCCATTTTCTAGCAAAGGCAAAATTGTGAGATATACAGTATTGTGGGATTAGAAATTACCTTGGTTTTAAAATGAGCATTCTTAAGACACCTTCTGATGCATAACTTATTCTTTGAATGCAATCCATCAAGTTTTATCACACAATCTCACTGTCAAATTCAGTGAAAACTTCAATTTGAGACTGAAGAAATTATTCTATAAAGGAAGAGTAGAATAATTTCCAAAACCATGAGTAAAATAGTTTTGGGGATCTTTGAAATAGCTTAATAAGTTTCTAAGATACCTAGTCCACTTGTAAAAAATTCCACATTGCTTGTTCCTCAGCTGCTTCTTAGGGAAAACAAAACCAACCAAACCCTATCTGATTTTAAACCTCAATTGTCCTGACCTACGGGGCCAAGTTACCTTATTGAAGTTTTAGCTTAACATATGCTAATTATGTCAGTATGTTAATTTAAGATAACAAAATTCTGAAAATCTTTGCTGTTTGAAAGGTACTACTGGAAGTGTTTATTCATAATGTGTACCCATCATTTCAGTCATACTTTAAAAAGTTTGAAAATTTTTGTTAAGTTGTTTAGACAATACCTAAATCATCAAAAAAAAAGTTTGGCATTTATGTATGTGAATAAGCGAAATGGAAAGGTTTTAATTTGCAAAATGGATTGAACTGAATGAGATTAAATGTGAATTTGGAATACTTGGAAGCTTTTCTCATCATGAGAGATGCTGAAAGAAGAAATCATAGTGGGGTGTTGTAGAAGGCTGGTGGAGGGGATGGGATTCTTACTAACAATTAGATGAATTAAATTTCGTGTTGCTGATATAAGATGTGTTCCATTACACTGCAGTGGGTGCTGAAATAGGACCTAAATGGCATAAGTAAGTATATGACCCTAAGTGCCCACCAGTACCACAAATAACTAAGGCCATATCTATGTGATGAGTTTATTTGCCCTTTTTTCTTTTTTCTTTTTTTTGTCTTCTGTAAAAATTGAATTCTGTCTTGATCAGTTGATGTCTAATTATTTGAATCATGTTAATGAACTGATTGTATTGACTACTTTTTATTGTAACTGAGGGCACCACAAAAATATCTGAATAGTCTAACAATGCACACATATATATAGTCATAGACACTGAGCAGCAAATTCAGGAAGAGATGTAATTAAGCCTCTAGAAGTATATTATGTATACTGTGTATATTCCTACTAAGTAAATAAAATGGTACAATATAATAGAACAAGTGAAATATATGTGTTCAAGCTTATGGAATTATATGAATTCTTTCATCCATCCTTCAACTACTTTTTAGCACCTGCTATGAACAGATACTATCTTAGACAACAGGGGTTCTATGGTGAACAAGAGCTACAAGGTCCTTACTCTCATGGAACTTATATTTTAGAGGGAGAAGATTGGACAATAAATATGTGCCTATGAAATGGGCATTAATTCATTCAATCAACAAACATTTATCATATAACCACTCTGTGCTGAACACTGGAGGTAGGAAGAAAAACAAAATACCATCACCGCTCTTGAGGAAACAGGTAGATAGACAAAACATTACAATACTTTGTTAAAGCTACATCTAAGATAGAGCTCCCAGTTAAACACGCTAAGTTAACCATGTGCATTTATCTTAACTCCTTTGTGGAACCCCAAGAAAATGGTAGTAAAGGAGAGAAGAATGCATAAACTCAAAAGAACAAAGAAAAGAGTAGGAAAAAATATAGAAAACACATGTTTTGAAATTGAAAAGAAGATAGGTAACCAGTGTTAAGAAACTTAGCTGACTAGGAAAAGGCTAAAACCTAGACCTATGGGAATGGAAACCTCCCCAAAGTAGGCCAAGCCCCCAGAGAACTCTGAAAAGATCAGAAACGATAGGCAATAGGAACCTTTCTGTCTTTTGAAGAGCAGAGGTTTTAAATTTTGATGAGATCCATTAACATGTTTTTGTTTAAGGGGGGGGAGTGGTTCTTGCTTTGTATTGCCTATCGAAGAAATCTTTGTGTGTTGCACAGATTTTATCCTGTTTTCTGCTAAAAATTTTATAGTTTTACATCACATCCATTAGAACTGGACTGTCCATTACAGTAGTCACTAGCTACATGTTGTTCTTGAGCACTTGAAATGTGGCTAGTCCAAATTGAGAGGTACTGTAAGTTCTGTAAGTATAAAATATATGAAAAAGAGAAAGAGAAGGTTGCATATGTCATTAACATTTTTATATTATATTAAAATGTTGCATTTTTATTTGGTTAAATGAAATATATTGATAAAATTAATTCATTTTATTTTAAAACTTCTAAAAATGTAGCCAGAACACTTAAAATTACATACAAACCTCTCATTTGTGGTACCAATTATTTTCTATTAACAGGTGTGATTTAGACACCCTAGCTTTCATTTACCACATCTTTTACCTGCTCCTGGTAGCCAGACAACATACTCCTTCATCATACTGGCAGAAGACAGCATGTTTTATAAAGAGTTTGAGTCAGAAAAGCTCTGGATTTAGAAACATCAAAGCCAACTGTGGGCAGGAATGAGGTGCTATAATAAAAATAGAGGGATTAAGAGAATATTGACTTATGAAATGATAAAACCCCTTAATTCCCTGTCCATGCTAGATCTGTGAACACTGACATACAGGTACATACTCCAATACAGAATGCTGAAGAATTTTTTTTTTCTGAGGAAACAAACTTGACCAAGGGAAAACTTACACATACTGATATTAGGGAGTGCCCAAATTTACCCAAATCCTGATCACTGGAGAGTAAACCCATCAGTTGACAAGCCCCACCCATGCACACAGAGATTACAATTAGCATTTTAAAGCCTCATTCTGGACAGTAAGAGATCATTGAACATTTGAGGAAAGCCTCAAATGTGAAAGCCAGGGACCAAAATAAAAAGAAAATAAATAAAAGGGAATTCAGAGGGCATAAAAATGTCTTGAAAGAAAGACCACTCAAAGAAATACATAATTCTTTTTCTCAGAGAAATAAGAAAAGATACCCCTTCCATAAAACAAGCACTGGGGCCTAGAAAAGGAAAGCAGTCTGTCAAAATGAATATTAAACATTAAAAGGATAGGAGAGAATAAAACTTCAAAGAAGAGTTTGAAGGTGTAGCTAAGAAGTATTTTAGATAGTAGAATAAAGAGAGAAAAGGAAAAATAAAGAGCATCAGTCCATGTGGTATAATATTTAAATAATTTTCAAGTACTTCTTAAAGAGCAAAGAAAAGAGATGGGATAAAATCATCAAGGAAATACGTTTTCTAAATTCCTAGAACTGAAAAACGTAAGTCCAGATTGAAAAGTCTACTGAAGGCCTAGCGCAGCAAAATAAAGAAAGGCCTACATATCTCACTTCAAGGTCATGACTGTGAAATTTCAGTACATTGAAGAAAGAAAAGATCCTGAAAACTTTTGAATGTAAAGAACAAAAACACCTTTCAAAGATCAGTAATTAGAATGACATTGAATTTAATGACTGCAATATTGGAAACTAGAAGACAAGGGAGGAATGTCTTTAAAATTCTGAAGAAAAATGATTTCCAATTTAGATTTCTATACCCAGAAAAACTATCCATCAGATAAGAGGGTTGCAGATATTTAATGTACCCCAAATTTATTCTCATATACCTGTGCTCAGAAAGCTCTTAGAGGGTACATTCCACTAAAAATAAGAAAGAAAACTGAGAAAAAAGTATGGGATCAAAGAAAATGGGAATATAAGACATAAGAGGATAAAAGAAATCTCCAGGATAATGGTAAAAGAAGATTCCCAGGATGTCAGCTCTGCACCAGGCCTAGAAAGCAGTCCTGAGTGGAGCAGGAGGAAAGTGACCTCCAGAAGGGACATATCCCAGAAAAAAGATAAACTATATATATTATATATTTGAATATAACCAAAATGTTTTTTCCTTCCTTAGAGTGTTTGGGGATAAACTGATGCTTGATTCATAGAAATGAACAAAATATGGACAAAAATAATGCAATAATTAAGTCTAGGGGGAAAAGCATGCAAGACAGGAAAAGTAATCAAAGTATTTGATGTACTCCACTGTGAATAATATTTACATAGTAATGATCATCAAAACACTGCATATGTATCTAATAAAAACAGGGTTACAGATAATTTGTTTGGATAGGGGTATAAAAGTATATGTGTGTGGTATATAAGAGAATCAAAATATGTAGGATATCAATAGACAGTACCTAAAGACTAAAATATTAGAAGAAAGAGTTAAAGAGATTGAAATGGTTATTAATGTAAGAGGCCACCATTGCTGTAGTGCAGACAAGCCCGTTCCTGGTGCCCAGAGTGGAAGAATGGAGAAGAATAAAGAGTGAATCTGGAAGAGTGAAGAAAAGATACTCAAATACACAGTTTCGGAGAAGAATGGGGAAAATCATAGAAAAAGAAGCATACGGTGCTGAAATAATCTCAGTTCTTAATCCTAGAGGACAAAATGATTGATGTTAATTTCAGAATATGAAGTTTCTGGACTAGAAAATAGCTCTTTAATTTTTTTAAATCCTGGAATATAATATAATGTGTTTCAATTCTATAGATTAAGTCGCATGACAATCTATGCCAACAAGACATATTAAACACTTGGGTGATTCCTTGGGGAGGTATTGGGCCTTTTCTCATGATACCAAGAAGTATCTCTGAGGTTTATTAAAAGCTTCCCCCCTTTAAAGATAATAATGATTTACCAAATAACTTTTTTGCAGTTCTAATTTTTTTCCAAAGTGCAACCACGTTAAGAGCCACTTTCTTTGTTGAGGCATTTGTATTATCATTAGAAGTTGTATTCATTTTCTATTGTTATGTAACAAATTGACCACAAACTTAGTGACTTAAGACAACATATTTATAAAGTCACAATTCCGCAGATCAGGAGTATGGGCACAGCTTAGTTGAATCTTCTGTTCTGGGTTTAACAAGACTGCAATCAAGGTGTCAGATGGACTGTGTTCTCATTTTTGAGCCCAATGGGGAAGAATCTGTTTCCATGCTCATTCAGGTGTTACCAGAATTTACTTTCTTGTGGCCTTATCACTGAGGCCTCCAGCATTTTTCTAGCTGTTGACTGGTGATTGCTCTCAGATCCTAGAGGCTGACTGAAGTTCCTTTCCATGTGGGCTTCCTCAATATTCCTACTTACTTCATCAAGCCAGGAAGAAAAATCACTTACTACAGTCAGCTAGGATGGAGTCTTATGTGAAATAGCATAAGCATAGAAGTGATAGTCCATCACCATTGCCATATCCTGTCTATTAGAAGCAAGTCACAGGTCCTGCTCACACTCAAGGGAGGGAATTACACAAAGACATGGACACCAGGAGGTGGAAAATTGGTGGAGACCACCTTAGATCTGTTTGCTACAGAAGTGTATGAAAAGCATAGGAAAAGTTAACATTTCCTAAACCTTGATGTGCAAATATGGTTTTTAATGTCATCGTTTCTCTACCCACATATGTTTCAAATATTTTAAAGTTCAAAAGTCCTTTATTTACAAAGCAACTCATAACTCTACTTTGCTCTGTTTTCATAATCTATCTGACTTGCACTGAAATGGAACCCAATTCAATGGTTGTGCACAGCGTTCATCTTGTTTCTCACGCCTACCAAAGTGCCCAACTCATGGAAGCTGATCAGTGAATGACTGGTAATCAAATGAATTCCCTAAAATGTTAAAAAAATAAAAAACAGTTATACATCCACAAATTCTATTCCAGTTCTACACTAGCAGGACCTGCCATGTAGTTAGCGATTGCTACTGTCACTCAGGTATAGAATAATAGAAAACCTAAAATTTATTGCATGCTTATTCTATCCCAGGAGCTGGTCAAAGTGCTGTACACATTATAACTACTGTTTAATTCTCACAACAGCCCTAACGAGGTAATTAAATATTTAAAAAATGGCGAACTCCTCCAAAAACCCTACAGTGATAAGTTCTGTAGTCAGGAGAGCTGAGACGTAAGCCTAACATTTCTTCTCTTATTACTTCATTATCATAAACAGCTCACTTTTTGTTTTTTTTCCCTTTGTAAGGTAATGGTTGCCTAAGCAAAGTCTAACCTTAACATTAAAACATCTTTTTTCCTCTGACCTCAGATGTTCAACAGGTCTTTGCCCTTTGCACAGAAAGTAGCCTTTCATGTTTAAACCAGAAATGATTATTTTATGCAGATCTTAAAATGTATTTATAAATAATCATGCATTCAAACATATTAAGTCATTTAGGACTGTAATTAGTCATTGTCAAGTCTTGGCAAACAGCAGGACTCTAATTGGAAAGCAGTGTTTGCCCTACTTGTGCCTCAATGAAACTTTTAGAGAAGGGCAGCATGTGCTTCTTAATCTGTTTTCCTAACAGCTAGTAGCAAATCAATGAAGATGAGGCTGGTGGGTATGATAAATTAATATGCACACTGACAACTTATAACCGTGCAATTGCTTAGGGAATTACTATGCGACTATATCCAAGTAATTATATGTTTTAAATGATTAATCTCAATTTGTTAACAGTGCATCCCTAAAATGGAAATAAAAAGAGAGAAAATGCAAATAGCATGTTATACCAACTTTATGTTGAAATTATTAAGAGGTTGCCCTTTTAATGAAAAATTTAATGAATTAAGAGGTTTGTTATGAATAAGCATTCTTACTACTTGTTAAGTATTTGTCACCACAGACCTGTCATAGTCATTCTAATTATGATTAATACCTTATCTTGAATTCCATCTTCATTCACATTTCAGAAACAAATGTAACTTCTATTATATGATCAAGGTTCATGAAAACAGGATCATCTGCCTATGACCTTATATTTTATTCATTTTTACATTCATATTTAACAGATTTCTCTGAAAGTTAACCTTATGAGTCTTTTCATTTTTAAAGTGCATTTTATCCCTGACGCGCTTTTCAACCCTTTATACTGTTTCAAATCATAGCTGTGTACTCAAGATAAATGAAAAATCCTAACATTTTGATTAGCCTCATATATATCTTCAAGCTGCTACTTTAAGGCTTTGTTTCAAACAATTTTTGTCTGCTCTGAGAAGGGCTACTTCAATTCTCTCAAGCATTGCTACTGGCGTCAGGATGAAAGACCCAGGTTTATGAGGTTTAAAAAACCATGGATTAGAACGCAAGTTCTGATTTTTCACTGTGTTCTGTGTTAGACAAATTGTGGCCAGCAGGGAGGTTGTGTCATTGGGTTTTTCCCCCAGTGGTATAACAGGATGTACAACCCGTATCGGATTATGTTACGTTATATGTTACATATCTCTTCTTTTTTTGTTTTTTTTTCCCCTTTTATACCCTTTTCTCTCTTCTACTTAACTTTTCTCTCTTCTGTTTTATTCAACTCCTGCCCCCACTTTGTTCTCTCTGCTTTTCTTTCTCCGTCTTCATTTTATTTCTTCTCTGCGGCCCTTTGTCCCCATGCTCTGCGGACTTGTGATTCGCACCCTCTCCGCCGTCCTTTTCGTCTTCTCTCTCTCACCCTTTCCTCTCTGGGCTCCTCCCTCTCCCCCAGAGGAGTCTGGAGTCTCCACCTGCGTGAAAGGCAGCCTACAAGCCATCTTCACGTTAGAGTTTTGTGGTTTTAAGAGTCCTCAACTGTTTACACTACCTGGTGTTAAAGGCTCTAGAAGGAAATAAAAATACTACCTCTTTTTCTACCCTTTTTATTAGACTGCGAGAAAGTCTCTGTGAGAGTATAAAGTGCTACGTTAACTAATAAGCTGGCTGGACTCACCGTGAAAATTAAGCCAATTAATTTTGGGCAAAAATAATAGTAACAATGGATTATAAGGAAACCAGATCATTTATCAAACATGAAGTCTGCTCTCCTAAGGGCTGGATATCATGGAGGGGCAGCTTCTTTAGCAGGAAGAAGCCCTCTGGTCCCCAGAGCCACTGGGTCCTTCCCAGTCCCTGGTGCTGATGAGGAACACTCCATGCGCACATCATCAGGGCCTTTGTAGTAGGCCAGGTAGCATACGTGAAGTGCATGCAAATCAGAGAAGCGAGCCCTCTCCTGAGGTCTTCCCAGTCGCTCAATCCTTGAAGCAATTAGCCGATCGCCTATTTCCCCTTAAACTAGAGGCATTTACATTTCCTTCACCAGTGGAAGCACGGCTGCGCCCGCTTCAGGTTCAACATTATAAGCAGAGCTAAGCACCATGCACTTACGGTTGAATCCGGCGGAATAGAGTCAAACGCTCGTGGTATGCAATATTCTAATGTCATAAAAATCTGATGAGTTTTCCTTTAAAAAAAATACCACAAAACAGACTACATTTTAATTACATTTTTCTCAGCGGTATCTGGGGGAGGAAGGTCATGTTTTTAAGAGTGTTTAATGTACTTAAAAATTATATCTTCTAGCAGTCTCCAATACTGACTTAATAGGTCTGGTCTTTTGAAATGAATCCTATATCATATTTATGATGATGTCTTATTCGAGAATGAGGCTCAGTCTAATGAGAAGCAATTCCTTTGATGAGAGTGACAATGACATCACTTGAACCAACGCATCAACAGCTATCTCTTCTTACTGACAATAAACTAGTTGCTTTGGAAATAAATTCAATGTTTTAACCTCAGGTTTTCAACTCTCGTTTGTGAACAAGCCAGGTCTAACTTAGGTGTCCGTGATCATGCAAAACAAAGAGGAAACAGAGAATCCAATGCCAGAGATAAACCAGAAAGTGTCATTCGCCATTTTCAACTTCTCAAAACACCAAATCTTTCCTTGAAATTCAAGTAAGTGAGCAAACTAGTAAATATGGAGCCTCTACTGCAGAGCAGACTGTGTTACAGCTGATCTGCTTTGTTCAAATCCTTTTACAGGTATAACCTGGAGAGATTACAGGTTTGGTCCCAGACCACATCAATAAAGCGAGTATGGCAATGAAACGAGTCACACAAATTTTGGTTCCCCAGTGCGTATAAAAGTTATGTTTATACTATACTGTAGTCTACTAAGGGTGCAATGTGTTATGTCTAAAAAACAATGTACATACATTAAGTTAAAAACACTTCATTGCTAAAAATGTTAATCAGCGAGTCAATCTTTTTGCTCTTGGAAGATCTTGCCTCAATTTGTAACAAAACAAAATATGATATCTGTGAAGTGCGATAAAACAAGGCATGTCTGTATTTTTTCTACAAGTTCTTTGTAACCAGCTAATAAGTACTGAAATAGCTAAAATGTCAAAGGCAAGGAAACATGGCAAAGTTCTATGTGCTTCCTGAACTTGAGATCCAATGCTGTGTAGTCTAAATCTTTAAAGCTTAATAACTGAAAGTCTTAAAAAGATAACTCTTTTCTTGAGGAAAAGGTTAATGGTAAACAAAAATTCACAGTCTTAGTTTAGCTAAATTGACAGAGTCCAAAGTCACCAGAGTTGGTAAAATACATATTAGTAAACAAACAACAGTGAGACAATTGGCCAGGCAAATATAAATTTAGGAAAAATCAGAATCCTTACCTAATTTCTAATATCATAAATTCTAGATGAGCATGTTGAATCACAGTGAAACTATGTTCCTCCTAGCTCTGAGGTACTTTGATGTGAAAAGTGTAGTTTCAAATTGTCTTTTTAAATTTCTACAAAGGTTTTACTAAAACTGCAGAGAACATTAAGTAAAAGACTGGTTATATCTTGTCTAAATACAAACTAGGGTGGGTGGAGGGGGAGAGAGTAACCAAAGAATTTATATGCATATATGCACAACCCAAGGACATGGACAATGGTGGGGAGAGGGACTGGGGAAGGGGATGAGATGGGTGGAACAGGTCATGGGGGAGAAAAAGGGACATCTGCAATATTTTAAACAAAAATAAAATTTTTAAATTAAAAAATAAATAAATACAAACTGACTTTGTTCATCTGTCTGTATACTTGGCAGTCAGTGCAAATGTATATTTTGGCAAATTCCACTCAACCTATAAACTTCTTACTAAAGAAAAGGAATAGATCTTATTTGCTAAATATCCTGCGGACCTTGAGATAACACTGCTAAAAAGAAGTGGGATTTGTTTACCTGTGATATTTAAGTTTTCATAATGGAAGCTTTTGGTCACTTTCCATTTTCTCCACTTAGATTTTTTTACTTTATAGAAGTGAAAAAAGCCAGCTTTCTGAGACACATGCCTCATAAACTGCTATACCAAAAGACAGACACATCATAAAATATTGTTATATTTTTCTCACACATATTACTTATTTAATGAATCGTACTGTTAATCACTTCTAATTGCCACTGTTAACTAGGCTTATTGTTGTTTCATTTATCTAATAGTATTTACTTAACATAAAAATAAATAATACAGAACACATAATTTCAAATAGACACCATTTTTTATACTTTTATTTTAAAGTAATGACACACTTGAGTATACCTATTTATTACTTATTATGCTATTATGGTGTTTTTGTTTTCAATCTGGTATAACTGTGTCCTGGGTGGACTCTCTAAAAGGTTGTTCACTCCCTCCGCTACAGTTCTTAAGTGTCAGTTCAAGGCTACCAATGTGCATGTCCCAAGGGAGAAAGATCCAGGGGATGCTGGGTTTCCTTTTGGGACCCGCCCTTGACAATCACACCACTGTGCTGCAGTCCATTCTTTAGAAACGAGTCGCTAAGTCTGGTCTACATTCAATGGGAGAATTAGACTCTATCTTTTGCCAAATTATAAAATTTTTTTTAAAACTCACCATGTATGGAGAATACAATCACTCTTATACAATTCTGCTAGGCAAATACATGGGTACACTCTTTTTAGAGAGTTAGAGAGCAACTTGGCAATATCTATCAATATAAAAAGTAGTTCTATTTTTAAGAGTTTACCTGCAAAAATATGCCAAATATATTCATTAAAGTTTTCCCCACCATAATTTTTGCTTTTGAAAATATTCAAAACTATAGAAACTTATTGTGGAAGACTAGAAACGGGTACAAGTTGTTTGACACTCTCCCCACTGAGACACAGGGTCTCCTTCCCCTTCCTTTGAACCTGAGCTATTGTAACTTCTTTGCACAATAAAGAATGGTGGAAGGTACCCTTTCCCACTTTGGGACCCTTTAGTAGACAGGCTATTTCTGGTATGGTTTCTTGAAGCCCTGAGCCACCATGTAAATTCAACTACCCTGGTGTAGAGACCTGGAGACTACATGGAGAGGGAGAAGATTCCAGCTAAATACAGCTTTTCACCATCCCCATCAAGGAACCAGCAAGCTTGGGATTCTCTGTAACAGCCCGTCCACCAGCTGAAAGCCGCAGAGTGACCGCAGGTAATGCCACACAGAGCAGAGCAGTCATCTGTCCAAGCCCTTCCCAAATTCCTGATTCACAAAATGGTTAAATATGATAGAAACATCAATGATGAGAGTCATCGTTGGTCGGCTGCCTCCTGCACGCCCCCCACTGGGGATGGAGCCCGCAACCCGGGCATGTGCCCTGACTGGGGAGTGAACTGTGATCCCCTGGATCCTACGTCGGTGCTCAACCGCTGAGCCACGCCTGGCCGGGCTCTTTTTGACTTTTCGATGCATTGATTTGACCAGTGGATGTATTATTGCTCATTAACAGATCTTGTAAAATAAATACATAGTACTAGTTTTTGAAAAAAATGTATGTAATAGATTATAGGAATGTATGCAAATTAGATAAACTTAAAAAAGAAACGTATTTAAAAGAATAAGGATCAGTTATACAAAAAGTAGTTTATAGGAAATATTTTCCCGTTCTAAAAAATAACTGGCATATATTTTAAAGAGAATTGCTTCTTATCAGATTTTTGTATACAACAATGCCCAGTTTTTTCTCTTCTTTTTCCCATTAGTTTAAAATTTAATTTAAAAGAAGGGTGCCCAGAATATTTTAATACTTGGTTCTTTATGCTCAAGTAAGGTCCTCGTTAAAATGGCAACCTGATCCTTGCAGTTGCTCAGGGCAAAAATCTTGGAGTTCTTTTTGGTTCCTCCCTTTCTCTCCGCCTGCCTATCTCTTTGGCTATATCCATGGATCTTGTCCTCACTTCCTTGAGGCCTCCTCTGCCCCCTACCACCCCCACTTCCAGCCCCCCGTATCCAATAGAACCCCCACACCTGCTCCCCCTGTCTTCCTTACATGGTTTTATCTCCGCCACCTCTCCTGTATTGCTCCTCCCTACCTGATACATTCTATGTTTATTTCTTTATACAAACTGCAGGCTATATCAGGGCAGGGGGTTTGTTCTGCTCACTGCCTCACCCTAGATCCCAGCACAACATCTGCCATGTTATAGGGACTCCCTACATATTTGTTGGGCGAGTTCATTGGTAAGTGCTGGACACTGTGGCATATAAATGACTTTCCTGAAGATAG
The DNA here is from genome assembly GCF_964146895.1 of Miniopterus schreibersii. Taxonomy (NCBI): domain Eukaryota; kingdom Metazoa; phylum Chordata; class Mammalia; order Chiroptera; family Miniopteridae; genus Miniopterus; species Miniopterus schreibersii. The sequence continues at coordinate 35,398,429 of NC_138111.1, forward strand.
ACTGATCTTTGTACTTCTCACTCTAATTTGGCATCTATATTTCTTATATTGCCTCATCTTGAGGTTCTGAAAACAAAACTTATGCTTCACATAGAAAATTAAATTCCCTCATAAGAGAGAGAAACTCGCCTTTGTAACGAGCCATCAGCATGAAGGTTGTCTCCGCCTTGCTAGGCTTGTGCCACGGACCGTAATTATGGTGCATATCATGGACCGTATGCTAACGAAGGGCATGGTGGGGGAGGTACGGGGGGTTTAATTGCAAGTCACCGCTGCACTTGGGTCCAGCCCTTCTGTGTAGAGCCATTCATCATGAGTGACAGCCAAGAGAAGGAGACGCAGCGGATTCTTGCACAGACCACTCTGCCCCTACTCCCCCACCCTGCCATCCAGTTCACCGTGCTCTTTGTGGGCCTCGATCGTTCCCAGAGGATGTATTTATCACCATGGAAAAAACACGAATGACATCAGCAGCAGCACTTACAACTCTGCGGCCGCTCCAATAAATAATGTGTGCTCAGTGCATGGAAGCACTGAAGCAGCCCCTCATGTTATCAAGAAACAAGCAAGGTTACCTGGGAGCTGGTTAGACAAGCAGAATCCCGGGCCTCGCCCCAGACCTGCATTTTAACAAGATCTCCCGCGATGGGTTCTGCTCTCAGAGTTTGAAAATCACTGGTCTATTGAAGGTCTGACTAATCTAAAACTACCATCTCTTTAGGATGTGATTTAAGGCCACCACATCACACATAGAATTCAACCAAAATGAGAAAACAGTTTTTCATTTCTCATACAGTGGATGTAATGGAAACAGAAATTGAATTAACACTCTGCACTGACCCATGTGCGTATATGGCTTCCAAAGCTCTTACATGTAAACCAGTTCATTTCCTGCCAGGTGAGTATTATCATTCCTGTTTTCAGTGGAGTAAGCTGAGGTTCAGAAAAGTGAACTGGTGCTCCCAGGGTAACACAGATAGTAAATGGAATAAAAATGGTCATAACCAAGTTTTGGACACCATCCCCAATCTCAATCCAGCTCTTTCGCCTCACCATAACATTTTACAGGCATTCCTTCTCTCATTCTTTCTTTCTCTTTCTCTCCCTCCCCCCTCCCTCCTTTCCTTCATAAAGAATAATATAAAGCCAGTTGAAGCACATTTTCTCCTTCTCATAACTTGACCCCACATTCACTTAATGTGGTGCAGCCCTGAATAGATCAATTTCTGATGATTCTTTGCAAATCACTTTTTTGAATCTGTTTGAAAGGCCTCTCCCCCTGGTGAATGTTCATCATTTGGTTAAGGTCATAGAGATATAGACTAAGTGCATATTTGGGATCAGCTAAATGAATACTCAGCATTGTGGCAATTTGTAAGGAGATCCCCAGTTAAGTGGCCCCACTTAGCTTTGGCTTATTTCTTAAACATGCATTAGTGTTCAGGAATATTTTTGCTACGACAAAGAAAAAAAATTAACATAATTTTTGGAGGAAAAGTAAATTGTGAGAATTTGGGAAGAGTGAGGAATGTAGTCAATAGTTCCCTAAAAAGATTTTTAAAAGGTAAATGAAAAACAAAGTATCTGTATCTGACTTAATGTGTGTGTGAGGCAGCAGGTTACTCACATGCACACACATAATTTGATCCTAATACCTACTTAAACATCTCTCCATGCAGTATTTTAGGGCAGATCCTACACACTTTAGCTGATATTCTTGCAGAATCTGTGAAACTGACAATAACAGCACTGAGTGGATTCTACTTCTGTAAACAAAATTATCAGTGATTAAGACAGTGTATATTTAGATGAGCTCCAGGATATCAGGAAGAATTGCACTATAAACTCTTCCAGCTCTCTTCTGTAGATTCTTTGCCAAAATAAATGGAAGCTCTGAAGGTTTTAAAGCTATTTACTCTTCTACCAACCTCGCATTAAATGGCTGTTGGAGGGTACACAAAATATTATGTGTAATCGATTTATAGGGTTTGTTTATTTTAAGTGTCAAAACCAGTTCTCTTTGGGAATCTGAAATCCAATTTGGAAAGAACACAACTTGGGCAGCCTCTGTGCTCCCATCAACATACTAAAGGGCTGTAAGTTACAAAAAAAAATGGCTCAAGAAATAATAGTTGACATTCTGTACATGCACGAGCAGGTCTCAAGGGCCCAAGCAATATGCATGGTCTATACGTTGGATACGTCATATGAATTCTCTATACAATCTGTTTTTCCATCAGCCATATTTCATCAACAATCGTTTAATTGAAAATTGGAGCACTATAGGAGGCTCATAGCTTATTGCCATTATTTAATATTTGTTTTATGACCAGCTAGCAAGGGGTTGTGGAAACCAGCAATTTTTCTCTTGGGGAATAGATACAGTCAGAACCATCAACCCCAAGCATATATAAAACAGGATCTAAATCACATTTATCTCCCACCAGAGAACCAGAAGCACAGTGACTATGTCTCCAGAATTAAAAATTAATAGCCATAAAAGGGGCTATAACAGAGGTGAAAAGGAAGTAGGCTTTGTAACAACACACAAGGAATACCTAGAGGGCCATTTATTTGCATTTTGGAGCTGAAGAGTTACAGAAGTGGTCAAGTCTGTTGAACAGTTTTTAAAATGAAAAAAGCTTATTTGCAAATATGAACTTGAACTCAGCTAAACTTTGTTTTGAAGTGAAAGATTTTTAGCCTGAAATTCTAGTTTAACCGACAATAAAATGCAACCAGATAACTGCAAAATCTCTTCATTTCGTAGTGCTTGAATACTCTTTTACTGTAATAATATTACTTTTTGTTCCAGTTTTGTGATTAGTTGTAAAATTAAACATTGACCCTTTCTAAGGGAAAAACACCCTTTGCTTTCAAAGTGAAAGTAATATAATCACAATATTTTCTAATTCATTGTATAATATGTTAGCATAAAGTGACTTATTTAACCATGGAGATATTTTACTATTCTACATTTTAAAGAAAAAAGACTAGGAATTTTGACCATTGTATTCAATAGGACAATTGGTGCTTTGTCCTGGTCGCAGTAAAATTAATGGTATTTCACTGAATAATTCTTTGTACAGCTGCATATGAGAACGATTATACTCTAAATTTATATATACTTATATGTACATCACACATTTTCTGAGAATTCCTATACTTTGGTATCTTAAGAAATGTTTGCTAAATGACTAACCCTTGTACATTACTCTCCCAGCCAAATGAGCGCAACGGAGGAACAGCATACCACTCATCCCATGGTAGATGACTAGCATGAGAAAACATCCTACTCAGGACCAAAGGATCTTCATAGTCTTCTGGGCACAGTATCATTTAGTACTGAGAGCAGTAGGCAGGAATGTGCTGATAAACCAGCTCTCTGAAAAGCACAAACCCTGATTTGTAGCATTTGCCTATTTATATGGTGTAAATATTTCCTCCGTGGCTAATTTCAAGCTACCAGTGTTAACAATTGGCTTGCAAGATTCCTGAAAATGTAACTAACTCTTTGGAGCTGTTATAAACTGCTCCAACATAGCAGTGGAAGTGAAGTTGAAGTCTTTTGGGATGTTGTACAACAAAGATATTCAATGGACCAGTAACCCAATGAATCACACAGTTAATTCTATTATCTGTGCCTTTGCAACTCAAAGGATCCTCCAAGGACCAACAACAGCAGTTTCAGCATCATGGGGAGCTGGACAGAAAAGTAGAATCATGGGCCCTACTCCAGATGTACTAAATTGGTATACACTTTAAAGTTTGAGAAGCACTACTCTAGCTAGAACAGTGGTGTAACGCCTGGACCTAAAAGGACCCAGTGCTTCAGAAAGCTTATGTACTTACTAATACATTCTGAAATGTGAAGACTGGTATCCTACTTACATGATATCTAGTAAGAAAATCACATATGTGAACCCTGCTTGAGTTTATATGCATTCTAGAAACATATATTTATCAAATACCTTATGTACAATTGGACAATTCATTACCCCTGCCCTCAAGCAGTCTACACTCTAATAGCTGTGGGTGTCCTGCCCATATCTTCTCTCAGCGGCCGGCACTTGCATGTCTTTACCTGAGAGTACTCTGACTACTCTGGCAAACCAACTGGACTGGGGAATTACGTCAGCCCTACCCTGAGCAGCCTTCAAACAATCATTGGTGGGAGTTGGTACATAAACACTCCAGATCTGTTGCCCCTCTGGTAGGATGACCGAGGGTTTACACTGGCTTCCTGAGTTACCCAACCAGATGAAGCTCCCAATGCCCATAGTGATAACTTACTAAATAATGAACACTTCACTGGCTGCTTTCCTTTCTTTTTTATTCCCACTATTCTACCAGTGTTTCTTGAGATCATCTCTCAAATAAACTCGAATCCCTGACTCAGAGTCTGCTTCTGGGGAAAACTAAACTAAGACCCTTTTTTGTATAGTTTGAGAGACACAAAGCGCTACTTTTGGTCTGAGGAGGAAAAATTACTGACCAGCTGAGTTATTACTTGAGTTGGCCCTTAAACATCTACCAGGATTTCCAAAAGTGAAGATTAAGGAGATGAAAGAACCTCTGGCTTGAATGAGAAGCGGGAACCATCGAACGTATGTTTAGAAAATAAGGAGAACCCTGAGTGGTTTTCTTTTAGTTTAAAATTCAACTAAGTAGGTATTTTGGGGTAGTGCTCTTAAAAGTCTGGTTCGTGAACTGATGGTGTCCCTACAACTGTTACCAGTCAGTGAGAGATAAGTGCAGAAAGTGAGAATAAGGGTTTAGAAACTTTTATAGCAAAGTGACAAAACTGTGAAATTTTTATTATATTTAACAGAAAAGTAAATCTATAGATTGTGTGGTGGGGGTTGAGCCTGGATCTTCACCACAGATAGCTGGGAGAAACATTTTCTGGAAGAAAGAAGAGAAAACAGAATTTTGTGTAAGAAAATCTCACTGTTAGTTAAGATTCTGGAGAGAAGGGACAGTCCCTTCTTTTGTTGTTCTAAATTTTAACTCCAGGAATTTTGTTGGGAGAACCCAACAAATCTCCTTATACTTGGTAGAAAATCTTGGAGAGTCTTTTCCACAGATGTAGTTGGTGGAATTTGGGATGCTCCAGGAAATTTGACTCCCCATTTTCATCAGTAGATACTATTATTACTTACTTTCCATTTTGTGTTTTTCTCTTCACTCCACACAGTAGCTCATAGATATTAGGAAATTAGGAAGGGCAAGCTTCTTCATTAATTTTTTTATTGCAGTGTCCTCCTGACATACATTGGATTTTCCACTACAATGTGGTAGGGGCCATTAATTTGGAACCCTGAGTAGTAAGAGAGCCTCAGAAATGAGACTCCCCTTACCTTATTAAGAGATCCTTTTAAAAGTCCACCCAACAGGGCCCATTCGGCTGTCGCTTGTGCTGCCTTTATGCTGAATTCCACTTTAGAACAAATACTAATGATAATGCAAGATCCTGTTATGTTTTATAAGCCAGCATCAACCTTTTCCTTGGAGGACGTGCCACTGTATTAAGCAATTCGGACGTACACGGCAGAGAGCAGAATTTTTAATTAGTCAGCGAAGGGTATGTGAGCACGGATGCACAAGTGCAAATATATTCATCTTCGAACATTCACCCCAAGTGTTCTCAGTAGATGGCACCAGCTGGGTGTGTAAAAGAGAAAAGGTAAACTCTCGGAATCTCCTACTGCCGGGTGGGGCGACGTGGATGGACCTTGAGAACATCGTGCTAAGCAAAATCCATCAGGAAAAGGTAAGAACCGTATGATTTCACTCGTATGGGGGATGTAAAACAGAAAGCAACAAAGGAACGAACGAACAAAACATACAGAAAAAACCTCATAGACACAGGCAACAGCAGGGTGGCTACCAGAGGGGAGGGAGTGGGGGAGGCAAAAGAGGGTAAAGGGGTCAACTATATGGTGACAGAAGAACTGACTTTGGGTAGTGAACACACAAGGCAATATACGGATGAAGTATTACACAATTGTACACTTGAAACTTATATAATCTTATTAACCACTCTCAACCCAATAAATTTAATAAAATAAAAAACCTCTTAGGATTTCCATAGGTCATCATTTGTTCTTGTCCTCAAAAGGAATTTTTTCCGGGAACTAAATCCACTTTATATCCCTTCCTATGCTGAAATTAGATAGCCGTGTTGGAACCCCATGTTTCCTGGAGAACTTGCTGTTTTTACAGAGCAAAGGAGCCCTAAGTCCCTGATTGCTTTGTAAAGAGTGAATCCCCAAGATTATTTAGTCTTTAGCACATGGAGCTTACCTGATTAGTTGCCATTAAAGCTAATGTAAGACAAATACTCATCCTGTGAGGAGAGTGCCTGTGACTTTAACAATGCCCAAGGGAATATGTATGACCTCACACCTCCAACCCAGACACTGTTTAACCATACCCCACAACTCGTGAATTTCAATTATTTGTTCAGAGGGGCCGTTCATAATTGCCTGGTGTAAGCCTGCCTTTAGGATGCAAAGCAGAAGACAATGAAAATGCTACCCAGGCGAATTAGGGCAGGAGCACTTAAACATATAAATTAACTAGGCCTCTTTTCACATCTTCCCCTTTCTATTCTGAGAGGTTTCAGTCTGGTGACATCAAAGACAGGATTACGGGGAAAGATAAAACCTTGATCTAATGTCCATGTTTGAAGTCATGAAAGTCCTCCCCTCTCCATGGCAAAATAACCCTCTTCATAACACACACACAAAACCCGGGTCCAGGTGCAAAGACTTGGGGCTGGGGTGAGGATGGGGCCGGGGGGAGGCTGCAATAAGGCCCTGGCTTCCTGAGGTTGTAGGAATAACTGGATGTTAAAGCTCTGCATTGCCAAATGTGCTAATGGATTGTTTGTAGGCCCGGGCTGGCTTTGTTCTGCAAATTAATATGTTAAGTCTTTCTTTTAAGCGTCTGTGGTGTTGGGCTGGTTCTTTAATGAGATTTTAAGTAAGTTTCCTTTACTATCAACAAAGACTAGAACAGAAATTTTTCTTAGGTGCAAAGAGCGATCTTTAACTTCAGCACCATTAATAAGTATTTCCTTTAATGTCATTTGTCAATCAAATATTTTGCCTCGTAACGTACTATGGCATTTGTGTCCACTGCACCAATGGGATATGAAGCATATGTATTTACATTAAAGTGGTAGGGTCAAATATATTTCAATTTGGAGGTGAAAATTTGCAGGAAGAAAGTATACTCTATTTTGAAGACATTATCTTACTTTGGAATTCATAGAAATTGATTGAGATGAGTACAAACCTTGGCCCTTTTAAATATATGCAGCTGCGCCGCCTGGCATTGCAGCCTGGAAGATTTATTTTCAAAACTCTGCAAGCTACAGCCCCATGACTTTTAAAGTCTTTAGTCGTTTAAGCACTAAATCAGCATTCAAGAGGCTGGTTAATCTCCCAAGGGCCAAAATGAAGTGCTCTGTCCTAGTTTATAACACAGGCTGACTGTTAGAAAACTCTTTCTTAGCACCAAACCTAGTGAGCATGGAGCGTAAGCACAGCCTTTGGGCACCATTGCGACATTGGCCTCCCTCCTCAGTCTCTCCTCATTTATACTTTGTGGACTCATGTACACTTGAACCAAACAACAACAACAACAACAAAACTTTTATTATGGTAAGGGAAGTAGCAGATATTACAATTTGGTCTGACAAACTTAGTTCTTTAGGTTTAACCACCATAAAAAGCTCTTAGCTCCTCTCTGCGTCCCAGCCTCCTTGGGTGGGCATCTCCCAGAGTATCACTGCTCCCTGGACACTGCTGACTGGCACACCCCGAAGGAAGAAGGCGGCGCCCCGATGGCAGTCCATCACAATGAGCGACACGCCCCATTCTGAACAATGGCTCTGCCTAACCGTTGAAGAGATCTTGGCCTTTAATCTCCTATTTCTCTAAGTTTAACAGAAAAATTAAGCCTCCTAGTCTATTCAAAGGTTGAATGAACATGGGAGTGTAGATATCTCTTCAAGATCCTGATGTCATTCCCTCTGGATAAATACCCAGAAGTGGGAATGCTGGGTCACATGGTAGTTCTACTTTTAATTTTTTTTAAAGAATAGTTTATTAATTTTTTAGAGAGAGAGGAGGGGAAAAGAGAGAAACATCGATGTAAGAGTGGAAGAGCAATTGGCTGCCTCCTGCACACCACCTCCTGGCGATCAAGCCCTCAAGCTGGGCATGTGCCCTGACTGGGAATTGAACCGGTGACCTCTCGGTGCTCTGGACGATGGCCAACCAACTGAGCCACACGGGCCAGGGTACTTTTAAGGTTTTTGAGGATGCTCCATACTGTTGTCCACAGTGGCTGTAGCCATTTACATTCTCACCAACAGTGTCTAAGGGTGCCCTTTCCTCCACATCCTCGCCAACTCTTGTTATCTTTTGTTTTTATAATGATAGCCATCCTAACAGGTGGGAGATGATATCTCATCGTGGTTTTAATTTGCATTTCTCTGATGATTAATTATGTTGTGCACCTTTTCATATACCTGTTGCCTATTTATATGTTTTCTGAGAAATATCTATTCAGGTCCTTTGCCTATTTTAAACTTTTATTTTATTTTATTAATTGCTGTTGAGTTGCATGAGTTCCTAATATATCTTGGATATTAAACCCTTATCAGATATATGATTTGCAAATAATTTCTCCCATTCAGTAGGTTGCCTTTTCAGTTTGTGGCTTGATTCCTTTGCTGCACAGAAGCTTTTTAATTTGACATAGTTCCACTTGTTTATTTTTGCTTTTGTTGACTGTGCTTTTGGTGTCCTATAAAAAAAAAAATCATTGCCAAGAACTATGCCAAGGAACTTTTTCCCTATGTTTTGACCTACAAGTTTTATGGTTTCAGCTGTTTCATTTAAGTATTTAATTTATTTTGAGTTGATTTTTGTGTATGGTGTGAGATAGAGTCCCCTTCATTCTTCTGCTTGTGGTTATCCAGTTTTCCCAACCATTTACTGAAAAGACTATCCCTTCCCCATTTTGTATTCTTGGTGCCCTTGTCAAAAATTAATTGACCGTATATGTATAGACTTATATTCTATTCCATTGGTGTATGTGTCTGTTTTTATACCAAACCATACTACTTTGATTACTATAGCTTTGTAATATAATTTGAAATCAGCAAGTGTGATGCCTTTAGTTTTGTTCTTGCTCAAGATTATTTTGGCTATTCGAGGTCTTTTTTGGTTCCACACAATTTTTAGGATTGTTTTTCTATTCCTGTGAAAAAATACCATTGGAATTTTGATAGAAATTGCATTGAATCTATAGATCTCTTTGAGTAATATGGACATTTACACTATATACTTTTTCCGATACATGAACACAGAATATCTTTCCATTTATTTGTGTCTTTTTCAATCCTATATGAATGTTTTATAATTTTCAGTCTATAGATCTTTCACCTCCTTGGTTAAATTTATTTATAAGTATTTTATTCTTTTTAATGCTATTGTAAATAAGATTGTTTTCTTATTTTCATTTTCAAATAATTCCTTGTCAGTGTATAGAAATGCAACTGATTTTTTATATGTTGATATCATATCCTGCACCTTTACTCTCTTTGATTATTGGTTCTAACAGTTTTTTGTGTGGCATCTTTAGGGGCTTCTATATATGATGTCATGTCATCTGCAAAAAGAGATAATTTTACTTTTTCCTTTCTCTTTGGATGTCTTTTATTTCTGTTCCTTACCTGACTGTTCTGGCTAGAACTTCCAGTACTATATTGAAAAGAATTAGAATCTTTGTCTTGTTGCTGACCTTAGAGGAAAAGCTTTTACCCTTTCACCATTAAGTATGATGTTAATTGTGGGTTTGTCGTATGTGGCTCCATTATGTTGAGGTACATTCCTACTATAATTAATTTGTTGAGAGTTTTTATCATGAACAGATATTGAATTTGAGCAGATGCTTTTTTTAATCTATTGTGATGATCATATGATTTTTAGCCTTCATTCTGTTGATCACACTTATTGATTTGCACCTGTAGAAGAATATGCATCCCAGGGGAAAACCCCACTTGCCCATGGTGTATGATCCTTTCACTATATTGGCGAATCTGCTTTGCTAGTATTTGTTGAGGATTTTTGAATGTATGTTCAGCAGGGATATTGCCCTGTAATTTTCTTCTTTCGTAGTGTCCTTGTCCAGTGTCGTGAAATGAGTTTGGCAGTGTTCCCTCCTTTTTAATTTTTTGAAAGAATTTAAGATGGATTGGCATTAATTCCTTAAATGTTTGGTAGAATTTACCATGAAGCCATCCTGTCCTTGGCTCTTTCCATATACTTTTATTTCTAATTAAAATTGTTAAAAATTTTGTTAAAATACACATAACATACCATTTACCATCTTCACTACTTTAAGGTGTACAGTCCAGTAGTGTTAACTGCATTCACACCGTGATGTATTCAATCTCCAAAATTTTTTCCATCTTGAATCTGAAACTATATCCATTAAACAACTTCTTATTCTTACCTTCCTCCCAACCCCTGGCAGCCATCGTTCTCGTTTGCTCTTTATGAATTTTCTACTTCAAGGACATGGAATCATGCAGTATTTATCTTTTTGTGAGTGACTTATTTCACTTATCATAATGTCTTCAGGGTTCATCCATGTTGTACAATGTCAGAATATCTCTCCTTTTTGAGGCTGAATAATATTCTATTGTGTGTATGTACCACTTTTTTCTTTTCTTTTTTTTTTTTTTTTCTCTCCATCCAGCAATGGGCACTTGAGTTGCTTCCACTTTGGCTATTTTGAATAATGCTGCTATGAACATGGGTGTACAAATATCTGTTTGAGTCCTGGCTTTCAGTTCTTTTGTGTATATACCTTTTCATATACTTTAAAATTTGAACTCTATGAGTATTTTTATATTAAAAGCAAAATCAATTAAAAAGAAAGCCCTCATAATTAAAGTCAAACCCCAAATTAAAAACACATGAACCTGTTAAATTGGTGTCATGATCACATGGAGAAAACTAATTATTTCAAGCTCTTTACAGAAGAATAAAAGTCAATCAATGGTGAAATGATAAATGGAAGGATCATTAATAGATTATAACGTCATCAAGTTAGAGGATATAGTGGAACAGTGTATTTTAATGGTACCAAAATATAATACCACAGATTTCTTGCTAGTTTCAAAAAGAAAGAAATATCTTTATAAAGGAAAGATCTTATTGTTGCCAATATAATCAATGGTCAAAGTTAAATCAGAAAGAATGACATACCTGACGTCATGTCCTCCAAGCATGAATGTATCTCCTACAAAATATTTTTTTCAAAAATTTTAAACAAAATCTGTTCCAGCCCTTAAGCTTCCAGTTTACAGGAAATATAAGAGCTAGAGAATCAGGTTAAATGACTGCAAGAAGAAATAGGACACATACAGAGTGTGGAACCTAGCACAAGAACTCCTTGGTATGTTCAAAATGTTGGTGTCTTAAAAAAAAGCAGGGGAGGGATGGAAGAAGATCTTTCTCCAATAAAAAATACTCAAGTGCCCTGCGGGCATGGCTCAGCGGTTGAGCATCAACCTAGGACCCAGGAGATCGTGGTTCAGTTCCCGGTCAGGGCACATGCCCGGGTTGCGGGCTCGATCCCTAGTCAGGGGCATGCAGGAGGCAGCCGATCAGTGACTCTCTCATCATTGATGTTTCTAACTCTCTCCCTCTCCTTTCCTCTCTCTGAAATCAATAAAGATATATTTAAAAAAATAAAATAAAATAAAAATTAATTAAAAAATACTAAAGTGACACAACAACCAAATGCAATGCATACAATTGTCTTTAGTACTGGTTTTAAAAATCAGCATAAAACACAACTTTGGAACAAATGGGGAAATTTGAATTTGGGTATTATATGATATTAGGGTAATATAATTTCCTTACATGTGTTCATGCTATGACTATGTAAGAGAATGTTCTTATTCTTAGAAGATGTACACTACAGTATTCAGCATTGAAGGATCATGATAAGTAAATAGATATATTCAAATATGCCAAATATGTTAACATCTAGGTGGTAGGTATATGGGTATTGAATCTGGATGATAGGTGTATGGCTATCAGTTGTATTATTTTTAAAATAATTCCATCTTCTCTGTATATTTAAATTTTTTCATCATATACAGTTGAAAAAGTAAAAGACCAAGTTTTGAGAATCAGCACAAAAGGCATATACAATATATATGGCTTGCAGAGGCTCCACGCTGAAACTCCCTGTCAGGGGACTGTCTCAGCTGAGCCATGGAGAGGAGGCGTAAGACCCAGAAAGTTAGTGTTTGTCTACTGATGGGTGATCCTCCCCAAAGAGAGACAGGATTCAGTGACAGAGTTTTAATTCTAGGCCCCCAAGCAAAAGTTTCAGAAAGGGGCCTTTTAGACTTTGCTAATCATCAATTAATCAGCTCTCCAATGTTCTTTTTGCAACACCCCCTTCCCACTCCTCAGTGTTTACGCCTAGAGCAAGAGGGAGACATTTCATAGAACACAGAGAGGCTCTTAGAGAAGATGATAAGGTTACTTAGTTGGTAGTGACGGATAGAGACCTGGCATAATTATGACCTGTGAAAGCCTCAAGGATGATTAAGTCTTTTGCCGTTATTGCATGGGGTGACCAGTGAAATCGTGATTACGCGGGCGGGTTGTGGACTTTGAGTGCCCAAGTTTAAACACTGGACTCCACCACTTTAGTCACTGTGCAGAATGGAAACTGGCGAAACCATGCATGTAAGTGAAGATGATGATAGCACCCGTCTCAGTGGTGTGAGGATGAGGAATGATAAATGATGGATGCCGCATTATTAGCACAGAACCCAGCACAGAGTGAGCCCCCAAATATTAATAGTCATTATTATAATTATTGTTCCCTGGAGGGAAGTTGAAATGTAGACTCCTATTGGGTCTTTAGAACATCCATAGGCAGGATGTAAATTTTGGTCCCTTAGTAATTTAGATCAAGTTTATTGTGAACTTAACTATTTACATGAGGTCCTGAGAATTCTTCTAACACAGACCTGGCACTGCCGGTCCATCTCCACCATCCCAAGGAAAGCTGGGGTCGGGGCACCGTGAAGAGAAGACCCGTCACATCCTCTATCACCATCTAACAGTGATGGCCTGTCCGGATCAGCAGCTTGGTGTCTGCAAAGCAAGCAGTTAACCCCTCTCAGTGGGAGCTGCTGTCTGGTGCTCTTTCCCAGCAGGTGTTAAAATGTAAAAACCACTGTTAAATTAGGTGATGGTTGTTGGAAAACAAAAACTTTCTGTGAAAACGTTTTTTTAAATCATTTCTTGCCTGAGACCCTATTTCAAGTACTTTGGTGTTCCTGGCAGTTGAGATGGCATTTTGTGTTATAATTTCGCTGACTGTGCACCAAGCACTTAAAGACACCAATTTAGCTTCTAATTTTATTTAACATGTATTTTAAAACTTATAAGTGACCATTGACACTCATATATTTCTGAGACTAGTGAAGGTTTTGGGGGTGAGAATCAATTAGTAAAACTTTTTATTTTAAGGGGTATCTTGAAATGTGAGACCCTTTGCTTGGCCATTAGCTTTCAAACTTCTGAAAATGTCTTTGATAGCTGATGAAATATACAGAAATCATAGATGATGGAATAAGACTTCTCCCTGTCAATATTATATGAGTAATCTTTGCAACCCAGGGAAAAACCCCACTTGGTCATGGTGTATGATTCTTTTAATGTGCTGCTGAATTTGGTTTGTTAGTATTTGTTGAAGATTTTTGCATCTATGTTCACCAGGGTATTGACCTGTAGTTTTCTTTTCTTGTAGTTCTTATCTGGCTGTGGTATCAGAATAACGCTTGTTTCAGAAAATGAGTTTTGGGATGTTTCCTCCTCTTCAATTTTAGAAAAGTTTGAGAAGAATTGTTAATTCTTCTTTAAAATGTTTTGTAGAATTCACCTGTGAAGCCATCTAGTCCTGGACTTTTTTTTGGGGGGGAGGTTTTTGATTACTGATTCAATCTCCTTACTTATTATTGCACTGTTCAGGTTTTCTATTTCTTTATTATTGTCTTGATAAGTTGAATGTTTCTAGGAATTTATTCATTTTTTACAGACTATCCAATTTGTTGGCACATAATTGTTCATAGTAGTCTTGTATGGTCCTTTGTATTTATGTGGTATCAGTTGTAATGTCTCCTCCAAAGGACATACCTGATAAAGAACTGTGATCCAAAATATATAAAGAACCCTTAAAACTCAACAACGAGACAGTGAACGACCCAACTAAAAATGGGCAACATATCTGAATAGACGCTTTACCAAAGAAGATATAAAGATGGGAAACAAGCATATGGAAGATGCTCCATAGCATATGTCACCAGGGATTGTAAGTTAAAACTATGAGATAACACTATACACCTCCTAGAAAGGTGAAAATCCAAAACACTGGGCAAACACTGGCGAGGATATGGAGCAGTGGACTCTCATTCACTCGGGAGGGAATGCAGAATGGTACAGCCACTTTGGGAGACAGGTTGGTATTAATTCTTTACAAAACTAAACATTTTCTTACCATATAATCCAGCAATCATGCTCCTTGGTATTTATCCAAAGGGACTGAATACTTACCTCCACGCAAACCCCTGCACATGGATGTTTAGAGTAGCTTATTCAGAATGGCCAAAAGTTGGAAACAACCAACACGTTCTTCAGTACGCGAGTGAGTAAACAGTGTGCACGCAGACACTGAAATCTTATCCGGACCTAAAAAGAAAGGAGCCATCAAGCTAGGAAAAGATATGAAAAAACGACATGCATATTACTAAATGGAAGAAACCAGTCTGAAAAGCTACTTACTGTATGATTCCAATGACATGACATTCTAGAAAAGGGGGAACCATGGAAAGAGTGCAAAGATCAGTGGATGCTAGAGGTTAGAGGAAGGGAGGAATGAATAGGCAGAGCGCAGAGGATTTTTAGGGCAGTGACACTAGTTTTGCATGAGGCTGTAATGATAAATATATGTCATTATACATTTGTCTAATCCCTTGCAAGGTAGAACACCAGGAGTGAACCTAATGTAAACTATGGACTTTGGGTGATAATGATGTATCCAAGTGGGTTCATCAATAACCACAAACGAATCACTCTGGTAGAAGGTTCTGATAGTGGGGAAGGTTGTACATGTGGGGGTGGGGCAGGGGTTACATGGGAACTCACTTTCCACTCAATTTTGCTATGAACCTGAAACAGCTCTAAAAAAGTCTATTAATTTTTTTAAAATTGTGTTTAAATCCTTACTAGTTGTGCAACATCAACAAATAACTTTTCTTGGCCTCCATTTCCTCATAGGGCAAGAACATCCATCTCAAAGGGCTGATGTAATTTAAAAACTTGATATTTCAGATAAAGCAGTTGATCATTGTAATTATTATAATTATTATCATTATTTCTATTGTCTTTCAGAGTATGGTGCTTTTGCTGACCAAGGAAGCAGGGGTATAATGTTTAGCATTTACCTGGCACCCTTCCCCCAAAGGGAACTCAACAGACCCATGCTGGACATGAATGTGAGCTATCTCACTGGTTTGGAGAACTGGTATGTACCTTGAAAAATTCCTTCCACATGAAATATTAATGTGTTTTTTCCCTTCAGAAAGCTACTCTGCCTCAAGGCTTCAGGTGTTTCTTCTGTTCAGGTTAACAGGTATTTTCAAAACTTTAGTGGGTTTACAACAGAGATTAATTTTTTAAAAGCATGCTGGTTATTTACATTGCCTTAAAACTTGTTGCTTTGTTCTCTGCCTTGTGAACTACAATCTGGGGGGGAAACAACAAAACTTGTATCACTTAAAAACTTCACACTGAGCAAGAACACTGGCTTCCAAATGATCCTTGTTGCCTTTTAACTTCTAACTTAGTTAATTTCCTTGAGGTGCAAAATTTGAATTAAAAAAAAAAGGACCAAGAAGATTAAGTGAACAAAATAATGAGGAATTACAAGAACCCAGCTGAAGGCATCAGTTGCCCAGGTGCCTTTATTTGTCTGGTGCAATCTGTTCTGTGTGTCACACAAAAATGTGGCTTTTATTTCCAAATGACAAGTGTAATGGAGTGCCTTGTGAAAAACAACTGCATTATCGATGGCATTTTATGATAGAGTTTCACTGATGACTCTTAGCTATCAAATTTAAGATACTTTATAGTAGGAGGAAAAAAATAACAAAGCTTTTAAAAACATACACTTACATTTTCATTTACATTAAACAAGAGATGTTATTACATTTGTGTGTGTTTGTTTTTTTTAAAAAACACACACCAACAAAACATACATTTAGGGGAGGAGGTAGCTCTGAACTTGATGGAGTTTCTGACACTGTCCCCATTTAGCACAACTCTAGATGTTGAACTGATTAAACTTGGTAGGATTAGTTTTAAGGACCTGCCAAGCCTCAGGTAGTTTAGAAACCCTCTCTAGAGGGCAAGTGGAGCTTCACACACTGAACTATTTTTGGAGGTTTTCTCATGCACAGTCCTTGGCACATAGTAGGGACTCAACAAACATTAGCTGAATTGAAATATAAATTGTAATGGCCATCTTACAAGCAGAAATGCAGCACCTGAAGACATTATTATGGTTTAATGTGTAATGGTCACAGGTATAGCCTACATCACCAAGGAATTATAAATAAATGTCTAATGACTTTCCACTGCCGCTCACTAAACAGAGTTCTGTGTTGTTCTCTCTCCTCCTCCCCCTTTCTTACTATATTTTTTCCTTGTTTTTAAGGTAGCCAATGATGCACATAGGAATTTCGTTCTCATGGATAAGTCTCATCATCAGAAAAATTGCTGCCCAGCCGGGCGTGGCTCAGAAGTTGAGCATCCAGGAGATCGGGGTTCGATTCCCGGTCAGGGCACATGCCCAGGTTGCAGGCTCGGTCCCCAGTAGGGGGCGTGCAGGAGGCAGCCGCTCAATGACTCTCTCATCTCTCTCTCTCCTTCTCCCTTCTTCTCTCTGAAATCAATAAAGATATATTTAAAAGAAGAAAGAAAGAAAGAAAAAGAAAGAAAGAAAGAAAGAAAGAAGGGAGGGAGGGAGGGAGGGAGGGAGGGAGGGAGGGAGGGAGGGAGGGAGGGAGGGAGGGGGGGGGAGCTTGCTGACCCTTTGGTCATGAGATGATAAAATTTGGGAAGTGAAGCCCATCTAAGGTGTTTTCAGAAGCCAAAGAAACTAATTATGCATGATGTGGCACACAATTAAAAGTTAAGTTTTATAATATAGGTACCATAAGAAAATGAACTTAATAATTTATCAATTAACCATCAATATTAGTAAATTCTTGCTATAACTGAGATCATGTACTAAGCCCTCTGAAGGCTACAAAAATAAATAAGACAAGGGGCAATGACCTAATCATATTTGCAATGTAATAAGATCCTTTTAGCTGGACTGCAGGGAAAGAAATTCTGGCTGGGAGAGAAAAGGGATTGATTGGTTGATTTCACAGAAGCCAAATAACAAGAAAGAGTAATTCTTTCTCTCACTTAATAGTTTGTCGTGGCAAACAGTCCAGGAGGAGGTTCCTTTTATCTGCTGCTCCTATACTCTCTACTGGGCTGTTTTCACCTGCAAGTTTGAATCTGACTCACCGCCGTCCCATTGCAATCTAGACTGCAGAGAGGGGGAAGGACAAGCATCTCTATTTTAAAGATGTGGTTCAGAGGGTGCAGGCTTTACTTCCATTCTCAGGCTGTTGACCAGAACTTACTTGGCCAGGTGACATTGTGGCTTGGCTACATGGAGCTGCCAGGGAGGTCGGAAACTGTGGCCTCTAGCTGGGAGGCATGGTGCTCAGTTCCATTACCAAAAGGAAGAAGGGATTACGGCTGTTGGGTGTAGTTAGCAGTCTCTGCTATTGGAGACAACACTAAAGGTAAAGAGATCAATTAAGAGCCTATTAAAGCAATAATAGTGGCCTGAGCTAGGTTAGTGTCCACAATAATACGGATTAAAAGAGTATTTAGAAGAAAGAATTGACAGGACTTGGTAATATAGTAAATATGTACTGACTCCATATTATGGGCCAAGCATGGCCCTAGCTGCTGGATATACAGTGGTGAATAAATTAGTCAGGGTAGCTTTTGGTAACCAACTGTCATTCCTGCCTTAAGGAATGTAGAGACCAGGGTGTGATATCCAGATTTCTATTGAAGCAAATGCACAGCCATCCATTGGGATGGGGAATACAAAAGAAAGGGTAGGTTTGGGAGAAAGTGATGAGTACACAAGGATTGTTATAAACTTGAGGTGCCAGCGGGACAACCGATCAGTGATATCCAGGAAATGCTTGAATAGGTGAATCTGAATCTCAAGAGGGAAATTGGAACTTGAGAGAGTTGTGCACTGGGGCCCATCAGCACAGGTGGTGATTGTGGGCACGTGAGTATTAAGATTGCCCAAAAGGAGCACAGAGGAAAAGAGAAGATGACTGAATCCACCAGCGTTTGAGGAGGAGCCCACCACGCAGAGGAGTGATCAGAGGGTTAAAGGAAAAGTAGGTGAACGGGAAACTAGGTGAACCCCCATCACGAACGCAAAGGGCAGAAGGGCATTGCAAAGGACCAAATACTTCTGAGAGATTAAATAAAATGAAGACTGCGACTGGGATGGGGAAAAGGGGGTAGAGTGGAGGAGATACAGGACTGCGAGGGGGTGTTTTTTTGTGACTGCCAGGGAGTCCTTATTTTGACTTATCGGTGGAGAGAATGGAGTGTGTTTAAATATCGATGGGAGAGAGCCAGTACAAAGGAGATACTGGTGATAAAGAAGAGGGAGGAACGAGTTCCTGAAGGTAGTGTTTGGAGTGGAAAATGGAGTTTATACAACAAGTAGCCGCATAATGATGGGACCCTTTTTCATTATGAACTAAGAAAATTAAGAGAACATAGGTCTAGATTCAGGCATGTTCGTGAGTTTGCACCAGAAAGTAAAGCAGGCCCCTATGGAGACTTTTATTTAGTTAGCTGCTTTTTGCCTGTGAAGGAAGCTCTTCTGCAGACCGCTAGCAGGTGGGGAGGTTGTGGGTTGGAAATTCAGGGAAACAAAAAAAATTGTGTGATAGTAGGGAGGGAGCCAGTTGTGCATGGGAATTGTAACAGAAATTCACTGTTGTACCGACCTCACTGTGGAATCATTTTCTCCAGGGGTATTCACAGACCCAGGTAAACCCCTCGAGGTGGTAGATGATTGAACTGGTCCAGGGTTAGATTTTGGTAGACAGTGTTACAAAAGGACTGAAAAACAAGGGGGTTGGGAGTATTGACAAGAATGTGGTTGAAATGATGGGTAGAGAAGGAAGGAAAGATGGGAGGGGCTGATAGGGAAAATAGAGGAAACATGCGAACTAGAGATATAAACTTTGTCTAAACGAAGATAACTGAGTGTGAGAGCTGAAGGGAGAAGGGATTCTGGTCAGAAAGTAGCACAATTTGGAATAATGCCACGACCCAGATTTTGAGAATCGCGAATTTTTGAGAATCCAGCATTGTAGAGGCTGGAGATTGGGAATGAGAAAAGGCTTTGTGCTCAGCTGGTGTTGCTCAGTGGTTGAGAGTCAACCTATGAACCAAGAGGTCACTGGCTCTGTTCCAGGTCAGGGCACATGCCCGGGTTGCGGGCTCCATCCCCAGTAGGGGGCGTGCAGGAGGCAGCCGATCACTGACTCTCTCATCATTGATGTTTCTATTTCTCTATCCCTCTCCCTTCCTCTCTCTCTAGAAGTCAATAAAAAATATATTAAAAAAGAAAATGCTTTATGCATCGAAGAAGCAGTCCCTGAAATGGACCATAAAGAATGGGTAGGTTGGAAATAGACTAGAGGGAAATAAGACTACAAATTATACCTGGAAGCAAATAGTACCGCTTCAGTGTGGACAAGTATATTGGCCGCAGGCTGTGGAAGGCCCTGAAAGTCATGACAGCAATAATAACCACAACAATAGTATTCACTGATTTTTTCCCCCACTATGTGCCAGGAACAAAACTAGGCAGAGATTTCTTCTTGTCATTTCCACTTTAAGTACTCAAAGAAACTAAAATTCAGCACTTCCAAAAGTGAAATCTTCATCTTTCTCCCATATCCCAAGCCTGATCCCCTTCCAGGCTACTTTCAGGGAACGATGCAGCATCCGCCTTAGGCAGGCCAGAAGGCGGGGGGCCATCTCAACACCTCCCTCTTCCTAACGCACTGTGTGCCATTCACCGTCCAGTCCTGTTGATTTTACCTTTTAAATTCCTTCCTCTATCTTTTTTCTTTCTCCACACCTACCTAATACACGCCATCCTCCTCTCTCAGTTGATGAACCCTTATGGCCTCCTGGCCACATGGCCTCCTGATCGGTCTCTTTTTTTCCAGTAGGTCCTCCTCACTGGGACCAAAGCGAAAACTAAACAACAGACAGAAATAACAAGCACCACAACCACAGCACAAAGCCCCCGGCCCGCCCGGCCAGCTCCTCCTTCCCTCCCCGTGCTCCCTGCGCGGGTGCTGCCTGGCTGTCAGAATGCCCGCCTTGGATTTTAACCAGTTTCCTGTCGAGCAGCTTTTGGAAAATCCACCCGCATCATACGGGCACAACATTTGATGCTTCGGTCTTGGTTTTTGGCTGATATGCAAAAATGAAAAAGAGCAAGACATTCCCCCAGACGCTCCGCAGCTGTGCTTGTGAAAGAACACACATCTCTCCAACTAATACCTAGGAAAAAAACCCAAAACCTCAAAGTAATTTGTGCTCTAGGATTTCCCCCTGGATCCGCGGTTTCTGAAAGCCTCGGATGCTGCGTTTTGTGTATGTGTGCTAATTTCATCCTTGTTGGCCGAAGCATCGAGTTCTGGGAGTGCAGAAGTCCTGCTGGATGGGCAATTGTCTCTGTCACTGGGGAGGGCAACATTTCAGTAAATCCTGATTTAACCGTGAAGACAGCTGTCAACCCTTTAAATTCGTAAGTGAAATTAATCGCAGAATTCTGTAGGGTGGGCTTGATGCTACCCAAAGATTCCTCAAGTGCAAAGCTAATCGTTGAGTTAAAAAGTAGCAAATCTACATGCTCCAGTCAGGATGGAAGATGCGATTCCCCTGACTGCCAGGGGGGAAGTGTTGGGTGAGACTTGATCAAATAATAAAACGAAACAAAATCTGGCTATTAACTAAGGCTGGGTCAACATAGGACATGAGGAAGTACACAACTGGAGTAAATTTCCAGGGAATTTGTGTTTGAAACAATGCCTTAGGGGATAAAATGTCTTTATTTATTTATTTATTTTTTTACATTTAAAATTTACATTCAATAACTTAAAAAAAAAAATTTTTTTTTTTTTCCAGCTTTAGGGAGGGATGTTGGTATATTTTTCATGCTCCTGGCTGGAAGTCAAAAGTCTTGGTGTCTGCTCCCAGTGCTAGAATTGTCTGTTGGTGTTTTTGAGCCCATCACTCATTCTTCTTGTGCCTAAAGTTTTCCTGTTATTGAAAATAATGTATAATTTAACACACACACTACTAATTTCTTTACATAGTGGGGAGTTCAAGATTATCAACATTCAATTTGAGTTATTAAAATGTAATTTTTATTTTAGGAACATAACTATTGAGACAAATGAGTACACCACACCATGCTATTATTGGGAAGGATATTTAAAATCTTATGAGGGGGAACACTATTTGGAATTCAAAACACTTTCTCCATATGCTCAGTAATGACAACAGTGGAAAATGGAGCTTTAAGTTAACTTTTAGAAAAGCAGATCTGTATTACTTGAGCACATGTCATAAATTATCTTGAAAATAAAATATATTCCTGCATAATTTTACAAAATAAAACTTGATCCATGCTAAATGGTTTGTAAAGGTGTCACCAGGTATTGTCACCCAAACTCCTCATATTTACATTTCCTATCAACACACACACACACACACACACACACACACACACACACACACTTCCTTTAAATGTAGAAATGTGAAGATCTACATGTATTATAACTAGTATAAATCTCTACCTTTTCACTGAAGTAAGGACCAGTTTTCCTCACTTGGTTTTGCCTTTCCTTGCTGTTTTTCTGCCTTCAATACATAAGGGTGGATCCAAAGTTCTCAAATCCATGGAGATGGTTGAGATCCCTTTGCCCTCTCCACCAATCCCCTGCCCCTTCCCGCATCCCTGTCTCTTAAGGGAAGAGACCCTAAATGTTGGAATGGTCTAACTCTATCATGCAATCCTTACCTCAAAAGTGAAATGAAGATTTCTCTTGTAATAGATTTGCAAGGCTAAAGATCTCTATTGTTCATCCTAAATCTGGGTAAGGGCTCTTGTAATATGTTCTACGGATGTTCTACAGGCTACTCAAGTTGTACACACTTGGTCAGGATATTTGAGGACCCATCTCAGGTTCCAGGAATTCCTGGAAAATGGAGCTCCTTTTTAGGGGATGGCTTTGAATCAGTTTTCAAGTTTGATTTTTCCTATTATGTTAGTATCAAAAACTAAAAGTATTCTAGGAGGAGCCACTTGAACAAAAAATAAACACATCTCCATTGACTAACTTTTGCTTTGTTTACTTCTGAAGACTTTCCACACAATCTGGCTTCTGTTGGCCTTGAGTGTGTGTTTAAAGAGATGGAGATGGAGGGCAAGCAAAAGATCTTTGCTGATTTAAAATCAGCTTTTGCTCAGTTAATCTGAGAGATGTATAATAGCACTTTTAAAATCATTACTTTCTCTTTTACTCTACTATTTCTTGCCTCGCGATCTTGACTGCCAGCTGCTGTGGTTGGAGTTCTCCACAGAATTCACTGTGATGAGCAAATCAAAACATGAAATCAAAAGTTGTTTTATCTTTTCCAGGTCATCTGGGTGAGGTCTAAGTAAGCCCCAAATTAACGAGTAATTCTCCTGTGTGGCAGATAGAATAATGGCTTCCCCAAATGCCAACACCCAGATCCTCAGTGCCTGTGACTGCTAATTTATACAGCAAGAGGGGATTTGCAAATGTGATTAAATTGAGGATCCTGAGATGGGGAGATTATCTTGGGTGCCCTATCATAAGTGTCTTTATTAAGAGGTAGTCAGCCCTGGCCGCTGTGGCTCAGTTGGTTGTGTGTCCTCCTGTGTACCAAAAGGTCGCCGGTTCAAATCCTGGTGTGGGCACATGTGGGTCCCATCCCCAGTAGGGGGCGTGCAAGAGGCAGCCAATCCATGTAACTCTCTCACATTGATGTTTCTCTCTCCCTCTCCCTTCCTCTCTCTCTAAAAATCAATAAAAATATTGTAAAAGAAAAAAAAAAGAAGGGAGTTAATCAGAGGGAGATTGACTACAGAAAAGGAGAAGGTGATGTGATGATGGAAGCAGGCTTTGGAGATGGAGGAAAGGGCCACCAGCTAAATGCAGGTTGCTATTAGCAGCTGCAGCTGAAAAAGGCAAGGAAGTGGATTCTCCACTCAGAGCCTCTAGAAGGAACCAAACCTGCCAACACCTTTACTTTATCCCTATGAAACTGACTCCACACTCCTGACCTCCAGGACTGTAAGAATAAATTTGTGTTGTTTTAAGCCACTTAGTTTGTGGTAATTTGTTACAGCAGCAATAGGAAACAAGTGTATCTGGCATTAGGCCATTGGATTTGCATCTATATGAATAACTTTGAACTCTTATTTTGGATTCTTATCTACACTGATTGTATCCACAATGACACATCATCACAAAAAATTAAAAGGTTATTTGGCTGCAGAGTTGTGAATATTGGCTTTAGTATGAATCATGATGTGATATACATATAGCTATCTAATTTAGAAGTTCAGGAATTTCAATTATGTTTATTTTAATTATACTAATAGAGTGTAATAACTCCAGTGTTCTTTTTAGAAGCTGTTTCTATATCATATATTTAAAATCGAAAGATACAAATTTCTAATTCTTAGATTTTAATCTTATTTAACACAAGGAGCAAAGTAGTAGTGAGTGTCAAGTGTTTCATTTTTATCTTTAAAGACAAAAAGTACTCAATGTGCTAAAAATAATACTCAGTATGTGGAGGAGTACGTAATCCATTCTGCTTTTTCCAGTGAGATGCTCTGAAAAAAATTCAGCCTGTAAATTTCGTTGGGCAGCTTAGAAAGTTACAAACAATTCAGTAGGCCCTTATATATCTGAATTTCCATCTACCTTTGCCTAGGATCATGTCTGTAAAATGTGTTAAGAAGCTGCTTATTGTACCATGTAATACAGATCTCAAGAAACTCATCTCTGAGAGCTTGAGCTCAATGTTTATTATATATAATTTATGTACCCCCCAAATGTATACACACTTAACAGCTGATAGCTCAGTTGGTTTCTTTCTTTTCAGATTTAACCCATTGGAATTAATAATTATTCAAAGTGTGTGTACATTCTTTTGCGTCATGCTGTATATGTGCTACAGACTCCATGGGGCAACCTTCTATTAGTTCAAAGCCAAAACTTCTCCCATTTCCATGCCCATAAAAGTTCCGTTTGCCTCTTCAAAATTCTCAGAGAGGTTAGAAGAGCAGCATCACCCCTTTCCTAAACAGAATAACAACTACTCAGCACCTTCCTCCCTGCCAAGGCCATCACCATCACTTTCCTCATCACTGCCATCTCCATCCCTAGTATCTGTAGTACACTTAGTTCACAAAGAGTTTTTATGCTCATGACCTCTCAAGAATGAGAATTATTGACCTTTGGAGCTGGATGGAACATTTGGGTACTTCATCTGGCAAAGATTTTGTGGAGAAATCTGGGCTGCTTGATTATACTCCTTGCACACCACCCAACACACCGTGTGTTCCTTAAGGTGTGCTTGACAAATGTTTTCAGAACCGAGGTTTGTAAATAAGAAACCTACATTTCAGAAAAGTTCTGTTTCCCAGTGTCAGACAGGCAGAATTGCAGATACCGGAATTCAGTTCTCTCCATTACATAAGGGACTTTAAAAAAAAAAAGATTCCATGGTGTCTTAGTTAAATAAAAGTTAGGGAGAAGATCAAAAGGCAATGATTCATCAAAAAGTACATATTCATTGGGCTTATCTCACCACATGTGAAGAACAGAGAAAAAAGAAATGAAAATTGATGATGCACCAGCTTTAAAAAATCAACATCATAATATTGTCACTGGATGTTGACCATTTGTTGTGGAAAAGAAGAAGGGATTTAGCAATGTCACTGTAGGTCCTTTGTACTTTCTTTGTTGGTTATTTTTTTCTCACTGGGGGGCAGGAACAAGATTTCCTCTCTTTTGTGAAACCAAAGGCAGCTTCCCTTTCTAGACTTTCCTTTTTCTCACCAGCAGTTAATATACAGCTAACACACCTCAGGTTGATACATATGTAAATTAACATAATTGTTTCTATTTGTAAAGGGAAAACCTGTTGTCAATAAAATGTGGCAAGTGCTGTTTTAAAAGTCTTCAATCACTCAGAGCAAATGTGTTTAAATTGCTGAGGACCAACAAGGCATCTTACTCTCTGTGGGAGACTCAATTCTGTATCCGTGGAACACCTGGGTCATTGGGGAAACCAGGGGATAGAATTTAGGTCATTGCATCAAATGCTCTTTTGTTTCTCCTGCAGATCTTAATTCACATTGATTCAGCTTGATGAGGTCCCATAATTCCAGATAAAAGAAAGCTAATGTTCATTGGACCTCTACCTCAACAACCCAATGAGGCAGAAATTATTTGTTTGTCTTTTAAGATGAGAAAACAGAAATAGAAAGGCTAAGAAACTTAAGGAAGCACTATGACAAGGAAGTTAAGAGTTGGGACTTGAGTTTCATTGCCTGAGTTCCAGTCCAGACACGATCATTAACTAGCTGGAAAGACAGTTGACTCTCATCCTAAATTTCCTTACTTGGTAAAATGAGGATGAGATTTGGCTTTCAGTTGTTTTGAGGATTAATGTTAGACTACATGTAATCAATTATTATCATTAAAGTGCCTGAGGTAGTAAATTTCAAAGAGGGGGTTCAAAGCCCAAGCCCTTCACATTGCACCATGTCACCCTTTGGCTGAGACGCACAAAGACCGGAATTTCTCATAGGGAGGTGCCTAGGATTAGAACTTCAAAATGACCTTTCTGGTCAATTTAAATCTGCTGTG
Organism: Miniopterus schreibersii; assembly: GCF_964146895.1. NCBI lineage: Eukaryota > Metazoa > Chordata > Mammalia > Chiroptera > Miniopteridae > Miniopterus > Miniopterus schreibersii. The sequence continues at coordinate 35,424,641 of NC_138111.1, forward strand.
GAACCAGCTGCCTACCTACAGTTGGGGTACCTGTTACGGCTTACACTGAATGTTGTCAGTGGCTGCAAGAATATGGGATGGAGGCCATCAGTCCCACATAATTTCATGTTCCAGGACAGAGGATAGGTACAAAGAGATACAAATGGTGTTGGACAAGAAAGAATCATCTACTTGTCTGTTTAGAAATCAGCTTTGAAGGAGGCCAGCTAAGGGCAATTCTGTTACACACACACGCTTATTGAGTCCATACCGTGTAGAAAACACCATGCAGTAAGGCATATGAGGATTTCTTTAAAGGTGAAGCCTATTCTATTCTATTCTTCTATTCTATTCTATTCTATTCTATTCTATTCTATTCTATTCTATTCTATTCTATTCTATTCTATTCTTTCTATTCTATTCTATTCTATTCTATTCTATTCTATTCTATTCTATTCTATTCTATTCTATTCTATTCTATTCTATAGTTCATTTCAGCAGGAGAGCCAGTGACACACGGAGTCACACATCTCACAACACGACTCAAGGGCGAGGAAAACGGAGGTAACAACAGAGGAGAGTGGAGAGAGATTGGTAAAACTTCTTGGGAAAAGGGATAGAAGATATTGTGTTCCTACAATCTATTAGGCATTATAAAAGTTGATTTTGAAGTTGGGTTTTGAAGGAAAGACAAAATTCAATTGTCGGATGCAGAAAGGGTAAAATGAGAGAGAGAAAGAAGTGTGCCTGGGGGAGGAGAGCCTTTGTGATTTACACGCATAGTTGCTGCTCATCCTGGGTGAAGCCACACTTTCACATGAACTTTCCATTACAGTCAGTTTCAAGGTTTGCCTTCTCGCCGTGATATATTCTAAAAGTTCATTCTAAATAATGTTCACATTGTTTTTTCAGTTTTTCTGTTAATATGCTCTTCATATTTTTGAAAGCAGAAAAAGTTACTTTTAAGTAAATGCCATGTAATACCAAAATTAATTTTAAAGCCAGGACATGGTTTCCATAAATATGACTTAAAAATCATCACAGAGCTTTGAAAAGTTGTAAGAAATATTGCCTGGATTCAGTTTTTTAAATATTGTCCAAAACAATTTCCTCTTTTCAGCTGGCCTCCTGTACCGAATCATATTAATTTTTAAGTGAGTTTTTAAAAAATCTGTGTCCAATTACTAAGAAATATCTCTCAAATGGTTTTTGAAAATAGGAAATTCAATTTTGATTGTCAACATGCCTGTTTTTATTTATTGGTTAAGTTAAACCTAATTAGGCAGGTATTATTTGTCCAGTTTTACAGATGTGAAGACTAAGAAACAGAGAAGTTAAGAGACTTTTCAAAGCAGTTGAACACTGTGGATAAGAGCTGGGCGGGGGTTGGACTGCCCTCAGACCCAATCCTGGCTCCATCATAAACTAGTTAAGTAACTTTGGCAAAGTAGCTGATTTCTGTCTCTCTTGAAGCCATTTAAACTAACTTGGATTTAGTTATCTAGTTTTTTTAAACCATTTAAGTAAACAGTCTACACATTTGAATATTCATTAAATGAGGAGAGAGGAATACATTAACCAAATTCTTATTTCTCTTCAACAAACTTTTAGTAAGAAACTTACCATGAGTCAGGTATTATACTACTAGGTAGTAGAGATACAAAGATGAAAATGACAGATATCTTTAGAAGCTTTGAAAATGTCCCCACAAATATTAATATCAAGCAGCAAAACAATAGGTAGTGGGTCAGCTTGGTCTCTGACATCAAAATAAACCTGGACTTCATAGCGCTCAAATGTCTCTTGAACTCTTTCATTAGCTATTTGGCTTGTCAAGAGCTTGAATACTCTGTCAGATCTACCATTTCTAAATATATATTTGCTGCTCTAATAGAAAACTGTACAAATGTCTGTGAAATGTGTTTATTGCAACTTGCTATCATTTTGGGACCTTGTTAAGGAGCTTAAGGGGAACCAGCATCCCGCCGGTGAAGAGCTCTGGCTCTGGCTCCACTTACTGGCTGCCTAGTTTTGGTCAAGTTTCTTGAACAGCCTTTGCCTCTGTTCTCTCATCTGTAAAATGAGGACAATAGAAGCACCTAAATTAAAGAGCTGTTGTGAGATTAACCAAAGAATTTATGTGCATATATGCATAACCATGGACACAGACAATAGCGTAGTGAAGGCCTGGGGGAGGGGGGAGGGGGTGGAGTAGAGGGGGTCAAGGGAAAAAAAAGGGGGACATCTGTAATATTTTCAACAATAAAGATACATTTTTTAAAAAAGAGCTATTGTGAGGGTTAAATGTGATTTAGGATGTAAAGCATTTAGCTTATAGATGCTGGATAAAAAAGCTCAATAAATACTAGCTTTTATTATTGTAAGTAGTTTTAAATTTCCATTATCCTCATATCACATCTATAAGCAGAAAGATCAAATTCAGAAGTTTCAAAAGGCACTCTATTTGTCTTTAACTTACTTGATTCATTGGTTTGTTCCAGGGGCTTTTTTTTGTTTGTTTCACCATTTCGCTCTCTAGCCTCTTACCTTCCTAGGGAGAAGCGGGTCATTTCCGTTTCTTGAGTTTTGGAGGGCAGAGGTCAAACAGTGCGGCTGGAGTAGTCTCACCCTGGGGAGTCAGCTCCCGAAGGGCTTTGTCACACCGAGACTCAAGAACCTATCTGCAAACCAATGCAACTTTTCAAAACCGCGCTGCAATGAAGTCATGCAGAGAACACAAGACAGTGCTGCTATAAATACAGGCTTTAACAGTTTTTTAAAGAGTATATTTTGTTATTTGCTAAAGTGAATACATTTTTAATGTTTTTCTTGGTTGAAAAGTATTAGCATATCCATGTCTGTACATATTGTTTTGTATTATAAATCTGAACTTTACTTTCTTCTCTATGTTCCTCATGTCAGAGGAGACAATCTTCTGCCTCTAGGCTATTGGGTCCTGAGAGCAGATGTATCCAAGTCCAGTCAGGAGACAGACACTGTCCTAGTTATTTTTACAGACAGAATTTAATACAATAAATTGCCAACTAGGTGTAAAGATGTTACTAAGTGAAAGGGTAGAAAGAGGACTCTAAGGTATCACAGATGTACCCACTGCAGGGACAGCTACTACCCCGGGCGTGGAGAGTATAAAAAAAGAAGTTAGAATTATTAACACTTAGAAACTTAGATCCCCAGAGCTAAACCTCAGAATGTCAAGGGGCACCTGCTAACTGCTGCTGGTGGCTCTGAGATGGGGCTCGGAGATAAGGCTGGTTCCTCAAGTGCTGGAAAAACTTCTAAAGGGACTCAGCTATGGATACCAAAAGGCACTGCAGGGTGAAGCTTTGCCTGCCTGATGCTTCCAGGAATCAAAAACAGAAAGGAGGCCCCAATGGGAACAGAGAGAAGAAGCATGCTCCCTTCTTTTTCCACCCTTGCTAACTCTCAGTAGACCCCCTTATTACTAGGACCCAATACCCATCCAACTGGCAAAGAAAAAATGTGGTTTGCAGAGTCCCAACACCAGGACATCAGAGCCAAGTAGAAAAGAGTAGATTTAGAGATGAGAGGTGATAGCTTAATAATTGGCACAATGGGAAACATGCCTTATTGTCAGCACCTGGTATAGTTCCTGCACTATGGCATTGACTAAATGCTTGTGGAATGGATACATGTGTACGGTTAGATTAAAATATGTGACTTTATTTTATTTTTTAACAGGGAGAGGAAGGGAGAGGGAGAGAGAGGTAGAAACATCAATGATGAGAGAATCATTGATGGGCTGCCTCCTGCGCGCCCCCTACTGGGGATTGAACCCCAAACCCAGGCATGTGCCCTGACAGGGAATCAAACTGTGACCTCCTGGTTCAGAAGTCAACGCTCAATCACTGAGCCATGCCAGCTTGGCTAAAATATGTGATTTTAATAGTTAACATCTTAGATCTCTTATAAGAAGAGCTGTCTTCATTTAGGAAAATAACTTGATAGACCACTTTCATTGTAGAAGGTAGGTCCCAATATTAAAGTCTGGAAAGAGTTAAGCAAAGAAATAAAGTGTTTTTGTTGGGGTTCAGAATGAGCCACCCCAAGATGTGCCTCAGTGGTACGCAGGTTCCTGTGAGCTAAAGGCAATCTTAGCTGCAGACTCAAGAGAAACTGTGCCCCTCCCTTCAACTACCTAGAAGAACTTGAATTAGGGGCCTTGCCCATAATAAGAGATGATCAGAGATAACTTCTTCTGACCTATATAGGGCAGGGCACACTTCTATTTACTAAATGTCTGTTCTTATCACCCTGCATTGACCATTTGAAACCCTCCGGTGCATTACCTCATCCTTAGCTCAGGATGTCTTACACGCCTCAATCCCCCTTTCCATCTCTGAGCCTCTCCTGCCGGTGGCGTCTCTGACTCTCTTGCATGCAGGGTTCCCATGCATATGTATTAAATTTGGTTATTTCCTCTTGCTGATCTGTCTTATTATTGTTGATTATTAGACCACCCTGAGAACCTTGAGGGTAGAGGAAAATGTGCCCTCCCCTACACTTTCATAGGAGTTAGTGGAAATTAGGCTGAAGTAAGGTGAGGGGCAAAGTAAATACCTGGAGAGGACAGGGAAGATCACATAGCCAAGGGAGAGAGTCAAGTCCAAGCAAACCGTAAGAGGACTGCAGTAGTTGGTAAACAGTAACCAGTGAGAATTTCCTGGTTGAGAGATGATAAGACTTTTAGAAATAGAAATGATAAATATTTAAATTTACATTTGTGACTCTGACTCTAATGTAAGGTAAAATCAAAATTTTAAGGCATTCATGCTGGAATATTTTACATCTGGAATATTTACAAATGAAGGGGCTGTACACTTTGGACAGTGAGATGATCCATAAGTTGAACCAGGTTTGTGGGAGCTGGAGTTATACGTTAGAGATAATTGGGAGCATGAGGCCTTTACCCCTTCTTTGCCACCAATTTTAATTTGGCTGTAGGTGAGGTCAACTGACAAAAAGAAATCTTGTTTAGCATAGAACTCCTCAAAGTGAGATCAGGGGCCCAGCCAGCATCGATGGGAGCTGGTTACAAATACAGGATCTCAACCTCACTTCACATCTGCTGAATCAGAATCTTCGGAGGTGGGGCCCAGCACACTGTTTTAAAATCCTCTCACATGCACCTCCAGTTTGAGAAGCAATGTTAGCAGGCTGTTTAGACTTTTAATTTTTCCTTTGTAAGGGGGGAGTAACCAGGCCTGAGTCAGGGAGGAAAATAAGTTTTCTAGTAGTAACTGGGATGAGGGTTCACATTTTTTGTATAGGAAAGGAATAGGATCTTATTTTGTTCTCCAAGCTGGTGAAGCAGGATATATTTGATGATACTTTGACTCTCTGGTTCTCTTGGGTTAAAAATTCAATCTGTCAACAATTTTAGTCTCCAGTGTGTTTCATTTTGAAACTCAAATCTCAAGGGTCTGTGGCCATTTTTAGAGGTTATCAGGCTTCTGGCATAAAAGTTGAGACACGTTTAATCTTCTGAAAATATGCATATTCTGAGTAGCTACAGAATTTTGCACTTTGGTGGGCCGGGTGAGGGGGTTGGAACTAAACTATTTCAGTGTAGACAGAGAAGACGCAATACCTATTTACTCAAACTAGTATAAATAGCATCTATAACTGTTCCATTGAAAACTTTGTCACTACACGAAAAGGATTTGCAAACTAGGAAAGAGAAAAAATTACCTTATTGTTTTGGAAAACTGTGTATTATTTTTCATTTGGAAGGAAATGGCTAAGCTTGCAGAGTGAGTGTATCTACTTCATGTTCACTACCTGCCTAGCTTCAAAAAGTGTTTGAAGCTACTGCAAAAATTCAGGTAATGTGAAAGATGAAAAGAGAGGAAGCTAGTAGTAGGAAAGGTATTAAAAGAATGCGAGATTTATTCTTTAGCAAGCCTTCTTTGTAATTTTAACCCCGGCACATTTTCCCATTCCAGCTTTACAGGGCAGTGATTCTCTGAAAATTCTCCAAGAGTCAAAGCTTAAAGCGACAGCCTCCTTTGCTTCCTACCTGAAGAGAAGCTGCAATAGGGCTCTTGTCAAGGCACAGCAGGAGGACAGCAAGGTGTGTGTCCATTTCTCTTTGCTGCTCTTTGCCTTTAACAAACATTTCAACAAGTCAGTTCTTCGCCCTTCCTTCCACACGATGATACTACATTTTAAAATAATGTATATTTATTGAAGTGCCAGTTATACTGGCTGGATAGATTTTTGAGTAATCCTTTCCCTGGTGATAAAAGTAAAACATGATTGGTGTATGGAGACAATCTAAAACAATCTAGAACATATGGAAATCAAGAAAATAAAATGACAACCATTTCATCAATCTAAATGTCCCACTGTTGATATTTGGTGTAGTCTCTTCTAGTACATTTTCAACGTACACTGTGGAACTGAGATTATTCCTAACATAGGATTTCACAAACATTTCCTATATGATAAATTTTTATAAGCATTATTTGCAATGGCTGCATGATATTCCATATTCTGCAAATAGCATCAATTATTTAAACATTCCCCCATGGGGATATAGGTTAATCCCTATAAAGCAAATTGCAACAAAGTGAATATTACAAAATCCTTACCTAGGAAGAATTCTTGGGCAGACTAAAGCCTTATCATTTTAAGCAATAAATGAGGCTGCCAGTTAGTAATACAGTGTCCCATCTTCTCCAGCTATAGAACATTTCTAAGAGAAGAGGAATATTGTTTCTAAGGCACAATTACTTTGGGTAAGTAAGCGGTTTATAGATGTAGTCACATGCATTGAAAAAATGGATCTAGTTTCCTGAGAGAAAACCAAAGCAATATTATAACTATAATTAATTTTTTTCCTTTGTCAGTATTAGATGCATACATCTGCCTCTTTCTCTCCTTCCTAATTTCCTAATTTTCTTCCTCACCTCATTTCTTTTCTTCCCTCCCTCTCTCCTTATTTCCATCCCTTCCTCTTTCCTTCCTTCCCTTTCTCATCAGTGCTGTGGATTCTTTCTGGAATGAATCTAGTTCAGCTGGGCCTAGTTGACAATTCTCCAGCTCCCTTCTTACTAAGCATCTATCCATAGTAACAGTGAAAACACGCTGTCCATGAAGGTGCTGACAGGACTGGAACTGGCTCAGATGGGAACATATTCGAATGCACTCCTTAAATGATGCTGCAATAACGAGACCTGTGACTTAAGAGCAAAGCCCGGGCGCCTTGTGCACACAAAAGACCTGTTCCTGTGGCAGGAAAGAATTAATTGGATCAAATGAAACATAACCAAAAATATTTTAACAGTATTCTTTAAAAAACATTCTCATGAGTCACTAAGTTAGCTTTCTTGAATTTTTGATAGTTTTATAAAATCCTTCTTAATGTGGCATTTTCAACATGGTTCTTCAGTTTAAAGAAATGTTACTATAATAATACAGTTATAATTCTCAGATGCTTTATTTTCTGCTTAATGATATATGTGCATATCATGTGACTGTGTGTAGATTATATGAATATATTACGGCTTAAAACTCAGAATTTGAATTTCATGGACCATGCTAAAATTCAATAAAATGACATTTGAATGCAAGGGGGAAAGAGCAACATGTGGCTTGAATTTTCCTTAAAATACACAAGGGATAGTTAAGGGGGGAAAGTGCTTGGGACAGAGTATGTCTGGAATTTTGCCAAACTCATACCATTTAAACAATGGTTTAAGGCTGGATTCAAATCCCAAGCAGATCTCTTCAATCTCCCCCAAAGGGTATAAGGTAGCATTTCAGCGTTGAAAGATAAAGTTAATGAAAGTAATTTCAATGAGCAGAATGGGAATGTTGGACTTGAAAAACTGTTTTGCCCTCTGGAAGTCAAGGACTTCCCACCTCCATTAGGATCCTCACTCTGCCTTTTCACCTACAAAGAGATTATCACTGGCTTTTGAAACCATTCTTTTAAAATTTCCCATTTTCAATACGAACTCTGCCCTGCCCGCACTCCCCTATGCAGAATCACATACACACAGTCTGATGAACACCAACACCTCTTCGAACCTCCGCCACATCATCCAAGTCCTGAGCATGCGTCCACAATATCCTTGTGCCCATTTCGCAGTCAGGTACAGTGAAGAATGAAAATTGTTACCCAACAGAGGAGCCAAGTTCCACCACAATGTATAATGACCTCTATAATTTTGGGCATATCAGAAATGGCAATGTTGTTGATGTATGGAATTTAAGGGGATTTAGTGGCTTTGGTGATCAGTGTTTCTTCTCCTAAGGCATTGTTTCCATACTCCTCTGGAGTATGTCTGTACTAGTGCCAAGCAGGCAAATGTCACCTTTGAGTCCCAGGAGAGGTGTTCATCAGCCTTCCCAACCCTGCAACGCAAAGGTGCTTGGAGTTCAGCAGTGCACTTCCAGCTAACTGGCTCTGGTTCCTATGGATGCAACCAGCCCTCCTCCCTGGCTGGACTAATGCCAGTCTACTTAAGGAGATAATTGACCACAAGCCAGCCTGACTGACAGGCTTCCTAAGTGCCAGATGCCAACTGTGCGGATCCTGGCCTTTGCAGGAGGGCCTGTTCTCCTAGGGACCACTGTTAAAATAGCTCCCCCCTCCCTCAGCCCTTAGCTCTTGTCTCAGCTTCCCAAGGAAATATAATCAAATAGATTATCCCAAATTGTTTTTCTTCTACTTTTCTTTTCAAGGACATGTACACTCAAACCTTTCTCCCTCCTCCTTGCCTCTCCCCGTTTTTCTCAGGGTTCTGTGCCCTCAGTGAAGTGGGATACAGGCTGAGCAACTAGTAACTAGTTGTTTTTGTCCCTGTCATCCTGGAAAACAGTAGCATCATTTCATGGTATCTCTGCCAATACTTAGCAATACCCAGTGTGATTTTATTAAGCTTGTGAACTGAGATTGTCATAAATATATAAGTGCCTTTACTTCCATCGCACTTAGGTCCAGAACTTAATTTCCCTCTACCCCTGTAGCTAGAAAGAGAATACCTGTGAGATCATATCAGATCACATACTCAGCTGAGAGGGTCACCAAAATATCACCGCCAGTTTATTATTCTTATTAGCTTTAGCGGCTCTCTGTATACTTAGATTATTACCAGAACTATGTATTTTTTAATGGTTTGACCCCTATTTAAAATAAGTACTGAATCTGGTTCGGTGTCTTTGAGAGTGTTTTTTGGCACATGGGTATGAAGATGTGATCCTAGTGGAGCAGTGGGCCTGGGCCCGCAGACCTCCCAGTGCTGGTATCTCTGAGGCCTGCCCAGACTAATCCTGCCAACTCCCAGCTGGGCAACCGGTGGTGGTTGCTTGTGGGGGTGAAGCCCCTCACAGTATAGCTACAGTTAGACTGCAGATCCCATCTTAGTGGGGGGGGGGTGTCTTCAAGGCTTTAATCCCCAGGTTCTCCAGTCTGAATTCCATGCAGAACTTCCTTTGAGAACCAGGGTCCCCTCCTGGAAGAAAACTTGAGTGGAATCATTTCTATGAGCACGTTGCCTACTAATCTCTTATCTTCCTCTGTTTTATTAAAACAAAATGAAACAACCATGTTTTCCTCACAAAGGTAGAAGGGGTGCCACAGGGGTGTGAGGGTGCGGGGCTGGGTGCTAAGAGGGTTCAGGGAAACAGTGAGGGGCCATTGCTCAATCTTCTCTGGGGCCTGGCCCCACAGGCTCCTCTCTGCTCAGGAAAGGGCTGCCACTTAGGCCAGCCCTCCGCCTGCTAAACTGCACTTTGGGCCTCTCCTCCTCCCTGCAACTTGGACCGTGGGCTTCCCCAAAAAGTTCCCGGGCCCTTTTTGGGCAGGTGGTGAAGGAAGAAGGATGTCCTTTTGAAGATACTCCTGGAATCCAGGACCTACATCTTCAGGCCGACTGACTCTGCGCCTCTAAACTAGGGGTCCCCGCCCGGGGCTTCCAGGCGCCAACTCACCCAGAGGCAGACAAAGAAGCCAGACTCCCCAAGTCCTCCAAAGCCTGGGACCCCCATGTCAATGTCTCCCCTTCATTTTTGTCTTTCTACGACATCAAACTAGTGTAGAGGAAAACCTTGCAGTCTCAAACTGACAGAATGGGATCCACTAGACCTGTCTGAGCCCCAAGGAGGCCAGAGCTTGGCTGCAGGCAGCAAGGGGAACTGTAAGGAAGGGGTGCTTGGAAACACCTGTTTGTAAGAAGTCCCCCGCCCACCCCACCTCGTGTCATTGCCATGCGGAGGTCACCTTGTTGACCCTGTACTTTTCTTTTGAGGAAAGGTTAGCGGAGGCTTCCATGGGGCTTGGTGCAAGGTGCAGCCCTGCTCCTGGGTGAAGGGCAGAGGCCGTGCCACGGCTCCCTGGCCCCAGCGGGGTCCCCGCACCGGGCCAGGCCACCTCGCCAGCTCCGCAGTCGCTGCAGCCTACAGAGTCCTTTTGGGGAGCCCGGGCTGCCGGGCAGCAGGCTCTCGCGGGCCAAGCGCTCTGCGGCCCAAGGGCCTCCAGCTGCCGCCGTCCCGAAGCCCCGCTCGCCCAGGACGCAGCCGGCCGCCTGCGCGCAACAGGTCCCCAGGCCTCGGTAGCGGGGCCCGACCTCCTGGCTCAATCCGCCCTGACCGCAGTGGCAGCGTCCCGGTGCCAGCCTCGCGGCCTCCTTCCTGCCGGCCGCGCAGATTTAAGGGGGCGCCGCTGGGTGCCCTCTCCATGGAACTGAGTCCTGCCCTCGAGGACCTCAGAGAAGGGAAAAGGTGTTGGGTGGTGGTGATGTATTGAGGTGAACCTCGGGTAGGAACAACAACAAAAAATCACTGTTGCCTGTGTGTGTGTGTGTGTGTGTGTGTGTGTGTGTGTGTGTGTGTGGCTGATTCAGTCTCCGGCACTGAGGTGGCACCGAGCTCAGTTAGAAACCCTGCACGGGAAGTACGAATGCGCGGCGGAGGAGATGAATGCGCCACCGACAAAAGGAGGAGCGGAGCAAACGTGTCCCTGCGGGGGGCTGGCCGGAGGGGCCACCCCTTCCGAGCTCTGCTGTTGAGAAATAAAGGGGACCGGGAGGGTTTGGCCACGTCCTCCGACCGGGCCAGCAGGCACTCAGCCCGCGGCCTGGTTTCTTGGGAAGCGAAAACACCACCCCACCGGCACCGGCGTGTCCAGAGACAAGCTTTAATGGAGAACACCGCGTACAACACAGGCAGACATGAACTTGTCACAAAGTAACAACCCGAGCGCCGCGCGGACCTAGACCAGAGGTGACTGGGAGGCGAAGAGCCGCTGCCTCCCCCCTCCCCTCCCCCCTTCCTTTTCGAAAGTTTGTTGCAAGTAAAGTGCTATTATTGGGGCTCAAAACGAGGGAAGGAGCGTGCGCGGCAGCCAAGTTTCTTCTCCGCTCGCGGAGGCCCGGCTGCGACGCCTGAGAGCGAGGCCGGGCGGTGCGGCAGGTCTTCCTTGCCTTCGCGAGTTAGGGGACAAAACCCCGTGATGCACGTAATATTTTTCTCTTTAAAATCCCAGTGGAACAGACAGTGAGGATTCACATTATTTGGGGGGCTCCTTAACGCTTCCATCCGGTCGATATACAAACGAATTGCAGATAGAAAGTCGCCTTTTATTGTCTCTTTGGTTGTGTTTCCCGAACTTTACTTTTGGAATCTGTGGGCCTTTGCTCTTTAAGCCGCTGCCATTGTCTTGTGTGCAAACTAATTGCTTGCTCTTCCCTCCTGTCCTCCTGGACCCCGGGTCAGAGCCAAGAAATGCAACTGTTTCCCAGGTCCCTTGTGGAGTTCCCACTGCCCCCTGCAGCGGCTCTGTTCAGAACAGTTTCCTTGCCCGTTTCCCTGGCCAGGAGAATCAGGGTACCGAACGCTCCCTCCTCTCCTTCCTCAATAAAACGAGATTTCCTTAGTGAAGGGCAGTTTTGACTTGAATGGTCCACGAGAGGCGGCTGCCCCGGTAGGAGACGAGCGGAGAGAAGCTCGGCGGCTGAGGTCCGTGTCGGAGCCACCGCATCGCATTTCTCCCGGCGCTGTTTTAGATCCGACAGCTTCTGGTCCCAGAAATAAGACTCAAAATCCAGCTCCAATTTACCTGCTCATGAGGATTCCCCAAGCTCTTTCGTCGCCCCCCCCCCCCATAACTTATTGACTTATAATATTAATTACAATAGAAACTCTTACCTGAAAACTGGCTTTCATTCATCTGATTGTACAACATAGTATCAACACAGACACCAGAAGTGTTACCTTTATTCAGACCACTGGAGAATCCACTTTCGGGTTTGTTTGTCTGTTTAAATACGTTTCTTGCAAAGCTGGGGCTCAGCCCGGCCTGGTCAGGGCGCCCTCTCCGTGTCCCGCGGTCTCGGAACCAGGCGTCTCCCTCCGCCCTCGCGCCCCCGCGCCTGCCGGGAGCCTTAGGGGCGCACCAGCACCGAGTGCAGGGGGCCACCCTAGGAGCGCACCAGCACCGAGTGCAGGGGGCCACCCTAGGAGCGCACCAGCACCGAGTGCAGGGGGCCACCCTAGGAGCGCACCAGCACCGAGTGCAGGGGGCCACCCTTGCTCTCGGCCGCACTCGCGGCGCTGGGCTCCAGCAGGGAGGCGGCGGGCGAGCCCGAGGCCGCCGGGCACACGGTGGACGGCGCGGGCGGCTGCTGCGCGGCCGCGGGGACAGCGAGCGTCGGCGGCAGCGCCGCTACAGGCGGCAGCGCCGGAGTCGGCTTTATGGGCACCGGCACCGCAGGCAGGCTCTGGCTAGCTGAGTGGCACAGGGCCTTGACCGGCACCCCGAAGGCTCCGTACTCCGGACCCACGGGCACCCCCGCGGCGGCAGCGGCCGCGGCGGCCGCGGCCACCGAATCCATGACGCCGACGTGCGGCCACACGGAGCTGACGACGTTGCCGAGCTGGCCCGGCACGGGGTAGCCCAGGTGGTGCATGACCGAGGCCAAGGGCAGCCCTCCGGCCTGCAGCACGCCCTTGTAGTCCCGGCCGATGATGTTCTCGATGGCAAACGGGTGCTTGAAGCCCGACGTGGACGCGGCGGCGGCGGCGGCGGCCGCGGCGGCCGAGCCCAGCCCATAGGGCGGGAACTGCGACAGGCGCCCCACGCTGCCCACGGCCGCCGCCGCCGCCGCCGCCGCCGCCGCCGCCACGGCCGCCGCCTCCTGCATCTTGCCGGGGTGAGACGGCTGCTGAGGCTGCGACTGCTGGGGCGGCTGCTGCGGAGGCTGCGATGCGAGGTGCGGCGGCGGCGGCGGCGCCGGAGGCGGCTGCTGGTGGAAGTAATGCACCATGGGCGGCGGCGGGGGCGGCGGCTGGGGCGCGTGGTGGTGGTGGTGGTGCGCGGCGGCGTGGTGGTGGTGGTGCGGGTGGTGAGAGTGGTGGGGGTGCAGGTGCCCTCCCGGCCCCGCGCCTGGCGCGCCCTTGGTGCTTCCCGCGTGCAGGTGAGTGTGGTCCGCGCGCAGCACCTTGAAGCGCTTGCGGCGCCGCAGGAAGCTGCCGTTCTCGAACATGTCGCCGCAGTCGGGATGCAGCGCCCAGAAGCTGCCCTTGCCGGGCTGGTCGGGCCGCCGCGGGATCTTGATGAAGCAGTCGTTGAAGGAGAGGTTGTGGCGCAGGCTGTTCTGCCAGCGCTGCGTGTGCTCGCGGTAGTAGGGGAAGCGCTCCATGATGAACTTGTAGATGTCGCTCAGCGGCAGCATCTTCTCGGCCGAGTGCTGGATGGCCATGGCGGTCAGCGAGATGTACGAGTAGGGCGGCTTTTGGTCGCTGTACGAACTCTTTCCCGGCCGAGGCATCGCCCCTGGCGCCTCCACCTCCCGCCGGCTCCGCAGCCCGCTCCCGGGGCCTGGCGGTCTCCACTAGCCCCCACCCCGCGCGCCCAGCCCGCCACTCCGCCCTCTGTCCCCCTAGACCGCCCTGCCGTTCCCCCCCGCCTTCTCTCAGCTGCCTGCGATCTCCGCGCTTGGCCTCTTGGGCCAACTTAGCTCTCGACGCTCACAACTTCTGGCCTCGACGGTCGCCGACCGGCGCGCACAGTCGCGGACGGGGCGCGCCAGCTTCACTGCCACCCTCGAGGCGTCTTCCTTCGGGTGGCCAGAGACGGAGCGCGGGAGCTGGCGTTGGAGGAGTGGGGAGGAGCCGCGTTCCCTTCTGGCCTCCTTCTTGCCTTTTCTTGGTCCGAGGGAAGCGCAGGCCAAGTGGGCTGGGGGGACTCTGGACAGTCAGGACTCTGGCCTTTGCATTCGAAATGGCACTCGCTGTCCTGGAGGCCGGGGGTGGCGGCACCTACCCGCCCGGAGCGCTGCCCCCTGACCCGCCACTTAGCCCGCTCTGGAGTCCTGTTTTCCTGGAGGGGAGAGGCGAGGTAAGGAGAAGGGAGCCCGGCTCCTGGCCGCCCGCGCCACCCTTTCCTCGGGCGGCTCGCGCGGAGCGGGGGACAGAGCTGAAGGCAGTCGCTTGGGGGGAAAAGTTTGGTGGTTTCTGCAGCCGCGGAGCATGCAGGCGTCGAGGAGGGGCGGGGGCGCGGGGCGCGAGCCGCGGGCTTGAGCCGGCGTCTGCTAGTGACCGAGGGCGCGAGCCTGGCCGAGGCCGGCTCAGCGGCCCGCGCCGCAGCTGCCGCCGCTCTCCCGGGCGGGTCTTGAGCTGGAGAGGCGGCGGCGGCGGCTGTGGCGGCGACGCGCTCTCCTGGCTGCGTTTTGTAATGGTCCCGGAGACGCCGAGACCCCCGCAGCTCACGCTTCGAGACTATCACATGACCGAGGCTGAGGGACTCCGCGCCGCCGCCGCGTCTCCAGCAGCAGAAGGGGCAGGAAGGCGCGGTGCCTCGCCCCCGCCCCCCTCGCCGCCCGGGTTCCGAGCCCCCACCCTCAGCATTCGCCACCCGCTCGCGGCACCCAGCCGCCGCCGAGTGGGGCGGGGAGCGCAGGCTGTGGGTAGGGAGGGCTGCGGCGCGGCGTGCGGTCCCCGCTCTGCACCCCGCCCGGGTCGCCGGGCACGGGACCCTGCTTGTCCCCTCTTCTCCCGCATCTCCAGCCTCTCCCCGCCCTGCACTCTGCGCACCTACCCGCTGACTCCCTCTCCTACTACCTCGCCTTGGTCCTGGACTAGCCGCCCTGGGCCAAGTTCGGAGAACCGTGACCTCAAAGCCTCTTCTCGGAAAGAAACTCCTGGTGCCTGGAGGGTTGGGGGGGGGCTCACGGGGAGGAGAGACAGGGGTGCTCTCGCCAAAGGCTAACTTCACCACAACTTTACTGTGCACCAGCCGTGTGTCAGGCCCCCGATGGCGCCAGGTGCAGGAAGGCGGGAGACGGCTCTCTGCGCTGCGGGACCGCGGTCTGGAGGGACAGCTGACAGTAACCAGGCAACTAGTCTGGGCCCTAAGGCATCGGTGGATGCGGGCTCCCCCGCACTTCTCAAGAGCGGGCGGATGGGACAGGGTGAGGCGTTTCTCCGGGGTGCTGACGTCTGAGCTGGGGCCAGAGGGAGGCGTTGGGAGCGCAGAGGTCCCATCGCCCGGGTGTGTGGGAACCAAGTCTTTGCCCTCTCAGCACGTCGAGGGAAGGGAGATCATTAAAATCAAATAGTAGGTCAAAACGATCGGTCCACAGGCTCCCGGGGTGACCTGCGAGGGAAAGGTGGGCGAGCCGCGGCGCCGAGCCCCGCCGCCCGCCGGGGTCCGAGGAGCGGGCTCCCGTGCGCGCTCAGCGGCTCACCCAGCGGGGAACCCAGTGGCCCGCGAGGAGAATCCGAAGTTACCTCCTGATTCTGACTGCCCGCGCCCTTGGGCCGCGAGTTTAGAAGGAAAAAAACCCAACAACCCTCTCCCAGTCTCTGGGCCTCGGTTTACTTATTCGTAAAATGAGATGTCTGAAGTCGAGTTGTTCCGCGAGTTGAGAAGGAAAGAGCTGCGTGTTAGGGACCGTGGCTCACTCGGTTTTTACTGTCTTCTCCTTCATGTCTCAGTCTGCAAACGGAAGGCAACCGGCCCGGACAGTTCTTACCCTTCAGCCCTGCGGCCCGGGGCGGGTGGTGTTAGCTTAGACCTTCGGGAGCCGCCCGTCCGCCCGTCGGGTCGTTGAGTGCGAGGAGCGGGGTAGAGTCCTAATTTTCATTTTAGCCAGGAACTAGCTTCCTGGCTAGTGCTCGGTGAGCACTTTGTCGCAGGCCAGCAGCCGTTTTAGCACAGGTGAAAACAGTTACGCTAAAGTGTGCAAGAGAGCGGGGGGGGGGGGGGGGGGGGGGGGGCCAACTTCTTGACGTGCCCTAAAGTGAAGGAGACCTTTTCACAGTTGGATGCTTTTCGCTGTCACTCCAGACAGGGGTAGTTCCTTCCGCCAATGGAGGTTTTTTGGGGGGAGGGGGGTTCTGGTCCGCTGAGGCCGGTTAAGGAGCCGAGCGGCAGGGCCTCCCGGCCTCGCGATGTCACGGAGGAATTCCGAGGACGCCTTCAGTCACAGTGACAGCCCGAGCCCGAGGGGGCCGGCTGTCCCCTTCTCCCCGACAGACCTGGTGCGCGAACAGCGCTTTCCAGGCCCGGGAGCCGCCAAAGGGCCGCCGGTGGGAGCTCTGCGTGCCGAGCGCTCAATTTCTCTTTCTGCCCTTGCCCCGCACGCCGCACCGGCAAAGGGATCTTTTGTCGATGCCTTTTTGAGAGTATCTTTTCCGCGGGCTTGTGGAAAAGCAGCGCCTCCTCCCTGGGAGAAGCTCCGGGACATTCCCGTCTGGCAGGTGGACTCCTTGGGGTCTGGGACAGCGCGAGGGGAGGGGCCCTTCAGGAGCGCGCGGGATCAGCCTCACGCCCACAACCTGAACACTGCAAAGCTGTTAGCCCGGCGCTCCCCGGGGGCTCCTTACAACCTACAGACCCGGCCGCCACCGGATGGGCCTCGCGCGGGGGGACGCGAGCCGCGTGGCCGGCGCCTTCGGTCTCGGCGAGCCACCGCCCAGCTCGGACCAAAACAGAGCCGCGACGGTAGAGAGAAGCGCCGGGTCCTCACGCTCCCGCGCTCCGGGTGCCCTTGGCGAGGGCAGAAAGTGCTCCCAGAGCCTGAAGCGCCAGCCGGCCAGGCGGTCCAGGCCCTAGTTGCAGAGAGGAGCGCAGCCCCGAAGGGCGGACGCCTGCCCGTTTTGAAGAGGGGGCGGCCGCCGCGGAGTATTGTGGGCGAATCCCCACGGGGCTGGGCCGGGCCGCGGAGCCCCGGCTGCCAGGGGCGCGCGCTCGCCCTCTCCCCCCTCCTTCCTCGGGGGTTGATTTAATTCCGGCAAGTTTTGCAGGCGCGCGGCAGCACCAGCGGGGGCCGGTGCGTGCGCGCTCCAGCTGCCTGCAGACCTCTGTTCAAGAAAAACAGATCGTGTAACCACCCTGGCACCAACCAGTCGGTTTCAAGTTTCCGTGTGTAATTTAAAAACACAAACATACAACCACTACACTATCCAAATATTGGCTGGCGCTGGGGATGCTTGGCAGGCAAATCGTTGTCCCGGGCTTAGTGTAATTATCTCAGGCGTATTTGGTTTACCCCTAGGCAATTGTTGGCGACGCTTTGCTAGGAAGAGAGGTTCCATGCAAGGTTTTACTGCGTG